>NC_133467.1:8582500-9951000 GCF_048565385.1 Saimiri boliviensis | reverse complement strand
GTTACCTGGATTTCATCCCCAGTGATCATTTCCCAGGAGCCATAGTGACCCTTCTCCTGTCGGAAGAATTGTACAGCTTCTAAAAACGCTTGGGCTTCAAATGTCATCTGCTTCATGTAATCTAAAGAAAAGATGAAGGGGCGTTGAGCAAGGTAAAACACTCTACATTTCCCCATAGTGCTTCAAGTGCAATGGCTCAGAGACCTAGCATTATCTGAACATGAGAATCCATGGAATTATGAGACACAGAGAAAGTTAAGCAAGTACTGAATTCAAAGTTAATTTGCAGGTGAGGTATACATCACATTACTGGTTCATTGTCCTAGCTGAAAAATTCTATCAGTTACTGAGCATGCTGATTAGGACTGGAAGCAGTCCCATCTCCCTTACCTTCTTTTGTACATGCTTCCCTATCCACCCACAGGCAGTCAGTGACTTTACGTCACCAGCTGTGACACCTCACTCAGGCAGACTGTCCCTTAAAAGCACCTCTTGTGTTCAAAGTATATCCTTTCAGTTTCCCAATCAAAACTCCAATTTCTCTGTGACGTGATATCAGCTTTCAATACAATATGCATCAACACAACATGCAAATTTATGCAAATGAAGATAATAATTGCTAAGGCTTACAAAGCAGGATAATGTTCATCTAATCACTTTACATATTTCATTGAAACCTCACAAAAACCCTTGAGAAGAGTAGTATTATCTTCATTTTACAGATGAGGAGACTGAGGCACAGAAATATGAATTAATTGCCTAGCTCATATGGCTAGTGAGTGGCAGAGCCCAGGTGTGAAAGGTGGTCTGACCTCAGAACTTGCCTCTAGCCATGATAGTATATTGTCTCACATAACTAGTTTTATGGGTTCACCCTTCTAAACATATTGGATTTTAAATGGTGTCGTATCTGAGAGGTACTATCCTACCTCAAGGAATAACTATCTAATGGTGGAATTTCAGGTGTGGTAGAGGGATCTGGGGCTGATTGGCCTTCTCAGAGTTTCATAAGTCATGCTAGGCATACAGTGGCTTCATTTCCAGCACCTAAAATTGGCTTTTGGGGGACACAATGATAACAGAACTACAGAAATCTTTATGGAGAAATGAACTTTAGAAATAATCTAATCAAATAATAAATAATCAAGTCTTAGAAAGGGAAAATAAAACGGGCAAAGTGAAGCGAGTAAGAAGGCCAAGTTCCCTGACTCTCCTCCTACAAGGCACAAAGCTCTCCTTCAGTAGCCTATTTATAGGGCAACATCAGATTGATGATTTAGAGGTGAGGAGGAACCATCACAGCTTTAGACAGTGGGATTCTTCAGTAAAACACTAAATAGTTGATATGGTGGACCAAGCAGAACAAAAAGAGGATCAATCTGCTTTCAAAGGTGACAGTCAATTAATAGATGGTGGATGACTCTTTTGAGATTGGCTTACTAGATCATAAACCTCAAAAACTTGGAAAAGAGAAAACAATTCAAGGCTTAGCCTCTACAAGAGTTCAAGCAGAAGTATTAACAGTGAGGATATCATGAAGTCTATCGAAAGCTCCATTTTCAAAAATGTGGAACAGTGGCCAGGCATGGTGGTGGCTCATACCCGTAATTCTAACACTTTGGGAGGCGAAGGATTGAGGATTGCTTGAGGCTAGGAATTCCAGGCAAGCCTGGGCAACATAGTGAGACCACATGTCTACAAAAAGAATTAGCTGAGCATGATGGCACATGCCTGTAGTCCCAACCACTCAGGAGGCTGAGGCCAGAGGATCACTTGAACCCTGGAGTTTGAGCCTGCAGTGAACTATGATTGCACCATTGCACCCCATCTAGGGAAACAGAGTGAGACCCTGTCTCAAAAGAAAAAAAAAAAAGAATGTGGAATAGTAACTGACATTTCCAACATCAACATGGAGATTTGGTCAAAATCTAAATTAAATTTTGAAAAAAGAGCATGTTTCAAGAATCAAGTTTTTAAATTGAAGCATTTTTTGCTTGTTATTTTTCTTGACTTGGCAAGTGATTTAACGTTTAATCTTAGAGGTCTGGAAAACAAAAATTAAAGTCTTGCTATAAAATTGACAATACCATTGGTAGTGTTCTCCCCACAAGGGGATTGTGATATGGGCCTTAGTATGCTAGGAGGGACTTTACCAGCTGAGATGGAAACTGTAATTACTACATTGGGATTCAAGACTGACTCATGTGCTCTTATTTCTAACAGCTGTTTTCATTTCCAACCTAAGAAAACAAAGAGATAGAAGGAAATATGGTACTGTCTCTGGACGAAGTAAGTATAGCCAGATCTGTAAGCCAGGGAATGAAGTTTTAAATTCTTTACATCCTTATAAGAAGCATAAATTTACATATTTCCTCCTTTACTGGCCTCGGTAACTGTAGGAAGTGCTTAAAATCTTGTCCATTACCTTCTGTATCTATATCAAAGTAAACAATGACACTCACACTGATGGGTGCATTTTCAAAGATCTTTGGAACAAAGAAGAAATGGGATTTGAAGATGTGGATGTCAGACAGAAGTCAAAGAAGGAAGCAGAAGGAGAGCTCGATGTAATAGTGATGGAAGTGAGGCACCTTAATACAGAAGAAAATAAAAGTATTAGTAATCAAATGGGCCACAAAAGAAATTACAGTCATTGAACAATGAAGCCTCAGGGAACGAGGGCCTGGATCTGAATTCTGGACTCTACCATTCAGACAGACTTAAACTAGATTTTAACTACCTCCTTTCGATAGAGGAAAAAAGATCAAATCTACTGATTCATCATTGCATTTTCAGCTAATAAAGTATGAAATAAATTAATATATATAAAACTTTTAGAATAAATCTGCCACATAGTAAGTTGCTTTATATACATTGGTTCTTAAGATTATAAGCACAGGTCAATAGCAACTGACAGATCATTAAGCAAATAAACGACAAAGGTTTGCTTTGTAAGAGACAACACTGTTCTGCAATGGTAATACAACCTCCCTTTCTTCTAATTTGTTTGCAAAGGCATTGCTGAACTCAGTCAGAAGTACAGGTGTTCGAGAGAAACCAGATTAGCTGTTATTTGATGAACTTCCTGACAAAGATCTCACGGGAACAAATTCCAGGTTCACAATCACCTACTCTCCTGCCAACAAGCAAATTGAGAGTTTCTTTCCGTGGCCCTCAGAATCAACAGTGGTTTTTGGCTTTTAAGCCACCTCCTGGCAAGCCAACTTAGAAAAAAATGGCAGGTGTCAGCCCAGACTCTACTCTTCCAGCATCCTGTAATTATGAGAAGGCCTGAGAGACAGACGGGCCAGGGAGCAACTTAGACATCACTACATTCAGCTCCCTCATTTAATGGATGAGGAAACTGGAACAAGAAATGGTTAATTTCCTAGCTGAAGGTCACACAGCTGGTCAGTATCAGAGCCAAAAGTTGAAAAAGTGGCTCTGGCATGTCGTAAGAGGTCTTGGCATTCATGCTAACTTAAATAACAGACTATGAGAGTTGGAAGTGATCTTAAAGGTCACCGACCCCAAGCTCTCGTTCAATGCTGGGATCCTTCAGAATCCCAGACAGACACTAGTTTGGCTCCGGCTTGATTATTTCCAGTGGCAGGAAGCTCACAATTTAATGAAAATAGTTCTTTCCATCACTGAACTGCTCCAAACTTTCCTTCTATTGAGCCAAAATCTGTTTTTATGGACTCTCTCTCCCAATAATCTCATTTCTCCCTTTCAGAGCAAAATAGACAAGTTTACTCTTCGTCATATGGTAACCCGAAAAAAAAAAAATGGTAATCAGCTGAATATCCGTATTCCTCTTCAACTGTTCTTCAAACAACGTAACTTTTGAATCTTTTTAATTTGACTTTCCTTTTTCCTTCTTTCCCTCAGTGATCCATTCAAATTTATCTATATCTTTCTTAAATTTGGCTCCTACAACTGAATACAATAGACTGGGTATTGTCTGACTGGTGCAAATTATACCAAGTTGAAGGAGACTTTTCTTCCTGATCTTTCACCTCCTTTTTAATACAATCACATCATACTGTTGACTCCTGTCTTTCTTGAGTTATAAATCCTTATGCCTTTTTCATATAAAACTCTTGCTAATATAAGCCTCTCCTAGCCTCTATTTCTGCTTTTGACGTTGAAGGACAGATTTTTAACTTTATCCCTATTAAATTACAACTGACTGTGATCAGCCCGGTGCTCCAAACCTGCTGAAATCATTTAAAAACGGTGATTCTGTCCCCCGACTCTCGTATGCCACAGTATCACTGGAAAATCTGGTAAGTTTGCCTTCTATGCTTCTTGCCAACTCATAGATTTAAAAACATTCACCGGATCAGGATGAGGAAAGAACCCTGGGAAATGATAAGCATTTGGGGAGGTATGGGGGAGGTACACTTTGGCCATTCATTCAACAATCATCCTCAGGACCAGGAACTGTCTAGGAATGCACTATTCTCTTTACTCTCTCCCTACTTCCTCATTCGTGAGACTGCATGGAAAACTCCTATTTGGTAGACATGATTAAGGATTCTGCAAAGAAAGGAAAATTTCTCCAGGCCTCTTGGGGACAGTTATTCATGGGGCCAGCCAGAGAGAAGCTGCTTTTATTTTTTTCCACTGTAACAGATTTATAACACATCTGAATCAACTGAAACACCAAGGCTCCAAGGCCTGTGGAGTCATTCTAGATTCTGACTCTGGCTGTGGTGTTGGGACCCCCTGACTCAGGCTGGGTTTGGAAGCTGCCCTGTTATTTTATCAGTAAACTGTGCCAAGCCCTGTTTGCTGATCTGCTGGGTGATTTGTGAAAGGTATGTAACAGCATTACTCACTATGCTGCTACAGGGCTCATCTCACTGAGTTACACTTCTAAACTGTCTTTCGCTTCAGGTCAGATGTCACCTTTCCTATGAGAGACACAGTGAGGCTGTGTGCCCTAGTTTCTTTCTAGAACAAAGAAGGGGCACAGGGGAAGGTAATCAACATTTATTGAGTCCCGACCATGGAGCATGGACTGTGCGAGATGCTTACACACACTGTCTTATACAATTCTTCTAACAATCCCATCCGGGAGGAATTAATATCCCCACTTTACGGAAGACAAGGAAATGGAGTTTGGGGAAGCCTAAATAGTTTCTTTAAGCTAGCATGTGGTCAAGCGATGGCCATTTATCTCTAAGTCCTGTTATAACACTTTAGGATGTAATTTTTTAAAACTTTTTGAGATAATTTTAGATTATCTCAAGATCTCAAATTTGAGATTATCTCAGATTATTAGGTCTTATTTCTCATGCTGTTATAAGAAATAATATAGACATATCCTACATATACCCTTCACTCAGGTTTCCCAAAAGGGAGCATCTTGCAACCCTATAGTACAACACACTACAACCATGAAATTGACATTGTTGCCGTCCAACATTTTAATTTAGATTTTACTAGTTTTATATGTACTCCTGTGTGTGTGTGCATGTGTGCCATCCCATTTAATTCTTTTTTCACTCTTGTTGCCCAGGCTAGAGCGCAATGGCACGATCTCAGCTCACGGCAACCTCCATCTTCTGGGTTCAAGCAATTGTCCTGCCTGAGCCTCCCGAGTAGCTGAGATCACAGGTGCTCGCCACCACACCCAGCTAACTTTTGTATTTTTTAGTAGAGATAGGGTTTCGTCATGTTGGCCAGGCTGGTCTCGAACTCTTGACCTCAGGTGATCCACCCGCCTCAGCCTCCCAAAGTGCTGGGATTACAGGCGTGAGCCATCACACTCAGCCTAATTTCAAAGTTATTTTAAAAGAGACTTTCCTTCTCAAAGTTTAAAATAATATAATTCTAGAGTCTGGTCATAAATTAGAGATCACTTAGTCCAAATCTTTCACTTTGCAAATGACTAAGGGTCAGACAGAGTGTGACATGGCATTACTAAAGATAAAACAAAACAAAACTCCTTCCCTGGAATTAACAATGAATGGTACTCATTCTAATGAAATGGTAATAAAAGTTTTCATTTTGTTTAAAAACACATTTATACATGACCAACCTAAGCAAAGGCTTATCACCATATTATAAATGATAACTCTTATGGGAACCAGCCCCATTACTTAGAAGAAATTGGTAAGCTATCAGAGCTCCCTCAATTATATTTTACAAACTATAATACTAAAATATTAATCTATGACCAAATCATATCTCTGTTAGTGGACACAGACCTACCAGAAGGAGAGGAGGGATGTGTCAAAAAGAAATGTATACCCCATGGAGATCCACGGACCCAAGGATGAGTTACAATCATGTTGCTCTAGTTCAAAGTATAAAAATACAGGAACTCACTCTGAGAATATGAAACACTTCTCAAACAAATGGAAGAAAGGTATTTCTAGTAAAGACACTGTTCTGAGACACATTTTTGGACACACAGAAAAATACTGCATATCTTGTCCAGCTAAAAGCAGTCCATCTCTTGAATCCTGGACTTGTCAAAAAATATTAAAAGACTATTTGTCAACAGTGAAAAGGAAGTGGTGACTACTAGAACAAGGGAAGACAGACTAACCTCATTTCCTTTAGATAAACATACTAGATTGGTAGATTAGAAGGCTGTCGTACCTAGGCAACTATTAACATCTTGCATGATTTTGATTGGCACAGTAAAGAAATTTAGATTGGCTGATGATGCAAATAGACACAATAGTTAAAAACCACCTAAATGATGGGTGCTGGGTAAAAGGGTTGAGGTTATTGACATCCTAGAGGGAAATCTCCAGAGCACTGACTTAAAACATGTTAGATTACTTAGAAAAAGAGAGAGAGAATTATAGTTATTAAATTTTATTTGCCAACTACATATGAGGCACTGAGTTAGGCTCTGAGGATACAAATCTGAAAAAAATGTATGCTTTTAACTTCAAGTTCCTCACAGTCTAGTGGATGACGGAATCAGGATCCAAAATGAAGTACAGTATGGATCAATGAATCTAGCACTTAAGTCCAAAAAAACACATCCACAGAAGTAAACAATAGGTGCTTGATACATAGTAGGCATACAATAAAAGATTGGTAAATAGAGTGAATGAATAAAGGTACCACATTTGAAGAAAAAAAAAAAACCCTGGGGTTTCATTTAGCTGCAAGCTCAGTGCAGGTCAGTCAGGGATGTGATACAACTGTCCACAAAGCATGTGAGGCTGAGCCTCGGAAATGTGAACTATAACAGGGACAAGAATGGTCACAGATGTATTCTGAGATATACTCTTCTGAGCCCATCATTCCATGGCTCTAGCTCATGCTGGACACAAGAATGTTTTACAAACATTTTTCAAAATAAAGAAAAAAGTGGAGTACTTTTGAAGGAGACCAAGTGAATGAGGAATCTCACAGCCTGGGAAATAAAAAAATTAGAAGGAATAGATCTTTATCTACATGAAGATCTTCAATGGAACAAAAGACTGGATTAGTTTTATGGAGATTCAGATACTAGAGGCAAGGTTGTGTCATCTACAGTATGGCAGATTTTGACTCAACATAAAGAGTAAAATTCTAACATATGGACTTATCTTAAAGTCAAATATGCTCCAACGGGATATCAAATGTTCCCCTGGAAGGGAAGTACTCCATCTGGGCTGAGCTACCTTGTAGGTGTACAGATTTGCTCAAATCTCTATTACATAGTCTCATGGCATCATGTGCCTCCCCATCACTGCACTTACAGCAGTTATAATATTACAGCTATTAGTGTAATCATGTGAGGTATGTCTTTCCCCTAGACTGTAAACTTCAAAAGGATAGGGTGCTGCCATTTGTATTCACCCCTGCATCCCTAGTACATAATACTTATTAAATGTTGAAAGAAGGAAAGAAAAAAGGGAACGCAAGAGGTAAAGAAAGAGATTAAAACACTAGAGGAGGGGGCTGGATTAAATCTCCTATAAAGTTCCTTCTAATTCGAAATTTCATGGTTACAAACAAACTCAGGTTGCAAATGACTCACGTTGTCTTAATGACTCCCTTCCCTCCTGTTGTAAAGAGATACTGAAAGGAATAGATGTCCTCTACCCCAATGCTTCTCAGATTTTGGTGAGCATGAGAATCACCGAAAACAGCTGGACCCCAGTCCCACAGTTTCTGATTCAAAAGGTATGGGGCAGGGCCCATGAACTTGAATTTCTAAGAAGCTCCCAGGTAATGCTGATAGTGAAGTTCCAGGAACACACTTTGAGAACCACTCCTCTACCCAGCATTGGGAGAGTGGCTCTCAAACATCAGACTCACTTGTGGAAAGGCTGGGCATGGTGGCTCACATCTGTAATCCCAGCACTTTGGGAGGTCGAGGCGGGTGGATTACCGGAGGTCAGGTGTTTGAGACCGGCCTGGCCAACATGGTGAAACCCTGTGCCTACTAAAAATACAAAATTAGCCAGGCGTGGTGGCGTGTGCCTGCAATCCCAACTACTTGGGAGGCTGAAGCAGAAGAATCACTTGAACTGGGGAGGTGGAGGCTGCAGTGAGCCGAGATCGTGCCATTGCATTCCAGCCTGGGCAACAAGAGCAAAACTCTGTCTCAAAAAATTTAAAAAAAAATCAATTATTGGATGTTCCATAGAGATTCTGATTCAGCAGGCATGGAATTGGATCCAGGAATCTGTATTTAAACAAGCTCTTCAGTAAATTCTGTTGCAGGTGATTTACAAATCACATTTGAGAAAAAAAAAAAAAAAGTAACATGGAAGAAAAGGAGAAAGTAGAAGACCATGGCTCTTGAATGCCTAGGGTCTTGATGACCTTGCTCTCTCCTTAGCAGGTTACAAAAAGTCTACTCTGTCAACTGATCACCCCCTTAACATAAATGAACCCTTGAACTTAGTCAAAGTGATGGTTAAAAATAGTGCCACAATGAAGCTCTATCAAAAAATATGTGGATAAGGAATCAACACTTCAGGTGGATTCATGAGGACACCATTCCAAATAACTAAAACTCTACCCATGGTGGGACCCCACCTCCTCCCTTTGGAAACAGTTATCATTGTCTGGATGTAAATCCCAGATGGAACCTTGATTGATCTTTTTCTCTTTTCTGGCACTCAATGGATATGCGGAGTATAGCTTGCGTGTGACAGCCTTCTTTTCTCTAGCATGAACAATCTGTTTCTTTCTTTATTTTTTTGGTCAAAGCCTCACAGATATGAAAATGACCCACACTCTAGTCTCTTCTAAAAAGTATGGATGGTGGCCGGGCAAGGTGGCTCACGCCTGTAATCCCTGCACTTTGGGAGGCTTAGGTGGGTGGATCACTTGAGGTCAGGAGTTCAAAACCAGCCTGGCCAACATGGTAAACCCCCCTCTCTACTAAAAACACAAAAAGTTAGCTGGGCGTGGTGGTACATACCTGTAATCCCAGCTACTCAGGAGGCTGAGGTAGGAGATGCTTAAACCTGGGAGGTGGAGGTTGCAGTGAGCTGAGATCATGCCATAGTACTCTAGCCTGGGCAACAAGAGTGAAACTGCATCTCAAAAAAAAAAAAAAAAGTATGGATGGGGTCATCAGGCCCCCCCTCCAAAAAAATGAAAGAATATTTGCTTCTTTCCAAATACCATCAAAATACTCTGTGCCCTGAAGTTGCGATTCATTGAAAATGCTTTCTATACACCTGAAAGAGTTAATCTATCACCCATGTGCCACAGTCAGGTCAAGAGAACAATGATGCAATCAATTATTTCCTATCTTCCCCGGACAAATCTATATAGCTTTATATGGGAAGATTTGTATTCTAAGACAGTCAGTGCAAAACTATCTCCCAATCCCTTGATAATTATTTGTGGAGATGCTGCTGAAATGATCTCAGGAGAAAAAAATTACACCCCAAAACCTAGGCAAAACAAATGAAAACCATCTAATTCCCTCTTTAAAAATGTGAATTTGAAAAAGCACCCACCATATAATGTTTTACAGGCAGCTGTGGCCATCACACACCCAGGTTCTCTTTCAGCTCGGACCACAGAAACTGGGTCATGTGCCTCTCAGTGACATTGTGGGCAACTGAGTGGCTTACTCCCTGCAGGCAAAAGTCTACCACACAACTTGGATACGATTTAAAGCAAGCTGGAGTGTTCAAACAATAGGAAAAATGCTTCTTTAGTCACAACTTGTCCTTCATTTTTGATGACACTTTCTCTTATTTC
Organism: Saimiri boliviensis; assembly: GCF_048565385.1. NCBI lineage: Eukaryota > Metazoa > Chordata > Mammalia > Primates > Cebidae > Saimiri > Saimiri boliviensis. The sequence goes on along the minus strand of NC_133467.1, from coordinate 9,940,815 downwards.
TGGAAACGGCTGTTGACATGGTCTTGGTATAATTTGTCAGTGTGGCACACAAAGTATTAGGGACATTCTTCCTGCCTGATTCTATGGATTGCCTTCATCTCGTGAAATCAGAACACCTCAGTCTTACCGGCATCCGTGAGCGCACGCTTTCTACAAGTAAAGGCAGACAGTAAAATAACTTGGCCAGCTTACATGAGAGAACAAATCTCTGGCATTAATTGGCATCACTCATCATATCCTACCCTAACATACCCACAGAGTCTAGCACTGTCTGATGATGCTATCCGGGAATATTCTACTCATCATCATTACCAATGATTAATAATAGCATCTCTCCTGAACTTGTCAGAGGCTTTTACAGTCTACAACATTTCATTTGATTTTCATTGCAATCTCATGAGACAGGTAAGACAGATGTCATCATTTCTGGTAGAAAATGGAAAAAACTGAAATCAAAGAAGTTTATGTCATTGCCCAAGGATAACTCATTTTATCAGGTCAGAAAATAAGAATAAAGGCCGGGCGTGGTGGCTCAAGCCTGTAATCCCAGCACTTTGGGAGGCCGAGGCGGGTGGATCACGAGGTTGAGAGATCGAGACCATCCTGGTCAACATGGTGAAACCCCGTCTCTACTAAAAATACAAAAAAATCAGCTGGGCATGGTGGCGCGTGCCTGTAATCCCAGCTACTCAGGAGGCTGAGGCAGAAGAATTGCCTGAACCCAGGAGGCGGAGGATGCGGTGAGCCGAGATCGCGCCATTGCACTCCAGCCTAGGTAACAAGAGCGAAACTCCGTCTCAAAAAAAATAAAAAATAAAAAATAAAAGAAAAAAGAAAAAAGAAAATAAGAATAAAAATAGGCACAATATAAATGTCTGGTCCCATACAGATTTAGCTTCAAAAAAGAACCAACCAAATTAAAACTTTTAACTGCTGCAGTTTACCCTTGTCTAGGACAACACATCTCAGTTTCCTTATTTGCAACCTTTTCCCAAAGACCTAAGAAATTAAACTGACCCATGCTCCATTCTCTTCCTAAGAAAGAGGGATGGCAGCCACAGACTCCGGCAAACCCATTAGCCCGCCCTGATCAGAAAGGTGAGAACACTGGCTAATTTCATGGCCCACTCCTTAGACTTGGAGCGGCAGTATTCGATTTAGTCCTCTTAGAGACCAGATTACTTTTTTTAAATGAGAATTTCAATAGTCATGTACCAATAAAGATAATATCCACATTCCTGGCCTATTACAAGAAGCAGCAGTACTGCCAGCAGAGTTCCCTTTAATTTCTGGGTTATCTGAGCCCACAATGTGTACCGATTCTGCATAATTGCTTTGAGCCAAAAGACACTAGGAAAGCATTCTGCCTTTGGGGTGGCCAAAGGCCTGGGACGCTGCGCATCATCAGCATGAGTTGTCTCAGTACAGGATCCATTTACACTTGGATAAAACAGGTGATTTTATTGTGAAAACTCTAAGCATTACAATTATTTTCAGTAAAGTTCAAGGAGCATCTTGTTTAATAACTCAGCTAACAACAGGTTTAAACAAAATAAGATGGGATTACGAAACAGAATATGACAGTCACTAAAATAATATTTTATTATTTTCTAGAAATTAAAATAATAATTATGATGACATTATGGAAAGGTAGTTTGGGGATAATTTTAATTGCAAAAAAACAGATTACCTGCCAACTATGGTGGCTCGTGCCTATAATGCTAATACTTTGGGAGGCCAAGGAGGGAGGATTGCTTGAGGCCGGGAGTTCAAGACTAGCCTGGGCAACATAGTGAGACCTCATCTCTACAAAAATTTTAAAAAGAAGTAGATTATAAAATTACATATATATATATCCTGATTAAGTAATGCAAAGTATGAGCAAGGATCAAAAGAGAATGCATAAAAAATGATAGGTGAGTTATGAGGGATTTGAACTTGTGTCTTAAAGCTTATGAAATGTTATACTATTATTTATCCATAGGGAGATACAGGCTAATCTAATGACTTTCTTTTTTTTCTTTTTTTCCACTGATCTTCTTAGGACCATGGTTGATATTTGCCTTTCCAGAGTCAAAATTGTCCTGTGCCTCTTAGGATCTCAGAGAGCTCTTGTGAGCACTGGCAGCTGCCAAAGCCCAGCATGCACCATAGGGTCCAGTCCACACATGGAGTCCAGTCCGCACAGAGGGTCCAGTCCACACAGGGGGTCCAGTCCGCACAGAGGGTCCAATCCACACAGGGGGTCCAGTCCACACAGAGGGTCCAATCCACACAGGGGGTCCAGTCGACACATGGGGTCCAGTCCGCACATGGTGTCCAGTCCACACATGGGGTCCAGTCCGCACATGGTGTCCAGTCCACACATGGGTCCAGTCCGCACATGGGGTCCAGTCCGCACATGGTGTCCAGACTACACAGAGTGTCCAATCCACACAGGGAGTCCAGTCGACACATGGGGTCCAGTCCACACAGGGGGTCCAGTCCGCACATGGGGTCCAGTCCGCACATGGGGTCCAGTCCGCACATCGGGTCCAGTCGACACATGGGGTCCAGTCCACACAGGGGGTCCAGTCCACATATGGGGTCCAGTCCGCACATGGGGTCCAGTCCGCACATGGTGTCCAGTCCGCACATGGGGTCCAGTCCGCACACGGGGTCCAGTCCGCACATGGGGTCCAGTCTGCACATGGAGTCCAGTCCGCGCATGGGGTCCAGTCCATACAGGGGGTCCAGTCCGCACATGGTGTCCAGTCCGCACATGGGGTCCAGTCCGCACACGGGGTCCAGTCCGCACATGGGGTCCAGTCTGCACATGGAGTCCAGTCCGCGCATGGGGTCCAGTCCATACAGGGGGTCCAGTCCGCACAGGGGGTCCAGTCTGCGCATGGGGTCCAATCGACACAGGGGGTCCAGTCCGCACATGGGGTCCAATCGACACAGGGGGTCCAATCCAAGGTGTTTGTAAAGAACTTTATTGAGCGGAGACTCACACCAAAGTGAGCCTTTCTGTCCCTAAGGATGGGCTGATCTCCTGCCCAGCTCCTGACTCAGTCCACCAAGCAGTCTCCAGTGTGATGTCAACTGAAGAGGTAATTCTTTTTTCTCCTGAAAGATATTGTTTGGTGTGGTTTACTCATAAGAGATCTCCACTGCGTCCTTCAAATGTTCTGCTTTTCAGGAATGGAGGGAAAATCCTTATAGCCTGAAACACTTTTGAGGCTTGTCACAAATGTCCTTGAAAGTAATATTACCATCCACGGCTTGCCACCAAAACTGGGCACTATCGGGAGACAACACTAGTGTGCACGTGTCATAGGTGATGTCGTCCATGACACACCCGATGGACCTGTGTCCAACTGCACTAGAATGTTCTTGTGGACAAGGACTGTCATATTTATCACTGTATCCTCAGGCCACAGCACAGTGTCCAGTGAGAATAAAAAATGGGCACTATTTCCACTTCTGCCTTGTCTCCTGTGTGACTCAAGGTGAGTTACTTGGCTTCTCTGGGCCTAATCGCTCATTTCAAGCGGAAGGCTGACCATCATGTCTGCTTTCTCAGCTATGAAACAATGTAATTCCATGATCAACTGAAAGTACAGTTAGCTGTATTCACATTTGGTTGGTGCTTTCCACGACAGTACTTCAACTTAGGGACAAAGGTCCATCTTTAAGGCCACCTTCTCATTTTCTTCTCACTAAACCTCTCTCTCTCTCTCTCTCTCTCTCTCTCTCTCTGTGTGTGTGTGTGTGTGTGTGTGTGTGTGTGTGTGTGTGTGTGTTTCTCTCTCTCTCATCTTTCTCTGGGCTGCAGAAAGTCATCAGTGTAGCTAATGGAAGATATTAAATGCCATGTGTCTTTCATTATATTTCTATTGGACAGCACCTGTCTAGGGTCTCTTTGCTCTCCTCATTTCCCCTTCTACTCGCCTGAATAACAGTTCATTTTGTGGTTATTTCCATTGGGCTTATCATATGGGATATCTAATTAATTAGCCTACTAAAATAGTGAACATATTCAAATTTGCCATTTCGTGGTCAATGACAAGATTAGCAAAACTATGAAATATAACATCACAAATTCAGACAATCACATGGGCTTGACCTCTAAAATATCTTTCTTTTTCTTTGAAAAAGTAGGTTCCTTCCTAAACACCTTAATTTACCATTTAACAAAAGCATTGTGATTTACAAAATTATCCAGTTATCCAGAAAAGCTACCTTATTTGTTTGGGTGTTTATTTGAGTATAAACTGTAAGGTCATTAAGTGATTCTATCTCAACCAGAAATTATTCTTTCATAAAATGCTACAGAACAAAATAAATTATACCCTTTGTATAAATCAAGAATGCAATCATTCTTGAAACTTTGTATTTGCTTCTGTACTGATGTTAACAAAGCCTAATTTGCATTTACATTTGAATTCAAATGAATCTGATGTGCCAATGATCCATCCTATTTTAAGCAAAAAGCAAATTTGCCTTTTGAGAACTAACTTGTGCCCAGCGATTCTTTGTTCCTTACTTCCATTGAGAGTAGATGGCATCTCAGAACAACTGGCTGAAAATGCTCACTTTTCTTTCTTCCCTTCCCATGCTTCCACCCACTGAATCTTCTCCCACCCTCAATACACACGTACACACCTGTGCACACACACACAGATACACATGTGCATACACACAAACACACATATCTTTCTCTGTGCTGCAGAAAGTAATCAATACTTTGTCTTAAAGGCCTCTCTCAAGGTAAAAGAAGAGGACACGGGAAGTCTCTTTGCCTTCCCATTAAGACTCTAGACTGGAGCTACCCAAAAGAAATATGATGGAATGTATTTCATAGAATGAGATATAATGAAAGCCATGTATGCAATTTTAAGTTTGATAGTAGCCATATCAAAAAAAATAAAAAGACAGATTAATGATAATAATGTTTTATTTAACTCCAAATATCTGAAATACGTAATCAATATAAAAATTATTTAGATTTTTACATTCCTTTTTTAGTACTATGTCTTTGAAATCTGCTGTGCCTTTTATACCTACAGCACATCTGAGTTCAAATTCAGGACATTTTAAGTGATTATTAACCACATGGGGCTATGGCTGCCATATTGGACAGTATACCCTAGATGCTTGTGGTTTAAGAGTATGTTGTTTATTTGAGTGGAGACAGAGGAGGAAGCAATGACAGAGAGCATGCCACTGCACACCTGATCATGTTCAAACAGCCTCATTACAAAGGGATCTGTTTTATATCAACAAAGAAGGGAGAAACTTGATTTTTTCTATAATTCATCATTACATACATAGCACAGCTTATCTAATAGTATGATCCCAGGATCAGAATAATACACAAAATTAAGGAATAAAGTAACCTGTAACATATCCCTATGTGGATTAAGGTTAGTTCAAGTTCAAGACCCTCCCTCGACAGTGATATCTCACTCACAGACACTATCTCATGGGCAGTGAGGAATCCTGGTGGCTCTAACTTTGAGGGTCCTCTAACAACAATGCCATATGGTAAGATTCCTGCTCAGTTTGGTAGAAAACTGCTAACCAGCAACAGATAGATGAGATCATTTCCAAACAGGATACAGCCTTACAACAATCCGCTATATTTAGGTAAGATTGTTCGCCCTGCTCCTACTCTCCACCAAAAAGAACAGCTAAAATGCTTGATGGATTTGGACTCCCCGTTTCTACTGTAGACAATCTCAGTAGTGGGTGCAGACTTGGATCACATATTGTAATTAACTCATTCCATGAAACTATTTGAAAAATATCGGTCTGATGATCTAATTCCCTTACAGTAAAATAGAATAAAAGAGGAAATAAAAACAAAACCTCTTGTGTCAGGAATGTTAAAGCTTTTGCAGGAGTGTGTGTGTGTGTATGTGTGTGTGTGTGTGCGCGTGCGCGCGCGTGTACGGAGGTCCATACACACATGCACACATTTCCTGTGAAGGTGTGTTAGTAAGAAGTAAATCCCTCTTGCACATTCACAGTTGCTAATTGCATTTTGTGTTTATGGAAGGCATAATGGAATCACAGAACTAGAATGGACTTTTAATGTCCAATCCATTTCCCTATTAATGGGGCAATATTTCGTTATTAGACAACTAGTGACTAGTTGCTAGTTAGTAAAAAACTTGTAACTAGTTACAACTAGTGACCAGTTACTAGTTAGTTGTGACTAGTTACAACTAGTGACTAGTAAAGTTGTAACTAGTTACAACTAGTCACTAGTTGCCAGTTAGTTGTGATACTTAATTTTGTTTAAATCTTCTCTGACAGCCCTCTACATCTCCACATTTCTCTTCAGGTCTAGGCTGGGCATAGTCTATTTAATTCTGTGCTTCTTTAATACAATGTATTTTGTGTGTTACCTGCCCTCTCTCCCTTCAACCCCAGCACTCCTGGACCCCTTAATCCACTCTATGCTTTTTCCACAGCATTTGCTATATTCTATCATGCTACATAATTTCTTTATTGTGTTTATGGTTTATTTTCTGTTTCCACCATTGGCCCCTATCTAGAATATAAGTGTCACAAGAACGGGCATCTTTGTTTTGCTCACCACTGTATCCTAAAAGCCTAGAAGAGAACTTGGCACACACTATATACTCAATAAATATTTGTTGAATAAATGAATGTAGATCTGATCAGTGTAGATTACTAGTTTCTAATTAAGCTTAAATTAATGTATAAGTATTCATCTAGACCTAAGTTTCTGGCTGATTGGTAAGTATACTGGGCAAGACGAAATTAAATGTCTAAATTAAAAATAAACAGGCTGGGTGCAGTGGCTCAAGCCTGTAATCCCAGCACTTTGGGAGGCCGAGGCGGATGGATCACAAGGTCAAGAGATCGAGACCATCCTGGTCAACAAGGTGAAACCCCGTCTCTACTTAAAATACAAAAAATTAGCTGGGCCTGGTGGTGCGTGCCTGTGATCCCAGCTACTCAGCAGGCTGAGGCAGGAGAATTGCCTGAACCTGGGAGGCGGAGGTTGCGGTGAGCCGAGATCGCGCCATTGCACTCCAGCCTGGGTAACAAGAGCGAAACTCCGCCTCAAAATAAATAAATAAATAAAAATAAACATTTATTGTGTTACAATATAAATGAAAGCAAATGGGTTATGTAGTAATACTACTCTTTCAAAAGTGTTATTCTTCAGTATCAAGGATTGGGGATACTGATTACTTCTGACTTATTCTCATATTTTTCTAGTTATAGATGCTGAAGCCACAAGTCTAGAATGTTCAGTTACGTTCACTCACTTCTCAATTTAAATGTAAGTATTAAATACTAAATCTACTTTAGGCTCCTGATGGACATAATCATTTATTTTATAAGTTAGATTTTGTGGTCTTAGATTTTAAAATATTGAGCCTACATGCCATCTAGAAAAAAATGACCCAGCTTTCATTTTTTAAAATGGCAATCTTATTCATAAGGATCTATTTTTAATCAGCATTTTCTCCCCAATGCTTATTGTAGTACCTAACATATAGTAAGGACTCTAAAAAATATTTATTTATTTAATGAAAAATTCATTCTGGCAAACTTTGAAAAATTTGGCCATGGACATTTAGAAACAAAGCAACAAAGATGGCACATTCAAAACACAGAAAAAATTTTAAGCTAAAAAAAAAGGTGATAACTAATTGATGCAGAAATGAGAAAAATCATAATTCAACCAAATAATTCCTCCTGTCACCTAATCATTATTATATATTCACTCACTCCCCTAACACTGGTTAAACATATTATATGTATGAGTCACTGTGAGGGATTCTCTGAATACAAGGGAACAAGATTTGGTTCATGGGTATGAAGTTTGTGTGGGAGAGAATAATAAATCCACCACCTGTTCCCCATTGAATCCCTGGCAGTCTGAACAACCACAAGGCAGATGCCCAGTAAGTGTTTGGTAAAAGAAGGCATAATAATCTATAACACAACAGTGATGTGTTAGTGAAAGCTATGGGCCAAGGGAGTCTGGTTTGGGATATGGATGTTTTCACGGAACAGGGAGCTAAGTAGACACGGGTGGACTGAACTGTGGCAGGTGGCAGGTTCTCAAGGCAAAGGAAGAGCGTAACTTAAAGCACAGAGGCAAGCCACAGAGCACAGTGTCCTCATCACACAGCATTTCCCGTTTTAAACACCCAAGTTATGAAATCTTCAAATCCATTCTAGAAAAAGTTTTTAATTTTTATTAGGTGCAGACATAAAACAATGTGGCTATAAAGACTTCCAATAGACAGAGGGTAAGGTGATGGGTTCTGGAGTCTGCAAGGCTTAGGGGCTTCCTAACTGTGATCAAGATGCTACTGTGTGAGGTAGGACACCATGAACAAAGGCCTAAGGACACAGTCTGCCCTTGGTAAGTTCTCTAGTTTCCAGTGACATTCTTTCCTCTCTTTTGCTGTGCCCTAATGGCAGCCTTGAGCTTAGCACAGATGGGAAAAGCACATTACAACATTTAGTCTGTCCCCATGAGTGTGAGTGTGGCCTTCAAAATGAATGTTTAGGATCCCCTACTGAATTTGACATGTAACATTTTGACAACATTTTCTTAAAAAATTTATAAATTAATTTGATTGTAATTAGAAACCCAGCAGACATTAGGGAATAATTAGCTACAATAAATGTAAGTAAATTCACAATGAGAATATATGCCTAAAAATGATCAAGTATTATACAAATGAATTTTAAGTGGAAAATTTGCTTATTAAAGAATACACAACAAAAATCTGTAATCAAATCAAATTGCATTAACATGGGAATAAACAAATGGATCAATGGAAAAGCAAAAAGAATACCTAGATGATTACCTCAAGACACATATGCATATGTGTGTGTGTATACATATAATTTTAATATATGGCAAAAACTGTAGCTTAATTCAGTGAGAAGGTCAGATTATTTAATAAATGGTGCTGGCACAACTGGTTTTCCATTTAAAGGGACAATTAGACCCCTCATATACATCATATGTAAACATGACTTCCACACAGACTGGAAACTCAAATGTTAAAAATATAGCAATATAAAAACTTCAAGAAAAATTGAGGAAATAAGATATACAATCTTAGTTTAAGGGGAATCTTCTAAACACAGGCAGGAAATCCAAAAGCCATAAAAAATAAAGATTAATATATTCAACTATATAAAAATAGACACCTTTGCATGGCAAAATATATCATAATTAAAGGTTAATAACATAATTAATGTATAATAACAGATGAGCAATGAATTTGAGAAAAACATTTTTAATGGAGTTTAAAAAAGAGTTAATATCTCAATGTTTAGAGTTCTTATAAGAAAATTACAAAACAAAAGAGAACAAGAAAAATAAGGAAGGAATGAATGACAATGAAAAGATACAAAAAGGGTTAATATCTAAACGTTCGGTGTTCTTACAAGATATTACAAAACAAAAGGAAGAAGAAGAAAAAGAATGAAGAAATGAATGAAAATGAAAATGGCAGAGAACATGGATGGACAATTCACATGAAAGTGCATCTAAATGGCTGATAAATGTGAGATAAGATGTTCAGACTCACTGCCAGTCAGGGAAAGGCCACTCAAAATAAAAAAGAAATTCACTTCTTATCTATCAGCTTCTCAAAACAAAACAAAGCAAGAGCCAAAATACCTATTACTGGCAAGGATGCTGGAAAAAGAGCACTCTCATATACTGTAGAAATGTAAGACTTTACAGTCCAATAGAAAAGTAATCTGGCAACATCTATTACGTTAAAAACACATTTACCCAGCACTCTCTCTTCATGGACACTGCCTCATAGAAATAAGAACATGAGGATATCTGTACAAGGAGACTTATTTAAGCATGGATGATTGTGACAAACTTGGGAACAGAGTGAAGGCCATCAGGAAGAGAATTACGCAGGATACAAACCACAGAATATTACATAGCTGCTAATAAATTAGTTAAAACGATATCAGTTGACTTGGAGGGATTTCCATGAGATCCTGTTGAGTGAAAAAAAAAAAAATAGAAGAGTGTATCACAGGGTCCCCTTAAAAAAAAAGTGATCAAAAAACTCTATAATGTAAGTAGGGATATGGAGAAAAATATGGAAAGATACATATAGGAGTTGTAGTTCCTACAGGAGGAATTCCTGTATGGAAAAATTAAAAGAATGAAAAGAGAAACAAGCAAAAAACAAAACAAAACAAACTCTAACATTTGACATTTGTTATATGATCCAATTTAGGCATTCATACAAAATTGTGTGTGTGTGTGTGTGTGTGTGTGTGTGTGTGTGTGTGTGTGTGTGTATAAACTGAGTATTGTTTATGGAATGGCATCACAGAAGTTGATGTTATTTTATGAAAATATTTTGTATCTGAAAAATACTAAAGTGTATATATATATATGTATGTATGTATGTATGTATATTTACTGTAAGTCATTGTACTAAGTACTGTCTGCATTATCTCAGGTAATTTTCACAATACCTATATGGAGTGGGCACTAACAGTACGTCTGTCCTAGTGATGAGAAAACTGAAGCCTAATGGTACAGCCAAGATCTGAATGCAAAATAATCTTTCAAAATAAAATTCCAAATGCTAGGCTTACACTGTGCGTGTGCATGTGTGTGTGTGTGTGTGTGTGTGTGTGTGTGTGTGTGTGTGTGTCTGTGTATGAGGTTTTAAAATAAAATAAAACAAAGGGAAGAACATCTGACTCAAGGAATTATTTGGTCCATTCATTCATTCATTCATTATTTGGCTCAATCATTTGCTGGGCAGTGGAATACATCATGGGGATGCAATCATGCCACTGCCCAGCAAATACATCCTCAGCCTGTCCCCATTTATTAATACCACTCTTCTTCCATGTGATCCTGGGTAAACTGCTCAACCTGCCTGTGTCCTTATCTGTCACATGATGGCAGTGGGACTTAGGATCTCTAAGGTACACTGCAGCTCTGGCATCATCATTTGATACCTCTGCTTTCTGTGTCAGTGGGTTCAGAGAACATAAGTTTGATCTGTATTTCCCCAGTAACCATGGAGCCAATGGAAACAAATCAAAAAGGATCTGAAAGCAGAAGCAGAGTATATCCCACTACCTGACTTCTGTTCTAAGAGTTCTGAATTTTTTTCTTGACCAGGTAACTAGGCCAGTGCTTCTTTTCATGGTGCTATAAAGTCATCATTATGGTATGCAAGCAATCCCACTCGCTGTGCATTGCTAGCTCGCTCTGCCGTGCTCACCAGATTACCGTGAGTGACTGGTGGCTACCTGATAGCCATTTTAAGGCAAGGACTTGGGGCCAGTTTCATGGGGCGGCATGGTGAGAATGCCATTGCTCAGGAGGGAACTGAGGTCTACATCAGGAAAGGGGACAGCTGATGAGGGTGTGTGCAAGGCAGTTAGCTTGCACCCAAGTGCTCCTGCCGGTCAGAGCCATGGGAAGGTAGAATCAAGCCATACCTTTAGGGAGAGAAGGACTGTGGCAAGGCAGTGGGGAGTGGTCACGTCCAGGCAAGGACTGCAGACCACACGGGAAAGTCAGAAAAGGCTGGGAGAACAGACAACCAGAGAACTACGGTGTCAGTGGGGTGGAATCAAAGCCATAGGACTAATATAGGCCCAGTCTGTAGGTAGAAGGAATGAAGAGGAGAAGGTTAATGGACATTTAAGGGCATGCAAAGCTGCAGGCAGGTGGGAGGAAGCATGCTACACATAGCACTGCAGGGGGGCGTGGGCAGATATGCCACAAACTTCCACAGTAAAACAAAAATTAATTTGGTAAATATGCAAACAATTTCCAAATATTATAAAATCAGCTTCAAAATATTGTAAAATTATGACCTAGAAATTCTTTTTATCCTCATTGTGAAAAAATGAATTCTATTGGGATAAAAAATCAAAAACTAAGTATTGTTTATGGGATGGCATCATGAAAATTGTCATTTTATGAAAATATTTTGTATTTGAAAAATACTAACGGTGTATGTATATTAAGTATTTACTGTATATCAGTCATTGTACTAAGTACTGTCTGCATTATCTCAGGTAATTTTCACAATACCTATATGGAGTGGGCACTAACAGTACCTCTGTCCTAGTGATGAGAAAACTGAAGCCTAATGAGAGCGAGTAACACAGTCATAAGTGGTAGAGCCAAGATCTGGATCCAAAATAGTCTTTCAAAATAAAACTCCAAATGCTAAGCTTGCAAACACCCCACCATAACACCTCCCTCCACAAACGGAAATCCATTTGAAATACGTAATCTCAAGTTTTGGAGAAAGCTTCTTGCCTGCTTAAAGTCTACCCCATGACAAGACATAGACTATAGACTATCACACCCAAGTAACTTGTGTCCACACGTTTCAGTCATCCAAAGTCCACGGCCCACCCTACCTGAAAAGGCATGGGCCAAATGAAACACCGTAGCCCTTATTTTCAAGTGTTTTCTAGATCAAGGGGGACCAAACTTTTTTTCTAAAAGGTAAAATAGTAAACATTTTAGGCTTTGTGAGCCATTCAGTCTCTGTTGCCACCAGTCAACTCCGCTATTCTGTTGCAGAAGCGGCCCAAAATGCCTAGGCAAACGGTGTGGCAGTGTTCCACACTGCAGAGGTGGCAGCCAGGCTTGCCAGCTCTTGCTCCAGCCATATGTTCTTCAGGGCTCAGTTGCCATGTTCACAGCTTCCGTTCCTTGAACCAACCTAAATAAAGTCCCCCTCTTATAATTTCTTGGTGCGTTCTTTACACACATATCTAAATTTGTAATTAGATATTTTTCTTTATTATTACTAGTTTGTAACTTCCAAGAAGGCAGGGATCATATCTGTTTTCTAAAGCACTGGATGGTCAGCACCCAGCAAGGGCTCAGCATACAAAAGGTGCTCAGTAAGTATTTGTTGGCAGAAGGAAGGGACAGAGAGGAAAGAAGACGGGAAAGGAAGGAGAGAAGGGAAGAAGGGAGAAAGAAAAGGGAGAGAGGGAGGAAGACAAGGGAGGGAGGGAGGAAAGAAGGGAGAAAGAGAGGAAGGAAGGGGATGGAAGGAAGGAAAGAAGGAAGGAAGGAAGGAGGGAAGGAGGGAAGGAGGGAGAGAGGGAAGGAGGGAAGGAGGGAGGGAGGGAGGGAGGGAGAGAAGGAGGGAAGGAGGGAGGGAGGAAAGAAGGGAGAAAGAGAGGAAGGAAGGGGATGGAAGGAAGGAAAGAAGGAAGGAAGGAAGGAGGGAAGGAGGGAGAGAGGGAGGGAGAGAAGGAGGGAAGGGGGAAGGAGGGAAGGAGGGAAGGAGGGAGGGAGAGAGGGAGGGAAGGAGGGAAGGAGAGAAGGAGGGAAGGAGGGAGGGAGAGAGGGAGGGAGAGAAGGAGGGAAGGAGGGAGGGAGGGAGAGAGGGAAGGAGGGAGGGAGGGAGGGAGGGAGAGAAGGAGGGAAGGAGAGAGGGAGGGAAGGAGGGAGGGAGGGAGGGAGGGAGAGAGGGAAGGAGGAAAGGAGGGAGGGAGGGAGGGAGGGAGGGAGAAGTTATTGGTTCTTTATAATTAACCTTGTTATGTGTTCTGAAGTGGAATTTGTGTGCTCCAGAAAGCCACCTTCCCCTGCATAGTGACCAGTACTGTCAGCTAGGGACTACAGGCATACCCCAATGTCCTTTCATGTGAAAGAAAAACAAATTTTCTATCTTTTTTTTCACAGGTTCAAGGGCACTCACAATTATTCTACAATTCAAAGAGAGGAAAGAACAATAAGATTGACCCGGTCTTTTCCTTGCAAAAAGTCAGTATTAGACCATGCCAAAGTACATATTAGAAAATCGCCCGCAGACCTTCCCTTGTTTATCTCCGAATGCTCCCTCTGCCTGGTTCACAGCAGCCACTGTACCCTGACAGATTGACCTTCCTCGTCAGTGCTCCATCTCTCAGCAGGTTTTTCATATATATATATATATTTTTTTTTAATTTATTTTTTTTTTTATTTTGTGGTGAGATCTCACTACATTGCCCAGGCTACAGCACAGCGGCTATTCACAGGCACAATCACTGTCCAGTACATCCTTGAACTTCGGGCTCAAGCGATCCTCTTGCCTCAGCTTTGAGAGCACCTGGGACTACAGTCCTGCACCACCATACCTGGCTCTCTCACCAGGTCTTTGTTTTGTTGTTTTTTAAAATAATTATCTCCACATTTATTTGAAATAGGAAATGATCACATCTTTTAGCAATACATATTTGCATCTGAAGTCCCAGGTGCAAATAAAGATCTTGAAAAATCCTAAAATTTTGAGCTTCCATGGCAGAAGGCATCTCTTCAGTTGCCTGACTTTATTTCTTGGTATTTTCACATTCATTTTTTTTTTTAATCCCATATTTCCATCTCAAACACAGAAAAGAAATAAGTCTCCCTTTTATGGTCATATCAGAAAGAGCAGCTTTAATTGGAAAATATCAGAACATTGATAATTCTATAGCCAAGCCATTCCACAGTGAGGGGTACCCGTGCAGGTTCGTTATATAGGTTAACTTGTGCCATAGGGGTTTGTTGTATGGACTATTTCATCACTCAGGTATCAAGCCCAGTACCCAGTAGTTATTTTTCCTGGTCCTCTCCCTCTTCCCCGCTCCAGCCTCCGACAGGCCCCTGTGTGTGTTGTTTCTCACCAGGTTTTATGAGTTTAACATCACGTCCTCCTCAAAAGAGCTCTGAGACCTTCCTGTGCAGCAGTCCTTCTCTCCCACCTCATCACCACACGATGTGGTAGGCATTACTAGCTGACCTGTCCCATGTCCTCTGCCCTGTGAAGCTTTGAACACTAAGGTGATTCTTTTTTCCCACACTCTCAGTTGACCTTATCTTCCTCTGGAACTACTGACACCTTATTCTTAGAAGGACAACAAGAAGAAAGATAAGATTATTTTTGTTTTCATTCTGGCAGACACAGAACTGACTTGAGGCTTCAACTCTGATATTCTGGAAATGCTGTTCCTTCTAAAACAATAAAAATGCAACAGTGTCTTCAGAAGACTTATGTCTTAGATGCCACCTGGGGACTGTAACTGAGTTCAAATTAGGTTTTTCATGAATTTTTGAGTTACAGATTCAATTTCTATTTTTAATTAAATAAAATTCCTAGAAGCGAGCAACTGCAATTGCCGTTTCAGAATCTCGACTGCCTACATTTACAAGAGACACTTTGACCTTCCGGAGCAAAACAACGTATGTCTGATCCTTCCTCTGTGTGACACAGGATATTTGAAGATTTTTTTCCTCCCTTCAATAACTGTCAGTTTAAACCCAGTTTTCTCAGTCATATGACCTTGTTGCCAGACCTCATACTATGCACACTCCAGACACACTCTAGTAGATCCAGCAGTAAGAGCACCGAGCTAGGTGTTAATTAGCTCAATGGCTTAGTTAGCTATTGTGACCTTAAATAGCTCTGTGACCTTAAATCTATTTCTTAATTTCCATGAACCTCGGTGTCATCAGAAAAACAGGGATAAATTCCTCCTTAGTATTGTCACAGGGATTGAAAGAGCATACATTAAGTACCCAGTGTATTACCTGGCATTCAGTAATTGGTTGCTAGTATTGTTATTTTCTAAAATCCCTCGTAAAATGTAGCAAGAGAAATGGAATATACAATCCTTTAGGTGCTGGGCTCTTTAATACACAGCAGTTAGGAGCTTGAGTTTTGGAGTTAAACATTCAGGATTAAATTCTGAGTCTATCACTTGCTAACTGCCTACCTCTCGGCACCTTGCTTTAGCTGTCTAGACCTTAGTTTCCTAAGGACAATAATGCTAGTTAGCCAAAAGGCTTGTTGTCAGACTTTGCACAGTGCTTGGCACATAGTAAGTGTTCAATAAACATAAGCAATGTGAGCTAGTATTTTATGATTATAACTGGCAAGCATACTTCTGACAAACCATAATGTACAAATCATTTCATTTTTATTTTCTTCCTCTTGGAGCTATATAACAGTTAATAAACATTTTATAGGTACATTATTCTAGTCTGTGAGCAAGTGTGAATTACACATTTGAATAGCGTGAATTTAGAGGAAGCTATTATCTTCCCTGACATTACTCCAGTAAAGCTTTGTGAATAGGATAGGGTTTCAGAAGCCACTTCATTGTGAGAGGAAGAGTCTGCAGAGGTGAAGAAATATTGTTTGGGTTCTTTTGTTAAGTCACTTCTTCAAAAGTGATGGTAAGTGTTACAGTCACCTTGGTGACTGTAAAAAAAAATGTGTGAAATGAAAACAGATGCATTTTAAAACTAATATTTTATTCACAATCTACACATCCAAAAAAATTTCTAATATCCAGAACCTATAAGGAACTTAACTGAACAAGCAAAAAACAAATAATCCCATTAAAAATGGGCAAAAGACATGAATAGACACTTCCCAAAACAAGACATAGAAGTGGCCCACAAACATATTAAAAAATGCTCAGCCTCACTAATCACTAGACAAATGCAAATCAAAACCACTATGAGATAGCATCTCACACCAGTCAGAATGCCTATTACGTACTGAAAAGTCAAAAAACAACAGATGCTGGCGTGGCTGCAGAGGAAAGGGAATGAATGTAAATTAGTTCAGCCACTGTGGAAAGCAGTCTGGAATCAATCTTCGTGCCCATTAACAGTGAACTGAACAAAGAAAATGTGGTATACATACAGCATGGAATACTACAGAGCTATTAAAAAAAGAACAAAATCATGTCCTTTGTAGTGACATGGAAGAATCTGAAGGCCATTACAGCAAATTAACACAGGAACAGAAAACCAGATACCTCATGTTCTCACTTATAAGTGGGAGCCACACATTGAGTACCAATGGACACAAAGATGGCAACAACAGACAATGGGGACTATAGAGGTAGGGGAAGGGGACAGAGTTGAAAACCCTAACTACTGTATACTATGCTCAGTACTTGAGTAATGAGATCATTCATACCCGAAACCTCAGCATCACACAATATACCAATGTAACAAATCTGTACACGTACCCCTAAATCTAAAACAATTTGAAAAAATAATTTTTAAACAAAAAGAAAGGACACTTAATGGGTCACAGCCAGCAAAACAGTAACTTAAACAATGGCATCATGCAACACATTTCACTTTGCCTGATCAGTCTCAGTCAGAAATCTAACTGCTAAGACCGATTTTCATTAATCATCCAAATAAGCCAAAAATATTGTTTCATATAAAGGAAGGCTTAAATACAAACGATAGCAGGTGATGAGGAGCATGAGAAAAAGTTGTAAAGCTGATGGAAAATGAAAAATAAACAAGTAACTGTAAATATAGTCAAAAAAGAAACTGGAACCTTCCAAAGAAATTGCCTTTGCTGTTAAAACAAGTAAAATAGACCTTTCTCCTAAACAATCTGGATTGCTTTATTAACTATTCTTATCATTTCCAGATGCTTTTTCAAATGATGACCTACCTCCCATGTTTCTTCATTCAGTTAAAAAAAAAGAATGAGTATGTGCTTACTACACCCTTACACTCAGTGCTAAGGGCTGAGACTCAATAACAGATGGGCATAGGCCTGGCCTCTAGGAACTTGTAGTTTTAGGAATCAGATAATTAAACAGTCAATGATGGTATGATGTGATTAGAACTGTGATGGAAGTAAGGACAGGTACAAGAAAAGGAAGCACAGATGAATGGACAGGTAGAAGAAAAGCTATCCTGAAAGATTAAGAAAAGTATTCCAGTAGAAATGACATTTACCCTAAGGCCTTTAGAAAATCAAATTTAGGAGTCCAAAAGTGAGCTACTGGCTTAGGATTTAGTTCTAAAGGCTGAAAGATGAAAAGGGAATTGAAAATAGTGTTATAATCCTAGGATGTGTTCTTTGGAGGAAAGTTAAGATGGCACAAAATGTAATTTTAAGATGATAATGTGTAACAATCCACTTAACCCAACTGTCAGCTCCTTATTATAATATTTTAATTTCAGATCTGTTCTCTTCAGTTATGAAATTCACATTTCCAGAGACATCTAAATTAGATCATAAGTTTCTTAGATTTCTGACCTAATAAAAATATACAGGGTATTAAAAGAACAGTACTGTGTTTAAAGTCACCAAATGTGGAACTAAAAGTCAGAAGAAAACCAGAGATTGCAAAATGTTAGACCAATGGTAACTCACTCATCTATGCTGAGAATTTCACTATCTTTCATCATGACCAGACCCAATAATAAATGTTAACCAGCCTAACTCAAAATTAGTGAATTTAGAACTTCACCTAGCAATTCTAGAAAGCTTTCGGTTTGCAAGGTATCTATGAAAGAAATAGCGGAAGTTTTGCACCTCTTTCATCTAATCAAAATCCAAAATTTCTTTCCCCTTCTATTGTTATTGATTTATCAGCACACATGTGCATAAAACCATTCATGTTAAAGTCAGACACTAAATATGATGCTAAAAATATGAAGAGCAGCACCTGTACTAATGCAGCAACATCAGCAAGGCAAACCAGGAAGTTGAGGTATAGCTCCCCCATCACACATAGACACCTCTCTCTCTCTCCTCTCTTGCTCTCTCTCTCTCTCTCTCTCACACACACACACACACACACCCCAAAAGTGTCCCAGCTATAACATTGCCTTCACTTAACAAATAGCCTCATTGCGAAACTTTGTGGTTTGTGACTGACTAGTGCCAGAAAAAATATCTCCCTCCGTGCATGTTAAGCTTCTTCTGATAAGAAGCACTAGAAAGATGCAAACCACCTACGTTCTTAGCAAGAAAGACTCATTGCTATTGGCACAAGGAGTCTACAACTTTGTGGAAAGGCTTTTTGTTCTCAACTTGAAAATACCTAATCTGATATCCTAAAGCCTGGAGAAGAAAAAAAGAAGGATATCTTCAACTATTATCCTTCTCACTAAGGATTTAAGAAGGAAAATACAATGGCTAAGAAGTGTTATAAGGTCACATCTGGCTTGACCCACTGTGTTTCCTGGAACAGAACCACTAGGGGTTGGGCCAGAGCTCACTTAAAGTGAGACGGAATGAAGCAAAATGATGTCCCTGGTCTACTTTCCATTTCTTTTATTCCACCTATCATAGAAAGCCAGGAGAAAATCTCCCCTCTATTAATTAAGTGTGACAGCCTTACAAACTGAGTTTGGTTTATAAACGATGACCATGTTTTTGGTTTGTTTTGCCCCCAGCATCTAAGACAATGTTCTGGGCACAGTAAACCTTTACCTTAATAGAGGCTCCTTTGTTCCAACTTTTGTTTACCCTGTCACTTAAAATGTCATTGATCCCTGACACACATGCACAAAACTAGAAGAAACAGGTAATCACCAATCTAGGCAATAGGATGGTGTGGCAGTGTAATAGTTTCTAGGCAAAGGCAGGGAAGGAAAAAAGAATAAATGAAGAGAAGTTTCAGTTCCTTTCTTAGCTGGTGTTTGCAAGGGCCATGCCCTGATCTCCCACCAGAAAGGAACTTGGCAGGGAGGGGCTGTGCCTGGTAAGATGTGAAAGTGGGTACCTTGCTTTCATTGTTCTGTCTTAACTTCCAACTTCTTCCTCTTTTACCTCCTGTTCTAAGCCCCTTAAAATAGAAATGTCCCACTAACAGCCAGATGTTGTTGACTTAAAGTATGATTTGTGGTCTCCAAAAAAAAAAGCCAAAAAAAAAAATATAAAAAAAAATTTCAGGTCAAATCAGGACTCCCCCACCGGCTCAGCAACAGCCAATATGGGAATCCAGTTAACATAAGAAAATGCTGAAAGGAAAAAAAATAAAAGCTAAGTACTTAAAACATAAAGAACTGGTAATAGATAAGTACCATGAAAATTTCAACCCCACCCCTGCAACATATCCCACAAAATTATTCTCAGCTGTACATTTGCATAAACCAAGAAAATTCTAGCTTTGGAGAGCATTTATAGAGTACACAGTTTACCACAGGAACACCCATTTGGGTTAAGGCACAACTTCATGTTTAAAAGCAGAGAAAAGACTTAACTTCTGCATCTCAATTGTCACCTGAGTTTCAACAGATGCACAGCAGCTCATGTCCCTCTCAAGTAGAAACCAAGAAGTTATCCATGTCAAGTTCAGTAGGAAGTGAGTATTCTCAAATCATCTGTTCCTGAATAAGGAATGAGATTAGGGTTTGTTTTGTTTTTACAGCAGCTAGTAGTCAAACACAGGGCACACAGTAGGTATTTAATAAGTACCTACTGACTGAGAAGGCACATGGTACAGTAGGTTAGAGCATAGGCTTGAAATCAGCCTGCCTGGTTTCAGAATCTGTCCTGATCACCAGCTGTCTTACCAGCTGTCCCAGAACTCTCATCTATAAAAGGGGCATTATAAAAATAAAAATGCCTACCTCTCAGGACTGTTGTGAGGATTAAATGAGTTAATACGTGGCTTTCCAAGTAGGGTCCCCAGGCCAGTAGCATCAGCATCAGCATTATCTGAGAACGTGTCAGAAATGCAAATTCTTAGGACCCAACACAGACCTGCTGACTCACAAACTCTGGGGGTGGTGTATTTTTTCTCACTAGCAGAGATCATCCACGCACACATACACACAGTACAGCTTATCAGAGTGAGCTCTTAGGTAAAATTAGATAATACAGTATAAAAAGCAAAAGGGTCACACTGGAAATGCAAAACTTAGTAAAGAAAATGTGTCTCAGTTGTGCTTGCTATTAGATTCAGAATTATTTTCAAAAAGGAAATCCTATAGAGTCCGGTTGTGGCCCTCTCACTAAAATATTATAATACTTAGTTTAATTTTGTCTTCTAATTGCTAAGCATATTGTGGCTATTCACTGTGGCTATTTGTTTGTATTCACTACTTTTTTTTTTTTTTTTTTTTTTTTTTTTTTTTCTGAGACAGTGCTTTACTCTGTCGCCCAGGCTGGAGTGCAATGGCTTCATCTCAGCTCAGTAAAATCTCCGCCTCCCAGGTTCAAGTGATTCTCCTGCCTCAGCCTCCTGAGTAGCTGAGATTACAGCTGTGCACCACCACCATGCCTGACTAATTTTTGTATTTTTAGTACAGACAGGGTTTCACCATGTTGGCCAGGCTGTTCTTGAACTCCTGACATCAAATGTTCTGCCTGCCTCAGCCTCCCATACTGCTGGGATTATAGGTGTAAGCCATCACGTCTGGCCCACCATTCAACACTTTTTAACTGTATTGTTGAATATCATTTTAAACATCAAATTCATATTATAAAAATCATGACTTTACCAGTAACACAATTTCAGAAAAATAAAAAAAAAATTAAGAAAAATAAAAATTAAGTTGCTTAAAGCAAAATACCTTACATTTAAGGGGAAGACCCTAGGCAGCAACCATTCTCTAACTTTGAAGGGATGCTGTTTAGAATGTGTATTTCTGGGCTCCTTTCCTCAGAGATTCTAATTTATAGGTCTGGTGGAATAACGTCAGGGAATCTGAAATCTTAAAAGTCTCTTTTCCTCCACTCTGATTCCACACCAAGTCATTCAGAAGCAATGGTTGATAGATTAAAATATGCTAAAATTCTTTGCATTTAAATAACCTTAAATGAATAAAATCTTCTGATTAAGTAAAGTTTTCAGAGCTGAGAGCTAATCCTTTATACATAGCAAAGGTTTAAATGGTCTTTGATGGAAAGCTTCCTAAAATGTATTCCACATTTCTCCATCATCTAATACGTAACACAAAGGGTATAATTTACTCTTGATGACAGATTTCTTTATTATTGTTGTTATGATTGATAATGTGTTATAGTTGCAGAGAGCATTCAACACAGAGTTGACTGAAACACAGATTCCTAAAATGGCTCTACAACTCTAAAATGTTCTGAATGTCAGGTTTAGCTTTTGTGTCATTTCCTCCAAGGTCAAGGTGGCAAATGTGCAACCTCAGAATCTCAAGGACAATGCAACATAGCTGCAAAATGAATGGTTACTCCAAAGATGGAAGCAGCCTTTGTAAAACTGTTTTAGTGACAATTAACTTGTCAACATCATGCAAAAATTTATGGTGTTTGGCAGTGTAGCACACTATAGTTACATACCGTAACCAACCCTCTTACTGAAGAAAAGACATAGATGAACTGTACTTCAAAAAGTCCTTTTAAATACCTTAATGAACTGGCAATAATGTAAGGAACCTGTTTTTTATTGAATTGTATACCCCCCAAATTCATATGTTGAAATCTTGATTCCCCCAAATCTCAGAAAGTGACCCTGTTTGGAAATAGGGTCATTGCATATGTAATTAGTTTAGATGAGATCATTCTGGAACAGGATAAGCTCCCATTCCAATATGACTGGTTTCCTTATAAAAGAGGAAAATGTGCTGGCTGGGTGTGGTGGCTCACACCTATAGTCCCAGTACTTTGGGAGGCTGAGGCAGGCAGATCACTGAGGTCAGGAGTTTGAGACCAGGCTGACCAACATGGTGAAATTCCATCTCTACTAAAAATACAAAAAATTAGGTGGCGTGGTGGTGGTGCACACTTGTAATCCCAGCCACTTGGGAGGCTGAGATAGAACTGCTTGAACCTGGGAGGTGGAGGTTGCAGTGAGCCAAGATGGTGTCATTGCACTCCAGCCTGGGCAACAAAAGCAAAATTCTGTTTAAGAAAAAAAAAAAAAAAAAAAAAAAAACAACGGTTAAGAGGTGAGGAAGATAAAATATCTGATATAACTGCAATCAGATTTCCCAAAAGGGACAGAGAATAGAGGAAAAGAAGAAATAATGACTGAGAATTTTCCAAAGTTGATGAAACAGGAAGACCAACAAATTTCAAGCAGTATAAGTCAATAGAAAATCTGTAGCTAAAACACATTCTTGTGAAATTGTAGAATACCAAAGATGAAAAGAAGATTTTTTAGAAAAAAATAGGAAAGAAAGAAATCAAATTACCTTCAAAAGGACAAGAATTAAGCTGATAGATGTTTCTCAACTTCAGTAACGGAAGCCAGATCATGAAACAAAATAATCAGTGTGGTGATAGGAAAATAATTGCTGCACCAAAATTTCACATGCAGTGCAAGTATCTTTTAAGAATACGAATGAGATAAAGACATTTTCAGGTAAACAAAAACTGAGAAAAAGATTAGAAACATCTTTTGAACAAACTTAAAGAAAATTCTACAAGATATACTTCAGGCAAAAGAAAAATGTTTCCCGATGGACAGTCTGAGATGCAAGAAGAAATTATGAGCAAAGAAAGCAGTGAAGGAGATCAGAACATGCCACCTCAGACTATACTGCATTGGCATATTGGTTATTTTGAGCCAAAGACAATTGAGAAACAGCAGATGCAAGAAGAGTTCTCTGGCCTTGCCCTTTTGGCTTAAAAGCAAGGCATAAGTTTTCCATGAGAAAGGTGCCCTCCTGGTACCAGGAAGAAGGGACTATTCTAATCGCCAGAGTTAGAGAGTGAATGCCAAGATGGATCTGCACAAATATACTTTACTAAAATAACCCTTATCTTCCTCTAGATTGCCCACAATTTTACAGTCTTAAGAACTGAAATCCCTTCCCTTGTCAAGCCACTTCTCCACAATTTATTACTTTTGTTAAAATGGTATATAAGCCCCCAAGTCTAACTGATTCATTGGGAATTTTCTCTCTCTTTTTTTTTCTGTGACGCACCTTTTGCCATGTAAAAAAATAACATTAAACAAAATGTGTATGCTTTCCTCCTGTTAATCCATCTTTTATCAGCCTAATTCACCAATTCCAGCAGAACCTAACAGAGTATAGTAAGTTTTTCCTCCCCTACAGTGGTGAAAATGCAGTAAATATTAAAACTGTATAAAATAGCAATAATAATACATGGGTGGATTAAAAATTCAAAAATGTAACTAAAATTTAAATACACAACAGCCTATAAGTGGAGAGGGGTGTTAAAGGACCTAAAGCATTCTAAGTTATCTGTATTTTTTGAGAGAAAATTAAGGATGTTGATTAATTTTTGGCTTTGATAAGTTCTGCAAGTTAAAATTTCTAGGATACCCACTAACAAAATAAAAATAGAATATACAAAATAAAGATAGAATATAAAATATATTGTGTTTATTGATTATTATTGCTAATAGTAAGGTTTTAATAATAATCAACCCAGAAGAAGTCAATAAAGTAGAAAAAAGGAAACAAAAAATATGGGATATATAGAAAACACAAAATAAGACAGTAAATTTGCAAACAAAAATATGAGTAATTAGAATACATGTAAATAAACTACATGCTCATTTAAAGATGATGATATATCCTTTAAATGATGTATATGTATCATTTAAGTGATGAATATCTCTTAAATGATACATATACATCATTTAAAGACTGTCAGATGTTTTTATTAAATAGATATTTCATGCGAGCCTTAAAAGATGGTTGGTATAGTTATATAAATATCAGACAAAATAAACTGTAAGGCAAATAGCATTAATATAGATAAAATGTGCCATTTCATAATGATAAAAGTTCAGTTCACTAGGAAGATACAATTCTAAACATCAATCTATCTAGAACATTACATATATGTGTATATGTGTGTGTGTGTGCATACACATATATAACTCAAAACATATAATTCAACAATAGAAATGCAAACAATAAGATAAATCAATCATCGCAGTAGCGTATTTGAATATACTTTTCTCAATAACTGATAAATTTAGCATAGCAAAAAGTCTATAAGGACATATTTGTCCACAGAGGAGGCCTACAGAAATAAAAACAGAAGTAAGGATCTAAATTTGAATGACACAATTAACACACCTAAGATAAGGGACATATAAGGCTATAGAATATATATTGTTTTCAAGGGCCCATGAGCTTTTATGAAAATTGACCATAAACAGGGACATAAAGCAAGGTGTAACAAATTTTAAAAGATGATAGAATAAAAACTATATTTTCTGTCCACAGTACAATTAAGCTAGAAATCAATAATCAAAATACAATATATACATTTGGAAATTAATAGACACAATTCTAAATAACTCATAAGTTAAAAAAAATAATAGAAATCAGAAAATATTTAAATCCAAATAATACTGCATATCCAAATTTGTGAGATTCAGCTAATGTAGAGAGAAATTTATAGTATTAAAATGCTTGTATTAATATGAGCGAAAAAATGGCTGATGATTAATGGGCATATTAGTTTTCTAGTCCTGTAAAACAAATTACCCCAAAGTTAGTGGCTTGAAACAAACAAATATTTATTATCTCTCAGAGAAAGGAGGAAAGATCTAAAATTGACACCCTAATGTCACCATTAAAAGAACTAGAGGAGCAAGAACAAACAAATTCAAAAGCTAGCAGAAGATCAAAAATAACTAAGATCAGAGCAGATCTGAAGGAGATAGAGACAAAAAAAAAACCCTTCAAAAAAAAAATCAATGAATTTAGGAGCTAGCTTTTTGAAAAGATCAACAAATAGATAGACCACTGGCCAGACTGATAAAAAAGAAAAGAGAGAAGAATTAAATAGACACAATAAAAAATGATAAAAGGGACATCACCATCGATCCCACAGAAATACAAACTACCATTAGAGAGTACTATAAATACCTCTATGCAAATAAATTAGAAAATTTAGAAAAAATGGATAAATTCCTAGACACATACACCCTCCCAAGACTAAACCAGGAAGAAGTTGAATTACGGAATAGACTAATAACAAGTCTGAAATTGAGGCAGCAATTAATAGCCTACCAACCAAAAAAATTCCAGGACCAGATGGGTTGACAGCCAAATTCCACCAGAGGTACAAAGAGGAGCTGGTACCATTCCTTCTGAAACTATTCCAAACAAAACAAAAAGAGAGAATCCTCCTTAACTCATTTTATAAGGCCAACATCATCCTGATACCAAAACCTGGCAGAGACACAACTAAAAAAGAAAATTTCAGGTCAATATCCCTGATGAACATCTATGCGAAAATCCTCAATAGGATACTGGCAAACCGAATACAACAGCACATGAGAAAGCTTATCCATCACAATCAAGTCAGCTTCATCCCTGGGATGCAAGGCTGATTCAATATATGCATATCTATAAATGTAATTCATCACATAAACAGAACCAAAGACAAAAACCACATGATTATCTCCATAGATGCAGAGAAGGCCTTCAACAAAATTCAACAGCCCTTTATGCTAAAAACTCTCAATAAACTAGGTATCAGTGGAATGTATCTCAAAATAATAAGAACCATTTATGACAAACCCACAGCCAATATCATACTTAAACGGCAAAAACTGGAAGCATTCCCTCTGAAAACCAGCACAAGACACAGATGCCTTCTCTCATCACTCGTATTCAACAGAGCATTGGAACTTCTGGCCAGGGCAATCGTGTAAGAAAAAGAAACAAAGGGTATTCAACTAGGAAAAGAAGTCAAATTGTCTCTATTTGCAGATGACGTGATTGTATATTTAGAAGACCCCATCGTCTCAGACCCAAATCTCCTTAAACTGATAAGCAACTTCGGCAAAGTCTCAGGACATAAAATCAGTGTGCAAAAATCACACAAATTCCTATACACCATTAACAAACAGAGTGCCAAATGATAAGTGAACTCCCATTCGCAATTACTACAAAGGGAATAAAATACCTAGGAATACAACTAAAAAAGAATGTGAAGGACCTCTTCAAGCAGAACCACAAACTACTGCTCAAGGAAGTAAGAGAGGACACAAACAAATGGAAAAACATCCATGCTCATGGTTAGGAAGAATGAATTATCATGAAAATGGCCATACTACCCAAAGTAATGTATAGATTCAATGCTACCTCCATCTAGCTACCGCTGACTTTCTTCACAGAACTGGAAAAAAACACCTTAACATTCATATGGAACTGAAAAAGTCTGAATAGCCAAAACAATCCTAAGCAAACAAACAAACAAACAAAAACAAAGATAGGCATCATGCTCCCTGACTTCAAACTATACTATAAGGTTAAAGTAATCAAAACAGCATGGTACTGGTACCAAAACAGAGATACAGATCAACGGAACAGAACAGAGGCCTCAGAAATAATGCCAGACATCTACAACCATTTGATCTTTGACAAACCTGACAAACACAAGCAATGGGGAAAGGATTCCCTATTTAAAAAATGCTGTTGGGAAAACTGGCTAGCCATATGCAAGAAGCTGAAACTGGATCCCTTCCTTACACCTTACACAAAATTTAACTCAAAATGATTTAAATATTTTAACATAAGACCTAAAACCATAAAAACTCTAGAAGAAAACCTAGGCAATACCATTCAGGACATAGGCATGGCCAAGGACTTCATGACTAAAACACCAAAAACTATGGCAACAAAAGCCAAAATTGACAAATGGGATCTAATTAAACTAAAGAGATTCTGTACAGCAAAAGAGACTATCATTAGAGTGAACAAGCAACCTACAGAATGGGAAAACATTTTTACAATATACTCTTCTGACAAAGGGATAATATCCAGAATCTAAAAAGAACTTAAACAAATCAACAAGAAAAAAACAAACAGCCCCATCAAAAAGTGGGGGAAGAATATGAACAGATACTTTTCAAAAGAAGACATATATGAGGGCAACAAACATATGAAAAAATGCTCATCACTGGTCATTAGAGAAATGCAAATCAAAACCACATTGTGATACCATCTCATGCCAGTTAGAATGGTGATCATTAAAAATCTGGAGATAACAGATGCTGGAGATGATGTGGAGAAACAGGAACACTCTAACACAGTTGGTAAGAGTGTAGAGTAGTTCAACCACTGTGGAAGACAGTGTGGCGACTTCTCAAGGATCTAGAAATAGAAATTTCATTTGACCCAGCAATCTCATTACTGGGTATATACCCAAAGAACTATAAATCATTCTACTATAAAGACACATGCATACGTATGTTCATTGCAGCCCTGTGTACAATAGCAAAGACCTGGAACCAACTCAAATGCCCATCAATGATAGACTGGACAAAGAAAATGTGATACATACAAACCATGGAATATTATGCAGCCATAAAAAACGCTAAGTTTAACCAAGACCAAGGGATTTGGATGAATCTGTAAACCATCACTCTCAGCAAACTGACACAAGAACAGAAAGCCAAACACCGCATGTTCTGACTCACAGGTAGGTGTTGAACAATGAGAACACGTGGACTCAGGGAGAGGAGCATCACACACTGGGGGCAGTTGGCGGGGGGTGGTAGGGGAGAGACAGCAAAGGGTGGGGAAGGATAACATGGGGAGAAATGCCAGATACAGTATGCACCTAAAGTCAAATAAAATAAAATAAAATAAAAAGAAAAGTATAACCTACTAAAACTGAGTTAAGAAATGGAAAATCTAGGGCTGGGCATGGTGGTTCATGCCTATGTTGCCAGCATTTTGGGTGGCTGAGGCAGGAGGCTCACTTGAGATCAGGAGTTCGGGACCAGCCCAGCTAACATGGTGAAACTCCATCTCTACTAAAAATGCAAAAAAAATTAGCTGGGCATGGTGGTGTGTGCTAATCCCAGCTACCCTAGAGGCTGAGGCAGGAGAACTGCTTGAGCCAGGGAGGCAGAGGTTGCAGGGCATCCAGATGGTGCCACTGGACTCCAGCCAAGACTCTATCTCCAAAAAAAAAAAAAAAAAAGAAAAGAAATAAAAAAACTGAGTAATCCTATAACAATTTTAAAATTTAACTTACTAGTTTAAGATCTCCTCACAAAAGAGAACACCAAACTAAGATGACTTTACAGGTAC
Source organism: Saimiri boliviensis (assembly GCF_048565385.1). Lineage (NCBI taxonomy): Eukaryota > Metazoa > Chordata > Mammalia > Primates > Cebidae > Saimiri > Saimiri boliviensis. Next base: position 9,912,047 of record NC_133467.1, on the reverse strand, counting down.
ACTCTACCAAATATTATACTCACAAATAATTCCAGTTTTACACAAACTATTTCAGATTATAGAAAAGGAAAAAAAATGCAACATTTTATAAAGCAAAAATGACCTTGATGTAAAATCTGAAAATGCCACTGAAAAATAGGAAAATTACATGTCAAATATGCTCGTTAACAAAGATGTGAACATTCCTTTAGATATTAGCAAACCAAATCAAAACTAAATGCCTATAAACTAGAAACAAACAGAAAGTGTTCACAGTAGCACTGTTAATAATAAATAGCGGATCCAAATGTCTATCTAGAGTAAAATGGATACTCGAAATTATGGTATATTAATATAATGGAATATGTTTAGCTTTGAAAGTCAATAAATTGGAAGCAATAAAATGGATGAAACACTGGAATATAATACTGAACAAAAAGAAGTCATGGGAAGAAATGTAGTGAAATTCCATATGGATAAAGGTAAAAATACACAATGTGATTAAGCATATGTGATAAAGCTATAAAGGAAAGCAAAATATAAAATCTAGTATGGAGCTTTCTCAAAGGGAAAAGAAGGATACAGGATCAGGGAATGACACATAAGAAATTTCAGAGATAAGAATAATTTTCTTTATACTTTATACATACTTTATAAACATTCTTCTCTATGTACTCACTGTTTAATTTTAAAAACTCAAAACAAAGAATAAATGATAGCTCCAAGCTTGTTCATGGTATGGGAAGAATGAATGTGACTCACTGTTCAATAACACAGATGAGAATTTTATCCAAACTCTCCTAGATGTTTATATTTAAAAGAAATCCTGGGCTATATGCCAAATAGATTCCTTTCATAATGCTGATTATTAAAACAGTCACTTATTAAAACAGTCATTGCATTTACTATGTAATTTTAATAAGTATGTTTCAATTGTAATATATCCCGTCTATGAGTAAGAAAAGAAAAACAAACCCAAAACTTGAAAGCTATTCAGGCTTTGCCACAGTTGATTATAATAATATCAAAAACTGTCCAGTGATGTTGGAATCTACCCAATTTAAATAACATGAACAAAAAAAAATTTCTTTTGCTTAAATGAACTTTAACTCTGCTTGTGTAATCTTTTTTAAATTATTGTTCCAATCCTTAACTATCATAACCACCCAATTTTTAGACCTTCATACCAAATAACTATCTGGTTCACTGGAACTAGGGGAGATGCGGAGGAAGTCAGTGGTTGCCTGGGAAGAGCACCATGTTTGAGGGGCCAAAAGAAGTATTCAAATATAGTTCCTGGCAACACAGCTTTAGACAACAGTGAACCCAGGACTATATATCCCACATACTGCCAGGGAGAAACACTGAATGGCTAAGAAAGAGCAGTTCTGTTTATTCTAGTCACTGATAAAACCCTGTTCTAGTTCTAATTCTTAAATTGCTTTGGGAGCTTCAAGTAACTAAAGTAAATCCATAACTATAAATAATATCAAGGCATATTTTAGATCTATTATTTTTAAAGCATTCCAACCCATGTCTTCACAAGCAGTGTAATCTTCCTTTACAAATTAGAGTTTTTACTTAAATTGCATGAAATAATACCTGGTTTACATTTTAAACTTCACTAAATTAACCAGTGGACATGCTATGCTATCAGCTATTTTATCCATGGAGCATTTCTAAACTAAAAGACATAGTCATGGTTAGCCTGTGGACAAAATACCAAGTTAAAGTCAAATCATACAATTTATCGAGTAGCCAGATATACCCGGGTCTCAGGTAATTGTAAGTGAATAGCTCTGGATTTGCTTTACTCTGGATCATGCAAACATATCATGCAAAGAGTAGCTTGATTTAATAGCAGCATGTTTAAAATGCCCAAGAGATGAGTCTTTCATAAAATAACACTGAAACGACAACATGATATGTAGAACTGAAACAGATGTCAAAGACCAGGTGTTGGGACAGTTGGTTCTCAGTCACTAACTAGCAGTGACCTATTTGAGCCTTATAATTAAAAACTGAGGGACCAAATTTAGAGTTTCATGGACCAGGGGTGGAAGGAAGTGGAGGAGGTAAGGGAGTGATTACTTCCTATGAAAAAAACCACACACTCATAGAGACAGAGAGGAATATTTATAATTGTAGAATATTAACTATGTGAGGCAAAAAGCACAGGCTAAAACTCTGGAAGAGAATGTAGCTCAAGCAGAGAGAATACTTTTAAAGAATTTTGTTTTGGATACTCCTAGGAAAACTGGAAATTAGTATCTACTTATTTATTAAACAGTAACTAGCAAGCATTTTGCTTGTAGTGCATAGAGGGTTTTATGTATGCATTTCAACACATCTATACTATCGAATGTTTTTAATAAGTAAAACCATTCAAAGATATGTTCACAGGAATTATATTCTTACTTATCTACCTCTAAACATTATTAGCTTGTAGTAAAGTGCCCAAAGGAGCCTAAGTATAAGTTAGAATTTTCCAACTCATAGATATGTGTTATGTCCATAAACACAAGCATGTGCCACAAAGTTCAAAAGCATGTTTTCACACATTGCAAACTAAAATTCATTGTATGTTTTCAGTTAGAATTGATTGATGTCTGCACTAGATACAAGTAATGAACTTGTTTCATAGGTGACAACAGGCTCCAAGTAATGAACTTGCTTCGTAGGTGACAATAGGCTCCAAGAAGAAATAAGCTAGGGAAAACAGATCTGAGATTTTGCTGCTGAGTGTTGGACAGCAAAATGATCATATTCAAATAAACACACCAAAAAGGATTTGCTCTGTCTGATTTGAATTGTAAGATCTTCTTTTATTCTAAAATTAAATCTAATCTTGAAACATTTATTGAACACCTAAAATTACAAGTATCAAAATCAAATCTAACAAAGGCATGGAATTTCTGGGGTAAGAGCTCAAAGCACATAATACTGACAGAGTAACCAGTTCCAACACACAACCACTGTTATAGCTCCATATTCCACCTGACACACTCTATACAATCAGTCATGGATGTCATCATTGTTGTAAGTGATTGAACTAGTCCAACTTGAAGCACCAGTTTGCAGAGTACCTTTACATTGTTGTGGTCTATTCACCAAAATTCTATGGGCTCTTCTTTGATACTACCTTTTTCAACCCGTGTGCACTCATGCTTCCCAGATATTCTCCTGTCCTCTTTTCTTAGTGTTCACGACAATGTGAAAACTGGCAGCTGTTTAGTGGCAGTCTTGGCTGTCCTTTAAGCTAGCACAGCACTGCTGAAGAAAACTTTGCAAGCATTCCACCTCCTTTCCAGAATCACCATTCATCCAGTGATGGCTGCCTTCTAACATCCGGTTCTTCTGTTCCCCCAACTCCTTTAGGCTGAATATGATGGCTTGATATTGACAAATGCCTTCCCTCACTCTGGTGCAAGCTACTGCCATCTGTTGCCAGCCAAAGCTTTTTAAATGGCCTCCTGGCCACCCACCATGCTACCCTCTCATCCACTGCCTACACTGCAGCCACTGTGACCTTTCTAAGTGAATATCTGATGAAGTTGCTCATTTACCTGAAATCCTAGTGGCATCCTATTACTGTTATAATAAAGCCCAAGTTCCTAATATGTATAACAAAGCCCTCAATAGCATGAATCCTGCCCATCCTCCTCTCTCCTCTCTAAGCACCAGTCACACAAAATTCTTTCCTGTTCCTTTAATGGTCCATGCCCTGTCTTATTCCTGGCCCTCGCATATCCTATTCCTCCCGCCAGAAACACTTTTTCTCCTTCCTGCACATTTACATGCCAAGAAATGATTATTCTGAGATGGAAAAACAGACTTGCATTGATAATGATAATTATTCCATATTACATATGTTTGGCCCTCTGTATTGTCAGGACCCTATAACTACAATGTCACATTTTGCAAACTAAAGTTCTGAAGAATAGGATTGCATTTTGGACAACAGGACTGTCTCAGAACATCTTGGCTTTACATAAGTCTCATTTTGTGGCAGCAGACATTCAGAAACATGGCCTTCCCTGATCAGGGACAACGGATATAGTGTGATTCCAAAAGGGACAGAGGACGCAGCTGCTGTAGGATCATGTTATGCAGTGGCCTGGACATTTAGTCCAGTGAGGTGGAGTGGGGTGTTTTACTAAGGATTAATCTTGTGGGATTTTCTTAATCCTGCCCAATGAAGAGTTGCCAAAAGTAAATAAAAACATAACCCAGGATCCCAGAAGGGATAATGAGGGGAGAAATACCAGATATAGGTGATGAGGGGATGAAGGCAGCAAACCACCTTGCCATGTGTGTACCTATGAAACAATCCTGCATGATCTGCACATGTACCCCAGAACCTAAAGTACGATAAAAAAAGAGTGAAAAAAAAAGAAAAAAAACTAACACATGTAAAAGGTGCACAAGTGAGCATGGGCATGCACACACACACACCTCTTTATTCTCCTTAGGATACAAATGATCTTTGAGGCTCCTAAGGGCTGCTCTCTCCTCTGAAGGAGGCAGAAACTTAGAGCTCTCATGGCCCTTACCTACCTTAGGAGCTAGCCTTACAGTTAGAGAACAGGGCATAATCAGGCCCTTCATCAGGGTTAAATAGGAAACACCCACCCTATAAGGAAGAACAGGACAAGGGGGTTCCAGATTCAGAATGAAGGAACATGAACATGTAACCAAATTCAGACCCAACACTCCTGGGGCAAGTAGTCTGGGTTGTGGTGGAATCTGAGTACTAAGAAATATGTCCTGGAATCCCAAGCGAGATCAACAATGCCTAGCATCAGCTGCTCGTGTTACAGGAAAGGGTCCCAATCCAGACCCCAAGAGAGGGTTCTTGGATCTTGTGCAAGAAAAAATTCATGGTGAGTTCACAGTGCAAAGTGAAAGCAAGTTTATTAAAAAAGTTAAGGAATAAAAGAATGCCTATGTTATCCACAGACAGAGTAGCCCTCAGGTCTGCTGGTTGCCAATTTTTATGGTTATTTCTTGATGATATGCTACACAAGGGGTGGATTATTTATTCCTCCCCTTTTTAGACCATGAGAGTAACTTCCTGACATTGCTATGGCATTTGTAAACTGTCATGGCGCTGGTGGGAGTGTAGCAGTGAGGACTCATTACCATCTTCATTTTGGTGTGTTTGGGCTGACTCCTTTACTGCAACCTGTTTTATTAGCAAGGTCTTTATGACCTGTATTTTGTGCTGACCTCCTATCTTTTTTTTTTTTTTTTTTTTTTGAGACGGAGTTTCGCTTGTTACCCAGGCTGGAGAGCAATGGCACGATCTCGGCTCACCGCAACCTCCGCCTCCTGGGTTCAAGCAGTTCTCCTGCCTCAGCCTCCCTAGTAGCTGGGACTACAGGCATGTGCCACCATGCCCAGCTAATTTTTTGTATTTTTAGTAGAGACAGGGTTTCACCATGTTGACCAGGATGGTCTCGATCTCTTGATCTCGTGATCTACCCGCCTTGGCCCACCGAGCCCAGCCGCTGACCTCCTATCTTATCCTGTGACTTAGAATGCCTTAACCATTTGGGAATGCAGCCCAGTAGGTTTCAGCCTCATTTTGCCCAGCTCCTGTTTAAGATGGAGCTGCTCTGGTTCACATGACACTGGAATGCCTAGGACCCAGTTGTCAACAGAGAAGCACGGTGGCCTGAGAGCCAATGAAGCAATGTCCACAGCAGGCTGATAGCCATTCCTCACCTGCATGTGGGTAGAGGATAGCAGGCTCCCGGCAGCCACCTCAGGGTTTCTGGCCCTTATCCCAGCCCTAATTTTAAATCTATTTCTTAACTATTCAGGTAATTACGGGGAAAAGTGGTTAACTGGCAGCTTGTGAAAACCTGTTTCTGGTTTACTCAAAATCATACAATGAGTAACAGACAGAGGCTAGAACAGAAAATGTGACAGACAATAAAGATGAGTGGTACACCGTGCTGTCAAAAACAGCAAAAGGGGCGAGAAAAGAAAGGCCCACTCCTTGGCCCGTGATAGTCCAGGACTGTTCCCTACGATGTTATCAGAGTCTCTGGTTCTGACTGGAGCTACTGGAAGTTATGTCAGATTAAGTCTGCATAAAATCTCAGTGAGGCTAAAACAGTTTCCGGGCAGAGGAATGTGACACAGAACCAGGGAAATATGACGAGACCTCATTATCTTGGTGCCTTTGATAACATACTGGAGAGCAGAGTGAGGTTTTGAATGGGCTGAAATCTTCCATAAATGGAGTCTAAATGCAGGCTACATAACATCCAAAAACTCCTCCGAGAAATTCCTATTATGTACATGAAAGGGGGAATGCAGTAAGTCCCATTTGGCTGGGCAGGGAGCATTCTGTGCTCCGTGAAACTTGGCAGGTTCCGTGCTGAGTGCCAACTACATGTTCTTACTAGACCAAGGCCCTAAACACAGACGGGCAAGTGTATTGGAAAATGAGCTAAATGGAGCAGTCAGGGCTGGGCAGTTCTTTGTCTCTAGCACATCAAAACCACAAGGCAAGATTTTAATGAGAGCATCACTTTTATAACATCCCTAACTAGTTATGAGCCAGTATGCTGATGAATGTTACTCCGAGTTGCTATGGCAAAACAGACTGATCTTACCCCCTTCCATGAATGCCCATCGATACACAGCTAAAACCAAAAGTCAGTTGAGATGCATCACTAGTGACTCTCGCTCTGTGAGACTGACACTCGCAGAGAAACCTCTGAATTTTAAAGTAAGTATACAGTGAAATTAACCATATTAGGAAATAAAGGCACATGGGTGAGGTAACTCAGCTCAAATGTCACCTGCTCAGAGAGGCCTTCCCTGGAGAGCTGAAAGTTCCACACTCCCTTCTTCACTCGTTAGTAACCTCTAGTTGCTCTTTAACACATTAACTGTGATAACTTTCAAATGATAATTGGTGGGTGTTTATCCATCCTCAGTGTTTGAATTTAAACTCCTAGGGACAGGAACTCTGCATGCTTCATTATCCTCTTCCTAACGCCCACATAGAGGCTAGTAGAGCATAAGCCCTCAGTGCTCTTAGACTGGCTGCCTTTCCAAGGACCAACAACAGAGAATGCAGTTATCTGTAACTGAAGACTTTGTGGAGTCCAGAAAAACCAGCATGCACATCCGTAGTCAAAACCATCACGTACTGGAATGAGAAGTCTCTTTTACTGTAGACGTCATATTAGTTAAGTCCATGCCTGGAGGCAACATGGTGTGAAGCAACACCACCCCAAGGGCGGTCCTCGAACCAGCAGCATCGGCGCCGCTCAGCCGTGTGCTGGAAACGCCAAGCCCAGGCCCCGCGGTGGACCCAGTGAGTCAGAATGTCTGGGGGTGAAGTCTTAAGAATATGTGGCTTAATTAAATTCTCCTGGTGATTCCTTAGAACCCTAAAGTTTTGAGAACCACTGATTCAGAAACAAATATTAGATTACCACGAACTGTGCTGCTGATCTTAACTGAGTAACTGTTATTCAGAAATAAAGGTGAAAATAAAAAGGAAATGTCATAAAGACTAGAATTTGCCAGGGAAAATTAGCATGTTCTTCGTGGCATTTAGATTTTTTAAATCAAGAAGGAGAGTGAATTATATGCAAAATAGTCTACATGAATACACTCAGGGCGGTCAGAATGTCCCTCCACAACTAGCAGCCAGATAACTGCCCCACGTTCTGCTTCACCAGGGCCTCCCGGACCCACCTGAAAACCAGCAAGCAGGCCAGGCCCCTTGCACACAGAACTCTCACTTTACCTGTTTCCCTCTTCTTCCCTGGGGCAGCACCATCTGTGGCTCTTTCTAAGAATCGGGCGCAGTGGCTCACGCATGTAATCCCAGCACTTTGGGAGGTCAAGGTGGGCGGATCACAAGGTCAAGAGATCAAGACCACCCTGGTCAACATGGTGAAACCCCATCTCTACTAAAATATAAAAATTAGCTGGGTGTGGTAGTGCACGCCCATAGTCCCAGTTACTCAGGAGGCTGAGGCAGGAGAATTGCTTGAACCAGGGAAGCAGAGGTTGCAGTGAGCTGAGGTCATGCCACTGCACTCCAGCCTCGCAACAGAGCAAGACTCCATCTCAAAAAAAAAAAAAAAAAAAAAAAAAAAAAAAAAAAGAGAAGAAGAAGAAAAAAGAAAGAAGAAGGAGAAGGACAAGGAGAAAGAAGAAAGAAGAAGAAGAATCATCACTGCAACAGATGACAGACCAGGACAACTCAGCAAGAGCAGCCCCCCGCCCCGCCCCAGGGATGAGAGGGGAGCCATGCCATACCGTGATTCAGATGCCTGACACAGTCGTTTAGGAGGGCACTAAACCTCTTCTGGTCGGCAGCCTCATGGAAGCAGAAGTAGCCGTGTCTGAGAAAGGGCTGCCACAGGTACACCGGGAATTCCTTGGGCAGGACCACAAAGGGCTGAGCGTTCTCCTTCTCACTGGAGCCTAAAGAAATATTGAAAGCACAAATACCTTTTAGAACATGTATCTTTTATTTCAAACATGTGTTTCAAGGCATGAGGGTAACTATCTGGGGCAGCCTATGGGATGGAAAGTTGGTGAGAGATTTTCACAGGGCAGGAAAACTGGGAGCGCCGGCTCTTTTAGCATCCCTCCACTAGCATCCCCTGTCCCATGGCCGCAGCTGCCTGACCTCCTACCTAACACCACAGGGACAGTGAGGCCAAAAGGCACACAATCTTTCTTTTCTTTTCTTTTTTTTTCTTTTTTTGAGACAAAGTCTCTCTCTGTCACCCAGGTGGAGTGCAGTGACACAATCTTGGCTCACTGCAACCACCACCTCCCAGATTCGAATGATTCTCCTGCCTCAGCCTCCCACCCAGGTAGCAGGGATTACAAGCGCACACCACCACCGGATGTGGTGGCGCATGCCTATAATCCCAGCTACTCAGGAGGCTGAAGCGGACAGATCACTGAGGTCAGGAGTTCAAGACCAGCCTGGCCAACAAGGTGAAACACTGTCTTTCTAGAGACTGGGACTCATTTAACCAAGTGCAATATCACATAATAGGAATGCAATGTATGGAAAGGAGGAAGGTTTATGCAGGGGTTCTGAAAAGTAGTAGGTTTAAAATAAGTTCCTTGGAATTGATTTTGAGGGAACGGGTAAAAGTCACATTGTGTAGGTCTTTAAAAAAAATTTCCTAGGCCAACATAGCACATTTTAAACTCAACAAACTGAAGTTGAATATCTGCTGTGTTCCAGGACTGTGCTGTGGGCTAAGGATACAAAGCTATGGAAGATGCAGTCTGCGTCTCTAGGTGCTCACAGTGTGTAGCTGTGGTTCTGCTCCCTGGGGAGGCAAACTGCACGGGAACTGATCTCATTCTCAGGGAAAGGTAAGAAAGAGGGGCTCTCTGAGAGGCCATTGAAAGCACTGGGAATACCAGGAAATGAATCATAAGCATAAGGGAGGCTACGGGACTGACTCAGTTACTGGCAAATTAATAAATCAGGATTGGTTTAAATAAAGAATAAATTTCTGGGGCTATATGGTAGCCCTGTTCCCATATATCTGGAATCTGAAGGTAACAGAGCAGAAGGCACTGTGAGCACAAGCCCTGACCCACCAGGACCTAGCACAGTGCTGGGAATGAATCAACATGAAAATGAACAAATGAATGAATGGATGAATGAATGAATAATAGAGAGACACCTGTAGTTATAACACAATATCTATTTCCCTTTCTGAGGAGACTAAAGCCCCTGATTTTCAGTTGGGCTAGTGACTGCATAAAATGAGACTACATTTCCAGCCTCCCTTGCAGCTTGGTGAACCCACAGCTACTAAGTTCTGTCCAATAAGGTGTCAACTGGAGGGGCATATGAAACTTCCTGGAGGAATCGCCAAAGAAAGCGACTGTATTCTCCTCCTTTCCTTTCCTCCTCCCTACTATCTGAAGAGAGAGTGCTATGGTAGGGGCTCAGCAGCCACCCTGGACTCTGCCAGTAAGGGCCACAACCTAGAAATAAAGGGAGAGAAAGCAAGAGCCTGAGCCTCTGACAAATTCAGTCCACACCAGCCCTAGACTAATATCCTAATATCTTTAGTGAGATAATAAAACTATGAGTTTTTTATTGTATGCAGTGAACCAGATTCTACCCAATAAAATGTCACATAAGTGAATTACTTTGGCAAAACACAGGGGTATTTTTTTCTGTATCAACTCAGCTGAACACTCTGTAAAGAATACACTTATTGGCCAGGCATGGTGGTCCATGCCTATAATCCCAGCACTTTGAGAGGCCAAGGCAGGAGGGTCACTTGAGATCAGGAGTTGAAGACCAGCTTGGGAAACAGAGTGAGACCCTCATCTCTGCAGTTGTTTTTTTTTTTTTTTTCCATTCCAGGCATAGTGGCATGTAACTGTGGTCCCAGCTACTGAAGAGGCTGAGGTGGGAGGATTACTTGAGCCCAGGAGGTTGAGGTTACAGTGAGCCATGATCGCACCACTGCACTCCAGCCTGGGCAACAGTGTGAGACTCTGTCTCAAAAAAAAAAAAAAAAAAAAAGGAATGCACTTATTCATAAGCCTTTAATGCTTTTTCTCAAGAAAGGTTAATTCCTCCCATCTTTATTATGCCTTTATACTTTCCACAGAATTATCATAGTCTTCCTGACTCACTTAGTTTTATCAAATGATCCTCCTTGTCCTCTCCAAGAATGTCACAATTTTGTACAACCAACCAAAAGCAACACTGACTCTTTGCATTAAAAGCCTCGACAAGCCCATAAAATTCATCCCTACTGGCCTCTAGTTATCTCTCATTTAACCTTTTGCGACAGTTTTCCAGATGCCATCAGTGAATTTTTTCCAAGTTGAGTTACAAGAATATCACAAACGATCTACTGTAGAATATTCTATTTTAAGAGTCAGAAGGCCACACCACACAATTTAAAAAGTCATTGAAATTCCCCATCTGAAGCCTTGGCCAACTGGCATTAATCACGCAGGACTTGTGTTTTTTAGTCGTTTTCATTCCTTACAATATGATTTCAGCAATAAATCAATAAATATATTGTCTCTTCTGACTGATTTCATTGGAAAGTTTTCGAGAGATTTGGATGAGTCAACATGTTGGCATTCCCATTTCTAGCTGCAGCTCCACCGCCAAGGACGTATAAGTAGATGTTAAAAGAAAATATAATAATATGCATAGTACACATAAAGTGTTGTTTTAGCATGAATTACTTAGCAATAATTTGTTAATCTTGGTTTATGGTTCATGTACCAATCCTGTAATTGTGTTATTAAAAACATTATGCTAAGCAGTCAGCACCAAAATAACGATTAATAAAATGATTATGTTTTTCTCCATAAATTCTAATGAAATTATTATGCCCATTAATAAGAACCAGGGCTCTCTTCAAGAACCAAGTAATTACTGTGTAGTGTGATTTACACAAAGTCAGATGGAGTTTTATTACATTATACACACTTCATGAATCTCTATGAATTGCCCTGTTTGGTTTATATATTATCCATCATTTCTCCACATGAAAAAAGTAGAATGAATGAGAATCAAAGCAGGGTAGAGCTAGAAAGACCCTTCTATGTTCTTAAGTTCAAAGCCCTGTTTTCGAGTTAGAGAAACAGAAACCAGAGCTGTTGAGCAGCCAGCTAAGCTAAAGCATGTGGTAAGTGGCGCGGCCAGAACTAGATAAAAATCCAATTTCCCAATTCTCCTTCCATGGCAGCATCCCAGCTTTATTCATACATATGCAAATTCATGCAATTTTTTTTAACACAGTAGCTATGAGTTACTGTAACACTTATTAAAAGGTTTGTCTATTTAGGGTATTTTGCTGCATATCATCCCAAAAGTAGAAAAATCATATTCCCTGATAGGTCCAGGGTTGCTTACTAAAAGATGGGACTATGCATTTCATGGACTGGGCCCTACCTGTTTATTTCTGCTGCCTTGTGGGGTACTATCAAAGCCTGCAATATAGTCTAAAAGCTTCAAGATACCTGGCTGACAGCACATTTTCCACGTGCTAGAAACACAGAGACTATGTATTATTGAATGGGATTATAAATAACAGAAGTGATAAAATGTTTTCCTAAACTAGAGAAATCACACCTTCCATTTTTCTATGGAGCATGGGTGTCTAGCCCAGGGTTTCTCAACGTTGGTAGTACTGATACTTTACACCAGATACTTCTTCATTGTTAGGGTCTGATCTGCGCATGCTAAGATGTTGTGCAGCATCCCCGGCCTCCGTTCACTAAATGCCACAGCAGCCCCCTTCCAATTGTGACAAACAAAAACGTCTCCAGATGCTGCCAAATGTCCCTGGAGGGAAATCCCTCTCCTTCACTGAGAAACACGACTCCAGCTAAACAAAGAAGCTTAGTCATTTTGCCTTGGAAAAAAATGATCAGCAACTCACCAAGAGGGTCTGGGAAATGCCTGTCAGATAACAGATTATATTCATCTTCTGAGGTTAACACCTTGCCACCGGCTGGAAGGATTCGGCTTTTAGGAGCAGCTCCTCTCTGATAGGCCTGGGGAAGAAAAGGCATACAGGAATGATATTTTTTTCCCCGTTCGAGTTTTGAAAAATATCAGGAATATAAAAAATAGACAGACTCAGATACCCCCAGAGATAGCAATCCCCATACTATGTTATTGAGTTACAGTTATTTATTCAAAAAATATTTTAATACTTTTGTGTGATGGTCACAACATGGTAAATCAGGGTCCCTAATCTCAGGGAGATTCACTGTAGATATGTTCTTGAATGTGGAAAACATAAGCTCAGTAACTTCCAGAAAATCCATATCACATTTACCATTTCAGATGCTAACACCTGAATCATTCCGATAATAACCACAAAGGCAACGATCACATGAACAGTGCACAGAGTGCTTGGTGGCTGATGTGGGCCACATATGATGACTAATGAGACTGTGCAACATGTAGCTGCAATGATGGTTACCATGGATTTTCATCAAAACATTAACATGCTGGCATGATAAAATATGCTACTACTTTTCCCTCAGATGTGAAACTGTTTTGCAGTAAAATGGTTGGGATGGAAGTACAGCATTGTGACATCAGAACAAATTCTGCCCAGCAGACAAGAAGCTCTGCTATTTGAGACACAGAAAAGAGGCACCGGGAGTTGCTAAAGCAGTTTAGTAAGCAGATACGCCCACAAGGACATAGAGATAAGACAAAATTTAAGTATGTGCATCTGATGTGAGGGCTTAAGCCAAGACAAAATTTTGAAACTAGTAACCTAAAGGCAAGTTGAGAACTGAAACCAAGAAATTTTGAGACCCAAAATCTAGAATATACTCTTGGAGATAACTAAATAATGTTGATCTGAGCAACATAGTCAGAGTAACGATAACACATTCTGCAGCAATAAGCTAGTGAAGGCATCCAAACAAAACAAACTCTCAGATATCTAAAAGGCTTGTCTTCGTGCTTGTAACAACCACTAATCAACTGCTTAAGCATGTCAGGGAACCAGAATATAAGAGAGAAGAATCTAAACTTGTATGATATTAAGGAGATTTAGAAGCAATTTGATTTAGACTGGATGGAAATGTGAATTGCATTATTAGTTACAACAGTCCCCAAAATTGACTTTTGTAAGCATTACACCATTTAATCCTCAAAACAGTACTACGCATTAGATGTTATCTCCATTTTTCAAATGGGAAACATGAAGCTCAAAGAGACCGAATAACTTGTCCGTGGCCCAGCAGTGAGTAGGTGACACATCCAGGATTCATACTCATGTCTGTCCAGCCCCAATGCATACAAAATAGAAACCAGGTATCAAGTGAGAATGTTTCACTGTTCCTGTTTAATTGCCAGCCAAAATTGGACTCTAAATAAAATAATAGACAACTTACAGGTACTTACTGAATAACTCTTACATACAATTTTACAAGATATTTCTATAAATTAAAAAACAGGATATTATTAAAAGTTTGAGAAATTATGACAAATTGCATGAATTTTAAAGAAAATTCCGAGTTTTAAAAAATACTTGGTTATCACCAAATTCAGTCACCATATCTTAACAATCTGAATGGGTTCAGTGAAAAACGATGAACAAAGAAAAAACAGAGCAATGTATAAACTGCAAGCTGAGAGAGCAAGGATTTGATTCAAAATGAAAATGAAACTTCAGTTAGTGCTGAATGCAGTGAAAAGCTTTAATAAATCCAAGAACAAGATGTAGGGCTGTGTCCTCCCAGTGAGTTAGCAGTAATCGTACCAACAGCTGCTCCACATTGAGCTCCAGCTTTACCACAGGCCCAGCCATACGCTAATCGCTTCAGTACACTCCTTCACTTAATCCTCTCAACACCATGGCAAAGAAATCACACTCCTCATTTTACAGATGAGAAAACAGAGGCTCAAGATTTACAACTTAGGCAAGGGGGCATATCTAGTAAGCGGTAAAGGTACGAGTCAAAGCCCATAGCACGAACCATATTATACTACACTGTCCCTCCTCAAGCTCCTCTGAAAGGACACTCTAACGGGCCATACAAAACATAAGGTGACTTGTTATTATCATCATTATTTGTAGGGTATTGATACTTTGTTGCTAAGTACAAATTAAGTGTTGAAAAAATCCTAATATTGATAAGCAAAGAAAATATTAGCTTAATAAATATTTAAAAGAGTAAGTCTACTCAAGAGAGCACTTGAGCCTTGCCTGGTAGCCCGTGAAATAAGTTTGTAGTATATTTTATTTCTATTTTCCATCAGAAATGGGAAGGAAACAGATTGGTCTATCAGTCTGAAGGCTCTTCCTAATGGTTTATCATCAGGTAGTCCTCAAAGTGCTCTGTGAAGGTTGTCTTGACAATTCTTTTTTTTTTTTTTTTTCTTTTTCTTTTTGAGATGGAGTCTCACTCTGTCACCCAGGCTGGAGTTTAGTGACGTGATCTCGGCTCACTGCAACCTCCACCTCCCAGGTTCAAGTGATTCTCCTGCCTCACCCTCCCAAGTATCTGGACTACAGGAGCACACCAGCATGCCCAGCTAACTTTTGTATTTTTAGTAGAGATGGGGTTTCACCATGTTGGCCAGGCTAGTCTCAACCTCCTGACCTCAAGTGACCTGCCTGCCTTGGCCTCCCTAAGTGCTGGGATTACAGGCATGAGCCACTATGCCCAGCACTCTGGACTACTACTGAGCTTAGAGGCCAGAGAGCATAGTTTTAAATCTGCTACTATTCTTCACTGATAAATAGTAACTGTTTATTTCAAAAGGAGCTTGAGGGTCTATGTCGACTAAAAAATGTGTACAGTATGAGATCTGGAAGGATAATTGGGATCATCTGACCTAACTGTCTGGCTTAATTGAGACCTGAAGAAAAGAAGTTACATGTCAGTGAGTTCACTTCTAGTTAATGGCACAACTTGACCTAACCTTTGGTTTGTCAAATTCACACTGCCTGATATGCCACATTACCTCCCTACATAAGGAAAGAAATGGGAACCAATAACAACTGAAATCCTCCCAGGTGCTGGATGCTTTACTCACATTATCTCATTTTCTCCACATTTTACAGACAAGGAAAATAATGAGATAACCAGAAAAAAAGTTAAATGAAAAAAAAAACCTCCATGGGACTAAAGTATGTGAGGTGTTCTGAATTCCTAGGAACCCAGGCAAACCCAGGAAGATTCAAATTTTATAACAACCTTCGAAATCACTTCCCAGCCACCTGTCATGCACAGGGCTTCACAGAGGGAAGACAGGGATGCAGAGCAGAGCTCTCGAGGCTGAATTATCATAGGAAAGGCTTGTATGCCAAATACTGGTCCTTCTATCTTTATAAACACTTGCAATTGCTTCTTCAGTCTATCTTGCCACTAGTCAGCAAGCATCCTATCAACTGCTGTACAACCAGAACCTTGTGTAACCCTTGGTATGCAGTAGGCATTCAATCAATATCTGTTAGCTGAAATGGGTACCTACATGCATGAGTGCTTATTGAATGAATCAGTCTCTAAGGAGAGGGCACACCAATCAACCCAGCCAAATTTTTAAGAATAGTGCAAGAACCAGTGGTAACAAAAAAGTGTCTTACCTCTTTATTCTCATAGCTCTCCACAGCGTAATCATTTTTAACTACAATATATCTCTCCTTCCACTTCCTTACATCTTCAGAAAATTGTGACAGCTCTGCTTCATACAAAATAGTTCCAGGCGTCAATGGTGGCTTAAAGAAGATGAATACAATTAACGATCACAACAAAAGATAACATACCTTGCTACCACTAAGTTATCTGTGATAGTTCAAGGAATATTTTAGAAAACTATCTTCCGGGAAACTGTTGCTTCCTCCTCTCCCCCAACAATCTCCCTTTCTGACTCCTCTTGACCCAATGCAAATATTTGTCTTATTAGTATTTTTACAATTTTTATTTCCCTTGATTATGCTATGGGAACAGAAGCATACAGTAGAAGGAATTACCGTAATAAGGTTATTATACCTTGTATACATGTGGCACTCAATAAATGCTTGATAAACTCTATGGGAGAAAGGGAGTGAGGCAGGAAAGTATAAGTGTGAATATCTACCTGGACACCCTGAACATGTCTCAGGGTTAATCCCCACAGAGCAGAAGAATTAACAGACCGTTCCCCTATTCATTATACCTGCAATGATGAAGCCTCCAATGCTCGCTAGTTTTCCTAAACCCAAAGCCATGGGCTCTGTTCCATGCTACTCAAGATCATGTTTGCTATTTGCTTAAAGAACAGGCAGGTATCAAGCCAGAACACCTCAGTTCTACATCTCCTACTTAATAGTTTCAGGATTTCTCATTAACCATGGCGATATATGTGTCATACAGCCATTCCCATTAGATTCCTAGTTACATCTTCCATTGGGTTAATTGTGCAAGGATAATTCCCATCCTGCTTCATTGTGCAATTCTCATATTATTTCAAAATATACAAATGGGCCTCTTGTCTTTTACATGTCACTGAATTTAATCTATTTTCTCTTTATTAAAAATCACAGTGCCTTCAGAAACTTACCCCTCTACTTTCAAGTAAAATTTTAAATGAACCATACAGAAAAAAATAGATAAGCCAATCTCTTTTAAGAATCATCTAAGGGATGAAACAAATTCCCTTCCAAATGCCAGTGCTTACTATTCTATCCTGACAGATAATAAAGCAGTCTCCTATCTTGCTTCATTAAAAGGTAAGAGAGAATCTCTTCTCTTTAAATGAGACTAAAACCATGGTATAAGCTGAATTTTGTAGTTCTTACATGCAGCTTTTCTTAAAACCTGGGCCATTTCATCAACCGATAAGCTTGTTAAAAATGGAGCTTCACCATAGACTTACTATATCAGAATCTCTGAGGCTGTGGGCTTGAGTGTGCATTTTAACAAGCTCCTAAATTTTGAGATCACTGTTTTATGAAGGAAAGCAATCAGTTGTCCCTATATACTCATGCTGCTAAATCTATTGGTTAACTTCTCAACATTATGTGACTCACTTATCACTTATTCTCTCTTGAAACCCCTTCTTTTTTATTTTTAGTTTTTTTAAATTTTATATTCAAGGGGTACAGGTGTACTATGTGTAAGGGTGGGGACTGGGCTCCTGGTGTACGCATCACCCAAATCTTGAGCATTGTATCCAAGAGGTAATTTTTCAACCCTCACTGCCCTCCCACCTTCTCCGCTTTTGGAGTCTCCAGAGTCTATTCTCTCCATCTTTATGTCCATGTGTACCCATTATTTAGCTCCTGCTTATAAGTGAAAACAGGTGGCATTTGATTTTCTGATTCTGAGTGAGTTCACATAGGATAATGGCCTCCAGATCCATCCATGTTGTTAAAAGATTTCATTTTTTTCATGACTGCAGCATCCTGTGGTGTATATATACCACATTTTCTTTATCTAATCAACCAATGGTGCACACTTAGGTTTGTTCCAAGGCATTGCTATTAAAAACAGTGCTGTGATAAACATATGCATGCAGGGGTCTTTTTTATATAATGATTTCTATTCCTTTGGGTAGATACCCAGTAGTAGGATTGCTGGGTCGAAAGATAGTTCTTTTTTAGTTATTTGCGATATCTCCACACTGTTTTCCCTAAAGGTTGAACTAATTTAATTCTCACCAACAGTGTATGAGCATTTCCTTTTCTCCACATCTACATCATCTGTTATTTTTTGACTTTTTAATAATAAAATGACATCGGTAATTTGATAGGAATTGAATTGGAGCTGTATAGCTGTATATTGCTTGGGGAATATGGTCATTTTAATGATTGTGATTCTTACAATCTTGAGCACGGGATGTGTTTCCATTAGTTTGTGTTGTCTACAATTTCTTTCATCAGTGTTTTGCAGTCCTTATAGAGATCTTTCATCTCCTCCATTAAATGTACTCCTGTGTGTGTGTGTGTGTGTGTGTTGGGTGGGGGTGGCTATTACGAAAGGAGTTGAGTTCTTAATTTTGAAACCCCTTTTTTATTTGCCTTCTGGGACATCATACTTGGGACATTATACTTTTCTGATTTTTCTCCTACTCCATAGACTGTTTCTTCTTAGTCCATTTTGCTGGATCCTTCTCCTTTTCCTGAAGGGGACAATGTACTATTTCTTTTCTCTGTCTATATTCTTTCCCTCTTTTATGGCCCATGGCCTTAATACCAGTTATAAGCTAACAACTTCCAGATTTCTGTTCTCCAGCCTCAATCACCCTGCTGAGCTCCAAATGAAAACATTCAATGGCCTATTCAATATTTCCACAGGTGTATGTCAAACTAGCATCTCAAACTTAACATAGTCAAAAGGGAACTTGTGATCCCATTCAACCCGACTCTTTCTTCTAAGTAAAAGACAACTCCAGCCACTTATTTGCTCTGGTTAAAAACCAAGAAATGATCACAGATTTCTCTATTCTTCTATTATCTCACACCCAATCCAACAGTATGTTCTGTCAGCTCTATCATAAACACTTCTCTTCGCAACCATGGCCATCAACACCCTAGCCCAATTTGGCATCATTCTTCCCTCAGATGATACAGTTATCCTGCTCACCAGTTTCCATTCTTCCCTCTTGCCCTGTAGTCTGTTTTTTACAGAGGCCAGGCAGATCATTTAAAATTATATGTCACTCTGGGCTGGGTGTGGTAGCTCACACCTGTAATGCCAGCACTTGGGGAGGCCAAGGCAGGCAGATCACAAGGTCAGGAGTTTGAGACCAGCCTGACCAACATGGTAAAACTCCATCTCTACTAAAAATACAAAAATTAGCTGGGTGTGGTGGCGCATACTTGTAATCCCAGCTACTCAGGAGGCTGAGGCAGGGGAATCACTTGAACCTGACAGGCGGAGGTTGCAGTGAGCTGAGATCGTGCCATTGCACTCCAGCCTGGGTGACAGAGCGAGACTCTGTCTCAAAAAAAATAAAATAATAATAATAATAATAATTATATATATATATATATATATATATATATATATATATATACACACACACACATATATATATATATGCCAGTCTGTATTCAACACCCTCCAGTGGGACTTCCCATCACAAAACAACATCAAAACCCTTTCGTGACCTACAGGTTGACATGATGTGGTCCCGACTTATCTCTCTGCTGTCATTGTTTGTACCTCCTCCCTCGCTCATAGTGCTCCCAGCAGACCGACCTTCCCTCTATGTGGCAGGGTCTTCACACTTGCTGTTCCATAGGCCTGGAATACTCTTCCCACGAATATTCACTCAGCCTACTCTCATTGCACTCCAGTTTCTGCTTAAATGTCATCTCCACAGAGGGCTTCCCTAACCACCTTCTAGCCCAGGTGCAGTGGCTCACGCCTGTAATCCCAGCACTTTGGGAGGCCGAGGTGGGTGGATCACTTGAGACCAGGAGTTCAGGACCAGTCTAACCAACATGGTGAATACCCCATCTCTACTAAAAATACAAAAATTAGCTGGGTGTGGTGGTGGGCACCTGTAATCCCAGCTACTCAGGAGGCTGAGGCAGGAGAATCACTTGAACCTGGGAGGCAGAGGTTACAGTGAGCCGAGATTGTGCCTCTGTACTCCAGCCTGGGCCACAGAGCAAGACTGTGTCTAAAAAATAAAATAAAATAAGACTCTTGCTTTATTTTTCTTTTTAGCATTTATTATTATCTTATGTCACCTGATTTTGATTTGTTTATTGTCTGTTTCCTGCATGTGAATATAAACTCCAGGAAGGCAGAGAACTTGTCTCAATTCCCCAGTTCTTGGACTACAGCCTGGCACACAGTAGGTGCTAATAAACATTTGTTGAGGTGATGGTTACTTATTATAAGGGAGTAAAGGAGTAAGAATAAACTAGGGGGTTCAAAGAGAAAACCATATTTGATCTATGACCAAAATGAAAATGCCTGTAGTGCAAGGCACTGAAATAACTTTTAAAAACTAAACTTCACTAGATTAAGTCAAATTTTCTGATAGCAAAGCATCCATGAGGGAAAAATATATAACAATATTGGATTCATGCTAATTTCCTTTTTATACGATTTATACCAGCAACAATAATTCATACATTCTCACTTCCAGGCAAATATAGCTTTTTGAGCATGAAATGATTTCAGAGCAGAGTTTTTAAAACTGCCATTCAAATTATTGTTTATTTCAGAAATACTGTGCGCTATACAGCTTTCTTCAAGGGGAAAATCACGTAAACCAAATATCCATGGCTTACCTTGGCCTTCAAAATCTGCGATGTTAGGTCTCTTTGCTGTTCTACTTCACTGCGCACGTGATTGCAGAAAGCCACAGAGTACTGACGACTGTAGTAGGGACTGAAGTTTTTGATGGCAGCCTCAGTTTTCCCTAGAAAAATATGAGAATTAGAATTCTGAAGTATAGCATAGAATATACACCTATCTATGTAGTCCCAAAACCATCCCTTCAGTCTCTCTGTTTCCATCCCTCCAGTTTCCCCTGTTTCCCAGGGATTCGCCAGCAGCCTGCACTCCTGGAGAACTTGGATACCTGCTGCACAGGCTTGATCTCTCCCTCCCCTTCTGACATCATCCTGAGAGGCTTCACAGACTCTAAGGACCATCCATCCAGTAACCTAAAGAGTTTTGCTTTATTTTATGTCAATGATCTATCGCCATGGCCGTAAACTCAGCCATCCCTCTAATCCTTCTAAGACTCCTCTTCTACCCCGCCCTCTCTCCACTTCAACTTGCCCTTTACTCCCCTTGACCTCTAATTGTTAAGCGCCTCCTTTCAAACAAGAATCCCAGGTGTACCCCTTCAGTTCTGCATGCACATCACTCCCTTTTTCTTCAGTTCCCTGAGCCTCCACTTCTAGTCTTGTGACTCACAGTCCTGGATAAAATCAAAAGTGTTTCCTCTCATTCTGCTCCAATATTTCTGGTTTAAAATTTTTTGTGTGATTCAAAGCAGTATATAACTACCACAAGACAGAAGGGGAAACTTTGGTATAAGAGCCAAGAGACCTGAGTTTGGATCCCGATTCTAACTGTGAGGCAGAAGCCAGCTGTACAACCTCAGTCAAGTTATTCAACTCTCGAGCCTCCTGCATCCCAACCGTAAAGGAAGGTGCTCACTAATCCACACATTTCTTTGGATCTGTGTGCCATTGAAGTACAAGTACAGTACGAAAGTCCAGCTGCCTCAAGACAGTGATCAGAAACTGCAATGTATTAAATAATCTCTCAACACCAGAAGTAAATCAAATTGAATATGAACCATGTTGGGGAAGCTTGAGGATTTCAGATGGAGGGGTCAGGGAGAGTCAGACACCTGAAGCATTCTTGTGCCTTTCCAATCTGTACTTAGCTTTAGAGAATATGGGAGTTGCAAAGGAGAAAAGAGAGAAGGAGGAATAGAGGTGAAAGGGTGTAGGAGCACTCTCATGCAGATTAGAAACCCTCACAAGATTTCAAGTACTTGTTGCAGGATACAGAAAGAAACAAAAGCTTCACTGACTGTGCTGACAAGCGATTAGTCCACAGAACAGGGTATAGCTTGGGGAAAAATACACCCAATGCAATATTCCAAAATATTTTAAAATACTTTCATGTGAATTTGACATCATTCTTTGCTTTTAAAATTTGGTATTATAGTCAATAGAGAAATATTAAAATATAACACACTGGAAAGATTTGTTTAGAGCTATAGTGTACGTAGAATTTCAAAAATAAGTGAAGAGTTCTAACCACATAGATTGAGGTACTCAATAGGAAAGCCTTGAATCCATAGCAATCTGTTTCTAAGCCTATAGAACCATAGCCAAAGACACCCATATGAATACTCTCCATATGCAAAGAATCCTACTTTTGTTTGGGCATTTAGGTCTTATAATGCCCATATGAGGTAAAGAGGAATTCTTTCATATTCACTTAATAACATGACATTTACTGGTCATGTTTACGAGCTTTAATAATTATTACTTATAAGGTGCTTTGAGACCCACTAATAATAGATTCTGCAGAAATCCAAATAAAAGCTCCTATAATTTAAATCAGGCATGCTTTTGCTTGCTCTGCGAGTTTATGGTATTGCAATTAATCAGTATTTGCATAATACTTTAATACACTCAGGCTTTATAATCATCGAATTGGCCATTATGTTATCAGCTTTTATGCAATGCAATTCTCTATGCTTGTCTATAATTTTCTTACATAGGAGTGGGAGAGTATGGGAATTCCCACAATGAGAACGAATCTCACTTTACTAAAACATATAAATTATGAATAAATAAAATTTGCCCTTTAGGTCGAAGAAGACAGTTTGGTCTATCAGAAACGTAGCCTGTTAATTTCTGATGTTTATTTTTGTACTCTTGAAAGCACTTGGATTGAAATGAAAGGAGGTGGATGTCATTTTATGATGAACTCTATAAAGCTTTGAAAGCTGATTTTCTGCCACATCACCAAGCCTCCCCCAGGAATGCTGTGCTTCTGATGAGGTGCCATAATGCTCTCTTCTCATGGATGAGAAAAATGCTTCTGTGATTTGAATACCTGCATACTGTCCCATTAACACATCATCCACCAGGCAGCATTTATAAAGAAGCAACTGCAGCTTCCTTAGGTAATTAATCTAACAACTAGTTCAAAATATATATGAAATAGCTAACAATATCACATGTTCTGGGGTGGGGGAATAACGTGAAGTTATTGGGCAAGTGTATCTGGATTTTAGATCAAACCTATCTAAATCCAAATAAGTAAGTACCCAACGTAGGGATGCTAAGACTGACAGCAAAGTTTGTGTTGAGGCAGGGGATGATCTGGCTTGGTGGCTCATGCTTATAAGCCACCACTTTGGAAAGCTGAGGCAGGAGCATTGCTTGAGCCCAGAAGTTTGAGGTTGCCATGAGCTGTGACTGCACCACTGTACTCCATCCTGGGAAACAGAGCAAGACTCCATTTCTAATTTTTTAAAAAACAGTCTGATGTTGGAGCAAAATACCATGTGATTAGGAAGATGGACTCTGGAGTCAGATAGACAGGTTCAAATCCCATCTCTACTACTTACCAGCTGCGGGATCTCATGTGAGTTACTTCTTTCTGCTCACATGTTAAATGAAGAAAACAAGAGTAGCAGCCTCATAAGGTTATTCTAATGATTCCGTACAGTAATGCAGTAAAGTGCTCAGCACAATAGCTGGCACATACAAAATGTTCAGTAATTGATCATAATTAAAAGGATGATGATCATGGTGATGAGAGTGTCCCTTGGGCAAGCACCAGGATAAAGTCCTCAAGCTAAACTAAAGAATTAAGGAGAAGAAAAAAAGTGGTTTACTATAACTCTTGCACTAGGGCCATCCTGCCCTGCTGTATACAGAAGAGCTGCCCCACTCATTGCAGGTTCTAAAGAAACACAATCTACATTTTCAGAAAGGTTCAGCATAGAAGGCCCTCAGTGCATTCCTGAATTAAAACCAACTAAATAAAATATCGACATTAATGAACTGAAGCAAAAAGTGTAAGTTAGGGGCTGTGTTTCATTGAGCTTTTCTCTCTGAACCTCAATTTTCTCACCTGTAAAATGAGGATAATAAGATGCCCATATCACAGGGTTTCATGAGGAGCAAGTAAAATATTCTGCATATTGAAAACTGTCTAGGACAGCTTGTGCTGGGCATTGCGTTAGTGCAATTCACTTGACCAAGCTGCTCATAACACCCTTCAAGGTAATCATCACTGATGCTAAAAGAGGCCGCTTGCTACGGTTTGGATCTTCTGTCCCCTGCAAACATCATGTTGAAATGTAATTTCCAGTGTTGGAGGTGGGGCCTGGTGGGAGGTGTTTTGGTCATGGGGGCAGATCCCTCATTAATGGCTTAGTGCAATCTCCTTGGGGATAGGTGAGTTTTGCCCCCTTGGTTCACTTGACAGCTGGTTGTTTGAAGGGGGCCTGGCACCTCCTCCTCTCTCTTACTCAGCTCTTGTCATGTGATGTACCTGCTCCTAGTTTGCCTTCTGCTATGATTGTAAGCTTCCTGAGGCCCTCACCAGAAGCACATGCCAGCATTATGCTTCCTGTACAGGCTGCAGAATCAAGAACCATGAGCCAATTAAACCTCTTTTTTCTTTTCTTTCCTATCTTCCTTCTTTCTTCTTTCTTTTTTTTTTTTTACAGTCTTACTCTGTCACCAGGCTTAGAGTACAGTGGTGCAATCACAGCTCACTGCAGCCTTTACCTCCCAGGCTTAAGGAATCTTCCCATCTCAGCCTCCTGAGTACCTGGGACCACAGGACTGTGCCACCACCGCTGGCTAATTTTTTTTTTTTTTTTTTTTTTTTTTTTTGAGACAGAGTTTCACTCTTATCCCCCAGGCTGGAGCATAGTGGCGCAATCCTGACACACCGCAACCTCCACTTCCTGGGTTCAAGTGATTCTCCTGCCTCAGCCTCCCAAGTAGCTGAGACTACAGGAATGCACTACCACACCTGACTAATTTTGTATTTTTAGTAGAGACAGGGTTTCACCATGTTGGTCAGGCTGGTCTTGAACATCTGACCTCAAGTGATCCACCCATCTCGGCCTCCCAAAGTGCTGGGATTACAGGCATGAGCCACCATGCCCACCCTAAATGTTTTTCTATATAAATTACCCAACCTCAGATATTTCTTTATAGCAGTGGAAACAAATTATTAAACACCTCTTTGACAGCTCTGTCCACATAACTTGTAAAATTAAGAAAAATATGTACTGACCCCCTTAAAGCCATTAAATCTACACAGGCTCAAAAACTCAGCATTCATTTGACTCTTTCTCCCCCATTCCCAGATTCAGTCATCAGATGCTGTCTCTTTTATTTCCAGAAATTTCTTGAATCTATTTCCTTTTCCCCATCCCAACCACCACACCTTCAATTAAGCCTCTACTATCTCTCAACGACATTTTAAAAGTATCTTAGGCCAGGCACAGTGGCTCGCACAATCCCAGCATTTTGGGAGGCTGAGGTGGGCAGATCACTTGAGGTCAGGAGTTCATGATTGGCCTGGACAACATGGTGAAATCCTGTCTCTACCAAAAACACAAAATTTAGCTGGGCGTGGTAGTAAATGCCTGTAATACCAGCTACTTGGGAGACCGAGACAGGAAAATCGCCTGAGCCTGGGAGGCAGAGGTTGCAGTGAGCCAAGATCATGCCACTGCACTGTAGGCAATAGATCAAGACTGTTTAAAAAAAAAAAAAAAGACTCCTAATCTAACGTACCTTAGCATCACAGCAAAAGAGACAAAAAAACAAAACAAAACAAAACAAAAAAACTTAACCAGCTCTCAGCTCTAAAACAGGAACAAAAAAGTGAAGAGCAGAAGAGTGGGAGGCAGAGTGCCACAGCTGATACACAGATCCTGGAGGATTACGGGGAACGAGTCAAAGCTTGGTGTGTGCAGCAGAGGCCAGTTCTGAGACGTAGCTGGAATCCAGGGCTGATGGGGCAGAACAGGAGAGGCTAAATCAAAGTTGGCCACCTTGGTCCCACTCAAAGATAGCACAAGTCACAAAATGCCCAGATGTTAGAGTGGGGAACTATATTTCAGAACCAAATCTTGGCACTAATGCTACTAAGACACTCTTTTGAAAATCATAAGGGGCACACCTCATTAGTCATAGAGGTACAGCCTTCTGGGTTGTCCCAGACTGGCAGCTTTCATTTAACATGCTGCTGCAAGATCATGCCACTATCATTGTAAAAAAAAAACATCTTCAGTTTCCCCATTGCCCAGGGTTCTAGTGACCCCTTGTCCTAGCACCAAAGGCCTGGGATCTTGCCTCAACTGTCTTTACTTCTCACTTCTTTCACTCAACTTAAGCCTTCTTGCCCCTGCGCATACCTATGCCTCCTCTCCTCCTTTCTCCTCCTAAATCCCCTGCCAGCCACTTTCAGAACCTTCAAGCCCACATGACAGTCCCAACCCGAGTAGAAGCCTCTTTGGATCTCCCCAGCTGGAAGCAATCACACCTTCTTTGGCATTCTCCCAAAATTGTGTACCACTTTTACTACAGCTGTTCAAATACAGCTTATCTCTCCTCCAAGAGTATATTATGTTTATATACTCAGCAAATATCTGTTGAATGAATGAAAGAACGGCTGAGTAAATATTCAGCCATTGTAAACCAAATTACAATACATTCTATCAACAAAACCCATACCAATGCCCCAGGAAAGGAGAAACTATTATAATTTTCAAGTTTTCAGCTTGAAATATTGATAGTATTGATTGATAATATTCAAGTTTTCAACTTAAATATTAATCACCATAAATATACACTCTTGGCCAGGCATGGTGGCTCACACCTGTAATGCCAGCATTTTGGGAGGCTGAGGTGGGAGATCACTTGAGTGCAGGAGTTTGAAACTTGTCTGGACAACATAGAGAGACCTTGTCTCTACAAAAAAAAAAAAAAAAAAAAAAAAAAATTAAAAATTAGCCAGGTGTGGTGATACACAACTGTAGTTGCAGCTACTCCGCAGCAGTGGTGGTGGGTGGTTGTGGTGAGGCAGAGGATTGCTTGAGCCCAGGAATTCGAGGCTGCAGTGAGCTATGATCATACCACTGCATTCCATCCTGGGTGACAGAGCAAGACCCTGTTTCAAATACACACACACACACACACACACACACACACACACACACAGACACAAACACACACACACTTGAAATTCAATTCATATCTGTTTACAAAAAAATCAGACGCTTACAATCAAGCTTTTAAATGAGTTTTGTCCATGAAATTATTTGTGGGAAATAATTTACAAACAAAATCTTTTCTTGGCTTGTCTGTTTTCCTTAACCAGTCTGAAACCATGACAAGCATAAGGCTCTGGGAAAAACTTTTATGAGGTCTAAAGAGCCTGACAAATGTGTGTATTTTCTCATTCTAGAAGGTTCTTTTACAACCAGTTCCTAGTCCTGAAGCAGATCAACTCAAATCTACTGTTTATCAGCAGTTTTTCTTGAAAGATACTATTTATAGCAGCTTATGCCTCATTCCCCCAACATTCTCAATGTCATCACAACTAAGATCTGTTTTACAATCTTCTCTCAAATATGCAGCTTCCTATTTCAATTACTTTCAGAAAAGCATAGAAATGTACATATTAAGTGCAAAAAGATATAAATAATCCAAACATGGTTTTTACCGCATTTTCCGCTAATCTTTTTTCAATTCTTTTTAAAAATAGTTTAGACTGTTACAATTTATATCTACATTTTAGCTTTGGTTTTTCCTATAACATTGCAAGAAAAATCATGATTTTCAGATGTTATGTTTTTATTGTTATTATGAAGAAGAAACATATAGAAATATATAAAAATAAGTTTATTTTAACCAGGTGGTTATTTCCCGGCAACTGAGGAAAATCCACATACGAGAAGATTAATCTGGCCATTGGCACAGTTTCTTAAAAACAACGTTTCAGGTGAAGATTAATTTTGAGAAACAAGACAAATTGTTCTAAAAAATAAAATAGACTTAATATTTATAAAATAAATTACAGTATCCACTATTGTTTATTTTCACCAGAGTTTCTCAATATATAACACTTTAAAAGTCTTGATGAATTATAACATCAGCTACAGTCTTAGGTCACTAAGCACCATCATTTTACACCTTAGGGGAAGAAACTAGAAATCCCAATTCACAATACAGAGGGGTAAAAATCTAATTACATAGAATAATGCCCAAGGACTCTCTTTTTCTTCTGGTAAAGGCCTTAAAGAATGGGGATAAATTGGATTCTCCATAATTGAACTGAAGGGGGTGTATGTGTGTTTTTAAAGCACATTTATTATTGGTGTCTGAGAGTTAGGTTTTTGAACTGTCTCTCCCAGAAAAAGGCAAAATGATTCATGGGCAGCATTGATTCTGCAGCCTACCCTGCAGAAATGCCACCCTGAGTTAAAAATAAAAGACATAAAAACCAACTTAAGTTCTCTGTGATTTACTTTGAATATTAATCCACAAAGAGAAACACACAAACACTTATGCTCGCAAGAGCTTATATGAAATATATCAAAGCAGAGCCAGGACTCTCCTATGGCTCAGCCAGTATCTGGAAGGAAAGCAGGCATGCTTAAGAACAAACAATAAAGCTTCATTTCCTGCTTCCCAAATTCTGCGAGTAAAACCTGCAGCAAACTTGCCCTGAGACTGTGAGAAACCCTAAGTTCTTCCCAAATCCTGTTCAAAAAGCAAGCCCAGTATCTTTAATCTGGCCACAAAGCTTAGGCCATCAAAGGCATTTAATGAATCTTAATGTTCTTACAGATGCTACGTAAGAGAGTATATACCAGCTCCAGTGGATAAGCAGAAGCAAAAACAATGTTTTCTGCAAATGACCACTGAAATAAAAATTACAGTCCAATCAGCACTATGCATTTACTAGAACAATACCTTCGCAGGTTAATATAAGTAAGAGAAAGGGGAGAAGATGGGCAAAGAGGAAAGACATACTTCCATTTTATGTTACAATACCCAGTACCTTATTCCACAGAAAAATTAAAATCCCACTGTGGTCAACTTTTGCAGAGAACAGCTTTCTAGAACTCTAGGACCTTAAGTCTGGTTTACTCTGTTTTAGGGGAGGAAACCAGTAGTGTCGTTAGAAAAATATATATGCCCAGACATTTATGTACACATCTTGCTTCAGCTGTAAATAGATGGAAGCTGACTTTAAATTTCCTTCCATTCCACTTGGAAGAAGTGCTTGGAAATTTTCAGGATTATTTTGTCATTACCTCACAGCACGCCTCCAATTTTCTCATGACACATCTGATGAGAATAAATCTTATTTATTTTGCCACTTTTCTAAGCTGTCTAATGTCCCTTAAGGAAGTCACAGATTGGCTGTCTTTTTCTTTACACAAATGAGAAGGAAGAGTGTGAAAAAGAAAATTAAACTAATCTGATACAGCTGCTTTTTAAGAGAGCATCACAAGAACTATGAATTCATGAAGAATAACAATGTTTTTGCCCATTAAACAACCTTTCTTGGTTTCAAGGAAAACATATATTTGAAATTCAGAAACTGAAATAATGAGATTCTCTTTGCTCTTTTTTGTGACTAATCATAGTTATTAATTTTTTTCTGCACACATTTTATCAGAGGCTCTCAGATTATTCCAAAATCTTGAAAATATACTTTGCTTAAAGATTGCAACCATGCAAATGAACACAACATGCACATTAAAAGAAATCAGGCCAGGCATAAAATAACCCAGGCAACAAGCCTAGGAATTTGAGTGATTTTCCCTTCCAACACATCATTTTCATTGGTGTCCCTTCTAGGTTTCTCTCTTATTTTCCTGTCTTTTCCTTTTTCTTATTTCATTTTATTTTTCTTCTCTTAAACAGATATATATTTGTTTGAAATGCTTGCTTCATATTTTACATTTTTCTTTCTCAAGAATCTATGCCATTAATGTAAAAAAAAAAATGCATTTCTAGATAACTATGGTTTGGGCCCAGATATGCTTGCATTTTGTCAGTTTGCGGATATGTGTAACAGTAAGGAGTGAACTTGGCTAGAAAATGGAGGGTGGCATTGCTAGGCTTGGGAGGGTCCAGGAAGAAGTCTATAAACTATTCAACATTTCTGCAGCCAGCTAACATTTTCTGAAACTATTCACAAGGTTGATGGAACCCTTATTAGTGAAAATCACTTTAACATGCTCTAACTTATCCTCACAAGATTCTGAGACGTGCCAAAATGGTTTTGACCCACTGTCTACATGATTTGGTCAGGCACTAAGTCTCTGGATATAGTTTTTCTGATAATAAACCAAACATCTCCAGTCATAAAATCTGACCTAGAACAGTTGAAAATACAGCTCATCACAGAGCCAAATTTCATTTATTTGGCAAACTGATGACTGCCAGTCACTGGATCAGTTAATCACTAAATTTAAATGTTCCTAAGTAATGTATATTGTGAAAAATTACCCCAAAGCTATATGCTACATGATGCTCTAAAAATAGAGGCAAAAAAACTCCACCTGAAAATCCAATAGTATTGACAATGTAGATAGTATGTTCTTTAAAGTCACTCCTTTTTCCTATGGAAATTGCTCTTCCATGGGTGAGTTCACCTAGCGCTTAATGAATGTGCTGGATCCTCATGATATCAGCTCTGCTTGGAGTCCAGGCCTCATAGGTGAAACTGACTTACTTCTAACTAGTCCTTGCATGAACCAAGGAGATTAAATATGAAGTAGAACCATAAATAACTGAGACTACATTCCACAGTCCACCTATAAAAGCAACTTGAATTCATCTGGATAGTAGCAGGTAGTATAGACATGTCAATACCAATCACATTTCAACATCCATATGCTGATGTAAAGATCAAAGATTACAGACCTCTAGAGCTGGACGGGATCATAATGATCTTTTTTCTAATGCTCTCCTATTTTCAGATCAAGAAATTAATTGATCCAAGGTCACAAAACTAGTTAGTAATAGAACATTTATGAAAAAAATGTTTAAAGATTAGTGACATTTTTTAAAGAGTTTCCTTCTCTGTTAGCACTACATTAATTTTTATAGAGGAATTCAAGCACTTTTTAAAATTAATGAATGTATATAAGTACTCTTTACTAATAACAACTATATTGTCAAGAAGCCTTGTGAAATTATCTTAAATTTGGGTAAAAAGATGTAGTGATGATTAATTTTATGGGTCACTTTGAGCCACGGGATGCCCAGACATTATTCTGACTGTGTCAGTGAGGGTGTTTCAGGATGAGATGAACTTTTGAACTGGCAGACTGAGTACAGCAGGTTGGGCAATGTGGGTGGCCCTCATCCAATCACTTGAAGGCCTGAATAGAACAAAAAGCCTGAGTAAGAAGAAATGTTCTCCCTCCTGAATCCCTTGAGTTTGGACATTGGTCTTCTCCAGTCTTGGGACATAGACTAGAGCATGAGTTCTTCCTGGGTCTCCAGCTTGCTAGTTTTCAGACTAGAACTGCATCATCAGCTTTCCTGGGCCTCCAGCTTACCAACTGCAGACCTTGGACTTGTCAGCCTCCATAACTGTGTGGGCCAATTCTTTACAACAAATACAGATAACACATATATACACACACATATATATCCCATTAGTTATGTTTCTCTTCTATGGAGAACCCTAATAAAGATGCAATCAATTAAAACACATTATTGAGTCTTAACACAACTATCAATTTGTTTCACTTAATGTATATTAAACTGCTGCATCAATAACAAGTTAAAGGCAATGCAAATATCTAGTGCTTCTATGTAGTAAGTTCTAAAGTTTGCCAGTAGAATCAGCATGCCACTGCATTTCACAATACATGCTGAAATACATGGAATCTGTATTTAAGACATTACACTAAGTGATCTATGAAAGACAGTAGCAGCATTTGGCTCAGCTTCATCCCAGTTGGCAGAGCAACCTCTGTCAGCAAAAAGGCAAAGACCCAGCAGAGCCCTGGGCACCAGGGAAACCAGCTGACCTTATATGAATAACCCCCTCTTAATCTCATTCAGGTGTTCCAATTAAGTTGTATCACTGTCTCAATTAAAGCTGCAGTCTTTGCTGGCTAATACCATAAGGCTCCCTGGGAAAATGCACTAATTAGGTAGATTTTCTTATCTACTGATTAAGAATCTGTTTTGCACAAAATCAAGGTTAAAAGGTATTGCTATGAACCATTCCCATCATCTGCATGTTATTTAAAAAGTCTTTAACAAAGTTTCACTGGCCTCTGCTCTGTAACCAACTTCATATATGCCAAGAGATGAGATACGTTGATTTATAGACCACTATAACAAGAGTTTGGTGTATGTGTGTATTTTCTTTAATTATGAAACATTTCGGGCAGAATAATAAAGTGAATAGTATATACCTACGACTCAGCTAAACAAAATGGAAATATTATGCCACGTTTGCCTCAAAAAATTTTAAACAAAATACTACAGCTAAATTTGCAACCCCTCTACCCTGCCCCACAACATCACCAGGCACCGCTATGCTAAAACTGGTGTGTGTTTACTCCTGTCAGTCATTTTAGACTCTTACAACATATGTATGTATCCATCCATAATATTATTATACATGTGTTCAAGCTTAATTCTACCTATCATTCTGCAGCTTTTTTTCACCCACATTATGAAATATATCTCATATATAAGTGTAAATATATATATACACAAATGTAGATGGTATATTTAATTCTAATTTACTTATTTTAACTGTTATTTATAATTCTAACATATACTACAATTTATTTCCTTGTTGATGAATCTCTCACGCATTTCCTCTCTTTTTCCTCATACAATCAATGCTTATGTGAATCTTGGTGCATGAATCTCCTGGTGCATACATATTTAAGTTTCTCTAGTGTGTGTTAAGAATACAAGGGCAAAGTGTGAGCATCTTCACCTGTACTTCATATAGCGAAACTGCCCTCCAAAGTAGCTGTGCAATTCATATCCCATAGCAGGGTCTAGGAGTTAACCTCCTCCCACATCCTCAGGAATTCTCAGAACTGTCTCACTTCCACATTTTTGCCAATTTCAATGGGTGAAAAACGGTGCCTTCATTTGCATTTACTAGTGAGGTTGAACAACGTTTTATGTATTTACTGGCCATTGATGTTTCTTATTCTGTGACTTCATATCCTCTCCCCATATGTCTTCTTCTTACTGACATGTAGGCATTGTTTATAAATTTGGGGTGAATTATGTCAAGTCCTATGGAAAAACAATGCTGGCACTTTTATCAGAATAATATATTTATGATCTTTATGAGACTGAAAGCTTTTTCATAGAGTCTCAGATGGCTGCTAGGTGTATAGCATTTATGTTCAAACTATGGAAAGGGGCCCCTTCTTCAGGACAGATGCAGCCAGCCCAACATGAATAGAGAATGCAACGCGGGCTAAAATCTAGGTATACTGCTTCTTTTATGTACATTGCAGATTTTTATAGGTGAAAACCAAACCAACGTTCAATAATATTGGTTCTGCAAGGTAAGAGTCTTCCAGAATCCAAATCACTGATTCAAATTTAAAACATTGGAAGAACAGGAAGAACTGCCTCCATATAAGAGCAACTGTTATTTTCACATTGCAAAAAGGAAACATCTTGAAAGTAGATGGTCTCTTGAACCAGGTGAACTTCCTGTTGGTTGGATGTACATAAGAGATGGACTGCTTCATGGATACAAATTTGGCTTATTGTGCAGTCAGATTAATGGCTGTCATCTGTCTGCATTCCCTCCAAATATCAACCATTAGCAGTTTATACCAAGCCATTTTCAGAGGGCTCATTCTGCTTCAGTCCTACTGTCCAAAAAGGAAGACATCTAGGCTTTCAGAAACATCTGAGGAGAGCTGGCTCAAACTCAGCATAGAGCAAACTTTCAACCCTTTCCCTTAAGCTGACTCAGTCTCCACTGAACAAAGCTGGACTCACAGTGGCACAAGATTCTACTTCAGAAAGGTGCAGGTCTAAATCCTCATTAAGTTGGTTCTACTACGTATTAATTATGACTTTGGGCAAATCACCTTATCTCTAGAACACATTTTGCAGATGTGGAAGCCATCTGTTCATCTGCTTTTCTTAAGGGAATATAACGGGATTCCTAAAGAGTACATGAAGCTCTGCAAATAAAAGATACAAACATTCCAAGAAAGGTTATTACTCACAGAAGCAAAAACATCACATGCTAATAAATGTGGTGTCTACAAGAAGTGTTGTCTAATAGAAATTTGGGGGATGACTAGTGGCAGTACAATGGCCACTAGTCATAAGGGGGGCTACTGAACACTTGAAATGTAGCTGGTGTGACTAAAAAACGTAATGCCTTTTTTTTCTTTTCTCTTTAGTTTTTAAAATAAATTCTATTATGTACAATTGAGGATTACGATATGATGTTACCAGATACATATGGGTAATAAAATGGTTACTGTTGTGAAGATTAACATATCTCTCATCTTACATAGTGACTTTTACAAAATTAATGGTTTAACTTTCATTTTAATAACCACATGTGGCTAATGGTTACCATATTGAGCAGTACCTCTCTAGAAAAACTTTCATGTCTTCATCTTAATATAGGGATAAAAGTCACTGATCTCAGTGTTTCCTCTGTCTTACTGGCTGTAAGATTATCCTCACTTGCCTGATAAAAAGTAGAAAATTCCAATCCCTACCTCAGACCTACTGAATCAGAATCCACCTGAGGGAAGCCAGAAAATTATGTTTTCAATATTTTCCTCCAGGAGACCCTTATGATGAGGCTGGTTTGTTATATTCAACAGCATTGTAATGAAGAATAATTCTGACATTTGTAAGCATTAGCAAGATGCCTGGATCTGTACAATCACAGAGGGAGAAGACTCTTGTTCTGGAGAAGTTAGTTTGCGCTGACATATGTGCTCACTAGTATCAGAGTACCCACTTCAAAACTCTCTAAAGAATAGTAAGATGGTGTAGTACTTCAGGGGTGATGGGGGAGACTATATTCCAGAATACTGAGGCCACTTTATCAGTTTTCTTTTGTTTTGTTGTGATGGAGAGGAATAGAATAATATATAAGGTATGGCTCTGATGATGGGTAGCTTGAAGGATGGATGACCCTGGCTCTATTTCATATGGTAAATTATTTTTGAAATCTATGGAGATAAGAGAGAACTACCAATGTGTAACTACACATAAATGTAATTTGAAAAACAGATGTAAAAGGGTGAGAGAAAGAGACAGAGACAGAGAGACACAGGTTGAAAGAAAACTGTATAGCAAAGGCTTCCCTAATGTCAGGTTGTTGACTTTATGAAATAGAGAAAATAATGATCTCAATAGGATTAAAGAATGGCTTGTTGGCAAATGGTCTGGATTCTAGCCCATTCCTGAATGAGCTATTGTTTCAAGGAGCGTGTTATATAATCACCACAGGGAATTCTGAAATTTCAATATGGTTTCAGAAATCCATGAACATTCCCATTTTACAGATGTGGGAGCCATCTGCTCATCTATTCCCCTTTATGGAATACAATGGGATTCTTCCAGATCACTTGAAGCTCTCCAAATAAAAGATGCAAGCATTATAAGAAAGAATATTACTTGCAGAAGCAGAAACATCATATGCAAATAAATGTGTCTATTATAATTTCTGTGAGCTCTTCGCATCAAGGAATTTGATCTGGTTAGTATAAATAGATACCATTGCTTTGTAACAAAGATATCATTGTAGGGGAATGAAAAAGTAGTAATGAGGGAAAGAAGAAAGCTGCAAAAGGGAAATACATTATTTACATGTAGTGCTAAAAGAGGCTTAAGTTGAAAACTTCACTTGAGCTTACATTTAAAATTTTTACTTTATTTAATTGCAACAGGTACATGATAATATTAGACTAACTGTAACTATTTAATTTTCACTTGACTACCACAGTAGATGGAGGATAAATTAGCTATGAGCAAAAAAATCTAATTAACTTCCCTTTATCCCTCTTGAATAGCGTGTGTGTGTGTGTGTGTGTGTGTGCGTGTGTGTGTGTGTGTGTGTATCTCCAAATAAATCACATGCAACTTGGCCAAAGTTTTAAAATGAGGGTTTTTTTTTTTAAGTAAAACATTCAATTTCCAGGGTAAGATTGAAAAGCGTTTGTTGCATTTAATATAACAAAATAAAAATATTTTATATTTATAATATGACAAAAGTAAATATTTTTATTATTGAAGGAATGACTTAACATGAATTGATTAACTAGATATGTATGAAAATACGATGGCTGGCCCATAACATTCTTTCCTTTTTCTTTTCTCTCTCTTAAACCTGCTATTCTACTATTCATTCTTTCAGCCTTCCAAGCTCTCGCCCCTCCTGATTTCCCGA
This sequence comes from Saimiri boliviensis, assembly GCF_048565385.1. NCBI lineage: Eukaryota > Metazoa > Chordata > Mammalia > Primates > Cebidae > Saimiri > Saimiri boliviensis. The sequence continues at coordinate 9,875,654 of NC_133467.1, read as the reverse complement.
GTCCCTAGAACTCCTCCAAGTTTTACTTCCTTCACTACTTATCCTTGATCTCCAGGACCCATGGTTGATTCATTAATACCAGTCGAGAATATCTTTGATTTTCTTATCCCTAAGAAAATCCTTCTTCAAAATCTGTCCAGCCAATATTTAGCCGCAGATCAATCTACCTGCCCATTTTTCTGGCTGCTTCTTGCAGGATTCCCAGCAGTACAGAAAACACTGCAAAGATGTGCACTTGGTCCCACTGCAGTCAAATGAGCCCCAGCCTGGGCTGGACCTATTGCTGTTCAGCAAACTTTTTCTTATCCCCATGACTGTCTCTTCCACTTTTCAAAGCAGCTCTTGCATCTTCAAAAGTACTCTTAAACTCCCTTTACTCAGACTTCCTCTTTTAAGAAAATGGGGAGGGGTAACATTGGGAGAAATACCTAGTGAAGGTGATGGGTTGAGGGGTGGAGGCAGCAAATCACCATGGCATGTGTGTACCTATGTAACAATCCTGCAAGATCTGCACATGTACCCCAGAACTTAAAGTATAATAATATACATATAATATAAAATGGAGGTACAAAAGTTTCATTTCTCTTCTATCCACCTCTAAGTTCATCTCATTATCTACTATACTTTCCTCCTTCTGCCCACTTCAAAAGGAAGACCTCACCAATATTTTTCTTCCAAACTCTGACCACATCAATTATTTCCTTTTTCTTGAATCGCCATCGTCTTCCTCTCCACTAGGTTTCACCCACACATGCATTCAAGTCTCGGAAAAGAAAATTACTCATCTATCTCTCAGGCAACTGCCCTCTTTTTTTCCCTTCACCGCCAAACCTCTTGAAACAATATCCTAAATCCATTGTTCTCAGATTCATCACCTCTACCCGCTTCTTAATCACCCTCTCTCTCCCTTAAAAACGCAACCCCACTGAACTGCCTGTACAACTCAATGACTCCTACAGGTGTGTTTGCTGTCCCAACCTCTCCTACATGCCTGCCATATATATCCACTGTCTCCTGCTGAATAACTCCTTGTGGAAGTCCTGACAGGCACTTCAAACCTGCTCCCCTATCTCACTCAGTTGACAGATTCACCACCACCTGGGTGCCTGCCGTAGAAACCTCAGAATCATCCTTTTGGATCTCCTCCTTTTGGTGCCAAAGTCAGCAGACCCTGCCCTTTTGGCCTTGGGGATCTCTCTCAAAAGCAACCTTGCCACCAATGATTGGTTCAGGCCCTCATCTCTTAAGAAAATAATGACAGCAGTGAACTTGTCTCCTGCCTCTGACTGCTCCCCTTTCAAACCCACTCTTCACACAAAGGTAACACTGGGAAACATGTAACTGATCAGGTCATTCCCCTGATAAAAACCACCTTGGGTTCTTCCAGGTTCTTCTCAAGTTGGTCCCACCGCTCCAGCCTCTTTCTCCTCTATTCACAGAGCCTTGTATGTGCTGGTTATGGCACGCTCCCCACAGTGGTTAAGTATAGCACATCTCTGACCTGCCTTCTGCCTTCTGACTGTTTACCCTTCCTGGAACCTATAGACTCAGATAAACTCCTATTCATCTGCAAAGTCAAACTGCAAGTCTACCTTGAAGCTTCTCCTGAATTCTCCTTACCCAATGCCTTCATCAGAATTGTTATCTTTTCTATATTTATTCAGTCCTTTATCTGAACCCCCATTTTTCCAAAGTCTACACCATAATGCAATGTAGTGATTTATTTATATGCCCTCTCTCTCCAGTATAGCAGCTCATTGAAAGTGCATTGCTCATCTTTGGTCCTTGGAGCCTAGAGTGGTCAGAACCAGGCAAAGAATTGATATTAGCTCTACAGCAAGTGTATTTTCCCTGTCTACCCTCTCAACATCCTCCACCATCAGAATAAGGGGAATGCACACAGAAAATTAATTTGCCACACAAATGGAACATTCACACAAATATTTAAACTAGTAAAAAACCTCTAAAATTCTTTTGAAAACTCCATTCCAAAACTATTCTTTTTCTTACAAACTGTGAATTTATTTTTCCTTCGTTAGAGAACCAGAAAGATTTCAAATAAATACTAAATTGTCAGAAAGTTTCACCCTAAAGTAGTATGTTTACTATGTAGTGATTTAGTATGAGACACATTGAAAACACACAGAAAAAGATCAGTAAGTTCAGCATTTAAATAGCTGGTGCAAGCTGTGCTGTGCTGACCTACGGACGAATCAAGGTGACCTGCTTGAAGCTGCCTTGAGTTCCAGGAGAGGAGTTCCCAAAGGGAGTGTTGGAGTGATTGATTCCTTTTCTCCAAATCCCATGTGAAGCTTACCGTCATGTTGGAAGCAAGGCATCAAAACTACATGTTTACAGAGAAAGTTTTGAGGTGAACATTTAGATCAACACCATGTTTATGTGACACAAAATACGTGGTTGACTTAATCCGATTCAGTGTAAAGGGGAAAATAATCACAGGTAAACAGTCTGAATATCAGAAGTTATTTATCACTGGAAAACCAAAACACTCAAATTTGCTTTGGAAATACCTTTAAAAGGAGACCATTAAGAAGAAAGGAAATGAGCTGCTTTGTCATCTGTTTTGCTGTTTCTCCTGAAGGGCTTCTCTGGCACTTTGGACTCGTCTCTATTAGGGTAATGGTAACAGGTGAGGAATGAAAAGCAGCTGCATATTAACTCCCAAGGGGGAAACTCTGTAAACATCCTAGGTAATGAGTATAATATATATGTAAATGTACAATGCCTTCTATGAGTCATTGGCTCTTTAATCTCCAGATAACAAAAAAAAGTCGTTTTTAATCATAGGCACTCCAAAGTAACTTCAAGAAGAAGAAACTGTCTTTTGTTGGGGGCTAGGGGTCGGGGAGGTGTTGGGGATGAAAAGTCCTGTCCAATTAATTACCCAGGGATAGAAAGAAAAAAGTATATAGTAGTTATAATTTTAAAAAATAAGATGTGACACCAAAGCCAGGGAAATGAATGGATGGGAAATGAGGCAAACTTTAAAGAGGAAGTGGGTTTGAGCCTTCAACTGGAGGGTACTGAGGAGGAGGAAGCCACAAAATGTGCAAAAATAAAAAATCAAGGCTCTCATCTTAAGAAAGAAACTCAGAGCCCATGACTAGATTATCAAAAAGATATGGAAATGCAACCAATTAACAATTTATGGCTATTTGAAGAGACCATAAGGAGACATAATAATTGACACATAATGGTTGTACAGATTAATGGGATACAGAGTGATATTTTGGTACTTGATGTGTAATGATCAAATCAGGGTAATTACCATATTCATCACCTCAAACATTTATCATTTCTTTGTGTTGGGAACATTCAGAAATCCTCTCTTCTACCTATTTCAAAATATATAACAAATTATTCTTAACTGTATTCACTCCACCGTGCCATAGAATGTTAGAATTTATTATTCCTAGTTATAATTTTATATCCTTTAACCAAACTCTCCCTATTCCCTCCACCCTTCCCAGCTTCTAGTGACCACAATTCTACTCTCTACTTCTATGAGATCAACTTTTTCTAACTTCCATAAGAATGAGCACATGCAATATTTATTAGAGACCTTAATTATTACTAAATTTGGTTGTTTATCAACTGCTTTCAAGTTATAAAAGTCGAAGCAAACAATAATTTTCTCCCACCAAAAAGAAATGTATATTCTGATCTAATTATGTATAATAAAACATAAGAGAGTGGTAAACCCAGGGAAGTAAGATATTGTATATTTTAAATTGAATGCAACCATTAAAAATATATTTGTAGGCCAGGCACGGTGGCTCTTGCCTATAATCCCAGTACTTTGGGAGGCCGAGGCAGGTAGATCACCTGAGGTCAGGAGTTTGAGGCCAGCCTAACCCACATGATAAAACCCCGTGTCTACTAAAAATACAAAAATTAGCCAGGTATGGTGGCACATGCCTCTAATTCCAGCTACTCAGGAGGCTGAAGCAGGAGAATTGCTTAAACCCAAAAGTTGGAGGTTGCAGTGAGCTGAGATCATGCCATTGCACTCCAGCCTGGGCAACAAGCATGAAATTCGGTCTCTCTCTTAAAAAAAAAAAAAAAAAAATCTAACATATAAAAAGACATCATAAAGTAAGCAAAAACAATAAAAAAGTGAATACAGACTTTTATAGAGAAAGCCATCACAAAAAAGTAAAAGAAACAGAACCAGCTGAGCAGAGAAGACTGACTGAAAACACACCAAATTTATAAGTGTATAAGAAGAAAGAAAATACACCAAAATTATAAGTGATTGTCATTGGGTAATAGGCTCATAGATAAATTTTTTCCTTCTATTTTTACAAAGGGGTATGATTTTAAGACATATTTCATTTTAAGTGGATAAGAAATTTTCTCCAAAGAAACAGTATAAAGTAATAGTCTGCTCAGAGAGCACACAATATTTGTCCAACTAAAACTAGTACATATCATTAAGTTAGTATGTAAAAATCAAGACAAATGGGTGGCCATCAGCTGCCAAAGCACAGCATAATCAATCCAATAATTTCGAGAGGAGTAATCAATCAATAGTAATCTCCAAATTAGCATCAATTCTGCCATCATTTTAAAGAACATTCAAATGGTTATAATAAGGCAACTGATTTAGCTAAACTATGATTCTGTGCTCTGGTTATTTTCAGCCATGTAGGCTCAATTTTAAATTAAGCAGTAATTATATAATAATACCAATAATACCAACTGGAGCTCCTCTGTTTCTCTATAAAAACAAATGCTTTTTGAATTGTAATTATAACACACAAGTCCTTTGAAATACATGTTAATTACATGCACATAATTAAACTGATGAGAGTAGAAGGAACTACTCTCCCCACAACTATACCCTCACCACTTTCACATCTCCTACTTTTTTTTTTTTGTCTTTAATTTTTGTGTGTCCATAATAGGTATATATATTTATGGGATAGATGACATATTTTGATACAGGCATACAATGTGTAATAATCACGTCAGTTTAAATGGGGTATCCATCACATCAAGCATTTATCCTTTCTTTGTGTTACAAACAATCCAATTATACTCTTTTAGCTGTTTTTAAATGTACAATAATTATTGTTGATTGCAGTCACCCTGTTATGCTATCAAATACTAGATCTCATTAATTCTCTCTAACGACATTTTTGTACCTATTAGCCAACCCCCTTCACCTCAGCCACTACTCTTTCCAGCCTCTGGTAACCATTGTTCTACTCTCTAGCTCCATGAGTTCAATTGTTTTAATTTTTAGCTGTCACAAACAAGTGAGAACATCCGAAGTTTCTCACATTGGGCACCTTTTCATACACCTGTCTGCCATTTGTGTGTCTTCTTTTGAGAAATGTCTATTCAGATCTTTTGTCTCCCTTTTTTTGGTTTTGTTTTGAGATAGTCTCACTCTGTCGCCCAGGCTGGAGTGCAATGGCACAATCTCAGCTCACTGCAACCTCTGCCTCCTGGGTTCAAGTGATTCTCCTGCCTCAGCCTCCTGAGTAGCTGCAATTACAGGCGCCCACCACCACCACACCCAGCTAATTTTTGTATTTTTAGTAGAGTTGGGGTTTCACCATGTTGCTCAGGCTGGTCTCAAACTGACCTCAGGTGATCCACCTGTCTTGGTCTCCCAAAGTACTAGGATTACTGGCATGAGGTAAATCAGATTATGAGATTGTTTCTTACAAAGTTGTTTAAGCTTCTTATACATTCTGGTTATTAGTCCCTGTCAGATGGAAAGTTTGCAAACATTTTCTCCCATTCTGTCAGTTGTCTCTTCACTTTGTTGATTGTTTCATTTGCTGTGCATAGCTTAACTTGATGAGACTCCTTTTGTCCATTTTTGCTTTGGTTGCCCATGCTTATGGGACGTTACTCAAGTAATCTTCGCTCAGTCCAGTGTCCTAGAGAGTTTCCCTAATGTTTTATTTTAGTAGTTTCATACTTTGACATCTTAGATTTAAATCTTTAATCTATTTTGGGTTTTGTATATGGCAAGAGATAGGGGTCTAGTTTCATCCTTCTGTGTATGGATCTCCACTTTTCCTAGCACCACTTACTAAGGAGACTGTCCTTTCTCCAGTGTATGCTCTTGGCATCTTTGTGGGATGTAAGTTGACTGTAGATGTAGGGATTTATTTCTGGGTTCTCTATTCTGTTTCACTGGTGTATGTGTTTGTTTCTATGCCAAAATTATCCTGTTTTGGTTACTATATCTCTGTACTCTGATTGTTTTGTGGTCTCTTCTTCCTTCCTGTCATTTTATTAGTGAAGGTGGTTTTTCTCTGGTGGTGTTTTTAATTTCTTGATTTTAATTTTTTGTGTATCTGTTGTATGATTTTTTATTTGAGGCTACCATGAGACTTACAAATATCTTATAACCCATTATTTTAAACTGATGACAACTTAACACTGATTGCATAAACAAACAAGCAAAGAGAAAACTAATAAAAACTCTATACGTTAACTTCATCTTTTTAACTTTCTGTTAATCCATTTTTAACTTTCTGTTGTTATATTTATAGCTTATTGTATTGTCTATGCCTTGAAAAGTTGTCATAGTTATTATTTTTGATCAGTTCATCTTTTGTCTTTCTACTCAAGACATAAGTAGTTCACACACCACAATTACAGTGTTGTAATATTCTGGCTTTTTCTGTGTTCTTACTGTTATTAGTGAGTTTTGAACCTTCCCATGGTTTCTTATTGCTCATTAATGTTCTTTATTTTCAGATTGAAGGACTCTCTTTAGCATTTCTTGTAGGACAGGTCTGGCACTGATAAAATCCCTTAGCTTCTCTAAGAAAGTCTTTATTTATCTTTCATGTTTGAAGGGTATTTTTGCTGGATATACTATTCTAGGATACAAGGGTTTCCCTCTTCCCCCTTTGGTACTTTAAGTATGTCATGCTACTTTCTTCTAACCTGCAACATTTCCACTAAGAAGTCTGCTGCCAGACATATTGGAGCTCCATTGTATTTTTTTTTCATTCTGTTTGTTTTTGTTTTTGAGACAGAATCTCACCCACTCTATTGTCCAGGCTGGAGTGCAGTGGTGCAAGCTCTGCTCACTGAACCTCCACCTCCTGAGTTTAAGTGATTCTCCTGTCTTAGCCTCCTGAGTAGCTGGGATTACAGGCATGCACCATCATCCCTAGCTAACTTCTGTGTTTTTCATAGAGATGGGGTTTCACCATGTTGGACAGGTTGGTCTTGAACTCCTGACGTCAAGTCATCTGTCCACCTTGACCTCCCAAAGTTCTGGGATTACAGGCATGAGCCACCACACACAGCCTCTGTTGTATGTTGTTTCTTTTTTCTTGCTTCTTTTAGGATCCTTTCTTTACTCTTGACCATCAAAGTTTAACTACTGGATGTCTTGAGATAGTCTTATTTGGGTTAAACCTATAACCCAAGTTGAGTGTTCTACAACCTTCTTGTACCTGAATTTTTCTTTCTTTCTCAAGGTTTGGAAAGCTTTCTTATTATTCCTTTGAATAAACTTTCTACCTCTATCTGTCTGTCTACCTCCTCTTTAAGGCCAGTAACTCTTAGACGCACCCTTCTGAGGCTATTTTCTAGATCTTCTAGGCATGTTTCATTCTTTTTTATTTAATTTCCTCTGATTGTATATTTTCAAACAGCCCATCTTCAAGCTCACTAATTCTTTCTCCTGCTTGATCGATTCTGTTTTTAAGGTACTTTGATGCATTCTTCAGTATGTCAATTACATTTTTGAACTCTAGAATTTCTGCCTAATTCTTTTCAATTATTTAAATCTCTTTGTTAAATTTATCTGACAGGATTCTGAATTCCTCCTCTGTGTTATCTTGAATTTTGTTGGATTTCCTCAAAACAGCTATTTTGAATTCTCTGTCTGAAAGTTCGCATAGCTCTGTCTCTCCCTGGTGCCTGATTTAGTTCTTTGGTGAGGTCATGTTTTCTGGGATGGTCTTGATGCTTGTGGATGTTCATCAGTGTCTGGGCATTGAAGAGTTCAGTATTTATTGCACTGTTCTCAGTCTTGGCTTGTTTGTACCATTCCTTCTTCTTGGGAAGGCTTTCCATGTATTCAAAGGGACTTGGGTGTTGTCATCTGAGTTTTCAGTCGCTTCTGCCATATCTGTATTAGGGGATACCCCAAGCCCAGTAATGCTGTGGCTCTTGCAGATGCACAGCGATGCCACCTTGGTGGTCTTGGATAAGATCCAGAAAAATTTCCCGGATTACTGGGCAGAATCTTTTTCTTGTGCCTCGCTTTCTCTCAAACAAATGGAGTCTCTTTCTCTGTGCTGAGCTGCCTGGAGCTGGGGGAGGGGTGACACAAGCACCTCTGTGGCCACCACCACTGGGACTGCACCTGATCAGACCTAAAGGCAGGTACAGCACCAGGACTCACCCAAGGCCTGTGATAACCACTGCCAGCCTACCACCTATGTTTGCGTAAGGCCCTAGGGCCCTACAATTAGCAGATGCAAGATGAGCTTGGCTTGTGTCCTTATTTTCAAAGTGGTGAGTTCCCCCAGGCACAGAGCAGGTCCAGAAATGCCATCCTGGAGCCAGGGCCTAGAGTCAGAAACCTTAGGAATCTACCCGGTGCTCTATTCTAATGCCGCTGAGCTGGTACCCAAACCACAAGACAAAATATTTTACACTCTTCCCTCTCCTTTCTGCAAGCAGGAGAGTCTCTCCCTGTGGCTTCCACAGCTGGGAATGTGCTGGGTCCCACCTGAATCCAGCACAGCTCTGAGCCTCACTCAATGCCCATGGCTAGTACTACCTGGGTATTGCTGATGTTTATTCAAAGCCTAAGGGCTCTTTAGCCAGCAGGTGATGAATCCTGCCAGGACTGGGGCCTTCTCTTCAAGGCAGCAAGTTCCCTTCCAGCCTGCAGTATGTTTGTAAATGTCCTCTGGGAACTAGGAGCCAGAATGGGGGCCTCAGGACTTTTCCTGGTTCCCTGTTCTACTGTGGCTGAGCTGGTATCCAAGTTGCAAGACAAAGTCCTCTTTACTCTTCACTCTACTGAAGCAGAAGGAAGGAGTCTTTCCAGGAGATGCAAGCTGTGCTGTCTGGGGTTAGGGGAGTGGTGATGCAAGCACTCCCTCGGCCACCCCAGCTGGTGTTTTACTGGGTCACATGTCCCCCGAGTCCACTGGCTCCAAGCCCAGCAGAACACCAGGACTTGCTTAGGAATTGCAGTCCTTGAGGCCTAGACTGCCTTTTAAGTTTATTTAGGACCCCAAAGTGCTTTAGCTTATGGTGATGGGGCTTGCCAGCACTGGGGTCCTGACCACTGATATGAGTGATTCCCCTCTGGCTAGGGCTTGTTTAAATACTCCCTCCATGGGTGCCAGCTGAGTTCTGCCTGGCATTGCTTTCCACCGTGACTGAGGTCCAATGGCAAGTCCCTGTGCTCTCCCTCCCCTAAATGTACAGATTCTGTCTCTGTGCCACAGGACCACTACCAGTGGATGGAAGACGGGGTGGTACGGGCAATTCAAGACTGCCTCTCCTACCCTCTTGGGTGCCTCTTTCAGAGATAGGAAGTTAAAACCAGGTACCGTGATCACCTAATTTTGGGTTCTTATAAAGGTGATTTTTGTGTGAATAGCTGTACAATTTGGTGTTCCTGCAGTGGGGACAATCACTGGAGGCTTCTATTAAGTCATCTTGCTCTGCCCCAAGTCCTCTTCATTTTTATGTGATACACACCCACCCTCCCATCCCCTTGTCCCCACCCTACTCTACCTATATACGTACAAATGAATATAAGTGGGGAAATGTAATGAGGAGTATAATAAACATGTAAAATACAGTCAGTAACTCATTTTTCTTAATAGTTTCATTACATTTGGCTTTTGATTAAAATAATAATTTCTGTTCCTATCTATGATTTTGATGTCATATTGTACGTTCATAGAAAGTCCCTTCCCTGAAATTCCAGCCAGTCCTTTTCTAAATCCCAAAATACTTCATTTTTCTTGTCAGTGTTATTGAAGTATGATTTACATACAAAAATTTCACCAAATTTAAGAGTAAAATTCAGTGAGTCTGACATATATTTATAATTGTACAACTACCACACAATCATAAAATAAAATATTTTTATCGCACCAAAAACTCAATCTTAAAAAAACAATTCAAGCTATCTAGAAAAATTGCTTTTATTCCTATTCAAATGTTCAAGTACCCCAAAATCATAATATTTTAAATGCTTCTAAACAGTCTTGTCCTTTGACTATGTGAGATTTAGTAAGTCTAGTTTTCTAAAGTGTGAAAGAAAGATCTATGCCACTTACTTTTTTAATACATAGTAACCTTCTAGATTTTTTTCACCTCAAAAAAAAAAGAATATATATATAGATTTTAAGGTGGTCCATTTTTAAGCCACAAAACTCACTTGTAAGATTTCCCTCTGAAAGTATGTCTTTTTTTCTTCACCACGAGTTGTATATTTAAATTTAAATTGTTTTTTTCTTAATATAACAATAAAACAAGGACTAGCTAATTGCATGAGTTTCACTAATATGTGGTGAAAAGTATTGTTAAAGTACATCTGACAGATTAAATTATCATGAAGTGCCAGTAGGAGGATTTGTCAAAACCTACTGAAAATTGTACTTGATGCTATAAACAGCACATTTCATCATCCAGGCAACCGTAAGCCTGCAACCAGCAGATTAGAACAGAAGCAACCCTCTTGAGATAGTAACAAGAGTAAGACCAAAAACAGGAATTGAGAACCCTTCCATCCCAAGAGAGCTTCCAAAGGATCAGGACATCAGTCCAAGCTGAAGTTGCCCTGTTCGTGCTCCCATGACCTCAGCTGGCAGAAACAAAAGCGACCAGCATGTTTACCTTCCATGTGTCTCTCACAGGCTTTTCAGGACCCTCTAGTTTGCTAAGCTTTTCTTTATCCTCTTTCACAACTTCCTACTCAGTGCTTCTTTTACCAATAAGTGACAAGAGAAAAACGGATAGCGTAAAACTCAAGTCTACCCATCTTTCAAATGATCGGCAATGAAATAAGTCTTCAGAGATTAAACTCTAGGTACACAGCTGAGAGAAATGTTTGAAATCTGCTCAATTCAGATTGAAGGCTGCCACAACATAGAGAGCTGTATCTATCAACCCTCATCTGGAAGATGGGGAGACTGACAGTTTAATTTCTCCTGGCAGGTTTCCCACCTCTCTATTTGTAGGGCACACTCGTAGCATAGGGATGCCTGAAATGAGCATGTTCAAAGTGATAAGAAGAAAACTGACTCAAAGGGGGCAAGTTATGTAATTTCAGTGATTTCAACATATGCTTTCCTGTATATAAGAGGAGATATGATTTATGAAATGTGGACCATCAAAAGGTAAACCAGACAAGAAAATCATAAAACATCATTAAATAAATTCCTAACTGGTACATGTAATGGGTAGAAGGGAGCAAGGGCAAATATGATCGTGATGCTTCTATACATAACCATACAACCACCAACTTGGAAAACAGAGCTTAGGGTATGAATACTCATTAGGTCAGCCCTCCGTCTGGCAGAGCCCTTTGATAAGATCATTGTGGTCACCAAATGTACATTATGGTTTTATGACACAGGTTGGTGTACATCATAAAACCAGAGCCATAAAGGGATGTGTTTCAACCAATTAGTCTTAAGTGCTAGAGAAAATACTTCAGCATGAGGTAGACAAGTCTGTAGGCACGTTTTAAAGAGAGTGTGTTTCATTGTTTCTAAGTGTACTTTTTCTTCTCATTTTAACATTTCTTTATTGTGAGCATGTCTTTAATCAATGGGGTCTTATAACTGCCTCCACTACTTGCTATCATGATGTAGTTGCATGTGTACAATATTGGTCATACCCATTAATTAATATTACTGTCGCCTTAGCTAAGATTTACTTATAGTGTTAAATTTAATTTCAATTTTGCATGTCTTTACATGTAACTCAACACTGAAAAATTACTGTGTAAGTAGAAAAGCATAGAAATGAAGTTGCAGGATAAATTTCATATTAGTGGAATAAATATTTTTCTTTGGAAGAATGACTGCAATTCTGTATTTTATTGCAAAGCAGCAATCAATTATCTTATAGGATCTAAACAAGAGGTAAATGAGGTTGAGGTAAATGAATTCTTTGCACATATATGTCTACCTTATGCCAAGCCATACAGGAAAGCAGGCAAAAGTGCCAAATACCCCAGAAGAAATACGAGAAATGTCAAGGCAGTAAGAAGCCAGTATAACCAACTCGTGTAGTACAGCACAATCATTAAACATAACTGACAGCACTTTTTTCTTAAAGGCACAGAAAACAGTGGTGTACTTACAAGTGACGTGATGCTCACGTCAAATACTATAGTCAGCTTTGTCTTTAGCACCCTCTCCATGGTTCTCCCTTCCTCCGGAGGTCTCACACACTCCCCAACTATTTCTGCACATTAGTGTTACCCCTCCCAGGGCTACTAATATTTGAAATATAGCATCTAATTATATTATACACAAGGCTGGTTCAAGCTGTAAAAATGTTTTGCATTCTTCCTTGAAATGATGTAGAATAGTGGTCCCCAACTTTTTTGGCACCAGAAACAGGTTTCATGGAAGACAAGTTTTCCATGGACCAGCTTTGGGGTAGCAGATGGTTTTGGGATGATTCAAGTATATCACACTTACTGTGTACTTTATTTCTCTTATTACTACCTAGTAATATATAATGAAGTAATTTTACAACTCACCATAATTTACAATCAATGGAATCCCTGAGCTTGTTTTCCTGCAACTAGACAGTCCCATCTGGGGGTGACAGGAGACAGTGATGGATCATCAGGCATTAGTTAGATTCTCATAAGGAGCACAAACTTAGATCCCTTGCATGCACAGTTCACAATAGGGTTCGCGCTCCTATGAGAATCCAGTGCTGCTGCTGACCTGACAGGCGGTAGCGCTCAGGTGGTAATGCAAGTAATGGGGAGCGGCTGTAAATACAGATGAAGCTTTGCCTGCTCATCTGCTGCTCACCTCTTGCTATGAGGCCTGGTTTCTAAAGGGTCCCAGGCAGTACCGGTCCCTGGCCTGGGGGTTTGGAACCCCTGATCTAGAACACATGGAAAATCATAGGCTAAAATATTCTTTTCTTTTGTATATTTTAAGATTTTTAAAAAGATTAAAAGCTATGAATAATGTATAACATAATATTTCAGAAACACAAGATTTGGACATACACATAGAAAAAGTTATCTCCCTCTCTATTCCTTGTTAGTGCCAGTCTCTTTGTGTCTATTTTTTTTAGTGAATAGAAAAACTATCTGTTTATCCCTGCCAAAGATTGCCTACGACCTTTCTGACAAAAAGGAGAAACACAACAGATGGCAATTAAAATGGTAAATTCTCAATAATGCAGAAAGCATAACAAAAACTCCTCCCCTTAAATTTGACTAGAGACAGAGAAATTAAAGAGTAGTTAGATAAAGTGCAAGCTCCTGGTCTAACATTGAAAGCACTTGGAATGTTCACAGAATATTCCCAACTTACATTTCACTCTTCTTCTACTTCCCTACACTCCCGCCAAACTAGACTGCCATTCTGCCAGCATGACCTGCACCTTCCCATCTCTGCTATGCTCCTGCTGCAATGCCCTTTCTCAAAATCCAGTTCCACCCTTCAGAATCCTGTCCATCCCTTAAAATCTATTCACTCAACATATATCAAGCACAGTCTATTTATAAAATACCAAGGATAGGAAAAGTAATTCGGAAAGTCCCTGCCCCAGGGAGGCACCAGTCTGACCTATCTTAATTGCTACATTTTCCACAAAGCCCTTTTGGATCTGGTAAACCACCTGTGATCTCTCCTTCCTTTGAACCTCTTTCTCTGATATTTAAGAATCTCTAACCAATCCCCTATTATGAACCAGGGATAATGCTGCGTACTTTCACATACATTTATATCACTTACTCCACACCACATCTTCATACACAAACAGGGCCTCTATACACCCCTGGGCATGTAAGAAAACCAATGCTCATAAATTCACATCCACGGCAAATGCCCTGTTAGGAAATGAAATGTAGTTCTAACAACTTTTGCATCTGGGGCTATTTCCATCAGTATTTCAGCAGCAGCCACTTCATCTTACTATTATTTGTGTGGTTATCTTACTTTCTCTATTAGAATGTCATTTTAAAGCAAGAATTAAATCTTACACAGTCTAACATACAGTTTGAACACTTCCTATAGAAATGTCTGGTTTATAGCAGGTACTCAAAGAATGTTTCATAAACAGTTGTACTCCAAGTATTCTGGTGAATGCCAGTGCCGGTTCACAATGACGGGGGTCTGAGAACCATATGACCTCCCTGACATTGTGTGAAGCAGGGACAAACTGAACCTTTACTGGAAATTAGAAGAGGAAGGTGAGAGCTGTGAGGGATCTCAGAATGTATATGGAAAATCATGAGTTCAAGAAAGAGGCAATAAAAGAATGGAATCAACCTAGGTGCCCATCAACAGGGGATTAGAGAATATGGTACGTATACACTATGGAATACTATGAAGTCATAAAAATAACAAAATTATGTCCTTTGCAGCAACATAGTTGCAGCTAGAAGCCATTATCCTAAGTGAATTAATGCAGGAACACAAAACCAAATACCACATATTCTTACTTATAAGTGGGAGGTAAACATTGAGTACTCAAGGATATAAAGAGGGCAACAATCAACATTGGAAACTACTAGAGGGAGAATGATGAGGGGGGGCAAGTGTTAAAAAAACTAACTATTGGATACTATGCTCACTGTCTGGATGATGGGATCAGTTGTACCCCAGATCTCAGTATTATGCAATACACCATGTAACAAACCTGCACATGTAGCCCTTGAATCTAAAATAAGAGTTGAAATTGACCAGGCTCAGTGGCTCACACCTGTAATCCCAGGACTTTGGGAGGCCAAGGTAGGAGGATCACTTGAGGCCAGGAGTTCAACACAGCCTGGACAACACAGTGAGATTCCATCTCTGCAAAAATAAACAAATAAAAATTAGCGAGGCATGGTGGCATGTGCCTGCAGGGCCAGCAACCCAGGAGGCTGAGACAGGAGGATCACTTGAGCCCAGGAGGTCAAGGCTGTAGCGAGCCATGATTGTGTCACTACACTCCAGCCAGGGTGACAGAGTGAGACCCTGCCTTAAAAGTAATAATAATAATTAAAATAAGATCCAGCTAAAAAAGAAAGAGGTAATAATCTAATGCTGACCTGATGGAGTTTGGAAGGTCTAAAGCAAGCAACATTTAATACACTGAAATATATTTTTTAAAAACATGTGAAAATGGGGATGAAGACTGGCTCGATCAAGCTTTGTTCATAGTTCTGAGCACAACATAGGTACCTGGGAAAAAGAAAGCCCCGTTGGGTAAATTTCAAGGTCTGAATCTAGCAACACCAACTAAGTCAAGAGTTAGCTTTTTTGGTTTTTTTAAGCTTTAACCTAAAATCCAGAATGAAAAACAATCCTTTTCCAGGAACTTACGTAGCTGAGAGAGCTCAACTTGGAGCTCATGTTCGAAGAGTTTCCCTAGGACTAACGGGCAACAGGTTCACAGGTGAAGGCAAATGCAGACAAGTGAGAGTTAAGGATTTCAGAGCTGGCAGGAACCACAGCTATTATCTAATCCAACTATTCTTGTGATAGATGAAAAAAAAAAAAAAAAAAAAAAAAAAAACCAGGGGAAAGCTAAGCGTCTATTGAAAGGTTTACACTTATGCTAAACTAATTAAGTAACATGAGCTTGCCACTCAGAACTGACCTCATCCAAATATAACTGTGTTCCCAGATTCCATCACGGGACTGTGAAAGCCGTATGTACTGAAAAGGAGTGCAATGTGCTCTGCTTGGACTATGATAGATGTTGGAATCGGAGCATCCTGAGTGGGAAAAGAACAGGAGAACTCACAGATGCCGGGAGTGTAGTTTAGCGATAGACAGTCTCCCTGGTTTTGATCCCCTGGAGAGTGAAAGAGCAAGCTTTCCAAGGGAAGTGGGGAGGAAGAGCCATCCAAAGGAGCTCTCTGTGGGGCCTCATATTTCTCATGTTCCCGTATTGTTGCCTCTTGGTGAGTTTTCTGTGACTGCTGTAACAAATTACCATAAACTTCATTGCTTAAAAGAACAGAAACTTGGCTCTGCAGCGCTGGAGGCCAGAAGTCTAAGTCAGTATAGCTGGGATGAAATCAAGGTGTCAGCAGGCCCACTTGCCCTCTGGCAGGGCCATTCCCTTCAGAGGCTCCACTCCTTGCCTCTTCCAGCTTTTGGCGGCTGCTGGGACTCCCGGGCTTGTGGTTGCATCACTGCACACTGCTTCAGTCTTCACATTGCGTGTGTGTGTGTGTGTGTGTGTGTGTGTACGTGTGTACGTGTCCAACTTCCCTCTGCTTTTCTCTTATAAAGATAGGTGATTACATGTAATCTCCTCAGCTGAAGATCTTAATCACATCTACAAAGACACTTTTTTCCAAATAAGGTAACATTACCGGGATTAGGACATGATATCGTTGGAGAACATTCTTCAGCCCACTACCCCACATTAATAAAATTCATCCCCATCATTAATATAAAGATGTTTTCAAGTAAGGAAACTGAGGGACTCATGTAAAGCCACACTGCAAGACTCTTCTCCATCCTATCGCTTTCGTCCTATACCCCTTTCTTCCTTATACAGGCACATTTCTTTATATGAAATTAATGATAAGTTCATCCAAGGAAGCAAGAATTATTAGGTAATACAAATGGCCTTAGTATTCACTGCTGACTTCTGGTAGCAGCTGGATTCTCTCTCTCTCTTTTTTTTTTTTTTCTTTTTCTTTTTCTTTTTGAGAGACGAGGTCTTGCTATGTTCCCCAGGCTGGAGTGTAGTGGCTACTCACAGGTGCAATCATAGTGTTCTAATACACCTTTAACTTCTGGGCTCAAGCAATGCCCCTACCTCAGCCCCTGACTAGCTGGGACTACAGGTGTGTGCCATTTTTCCTGGCCCTTAGTAGCTCATCCTAAAATCACTCTTAAGATGGTTCTGGAGGTCATACAACCTTCTATTGTCCCACTAGAACCCTTCTACTCCAGAAAGTTGCACTTCTCTCTTTCTTCTCCACACTACCATATAGAAAAGAGTATGTATATTGTTTGCATATTGTTTGGTTCATTTGTCACCGTAACAAATATTTCTTAACTACCTCTCATGAGGCAGACACTGTGCAGGTCTTTGGAGACATAAAGATGAAAGAAGGGGCTGACGCCTTCAAGGAGTATAGCAGAAATGGAGAATTGCCAACATACTAAACCTGATGAACGGCATAACAAAATGAAAGCAAGTGTGGGCAAAGCTGAAGCTAAGGACCAACAAGTTGAGGAATGAGCTCAGGTTCTTGAAACACAAAGAACCAGTTTCAAATCCCGTTTGCCACTGACTTTCTTACTGTGTGACCATCAGCAAATGATTTAAGCTCTTCAGGCTTCACTTTTCTCACCTGCAAAGTGGAGACAAAGACCACCCACCTTAAACAGCTACGTGAGAACTAAAGAGTACAACTATGTAAAGCACCTGTCCCACTGCAAGTGCAAGGAGCATCTGAGTCTGGCTGAGGGACTGGGGGAGCTTGACAGAGAGCTAAGACTTGAACTGAAACTTGGCAGGTTTATCAGGCCACTCAAGGCAAAGGCTAAAAGCATGAAATGATTGGAATGAAGCTCACAAGATGAGGCTGGAGAGGTGGACAGAATCTCTGGTCATGGAGATTAACAGGGAGCCAATGGATATCTTCTCCTGGGGAAGTGACATGCTCAGATTTGCAGATATGTCAGGAATGATTTGCAGAACACACACATAATGAGAGTTAAGAGATCAGTTACAATTTGATAGATAACTTCAAGCTTCGTAAAAGCTTGAAGTCTCACCTGCAAAGTGGAGACAAAGACCACCCACCTCAAACAGCTACGTGAGAACTAAAGAGTGCAACTGATGTAAAGCACCTGGCCCGCTGCAGGTGCAAGGAGCATCTGAGTCTGGCTGAGGGACTGGGAGAGCTTCGTAAAAGCTTGAAGTCAGGCAGTGACATGGAAATGAGTAAGAGAAGGCATATCAAAGACATTCTGGAGTTAGAATTTACTATTTAGTGGTGGGTTGTTTGTGGCAACTAATGGAGGGGGAGAGATAAGGATGGCTCTGAGATTCTGAAGCTACCTCTACATAATCACAAAACAAGTCTTTCTCTTTTATTCTTTTTTTTTGTCTTCCTTTCTTCCTTCCTTTCGTCTTTCTTTTCTTTTTCACTCTGTCTCTATCCCTGTGTTTTCTTCTTTGTAATCAAATCAAATCTTTTTTGTGAATCAGAAAAAGCAAACTGGGACATAAATACTAAAGTATGTTTAACATACTTTTCAGCTTTCAAGTGGGTGTTTGACATCATGAAGCCACTAAAAGATTTATTTTTAAACACTGTTAAGCTTTCTAGTCAGAAAATTTAAGGATTCTAATGGAATTCTCAAGTTAAAGTGTACTTTTAATAAGAATACAGAGGGAAGCATAGATGCCAAATATAAATACAATTTTAAAGATAGAATTTTAGGGCTTGCCCCAGTAATCATGATCAATATCCCATGGCCAGTGGATAAACTGCATCTTTAAAAGCTGGCTTCAGCAGCTAAATTGAGTTACCTGGGGTCAGTTTTGTTATCAAACATCCATTGGCTAATTTATTCCTTAAGGAAATTGATTACCATTCCATCTGGAAAGAACTAGGGATTATTTTGACTTATTTGAGAAATTTGCTTGTCTTGCCTGGATTAGCATTCATTCAACATTCAACAAATGTGCACTGAGTTGCTACGATGCACAACTGTACTAGAAGCTGCAGAATTATAAAGAACACAGTTTGGTGCAGACACAAAGGGGAGATAAACCATATTTAGTACAAAGCGGAATGCACTGGGCACCACATCAGTGCCGTAAACAAGGCTCTCCGAGTTTAAAAGAGAGTGACAGCTCCGGGGGAGTAATATGGAAGCAGAAACAAAGGTAGACAAAGAATCTTAGGCAGAGACAACCGCATAAACCAAAAAGGACGAAAGTGACAAGGCCAAGGCTGCTCCCCTATTCCCATTGTCCCCACAATATGGCACGCTCCTTGTCACCGAGGCTCCTCTGCAAGCTTC
Source organism: Saimiri boliviensis (assembly GCF_048565385.1). Lineage (NCBI taxonomy): Eukaryota > Metazoa > Chordata > Mammalia > Primates > Cebidae > Saimiri > Saimiri boliviensis. The sequence goes on along the minus strand of NC_133467.1, from coordinate 9,856,431 downwards.
CTTCCTTTCTCTTTGTGTGGGTCTCAAGTCAAACATTACTCCCTCTGAGCAGCCTTCTCTTTTCAGGTAGAATTTAGTTTCCTTTCTGGAATTCACAAAGCCCATTCCGGACACATTTTAAATGCATTTATCACATAATATTAAGAATCACTGCCTGGTTTTAAGTCTCCACTTTGCCACTTGTCACCAGAAGGACTTTGGGCAAGTTGCTTAACTTTTTTGTGCTTTGCTTTCCTTACTTAGGAAATGGAGATACTGATACCAACAGAACTGGCTAAGATTACATGGAGTAAGTTATGTCGAAGGCTTACCGCCATACCTACAAAGGCCAGGGCTCAATAGGTGCTAGCTACTCTCACGATTCCATACCCAAAGCTCTGTCTCCCACACTAGATTGTACACTGCTGGTGGGTAGAAGTGAATCCTATTCATCTTTGTATCTCTACACTCCATTATGGCATTTGGAAAATGCGGAATAAATTAAAATTTTCCGTGACCAGTGTCTGGTTCCAAGAGTGTCTCAGAATATCTTCAGGAGAAAATATTCAATAAGCAGATGGTGATTCTGAATTTGAAAGACTGTTTCTGGGGTAAGAGGAAACCAGTGAGGAGGCAAAGTCTCCAGATACAGAATAAGAGGAATAGGTGAAGGGGCCAGGTCCTGGGCTAACTGGGGATTCTGGCCAGAGATCTCGTTCCCTGAAAAAGGACAGTGTGGGTACCTGACTACCCAGAGACCATGTTGACAAGAGACCCCAGGAGTCAAATCCCCTGAACTGTCAGCACCAGCAAAACCATGGCTGGACCCTCAGAGGCTAAATATGAATCTCCATTTCCACTGCAGAACATCTAGTTTTGAACAAATCAGTGATTGTAAATGGTAATAAGGAAGCATAATAGTAAATAAATTCCCCCAAATTACTTTAGCAGGCTTGGCAGTAATGTGGAACTTTTTGAATTCCTCAAATTGTATAAACCACAGACTTCTCTCATACCACTCAGCTATGAGTGGCTTTAAAATATAGGAAAGAAAAGAATCTACAATGTAATGCTTTTACATGCTTTTCTGATGAAAGCATAGTAACAAGTACCTAGTACCCTAATTTTGTAAATTAGTATACCACAATGTATTTTGGTAGTGGGCTAGGGAGAGAATTAGTGTTGTCTTAAAACCTTCTAATAATATGATTCCTATTAACTTTCAATGGTCATTTAGCAAGAAAGTCAAGCAATCCACTTGCATAATAAATTGTTCTAAAACTTTTCTCATTAGTTCTGTCAGTAAGAATGCTCAGGCACACTCTGTAGTCTCAGTTAATAGATGAAATAGATAGCAGCTGCAAAAATGGGAGGAGGCGCCGGGCGCGGTGGCTCAGCCTGTAATCCCAGCACTTTGGGAGGCCGAGGCGGGTGGATCACGAGGTCAAGAGATCGAGACCATCCTGGTCAACATAGTGAAACCCCGTCTCTACTAAAAATACAAAAAACTAGCTGGGCGTGGTGGTGCGTGCCTGTAATCCCAGCTACTTAGGAGGCTGAGGCAGGAGAATTGCCTGAGCCCAGGAGGCGGAGGTTGCGGTGAGCCGAGATCGCGCCATTGCACTCCAGCCTGGGTAAGGAGAGCGAAACTCCGTCTCAAGAAAAAAAAAAAAAAAAAAAATGGGCGGAGGCCTCTTCTATTTCTTAGTGGAAAAGGTATAGTGAAATCATCAACATTTCATCACTACATCTGCTTCAGATGTGTTGAACAGGTTGACTTACTATATCTCCTAGGCGTCCCCAGACTTTTTACACAGGGGGCCAGTTCACTGTCCCTCAGACCGTTGGAGGGCCGCCACATACTGTGCTCCTCTCACTGACCACCAGTGAAAGAGGTGCCCCTTCCTGAAGTGCGGCGGGGGGCTGGATAAATGGCCTCAGGGGGCTGCATGCGGCCCGCGGGCCGTAGTTTGGGGACGCCTGTCCTAGCGGGTTAAGAGGGCAATGTGCTGCAAACAGGTACAACAGAGAAGGCAACTGGACCCACGTCAGTCTATCCTTTCTCATATCCCAATTATTTTTTGGTTCACATTATGGGAAAATTTGATATACGTTGTGTTGACTCTGAACATCACTTAGGACAATACCCAAACCACTTACAGTTCCAACAAATGGAAGAAGGAGGAAAAGGAAAGTTTGAAGAGAGAAGAAATTAAGGCCAGTAAACTAATGCAATTGAAACTATCTGGCAATCATTTCCCTCTCAACTTAATACTTAAAATGTCAGCACTTTCATTTAAAGAATGTGGGAGGGTCGGGTGCAGTGGTTCACACCTATAATTCTAGAACTTTGGGAGGCCGAGGTGGGTAGATCGCTTGAGCTCATGAATTCAAGACCTGCCTGAGCAACATGAAAAACCCTGTCTCTACAAAAAAATACAAAAACTAGCTGAGCGTGGTGGCACTTGCCTGTAGTCTCAGCAGCTCATGAAGCTTAGGTGGAAGGATCACTTGAGCCTGGGGGGTTGAGGCTGAAGTGAGCTGAGATCACACCACTGTACTCTAGTCCGGGCAACAAAGCAAGACCCTGTCTCAAAAACAAAACAAAACAAAACAAAACAAAAAGAAACAAACAGAAGTGGAAAAGATCCCATGGATCTCCTGAATTTAGATCCCTGGGGGTGTGAGGTGGGGGAGCATAACACATGTATCTTACAATAATAGTTGTTTTACTCTTACTAAATGCCAATGAGAAGTATTTCCCTGTGTCCCATGCTAAGTGATAGCACAGATTGGTGTCTGTGGTCATGTTCTTACAATATTCTCAGAGATGCAGCTACAACTGGGGTTTGGCAACAGATCAGCTGCTCAGAGACAGGGGAGATCATATTTGTCCTCATTTGTAACAAATTTTTCAATCACTTATTCCGCCATTCTCTGACTAATGTTGACTCAACCTCCCATAGCTAATAGTCCAATAACAGAAACTATCTTAAGACAATGCATAGTATCATACTTGTGCCTAGTTTTTAAAAAAAAAAAACTGAGTAGACAATTTAAAGTTTACTGAAGTATCTGAGTTATCATTTACTCAAATACAAATTATTGATCTGCAGAATAATTTCTCAGGAAGTTGATACAGTTCATAATGAAAGTTATATAGGCCAAGAAACACAATAATAAACTATCAGAAAAAGAACTTGGTAAGTACTGTGTCTTTCTGCTTCCTGTGTACATTAAAGTCACACGTTTTTTTAGTCCCATTTAGTTGTTTTCAATTTAAGAGATGCAATTTGAGGGTTATAAAATACAAAAACAGCTCTGGACCACATCTCTAGCATAGTAGGAAGAACACAAATGAAACTGACAGATGCCTTGAGTTTCATCACCTATTTGAAAAAAATCTTTACAAGTATATTTAATGGGCAAACTTTAACCTTAGATATATGTGCAGTGGAAATGTGCTGAGAGCTGCCACTGTTAAAAGAATCAGTTTCTTCCTGGACGCTGCCTACTATGTGCCTATGTATCTGGCCACTGAGGCAACAGCGGGTAGGAGCAATCTCACATTCACCTTGCAACTCTGCACTGACGACACAGCCAGCACTGCGATTGGTCACATCGACTATGAGAAAAGGCACCTCCACATGACTCAAGAATCAGGATGTTTCAGAAAAATCCTCAATTATTCTTTCCAAGAAGACAAAAAAGTGACAGGCAAAGAGAAGAACATCAATGGGAATGTGAGCTTCTTAACATCTGGCTGTTTTGGAAAGTGATCTCTCTTCTTATAATCTGTCTATAAAAATGACTATGTTTCGGTCATAGGCCCCTTTAATAATCTGCTGAAAGCTCTGGATACCAGAAAAACAGAGTAGACGTAAAATTCTGCTGCTTCCAATTCTCTGACCTCAAGTCAAGACAGTTTGATTTAGATGTCTGTGAAGAACCCTTCTGAAACTAGCAAGCCTAATATTCTCAGTTGCAAAATTTGATCAGAATGAATTCCACGGGAAGCCTGCATTTGGCAGCAAATGGAAAAAACAAGGAGTTTATCCTGAGAGAGTAAAGAAGAGAGGAGATTACATTTTAATTTTATGGATGTTTTATTTAAGACTTAAATTTAATTTTTCAAATGATGACTCTTTGGGATTACTACAGGAACCGGATCACTGCAACTTTAGTCTTCCAATGCAGTGATGCCATTTCTTAGAGAAGAATTTCTATTTTCCTGACAGAAGCAAAGAGGTCATATTTGGGGTTCAGAGAGTAATGTTAATGCTGAATGACACAGAAAAAAAAAAACAACCAACTATTTAGAAGTTGACCACATATCTTGCTGCTTGTATATCTGCAACTTGCTAAGGAAATGCAGTGTAGCAAGACATAGATTAAAAACTTAGCAACTGCAAATTATTATTCAAAAATTATCCCCAAAATCTTATTACCAAGGTTATCAAAGAGAAGCTAATAATAATAATAATAATAATAATAATAAATAAATAAAATTTTTTAAGTGATTCCCAAAATCTTTGCTCATGTAAGTGGAATTTTAGCTTATGTGAATTAATGTAAAAATCTTTATTAAGTTATAATTTTTCTTTTCATTTTTTTGAGATGGAGTCTCACTCTGTCACCCAGACTGGAGTGCAGTGGCGCAATCTCAGCTCACTGCAACCTCTGTCTCTCAGGTTCAAGTGATTCTCCTACCTCAGCCTCCCGAGTAGGGACTACAGGCATGCGCCACCATGCCCAGCTAATTTCTGTATTTTTAGCAGAGACAGGGTCTCGCCATGTTGGCCAGGATGGTCTCAATCTCTTGACCTTATGATTTGCCCACCTTGGCCTCGCAAAGTGCTGCGGTTACAGGCATGAGCCACTGTATCTAGCTAAGTTCTAAGTTTTCTAACACACTACACTACACTAGACACTGAGGTGATACGAGAGTATACAGTTCACTATGGAAGAATACAACCCAAAGGGAAAAAATAAAGCTCAGGATTTTAAGCTTATCACAAAAATGGGGTGAGATGGATAGGATGATCTTGCAAAAAGATATATGGAAAAGCCATACACTACATTTGTCCCTGACACATTGTATAGCCGCAGCTGTATAGCTACTTCTGTGGACATTGGTGATTGCTGTCTTTGTGTACATGGAGCATCAAGGAGTCATATCGAGAAGATATCCCACTACCACTAGTAAAATGAAATCTGTTGCTACCCTGGGAGGTGGAGAATGGAAGATGGTCACCACTCCTTATTGGCGATAGTGAGAGGCTCCATGCAGATAAGATACGGTCAGTCAAGCTTATGTCCATCTTTCTGGTGACTAGTTCTAGATTATAATAGTCTACTGAGACATACTAAGCCCACTAATCCATGAATCAGTACTGGGGTCCTTATGGGAATGACCACACTGCTACAAGACAAAAGAAGCAGCACCGTGGCACCTAAGAAGTCACAAGCTGAAGACTAGAAGACCCAGGCACACCGGTGGGGTTCTTGTAGCCCTTTCTTCTTAATGGCTAGGGCTTTGAAAAGGAGAAGCTATTGGAAAGTGAACGGCTAACTATGAAGAGGTGAGTGGTGAATAGGATATTTTCTGCTTGATGTCTTTAGGTAACACAGTAATGGACTTTGGGTAGGGTTGGAGTACATTTCATGAGGACAGGAAAGTCTTAGAGACTATTAAATGGTCTCCAAACAATATAGGAGAGTAAAGAAAGTAGTGCTTATATAAAGCAATGCTTATATGGTAACATGAAACCATTTACCATAAAGGTCTGCAGTAATGTCATGGGAAAAAGAATAGTTGGAGAGGAGCCATGACATTCCTACAGGAAAACAATTGGAATATTGTTTTCCAATTTCCAATTGGAAAATGTTCCCAAAATGATACTTTCAAGGTATCATTTATAGTTCCTTACAGTTGTATGGGACCAGTCCAGAGCATGGGAACTTGAGAATAAGGTGGTAAATACAATCTCATAATAATTACTGGGATTTAGCACTGCCAGAGAAATATCTATAAGGAAAGGAGGTAAAGAAATACCTCTCACCTGTGTGAAAAATCCATGCACCCTAGGTGGTAATGACGATGCAGAGGCATTCACATAAGAATTAAATAAGAGGAAAAGAAATCATATTATTGATGAAATAGGCATTAACAAACTATCTGGCCAAATGGAAGAAATGAGAGATACGTTCTAATTTATTTTACAATGCTGGCACAGAGGCATGAAACAGTTATGATAGGAAATTTCTACAATGTTTGATTGGAGACTCTAAAATAAAAGCAGTAGGTCTGGCAAGTTACTGCCTGCAGTGAATAGCAACTTTTTTCTTTATAGAGAGAGGAAGTAGCCAGAGGAACTGCTACTTGGAGAGATACCAGCTAGTGAAGTGAAATAACGAACCATGGATGAAATCAATGATGTCATGTGAGCACATGGCAGAAACCCTCTTAACCACCATCCACTCATCCAAGGCTTTTCACTGTCTTTGAAAAATATGCTTTAGAAAGTTTTGATAAAGAGTTTCTAAAAATACTGTTAAATTACATGTAGGCAAAACAACAACAAATACAGATCTAGATGGATTCTGTCATCAGATTTCTTTATAAGGTCTTGATAAACTTAAAGAAATCAAGACTGAAAATTATAGATGATACAAAAATGACACTGGAGCTGCAAGCAATTTTTAAAAAAGACCTCAGCCCTATGTCAAAGATCAGCAAGTGAACATATTTGTTTCATTAGTATATTTTAAGATAAAAGACCAAAGATATCTTTTGACGATTTGCTACTTTAACTGTCTTTTGGTTAATTGTCCAACTCCATTCCAATGGCAATAGATAAAAGACATTTATCCTGACATTTCTGATAGCCAGACAGAGAGTCACTGAAAATATGACAAGAAGGCCTGGACTTCAAGAAGGCAGATTTCAAAAGGCTCAGCAGCAACAGAATCATGACTCTGTGGGAAGAGCCTTCTGAATGAGTCAAATAGCATCCATCTGTCCACAGACTATGGACAATTTTGTCTATACAGTCACAGATGGTGATTCCACCAAGGGAGAAAGGATGGGGGTTCCTGCATAGTTCTATTATGACTGCTGATTTCAAAGGGCTGGGATAAAAAAAAAGAAAGAGGGGCTTCTCAAGAACAAATGCAAGAGAGTTTTTGGGGTTCTCCAAAAATAGGGATAGATTGAGACCTGTAATTTATAAGCACAACAAGAGGCATTCTCACGACTGTGGGAAAAGCCTCTGTGGGAAGCATTCTCATTGGTCTTTTATCTTAAAACAAAAGGAATACCAGGGAGAAATAAACCAGATGTTTGGCACCAATGACATCATGCTGCTGGAATAACAAAGTGAAAAGAGAACTGCTCCCCTATTACTTTCGAAATTACTTCTCTTCCAAGAATAGCGATTTTCAGACTTAAAATAGTACACTAAATATGGCTACAGAAAAAGGAAGCTGACGATTAGTAAAGAGATTTAAAGCGAGCAGTGAGATGCTGTAAAATAACTACAATCCAGCATGCTGAGAAAATTTACAAATAATGCTAAACTGTCGTCAACCTGTGGAGATGCTGGAAGAGTTGGAAGGCAGCTATGCTCGCCACTATACCACCAACGCACCTGCTGCTTAAAGAGTTGAATGGACAAATGTAGATCTGATTCCCAAAAAGAGAAAAGAGGAAGCATGAATGAAAATGTATGCAGATTTATTTAAGCCTTGTAGCTTAATTATAACACTGGGAAAGATTATGGAGTTGATATTAATGGGGAGGTTTGAAATTTCATGATAAAAAAATAGACCAGAAACTGTTTTTAACCTAAAACGTGCTATCAAATTTATTGGGGAAATAATAGAGATAATTCTTTTTAGAAGCAGAATAAAAACTAGAATAACTGCTATTGGGATTGGAGGGCCTCATTCTCTACTCTTCGTATTTTCATAAAAAGAAATCTGGAACGACAGGAAGGAAAAGCTGCCTTAAAAGGAATACACAGTTCTAAACAAAGAAAAGCATTGTTTCTCCTACCGTGCTTTCTATTGGATCAAATGGCATGTTGCCCAAGCCTCTGAGATCTTTGTAAAAATGTGACAGCTCTTGTGCTCAAATGACTTTAAGAAGGTTAAGTAAACAAATTGCCTTAGTGATAGAAAGAGATGCTATGAAGGTAGGGTGCTGTCATAAAAAGAGGTTTGGCTTCAGCCGGGCGCGGTGGCTCAAGCCTGTAGTCCCAGCACTTTGGGAGGCCGAGACGGGTGGATCACAAGGTCAAGAGATTGAGACCATCCTGGTCAACACAGTGAAACCCTGTCTCTACTAAAACTACAAAAAATTAGCTGGGCATGGTGGGGCGTGCCTGTAATCCCAGCTACTCGGGAGGCTGAGGCAGGAGAATTGCCTGAACCCAGGAGGAGGAGGTTGCGGTGAGTCGAGATCGCGCCATTGCACTTCAGCCTGGGTAACAAGAGCGAAACTCCATCTCAAAAAAAAAAAGAGGTTTGGCTTCAGACAGAGGAATAAATATTGTGTTATTCAACTGATATGAGGTACATAGAGCAGGAGAATTCATACAGCATAGATGGAAAGTGAAACAGAGGTTACCAGGGTCTGGGGAGAGAAGGAATGGGGAGTTATTATTTAATGAGTACAAAGTTTAGGTTGGCGAAGATGAAAATGTTTTGGGATAGTGGTAATGGTTATACGATACTGTAAATACACTTAATGCTGCTGAATTGCACACTTACAAATGGTTAACATGATAAATATGTATATTTTCCAACAATAATTTCTTAAAAGGCCTGGCTTTGACCAAATAACCATGGGTTTGAATCCCAGATTCCTGTACATTGAGCCCCCCTTCCTATACAGACAGGAGCCTTGTGCTGACCAGGAGCCAGGGGCCAGAGGTCAGAGAGAACTGGCTGGGCATAGGCAAGAGGAAGTGGCAGAGGACATGGCACAGGAGCTAAGTGTGAGCCAATAGGCGGTACAGAAACTAGGAAGAATTCAGTCCTGGCACAACTCACTAACAAAATAACTGTCCAAATATGAATTGATTGGCTTTAGGCGACAGTGAGGTTTTTTTTATTACTGGAGGTATTGAAAGCTGCTTACCCCCTTGGTAAGGGCATTCAAGCATGAAATTATCTTTAATGACTTTTAAATTCCCTTCCAAAGAGCAAGCACATGATGTTTATTCCTTTACTATAATCTCCTTAAACTATAAGACATACTGAAATGTCTCCCAAATGTTCCACTTCAAGCAAAGTGGAAAAATAACAGAGAAAAAGAACTCTCAGATTATTTATTCAATCTACTCCCAGATAAGCATATTGGGATATTCAAAAATAGGAAATAAAAATAACAGAATCCTTAGGAATAAGAATTATTATAATAGTCAATATAAAGGCTTATGAATTTGTTTTCAAGAGTTCCTTAGGTATACATATGGTACTGAGAAAGGGCTAATTCAAGCGCATTTCTATCTGAAACAGGTCTAGATTCAATTAACTCCTGTTCAAAGTATATATGTATTCATTTATTCATTCATTCAGCAAACGAGTTGACTTTAATAGAACAGATATCATGGAACACGAAACGGGTAGGAAAATGAATAAGATAAGACTTCTGCCACCAAGAGTGCAGACTAGTTACTGTGTTCCAAGAGGTTAGAAATTCAGTGTGGCTGATATATTATGCTTCTATGATGGCCTTTCTTTTTAAAACTATAATTTTTAAATATTATTCACATTTTGACACCTAAGAAGTAATTCTAAGAAAGTAATGAGATTCACATAAATATTTATGCATTAGGATGTTCACTAAAATATCACTTATAATAATGAAAATTTTAAAATGACCTAAATGTCCAACAAGGAAAGAATGGTTACATAAATTATAGGCTATACCACAGCCAGCATCCTTCACAGCCAATAAAACTTAAGACTTCACAGAATATTTAACAATAAGGGAAATGTTTGCAATATAATGTGGAATAGCAGTATAAAGATTTGTATAAAATATAATCCAAATTTTGTTTTATATGTATGTGGATATATTTATATGAAATATTGAAAAAAAGAGAAAGGAAATAGATACTAATATTACTTAATGGATTGAAGGGTCATGGATAATTTACTTTTTTTCTATTTTTCTTCATGTTTTGTGTAGTAAGTTAGAGTCAGAATTAATTGTTACTTAAAATATTTAAATAAAAGTAATGGCTTCATGTTAATTGTGTGGCAGCACTGGATAAAAAAGAAAAAAAAAAGTAATGGCTTTTAATATTTTTCCCTAATTTTCATTCTAAAATCTTCTGGTTTTACTATACTCTGACATTTGGTGAGAGATTTTCTTTTCTTTGAAATTGGAACATTGTTCAAAGAAACTGGCTTATAGTAATAAGAATAACTACCACTTACTGAGCCCTAATGAACAGAATACAGCATAACCTAATTCTCACAATAAAATGTAAATTAGTAGTTATTATCCCCATTTCACATACAAAGGAACTGAGGCTCAGTTATATAACTTGCACAAAGAGGACCCAAAAATGGACTGCCCTGAATTCTTGTTCCACTCTTTCCATTGAGGCACATGGCCACTCAAGATTTTTTCCTGCTTGTGCAACCAACTATAAGTTTAAATAAGGGTAAGATATAGCACACTGCACTTCTCTCTGAAAGCAGAGGAGACATAAGCCCTGTGAAAAAATTTTCCTTCAAAGTAACTATTAAAATCGAACTAGTATTATGCTAAGGGGCATGAATTTACACAGAATCAAGTGAAGAATCTTAGACTAGAATTTAAGTCTCAGTTTCTAACTGAGAAATTGGGGATGATAATATCCACAGAAAATTATGCAGTACTGGGTTTGGGTCCCTTCTCTGTCACAGACAAGCCAGAGGTAAGTCTTGCACCACCAGGGAGTCAACCGTCACCACCGTCATTATTGTTGAGTTGAGGCCAAGAAAGAAACAATAAAAAGATAATTCAATCAAATATTTATTTAAAACTACTCTATCAAGATAATGATTTTTTATTTGCTTTATCTCCAAAATCACAAGAGTTATAAAAGTAAGAGCCCCACCCAACCCCAACCCAAATGAATGCATTCACCCTGTTAACTAGTGCAGAGAAGTCTGTTAATTTAGAAGAAGAGGATCTCATGAGATAATATAACTGGTCTCTAGTATCTTGACAATGAACAAGGAATCTCAGCCTGTTGGTGAGAAGGTACACAACTTTTTTCCCAGGCCATCCAGGATTGCTTAGCATAGTGAGATGAAATTTACAAAAGGTAAATGAATGATGAGAAGGAGCTAATATAATTTATTCCCAACGTAATTTTCTCCATATTCCTAGGCAGACAGGCCCTGGACACATAGTCTTTTCACTCCATCATTCTCCTGATATGTAACAAGGGCCATTAAGCTAGGTAAAAAGATGAATTGCTAGAGATCATTATGCACACTTTCAGCAGCCCATGAAATGTACCCAAGAACAATAAAGATATCTGATGGCCTGTCAAGAAGATGCTTATGCAAATGAGAACTTCATGATTATACTTCTGCTTGTTCATCTAAAGGCTATCATGAAATATAGGTTGAAAAACTTCACTTGCTCAGTAGCATCATGAATAAGAAGCTGGTTTTAGATTAGGTTATGCTAGAAATGAAAATTCATGGCTAAATGCCTAATTCCGCTATAAAAGAAGACCATAATGGACATAGAAGCTTATTTCCTTTGGAAACAATAATTTCATTACATGACAGTTCTTACTGCTCCCTTGAATTACAGTATTTGGTGCTAAAAATTACTTGTAATCCTCAGAAGTAAAATATATTGCAAGTATATATCATCAGCATCTTTCTTCCCTTAAATAGTAAATGATATTTCTGACCTGAATTCAATAACCTTCAAGCTATCCATGAGAATTAAAACAGAAAGAGGTTGAAGCAATGGATATAAGCCATACAGCAAACTCCCCATGTGGGCATGAACTGAGCTCAGTGTTTCTGACACCCATCCTCCTCCTCTTGTGGCTACGTAGTAAGCGACACTGTATGTAAGAGTGGGGCTTTGGCTTCAAGGAGAACCATGTGCATTAAATATTAGCTATGTGGCCTTTGTCATCATCTCCCTGGGCTTCAGTCTCACCATCTGCAAATGATAACAGTACCTATCTTGGAGGGTTATCATGAGCATTTAGATGAGGTAACATGTATAATGTTCCTAACCTAGTGCCTGACAGGTAATTAAGGACACCACTTAACAAATAACAGTGATTATCAGATGAGACATTCATCTGCCTAGCTGACATCTCCACTCGAATCTCAATCTTAGCCTGTCCAAAAGTGAACTCTTCATTTTCTCCCTCAAATGTGTTTCCCAGTCTTCCCTCTTTCAATAAAAGGCAACTTCATTCTTTCTTTTGTTTGGGTCAGAAACCGTGGAGTCATCCTTGAAGCCACTTTTTCCACCTCACATTCCACATATTTCATCAGCAAATCCTGTCAGCTCTACCTCCAAAATCTATTTATAACCCAACCATGTTTCACTACCTCCAGCTACCCTCTAGTCCACACTGTCATAATCCCTGGCCTGGATCACAGCTCTAGCTTCTTCCTGTCTGACTTGCTTCCTCCCTTGTCCCTGCTACAGTCTATTCTCTACACAACAGTAAGAGAATTCAGACTATGGCATTCCTCTTCTCGAAACTCCCCAGAGTGTCTCTTCTTACACAGAGTAAAAGCCCAAGTCCTTACAATGGCACGAATACCCGTGAGATGTGATCCCACCTACCTTGCTGCCCTGTCTCTGCCCACAGTTTCCATTGCTCATTCCTCTGTAACCACGCTGACCTCCCTGCTTCATCATCCTTGGTACCAATGCCATCTTATTATTCTTAATTTCATTTCTCCCCACCACCACCTCCATCATGTAAGTCCCATGAGAGCAGGGATTTAGTCTGTTTTATTCATCCTGTTTCACAGAACAGGGCATATTTCTATTTGATGACTAGAAGGAAAGACACACAATGAATGCCTCATTATAAGAAATAGATAGGGCAGGCATAGTGGTTTACGCCTGTAATGCCAGCACTTTAGGAGGCCAAGGCAGGCCATCACTTGAGTCCAGGAGTTCAAGATCAGTCTGGGCAACATAGCAAGACCTGATCTCTACAAAAAAAATTGAAAAAATAAGCCAGGTATGGTGGCACATGCCTGCAGTCCCAGCCACTCAGGAGGCTGAGGTGAGAGGATAGCTTGAATCCAAGAGATAGAGGTTGCAGTGAGCCATGATGCCACTACACTCCAGCCTGAGCAACAGAGCAAGACCCTGTCTCAAAAAAAGAAAAAGAAAAAGAAATAGATGTGTTCCATGACACTTGAGGTTTTAAGGACTAAACAAGGATGTGCAGTCTTTAGGCTTCCCAGGGCCACAATGGAAGAATTGTCTTGGGCCACACACAAAATACACCAACAGGAAGGATAGCTAATGAGCTAAAAAAGAAAATCTTTTACAAAACCTCATAATGTTTTAAGAAAGTTTACGAATTTGTGTTGGGCCACATTTGAAGCCTTCCTGGGCCACATGCAGCGCACAGGTCATGGGTTGGACAAGCTTGGTCTAAACTAAATGCTGCAAGTTAAAGTTTATAAGTTTATTCTAAGTAAGTTTATTTGAAAAGACTTAATCAGTTAAACAACTTGTTTCACCAAAGAGAAAAGAGAGGCCTAAAGACAAGCCCAAAGTCACATGGAATGTGCTAGAACATCAATTCAAACAAGTTCTTCTGTAGCAAGTTCATGTACTTGCCCCTGAAGTTTATGCTGTCTATTAAGTCTGAAGGCTGCTAGTCTCAGCTCCATAAATTATAGAAAATGTATAGAAATTCAGTTCTGGTTCCAACTGGCACCAGGACTGGCTGACTAAGGATTTTAAAGAAAAGTATTTTATTTGAAGTACACTTTATTTAAAATCTTTGACTTTAGATTGCCGAAGGTATACTATTATAAATGATAAAACACCTACCAGTTGTTGAGAGTTCATGTCCCTATCACAGTGTTAAGTACTTTACAAGGATCAGTGCAATGATGGTTTACCACAACCTTTTTGCAGTGGAAGAAACCAAGGCTGGAGGAGGTGAGATAACTTGCAGAAAGTAGCACCGCCAGCAAGAGATGGGGCCATTATCCACACTTGACTACTCCATCTGCAGAGCCAACGCCCTACTGAATCAAGAACGCTGCACAGTTACCGTTTTATGATAGATGGTTTTTAAGGATTTACTTGCTCTGTAAGTTCATTTTAGTTTGTCCACTTTTCTTAAAATGAGATATACTATTAATATCATTTTGAAAGTGCATTTTATGTATCTTAGTGCAGATTATGCTCATTTGCAAAATATATCATATATGTACATTTCTCCTTTGAATGAACAATGCAAACATTTAAAAATATCCCTGGAGAAATGCTGAGTTTGGTTATCAGCACACCTTAAGGCATCAAATATTTTCAAAAAACATATATAAAGACATGAAGGTTTGTGCTCCCTTTCTCAAACATCCACTTACGTCAACAGTGGTGATGATCTGAAATGAGCAAAGTAGTTAACTATAGCATGCCTCAGGAGTTTCTTGTGAAAGCGCCAAATAATGATAATGAATGTGTCAGTAAGTGGGCTAGTCACTAAAGTTGTCATGGGTCACAAGGCATACTTTTCAGAATTTAACATTCCAGAAACCACTGAAAATGGTGAGAACGTTCAGAGAAAATGAGACAAGCTCACAGTCTAGTGACGATGTTTCACATAGAACACTGAATAAGGTAATTACATTTTTTTCAATTGCAACTGCAAATTACATGATTCAAGGAGCTCGTCATTACTTAAAATTCCTAAGGAGGAAAGATTATGTATTGGCACTACATTGTTTAAGAAAAGAAACTTTTTAAAAAAAATCTAAGCCCTTACTGAAAACATTATCTAAATACGCTACAGTTCAAATGTGATTCTATGGAAATTGGTGAGTTAGAGAGGGAAAGTGAGTTGGGTGAGGAAAACCTGGGAATATTCTAAGACAAAAAGGTCAGAAAACATTCCAGACCTTGGTAATTTGACTATAGGTCTAGAGGGAAAGCCAAGAACAGAAAATGAGACAAAAGAAAATGAAACCCATCCATTATTTCCCTTAACTGCTATCCACTGTGCCACCTCCTGGCTAGGAAAAAGGGCTAGTCATGTGAAATACTAGGTTTTCACATCTTTCCATCCCTTTAAGAGAAAACTCAGAAGAGATAAGACTATCTTAGCATTTCTTTGTGAGTTTAACCATTCAGCTAAGGGAAATGCAGAAGACCAGGGCAAAGGCAAACGACCTCAGGGCCTCTTTTATCTGGGTTCACGAGGGAGAGAGTCAAGCAGCAGCCCCTCTGTCTGCCTGCCTGTGCCTGCAGTTCTTCAGGGACAGGGAAATTATACTTCACTTTTAAGACTAGGGTTGAAAAGACATCAGATTGGAAAAAAGGCTTGTCATTTTCCGGGTGCTTATGTGTAACTCAGAATCAGAGTATATTTTGATTTGAACTGGAAACCGAAATCTAGGAAATGTTTGGTTTGGTTTGGTTGGATACCATGGACTATGAATAGAGCTCTGTACCCGGAGTGTAGAGACCAGAATTCCAGTCCTATGTGTGCTGTTACTAGCTAGACAGATGAGAATAGCTCATTCAGCTTCTGGGATTACAACAAAAGAGTTGGATTAGATGCTTATCTCTTAGATTCCTTGCAGCTCCATGAATCTTCTATGAATCTTTATTCAAGAACAGCTGTCTAAAAGAAATATCATCTGAACCATAGATGTTAGCCTCAAATGTTATCTTGTCTTCCAGAAGCCACACTAAAAATTTTTTAAAGGATCAAATTAGTTTCAATATATGTTATTTAGCCCAATAATAGGGCCAAATTTGTATTATTTCAATATGTAATTGCTATTAAATAATATTTTGTATTAATATTAATTAAATATTTTACATTATTTTCTTTGTACTAAAACTTCAAAATTGGAGTGTATTTTTAACTTCCATCCTATCTTAATTTGGACTCACCACATTTCAAGTGCTCATTAGTTACATGTCCCTAATGGCTGTTGAATTGAACAAATGGATATAGAAGGCTTCAACTTTTTTTTTTCTGAGATGGAGTCTTGTTCTGTCACCAGGCTGGAGTGCAGTAGCACAATCTTGGCTCACTGCAAACTCCACCTCCCAGGTTCAAGCGATTTCCCTGCCTCAGCCTCCCGAGTAGATGGACTACAGGCACACACCACTACGCCCAGCTAATTTTTTGTATTTTAGTAGAGACGGGGTTTCACCATGTTGGTTGGCCAAGATGGAGTCAATCTCCTGATTTTGTGATCCACCCGCCTCAGCCTCCCAAAGTGCTGGGATTACGGGCTTAAGCCACCACACCTGGCCTCGACTTTTCTTGCATAAATAAAAATGAAGCATATAGCCTACCTTCAAAATCAGAATTCACTTAAGGTAGAAAACCTATTCATTGAAATGTTAAGTTCAACATGTTGAGGGTGATATAAGGGAAAAGGTGACAGTAAAAACAAAGGCTAAGACTTTTCACAGGAATTGCCAATGAGAAAGATACAAAGGAAGGGTGTGTCATGTGGAGGTGAGAAAGTTGGACAGAAATAATGTGTGGCCTCCAGGCCTGGTGCACAAAATCTACCCACATAATCCTCCACTCTCTATCTGCCCTTATCTGCAGATGTATGCACAGTATCCACTTAAAGTCTTTGTGGCCCTAAGAATCATGAAGCCACTACCCACTAGGTCAGGGATTCTTCCCTTTCTTTCTTTCCTTTTTTCTTTCTTTCTTTCTTTCTTTTTTTTTTTTAAGAGACAGGATCTCACTCTTGCCCAGGCCAGAATGCAGTAGTGGAATTACAGATCATTGCACCCTCACTTGATCCTGGGTTCCAACGATCTTCCTACCTCAGCCTCTTAAGTAGCTAGGTCTATAAGCACGCGCCACTATACCTGGCTCATTTTTGGTTTTGTAGAGACAAGTTCTCACTATGTTGCCCGGACTGGCCTCAAACTCCTGGCCTCAAGTGATCCTCTTGACTTGGGCCTTCTACGGTGTTGGGATACGGCCAGCCAGGTCAAGGATTATTAATCTGGGGCCTGTAGACCCTTATGGGCTCTGTGGATAGAATTTAGGCCATCCAAACATTGAATGGAGGAAAAGAATACCATGTTTTATTAATCTTCAATTCAAATTCAGTATTTCCTCCAATTCTGAATACACTACAGTGGAATTTAGCAGTACTTGCGACTTTGTCACCAACAGAGCTCACAGATGTTTTCATAGCACATTTAAGTTGCTGGATACCTTAGAACAGGACTTGTTCAAACCTACAGTTATTAAACTCTCCATGAGACCTTGTCATTGATTTTATCATATCACAGATTTTAAAAATATTTTTATAACTACAGTTCAATAAAATTCATTTCTTTTATAATCCTCTGTATTTTTATTTTCATTTAAAAATGTAACTCTAAAAAGAGGTCCATAGGCTTCAACAAACCACCAAAGAGGTGCCTGGTACCATGCACTAGATGGAAAGAGTCTGTGTCCACACACAAGTCCACTCCCCTTCATTAACCCCCCCCACCAAATCTTCTTGGATAGTGTGGTGAGTGAAATATAAATCATTATATGCCACTGAGCTTTGAAGGATGGCTGCTTCAGCAGTCAGTCCATTCTAATTAATATCCAACTGAAATATGGTTAACATTGCCACCAGCTTCCGTGTACTGAAGAGAAAGAGACCAGCAGTGATGTGCTGGTAAACTGGATCTCAAAAAACAACACCACAAAAAGACTCCCACTATGGCTGATCTCAAGCTACCAATGTGATGTCACTGAGCTCTGAGTTAGGAAAAGATGCCTGGATTCAGCTCTTGCCAGCCAGTGTGAGCTGGCTCCTAGCATACCACTGGGGTTGCTCTTCCTTACAACCTTCCTGAAAAAGGTATCTTCCTATTGCCCTTCCCTGGTTTGAGGGAAGGAGTATGTGTAGGACCTTGAGAATAGTTGTTTAAAGGTGCCTATTTAAACCCTTGCGTCTGACTCTTTCAAAATGAATAAATAAAGCAGAATACCTTACAGGCAGTAATTTGTAAATTCAACAAGCTGTTGAAAAGAATCTAATTAGTACTAATTACAATACTAGAGTGTCCCAACACATTATAATGACATTGCTTCTGTAACGGCATTGTGTTTAAACACTGAAACATTAATTAGTCTGCAGAACAAATGTGTAAGATAGGTATTATTCAGCAGTATGTGAAAGCCAATTATTTACTCTGCAAGGGCCTGATGCCATTACCGATAGTAAAAACAGATTAACATAATGGTGGGACTGGGAAATGTGAGAATAACATCACATTTATTACATTATTCATTTCTGATCTTCCTTTTCTGACTGGGCATTACTACTGTCCTCATTTTCGTAGGAGAAACTGAAGGCAACCAGTGGACAGGTCCAAAATCTGCAGAGAATCCAACTTCAGATTCAGCGAGTCCTCAGGAAACTGCGGTGCCTGATTTACAGAGGTGAAAGTTCCATTTATTTTTATTTTTTTATTGTATGCCTTACTTCCCAATATAAATATTTTCTTTGATAATGAAGAAGTTGCATAAAGGTATCATTTTATTTAAAGTTAGTTTAAAGTGGCTACAGTGGCTGCTTTGGCCTATTTGTAAATTCCATATTACATTTTGCTAACATGTAGCTGAATTTTAATTTCTAGATTAAGCTATTTATAATCTACCATCTCACTCACTGAAAATATCCACTTCGAAAAGTAGCCAAAGGCCTGGAACAGTGGCTCACGCCAATAATCCCAGCACTTTGGGAGGCCAAGGCAGGTGGATCACTTGAGGAGTTAAAGACCAACCTGGCCAACATGGTGAAACTCTGTCTCTACCAAAAATTACAAAACAGGAAAAAATAGCCAACTGTGGTGGTAGGAGCCTGTAGTCCCAGCTACTCAGGAGGCTGAGGCATAAGAATCTCCTGAACCCGGGAGGCAAAGGTTGCAGTGAGCCAAGATCGCACCACAGCACTCCAGCCTGTGTGACAGAGTGAGACTCTATCTAAAAAAGAAAAAATAACCAAATAATTTAGAATTAAGATAGGGAAATGGAAATGGAATCCAAAGGTTAAAAGTTTAGTAAATGTTTCCATTTATACCAAGGGTTTAGCTCATTTAAGGTAGCTAAAGCAGCTAAGTGAGCGTTCAAATCCAAATCCTATCAAGCAGATACTTCTTTTCATTAAAGAAAAAGCTATGCATACTTGGAATTCTGGAAGAAATACTTAGAATTTCTGGAAGAGCATTTGATATCCTGTTACCTTTTATCTGAGACATTTATTTGCCTGGCACATAGTAGGCACTCAATAAATGTTAGCTTTTACTACAGTCATTATCATTTCTAAGACCAGGAGATAGCATTTTAGTTAGGAACTAACATCTCAGTTAATACACTCAGGTCTTAGTCATACTGTAAAATTCTTATTGACTTTAAATGTAAACAGTACATTTCAATTACTGTTACTAATTTAATTCTCTTCTCTAACAAAACCATTTTAAATATTTATATTCCAGATCTTACACATTTGCCATTGCTGCTCATAAAATTTGGCTTTAACTCCAAGCCTGCATCTGCTTTGCTTAGACAGCTTCTCCTGTGTCACTCATTCAGCATGAATTACACAGGAAATAATCCTTTAAACAAACACATTCAATCCAAATTTGGAAAATCTCTGAATTCTTTTTAGCTAATCATGGAAATTGTCACTTGTTCTGTGTGCGAACCAGAATTAAGGACACAAGACCACTAATAACGATGTGCTTTTTAAAGGAACATCTGCAATTTTCCTTCATTTCTGAATTGATCCTGCTCAGCTGCCCTGGCCCCAGACCAGCCCCATCTCAGCAGCCTCCTGCGTACATTCAGTTTTCTGCAGGCTGCTTCGTTCCTCTCCCAGGTCCATGGAGAATGCTGGTAGCAGGTCAGTACAGCTACATTCTGCCTAGATGTTCCAGCAGGCTACAGAAACACAGTAGCCATATTGCTCTTTCCTGAAGACTGGAGACCAGTAAGTTTTTTTATATCTTCCATTTTTCTCACCATGCTCATGTTTGCCTCTGTGTTAGCACATGGAGCATATAATGACTGCTTTACCATCCCTGCCTGCTAATTTCACCATGGCTGTAATTCCTGAGTCTATCTCTATTATTTCATTTATAGTTGTGGATATTTTCGTGTTTCTTCTGCCTACTATGATAGTTTTTAACTGGATGCTGGATATTGTGAATTTTACATTGTTGAATGGGTATGTTGTTGTATTTCTATAAAGAATCTGCACTTTATTCAAGCAGACAGTTAAGTTACTTGGGATCAGTTTGATGTATTTGAGCTTTGCTTTTAAATTTTTATTAGAGCAGGTCCAGAGCAGCCTTCTAGTCTAGGGCTAATTTCTGCTCACTACTGCTGAGAACTCTAACCCATACCTATATATTACAAGGCCTTTCTACTTTGGATGATGGGAACATGAACTATTTCCAGCTCTGAGTGAAGTCCAGGATTCTTTGGCCCTATAAATCCAGAGACACATGATCCTCTGTCCTAGAAAATCAGCTTTTACTTGTTTAATAATTTTTTCCCCTTCATTTTCTTCAGTCTCTGTTTTCTGGGACTTCTGTTTAGTCCGATATTGAAATTTTTGGACTGACCCTTTAATTTTTTTCTATATTGCCTCTTCTGTTCTCCATCTTTCAATATTTGTGCTCTATTGTCTAAGCAAAGCAGACAGAGGCTTAAAGTTAAAATAAAGACAAGTTTTATCAGCAACTATGGCAAATGTGTAACATCTGAAGTATACATACTTAAAATTGTTTTTTAGAGAGAAGAATTAAGTTAATAACAATAACTGAAATGCACTGTTTTAATTTATAATAAATAAGAATTTTAGATCTTAGAATTTAGATGCAAGATCTGTTCAATTTTATTTTCCAAAGCAACAATTAGATTTTCTAAAATGTTGATCATCAGATTTTTAATTTCCAAGAGTTCTTTCTTATTCTATTACTGTTTTTTCATCACATTCTGAACTTGTTTTACAAATGCAATTCTTCTCTTATTTTCTAAGATATTCATTACAGTTTAAATTTTTTTCTTCTCCTTTCATCCTTTCATTAAGCAAATAGTTATCAGTCAGGAACTGTGAACCAGACATTCGTCTATTTTCTGAGGGTACTATTCATTTCATAGCAATGAATTGAGACAAAGATCCTGCTTTCATAGAGCTTACATTCTAATGGTGGCACACAAGCAACAATTTTTTTTTTTTGGAAGGAGTCTTGCTCTATCTTGCTGAAGTGCAGTGGCACAATCTTGGCTCACTGTAGCCTCCACTCCCCTGAGTTCAAGCAATTCTCCTGTCTATAGGTGTGTGCCACCACACCTGACTAATTTTGTATTTTTAGTAGACGAGGTTTCACCATGTTGGCCAGGCTGGTCTCAAACTCCTGAACTCAGGTGAGCCACCTGCCTCAGACTCCCAACATGCTGGGATTATAGGCATGAGCCACCAGGCCTGGCCAGGCAACAAAATATCAAAATACTAACAGGCATCCTCTCCCCTTAAACCTTTCTCCCTCTTGCTCACTACACTCCCAACATAACACCCTTTCTTCAGTTCCTTCAAGTAGTTTCTTCTCCTCCCCCTTCAATATGATGTTCTTTCTAGCCAAAATATACTCCGCCTGGTTCTTCACACACATAGCAACTTGTTATCCTTCTGAATACCACAGCCAAGTATATCTTAATTCCATGCCCAATTGCCTCTATCAGTTTTCTATCTCAGTGCTGTTTTTAATCCCTTCATGACACTTGGCAAAATCTGTAATGTTGGTTACCTACTTAATAAGCATTAGGCTTCCTTCCTGCTAACTAAATCTGATTCCATTTGGGTATCCATGAGCCACCCTATAACCATGTGCTTCAGAGAAATGGCCCTAACCCCAATCCAGAGGTGCATCTTGAATGGTCTAACCAAATCATGATAGTTTCATACTCTTGCCAGTGATGGCTTAGGAAGGAATGTGTGACGCAATTTTGATCAGTGGGATGTAAGGGAAAGTCTGCTAATAAGGCATCTGGGAAAGGTTTCTTTGCTTTTATAAGGAGACTCAAAGAATAGACAGACCTCTTTTTAGCCTCTGGGACATAGCTGTGCCTGAGAATTTGATACCATTTGCTGCTGCAGCCACCTTTCAACCATGAGAGAGCTGGGCCACAGACAGTAGAAAGAAATTAGCTGGCTTTTGGTGGTATCACTGAGCCACTTAATTAATACTATCTTCATACGCTGTTAAGTTCCCATGAGCTCTTCTTGAGGAATCTACTAGATAATGAGCTCCAAAGGCCAGAGACACACCAACATAAGGACTGATGCATTAAATAACACTTAATTGTGAAACGAAGAGTGAATGAGAAAAGAGAATAGAATATAATGATTATATGTTTTAATGTAGTAAAATCATAAAATAAAGTTGAGAAAGAATTGGATTGGCATATACAAAAATTTTGTTTCTGATTTTAAAAGTAGTTTGTTCCACAGCTTTCCATAAGCAGAACTGATGATGGCAGTATTTGTATTATTATTCTGAGACGGTTGTATTTGGTATGATAAAGCAAATGAGAATTTCAGTATATTTAATTCTATCATTGCCTTGTGCCTTTAAGAACCAAGATTATCAGTGTAGAAAAGGATATGTATAAATATATTAAAAAGATACATTTTCCCTAGTACTGTATACTAAAAAAAAAGTCCAGAAATAATGGCCAACCCAGTTGTACAGTGAACATAGCTAGACTCAAATTGTAATACTGAAATACTATTTCCCACTGAAAGAAACTAGAGTTTCTTCTAGATTTTGCTTACTCCTGGTATGGGACAGGAAAGATCTTGACCGACCAGTTGGCAAGGGAGCTACCAAATACTACTGGGGTAATTTCTAAAAACTCAGGAGGCAACTTGAAGAGGTTTTCATTGGCCAATGATGGGTAAATGGAGCTTCAGTAAAATAAGAATTACAATGAAATTCTTGCTTTCATAATGATTTTTATAGTCAAGTTGATCAGCTTTAAAGGATGACAAGAAACCAGGAAATTATCTTGAAAACTGATCAAATGAAAAGATAATGGTTTTTCCTGCTTTTGAACTATCCTACTAGGTAACCAAATGATAGATATGGCAAGTATTGCTCTATAAAATTATCCCAGCTAATAAATAACAAAATGGCATATTAAAATATCACCATTTTTCAACCTCCAATAAATTAATGGGTCTCAGCAATGAGCATCAACAAAACAGCTACTAATATAACAAAAAAAGAGATAGCCAGCTATTATGTGCCTCCAGATGAAGAATACACACCACCACCTATAGTCTTAACAGAAGGATTGATTCTTTTTGTGGCTGCATAGTATTCCATGATATACATGTACCACATTTTCTTTATTGATGGGCATTTGGGTTCGTTTCATATCTTTGCTATTTTGAATAGTGCTGCAATGAACATATGCATGCCATCCTTTGCAGGAACATGGATGGAGCTGGAGGTCATTGTTCCTGCAAACTAATGCAGGAACAGAAAAACAAATGCCACTTGTCCTCACTGATGAGTGGGAGCTAAATGATAAGTACACATGGACATGTAGAAGGGAACAACAGACACTGGGCCCTATGAGAGGGTGGAGGGTAGGGGGACGGAGAGGATCCGTAAAAATAACTAATGATACTAGGCTTAATACCCAGGTGATGAAATAATCTGTAAAACAAACGTTTACCTGTGTAACAAACCTGCCCGTGCTGCACCTCTTCCCCTGAAATTAACATACAAGTTAAACAAAAGGGGGGATTGATTCTGAGACTGATCACGTCTTACTATCTCTGTCAACTTGTAGGAGACACAGGAAAAGTGTGTGGAACTGCACCGTGAGTAAACTCCAGACTGTGGAAAACTCTACATAACAAACAGCTCAAGTCTTTCAACAGATAAACTGCAAGTAAAAGATGGAGGAGAAACGTAGAGATTAAAAGAGACATTTTTTGGGGGCCCAGCATGTTGGCTCATGCTTGTAATCCCAGCACTTTAGGAGGCTGAGGCAGATGGATCACCTGAGGTCAGGAGTTCAAGACCAGCCTGACCAACATGGTAAAACCACGTCTCTACTAAAAATACAAAAATTAGCCAGGTATGGTGGCAGGTGCCTGTAATCCCAGCTACCCAGGAGGCTGAGGCAGCAGAATCGCTTGAATCCAGGAGGCAGAGGTGGCAGTGGGCTGAGATTGCCCCATTGCACTCCAGCCTCGGTGACAAAGATTCCATCTCAAAAAAAAAAGACAGAGACATCTTTATGAGTGGGTTAAGACTGTGTTTAAAAACACATAGTTGGGTGATGAAACCACAAGGAAATAGAGGGAGACATTATTATAAAACCTAGGATTAGTGGGGTGGTAGTCTATCACCAGGGGAGTCCCTACATAGCCATACTACACAGTGTTCAGGCCTGTGTATAGTCCTCTCTTGAATCTGGGCTGGCTCTGAGACCCGCTTTAACCAACAAAATGTGGCAGAGTAATGCGGCGCCATTCCAGGCCCAAGCCACAAGAAGTCCTAGAAGCTTCTACATGCTTTTACACTCTAGCAGTGTAAGATTCTGACCCACTATCTAAACAGTTCAGTATCCTATTGAAGAGGTCATGTAGAAAACCCACCTGGAGAGAAAGAAAGCCTTCTCAGCTACATCCAGCCACCAACTGATTCACCAGAGGCGCACATCCGCAGAAATAACCACCAGCAGAAATAAAAAGTAGAACAGGCTGGGCGTGGTGGCTCAAGCCTGTAATCCCAGCACTTTGGGAGGCCGAGGCGGGTGGATCACGAGGTCAAGAGATCGAGACCATCCTGGTCAACATGGTGAAACCCCGTCTCTACTAAAAATACAAAAAAATTAGCTGGGCATGGTGGCGTGTGCCTGTAATCCCAGCTACTCAGGAGGCTGAGGCAGGAGAATTACCTGAACCCGGGAGGCGGAGGTTGCGCTAAGCCGAGATCACGCCATTGCACTCCAGCCTGGGTAACAAGAGCGAAACTCCGTCTCAAAAAAAAAGTAGATCCACCCAGGCTAGACCCATTTCAGCAGAACTGTGAGCAAACAAATACCTGTTTTAAGAACCAGGATCTCTGAGGTAGTTTAACAGGCATAAATAGATAACTGAAAATAGTGGTCATTTTTGGAGAAAAAAAGAGGTCTAGAACTGCGCCGGGCACATGGAAGGCTCCTCTGATGGCTAGTGAAGTTCTTCTATTTCTTGACCTAGGTGGTGGCTACTAAGTATTTGCCTTATGATTTACTAAGCTATGCATTTGTTCTGTGTGGCTGTCTAAGCCCATATTTCCTTTTAAAATGAAAACAGGTTTCAAATAGGAAAAAGAAAAAAAAATCCACATGGTTTGGCATAGAGACATTTACCCTACTTCCAAAATTCCTTGAGACTCTGGACCTTTCAAAAGTCACTTTGGGGCTCCTAGTAAAAACTATTCATTTATTTTAATCCTATAGATGCATCCCATGGAACATCAAGCCTAGAAATACAAACCTTTTTAGGTCCTAGACCTTGCAATTTGCAAAAGTTAATTAATTGCTTTCCTATCTCTAAAGCTTTTATTCTCTTCTCTAAGTGAGAGAGAAAAAAAAAAAAATACAGTACCAAAGTCAGGGGACACTTTTTAAAAGCTGGCATGCATTTTCATATTGGCAACATCTTACTAGTCTGTTTTTAAAATGAATTTTCCAGTTTCAAAGGAGAAAATCTGTATTGCATTTGGGGTTCTGTTTAATTCTCTCTCTCTCTGTCTCTCTGTCTCTCTCTCTCTCTCTCTCTCTCTCTGTGTGTGTGTGTGTGTGTGTGTGTGTGTGTGTGTACACATGTGTATTCGTTTTGAACTGCTGGTAAAGCACCTTAAACAGACTATAGCAGATGAATTGTGTTTTTATTCTTTCGCCTTCCTTTCCACTATGCTTTTATCTTCACTTCTGACTTCATTTCCCATTTCACGGTGCAAATTGTTATATGTACCTTATCTCTTAGAGTGATGTTACCCAGCTATATAACAAAAAATTAACATTTCTGATTAGGAGATTAAAATTCCCTGCCATACTTCACACTGCATATCTTGTAAAACGTTCACAGTACATTTATTTTAATAAAATTAGAAACTATCTTTACAAATTGGGCTCCTGCTATGGCACTTTCTACCTGTGAACCCAGTTCAAACCTTCCCAGAGATTACAATAGAGTAAAACTACAATCAGCTCAGTGGCTCACAGTAAAAGATAATAAAAATTACTACTGTCACCCTAGTGGTTACTATTACTAGAGCACCTTTGATGATGTGGCCCTCTTACAGCCGACATCCATAGTAAAAAGAAGTCTTTCATCAAGACCAAAGCTTGATTCATCGTCTAACTCTAAGGGGTTCGTCAAGGCTTGTATTAGAAGCCACAGGAGGGAAAGTCACTCTCTGTTCTACCAGTACAGAAGAAAATGTTAACCTGTCTCGGTCTACTGTTTTTTCTGTCTTTGTGGTTGACTCTAAGAAACTCACAACTCACAAAATCTTTTATGGCTTTGCAACATGAGATTTGGTTTCCTAAAGAGCTTCCCATTTCTAAAGTTTTCTTTTCAATTCACAAAGACCAAAGGAAATAGAAAGTAATTATTGATACTAGCAATTCCTAATTTGTAGCAGTTTTCCTTATTCGAAACTCCTGCTAGCTTCCTTGGTAGTCTAGAGTGCCTGAAGGCATTTTTTCACTTAAAATATAAAACGATCAATATGTATTTGTGTATTATTCGTAGTGGGCCCTCTCCCTCCTGTTTCCCCTATACCCACTACTCTGGAGGAGCTGCAGTTTCTCACTTCTTAGGAAAGCCTATTCATTTCTACAAATTAGGAGCGGAGACAAATACTAATGGTATAATGGTTACCCACTTCCTACTTTCTTTGGATTAATTTTTCTTAAAGGAGAAATGTAAGGCAGCATTTAGTGTACTGGTCAGGATGCCTTTAGCCACAAGTAAAAAGAAGATAATTGTATTAGTTAGAATAAGGTTTGTCTGTGGATAACAATAAAACCACAGTAACACTGGCTTAAGGAGATGGAAGTTTCTTTCTTTCTTATTAAGGTCCAGGGGTAAACAGTCCGGGGCTGGTGTGAAGGTTCTTCTCTATGAAGCCAGGGGAATTTCACCTCCTTCTGTCTAGTTACTCTGCCCTACATGTGCTCCTTCTTGAAAGGACACCTCACAGTCTATGACGGCTGCTCAGGCATGGTTACAGTCCAGCCAGCAGTGTGGAGACTAGGACGAAGATGGTCCTACCCTTCTCCCTTAATGTCACTTTCCAGAACAGCACTTTTATCTCCATCCCACCAGCCAGAACTCAGTTATGTGACTCCATTTAGTTGTGAAGGAGTTTGGAAAATATCTTTATTATGGGAGTCCATGTGGACAGCTAAAATAACAGGGGAGAATGATGTTGGGGATAACTAGCTATTTCTACTATCCCAATCCAAAGTGGAATTTAGTGGCTCTCATAATACAAAGTATGCAGGGTTAGTATATGTTGGCTATTCGCAAAGTTTGTCAGGGATCTAGCTTCTCTTCTCTGAGACACTTCAGCTTTGCAGTGCTCCAAGTACTGGCTTTGCCTTTAAGCTAGCTTTCCTTCTGCTCATCAAGATAAAAACAGCAGTTGCAGGCATAACATCACAGATGCAACAAAGTCAAAAGAAGAAGGAGAGGAAGTGCCCTTCAGTTTGCCTCCTTTTTAAAAAGGACGAAAACTCACCTAGAAGCAGCTGGCAAACCTTCCCTCAAGTATCATGGACCAGATGGCAACATAATCCCACAGATACTATAATCATCACTGGCAAGGAGATCACTGCCACCATGACAGGTACAGACCTTTCAGGGGCCTTAAATGGGGCTAGCATCTCTGAAACAGAGGGCAACATTGCGAGTTTCTTTTTTTTTAAGAGAGACGGAGTATTGCCATGTTGTCCAGACTGGTCTTGAACTTCTGGGCTCAGGCAGTCCTCTTGTCTCGGCCTCCCAAAGTGCTGGGATTACAGGCATGAACCACCACATCTGGCCAGGATTTTTAATACCTGAAAAGAAACTGGAGTTCTTTCACAAAAAGGAATGGGGGCTGGGCACAGAGGTCCCTGCCTGTAATCCCAGCACTTTGGGAGGCCAAGGCAGATGGCTCACTTGAGCTCAAGAGTTTTGAGATTAGTCTGGGCAACAGGGCGAAAACCCGTTTCTACAAAAAAAAAATAGCTGGGTATGGTGACACGTGCCTGTACTCCCAGCTACTCAGGAGGCTGAGGTGGGAGGATCACTTGAGTCCAGGGAGGCCAAGGCTCCAGTGAGCCATGATTGTCCCACTGCACTCTAGTCCGGGTGATAGAGTAAGACCTTGTCTCAAAAAAAAAAAAAAAAAGGCGGGAGAGGAACGGGAAAAGGATTTTTGGTTGACATACCATAATCCATTTCCTAACTTTTTCATCCCGGTACATTGCCATTACTAGCCAACTTGGACTCTTAAGATTACACTACCAAAAATATTCAAATAAATCAGACCAGTTCTTATGTGCATCTCCCACCAACAAATTATAACCAAAGAAGCAAATGTGTGGACTAGAACAATGCATCTACACTAAGTAGACTGCAGATGTGTACAGCTCCCCCCATCCTCCAACTTGCCCATGGAGACTTCATTCTAGACACATCACTTTAAACCAGGCGTCCCCAAACTTTTAACACAGGGGGCCAGTTCACTGTCCCTCAGACCGTTGGAGGGCCGCCACATACTGTGCTCCTCTCACTGACCACCAATGAAAGAGGTGCCCCTTCCTGAAGTGCGGCGGGGGGCCGGATAAATGGCCTCAGGGGGCCGCATGCGGCAGGCCGTAGTTTGGGGATGCCTGCTCTAAACTTTGTATGTAGTCACCTAAGTTAACCCTTGTATAAATAAGGGTGAACTTCCCTAAGAAAAACATGTGCTGTTTTAAAGCTGAGACTCATTTCTAACTTTGTAAGCATCAGATCATTGATGAGCATTCGGAGGAAGCCACTGGGCCCTTTACATACTGTGTAACTGACTACGCACTAATAAATCCGGGTTGGGCGGGGGAAACAGTTTTCCTAACTGGTATTTGCTGCCGGCAGACCTGCAAGTGCCCACAAGGATCTGTGTATCCCACAGCTCTCAGCTGCAGCACTGACTGTCCAGTACTTTTCTGGTCCTCCACAGGACTTCTTACAGGGGAGAGCTTTCAGGTTTGTTTTCTTGTTGATTCATGAAAAATTCAAGGGTAATTTTTAAAGGGAAATAAAATTATAATTTAAACAGGAAAACACATTGTGGGGTTTCTGGTTTTGTTTTGGGTATTTTTTTAAAGCTATAGTTTAATTTCAGGCATACCAAAAGCTTTAAAGAAAAAGAGGCTGGGCATGGTGACTCATGCCTGTAATCCCAGCACTTTGGGAGGCCAAGATGGAGGGACTGCTTGGGGACAGGAGTTTGAGAACAGCCTGGGCAACATGGCAAAACCCCATCTCTACAAAAAATACAACAATTTGCTGGCTGTGGTGGCACACACCTGTAGACCCAGCTACTTAGGAGGCTGAGGTGGGAAGATCACCTGAGCCAGGGGAGGTCAAGGCTCACAGTGAGCTGTGATTGCACTGCGCTTCAGCCTGGGCAACAGAGTGAGACTGTCTCAAAAAACTAAAAAAAGAAAAGATGGCATAAAGAGAGAAGATCACCTAAATTGATCACTGAGATCTGGAATCTGAGCTTTCTTCCTCATTAAAGAAAGAAAGATTATTTTAGGTCAGTGCTAAAAACATCAATTAAGACTAACATATAACATGGCTCACGTGATCACAAGTTGGTCTCAGTATTATTTATTCATAGAAATATCTTACCAAGGGACATTAGGGAAAGGCCTCTAGAAACAATCCTAAAAATTTATTCTGTTGTAAAAAAAATAAACATTGTAGTAATTTCCAAAACTAACAACGTCTTTAGAAATGAAGTAACTCCTTAACATAGCTCATTTATCTTTACCTAGAGATTAACTAAATCCTAAGAAACTATGTATTTTTGAAACATCCATATGATACAGACGTTTTGAGGCACACAAGGAATGGCAGCTGTTAAATGATTTGTCTTAAAGTAAAGGCTGGCCGGGAGCAGTGGCTCATGCCTGTAATCCCAACACTTTGGGAGACCAAGGCGGGTGGATCACGAGGTGAGGAGTTCAAGACCAGACTGGCCAACAGGGCGAAACCTGTCTCTACTAAAAATACAAAAATGAGCTGAGCATGGTGGCTCATGCCTGAAATCCGACCTACTTGAGAGTCTGAGGTAGAACTGCTTGAACTGGGACCTGGGAGGCAGAGGTTGCAGTGAGCCAAGATCGTGCCACTGCACTCCAGCCTGGGCTACAGAGAAAGACTCCATCTCAAAATACAAAAAGGAAGGGCTGATTCAGTGTCGGCGGCATACAGCTGCTTATAATGCACACAACATAAAGTGAACAAAATTCACTCAAAATATATTGACTAGCTACTCTCCTTGCTAGCAAAGTTTATCAAGCTTAAAAGAAAGTTATTGTCTCAGCTTCAGGAGCTTTCAAATCTGTATTTCACTGACGGCTACTTTATGAGAAGCAGGTCATAAAAGTACTTTTAAACTTTACTGTCTTACTTTCAATCGTTTTGCTTACAATTGAATCAAAGCTTGAGAATATTTGTAGGCTAAAAGATGTGCAAAGAGGTAAAGATAGGGCTATGATTTTATTCAGAAACTGGGCTTCAAAATCATCAGGAAATCAGAGCCCATGACCCTCATTTGCTCACGCACTAACGATGTGCAATACCACGCATTTTTCCAAGGCTCTTTTCTCTTTTGGCAAGACTACCATTCTCACATGAAGCGATGAGTCTTTTTCTCTGGAGGTTGTGTTTTGTTTTGTTTTCTGAGACGGAGTTTCACTCTTGTGCCCAGGCTGGAGTGCAATGGCGCCATCTCAGCTCACTGCAACCTCCTCCTCCCAGGTCCAAGCAATTCTCCTGCCTCAGCCACCCAAGTAGCTGGGATTACAGGCATGTGCCACCACACCCAACTAATTTTGTATTTTTAGCAGAGGCAGGATTTCTCCATGTTGGTCAGGCTGGTCTCGAACTGCCAACCACAGGTGATCCACGTCTTGGCTTCCCACAGTGCTGGGATTACAGGTGGCGTTCTCTGGAGGTATTCTAACATTAACTCTTCTCTTCCCTCTCCCACTACACATACCTTCAAAGTGCCCTCCTGAATACAGAATGAAGAGAAAACTGAACAAGGCTGGGGATGTAACGACTGTCACATGTGCTATCGTTTTACTCATTCAAACACACGCATTACAAGTTCTTCACCTGCCCCAACTCCCACATGCTTTTGTATGTGTAATAATTTAATGCCTTTCAGAATAAAGAAGGTAATACCTTTTCTTATTATCTGAGTACAGTGTTTGCATCAACAGCAACAACTGGCATGACCAGGAAGTCTTCCTTAAGCAAGTTAATCCTTCACATTGCTTAACTTCAAATGGTTAGTGTAGACGGCCATCCTTCTACGACAGGTGATCCTAATCTTTCCAGTGAAATCAAGTCTTACATAAATACCGTAAACACAACTTTGCTAACATCCAAATGCAAGCCCTTTCTCACTATGTTCTGCTGGAGTGCCCTTTCAGTCCCCACACACTGGTGAACACAAGCATGTAACCACATTTTTCAGACTAAGGCAGGCTTCATTCATTTCTTTTAGGCTTAGTTCAGCTCTTTTACTAATATAAATAAATCATCCATCTTTTCCCCTTTTAACAAACAAAAGCAAGTGATACTTGAGCAAGTGTTGTCCCCTGACACTACGGGCTGTTGAGGATCTTTTACCTCCAAAAGCACCAGAGCAGGAATCTGGAAAATCAGCTCCGTTGCTCTTCAAGTGCCCTGATTTGATACCCTTTTAAAATGGTCTTAAATGTTGTGGTAACTAAAAACAAATACACAATCAGAACACCAAATGAACGACGTCCTCTTAGGAAAGGATTCAAGGGCCAAACAGACCTAGAGTCTAATACCTAGTTTAGAAGGTATTTCTGAAGCCGAGGGTGGAGGTTTGGGGCGGGGCGGGGAAGAGCAGTAATTGGCAAGATAACCAAATGTTAGGTAGTGGTGGAAGGCAAGGTTGGGTGGGAGGTGGGAAGAGGGGAGGCCAAATACGCCCGGGAGATCGAGTCAGGACTTCCTGCAGTTCAGTTCGGTTTGGGTCTCGGTTTTTTCTGCCACGCGCTCTCTACTGAGTCCGCACACCTCTGAAGGTCTCCCTAAACGAGTTTCTCCCCATCTATAACTTCGCGACCGTTAAGCACACCAGTGTTCCTCTTTCGCTTCGCCCCTCTCCGGGGCGGGAAGGGAAAGGCAGGGGCTGGGAACGTCATGACAGGATCCTTTCTGCCGCTGATGAAATCATCCTGCAAGTGCTACGGGGAAGTGCGAGCGAAGCCCGCGCTTTCCAAAGCCAGGCCAACATTACTAAGAGGGAAATTCTGCCTTAGCGGCCGGGAATCCCCAGGGGAGTCTCTAGAAACCAGGGATATCCCCGCTGCTCTCTGGGCGGCCAGTTCAGAAACCGCTCAGAACTCAGTCCAGGGCAGGCACCGGAGGGCGACGAGCGCCGGGCGGGGGCGGCCCTGACCCCGGGGCGGCGGGAGCTGGAGCAGGCGGCCGCGTCCCCACCCGCATCCTGCACCTGCCCGGCTCCCAAGACCTCCCGGTCCCCAGTCCACACCGTCGCGGGCGGGCTGCGGTCGGGGGTCGCCAAGCGCTGCAGGGAGAGGACCCAGGCGCGCCCTTTGGGGCCCCGGCCGTGGCGACCAGCCTGGCGCACGGGTCGGGGGCTCCCCAGGACCTGGGGGGGCGCGCGGGCGTACCTCGGATGTAGGCGCACTTGCCCTCGTCCAGCTGGCTGGAGGCCGACCCGCCCATGGCCGCGAACCGCCTGTGCCGAGCGCGGTAATTGCCCAGCCCGCGCCGGGAGGACTGGTCGCTCTGGTCCCCGCCCGCTGCTCGCTCCTGGAGGATGATCCGACTGCGAACCCGGCTCTGAAATTAAGGGCAAACTTCCTCTGAGAGGCGAGAGGCGAGAGGCGTCGCCTTGTGGGGCGCCTCCTCCAGGCCCGCCGCGCCCTCTGCGGATCCGTGGGCCGGCCTGGGGGCTGTCGTCCCGCCCTCGCCCCGCTGGAGAGCCCCGGCCGCCTGCCCCACCGAGGAGGACGCCGGCTCCTCCTCCTCGCCCGGTCGCTTCTTGTTTTCCTCCGTTTGGGGCATCCAAGAAACACCTTGGAGGAAGTGGACCTTTTCTCAAGTGACTGTAAACCTCTGTGAGCTGGAACTTTCCCCGCTCACATCCCCCAAGGTGAAGCTCAAGATCACGTTGCCTTGTAAGTGCTCCTGTCCAAGAAGCAACAGTTCTTCTCAAGCGTTACCTGGGAGCCTGTTAGAAATGGAGGATGTCGGCCGGGTGCGGTGGCTTGCGCCTGTGTAATC
This sequence comes from Saimiri boliviensis, assembly GCF_048565385.1. Lineage (NCBI taxonomy): Eukaryota > Metazoa > Chordata > Mammalia > Primates > Cebidae > Saimiri > Saimiri boliviensis. The sequence goes on along the minus strand of NC_133467.1, from coordinate 9,822,597 downwards.
CCAGCACTTTGGGAAGCCGAAGCGGGCGGATCACGAGGTCAGGAGTTCGATACCAGCCTTGCCAACATGGTGAAACCCTGTCTCTACTGAAAATACAAAAATTAGCTGGTTGTGGTGACAGGCGCCTGTAATCCAGCTACTCAGGAGGCTGAGGTAGGAGAATCTCTTGAAGCCGGGAGGCGAAGGTTGCAGTTAGCCTGGATCGTGCCATTCACTCCAGCTTGGGCGACAAGAGCAAAACGCTATCTTCAAATAAAAAGAAAAAAAATATGCAAAATCTCAGCATGCACGCGCACGCGCGCGCGCACACACACATACAGACAGACACACACACACACACACACACACACACACACACACACATACACAATTAGAAACTCTGGGACTGGGGCCCACCAATCTGTTTTCAAAGCCCCCCAAGGAATTCTGATACCCCCTGAAGTTTGAGAACCAGAGGTAAACTATACCTTCCTGCAAGCAAGAACTTAGACCAAGGAGGGAGTGGGGAAATGAGGAAAAAGGAAAGAGAGAGCAAAAAATGAAAAGACGTAGGGAAAAATTAAGGCTTGGCCCTACAATATACCCCCAGCCCTGAAACTTCCTTATATTTGATGAAAGTCTGATCTTACACCTTTACTTTCCACTCCTCTCCTTAACAAACTTGAAATCCATCCTTAGAAGAGATATTTGTTCTTTTCCCACGAGCACTATTTAGCTTGGCAGCCTCCTGGAACAAGACCCACTTGGGCAGAGGGGTCACCACGGATTTCATCCTATTCTTAGTAGTCAGTTTTTTGCGACTCCTATTGACTTAACCTCAAGGTCAGATGGTCTGGATACACTAGAACCAGGCCTGAGGAGGACTCTGAAGGTTTTCCCACACCCCCCTGCCTTCCCTGTTAGTTAACTTGCACTTTAACACAACTATTTCATCAGGCTCACACCCAATCGCTCACACTCTACATTCCAATCCATCAGTAAATCCTGTCAATTCAGCTTTTAAATATGTCCAGTAGCCAACCAATTCTCATCCCCTCCACTGCCACCCTATATTACTTCTCATTTCAGTCATTACACTAGCTGCCTAACCGGTCCACCTTCCCGAGACAAAAGCCACTGTGTCTATCAGGGCCTAGGCAGGGCTTCCTCTGTGACCCTGTCTACCACCACTCCTTGCTCTCTCTGTGCCGGCCTTTTCTTTGTCTTTCTAGGATACATCGAGCTCAGGGCTTCTGCACTTGTTCTTCATTTCTGTAGGATGCTCTTCCCTCAGATATTCATATGGTTACTCTCTCAGTCATTTCATTCAAGCCTCCACTTTAAGGTAGTATCTCAGAGAATTTCTCCTTGACCCAGGAACATCAGCCCTCATCTCTCTGTATCTAAACACCAGCCTTCACCTCTCTTTACCACTTGCTCATTATCTCTATTTCATATCACTTAGCATCCTCTAACACATATTTCTTTGCCTATCTTCCTCCACTGCGATGTAAACTCTGTAAGGTCAGGGATTTTCTTTGTTGTTATTGTTGTTTCTCAGTGTTTTTTTTCCCTCAAAATTTCTGTTTTCCTTTTTATTATTATTTTTCCCTTAGGACAGGGTTTGTTTGCTTTTTTTGTCTGCTATGTCCTCTGCTATATCTCAAATGCCTAGAAGAGCACCTAGCACATAGTAGGTAACTAGTGGATACCCACTGAATAAGTAAACGAATGAAAAATAAAATGTAAAAATCTGTACTCAAAAAAAACTATGATCTCAAGCATTTCCAAATAATAACTTAATGATTTAAACCATTTAATGTGCCTGGCCAACAGGGTGAAACCGTGTCTCTACTAAAAATACAAAAATTAGCTGGGTATGGTGGTACAAAAATTAGCTGGGCGTGGTGGTACAAAAATTAGCTGGGCGTGGTGGTGCACGTCTGTAGTCCCAGCTACTCAGGAGGCTGAGGCAGGAGAATTGCTTGAACCTGGGAGGCGGAGGTTGCAGTGAGCCGAGATTGCGCCACTGCACTCCAGCCTGGCGCCTGGTGACGAAACAAGACTCTGCCTCAAAAAAAAAAACTATTTAATGTTGAACTCTTCTCTCAATACTCTAGCTGGCGCTTGAAATGAAGTGTATCTTCTTGGAGAAGTAGTTTATTTGACTATACAAATTGCTATAATTGTGCCTCAGAATACTGTTATCGTTATTGAAGAAAACTAACTTGGATGTCCTGTTAGAAGTGTAGTTTGAGCGTCACCTCTTGTTCGGGAACACTCTGGGAAAGGACTTATTATCCTCCTCTGTCATTGTCCACTCATTTGTAACCTTCGCAGATGAAACGAAGTACAAAGGTGGAGTCACACTTCCACAGAAAACTGAGGTAAAAAGGAAAAAAAAAGATGGATTCACACAAACAAATGGAAAAACATTCCATGCTTATGGATAAGAAGAATCAATATTGTTAAAATGATCATACGGCCCAGAACAACGTACAGATTCAAAGCTATTTCTATCAAACTACCAAAGACATTCTTCAAAGAATTAGAAAAAGAAATTCTAAAATTTATATGAAACCAAAAAAGAGCCCGAATAGCCAAAGCAATCCTAAGCAAAACGAACAAAGCTGGTGGCATAGTGTTGCCTGACTTCAAACTATACTAGAAGGCTACAGTAATATTAACCAAAACAGCATAATACTGATGCAAAAACAGTATACCAAAAATACTGGACAAAAATAGACCCATAGACCAATGGAACAGAATAGACAAACTCAGAAATAAAGCTGCACGCCTACAACCATCCAGTCTTCAACAAAGTTGACAAAAGCAATGGGGAAAGGACTCTGTATTCAATAAATGGTGCCAGGATAACTGGCTAGCCATATGCAGAGGATTGAAACTGGACCCCTTCTTTATGTTATACCATACACAAAAATCAACTCAAGATGGATTAAAGACTTAAGTTTAAAACCCAAAACTACAAAAACTCTTGAAGAAATCTAGAAATTCCATTCTAGACATAGGCCCTGGCAAAGATTTCATGAGGAAGACAGGAAAAGCAGTTGCAACAAGAACAAAAATTGACAAATGGGACCTGATTAGACTAAAGAGCTTCTGCACAGCAAAAGAAATTGCCAACAGAGTAAACAGACAACTCACAGAATGGGAGAATATATTTGTGAACTATGCATCTGACAAAGATCTAATATCCAGAATCTGTAAGAAATTTAAAGTAGCAAGCAGTAAACAAGCAACCCTGTTACAAAGTGGGCAAAGGACATGAGCAGACACTTTTCTGAAGAAGACATATATGTAACCAACAAGCATATGAAAAACTGTTCAACATCACTGATCATTAAAGGAAATATTAATTGAAACCACAGTGAGATACCATCTCATACCATTCAGAGAGCTATTATTAAAAAGCTCCCACTGCTGGTAGGAATGTAAATCAGTTTAGCCACTGCAGAAGGCAGATGGGCAATTTCTCAAAGAACTTAGAACTACCATTCAACCCAACAATACCATCATTGGATATTTGCCCAAAGGAATATAAATCACTCTACCGTAAAGACATATACATGCATATGTTCATTACAGTACTATTCACGATACCAAAGGCATGGAATCAACCCAAATGCCCTTCAGCAGTAGACTGGAAATGCGGTACATATACACCATGGAATACTACACAGACATAAAAAAGAATTGTATTATGTCCTTTGCAGCAAAATAGATAGAGTTGGAGGCCATTATCCCAAGTGAATTAACACAGGAAAAGAAAACCAAATGCCACATGTTCTCACTTACAAATAGGAGCTAAATGTTAAGTACACATGGACATAAAGAAGGGAACAATAGACATCGCGGACTATTTGAGGGTGGAGAGTGGGAAAAAGGCAAGGATCAAAACACTACCTATTGGCCAAGCATGGTGGCTCATGCCTGTAATCCTAGCACGTTGGGAGGCTGAGACAGGAGGATCACTTAAGTCCAGGAGTTTAAGACCAGCCTGGGCAACAAGACAAAACCCCATCTAAAAAAAATACCAAAAATATTAGCCAAATGAGGTGACATGTGTTTGTTGTCCCAGCTACACCAGAGGCTGAGGTGGGAGGATCATTTGACTCCAGGAGGCAGAGGTTGTAGTGAGCTGAGATTGCACCACTGCATTCTAGCCTGGACAACAGAGTAAGACCCCGTCTCAAAAAGCAAAACAAAAAAAAACTACCAATTGGGTACTATACTTATTACCTAGGTGACAAAATAATATATACACCCAAACCCTCACTACAGGTAATTTCTCTATAGGATAAACTTGCACATGTACCCCTGAAATTAAAAGTTAAAAGACAGAATGAAATATTTTTAAAGATAGATTCACATACAGGATTACAGGTTAGCAGATTTATAACCCGGCAGTTCTGGCTTTGAATTAATTAATAGACATGTGACCTGGTCAAGTTGCTTAACTTACTTGTTTCAGTCTCATCTGTTAAGTGAAACTAGTTACATTTACCTCATGAACTGTTGTCAAAATTAAGTTTCATAGGTCTATGAATGACTTGACATATTCCCAAGAGCATAGTGAGTATTCAGTAAAGAACACCTAGGATTATTATTATCAGAAAGGGCAAGAGTGAGGAAGGAAAGCAATTTTCTAGTGAAATGTTAATTGGACCTTGAAAATTATTGATGTTACACTAAGAAAGAGCTGCTGCTTCCTTTCTTCCCCCAAACAAATAAAGTTCTTTTTCCCCCAACGGTTTACAGGAAAAATTAAGGAATTCATTATTTTAGTCATAGTATTTAATATTTGCAAATCCTATGTGGGCATCACTTTATTAATCACACACTAAAAACGAGTCTCCAAGCAATTCAATAACTTTATGAACCAGATTCAATTTCACATGATTCAAATCAGCTACTTTAGAAATTTTTCTCTGCAATGTTCGTTTCTGTACTGTATCTGTATTTTGTATTAAAATACTCAAGACTATTTCTTTCAGGTAAACATCACATACTAAAATGATTACTTTTTTAACATCTTCATTGAGATATGATTTATATACCGTAAAATTCACCCACTTACGTTACCTTTTTTCCAAAGGCTCAAATTGGTTTAGTAGATACTGAATATCTTTAAGGTGTGTTTGTGTGTTTGGATTCCTTTGCACATCACATAACTATGAAGTCCTTGTCTGCCGTGGTCTCTTAGGAGTTAATGGAATCTATCTACTTAACTGTCTGTAGAGCAGAGACTATTTCGAACTTCTTTGTACTTCTCCAAGCACCTTACAATGCCTTGTGATATAGGAGTAGGAGTTCTGTAATTGGTTAATTGATAAGTGTTCATGGTAGTTTACATCATTACTAATTTAATCTTTACAAAAACCCATTAATGCAAGCGCTATTATTATCACCACCTCACAGATGAGGAAACCAAGGTTAAGAAGCTTTAGGAATTGATTTAAGGTCGCTTGTGACCTGGGCTTGTCTGACTCCATAGTCCCTCCTCTTAACCGTAATATTGCTTTTATATTAAATCTCGACTTTGTTTACGTAATTCAGGTTTTACTATAAAAAATTAGAAAATATAGATAAATTATAAGAAAAAGGGAGAAAAATGTTCAAATCACAACACCAATATCTTTATATAGCCCCAATTACCAGTTTGGTGTAAATTCCTACAGATTTATATGTAATTATGAATACATACATAATTATATTTTATAATTATATATAAACACTATACTTATTCACTGAAATGAGGTGTTATGCTCTATATATTCTTTAATCTGTGTCATATTTTTCATTTGGAGTATTTCCACTTAACTAAATATTTATATGTAAGCCAATACTATTTCACTGTATAAATGTGGCTTAATTCATTCACCTACTAACAATGTGTAATTCTAATTTCCCTATTCCTAGATTACACTGGACATTTTAACATCTTTTTAAATTAGCCTATAATTATTATCATTATTCCTTTTAATATTTGTCAATTTGGAGGTCTCACTAGGTGTCACATTCTGTTGTTCAATTTTGAAATTCTTAATGATGAAGAGTAAATTTGCATGGGCTTTCTGGCCATATGTGTTCCTTCTTTGTGAATTGCCTATTCTTGTACTTTTCCATTTTTCTATTTGATTTCTTATCCTTACTGTTATGGGAAAGCTTTATATATATTAGAGACATTAACCCTTTTACTGTAAAACATAATGCAAATTAAACACATTTTTCTTACTAAAACATATTTCCCTGTGCTCTATATTGAATTTTCATTTCTGAATATTGACCTAACCATAGGCAAATTAAAAAACCAAATTTGTCTCTGCCACCTTCTCATCTTTCCTCATTCCCTCTTACCCTTATGTAATGTCTAAAGAATGCCTAACCTAATCAATAATATCTCCTATAGGTTGTTGTACAAATAGATTAACTTGGAAGTCATTTCATGCATTAAAAAATGAAATAACTTACTAGCTGTCTCAAAAGATGGTCATAATATTCTATACAATCTGTCTTAGGGGCTCAAAGTTTAGCGTGGAAAAGACTAGGCTCCAATCCTCATTCTGATACTGGCTTGCCTCATGATCTTGGGAAATAACTTAAATTTTCTAAGCTTTATATTCCCTATCTTCAAAATAGGTATCTGCAAAAATTAGATGAGGTCATATGTGTAATATACTTAATACATATGACTATTCCTACATATTTTGCATTCTCTAAATGAAGCTTACATATAACAAGTGATAAATAAAAAGGTCCTTTAACTGTTTTATCAATGTTAGTCCTTTTTATTCATATGCTTATTACAATACTTTTGTGGCCAGCATATCGAACTCCCCAAAGGGCAAGTATTAATACCAGTTTTGAAAGGAAAAATGTATATTACATTTTAATTGCATATGTGAACAACAAAAAACAACTGTCTTCATAATACAAACTGTAGAAAACTATGCTGAATAAAATCTTTTCTAGAGGTAACATGTTGAAGATGGAATCCAACTTCTGCTTATCAATGACTCTTGAAGTTGCAGGAACTCCAGGACTGTGTGGCATTTTTTAAATATATACCTTCTAAGCTATATGTCTATGTGAAAGTGTGCATTGTGTGGCATTTTTATTGGAAAAAGACAATTATTTTTTTAAGTTGAGAAACACTTGCTCAATGTGCTTTTCAAATATAAGTCATCGCAATTGTATATAGACCTTTAGCATTTGCATAAGACCATAAACACAGACTAGAAATTCAAGTATTTTAAAAGAAACCAGGCAAGACTTAGAACTAAGGTGGACAACTCTAGAATCCAGGGGGATGTTTAGATGTGTAGGCACCAATCTTCAAATCTGACAAATATCAGACTAGCACAGTTTGCCTTTGTGAAAACTATAGCCATATTATTGCCAAAGATAAACAGATTATATGAGTTCTTCTGAAGGACCTTGTATTTGGTGGTTAGTTTAGTGTTAGTGCACAAAGGGAAGAGTGCCACCTGCTGGGCCACCAATGATAATCCCCATGGGGCCACAGCTACGGGGCCAGGTGGGGAAAGAACACTGACTCTAGTCCAAATTAGATTCACTTTGCTATGCCTAGATTAGCTTAACAGTCATTTGGAATTATTTAGTCATTTCTTACAAATAGTAATATCAAAACTTCTTTTTTCTCAGCTAACAAATGAGTCACTCTTTGAGAACAAACTTTCCCAGCTAAATTTATTTTAGGGGCTAATTCTAGTATTTACGATGCAAATTTGTACACACGTGTAAGCTTTGTATCCATAAAATGTGCTCATAACACATTTTCGACATTAATTATATATATATATATATATATATTTTTTTTTTTTGATACGGAGTTTCGCTCTTGTTACCCAGGCTGGAGTGCAATGGCGCGATCTCGGCTCACCGCAACCTCCGCCTCCTGAGTTCAGGCAATTCTCCTGCCTCAGCCTCCTGAGTAGCTGGGATTACAGGCACGCGCCACCATGCCCAGCTAATTTTTTATATTTTTAGTAGAGATGGGGTTTCACCATGTTGACCAGGATGGTCTCGATCTCTCGACCTCGTGATCCACCCGCCTCGGCCTCCCAACATATTAAATATCTTAAGGTGAATTCATAACATCAAATTGCATGCCCTGTAAAATTTAGCTAAAACCAGCTCACTATCAGAGAAACAGTATTGAAGGAGAAGGAAAGAGTAATCTTGGAGTATGGGGCCCTCAAAACACATCATGGTAGTCTATTTCCAAACTAGGTTCATCAGGATCTTGCATAGGATTTTTCTACTGTACCTATTAAAGCAGACTTTCTTTCCCCTGGGGTAATAAGTTGGTAGAATAGGAATCTTGAGCCACTAAGTGGACATTTGTCTACCAGAAAGACAGCCCTTGATTGAAAGAAAAGAATTATTTGATGACATCTCATTAGTTGAGCCCTGGCTTATCCAGTTACATGTAACAAATAAATCCTCTCATTTGTGTTTATTAAGCAAGTTTGAATTGGATTTCTGTCTTCCCAATGAAAAGCATTTTGACAAATATAAGGCTTTAAATACAGTGCTTGTGTGCAAGATTTATATATTCTATAGTTATACTATATCCTTTTATATAGTTGATTAAAGCAAATATAAGCAGATCATTTTCTGTGAGTGATTTGCAGCACATGCCAACAAATGGCAGTTGCCACAATATATAATTTACTTCCCTCATTCATTTGTTATTCTCTATAGCCAGTTTCAAAGATGATTTATTTTCATCCTAGACATTCCATTAATTATTGACTATACATATACACTAATTCCAATTCATATTTAAAAGCAGCTGGCTCAAATCTTGGCAAAAGAATTAGCAGTGATTTCACATATCATGATCTGAATATATATAAATATAGTCTGCTCTTATTCCTATTTTATTCATTTTTTTAAAAAATTAGATTCATAAAATTCTAACTTCTAGTTCAAGTCATCCTGCAATTAAATTAAGAACCATGGCAGACTTTGGGTTAGAACTAAATCAAATCGGCAGAAATTTTGCAACCTTAATGGCCATGTTTTACGTAGTGTTAACTGAAGTTACAGCCATATAAATTATATCATTTAATCTTAAAATTCTTGGAAATTAACTACTGTTAATTTATAATAACTTTAATTTAGAGAGAGCCCAGTGTAGATAAATAAAGCAATATTGAGGTAGCTATCATGAAAATATTAGTAGAAAATCAGCTGGAGAAGAAGGATAGCATCAACCTTCTGGGTTTTCAATGGGATTTTTTGGTTTGGTTTCATAATTTGTTGAGTTTTTGGTTTGTGTATTTGCTTAGTTTTGGTTTTTTAAGACAGATGTACTCTGATCTTTATTGCTATGGCTTGGTATCCACTGACTGGAATAGCACCAGGCTCTTCAGCACTCAATAAAGGTTTATTGAATGAATGAGTGTTTTATAATAGATGCAAATCTGGTGCTACATGAGTTTTTCTGTTGTTGCTATAGGTGATAAAACATAGCCATTGTGGACTGAGTCAGAAGGAATTTCAGGTGTCCCTTTTCCAAGCTTCCTCATCCTAATATTAAAGGAACTGAGACAAGAAAAGGTAAAGTGACTTCCCAAAACAGAGAAAGGAGTAGTAAATCCATCAACAAACATTTATCAAGTAGTGTACACTGTTTCCGCAGAGCATAAGGCAGTTAAAGTCGCTGCTTTCAAGGAGCTTATGTTCCAGTGGGAAAGGTGATAAACGTGTAAATGAGTAAGATAATTTCAGGCCCTGATAAAATGATGCTACAAAAATACTGATACAGAATATTGGAATGGAGAATAACGGACGGTGGAGAGAAACATAACTGACTGAGTTAACTCACAACTGGATGCTGTAAAGACTCTCAAGGGGGCTGAGGCCTGAATGACGAGGAGACAGCCATGCAAGGTATGGAGGAAGGGTATTGGAAATACAAGTATGAAGGGTCTGAGATGGAAACAAGCTTGATGTGTTTGATGAAAATAAAAACAGCCAGAGTGTTTCAACTAGAATGAGGAGGAGAAGAAAATGAACAGAGACAAGGTTGGCTGGGCCAGTACCAAACCCTGTAGAACGCTGTATATCAGGAAAAGTAATCGTGGGTTTTACAGGGTGTGATGAGACACCGTTAGAAAGGTTTTGAGGAAAGGAGTCATATTATCTAATTTTCATTTTAGAAAAATCACTCAGGCTACTGTGTGGAGAAGGGACTGGGAAAAGGCAAGAGATGATGCTGTGAAACTCATTAGAAGACTGACCCGGTAATCAAGGCTGAACAGTGGTCGCTTGAACTAGGATTGGCAGTAGTGAGGGTAAGCAGTAGGTGGACTCAAGACATCTGTAAGTACCTATAGGACTTAGAGCTAGATGCATTTGAGCAAATGAAGACGCAATTTACAGTGATGGAAAAGACTCTGGAAGAATGAATTGGGAAGATGCGGAAATGATTAGCTCTGCTTTGGACATGTCCACTCTGAAATCTTTTTAAATCAGCTTTCTCAGGTTTAATAAGTCTGAAATTTTTATTAAACATTCAAGTGGAAATTCTAAAACCCAGCTGGATAGGTAAGTCTAGACTCCAAAACAGACGTCAGGGGAGGTGACATGAATTTGAACATCACCAATAAATAGATGATATTTAAAACTATGGCTCTAGGGAAACACTGTGGTTAGAGAAGAAAGGAGGACTGAGACAGTCTGGAGCACTGTGAGAGATCTTCTAGAGGGGGAGGACCCAGAAAAAAAAAATGCTGAGAAAAAGCACAGAAGAGTCTGGCTTCCTGGATGTCTCATGAGCAACCTTGACAAGGACTGTTATTAATGTGGAAATGGGAGAATGGGGGAAGGAGAGCCTAACTGACATGTAGTGAGGTAAGAACGGGAAGTGAGGACACAGTAGCAGCAAGTTAAACATGGCTTCAGATGTTTCCACAGAGTGAGGAAGAAAAATGGAGTCATGTTTGGAAGGGGATGGGGAACCAAGGGAGAGACGCTGGACTGCTAATAAAATGATCCAAACAACAAGGAGAACAGGGTGATAACTGAAGAAACAAAGTCCTGGAGAGGGCCACAGAGGAGACGTACAAAGCAATGTGAAGAGATTCGCCTTTGGCCTTGGAGGCAGCAAGGATGCTTCTTCCACTATAACTTGAGGGAAGGTTAGGTGCTTGGGCTCAGACCCAGGTGGCTGCAGGATTTGGTGAGTTCTTGACTAATTCCATCAGAGTTGAACCCAATTTTTCCAAATCCTACTTCAGTTGCAACCACATAGCCACCCTTAAAATTATAAAGTCGTATTTGTTGTACTGGACACAATAGCTGAAAGTTTTGAAAGATGTAAGTCCTATCTCTACTGATCGACAGTGTGAAATTATGCCACAAATGTAACCTTCTAAGTTTACTGGTGCAAAAGTGTCATTATTTAATCAAATGAAATTAGTATAGCACTAAGCTTATTTTGAATACAACATAAGAGAGACCTTGACCTAAGTTTTTAGTTATTCAAAGGAATAAAGTCAACACACTAAAAAAGTGGAAAAACCTAGGTCCTTGAAATCATCATTGAACCACTGAATTAAGCAACTCTGGAAACTTATCTCAGATTTCTGGTTATGTGAGTTAATAAATGTACTGATTGTTTGAGCCATTTTTTTTGTTGATGATGGCCACTTACAGCTGAAATCATTTTAACAGGCATAGTATTTTACTGGAATAATTGGTAGCGACCTGGAAAAAAATAAAGCTCAAACCTTACAACCAAAATAAATTCCAGACAGATCAAAATATAATCAAAGCTAAAGGTTAACTATCACCATTCCTAATTTTGTACAAAAGCAGCAGAAACTTTAAAGTAAAAGCTGTTCTTTTACATTTTAATTTGATTATTATAAATGATATGTAAAGCATTTAAACTGGGCTGTCCATTGTAACAAATGGAACATTAACGGTGAATAATACAAATGCCAGCCACAACTGACAAGTATTTTGTCATTAAGACACCTTTCATCTTTTATTGCTCTCTTTTCCCATTTTAATATGTTGTATTTTTCTTGAACTATAAAATATTATTTTCTGGATGTCTGCAGATAACATAATATCCTTCCCACACCTTCAGAACAAAGATGACAGTAACAGTAGTGTTGTATCACCAGCACCCACCACCATGCGTGGAACATGAAGTGAAACTTCACTGAATGGATAGATGAATGAATGCATGCACACATTGATGTCAGAAAATGAAGAGAAGGCGATACTTTTTCTGTTTCTGCTGACTGGCAAGGTCAGAAGAAAGAGAATAAGTTGCTGAAGTTTCATGGAAATCTCACAAAGAAAGAAGCCTCATCTTATCCAGTTGATGAGCTCTAAGGAGCTATTGCTCAAAGGTTCTTCCGGGTTGCAGTTCTGAGAACTACTGTAGGAGGACTGAAGAAAACATTTACTGTCTACTGCATACTGGGCACTATACTAGACACTTTAATACATTATTTTATCCTCTATTTCTATTTTGTAAATAAGGTAGGAGTTAAATAGAACCGTCCTCCTATATAACCTGGTTCCTTTTGCTCCTATTACTAATCTCTTACGGATTCACTCCTGTAGTCTCTCCAGTCTCAGCACTTCTAAATGAAGTTGCCCTGCTCACACAAAACTTATGTGTGTGTGTGTGTGTGTGTGTGTGTGTGTGCATGTGAGTGCATGTATATATTAGGATATATATGCTATTAGTTCTGTTTCTGTAGGGGTTGTCTTCTAATGGAGGTACACAATCTATTCAACTGTGGGAATTAGCAAATCCTAGAACATTCAATCTATAGCTCAATAGCCTGAACTCTGCCTAAGTTCAAAATTAATTATCTTCCTCAAGCAAGTGCCCTAACTTGAAAGTCAAGTTGCAGAGTAAGGCAAAAATAACAGCAGTAGTTTTATACATATTTTTGATCTCTTCCTAAGTAAAAACACTGAAAACCTTCCATTGTAGCTACTCAAAATGTGCTTTTAACAACATAGTCAGATATTCCACTAAGATTTACCTTGTTATACTTCTTTTTGGTTTACCATCCAAATGTTTGGTGGGGACATTTACAGACACAATACATGAGTTATTCTACTGCTTTTTTCTTATTCTATGCTAATGAATAAATCTGCTAGGGTGTCTGTGATGGTTAAATTTTATGTACCAATTTGGCTAGGCTATGGTACCCAGCTGTTTGGTCAAACACGAGTCCAGATATTGCTGTCAAGATATTCTGTAGATGTGATTAACATCTACAATCAGTTGAGTTTAAGTAAAGGAGATTGCCCTCAATAATGTGGGTTTTCCTTGTCCAATCAGCTGAAAGACATAATTGCAGAACTGAGGACTCCTGGAAAGGAAGGAATTTTGCCTCAAGACTGTAACATAGAAATCCTGCCAGATTTCCCAGCCTGCAGCCTTGCCCTACACATTTCAGATTTGCCAGCCCCACGATTGCATGAGCCAGTTCCTTAAAAAATATGTTAACATGAGTGCAATCAGGAATAATAGGTAGGTGCCAGTGAACATACTTAGTGAGAGACTGGACGTGGGAAAAGGAGGGAGAAATACGCCTGAGCGTTTAATCTGAGAAACTATGGTTCTAGAGAATGGAAAGCTAAAGATTTACAGAAGAAGACACAGCTTTGGGAGGAAAAGGCTGTGTTCTATTGGGGGATGTTGAGTCTGAAGATCCAGTGAAGCATCCAGGTAGAGATTTCAAGTGACCGCTTAATAACCTGGGTCTGCCCCTCAGGAGAAAGTTTAGGGCAAATATAGGTTTGATCATCATTAGTGAACTGGATGAGAATTCCCAGAGGAAGAAGCAGGACAAGGAAAGAAGACAACCAAGGAGTAAACGCTGCTTGACCCTAATGTTAAGAGGCTCCATAAAAAACTGAAAAGGTCAAGGAGTTGTTCTTGTATATTTTTGTTTTGTTTTATTATGCTAATTATATATATGACCTAAAACTGACCATTTCAGTAATTTTTTAGTGTACAATTTAGTGTCAATTATTACATTTGCCATGTGGTGTAAACATTACCACTATTTCCAAAACTATTTAATTATCCCAAATAGAAATTCTGTAATCATTAAGCAATAGCTTCTCATTCCTCCCTCCCCGCAGCCCCTGGTAAACTTTTTTATTGAGACAGAGTCTCACTCTGTCATCTAGTAGTACAATCTCAGCTCACTGCAACCTTGGCTTCCTGGGTTAAAGCAATCCTCCCACCTCAGCCTCACAAGTAGCTGGAACTACAGGCATGTGCCATCGTGCCTGGCTATTTTTTTTTTAATTATTATTTTTGTAGACACAGGGGTATCACTACATTGTCCAGGCTGGTCTCGAACTCCTGAGCTCAAGTGATCTGCCCTCTTCAGCCTCCCAAAGTACTGGGATTACAGGCATGAGCCATGGGCCTGGCTGGGCCCCTGGTAACTTTTTTTTTTTTTTTTTTTTTGAGACAGTCTTACTGTGTTGCCCAGGCTGAAGCCAGTGGTGCAATCTTGGCTCATGGTGACCTCCACCCCACTGGTTGAAGATTATTTTTGTGCCTCAGCCTCCCAAGTAGCTGGATTACAAGTGTGTGCCACCACAATCAGCTAACTTTTGTATTTTATTTTACTAGAGACAGGGTTTCACCATGCTGGCCAGGCTAGTGTAGAACTCCTCACCTCAGGTGATCTGCCCACCTCAGCCTCCCAAAGTGCTGGGATTACTGACATGAGCCACTGCGCCCGACTGCACCTACTAACTTCTAATCTACTTTCTGTCTTTATGAATTTGCCTACTCTAGGTATCTCATATAAGCAGAATCATACATTTGTCCTTCTGTGTCCAACTTATTTCACTTATCATAATGTCTTCAATGTTTATACGTGTTGTGGCATGTATCAGAACTTCATTCCTTTTTATGTATTGTGCCTTTTGCAGTTAGGAAACAACATTAGGAAGAACAGCAAGCATGAGTATATCAGGACTAGTTAACAAGGCTCCAGGGGTAGGGAGGGGAGGAGAACAATCAACTGGAAGGCCAGAACTGAGTGCAGAAGCCATAATCTGTTAGCCAAGAATTCTGTAGAACAGAAAGGCATCTGGAAGTTGGAGGTCACTGAACAAATCTTCCTCTGAGAACCAGATAGAAAACTTATTTCAGACTAATGAATGAACTTAATACAAGATTCTCCTCTTCTGGTGGGAAGATCTGGTGGGAAACAGGTCTGAATAAACAGTTCCATGGTTCCAGTGTCCAGATGCAGGTGTACCTCTACACACAGTTACTACCTGAAGGAGAATAAAGAGCATGAGCCAGAGAAGCACATCAAAAATAGATTATCAAGCTAAGGAGGGCAGAGGAGCTGAAAGGCAGCTCAACTCTGATGACAGAGGAACTTCCAGAGGGAATGAGTGAAATACTCAGAAAGCTACATCAAAAGCTAGATTCTATTAACACAAACTTTGTGTAAGACAGCTCCATTTAGAGATACTGGAACTGGAGAGATGACAGAAGTGACTTCAAGACAAATAAGTAATTGGAACAACATGAGCCAGGTTGTATGGGACCGAGGTCCCCAAATATTTATGCCAGATAGGGTACCTGCCTATTATCTCTGATTGCTCCTATGTTATTATTTTGGCCCTAAAAGCCTGAAAGATATTAGTGTAACTTCTAAAGGAAAAAAGTATCCTGAATGCTTTCAATTCTTACGGATGAGAAGTATGCATATCCCTTCACCCAAATGATTAAATTATTGTTCGTGAAGCTAAGCTTCTTATTATACAGCATCTATCTCAAATAATGTAATTTTGCCTCCTAGTAAATGTGTTCAGTAAGCTTCTGAATTTAATATAAATTTACCAATTTTGCTGAATAAAAGCCAAAGAAAATATAGAAGTCTACAGAAGATATTTTGTATAATATCTGTCTTTTAAAAATCTATTGAGACTTAACTTGTGGCCTAACAAATGGTCTATCCTGGAAAATGTCCCATATGCACTTGAGAAGAACATGTATTCTGTTGTCATTGGGTAGTGTCTTCTATATATGACTGTGAGTTCTAGTTGCTTTACTGTGTTTTTTAAGTCCTTTAATTCCCAATGTAATCTTCTGATTTTTCTATCCATTATTGTGAGTGGGTACTGAAGTCGCCAACTAGTATTGTTACTTATTTATTTGTTTGTTTGTTTATTTATTGAGACAGGGTCTCACTCTGCTGTACAGGCTAGAGTGCAGTGGCATGCTCACAGCTCATTCAGCCTTAACCTTCTAGGCTCAAGAGATCCTCCTGCCTCAGCTTCCCAAGCAGCTGAGACTACAGGCATATGCCATAGTATTTTGTATTTTTTGTAGAGAGGGGGTTTTGCCATGTTGCCAGGCTGGTCTCAAACTCCTGGGCTCAAGTCATCAGCCTGAATCAGAGATACAGGATTCTTGATTAGCAGTTTGGGTTTTTTATTTTTGTTTGTTTGTTTAGCATTTTTAATGTCAGCCCATGGCCTTCTAGCCTCCAAAGTTTCTGAAGAGAAATTTGCTGATAAGTGTTTTGAGGATCACTCATATGTATTGAGTCGCTTCTCTCTTGCAGCTTTCACAATTCTTTGTTTGGTCTTTGGCTTTCAACAGTTTGATCATACTGTGTTTCAATGTGAGTCTGTGAATTCATCCTACTTGAAGTTTGTTGAGTTCGCTACCTGTTTATATTCATGTCTTTCATCAAATTTGGGAAAGTTTCAGCCATTATTTCTTCAAATATCCTTTCTGCTCTTCACTCGTTTTCCTTTCTCTCTGGACTGTCACAATGCATATACTGGTCAGCCTAATGGTGTCCCACATATCCCTTAGGCTCTGTTTTACTTTTCTTCAATCTTTTTTCTTTCTGTTTTTCATATTTGATAATTTCCATCGTCCTATCTTTGAACTCACTGATACTTCCTTCTGCCCACTGAAATCTGCCTTTGAATCTCTCTCGTAAATTTCTCATTTCAGTCATTGTAACTTTTAGCTCCAGAATTTCTTCCTAGTTTCTTTTTAGGTTTTCAATCAATTTACCGATATTTCTATTTTGTTCATACATCATTTTCATCACCTTCTCCACATCTTCCTTTAGTTCTTTCAGCACCTTTAACACAGTTGTTTTTAAAGTCTTTATCTAGTATATCCTTTATCAGGTCTTTTCCAGGGATTGTTTCTATTGATTTATTTACTTTTTCCTTTTAATGTGCCATACTTTCCGGTCTCTTTGTATACCTTCTGATTGTTTTTATTGAAAACTGAAGGTCTGAATCTATTGATGTGATAACTCTGGAAATCAGATTCTTCTCCTTCCCAGGGTTTGTTAGTTTTTGTTTTTGTTTTTATTGTTTTAGGGTGTATTTTTTGTTTTGTTTTGTTTTGTTTTGCCAAGGATCAGCCAGAGGTGTAAAAGTAAGGTCTTCTCAGGTCTTTTCTGAGCCTGGACCTTTCCCTGAGTATCTGTGGTGACTTCCTAATTTCTCCCTTTATATGCAGTTGCTTTTGAGTGTCCTACTCTTCACTCTCTGGCTTCCAAAAGGGACAAAAAAAAAGGGAGGGGGGATAAAAAGGTGTAATCTGTTTAAATTCTCTAGAAATCACTTCAGCCAGAGGAAGAGGGGCTTACATTAACAGGGAGACGTGCAAAACAAAACCACCACTTTTTTGTCCACATCCCTGTGTTGGGAAGCAGCAATCAGTGATCAGAGCAGAGATTCCTAATATTTGGAGATCAGGTTCTGTTTTGCCCACCTTGGCTCCTACAAGCTGTATACACATGCATAGTTGCCTGCTACAGGGCTAAAGGGTGGGGGATGAGTAGCTGCTACTATGTCAAGAGCTAATGTTATCCAAAACTGACCTGGTGCAGTGGCTTACAACTATAATCCCAGCACTCTGGCAGGCCGAGGCAGGTGGATCACCCGAGGTCGGGAGTTTTGAGACCAGCCTGGCTAACATGGCAAAACCCTGTGTCTACTAAAAATACAAAAATTAGCCAGGTATTGTGGTGGATGCCCGTAATCTCGGCTAATTGGGAGGCTGAGGCAGGAGAATCGCTTTAACCTGGGGGGTAGAGATTACAGTGAGCCGAGATTACACCACTTCACTCCAGCCTGGGAAGTAGAGCTAAACTCAGTCTCAAAAACAAACAAAAAACCAACAAAATTAACCACAATTTACCATCAAGCCTTCCCCTAGATGTTGCAATTCTTTTGTTGTTGTTGTTGCTGTTGCAATTATTTAATACACTCCAGATTTTTGAAATAGTTACATCAGACAGACTCTGCCAATGCAATTGTTCTCTGCATGGAGAGACAGATTTCTGGTGCTTCCTACTCTACCATGTTTTCAGAATCCTCTCACCTATGTTACCTTTTTGTCCATGTCTCCTGCTGGCCCGACTGAGAGTCTCACCTTCCATTCCAAGCAGTCTTTGTATGCCTTCTGAAGTAACACAATTCCCTCTCTAAGATAAATTCTGGTGCCACTTATAAAGATAACTTTTTACATTGATACATTTCATATAAATCTTCATATTTACCTGTTCACATATTATTATAAAACCTTTGTCACCACACTTACAAAAGATCATTATAATATCTACGGATACCAACAAGCAAACATGTTCTGCTTTGTCAGAGAGAAAAACCATCCACAGATGGTAAAGAGACCTCACTTAATTAAGGATACTCAACTACTGTCAATTTAAAAATTCACACATCAAAAAGCACTTAAAGAGCTATTCATTTTGCTGCCTAAAATACATAAAAATAAAATCACTTGGCTATTTAACAGATTACGAGGCTCTTAAATGAATTATATTAAGGGCTTTAGCACTAAACCATGTCCACTCAAAGCATAAAATTCCCTGCACATGTTTAATGCTGTCTCACTTTCAAATAAATGTCAACCTCGAAACAATTTATTTTCTCAAAATTCTTCAAGAGTTATTTTATATTCTAGTGCCCTTGGATCTTTGGCTCTTCATCTTTTTTTATTCACCTCCTGGAGCCTGGCTTGGATTACTGTTAGCTGAAAATAATGAGCTACATATTGTTTACTTCACACCTAATGGTACCCACAGTGAGAATGACAGCTTATTGTAACTAAGCAAATTAAATTACTACAAGGTCAAATTAGTGTGAGTCCAGAGTAGCTCAATAATTACAGATCTGGGTCACTAGTCTATCTACCAAGAACATGATGAATAATGAAATAGGTAACACTTATTAGCCATCTACATGTCTAGTCATTTCAAATACATATTCTCCTTTAACCCTTCCAACTTGGGCACATGGTGAGTGTAAGCATAACAATGCAGAAATGGTTAAGCAACTGTGCCTTGCACACAAATTAAACATCTAGGAAGTGACAGAACTTGATATAAACCCAATTTTTTTTCTGACTCAAAAGACTATCCTCTTAATACTGATATTTGTTATGCACTATTGCTTTTCATTTTATTATACATGTTTACACTCTAAGAATTTTTATCTAAATTTTGGAAATTAAGGCAGCCTCCTTGTTGACACCATGGTTTAATCAACTGAACAGATACAAATTAGGTAGCATTTTAGACTTCTTATAAAGAACATGCCATTAGTAATTTTAATATTTCCATGAAAATGCTTATTTTTCAGATAATAATCTTATTTGTGTGTTAGACGGTGAGCTAAACATATTTTCTAGAAATTACTTACTGAGTCCTAGAAAGTTTTTATTTCTCCCAACTAATGAACTGATTCCCCTACTGTTTAATATTACAGACTTGCATCTCCTTAATTAGAATATAAACTCTTTAGGAGAGGAGATTAGGTGCTGTTTTTCTTTAGCATACCCTACAATATCCAGCATAATTTTACCACAGACACAAGGTATAAACTCAGGACACTCTTATTCATATAGTCTCAAAGATCAGTGAGGAATAAATTCTGTAATAGATAACTATAACTCAGCAAGACATTTCTTTCTTTCTTTTTTTCCTAACTGAGATACCAAGGCAAAGAAATTTCTTTATGGGAATAGGGCAGACTCTTGCATGTCAACATATCCCTTTCACTCACCATACTACCACCACCCAGCCCTAAAACAGTTGAAAGGCAGCAAGCCTCTCATCCCTGGACCTCATATATTCCTCCCCTCCATAGGCTGCTGAGGCGGCTGAGGCTGCTGAGCCGAGATGTGCTCCCATAAGGAACAAGGCAGTTAGAGGCACTGGGGCACTGCTTCAACATGTATTACCTTGTATTTTTAATCAATTCATAAATATCCTTTCTTCTGCTTATTTGCTAGCTTCAGATAAAAATGAAAATCTCAACCACGCCATTATTCATGCCAAGCCTTAAACCTGGATCAACCTTTGCCATCTAATGTCGCTCATCAGACACAATTGTAAATCCTTCAACTACATTATTTTATTCAATCCTCACAAAAACAAAGAGTGATATGGCAGAGACAGTTACAGTGCTCACCAATGACTGTAAAATGTCCACATCTCTCAGCCTCCCTTGCAGATAGATTGGGAATATGGGATTAGTTCCCACCAAAGAACTATGAGTAGAAATAGCATATGTCTGGGTCCAAAGAAGTTAAAACCTGGCTTACCTCCTCCATCCTTCTTTTCTCTTGCAATAATGATCTTGATTTGGAAGCCACCAGCCACAAGAGGAAGGTGAGCTGACAGATCCACACTAGAGTCTACGAGAGTGAAGAATATAATTTCATTGTGTTAAACCATCAAAGTTTCAGAATTTGTCTGTTAAGCAGCAGAGCCTACCCTGTCCTGACACACATAGATATTTGAAATATGTAATAACTAGTACAGATTATGCACTAATCTATTAGAATGAATGCAATGACCAATGAATGAATGTAATTGGCTGTAAATGACTGACGTGGCCGTATGAGTCCATACCAGTTGAACAGCCACGAAAAAAACTCTACAAATTAATTCCAGTTTTATAATTGGTGAAACAGAAGCATTGAGAGCTTGCCTAAGACAATGACTTATAAATGGCTGAGTAGGAATTCAAATCAGCCCTCTGATACATAACCTATTCTCTTTCTGTCTCAACATTCTGCTTCCTACTTGTTGAATGATGCCTAAATTACCTGAACAATTCATCAAGACTGCAGTAGAAGTGTCCAAATGCTTAATTGTTTATTTAAAGCATAAGGTATGGTCCAATAGTATATGTTTAATTATTGTTGAATTTTCTATAACTTAAACTCATTCTTACCTCTGTATAGAATGTCAGTATTATATTTTGTTTTTCCTTTCAAATTTGCCTTTTGTCATTATTCGTCATTAACCCTGAAACTGTATTATTGAAGTGGATACATCCAACATTATGACATAACATATATTAAAAAGGCAAGAGGAAATTAAATTGGATGAAGTGCTTGGCTTTTGGCATAGTTCTTTTGCTCCTGCTGCTCATTCTTCATTTAAATTCATAAGTCTCTTTCTCCATGACAGGATAATCATCTCCACAGCAACTAACTATTATATCACAAAGGACTGTGCCTGTGAGTGAGAACAGATCAGCAGGAGCTGAGCAACACTTAAGCAACAGAGATTCTATTTTCACACAAATATCTCTAATTATAATAAGCTAAGGAAGAAATATATCATTCCCTCCCCAACACTCCTCCCCCCATAATACAAGCAGAGCTCTCTCTACATGGTTTCTCACATAAAAAAATGGTGCTTTCAACCACAAATGTGTTTAATAAGAGGCTATTCCCATACAGAGATAATAACACCTGTTACTGCCAGACAAATATGTGTCTAGACTGAAAAGCACGCACTGATTGAATTAAAAATCACACAGACATACTGCACAATTTAGAGCAGAAATCAAAGCAGGATTTGTGTGACGCGCAGATTCAACATATATTACCCTTTGTGTTACACAGATCCTTTGTAGACTGCTAATAACAATAAAAAAATAAATAAATAAAAACCTCTTTAAAAAGTAAAAGGAAGGGTATAAGAATTGCCACCTGGCTAAAAGGCATTACCAGAGCTTCTCTTTCCAAAGAGAAAACTTAGAATGGTGTGGTCAAGAGCTGGCATCATTTGACTAATCAAAACAATGGCAAGGCCGGGCGCGGTGGCTCAAGCCTGTAATCCCAGCACTTTGGGAGGCCGAGGCGGGTGGATCACGAGGTCAAGAGATCGAGACCATCCTGGTCAACACGGTGAAACCCCGTCTCTACTAAAAATACAAAAAATTAGCTGGGCATGGTGGCATGTGCCTGTAATCCCAGCTACTCAGGAGGCTGAGGCAGGAGAATTGCCTGAACCCAGGAGGCGGAGGTTGTGGTGAGCCGAGATCGCGCCATTGCACTCCAGCCTGGGCAACAAGAGCGAAACTCCGTCTCAAAAAAAAAAAAAAACAACAACAACAATGGCAAGATACTTTAAATTTGAAATGGGCTTGAACACTTTACGACACAATCTGAAAACAGCATTTTCAATGGCAAGCAGAATTATCTAGGATAGCTGAAACCTCAGTAATACACTGGTGATCAAATCCAAGAGAACAGTAGATGTCTATCACATTCTGCTGATGACCCACTATTTTACACTGGTTTTGTAGAATTTAAAATCAAATCATGTTTATAATCTAAAACACACAACCTTACGAGTTACATGCTTCAAGAATATCAATCTTGCCTTTCCCACTAGATGATAAACATCTTGAGGGCAGGCAGTCTGTCTTGTATCATTATGCTATTTTCTATAACAGTACAATCTATGATAAAGAGCTATTGTGTCAATTTAATATTGAAATGACAAGGTCCTCAGACATATGACAACAGGAACAAAAATAATTGAAGTTGACTGTTTTTTTGCCGCAAGGCTCAAATGAGTTGTGTAGTGAAGGGCTCCAAAATTCACTACTCCAGAATTGTGTATGTATGTGTGAGACAGCGTCTCGCTCCTGCCTGGGCTGGAGTGTAGTGGCACAATCACAGCTCACTGCAGCCTGACTTCTCCAGGCTCAAGTGGTCTTCCCACCTCAGCCTCCCCAGTAGCTAGGATAGGACTACAGCCATGTGCCACCACACCTGGCTAATTTTTGCATTTTTTTGTAGAGACAGAGTTTCACCATGTTGCCTAGGCTGGTCTCAAACTCCTGAGCACAAGCAATCCACTCCCCTCTGCCTCCCACAGTGCTAGTATTACAGGTGTGAGCCACAAGTCTCTATATCACTCTTAAATGGGCATATTCACAAAACATATATTATTTGTCCCGTTTATTCTCCTAGAAGTCCATAAGTCTTTCCAGAAAGTCAGTTGTTTTCCCATAAACACCGTTTTCCTCCTCTTCCCTGTTGAAATGGTATACAGGTCCCAATTTCTGTGAAGTCCTGCACATAGGTAATTAAATCTATTTTCTTGCTAATCTGTCCCTTGTCATTTTCACTTGAAAGCCTCCAAAAATTGAATCTAAGAGGGTAGAGGAAATTTGTCCTCCCTGGCAGTTGTAAAGGGACCACCACTCTGGATTCTGTCATCACTGGAGCCCTCCCAAGTCATCTAACCCATTCATCTGCTTCCATGTCATCAGGAGAATAATACTGAACCCTCAGCCTGACCCCATTATCAGCCATCTCAAAGAAGCACCTAAAATCTCTAGCCCAACTCCCACCCCCACTCTCATATCCATATCTGCTGTGTCTTCATCATCTTTATTGTCACTTTCTGGGTGCTGATGACCTGATGGCGGAAGTCAGTGAACTTTGTTGACACGGTTTTCTGTAAGCTCACACTTTTCACTTCAACGGGGCCCATACTGCTGCCCAGTAGTCTGCCCACTAATGTCCAGTAATTAGGTTATTTTTTATTGATTCCATAAAATCATCTATGTGAGGGATAATATTCCAAATTTTAAATAACTAGTATGACAGAGGCACCAATCTTAAATTTTTATGGCTCTAGAGCAGGGTCTGAGAGAGGACCCAGATAAATTTTGCTTTTACCCTTTCATTGCCTCCTGGGTGATTCTCCTGCCTCAGACTCCTGAGTAACTGGGATTACAGGCGTCTACCACCACACTCTGCTAATTTTTTCTATTTTTAGTAGAGAGGGGGTTTTGCCATGTTGGTCAGGCTGGTCTTGAACTCCTGACTGGAGATGATCTACCTGCCTTGGCCTCCCAAAGTGCTGAGATTATAGGCGTGAGCCAGCACACCTGGCCATGCTGACTTTTTTTTTAAATTAACAAACTCCTTCAATTTAAGACAACTTTGTCTATTATTAACTGTCCTTTCCGTTTTAAACTTTAAAAAATAATTAAAAAAAAAAAGAGACCTATAGCACCAGATAATCCTAGGTGGTCTCCCATCCAGTACTAACCAGGCCTGACCCTGCAGGCTAGATGTGGCCTGTGACCATCAGTTTACTACCTGTAGTATGACAATTTTGGGAGCTTATTTTGTTTTCTGGGAAAGAGATTAAATTTTTCCAGTGTAGACCTTAGAAGTCTCCTGGGAGAAAAATAGATACAGATATCAACCTCTTCTCTTTTAACACTCTAGGTTATTAGAACATCTTAGAGAGATATAGATAGATGGTCACACTTGAATCCACCTAGAAGGAAAGGAGATCCAGAACCCCAAGAAGTTGGAGGACCTGGGTATATTACAGGAGTCCAGATAAGTAACTTGAGGCCAGAGACTCTCTTGATTCTGTCACCTTAGCACTGGGGGCATGCTTGGTCAAAAAAGTTGTGGAGAAGAGTGTATATTAAAGAGGAGCACATGTCAGTGGCATGGTGATCATAATAGTAAAGGTGGTATCTCCTTTTTTCTCCTTATACTCTGAAAAACTGCAGCTCCAACCAGCAGTGGTCAGGGGCCTTGGTCATTCCAGCAATAGACAGTGATGATCTCCAGAGGTGTGAGACTTTGTGTTTCTAACAGCAGACTACAGCCAGGGCAGCAATAAAAGTCACTACTACTTGATGGGCTGATTACAGTCTCTGCCTCTCTCTGAACTAGTTACATGAAAACAAGACTGGCCTCAAGAATGAATGTGTATTCTGAGTTTTAAGGCAGTGGGTAGGGTCAACTCCAAAGGGTAATCTGTAAAAATATGAAACTGAAATCATAATCATTTAATTTATATATTAAAGAGAAACATGATTATGGCATAGGAATAGGCAAATAGATTAATGGAGCAGACTAGTGAGTCCAAAAATAGACCCAAACATATACAGTCAATTGAATGTTTACAAAAACACCAAGTCAATTCATTGGGAAAAAAACTCTTCAAACAATTGGTGTTGAAACAGCTATGAAAAGGTCTGGGAAAAAAATAAAGCTTGACCCTATCTCACAGCAGAGACAAACATTGGTTTGACATGAATCATAGATGAAATATGAAATGTAAAACTACAAAAGTTCTAGAAGAAAATACAGGAGAATATCTTTGCAACCTTGTGATAGGCAAAGACTTCTTAGAACACAAAAAGAACTAAGCATAAAAGAAAAAAATGGATAAATTCAACTTTATCACAATTTAAAACTTCTGATCATCAGAAGACGCTGTTAAGATAGTTTAAAAGGCAAATTAGGTTTTCAGTCTTGTAGCTAACCACCTCTGAAGTCATTGCTCCATTCTAACAAGTAAAGAGCTGAACAAATTGAAAACTGAGTAACTCTTCTTAAACCCATCAGAAAAGTGAGATCACAGGGCATACTGCTCTCCCAAACTTGGAGAAATGGACAGATTATTATAGGAAATTACAAGTTCCTGGGACAGAAACCCACAAGAAGAAACTGCCAAAGAAACCAGTCTGGGATAGGAAAACCTGAATTGTAATTGACAAATCACTGGAGGCCCAGAGTGGACAATTCTGACAGTTAAAAACTTAAGGGGGACTCATTCTTCGAGTTCCCACACTTTTGTGAGTTTTACCTCCAGGAGCTCTACCAAATCTTCACAATATATATTGGAGAAGAATCCCCATCTGCTTCTAGAAGGGGAATGAGGAAATTATAATCAGAAACATACCAATGCATTCTGTTCTTAACAAGGCCTGGCCTCAAGAGAAACTATTTTAAAGAGCCTAAATGATTAGGGCTTTTTTCAGAGGCTAACAAACCTGGGAAAGGAAAATACTCAACTCTAGCCCGCTCTAACAATTCTGTCCCACTAAAGGGAGAGAATAATTATTATTGTGTAATTCACAGTCTGAGGCACAGGCTTATTAAAAGATTGAGACCTAATAACAGGACTATTGGACGCTTCTCCTCCCGCCGCAGCTTACCAATACATTCCTAAAGGCCTGTTTACCTCAGTTCCTTTTACCCGATATATAAACAACCATATCTTGTGAGAGCTCTCTCACAAGACAGCACTTGGAGGTTGGTGCTAAACCATTAGAAACTGCATTCATGATCCAATCATCCTTCCACCTCCAACACTGGGGATTACAATTCAACATGAGATATGGGTGGGGACACAGAGCCAAATCATATCATTCTGCTCCAGCCACTCCCAAATCTAATGTCTTTCTCACATTTCAAAACACAATCATGCCTTCCTAACAGTCCCCCAAGGTCTTAACTTATTTCAAATTTAACTCAAATGTCCAAGTCCAAAGGCCCATATTAGACAAGGCAAGTCCCTTCTGCCCATGAGCATTCAAAATTAAAAAGCCACTTCAGAGACACAATGGAGATACAGGAATTGAGAAAATGCTCCTCTGAAAGGGAAAAACTAGCCAAAGCAAAGGGGCTACAGGCCCCATGCAAGTCCAAAACCTAGCAGGGCAGTCATTGAATTTTTTTTTTTTTTTTAGACAGAGTCTCATTCTGTTGCCCAAGCTGGAGTGTAGTGGCATGATCTTGGCTCACTGCAACCTCCCCCTACTGGGTTCGAGTGGTTCTGCTGTTTCAGCAACCCAAGTAGCTGGGATTACATGCATGTGCCACTACGTCTGGTTAATTTTTATATTTTTTAGTAGAGACAGGGTTCTGCCATGTTGGCCAGGCTGCTCTCAAACTCCTTATCTCAGGTGATCCACCTGCCTCAGCCTCCCAAAATGCCGGGATTACAGGCATGAGCCACAACGCCCAGCATTCAGGCCACATTGATGCAAAGGATGGTCTCCCAAGGCCTGGGCATCTCCACCACTGTGGCTCTGCAGGGTACAACACCCTTAACCACTTTCATGGGCTGCCTTTGAGTGCCTGCAGCTTTTCTAGGTGCATGATGCAAGCTGTCCATGGATTTATCATTCTGGGGGCTGTAGAATGGTGGCCTTCTTCTCACAGCTCCACTAGGTAGTGCCCCAGTGGCATTCTGTGTGGAAGCTCCAATCCACATTTTCCCTTTGCACTTCCCTAATACAGGGTCTCCTTGAGGGCTCCACCCCTGTAGCAGACTTCTGCCTGGATATTCAAGCATTTTCATATATCCTCTGAAACCTAGTTAGAGACTCCCATACCTCAATTCTTGCCTTCTACCCACCTGCAGACCCAACACTACATGAAAGCCACCAAGGCTTGGGGCTTGTGCCCTCTGGAGCAGTGGCCTGAGATGTTTCTGGGGCTCTTTTATCCACAGCTGGAGCCAGAGTTGCTGCGATGAAGAGAACAGTGTTCCAAGGTTGTACAGGGTAGTGGGTCCCTGGGCCTAGCTCACAAAACTATTCTGTCAAAGTTCCACAGATCTCTAGGGCAGGGGCACATGCCACTAGTCTCTTGTCTAAAGTATAGCAAGAATGACTTTTACTCCAGTTTTTAACAATCTCCTTATCTCTATCTGAGACCACCTCAGCCTGAACTTCATTGTCCATATCACTATAAACATTTTAGTCACAACAATTTAACACATATCTAGGAAGTTCCAAACCGTCCCACATCTTCCAGGCTTATTCTGATCCCTTCAAACTGTTCCAGCCTATGCCTGTTACCTAGTCCCAAAGCTACTTCTTTATTTTCAAGTATATTTGTAGCAATGCTCCACTCCTGGTACCAATTTTCTGTATTAGTCTGTTCTCACACTGCTATAAAAAACTACATGAGACTGGATAATTTGTAAAGAAAAGAGGCTTAATTGGCTCATGATTCCATAGGCTGTACAGAAAGCATGGCTGGGGAGGCCTTGGGAAACTTACAATAATGGCAGAAGGCAAAGGGAAAGGAGGCATATCCTACATGTCTGGAGCAGAAGGAAGAGAGAGCAGTGGGAAGCAGAAGGAAGAGAGAGCACTTTTAAACAACCAGATCTTGTGAGAACTCATTCATTATCATGAAAACAGCAAGGGGGAAAACTCACTCATTATCACGAAAATAGCAATGGGGAAATCTGCCCCCATGATCCAATTACTTCTCACTAGACCCCATCTCCAACAGTGAGGATTACAATTTCACATGAAATTTGGGTGGGGGACAAAGAGCCAAACCATATTATTAATGAAACTCGATCTCTACTAAAAATAAAAATAAGAAAAGAAAATATGTTTAGAAAAAGAAAGAGAGAAATCAAGAAAATATACTTAGAAAAAGAAAGAGAGAAAACAAGAAAATATGTTTAGAAAAAGAAAGAGAGAAATCAAGAAAATATGCTTAGAAAAAGAAAGAGAAAACAAGAAAATATGTTTAGAAAAAGGAAGAGCAAAAACAAGAAAATCTTACTTTGGATTTAATATGTTCTTCTTTCTCTAGTTTTCTTTAGAAAACTAGAGAAAGAAGAACATATTAAATCCAAAATAAGAAGAAGAAAAGAAATAATAGAAAGAAATATACTTAGAAAGAAAGAAAAAATACTTAGAAAGAGAGAAAAGGAAATGTGTTTAGAAAAAGAAAGCAAAAACAAGACAATCTTCTTACTTTAGAAAACTAGAGAAAGAAGAACATATTAAATCCAAAGTAAGAAGAAAAGAAATAATAAAAATTAAAAAAGAAATCAATAAAATTGAAAACAGAAAATCAATACAGAAAATTAGCAAAACTAAAAGCTGGTTTTTTGAAAAATCAACCAAATTAATAACCCTCAGCCAGGCACACATTACAGGTGGTTCACACCTGTAATCCCAGCCTTTGGGAGGCTGAGGCAGGCAGATCATGAGGTCAGGAGTTTAAGACCAGCCCGACCAACATGATGAAACCCCATCTCTACAAAAATACAAAAAAATTAGCTGGGTGTGGTGGCACACACCTGTAATCCCAGCTACAGGAGGCCAAGGCAGAAGAATCACTTGAACCGGGGAGGTGGCGGTTGCAATGAACTGAGATTGCACTCCTGTCTGGGTGACAGAGGGAGACTCCATCTCAAAAAAAAAAAATTAATTAATTAATAATCCTCTAGCTGGGGTAACTAAGGAAAAAAAAGAGAGGACACAAATTACTAATATCAGAAATGAAAGAGGGGACATCACTACAAATCCCATGGACAATCAATGGAACAGAATAGAGGCCCCAGAAATTCACCCACATAAGTAGGGTCAACTGATCTTTGACAAAGGAGCAAAGACAATACAAAAGAGCAAGACAGTGTTTTTAACAAATGCTGCTGGAACAACTGGACATCCACATGAAGAAAAGAAATCTAAACACAGATGTTACACCCTCCACAACGAATAATTCCAAATGGATCACAAACCTACATTTAAAACACAAAACTACAGAACTCTTAGAAGATAAAAAGAGAAATACTAAATGACCTTGGTATGGTGATGACTTTTTAGCTATAACACTAAGGGCATGATCCATTAATTGATAGATAAACTTCATTAAAATTAAAAACTCATGTTCTGTGAAAGATGTTATCGGGATAATGAGAAGATAAGCCAGAGACTGGGTTGTCTTTGCAAAAGACATATTTGATAAAGGACTATTATCTAAAATATATAAAGAACTATTAAAACTCAACAATAAAAAGAAAACAACCCAATTAAAAATAGGCAAAAGACCTGAACAGACACCTCACAAAAGAAGATATACAGATGGCAAATAAGCATATGAAAAGATGCCCAATATTGTATATCATTAGGTCATTGCAAATTAAAACAACAATGAAATATCATTACACAGCTATTAGAATAGCTAAAATTCAGGCCAGGCATGGTGGCTCATGCCTATAATCCTAGCACTTTGGGAGGCTGAGGCAAGCAGATCACTTGAGGTTGAGAGTTGGAGACCAGTCTGGCGAATATGATGAAACCCCATCTCTATTAAAAATACAAAAATTAGCTGAGCATGGTGGCACAAGCCTGTAATTCTAGCTGCTCAGGAGGTTCAGGCAGGAGAATTGCTTGAACCTGGGAGGTGGAGGTTGCAGTGAGCTGAGATCACACCACTACACTCCAGCCTGGGCAACAGAGCAAGACCATCTCAAAAACAAACAAACAAAAAAGAATAGCCAAATCCAAACACTAACACCGTAAGATGCTGTGGTGAGCATATGGAGCAAAAGAAACTCTCATTCATGTAAAATAGTATAGCCACTTCAGAAGACAGTTTGGCAATTTCTTATAAAACTAAACATATTCTTACCACATGATCCAGCAACTGCTCTCCTTGGTATTTACACAACTGAGTTGAAAACTTATGTCCACTCAAAAACCCGCACACAAATGTTTATGGCAGAGTTATTAAAAGAAACCAAAACTTGGAAGCAACCGAGATGTTTTTCAGTAGGTTTATATGAATAAACTGTGGTATATCCAGACAGTGAAATATTATTCAGCACTAAAAAGAAATGAGCTATCAAGCTATGAAAAGACATGGTATGGATGAACCTTAAATGTATGGTACACAGTGAGAAAAAATTATCTGAAATGGTCACATATTGTATGATGCCAAGTATATGACAGTCTGGAAACCGTAAAACTAAAGAGACAGTAAAAGTATCAGTGGTTTATAGAAATTGTAGGGGGGGAAGGATGAGTAGTCAGAGCACTGGGGATTTTTAGGGCAGGGAAACTATTTTGTATCATACTGTAATGGTATATGTATATGCCATTACATATTTGTCAAAATCCACAGAATGTACAACACCAAGAGTGAAGCCTAATGTGAAGTATGGGCTTTGGTGATGTGTCACTGTAGAAGCATTCAGTCGTGACAAATGTAAAACTCTAGTGCAGGATGCTGAAAGTGGGAGATGGGCATTTGTGAGACAGAGAGTACATGGAAAATCTTCGCATTTTTTGCTGTGAACCTAAAACTGCTCTAAAAAATAAAGTCTTTAAAAATGCACCACATCTGACTACTTTGCAATTTTTGTGGAGATGAGGTTTCACCACGTTGCCCAGACTAGTCTCAAACTCCTAGACTCAAGGAATCCGCCAGCCTCAGCCTCCCAAAGTGCAAGCACTAAATGCATGAGCCACATGCACTCTGCCTAATTATTTTTAAAAATGTATCTTACCATGTAAATGTATCTCGAAACCATACTGAAAACTAAATTACAAGTACTTCTAATATCATTGCTCAGTTAATGATTTTCAATATAATTTTCTCTTGGAAAGGACTGTACACTTATTCTCTGTTGCATATTATTATTATAATATTATTATTTTTGTAGAAAGGATGTCTTGCTGTGTTGTCAAGGCTGGTCTCTAACTCCTGGGTTCAAGCAGTCATCCTGCCTTAGCCTACCAAAGTTCTAGGATTACAGGTGTGACCCACTGGCCCGGCCCACATTGTATATGTTTTATTTCCAAGACTATTTCCTAAACTAAAACATTTATAGTATTTTTTTCTCCATTAATACTTTTTAACTGTTTGAAAAATGAAAAGGTTTTATAATTGTGTATCCAAAATTCATTTTGGGCTAACGTGGAAAAATTTTTTTTTCCTTAAATGTACATCATCAAAATGAAATTTTTTTCAATACTTAAATGTGACTTCAAATAATAGAGTTTTAAAAGACATTGGCTTAACTTAAAAAAGAAAAGCAGATGGCAAAGATGTGTTATTAAATACCAGCTATGAAAATGAGATGTCTAAATTCCAGATGAGAATGGAGTGAATGGGGATGCGTATATGTGAATATTTACATATCAAAGCTGTACTCGCCAAGAATGTTTTGCTTTAGATTAAGTAAAAACTACTCAGAAAATCTTGGATCTTTCTGAAAATGAAAATAATTGAATTTCAAAAGCCAAAAGTTTCAACAACTTCCAGATTAAGAAATGGAGTCCCACCTAATTTGAAAAGATGATTGGAAAACTTTTATTCTATTATACAACTAGCATAAAAGAAAACTTCTGAACTACCTAGAAGTCTTAGATTCTCTACTTTCAAGTTGCGGCCACATTCCTGTGCTCTCGTGATGGAATGGCCCCCGACATTAAAATACATCTGGTTTATGTTCCTGCCATATGTAATAAATCAACGCATAACAGATAATAAACCTGGCAGGTTGTATTCCTACAGGCTTTGGTTTCTATCCACTTAGCCTCTGCAAATTTGATGATTTCTCCATCTTAGTTTATCTATGGATAACTACTAAGAGAGAGCCCCAAACACAGATCCTTTGGAATAAAGAGCTTATCTCCAAAGGCAATCAATCAGCAGGAAACTTTAAAAGACCAATAGACCAATCTCTGCTACTGCATCTTTATGAGCGTTGGAAAACTAACCCCACCATTTCATGAAGCTAGCCCTCCTACTCTATGGTCCTTTTTACCCAATTATATTTAGTAATAGAGGTTTACTACTGGAGTATAATAGGCCTATTCACTATTAGGTTTATTCAGAAATTTATTCATTTTAGTACAAATATTCAAAAAAAAAAACTAAGCAGTATTTTATTAGTTAAAGCAGAGCCATCAATTATGAAAAGACAGTTTAAAACAGTGGTTAAGGGTGGGACCAGGTGCAGTGGCTCACACCTGTAATCCCAGCACTCTGGGTGGCTGAGGCAGGCAGATCACCTGAGGCCAGGCATTTGAGACCAATCTGGCCAACCTGGCAAAATCCCATCTCTACTAAACATACAAAAATTAGTCATGGTGGTGGGCACCTGCAGTCCCAGCTACTCTGGAGACTGAGGCAGGAGACTCACTTGAACCTGGGGGGAGGAGGCTGCAGTAAGCTGAGATTGCACCATTGTACTTCAGTCTGGGCAACAAGAGCAAAACTCCATCACACACACACACACACAAAGAATAGTGGTTAAGGGCATGGATTTGCCCATCCTGTGATTCCGAGGTCACCAAGTATTAAGATGCTTTAAACCCTTATTTTCTAATGCATAAAGTGATAATACTAATGGTAATTTCTTCATAGGGTTGTGAAGATTCAGGGAAATGACACTTACGAAATACTTAGCACTGTACCTGACACAGAGTTGATGAGGTTGTTTGCTATTAGCACAGTTGTGAATTTGCCTACAACTCTTCTAATTTCCAGGATTAAAACTAATATTGCTGTGACTGGAGCCCTATGAGAGATGCCATTCTATAGTGTGTAATTAATAATGAGACTTAGGGGGAGCTATTCCTATTGGCTTTACTCCTATTGGCCTCATAACATTTCTTGTGCCGGATCCCCTGATTAGTCGCTGGGTTCTTTGAGGATAGGTTCATATTTTACATCTATTTGAATTAGTGTGATGATTTGTACACTCTTAATAAGGGAATGATGAATAAGTGAAATTCATGCAAATACACTTAAAACATTAATTTTACATTTGAATTATTTTGTGGTCTTAAGTAATTAGGAAGGATAATTTCTTCAAAGAATAATTTCTTTTAATTCTCCTGGGACTAGTGAAGCAACATAGATTTTTTTTTTTTTTTTTTTTTTAAAGACAGAGTCTTGCTATGTCACCTCGTGCCAGGCTGGAGTGCAGTGGCGCAATCTGGGCTCACTGCAATCTCTGCCTCCTGGGTTTAAGAAATTCTACTGCCTCAGCCTCCCAAGTAGCTGGGACTACAGGTGCACACCACCATGCCCAGCTACTTTTTGTATTTTTTAGTAGAGACAGGGTTTCATCATATTGGCCAGGATGGTCTCGATCTCTTGACCTTGTGATCTGCCTGCCTCAGCTTCCCAAAGTGCTGGGATTACAGGCGTAAGCCACCGTGCCCGGCCAGCAACATAGATATTAATAAAAGGACAGCTAACATCATATGTTACTCTTTGTTCATATTTCAAAAAGGAAGCCGGGTTTGGGCATTTTCTATTTGAGATACCTATCAGACATCTAAAGGAGGGGCAAATAAGTAGAGGAGAGGACTGTAAGTCTGGAGAGACTTCTGGGGTTCTTAAGTTTGGAGAAAATTGAAAGTTGTCAACAAATGGATGGTTCTTAGAGCCCTGTGACTGAATAGGAGTACGCAGAAAGAGAGTATAAAGTAAGAGGGAATAAGGTCCTAAGACTAAATCCTGGGACATTCCGAAACTTTAGGGTTTGGGGTGAATGATGAGAAGCCACAAAAGAGACTGAGCTTAAGTGGGTCAGCGGGTCAGAGAAATTTGGAGAACCCAGATAAAGGCCAGTCATCAAATATCCAGGTCTCACTGTCCCTGGCTATTGTCATCTCACTAGTTGATTCCTCACGCCTATCTCAAAGTTTTCATTTCCAATTGTCATGAGCTGTTTGCATCTGCATCTCTAGTTTTTCCTAACTGACCCTCTGCTTTTCACAACCCTCACCAATAACTTTGGGTTTTGCAGGTGTCTTTAGATTTGGCCTACTTATAATTTTAGGACCTAGAGTCTAGGTCAAGGGTATCCCTTTGCCATTCTCAGCTCACATCAGCCATATTGTACTTCTGCCTAACTCCCCACCACACTTGCCATCATCTCCACTGGAGGAGGACGTATAGCTGTTCTTTATGTTCTTGGCTTCAGACCTCCAATTCAATTTTCAGGTGAGTCCCTTGCACCCCCTTAAACATATTGAGCCTTGTTTTCCTTTCCTATACTTTCGGCTTGCCTGTGTATTCTGTTCTTGCTCCAGCTCGGGACATTTGGCCACTTTGGACAAATCTCCTGTCCTTTTCAGCCAGTCCTGGGGTCCCTCTATTTCTGCATGCCCCTCACCCCACTCTACCCTAACTGCAGTGGCCAGGGCTCTTGCTGTGACTTCTTGAGCCATTTGCACCAGATATGGAGGGAGGTCAAGTCTTCTGAAACAAGCCTAATACATCGTTGAAACCTTTTACCATACAGTGATCTCAAAACATCTAAAAAATTAAAATCCCCTGGAACAGAGGTGTATAAGACGGGAAATTCAAATACTAAATTCTCAACCTACCATGTGTAGTTGCTTCTAGCAATCATGTGTTAAATCAGTAGAAATTTCTTCCGGGAGTGCTAAGAAGACTAATTAGCAAATAACATCTGATATTTTTCCTAGAGATTGTGGGATATAAATTAGTAGGAGAGTTGAGTCCCAAGATAATTATATAGGTCCTAGAACTCTGCTGCTATTTGAGGAATCTATAGTCATTGGTTGGTCTCTGTTTAGCCTAACTTCTTACTAAATAGGATAAGGAATGTTTAAGGGAGTAGAGATTAAGGTCTAATAATAAGCCATTTGAATGCCTGATTTTCAAGGACACTACACAACTAGACCTGCAGAAAAAAGAATTTTGAAGTTCTGGCTTTTCTCTTTGTTTTGGCTGATGATGCCTGATCTAGAACAGCTGTTTTCTTTAGCACAGTCCTGCAGTTAATAATAGGTAGATATATGCTAAAATTTTCACTCTCTTTTATTAGAACAGTTTGCTTTTTATATGTATCTTTACCAATTTTCTGACAAAACACATTTTTTTAATTTCATTGTGAAGCATTCAAACCAATATAGAAATGAAGAAATAATTTAGAACATCAAAGTGTTTAGAAATCCTCCTCTCTTCAAATGCAATACCTTTTAATAGTTTCACGCATAATCTTTTGACTTTTTTTGTATTGTAAAAATAAGGTCATATGGAACATACGGCTAACTTGATTTTTTACTTATTACTATATCTTCAATATCTTTCTGTGTTAGTGCCTGTGGCTTTATCTTATTCTTTTTGACAGCTATATGATGTAGTATTTTACGGATATACCAAAATTTAACAATAAAAGTGGGTTATTTTCAATTTTTTACAAATATAAGCAATACAAAAATTAACATCCAGGTATATATTTCTTTGCACACTTCTGTGGATACTTCTACAGGACAGAGTTGTGGAATTGAACATTTCTTAGGCTAGAAGATACACACATTTAAAATTTTGAGAGGCCAGGCATGGTGGCTCATGCCTGTAATCCCAGCACTCCGGGAGGCTGAAGTGGGAGGATTGCTTGAGACCAGGAATTCAAGACCAGCCTGGACAAACACAGTGAGACCCTGACTCTACGAAAATTTCTTTAAAAAAATTTTTTTAAAAGAAAGATGTAAAACTTTAAAAAAATTTTGATAACTACAAAATTGCCCTCTTAAAGGGTTTTATCATTTTTTACGAACATCAGTAATGTATGTAACATCTGTGTTTATAAACATTGAGTATTATAATTCCTTTAAAGTGGTTAAGTAGAGGCTGACCACAGTGGCTCACATATGTAATCACAGCATTTTGGGAAGCTGAGATGGGCGAATCACCTGAGGTCAGGAGTTCAAGACTAGCCTGGCCAACATGGTGAAACCTTGTCTCTACTAAAACTATAAAAATTAGCGGGGCGGCCAGGCGCGGTGGCTCAAGCCTGTAATCCCAGCACTTTGGGAGGCCGAGGCGGGTGGAGCATGAGGTCGAGAGATCGAGACCATCCTGGTCAATGTGGTGAAACCCCATCTCTACTAAAAAATACAAAAAATTAGCTGGGCATGGTGGCGCGTGCCTGTAATCCCAGCTACTCAGGAGGCTGAGGCAGGAGAATTGCTTGAACCCAGGAGGCGGAGGTTGCGGTGAGCCGAGATCGTGCCATTGCACTCCAGCCTGGGTAACAAGAGCGACACTCTGTCTCAAAAAAAAAAAAAAAAAAAAAAAAAATTAGCGGGGCATGGTGGTGTGCGCCTGTAATTCCAGTTACTAAGGAAGCTGAGGCAAGAGAATCACTTGAACCCAGGAGGCAGAGGCTGCAGTGAGCCAAGATTACACCACTGCACTCCAGCCTGGGTAACAGAGCAAGACTCTGTCCTCCACCCTAAAAAAAAGGTTAAGTAGAAAATTGTACCTATTCAAATTTGCATTTTCTAAATGTTATTGTAATGTTTAATATAAAGCAGGTATTTTTAGTGACTGCTTTTTACAAATTGTAGTTATTACTCAAAAGCATACCAAAAGTATCTTAGGAACAAGATATTTATATTTGTGTGTGTGTATACACACACATATATGTATACACACAGAGAGACACATGTATACGTGTGTTATATATATGTATATTGCATTGTGTCAAATGCTGGGGCCCATGTAAAGATGAATAATGATCGGTATTGAAAGATGACATGCTAGGATTAGTAATATACTATTAATGTATGTTTGCTTGGATTAGTAGTATGTGGTAGGGAAGGGATGTATTTGCATACTACTAATCCAAATGAGTAAACCGACAGATGCTAAATATGGCCTAAGAATAGAACTAGTCAAATTTCAAGTTCCAATTGGAATATAAAGATTAATGTATAGCATTTTAAACTTTTATTTTTAAATGATAGTGTATTTTGATAGGTTTATTTAAAATCAACATCCAAATACAGTTCTACATGTTGATAGTTCACCAAGAATAAACTTTCCTGTTGGTCGTTATTTTTCTTTAGGTAGTTGCAACATCATCACATAACATCATGTGATGACCCAAAATCCTGACCTAAAATAATTGCTCTAGTATTCAGTACCAACTATGACAAACCTCACTGCTTCTCCATTTTTTCCTAATTCTTTCTGCATTTGTTGATAGAGAAGAAGGTTTTTTTCCCATGAGTTATGTTCGTGACACACTCTTGTAATGCAGTTTACATAATACATTACCTATTACTATGTAATGCATTTATTTATGTATGTGTATCAAACCCAAAGCTAAAGGCTGGGTAAAAGATATGGCCAAATCAAATTAAAGGGCCAAGTCAGAAAGCAAATAGGTTGGCAGCCGGCTAAGAACTGATCATGTGGAAGAAGAGACAGCTGCACTAAGAATAGGCCCACAGCAGTCTTTCAAATTTTAGGAAAGGGTCCAACTAGGGCAACTAATGTGATAAAGTCCAAGAACGAAGAAGGATAGCTAAGGATATGTATATGCCAAGAAGTCATGGAATGGGAAATCTAGTAACTGAATATAACACTGTTACAGAACAAGGATTAGTTACAGTTACATCAGAGTTGAAGTGCTAGGTGCATTAGGTACCCCAAATACCCCTAACAGGACAGTGACAAGAGGAGTCATTTGCAGCTAACTTTATGCCATCTTACTCCTTATGCGGTCGTCTTCATAATACATACAGAACCACAGTCAATTCTGATCTTACAAGCATGCCTCATGAAATGTGGTTTTTTTAAAAACGATAAAACAAAATTTTTCTATGGAAAGACTAGAAATACAGCACATAAAACCTTAGTATTATACGTTGACCAGAATGATTTTTCAAATTTACCTAGATTATAACCTACTTTAGCCTGTTTTTAAATATATATGTAAGCGGTTTGCTTTTGTGGATTATGAAATGCTAATGTCTCAGCAGATGGATGCTGCAAGAGTTTCCAAATCTTGATACAGTCTAAAATAAAATTAAATTATCTTACATGGGTGGGATTTGGCAGTTCTTTTAAATTCTTTACTAAAAAATATTTCTACGAACTGTGTTAGATAGGAGATGTCTTTACCCTCCATTCTCTTACCTCACAAAAAATCATTCTGACACCACGTTTCTCTTAAGTGGGGAAAAAATGTCCATAAAAGCAGTTTAAGTGAACTTAACTTGATTTAAATATTTTGCACTCTTCAACTGTACTTTCCTATTGAGATCTTCTAGCCTTCTTTACTAGAGGAATTTCCATTTTAGTTCTGAGTTTCTGTCTGAATCATTTATTCCTTATTAGTTTCCAGGATGATTGTTGATGTTCCTAGATCAATGCCAGGGCACAAACCTCATCTCTCACAGTAAACATTTTGAAAGAAATAAAAATCTGCAAAGGTTTGTTTGATCGGAATTAACTTTCTTCATACTAGAAAGCCAGTAATTACTGAAAGCCATTAATTATTAAATCATACTTTATATTTGAAAACGGATATCACAATATCTCCCACTTCCATTATGAACTATAAAGAAACAGCTATCCCTGCTGCATCAGAATGAAAACTTTAACATTCTTTTGGCTTTTCAAACACATGTTAGTTCATTATTTTAATAAAATGCACTAACAGATGTTAGACAGAATGTGGCCACATCTGGGACATATAAAATGCCATTCCAAATCTCCATGGGAGGGACATAGCAATATTGTTTCGATTTCTTCAAAAGTCTTTCTAACTAGCTCATTTCATTTAACTTGTTTAACTTCTTTAAGTTGATCGCTTAGCAAATAAAAGTAGTCAATTATTTTGGTTGTTTTGGGAACAGAAAAAGGAATTAAAGTGTCAAGGGAAGCATCACAAACAGAAACGTACTATGCTGAAATACAAATAAAACTTCACTAGAGCTTGTGGCTAGAGGTATATTTTTTCAGCTGAAGAGGTCATAAATCTCGAGCTGCCTGCTTCCTGGAGCCACCTTGAATTATAGGTCTCTCTAGGCCTTTGTACAATGTCCCCATTTAACTTAGCTCTTTCAAAGAAAGCACAACACTTCTAAAAGATGGCAAAGAAAGATTTTTGGTAGAGGATATATTTCAACAATCATAGATAGATAGATAGATAGATAGATAGATAGATAGATAGATAGTGGTTAAATCCCAATCTTCTAGCTTATCTTTTACTTTTATTTTGTTCTCTAAAAGTAAGTTTTCTAAGAAGATAAAACCAACACCTGCTAGTTTCCTATTTATGGATCAGCTTCTTGAAAATCATCTTGGCCAGGCAGGGTGGCTCACACCTGTAATCCCAGCATTTTGGGAGGCTGAGGTGGGTGAAACACTTGAGGTCAGGATTTCGAGACCAGCCTGGCCAACATGGTGAAACCACATCTCTACTGAAAACATAAAAATTAGCCAGGTTGTGGTGGCACATAGCTGCAGTCTCAGTTACTCAGGAGTCTGAGAAAGCAGAATGGCTTGAACTGGGGAGGCAGAGATTGCAGTGAGCCGAGATCGTGCCACTGCACTTCAGCCTGGGTGAAAGAGCAAAACTTCTGAAAAAAATACTGCACTGAGGATTGGAATAAATAATAATGTTGAAAGGAAACTCCACAGATGTTTGACTCATATACCACTTGCTAGAAAGAAGGAGGATATTGCAGTGGTGTATGCAGCACAGTGGCAAGGCAGATGTGGCAGAATGGAATGTATCCTGCACTTGGAGTCAAGTGACCAAGGTCTGAGCCTCAGCTCTGCCACTTACTAACTCAATGTTTGGGAGAGTTACTGAACTGCAGAAGTCACATTTCCCTCCTCCATAAAATCTGGCCTGTGCTGCATCCCAGGCTGCACAAGGGTTCAAAGACCTAAGAGGGAACAGCAGGGGATAAAGAAAGACACACAGACAGACATAGATAAAGCTGGGCCAGGCGGTCCGAAAAGCTGATGGTGTCAGTCTCCTGGGCCCCGACCTGCCTCAGAGTACTTTATTTTATATGTTTGCAAAGCACATAGCAGAGGGAGGGTGCAGTTACTTACAACAGCCTGTCGTGTAATTCTCACAGTTTAGTTAACATATTTCAGCTAACAACTATCTTGCAGCAAGGTCAGTAAAGGCTGGTTATCTTTTTCTAGGCCTCTCTGCTCTTCTCTGAGACATACACATTCTCCTATTATGATTTCGCTTCTCTGGAGTTCAGCCAAAGTTTACAGCAGCCTTGCTGCTGATGCCCCCAGAGCGGGTGGGCTATTCTGGCTCTCTACAATAAAGTAGGAATACCTTGGAAAATTGTTCTGAAAATTCAGTGAAATAACGGATCTAAAGGTGCGCTCTATAAACTGTGATGTATACATAGCTTAGCATTAACAGGTGATTGGTGGCCTGCAGTTTTCATCTCAGATGAGCAGATAACCATTAAATACTTGGAGCATGGCTGAAAAGAAATTTATATGATAGATATAGAATAGGCAAGTGTGAATTTCCATTTAAGACACACTGCCTAAATAGAGAAAGCCTCTGGAGAGGCTAAATACACTCTCACAGAAACTTCCTCTGTTAAGTAATGAAAATGACAGAAACCAAGCTCATATGTGCTATTCTATTTCACATACACACTAGAGTCAAAGAATCCCAGTCTTTCATTCTCTTAATACCTATGTGTTGAGCAACAGCTAAGTGCTAGCACTGTGCTAGTCTCTGGTTATCTGTTGGTGAACAAGATTTCTGCTTTCAAGGAACTCATATCCTAGTTATATTAATGTTTTTATTACAAGCACTTAATAAAGTGCTTGGCACATACTAGATACTCAATAAAAGTTGGTTGAGCTGAGCTAGTTTAATTTTGTAGCCTGACTATAGAAGAATGCCAGTAAAGAGGTATTTTTTTTATATGAAGCACATACTAGATGCTCATTAAAAGTTGGTTGACCTGAACTAGTTTAATTTTGTAGCCTGACTATAGAAGAATGCCAGTAAAGTGGTAATTTTTTTTTGATAGGAAGCACATACTAGATGCTCAATAAAAGTTGGTTGACCTGAATTAGTTTATTTTGTAGCCTGACTATAGAAGAATGCCAGTAAAAACGTAAATTTATTTTGATACGAAGCACATACTAGATGCTCAATAAAAGTTGGTTGACCTGAACTAGTTTAATTTTGTAGCCTGACTATAGAAGAATGCCAGTAAAGAGGTAATTTTTTTTTTTTCTTATACAAAGTCTTGCTCTGTTACCCAGGCTGGAGTGCAGTGGTGTGATCTCAGCTCACTGCAACCTTCACCTCCTAGGTTCAAGCAATTCTCCTGCCTCAGCCTACTGAGTAGCTGGGATAACAGGCACGTGCTACCACGCCCAGCTAATTTTTGTATTTTTAGTAGAGATGGGGTTTTACCAGGTTAGCCAGGCTGGTCTCCAACTTCTGACCTCCGGTGATCCACCTGTGTTGGCGTCCCAAAGTGCTTGCATTACAGGCGTGAGCTACTATGCCTGGCCAAGAGGTAATTTTTG
Organism: Saimiri boliviensis; assembly: GCF_048565385.1. Classification (NCBI taxonomy): domain Eukaryota; kingdom Metazoa; phylum Chordata; class Mammalia; order Primates; family Cebidae; genus Saimiri; species Saimiri boliviensis. The sequence continues at coordinate 9,780,356 of NC_133467.1, read as the reverse complement.
TAATCACTTAGAAATACCCACCCAATTCACCATGTAATTAACCTGATACTACTTCTGAAGCGTTAAAGGAATTTATTTTTAAACTAGAATTCATCTAGTCTCTCCGATAATATACTTCTATTATGTAGTGTTAATGTTCTTCTACTTAGAATACAAATATCACTTCCAGTTAGTACATTTAACACGTAGATAGAGTGTTACTAGAAAATGTATTTTAGAATGATATCCATTATGTTAGGTCAAAACATTAGCAAAAAGAATGTGGTCTGGATTTGTGAATCACTACTGGTACACTTACTATGGGGTTTACATCGATATAATACACAATGAAAACAACAGGGAAGAAAAAGGAAAGTCTACTCTATTTACATGACAGCCAACTCTTAATAAGTAAGAGAGTTTACTTTTGAAAGCCTAACTTTCGTGGAGTCACTCAAGAGAACCAGTGTTACGGAATTAAACCTCTTAGAGTTTTCCCATAGCATCTATGAACTGAGTGGTGAGGTCAGGGTGGCTGACATTAGTATTGTTCAAAAACATCCTCACTTCTCCTGAACTCAGTTCAAGGACTTAGTCCCCCTGCAGATGTGTGGGGCTGTACAACTAGTTCTGGGCAATGAAATGTGATCAGTGCTCTGTTTCCCTTCCTAGCTAAGGCTAAGAAAAATCCACGAGGATTCTTTAGTTATTTTCTTCCTTGGCCACAGAGAATAAGTTTCTGTGTTCCGGTGTGATTACAGCTACAAGATGGTGGAGTCTCTATCAATCTGGTTCCCGGAGTGACTGGAACGGAGTGAGTTGGATCCACATGAAGCATGACGCATAACCAAGCAATAAACTTTTGTTGTGTTAAGGCATGTAGATTTTGGAGATGTTTGTTACTGTACCATAACATAAGCTTTCCTGATTAATATAGTCAGGGGAGACCCACTGCCAAATTTCTGAGTAAGAGATCAAAGAGATTAAATGAGTTCCATTCATTTGTCAGTAGTGTTTTTTATATTAAGGATGTTAGCCTGAGGTCTAGCTTTTTAATCACATTTAATCCAGATATCCCCTAAGTTTTCCATTTTTCCGGTAATTCTCCTGTGAGTCTTTTTTAAGCACTATATTTAACTTTTATCCATAAAGTTCCTGTGCTTTTCTACAAATGATCACTTTTCTCAACATCAGTTGAATTGCTTGATCTAACCACACATCATGATTTTCAAAAGCACTTTAATTAGAGCAAAAGTTCTAAATTATGACCATCTTGTACTACACATGCAATCGTCATGAAGGAAGAAGGAAGGTGCGTCTGCAACTGCACTGTCTCTAGAATTTGGACTTTTCACAAGAAGGGAGAAGCAGAGCATCCCTGATTCTTTTGATTTTGTTTTTTGTTTTGAGACAGAGTGTCGCTGTGATGCCCAGGCTGGAGTGCAATGGAGTGATCTCAGCTTACTGCAACCTCCGATTCCCAGGTTCAAGCGATTCTCCTGCCTCAGCCTTTCGAGTAGGTGGGACTACAGGCACCCGCCACCACGCCCGGCTAACTTTTTTGTATTTTTAGTAGAGACGAGGTTTCACCGTATTAGCCAGGCTGGCAGAGTAAGAGAATTGTCATTTGTTACTTAAAGTTATGGATGGTAAGCAAAAGTTTTCAAGCCACTGAAAAAGAAAAATGCGTTGCCCTTGTTTACTTTATGGATTGTGATATACACAATGCGCTGTATTTAACCTGTCCTCTTTCTTTCCCCCCATCCGAGGCGTCAAAGACCATCTTAAATTCTGGTTCCTCAGGAAAGCATCCCCAAAGGTACCAGCTGGAATTGATATTTTTCTTTTGCAAATTCCTATGTAAATTCATATCATTTATTTGGAATTGCTTATAGGGAGTTTTAGAGCGTTAAAGAATTGGAAACGACCTAGGATTCAATACAATTCTCTCGTTTCGCAGAGGAAGAAAACGAAGCGAAGAGTTATACAATCTACGGAAGTCACACAGTTAGACACACACTGGAGGCTGTGAACCTAGTTTGCCCAATTCCCACTGCAGTCCATTGGTTTATGCCTCAAATGCCTTCAGATTTACGGTCTGGTATTGTTGGTTATCTTCTAAACAGAACACGAGTGACTGCTCAACAATAGTACATCTTGAGATCAGCGAACTTTCAGTTCTTTTTTACTTTTTTTTTTTTTTTTTTTTTTTTTTTTTGAGACGGAGTTTCGCTCTTGTTACCCAGGCTGGAGTGCAATGGCGCGATCTCGGCTCACCGCAGCCTCCGCCTCCTGGGTTCAGGCAATTCTCCTGCCTCAGCCTCCTGAGTAGCTGGGATTACAGGCACGCGCCACCATGCCCAGCTAGTTTTTTTTGTATTTTTAGTAGAGACGGGGTTTCACCACGTTGACCAGGATGGTCTCGATCTCTTAACCTCGTGATCCACCCGCCTCGGCCTCCCAAAGTGCTGGGATTACAGGCGTGAGCCACCGCGCCCGGCCCTTTTTTACTTCTTCAGCTCATAATTTATATGCATTAAATGTCGAATAATTTACTGGATGCTAACTGACTGTGTTTTAGGTCATGATTATATCTACGACTCTTTCCTTCGTAAATCCTCCAGTTGAGAAGGTAATACTGGAAGGGGCCAAGGCGGTAGGCATAAAGCAACAGCAAGGCAAATGGGAAGAGCTGTTGCCCGCCATGAGAACGTTGAGCCAAGTGCAGAGCGGAAGGTCGTTTTCCCTGGAGTGACTACACCTGCAGTTTTATCCCGCAAGGATGAAAAGTGTGCGTCTGCCGCGTGAGGGTGGAAGGGTGCTGAAGTTCACGCGAAGTTCTGCAGACCAAAACCTCACGTGAATTTCCGCCGCGTGGGGTGGGTTTGAGAGGACGAACTCACGGGAAGGAAGTCCGAGGCCAGACCCCGGAACGCGGCCAGGCAGGCGTGCTGGGTGGGCCGAAGCCCGGGCCGAGGAGTCCGAGCGGCGCGTGGAGCACGGCGAGGCGGCGGCGCCGTCATCCCGCGTCGCCCGGGGGCTGCGTCGGGCCGCGGTGGGCGCCGGGGGGCGTGGCCGGCCGGCTCGGGGCGGGGCGGCGGCTCGGGCTCCTCGGGCCGGCACGCGGCGGCGCACCCTCCCCTCGCGCCGCGGGCCTCCCCGCGCCGTGCACGTTCCCGTCCCGCGCCTCCGCCCCTCGCTCGCTCGCTCCTTCCCGCCCTCCCCGCAGCGCCGGCCGAGCCGGCTTCCCCTCAGTCTCTCATGAATATTGAGCGGCCCCTGTTGTATTTCCCGAGCTCCATTGCGGAAGCCGAGGCTCGCCATATTGTGCGGCGGCGCCGGCGGCCGCGGCGGCTGGTCCCCGAGTCTCTCTCCGGCCGCGGCCCGCGGAGCCCCTGCCTGGGGCGGGAGCCGGTGAGTGGGGCGGGCGGGGAGGCGAAGGGCGCGGGAGCGGCAGTGCGGGACGCGCGGCCGCTGGGCCGGGTCGCGGGCGGCTGACGGGGGCCGCGCAGTGCAGGGGGAGTGTGTCCGTCCGCGGGGTGTGGGGGGACATGGCGCCGCCGCCGCCCCCGGCCGCTCTCGGGGCGGGGACGGCGGGGGAGGCGGCTTCTCATTGTTCCCCTGACTTCGAGGGTGGTGGGAGCGAAGACCTGCCGGGGAGCGGGTCGGCGGGGCGCCGGGATTCCTTCCTTGGCCGCGAACCTCTCGCTGCGCGGCGGCCGGAGCGGCGGCGTGGCCCCCTGGCCTCGGGGGCGTGGGCCCCAGGCTCTCCGCCGCCCTGCTCGGGAGGCGCACGGCGTGGCGTGGGGGCTTTTTCTCCGGGCTTCTCCCTCGCTGCCGGGGATGTGTGTCCGCACCGTGGGGGTGGGGTAGGGGCACTGGGTGCGGATATCGCTCCTCGCTCCTGAGGGGCTGGAGTCGGGGTTCGCGTGTAGAGGAGCTGCTCGGCGTCGGGGTTCCTCGCAGGCTTTGGGGAGACCCCTTCTGCTTCAGACGTTTCTGGATGCCGCCTCCTGCTCTGGAGTAATCTGTTGCTGCTTTCTGAAGCCGCGAGCGTACCCCGGAGGAGTCGTGGGGGGAGGGGGTGCCTTGGTTTGTTTCTGCGGGAAGCTTCGCGTTTTGAACCCCGTCGTTGACGCTGAAGTCCTTGTACCCACTGTTGGCCGAGAGCCCACGTCCCGCTGGTCAGAAGTCGCCTTCTTGCTTTCAGAGACGGTGTGAGTAAAAATTGATCTCAAACTTTGAGGTTCATTTCAGTTATTTGCCCGCCAAGACCAATTACAGACTAATCTATTTGAAGCCCCTTTGGTTATGTTTTTCGTGGTCGTTGGAAGTTTTAGAGAATGTAACTTTACGTTGTAAAATGGTTTGAAGATTTCATGTTTCTTTGAGGTGCTGTGAAAAGGAAAGATACAGATACGCACCTGGTATTTTAGTAATATGCTGTTTTTTTTTTTTTTTAATTAAAATAAAGGCATGGTTTCAGTGTTTTAAATCAAGGATGATGTTTAAAACTAATGTACGAGCGATTTGCATTACATAATCTACTTTTGGTAGTTCCAAGATGATCGTTTGGAATACTTAGTGTAATTGGTAGATAATCAGTCTGCTTTGCATTAAGTGCAATTGTTGAATATTTCAATAACTTAGATTGCTGTAAGAGTTTGTTTTCTAGTGAAATTTGATCCTTTCATTTATAAACTATTTAAATAGCAGCAATATGACTCTTGGTTATTCCCTTTTCCCCCTGAAATTTCTACTTATCACAGTCAACAAGTATCTTTAACAATCTTGATTGTATTCTTAACCTACTTTTTAGTTAAATAATAGGTAGTTATTATATTTGCCTCCTTTTTCTAGAGGTAACACAGCAAATATGGCCTCTCACTTTTTGTAAGGATTATAGTTACTTCCCTCAGGTACTCTTGTGGCATCCACATTTGAGGTTAATTATGGTAGAGACAGATTTATGAGGAAAAACTGCCCGAGTCAGGCCAATCCGTTTGAGTATTTGAAAAATAAGCTAGTGGTCCTAAAGTGTGTTGCGTAGAAAAATTTCCATTTACAATCACTCACATCATATAGACCATGCAGAACTGGGAATTTGGAGTTTTTTTCTTCCTGTGTGAAGCACTCAGCTAGCTCCCAGGTTGGAATAGATAGAAATACAGACCAGGTCAGCAAACATCTTTGGAATTTTATTACTGACCTACAGTTTGTGGTGTCATGTCTGTGTGTCTAATCTGATTTATTCATGATTTGTGTTTATATTATACAGACTTTGGAGTAAAGGTGATGTATATGCCTAATGAATAATACGTAACCAGATGTTTCAGTGACAGTTTCATTTCTGTACATTAGCAAAGAAGCATAATTTCTTACAGTGAGAGAAATGAGTTAACATTAAAACCCACTTTATTAAAATGATGGCAGTAAGTTAAGTATGACTTAAAGCACTTCGTAGTTTTGTAATGACTCATTTATTAAATTTTGGAGAAACTAAGAATGCATCATAGTTTGCAGCTTTTAAAGAAGGAAAAATATGAGATTATGTACTCTGCTCACGTGCAGATCCACAATTGGTTTTTAATTCGTGTTGTTTATTGCACACACTGTGGACGTCAGACATTGTCATCAGACTGGTTAATTTCTTGATTGACTCATCTGACATCTTAGCTGTCATAGTAATTTATTGACTTTATTTGCATGTAACACTGAGTAGGTCTCCATATAATTTGGGGTACAAAGGTACAATAACGTTTATACAGTCCGTTCCTTAAAGGTCCAGATACCCTGACTGTTTGCCCACTAATCTTCTACCCTTTCTACCTAGTATGTCTCCTGGATCTTCTGGTATTTCTCGTGGGAAGTGCAGTTTGATTGGTCTTAACATAGGTAATTCTGACTGTGGTAATGGGACTCTTGGCATTTAAGTAGAAGCTAGCGTTACTGTGTTGCCAGGTAGGAGCTAAGTGATGAGTCCCTGACCATAGGTTCTAAGAGCATAGGTGACTCTTATTCAATTTTATGTTATGTGGAGCAACTCCAGTGGAACTGGACATGTTCTTAGTTCTTCTTTGCCTTATGGTTTTTAGGCAACTGAGGCAGAGTGGTATGATTGGGCTTGGTGATATTTCTTGTTGGATGCTCAGAGCTATATACATTACTAAAAACTGTAAGATTTCTATTGCTTAAATTTACTGTCCCCCATTTCGAGAATTAACATGTTTGCCATTTAGCATAATTTTTTAAAAATCAGTTTATCTGTATTAAGTACAGTGGTGAAAAATTAGTTTCGAAATTAACTTTGGGTTAAATTTTCTAATGACGGCATACTAGTAAGTGAAGTAGCTGGCCAAATGAAAACATCTAAGCTTTTTGGTCATTTATTTTCAACAAATGTGTTACTTATGGGCTCTTCTGCAAGGGGGATTTTGTTTGTTTGTTTCTGTGCTATAGAGTGGAGTATGAAGAGGTTAAATTTTGAAATCGATGCATAAAATGAAAATCACATGTAATAAGAAAAGTCATGCTTGAAAATCCCTCAGGGAGGCAGAAACAACATACCAATAAGTTCAGCTAAGCTTTGGTGTTGGAACAGATTGCTGTTTCTTTGAGCACTACATAAAATAGTTAGCTTGAATTTAGGGACCTTATTGAGCAGCAGGGGTGGGAGGGGAGCTGGGAGTAGAGCGCCTTTAAATGTAAGAATCATGATCTCATGCCACACTGAGAGGATGTGAGAACTGGGATCACTGGGGAATAGCAGAACAACTTTATCATTTCACATTATCTCTAGGATATGCGCTACATTAAAGGAGGTGAGTGTATGTGCTTAGAGTAACTTGCACTTTTAAAGTAATTTCTCATTTTTTCTCTCATTTAAACAGTGTAGTAGTTTAAATCACAAAAGTTAAGTGATTTTTAATGCTGCAGCTTAACAGAAGCAAATTTAGAGTGTTTCAAGTTATCCTGTATAAAATAGTTTCTATCTGTAAAATAACCCAAATTTTGTTTACTTTCCCCTTCAGTGAAGCAGCAGGGTATCTGAGAACAGTTAGAATCATTGTGTTTTACGGTATAGTAGGGTCCAGTAGGAAGGAAACACAGAGACTTTGGTAGGAATTTCAACAGAGATGATTTAATACAGGGAATTGGTTAGATGGATGTTTAAAAAAAGGGTGGGTTGGGGGGAACATTACAGTAACCAGAACCTAAGAGCTCAGAGAAGAGGTTCTATGGACCTGGTGCTGGACTTTTGAGTAGGTCAACATTGTGTGGTTGGTGCTAGTACATATAAGGCATGTGTTGTTGCTGGTTCTGGGAGAACCGCAAAAAGCTGGAGACTGGAACTGTTTGCTAACTGCCAGGGTCAGGGGTTGCTACTGACAGGAACTGGGAGGACGGCCTGTCACCCACCTTGCTGTTTTCCAGTCTTCACTTACTACTGCTATTGGCAAAGCCTAACGGGATCCCAGCTGGCAAAGGAGTTGGTGAAATATAGTTGCAGTTTCAGCCGCAAAAACATAGAATCTGGAAGGGTAGTTTTGGAGTTGAGAGACAATAAGTAAATGATCTGGACAAATAGCTTAGGTTAAGATGCAGTAATTTAAGTAAGGAATTCTGTGTTAACTTTGCCTTTCAAAAAATACTTATCTTCTGTATGCCAGACCCTGTACAAGGGATTAGGAATAGAAAAATGAATCAAACAAGGTCTTTGTCCTTGAGGAATTTATAGTTTAAGTGGCAATGACAAACTACTGTACAGTGTTTTCAATGCAATTATAGATGAGTAATATGTTTTGGGGGCCCAGAGGACGTAGCAACCAGCTTGCCTCTTCTCTGCCTACCTAAACTTTATAACTACTCTTTTTATGTTCTATCCTGATTAAATCCGATTTCATTTTTTTCTATTGCTGTGTTCAACCCAAATCCTGTGAAATCTTTTTCTCTGAGATGTTGCAATTTTGTCACAGTCATTACTTTGTATTTCTCCTCTGCTTTATTCATCTAGATTATAAAGACCATTGCTTTCTATACACTTTTAGCTTAGTACTGTGCACATAGATGCTTGAGAAATACTTGGTTTTTTCCAGTGGCTAATGGAAATAAAATATTGATATTACCTTTTTAGACATCATTTCTGCCTTCCAGGGTCCTTAGAAAGTAGTTTGCGTAAAGTGTTATTTGATTTTGTATATAGAAAAATTGAGAGGGTAAAATAATTAGTGAATTTAAACTATATAGTACCAATAAGGGATCTAAAAATGGGGCTTCGGATTTCTGATCAACTCTCTTGCAGAGCCAGCAATTTTGACAGGAATTTCTTTTCGATGGCTAAATAAAATTCTCTCTCCTTCTTAGTATTTTATAAACTAATGTTCTCAATCTTAAGTTATTTTGATATGGGGTGAGTTCCCCAAAATAAAACATTAATGTAGTTTCCTAATTGTCCACTCTTGTCTTTTTTTTCCTTCCTGTATTGATTACTACTGCCTCTGTTCGCTATTGAGAAATGTGCAAATCAACAGTACTTCGTTTTGACTTCTTTTTAGAAGTGTTCTTGTTTCCCCCACCATTCACACACCATGTTGATTCACTTTAAAACCAACTAATTCACTTAAAAAAAGAGGTATGCCTCCATGCCAGTAATTGCATTAAACCCTCACTATTTACACTATTTGCTATATAGAATCTTAGTCTGGGATTGCTGTCTTGGAACCCAGCCAAATGTTTTTTGGAAGGCTTTACCATATTAGAGAAGGGCTAATATTGTGTGTAGTAAGTAGAAGGAGGTTCAGAATTGAATGCAGGAGACGTGGATTCTAGGTCTGTTTCCACTACTAGCAAGATTCTTGGCCTTTCTGAGTCTATATTCTTTTGTTAAAAAAATTAAAAATGCCACCCTCACTGACCTTACAGATTATTTGAAAAGATGCAAGAGATAATGTAGGTAAAGAGTAAAGCACTTTGTAAGGGGTGTATGTGAAGAAAGAAAAGTGAGAGTGAGATCGATTGGTCCCTGGCTTGGATCTTGGGGATGAGTTTGTGTCTACTTTGAAGTTTTTGAGTTTCTGTATTTAAAAAAGTGTTTAGGGTGGTAATGGGGTGTTGGAGGAGTTGTGGATATCCTGTAACCCTATTTTTCACAAGTCTGGTTGATAGTGTAGCATTCCACCCCCCTCTTAATTGTCTTTTTTTCATCTTTTGAAATTTTTTTATCGAGGAGTAACAATTGTGTACAAAAATATACACCAATTTTTACACATATACATGTTTTATGTATATATGTCTTCTAATACCCACATACATGTATCACACATACACATGTATATGTATTATATAATATATACATGTATCATGTACGTATACATATATGTGTATACATACATACACAACTTTTACATATACACACATTCGTGTGTGTGTGTTTGTGCACGCGCGCACCCATGTAACCACCTCTCAAATTAAGAAGTAGAACACGGCCGGGCGCGGTGGCTCAAGCCTGTAATCCTAGCACTTTGGGAGGCCAAGGCAGGTGGATCACGAGGTCGAGAGATTGAGACCATCCTGGTCAACATGGTGAAACCCCATCTCTACTAAAAATACAAAAAAAATTAGCTGGGCATGGTGGCGCGTGCCTGTAATCCCAGCTACTCCGGAGGCTGAGGCAGGAGAATTGCCAGAACCCAGGAGGCGGAGGTTGCGGTGAGCCGAGATCGCGCCATTGCACTCCAGCCTGGGTAACAAGAGCGAAACTCCGTCTCAAAAAAAAAAAGGAAGTAGAACATTCTGTTACCCAGGAGAGTTTCAGTGTTAGCCTTCCTCTGCCAATCCTTTTCCCTCACTTGTGACACTGCTCATTATTTACCTCCTCTTTTTGATCTGACATCATGGAATGTCTATTCCTCCTTCAGACAATTTCAGACCCATTCCTTTCTCCTATTCCTCTTCTAAGACCTTTCCTAATAACTTCAGTACTCTTGACCTCTCCTACCACTAAACCAGAGGTATCCAAAGTAGGGGACATGCAACCCAGCATGTAACACACAGGTTCCTAGCACCACTATTTATGATATCCAAAAAAATGGAAACAGTCCAGATGTCCACCAGTAGATGAATGGATAAACAAAATGTGGTGTAAACTTACAGTGGAATATTATTCAGCCACAAAAAGGGATAAAGTACTGACGAGACATGTTACAACATGGACAAATATTGAAAACATGCCAAGTGAAAGAATTTAGTCACAAAAGGCCATGTATTACATGAGTCCATTTCTATGAAATATCCAGAATAGAAAAATCCATAGTGACAGTGCATATTGGTGATCGCCAGAGGTTTGGGAGATGAGGAAGAAACCACTCACTGGGTAAGGGGTTTTACTTTGGAGTAATGGAAATGTTTCGGAACTAGGGGTTAGTGACTGCATAAAATTGTGAATGTACTAAATGCCAGTAAATGTTCAAATTAAAATGGTTCATTTCACCTCAGTAAATGTTTTTAAAAATGAAGTGACCATTGTTCCAGGTGAGTTGAAAAGTTTGAATGAGGCATAGGCTCCTTGAAATTTTAAGCCTTAAAGTGTTGGGCAAGTATCAGCTGGGGGTTGCTGAAGGAAGGAACAACCAGAGCGTCAGCAAGTGTGGCTTCAAAGCTCTGCCTCAAGTAATGATGATGGTGATGATAAAGAGAGATGGCTATAATACAGCTACAATGCTTAATATAAGCCAGGTACTATTCCAGGTACTTTACATCTAAAACTTACTAAATCCTTACAACTCTGACGTGGTATAACATCACATTTCCATTATAGACAAGGAAGCTGAGGAATTGAGAAGTTTAAATGATGTCTCCAAGACACAGATAAGGAAATGACAAAGTCCAGATTTGAACCTAGGCAAGTCAGGCTCTAGACATTGAAGTCTCAACCACCAGGCTCTGCACTATGAACTCTACAGGTTTTATCTCCTTTAATCCTTTATTAAGGAAGATGTTATTGTTATTCCCATTAAAAAAAAAAAAAAAACCCTCTCATGGTCTCCCCACATTCTGTGCCTTCTAGTTTTTCCCCTACATTTTATTTTTATGTTGATCCACATACTCCTGTCATTATTATCTACTTTGCTTCATTTTTCTTTTTCCTTTTTTTTAAGAGACAGGGTCTTGCTATGTTGCCCAGGCTGGAGTGCATTGCAGTAAGGCAATCATAGCTCACTGTGGTTTCCAACTCTTGGACTCAAGTGATCCTCCTACCTCAGCCTCCTTTGCAGCTGAGATTGTAGGAGTGTACCGCATGCACATTAATTTTCTTACTTTTTTCTTTATTTTTGTAGAGATTGGGGTCTCACATTGCCCATGTTGGTCTTGGACTCCTGGTCTCAAACAGTCCTCCCACCTTGGCCTCTCAAAGTGCTGGGATTATAGGCTTTGGTTACCACATCCAACCTGAATTTTATTATTTACATTTTCTTTTAGTCTCCCATTACTGGAAGGCAGGAATTTTAATTACTGTTGATTTTCCAATATCCAAAATAATATGTGGTACATAATAGGCTCTCAATAAATATCTAAAAGGAATAGTGCGCAAAACATTAAGTAGTATTAGGTAGGCATCTTGTGTGCCTGTATTTGAATAAATAAGACCATATAATATATAATGTTCTGCTTTTTAAACTTGATGTCTTGGATTAAAAAAAAAGGCAGTACCTAGATGTATCTCTTTCTTGGATGGATGTTGATAATCCTGATTGGATGTAGCAGCGTTCTCTTAACCGGTTTCCTATTAATATGCATCCTCCCCATCCAGTGTTTCTTTAGCATGCAAACAATATGGCATTAAACATCCTCACAAATGACTTTTTGGATATATGTGTACTTACTTCGTTAGAACTAGGGCCTGGAAGTGAAACTGAGGTGAAAAAGGATAGATACATACTTTTAAATAAATGTCCGTAGGTAATGCCAGCTTTTTGCTCATTATCCACTTCCAGTAGAGCTGCTAGGGCACGCAGCAGGTTTCAGTATGACTTGGACCAAACTGGATATTATCATTTTAACTTTCTGCTGCTAATCTGATGGGGGAAAACGAACCCCCAGTTTATATATAAGGAAATGGCGGCTTCAGTTCAGGGACTGTCAAAGTAACCAGCAAGTCGCAGAGCCGTAATTTGGCTCAGAAGTGACTCCGGAGAGGACACGTCAAAGCTGGACACTGTATTCTGTGTTCTGGGGCGCGTCTGGTGATCGCTGGGCCTTACAGTGCTAGCAGGCGGGCACTTTTCTCCGATCTAGGCCTCTGGCCCCTCCCAGCCGGCGGAACGCTGGCTCTCCTCCATTATGAATGCCTCTCCGGCGAGTGGGTTCCTCAGCTCTGAAATGGCGGCCGCCTGGACCCCGAGACCACACCCGTGGAGGCGGGGCCTAAGTTCCTAAATAATTGTCTTTAAATATTGACTTGGTGCTTCAGTTTTTTTCCTTTTTTTTTTTTAATCTCTCTGTCTTTCCTTTTTTTTCTTTTCTTTCTTTTTCTTTTTTTTTTTTTTTTAAGACAAGGTCTCTTTCGCCGAGGTTGGAGTTCAGTGGCGCGATCTCAGCTCACTGCAATCTCCGCCTTCCGGGGTCAGGGAGTCCTCCCACCTGAGTCTGTTGAGTAGCTGGGACCCCAGGCGCACACCGCCATGCGCGGCTATTTTACTTCTATTTTTGATACATAACGCGGTTTCGCCATGTTGCCCAGGCTAATGTCGAACTCTTGAGCACAAGCAGTCCACCCGCCTTGGCCTCACAGAGTTCTAGGATTACAAGCGTGAGCCAGTGTACCCCGCTGTTTCTTTTTACCAGGTTTATATGTGTTGATTAATATCATGAGAGAACACCCCAAAAGTTTCCTTACACAGGTAGGAACAAAACTATCACTTTGCAGATTGTTTAAATGACAAGGGCCTGAGGGAGTAGGAAAGCGTGCTTTACAGATCGAGTGTCCCTTATCCAAGATCCTGAGAACTAGAAGTATGTTGGATTTCAGATTTTTTCCCCCGGATTTTGCAGTATTTGCATTTTACTTACCAGTCGAGCATCCCTAATTAAAAAATCTGAAATCTGAAATTCTCCAGTGAGCATCTTTTTAGCATGACTTTTTGAGTATCACGTTCATGTCCAAATAGGTTTAGATTTTCTTATTGGGGTGCTAAACCTGTATTGCTTATTTTGGCCGGAAATTACTATGTAGTGTCTTGTCCTCTCCTCTCCTCTCCTCTCCCGCTTCTCAGATGGAGTCTCACTCTGTTTGTTGCCCAGGCTGGAGTGCAGTGGCATGATCTTTACTCACTGCAACCTTTGTCTTCCGGGTTCAAGTGATTTTCCTGCCTCAGCCTCCCAAGTAGCTGGGATTACATCGAGTGCCACCACATCCAGCCGATTTTTTGTATTTTTTAGTAGAGACCCTGTTTTGCCATTTTGGCCAGGCTGGTCTCAAACTCCTGACCTGGTGATCTGCCCACCGCAGCCTCACTAAGTGCTGGGATTACAATGGTGAGCCACTGTGCCCAGCCTGTTGCTTTTAAATTTAGATGGAGTCTCACTTTGTTCCCCATGCAGGAGTGCATTGGTGAGATCTCAGCTTACTGCAGCCTCGCAGTGTTCAAGCCATTCTCTTGCCTCAGCCTCCAGAGTAGCTGGGATTACAACCACCCACCACCAGGCCCAGCTAATTTTTGTATTTTGAGTAGAGATAGGGTTCACCATGTTGGCTGAGCTGGTCTCAAACTCCTGATGTCAAGTCATCCATCCACCTCAGCCTCTCACACTTAGTGCTGGGATTACTAGGTGTAAGTTACTGTGCCTGGCCTGTAGTTTTGTTTTATATGAGAGTTATATCAAATTCAGAAAATCTCTCCTTTCATAAATATACTTGGCAAGATTGGAAGTTATATCTGTTGTTTAGTTTTAATGAACCTATCCTTTGTCCTTGATCTTAAAATTTTTAGCATATTTATGAAGAAAACAGGGCTTGTTGAATTCATGCAAAATGTATATAGTTGTGAGGTACTATCCTCTAAGAACATTTCCTTATAATTGTATGTTTTTAAAGGCTCTCAAATATTAAATTACTATCTAGAATAGTCTAAATTTCTTTATTCTTAATGTTATTAGAATTGTTACAGTTGCATTGAACTATAGGTCCCATTTATCAGTTTGGGTTACTCTGTGGTAATTTGTTAGTGCAGTCTCCAGAAATTTTTTTTTTCAGGAGTTCTCCATTACTTGAAAAGATAATATTACAGTTGTGTATAATGTAGATAACATTAATCTCAGTTTAGTATGTTCTGAAACCTTTTGGATAATCTTTGAAATAATTGGTTTAGGAAAATTAAGACAATATTGGTGTGCCAGTGAGAAAAAAATTTTACAAGATAAATTATCCATCATTCTTTTTTTTTCTCATTTGTATTTTTAGAGACAGGGCCTCACTCTGTTGCTCAGACTGGAGTGCAGTGGCATGATCATAGCTCACTGCAGCCTTGAGCTCCTGGGCTCGGAGAATCCTCCCAACTTTGCTTCCTGAGTAGGTAGAACTATAGGTGTGCACCATCATACTTGGCTATTTTATTTTATTTATTTATTTATTTATTTTTTTTGACACGGAGTTTCGCTCTTGTTACCCAGGCTGGAGTGCAATGGCGCGATCTCGGCTCACCGCAACCTCTGCCTCCTGGGTTCAGGCAATTCTCCTGCCTCAGCCTCCTGAGTAGCTGGGATTACAGGCACACGCCACCGTGTCCAGCTAATTTTTTGTATTTTTAGTAGAGACGTGGTTTTACCATGTTGACCAGGATGGTCTCGATCTCTCGATCTCGTGATCCACCCGCCTCGGCCTCCCAAAGTGCTGGGATTACAGGCTTGAGCCACCGCGCCCGGCCGGCTATTTTATTTTATTATTATTATTATTTTTTATTTTTGTAGAGACAGGGTTTACCTGTGTTGCCCAGGCTGGTCTCAAACTCCTGGCCTCAAGTGATCCTCCCTCTTTGGCCTCCCAGAGTGCTGGAATTACATATGTGAGCTACTGCACCTGGCCTATTATTCATTTCTTAAATGGATTGTTTATATTTTTAATTCCTATGTTCAATATGTTGCTTAGTCCTTTTGGAAGTAGTTATAAGAGCTAAGAATCAGGGAAAATACATAAATGACTTAAATTGTCTTTGAATAAAATATTGTAATAGTATTCAGTTGTTGCTTTATTCATTTTTAAAATTTATTTTTTAAATTTAGGAAATCGAAGAAGTGGGAAAAATCATGCTTTCAGTACTTAATTGCTGTTACATTTTGCTCTGTTTCCTTTGGAAATAAATTTCAGATTTTGGGTTGATTTTGTTTAAAACATAGTTTCAACTGTATTTTTTATGTAGTTTTAAATTTATGTTTGTTTTAAAATTTAGGCTGGGTGCAGTGCCTCACACCTGTAATCCAGCGCTTTGGGAGGCAAAAGCAGCAGAATCACTTGAGACTAGAAGTTCAAGACCAGCCTGGGCAACATAATGGAACCTTGTCTCTGTAAAAAAGAAAAATAAAATTAGCTGAGTGTGGTGGCACACACCTGCAGTCCCAATTACTATGCAGGCTGACATGGGAAGATTGCTTGAGCCCAGGAGTTCGAGTCTGCAGTGAGCCATTATCACACTGCTGCATTCTAACCTGGGCAACCCTGTCTCAAAAACAATAATAATAAAATCGAAATATCATTAACATTTTCTATGCCATAGCTAGTTAACATTTGTAATGATTACATAATATTTCAGGTATATGAACCATACTGTATTTAACCATTTCTTTGTGGTTAGATTATAAGATTCCTTTTAGATTTGTATTTATGTTGATGGTAAGGACGTCCATTATTCATGTGGCAATGGGATGGAAGTACCTGTTGTCCCTGTAGGTTTACCTTTCCAAGAATGAATGTGTAACTGTCTTTAATGGCAGTAGCTTCTTGTGCAGTAGAGTTGAAAAAAACTAAGAAGGAATAAAAGAAGATAGCCCATTTCCCCATTTAGGCTTGAGAGTTCTTTTTTAGGTACTGCAGAGCAGGTGTTCTTGACCTTCAGTCCAGGAATCTCTAAGGATCCATGAATACAGTCACCCCTCCGTATCTGTGGTTTCGTATACTTGGATTCAATAAATTGCAAATGGAAAAATACTCTTGAGAAAAATAAATAAATAAATAATAGTACAACAATTTAAAAATAATACAAGGCCGCACTTTGGGAGGCTGAGGCAGGCGGATCACAAGGTCAAGAGATTGAGGCCATTCTGGCTCCAACGTGGTGAAACCGCGTCTCTACGAAAAATACAAAAATTAGCTGGGTGTGGTGGCACATGCCTGTCGGCTGAGGCAGGAGAATCACTTGAATCTGGGAGGTGGAGGTTGCATTGAGCCGAGATTGCACCCCTGCATTCCAGCCTGGTGCCAGAGCAAGACTCGGTCTCAAAAAATAATAATAATTAAATAATTATTTGAATGCTTCCTATTGTGTGTGCACAGTGTGGAAAAGATACAGTCCAATTAGGAATTGGTATTGCCTTTTTAAATAAAGAAGCTATTAGATTACCAAAAGTAATTTAGATGAGTATTCCAGATGTTTAGTACAGTGACAAGCTTTTCAGTGAAGAACGCTTTGTGTCTTTAGAAGGTTACAGAGATTAGTGTCTGTCTTAACAGCTGTAGTTTTAGATTGAACTGCTGAAAGTGGTTTTTATGAGGTGATAGTTACTGCAAGCAGTGTTATGATGGCAGTTGGATTGCTTACTCAGAATTTATTATTGCTACTTGGTTTGCCTAGTTTTGAGTAAATTTCTAAAATCTTAACACCTTTATCTTGTAAGCAAGCTTTCCTTTAATTAAGGAAGAAATTATTTGCTCCTTCACATATTGGGTAATATAACATGAAAGGAAAAGAAAAATGCTAAAGATTGAGAGAGTTAATTTGATGTGACCTTTATTTTACTCTGTTCAGAAGGGACAGTAACTGAAAGAAAAAGACAGATACCTCGTTAAAAGAGATAAGGCATCTTAGTTTTTCTTTGTTTCATAGTGCTTAGGGAAGTGTATGTTAAACAAATGAAGAAAAATGCTTTGTGGGAAAATGAGATAATCTAAGTAATATAAAAGTAGTTACATTTTCTTTTTTTTAATTAATTAATATTATTTTTTGAGATGGAGTCTCACTCTGTTGCCCATGTTAGAGTGCAGTGGCACAATCTTGCCTCACTGCAACCTCCACCTCCCAGGTTCAAGCGATTCTACTACTTCAGCCTCCAGTAAAGTGGTTACATTTTCTGAAATGTATTCCTTATTTGTTATAAAACAAACGAAGGAAACAACTTATATGTAGGATAAAGACTTAAGTGTTGTCTGTGGGGAGTTGGTTATATTCATTGGTGGGTTGTAGTCTTAACCTTTGGTCAGTGTGGTAGACTGAGAAATGTCCCCCAAAAGATACCTACATTCTGGTCTCTGGAACCTGTGAATGTTAGTTTACTTGGAAAATGTATCTTTGTATGTGTAATTAAGTTAATGATGTTGAGATGAGATTGTCCGGAATTATCCAGGTAGGCCTTGAATGTTACCACATGTGGCTTTATAAGAGAAGGGACAGAGGCAGTTCTAGCCACTGAAGCATGAGGCAGTGTGACCACAGAGGCAGATTGGAGTGATATTGCCACAAGCCAAGGCATGCTGACATTTTCCCCAACCTGAAAGAGGTAAGGAACAGATTCTTCCCTAGGGCCTCTGGAAACCAAGTGTAATCCTGCTAATACTTTCATTTTGATCCAGTGATAATTGAATTAGGACTTCTTGCCTTCAGAACTGTGAGTGAATAAGTTACTGTTGTTTTAAGCCTTCAAATTTGTAGTAATGCTACAGTAGCCTTAGAAAACTAATATACCAGTCGTTGTTCAAAATGTACATGGACATTCCTAAATAACTCAATTTACCTAAACTCTTTTTCCTTTTGGGGAGTATAATTTATAGCTCACTTATATTAAACTATAGCTTTATTTCACATACTCTCTATGGACCAGAACATGTTTATGATTAAAACAACTGGTAAACATTTTTAGACTCAGAACTCTTGATGGTTTCAGTCAAAATATGTTATATTTAAAGTTCCTTTTTTGAGAAAAATGTTTCATGCAATCTGGAAACTACCTCATGGCCGCTTTCTCCCTCATAGCTACTCTGGTAAGAGTACAATTCAGGCTCCTAAAATTTTACAACACAGTGTAAGCTCTTTTGCCTGCAAATCTGCTGTTTAATATGAATTCCTCTTTCACCTATACTATTGAAAATATACATTTGGCTAGGCAAGTGACTCGTGCCTGTAATCCCAAGACTTTGCAAGGCCAAGTCAGGCAGATTGCTTGAACCCAGGAACTGGAAACCAATCTGGGCAACATAGTGAAACCCCATCTCTACAGAAAATACGCACACACACAAAACAGTGCTGGGCATGGTGGTGCATGCCTGTAGTCTCACCTACTTGAGAGACTGAGACTGGAGGATCTCTTGAGCCCAGGAGGTCAAGGCTGTGGTGAGCCATGATTGCCACTGCACTCCAGCCAGGTTGATAGAGTAGGACCCTGTCTTAAATACAGAAAGGAAAATACTCATTTGAGGCGATTTCTAAGAGTTGAGCTGAGACTTTGGTTTATGAGAGAGTCTGACCAAAGAGTAAGCATTGTAGATTCTGTATACTTTAGCTCTATACTTTTAATCATCAGATAGCAGTATGCCTAGTCTGTTGTATCTTAACCCCCTCAAAGATTGGGTATATGTTTGGAGCTAGGGGAGGGTAATCCAAGAAACATGTTATAAAGAATTCGCTGATTTCTACTGAAATTTAAGCTAGAAATGTCTCTGTTTAGTGTATTTCTTTTTCCCTTAAGCTTCCAGGAACCGAAATTTAGCCACATACAGATTACTAACAGTTGACCACTAATAAAGAATTCTGCCCTTTTTGGTGAATTTTGTTTATTATAGAATAAGCCTTGAATGAGTAGTCTTGAATCAGCCATTGATTTTCTGTCATATATGATGGCACATTAACCAAATATTTTAGTACTTTCAGTATTTTCGTCTCTAAAATAACTTAGTCTTTTTGAAAGAGTATTAATGTAAAATTCTTGATAAGTTAGAGGGTAGCTAAATAATTTTTTCTCTAGTCTTTTACATGTTAGGAGACTAGGAAATAGAAATGCTTCTTCAAATTGAAGTAATGTAGAAGACGATTTCATTGGTTTTATGACTGTCATTTATGGAATGTGCCAGGTACTTCATATGATTATCTCATTCAGTTTTGCCAGTGAACCTAAACAAATTTAACACTTTGCAAATTAAAAAAGCCTTAAGAGGTTGAGAAATTTGCCAGTGAATCCACAGCTAGTGACTGCTGGAGGAGCTAGGATGCAAATCCAAGCTGATCTGGTTCCAAAGATCATTTACTGTGCTTTCTGACTGTCTCATTTGGAGGTCCCTAAAATAGTTCTCTGCCTTTACTCTTGAGGAATTTATAGTTTAATGGATCTGTTTTTCATTGAATGGTCTTGGGAACAAATATATGGCCCAGTCAGAGAATTTTAAGAGTCTTGGGGTCTCAAAGAGTTGAATGGGAACCTCTATTAGTATTGTCCTCAATTTTTTCATATGAACCTTATTCTTTGCTACATCTAACTTCTGCAGACTGCAGTATTTTCATACTCACCTCAACTAACTTAAGGATTGTAGCTTAGAAGTGGGGTAGAAATGGTATTTTAGGGAACCTCTGCATTATTTTGTTGGCAAATAATATAAAGTATTTGTGTAAAAACAATGTATGATTACTGGTTAGATCCTTAGACTAGTCTTCAGAAGATTAACCTGTAATATATTTGAACTAGTATATAAATACAGATTTTCCAATAGTTCAAACACATTACTTTGTGTGTGTGTGTGTGTGTGTGTGTTTGTGTGTGTCTGTGTGTCTGCGTGTATGTGTGTATGTATTTTTTGTTTTACGAGACAGAGTCTTGGGCTTTTGCCAGGCTGGACTGCAGTGGCACGATCTCAGCCTTCCAGGTTCAAGCGATTCTCCTGCCTCAGCCTCCCAAGTAGTTGGGACTACAGGCGTGCGCCACCACACCCCCAACTAATTTTTGTTTTTTTAGTGGAGGTGGGATTTCACCATGTTGGCCAGGATGATTTCAGTCACTTGACCTCGTGGTCCACCCGTCTTGGCCTCGTGAAGTGCTGGGATTATAGGCATTAGCCCCCACGCCTGGCCAGATATATGTTTTTAATGGAAAAATGTAGAATGAAAATTTCAGTTTCTAGTTGGGGATTTAAAATTTTAGAATTTCTAGTAGACATTCAATTTCTAGAGCAGGGACAGAGTAATTATTACAGCAGTAACCACACCAGTTCCCCTCCCCTAGTTCTTTCCCAGGACAATGTGATGAGAGTGGAATGTTCATTTGATATTTGAGGAACCAGAAAATACAAATCTGGGAACTTGTACACATGTTGTTCAACCCCGGCTCCTGAGAGAGGGGGTTGCTTCCTAATATAAATCTTAATCCTTGGAGCAGGTGGAGGAGAAACCTAGGTTCTTAATCTTTGGAATATAAATCAATGTTTGGGTTGAGGAGGGAGATCAGACTAGTTTCAGAATTTACAACCCCTGGAATGTCTCCATAGTCTGAGGTTTCATCTTTCCTGTGATGTAAACACATATGTACCACTAGAGAGATAAGTCTCTTACTGTCTACTGTTATATTTAAGTTTCCAGGTTTGTCCTTTGAAGGATGGATTTCTTTGCTAAGAAATACCTGACCATGCAGAAATGCAGAAAATACTTCCTCTTCATGTAGAAAATAAACCAACTATTAAATCTTTTTTTTCTCTTACCCCTTCCCATGTTTTGGCTTTTTTTTTTTTTTTTTTTAACCAAAGTTCTTTATTTGAAGGAATGGTACAAATGAAGGGATTTAAGTGGGTATTTTGGTACAACTTAGAGAAAAGTTAGGATAACCCAACATGCATGCTTTGCCTTGGTTACCAGGGAAGTCACTCCCGTTGGCTATGGGGAAGTCAGCCTAAGGATTCGCATGCCATTGTTAACCAAAAAGTGACTAAGGCAGGTCTCTGTCATTAGAGGTTTATTTAACCAAGGTTGAGGATGTACCCTGGAAAAAATCAGTCACAGGAGCGTCTGTGACCTGTGCTTTTCCCAAAGGGGGTTGGGGGAACTTGATTATTTAAAGGGGAAAGAGCAGGCAGGAGGAAAAGAGGAGGGAGGGTAGGCAGTGAGGTAAATGCTTATATTCTTATGAGGCTTTCATTAGCCTCAGTAAATCTGTATTTTACATGTGAAAAGACGGAGAAGAGGAAAAAGTCAGTTAAGCATTCTTCTCAGGGTAGGCTAAGGATGACTTCCGGTTTTTATCCTTGTCTTCTTTTTTTTTTTTTTTTTTTTTCTTTGAGATGGAGTTTCGCTCTTGTTGCCCAGGCTGGAGTGCAATGGGGCGATCTCGGCTCACCACAACCTCCGCCTCCTGGGTTCAGGCAATTCTCCTGCCTCAGCCTCCTGAGTAGCTGGGATTACAGGCACGCGCCACCATGCCCAGCTAATTTTTTGTATTTTTGGTAGAAACGGGGTTTCACCACGTTGACCAGGATGGTCTCGATCTCTCGACCTCGTGATCCACCCGCCTCGGCCTCCCAAAGTGCTGGGATTACAGGCCTGAGCCACCGCGCCCAGCCACATATCCTTGTCTTATAACTGTAAAGATAAACTGGTAAGGCCAGGCGCTGTGTGACTTACACCTGTAATCCCAGCACTTTGAGAGGTTGAGGTGGGTGGATCACGAGGTCAAGAGATCGAGACCATCCTGGCCAACATGGTAAAACCCCGTCTCTACTAAAAATAGAAAAATCAGTTGGGCGTGCTGGCGTGTGCCTTTAGTTCCAGCTACTTGGGAGGCTGAGGCAGGAGAATTGCTTGAACCCATGAGTTGGAGGTTACAGTGAGCCGAGATCACGCTACTGCACTCCAGCCTGGCACCTGACGACAGAGTGAGACTCTGTCTCCAAAAAAAAAAAAAAAAAAAAAAAGGATAAACTGGTAATTGACATTGTTAGGGTGAACTTCAACAGAACTCAGTTTCCTGGCTAGTTTATAGGGAAGATATGTATCCTGAAAGATTTAGATTAAGATGAGGGAAGCCATCTTGGGAGATATGTGGCCTCTATTGTGGGAACGTGGCATATGGATGTCTCGGTTGTGAAATTACAGCTATCTGTTTGGGAACAAAAGGAAAACAGTATTGTCTGACTTAGTTCCTAAGCTTCAGTTTCTCTTTTGCATAGTGAGTTTTAAGAGTCCTGAGATTCTATTTTCCTTCACATCATAACTGTCTTCCGGGATGTACTTGTCAAAGCGTTAATCTGCGGTGCCAGATTCAGGCTCACCTCCCCCTTGATCTTGGTTAAGTTGAACATGGTCATTCAGTTCTTTGATAGATTTCACCTGTTCATTCAGGTAATACATCTCAATGACATCACACAAGTTGGGGTTGTTTTGTCAATGGCCAGTTAATTTATTTTTAGTAGTGACTGATTCATGCTTTTTTCCAAGCATAATGCATGTTCCATTGTCTTCCACCTGCCCTCCCAGTCATTATGGTCTGGTTTCTGGATATCCTAAAGGAATATTAGGCCCCTCTGGTGGTTGTGCAGCTCCGTCGCTTTCTCAATATGTTCCCCTTTCGTCATGACATTGACAAAGCTATATCATTGTGGGCAAAGTAGTGAGATATGGATAGGTGGACTAAGAAACAAAGCTCAAGATTATTCTGGCAGTTGATGGTCCTGGGGGTAGGGGATGCCATCTGGGAGGCGGCTAAGAGGTAGCTGCACTGAACTGGTGGCACGAGCTTTTGGGCTCCTAGAGGGTGCTTTGAGGAGGTAGCAGGGGGCTGGCTCTGAGCTGCTGGCTAGAGTGGGGATTCCAAGCACAGCTGAAGCAATAAACCCGAGTGACTATGAAGAATGTCTGTACTCCCATGTTGAGGGTTTTTTTTTTTTTTAAGGCATGAAAATGTGAAATGTTGAGGTTGCCTAATTTGAACTCCTCTTTTTATTTATTCATCACCATTGATGAATTCTTCAGCAAATATTTGTTGAATGACTGCTATATGCCAGGTACAGTGCATGGTATTGGGGATATTGTGGTAAATAAGAGGTAACTACTCCTAAGAAGCTTAGAGGCTATAAAAGTGCTATGGTTAAGAAAAGAGAGAACATGAGAGAAAGAATTACAAGGTTAGAATTTCTTTAGAATGCACGAGAGAGCGAGCTATGTGAAAATCTTGGGGAAAGAAACCACTGCTTTCCAAGCAGAAGGACAAGCTGTGAAAGGACTCTAAAATGAGAATGATCTTTGCAAGAATGATAGTGAGAAAGATGGCAAGTATGGGTAAATCATAGTGAACAGAACTCAGAATGACATATATTTAGGTGTTAGATTTTGTTTTTAATTGCTTAAATAGTATCAGATTATACATTTTGCTCTACAACTTGCTTTTTTTTTAACTTAGCGTGTATTGTGTACATATATTGAGTTCTATGTCAGTGTTTATAACTGCATAGTTTTCTGTACTATGAGTTTTTCCTAATTAGCTATTTTTCTATTAACATTGACTTTTATGGGTTTTTTTCACTACAAATAATGTTGTGATGGCCATCCTTATACTTATTCTAAGAAATTTACCCAGCAAAAATTATCATTTTATTCCTAAAAAAAATTTTCGATTTTTTTTTTTTTTTTTTTTTTTTTTTTTTTTGCTGGGTGAATTTCTTAAGAGAGTTATTAACAAGGTGGAAACTTAAGAGCCATTTGACAAATATAGGTTGCCTTTGAGAGGTGAGAATTCAGCTGAGGCAATAGAGTGAGTGTTATTCTTTTATTCAGCCAAAGAGCAGAGATACTCAGCAATTTTTAGTGAGGATTCCAGTCTGTTCTTTTAGTGTATTTATATTTGTTTCATTGGCGTCTGATTTTCAGATACTGTCTTTTGATTCACAGCAATTAATTTTATTGAGTTTTTAAAAGGATACATAAATGTGATTGTTCTATAGTTTAAGGTACCTGTGTATGTTAAAATGCATGTTGTATTGTGGTTCTAAGGGCTGATGTGGCTACTATTATGTATAAGGAATATGGATAAGATAATTACATCAGCCAGTAAACTTTTATAGTGTGTTGATCAAAGATAATAAAATGAAAATGCATCTACTTCTGTAATCTGTTTCTTCTCACACCATTTCTGGCAGTAAATATGTGGTTTGTTTCTACACTAACAATTGTCCAACCCTTTAGTCACCAACTGGGTGTCCAACAATGATTTGGTTCAGTGATTACACTACTCAGAGTGCCAGACCCCACACATTAAGGAGTCAGTCCCGCAAGAGACTGCCTCCACTTCAGATGCCATTCAGAAGCCCATGCCTCATGCATTTCTGACTAATTGGCTGTAAGTTGAGGATTTCCACAGTCCCCTTCTCAGGTTTGATAATTTGCTAGAATGATTCACACAACTCGGGAAAGTATTTTATGTACATTTGTCAGTTTATTATAAAGGGCATTATAAAAGATACAGCATATTAAGAGGTACAGAGAGTGAGGTCCATCAGGGTTCCAAACATAGGAGCTTTGAGTTCGAGTGTGTCATTCTTCTGGCACTCTGGTCTTCCATGAATTCCATCATTTAGGAATTTACTGGAGATTCCATTACTTGGGTATGATTGGTTGACTCATTGGCCATTGATAATTAACTGGATCTCCAACCTCTTTTCCCTCCTTAGAGGTAGGGGTAGGATGGGGCTGAACATTCTAACCCTCTAATCACAATGGTTGGTTCTCCTGGAAAGGAGTCCCTGTCCTGAATCTATCTAGGGGCCCACCTAGAGTAACCATATTAGCATAAACTAAGGTGTGGTTGAAAGGGGCTTACTATGAATAAGAAAAGTGGCTCCTCTTACCCTTTGACTCAGGGATTCCAAAGGTTTTAGATGATCTATGCCAGGAACTGAGGACTAAGACCAAATACAAGGGGAAAAAAAGACGAAATAGAGTCTGTCTTCCCTGTATCAGTGCTTTCAACCCACCGCAGATTGAAAATATTAGGGGGAAAAATGGCATGGTTGCACCTGCACCTGTACAGATTTTTTTTCTTCTGTCATTATTCTCTAAATAATACCATATAACAACTGTTTACATAGCTTTTACATTGTAATGAGTGTTCTAAGTAATCTAGAGATTATCTAAAGTACACAGGAGGGTTTTTGTAGGTTTTATGCAAAATGCTGTACCTTTTATATAAGGGACTTGAGTATCCATGGATTTTGGTATCTGTGGGGGTCAGAGGGTGTCCTGGAACCAGTCCCCCTTGGATACTGAGGGACGACTATATATATTTCTTATTGTATATTTCTTACAGCATTTCTGTAGAGATTCTGTAATTGCCCCATATAGCTTGATTCATCCATTTTCCATTTCAAGAAATACATTCCTTATGCTAAATACTGTAATTATGCCTTAATTGCCAAATTGTCCCCAGAACTTTGCCAGTAGTGTGAGAATTCCTGTTTCTGTACACACTTTTTTTTTTTTTGAGACAGAGTTTTGCTCCTGTTACCCAGGCTGGAGTGCAATGGCACGATCTCAGCTCACCGCAACCTCCGCCTCCCGGGTTCAGGCAATTCTTCTGCCTCAGCCTCCTGAGTAGCTCGGATTACAGGCACACACCACCATGCCCAGCGAATTTTTTTGTATTTTTAGTAGAGACGGAGTTTCACCATGTTGACCAGGATGATCTCGATCTCTTGACCTCGTGATCCACCTACCTCTGCCTCCCAAAGTGCTGGGATTACAGGCTTGAGCCACCGCGCCCGGCCTCTGTACACACTTTTAAACACTATTGTTCTTGCATTGCTATGACTCCCTGAGACTGAGTAATTTGTAGAGAAAAGAGGTATAATTGGCTCAAGGTCCTGCAGGCTGTACAGGAAGCATGGCTGGGGAGGCCTCAGGAAACTTACTTTCATGGCAGAAGGTGAAGGGGGAGCAGTCAGGTCCTACATGTCTGGAGCAGGCAGAAGCGGGGTGGGGGTGGATACCGGACACTTTTACACAATCAGATTTCACAAGAACTTAGTATCACAAGAACAGCAAGGGTGAAATTCCTCCCATGATCCAGTCACCTCCCACCAGGCCCCTCCACCAGCACGGTATCATAATTTGTCATGAGATTTGGGAAAGGCTACAAATTCAAACCATATCAACTAGATATTAGTCATCTTAATTTTTGTCAATGTCACAGACAAAAAACAGAGCCTATATAGAACACATTATTGTTTTGATTTACAGTTTACTGATTATTAGTGTTTAAGCACAATTTAATTTTTTTGTTTAATATTCTGTTAATTATTTTGCTTATATCGAGTTGTCTTTTAATTTGATTTGAATTAGTGCTCAGTATATATTATGGATGTTGGCCTTTGTTAATTTACATATGTTGCAAATATTTTCTTCCCAGCTATTGCTTATCTTTTAAATTTGATCATGGTGTCTTTCATTGATTTTTGTATGCGAGATTTAAAAAAAATTGTGAGGTAGAATATGAACCGTTAGTCTTCTGGGTATTGTATGTTGCTTTTATCTTTTATGGTTTTTTAAAAAAAAAATTAGTTAATCCTTTTAGAATCTTAAAATTCATTTATTTGTTTAGGTATCTGATTTATTTGAAAAGGGTTTTAAAAATTGTTGTCATCTCTCTTATTTTAAAATACCCTAAATTTACATCTTTTTTTGAACCATATGTTTTGTTACATTGATCTGTTTAACTTTTCCTTGAGATTGTAGTGTTGCTTTCTATTAAGCTTTAATATTTGGTTTAAGGTAAACTCTCCTTTCTCCTGTTTCTGTTTAAAAATACTCTGGGCATTTTTGTGCATCCCCAGGTAAAACTTAGAATCATTTTGTCTGCTGGTATTTTGATTGGGATTGCATTGCATTAGATTTATATGCCTATGTGTATGTTAATCCAGTTCAGATCCTCTTTAGTGTACTTCAGTTAAGTTGTAGAATTTTGTCTTTTCAATATTTTGTGATATTATTTTAAGGATTTTGTAAACTTTTGTTGCTATCCTGAATGGGATCTTTTAAATTTATTTCTGAATGGTTATTTTTTTGTTTGTAGAAAAATTGTAGCCTTTTTTGACATTTTTTCTCTTCAATCCACCATGTTACTGCTTTTTAACATTGATTGTTTTGGGACTTCTAGTAGATTTTCATGAGGTTAAGAATGTTTCCATTTATTTCTAAGACTTTTTTATTAGAAATAGTTTACTTACTGGTATAGAGTTGAAGGTAACATTCTCTAACTTTGTTTTTTAAATCTCATATCTGTACATATGTGTGATTTTTTTAATTGTTAGGAATTAACTTTTTTTGCTAGAAATTTAGCTATATTATTGGGTGTACCTAACAACTAAATTATACTTTCATGAGTAAATCTGTTTTGTTTTGTGTTTTTTTATTAGCTGTTGCTATTTCAGCTTTTACAGTGATTATTTTCCATTTTACTTTGTTTAGGTTCATTTTCTAACTTTTAATGCTTGATTCATTTTTTTCATTCATTATGGTTTCATTGTTTTAAAATTACGGGTTATCAATATTTCTAACGATATTTCTCTCACTACGTATACCATACATTGTCATAAGGTAGTATTTTCATTTTATTTATTTATAAAGGACATGTAGGGGGCCAGGTGTGGTGGCTTAGGCCTATAATCCTAGCACTTTGGGAGGCCAACTGGGTGGATCACCCAAGGTCTGGAGTTTGAGACCAGCCTGGCCAACATGTGAAACCCTGTCTCTACTAAAAATACAGAAATTAGCTGGATGTGGTGGCATGTACCTGTTAGTCCAAGCTACTTTGGGGGCTGAGACTGGAGAACCACTTGAACCCAGGAGGCAAAGGTTGCAGTGAACTGAAATCTCAGCACTGCACTCCAGCCTGGGTGACACTTAGTGATCTTTCAGATGAATGAAGGTGGCAGGGTACCGTGGCTCACTCCTGTAATCCTAGTACTTTGAGAGGCCAAGGTGGGCGGATCATCTGAGGTCGGGAGTTTGACCAACCTTGCCAACATGGTGAAACCCCATCTCTATTAAAAATACAAACATTTGGCCGAGGTGGGTGGAGCATCTGAGATCAGGAGTTCTAGACCAGCCTGGCCACCATGGCGAAACCCTATCTCTACTAAAATACAAAAATTAGCCAGGAATGGTGGCGTGCACCTGTAATCCCAGCTACTTGAGAGGGTCAGGCAGGAGAATCACTTGAACCTGGGAGGTGGAGGTTGCAGTGAGCCGAGATGATGCCACTGTACTCCAGTCTGGGCCACAGAGCCAGATTCCATCTCAAAAAATAAAAATAAAAAGAATGTGAAGGTGTAGAATGTCATTGTGAATGCGAGGTATTACGGTCCCTAAAAGATCATTCTGAATATCTTGATTATTGAAGCTGCTGGCTTTCATAATATATGACTAGATTTTTTTTTTCAGATTTATTTTGTTTCTGCCTATGCAGCTAAAGTTATCTCATTCAGACTAATGCTTTTCATTTATATATTTTCTCCACAGATTTGAGCACCTACTTTGTATAGAAACATTTCTGGGGTTTCAGATATATCTTTTATTGAGAAGTATAATGAATGAGCTGTAACTGGAAATTGGGCCTGTGAAACAACATTTATGAGAGGCTACTGTTCCAGACTACCCTGTTGCACTAGGCCTCACCAGACCAGAACAAACCAGAATGGAATCACTTGTGCTAAGTGCCTTATAATCAAATTTGAAAATGGGCCAGTTTTCTAAAACACAAGAGATACAGTCAGCCTTAGTCTTCGTAATAAAGAAATCTCCTCTGTTTTAACCTTATAAAGGAAAGCATCTTTGAAACAGTCTACTTTTTGTTGTTTCTGCTTTCTTCAGCCTTTTTCTGCTTTTAAAGCCAACCTCCCCTCTTCTCATTGGAACCGTCATTTTCTAAAATGGGATGCTGTCCAATTCCAGGAACTCAAATAAAAGCCAATTGTTTCTTTGTATTTGTTACAATTTTGCATTTTGATAGGCCTTGGGTAGACCTAGATCTTGTTCTGTTGTGTGACAAGGATCTTTAGGCTGTTGTGATCTAGGGAGCACATTCTTGTCACTGGAAAAAATCCTTAAGATCATTTTGTCTGGCACCTCACTTGTTATCTTCTTCGCTGGCTTCTTCTCTACTCTTCAGTTTTTCAGACTGTATCTTGGCCATCCATTCATGTTCTTTTCCTATTTCTCTACTCTGTTTATATGTTAGTATCTATACATAGGTGACTCTTACTGTTCATTGAAATCACTTTTCATTCAGATCTGAAAAACAAAAGCTAAATGTATTTCACGTTCTTGGCTTGGGCAAGGGGGAACCACAGGCAGAAATGTAACTTCTCACCAAACAAAATGAGAGGAAAGATTATATATGATTTTGGAGCACGGTACATTTAGATTAAATGAAGGTGTATATCGGTCTAAAGCCAAGATGCACTAATTCTCAAGAGCTTATCTGTTCAATGACATGTTCATAAGAATTGAGATAATGATTTTGACAAACTGCAAGATTTTGCCCCTATTTTTGGTCTTAGGATCCACCTGCTGTACTATGGTAAGATAGCATCTGTGTGATAGCATTTAAGACGGTAGATACCAGAGAACATATTATTGTAATGCAGACTTAACAGAAAGTTAAGGAAGGACTAGGAAATTCTGCAAAGTCATGAAGATTGTAGTTTTTCCAAATGGTACCAGGAAATTCTGGAAGTACAACTAAGTTGTCAATCACTCCTAAGTCTTATTTGCCACAAGAATACAGATATCCAAATCAGGTATAATTTGGTTATGTGCAGGAGATCTGTTATCTCTAGAAATATAATACTTCAGCAGAATACTTTATTTGATAGTTCCTATTAATTTTCCAGGGTAGCTTTCAGGAGACAGGGGTGTTCTGCTTATAGTTGGTCCTAGGGTAACAGTTACAGGTTGGGACATGGGTTAGCATTTGAAATTCTTAGAAATTTCTCCTATAGATTTTTAGAAATTCCTCCTGAGTAGTTTTGGTTCTCTGAAAGACTTACTGTGTTGTAGTAGGATATATGGTAGAAATAATGGCACACGTATTAGGTTGGTGCAAAAGTAATTGCGGTTTTGGACTGAATTTTAAATCATCATAACTAGGCTCACACACGTCTTTATTAATCAAAATAGGAACCATTACAATCAACATATTTTTGCCAGTGAGCAATAAGTTTGTTTATTCCTGTAGTGTAAAAGTCCATGCTTCAGGATTCGATAACTATAGGAAAATGTTTTCTGCATCCTGCTAGTTGTGGAAGTGTTTTCCCTGCCAAAAGTTGTTGAGATGCTTGAAGAAGTGGTAGTGGATTGGTCAGAGGTCTGATGAATATGACGGATGAGGCAAAACTGTAGCCTCACCAAACAGTGACCATTACCTTTATTTTTTTTTATTTATTTATTTTTTTGGTAGAAGTTTGCTTTTGGGAAGTGCTTTGGAGCTGCTTCTCAGTCCATCCACTGAGCTGGTCATCACCAGTTGCCTAATAAAAATCCACTTTCATTGCACCTCCCAATCCAGTGGAGAAATGGTTCGTTTTTGTTGTGTAGAATAATGGAAGATGACACTGAAAAATGATGATATTTTTTATTTTCACTGAGCTCATGAGGCACCCAGTAGCCAAGCCTTTTCACCTTTCCAGTTTGCTTAAAATGCCACGACCATAGATTGGTTGAGGTTGAGTTCTTTGGTAACTTCTAATGTAGTTGTAAGAGGATCAGCGTCTAAGATTGCACTCAGTTGGTCGTTATCAACTTCCTATGGTTGGTCACTATGCTCCTCATCTTCAAGGTTCTCATCTTCAGGGTGCTCTGCTCCTTTGCAGACATTCTTGAACCACCACTGACCTGTACATTGGTTAGCAGGTCCTGGGTCAAATGCATTGTCGATGTTGTGAGTTGTCTCCACTGCTTCACAGCCCATTTTGAACTTGAATAAGAAAATCACTTGAATTTGTTTTTTGTCTAACATCATTTCCATAGTCCAAAATAAACATAAACAGCAAGTAATAAGTCATTTAGCAAAAATCATAAGGTGAGAAATGTCCATTGAAATGATGTATAACGTAACCACATTTAAGAGTGTGTTCCAGTATCAAATGGTGAATTCCAACAATGCAAAAACCACAATTACTTTTGCACTAACCTGTCTACAGAGAAGCTGGCCATCTATATTTATACGTGATTCACCTCAAATTCAACAACTAGAGTCATCTTCACAGCAGCATCATTGGATATGTTCTGGCCATTGTTTTTTCCCCCTGCTTCTTTGTTTGCTAATATTTTTATGCTTGTTTGCTCTTATTTTTCTGCTTGCTTTATCTACTAATATCAACAGGTCTTTAATTCTCAGAGGATAAAATATCTTTTGATTTTTTAAAAAAATTATTTTGATAGCTAGGTTTATTTGAAGTGGTGTACATTTGCTTTAGTCTGTATTTTGTCAGTTTTCTAAGGTTCTTCCAGTGTTTTCAGCCATATGTTGGAGTGTATCCAAATTTGCAATTTTCCATTTTAATTTTCTTTTAGAAGTCCTGTATTTTATGTTTTAGCCTATTAACAAGAAGACAGGGCAGGGCTTTTATTGTATTAGCTTTGGGTCTGTTCCACAATATAAAGTCTTGATGGCAGTTTTCTCAGGTCTCCTTCCCTCCACTCTTACTTTCTCTCTCCCTCCCTCTCCCTTCCACTCCCACACAGGGTCTCTCCTGCAGTCTTGAACTACTACTGGGCTCTAGCAGTCCTCCTTCCCTAGCCTCTTGTGTAGCTGGGACTACAGGCCAACTCTTTCCAACACTTTTTTTTTTTTTTTTCCCTCACTCCAGCCCCATTATTAGGCTATTAGGCATCTTTTTTTTTTTTTTTGGAGACAGAATCTTGCTTTGTTGCCAGGCGCCAGGCTGGAGTGCAGTGGTGCGATCTTGGCTCACTGTAACCTCTGCCTCCTGGGTTCAAGCAGTTCTCCTGCCTCAGCCTCCCGAGTAGCTGGGACTAAAAGCACACACCACCACACCCGGCTAATTTTTGTATTTTTTAGTAGAGAGGGGGTTTCACCATGTTGGCCAGGATGGTTTCAATCTCTTGATGTCGTGATCCGCCCGCCTTGGCCTCCCAAAGTGCTGGGATTACAGGCATGAGGCACCATGCCCGACCAGGCATCTTTTTTTTTTTTTTTAGACACTCACTCACTCTTTTGCCCAGGCTGGAGTGCAGAGGCATGATCTCAGTTCACTACAACCTCAGCTTCCTGAGTAGCTGGGACTACAGGTGTGTGCCACCACTCCTGGCTAACATTTTGTATTTTTTGTAGGAATGGGATTTTGCTGTGTTGCCCAGGCTGGTCTCAAACTCTGGGACTCTGGTGACCTACCTGTCTTGACCTCCCAAAGGGCTGGGATTACAGGTGTGAGCCACTGTGCCTGGCCCACCTTTTTTTTTTTTTTTTTAAGTCTTTTCCTTAAAAAAATTATTTTTTTAAGAGACAGGGTCTACTCTGTTGTCCAGGGTGAGTGCAGTGGCACAATCATACCTCACTGAAACCAAACTCCTGGGCTCAAGCGATCTTACAGCCTTAGCCTCCCAAGTACCTAGGACTACAGGCACACGCCACCACACCCAGCTAATTTTCAAATTTTCTTTTTTGTGGAGATGGGATCTTGTTATATTGCCCAGGCTAGTCTTGAACTTCTGGCCTCAAGCAGTCGAGTGAGCCACCATACACACCCAGTCTTTACCTCTTCTAGCTATCTGTTGGCTTTAACTCTTAGCCTTAAACCATGCCTTAATTCAGTTTCTGTTGGCTTACCACTGGAAGCAACATTGTAGCAATTTTAAATGAGTATTAGGTTATTAGTTGTTTTGAGGGGAGAAGACCTTAGGAAAGGATAGTTCATTTAGGATTTTGGGACAGGGAATAGAGAAGAACAGAAGGAATATGGGCTGATGGTGATGCTAAAGCATGATAATGCTAGCTGCATAAGGAGGGCAAGTTTCAGATAGTTTGAGAGGTCCCCCGCCTCCCGACTTTTAGAAGAGAATCTTCTTGGGACGCTGTTTTCAAGTCCATTTTATTTTGAGACCTTGGCATGTAGGTAACAAAAGGCCATTGTATATTTGGTACTGTTTCTCTTTTCCTTTCTAGAGCTTCTCTTAGCTGTATTATCTTTGATGTGCCCCAAATTCTCCATAATAGCTGAGGTAACTAGAAATCATCCTTGGAGAAATTGTGCCATCTAGCCTACTAAGCACAGTAATTTAGGATTATAGTAATAATGCATGTAGCAGGAATTTGACCAGGAAAAGCTTCTAGCTTTCACTTTGATTCACAAGAAAGGGTTGCCATAGCAGATGTCTAATAATGTTTATAAAATGGTGGCTAGGTCCTGTGATTCAGTAATCAGAGTCCCTGATTACCAGTCTGCTAACCTTTAGCTGCAGAGTACAGGAATCAGGGACATGTTGTATCTTGAGGGAGGTGTGGGAATTTTTTTTGCCCACACTATCTACTGGACCACTCTACCTTAGTTCCATGAGTAACTGTAACTCAGTGTGTGTAGCAACTGTACTGCTCTTCTAACCCCTACTTTTCCTTCTGTGTTCTCTCTCAGTAAAAAGTGGTTGTTTTCTCTGAGCCATATTTGACCCTTCTTTCTTATACCAGTATCTTGTATATCACTTAGTGGTCTAATTCTTTCTCTCTTCCATGTTTAACTGCGTTAGTTCAGATAGTTAATATCATACAGGTTTTTAACAACTTTCTCTCACTGATCTTATTGTTGATTTCTAGTCTTCTACCTTCTATATACTTGAGTTTTTGAGTTTGCTCATGTTACTCTCCTGTTTAAACTTTTAATATCTTCCAATCACAAGCGTGCCCATTCTGCTGCTGTAACTTGTCTAGAACCCCCTTTGTTTCGTACTTCCATTCCACTGTAAGTAATCTCTTTCTATTAATATATTAATTTTTTTCTTTAAGCTCTGTTAGATTGATAATCTTTCTTTTTAAGGTTTATTTAAATGCTAAAACCTCCTTCACTTCTGAAATTCCCCTATCTACCGCTATACCATTTCATATTTTTTTTTTCTATATTCCTGTTTAGACTTTGTCTTATTGATTGTAGATTAGCTATTTCCTTCTAGACAAGGGCCCTGGGGCAGTTCTGCTTGACTAGTCATAGGTATTTACTAAAAATTTGGATGACTGGGGTCACTTCATTTTTCTGTGCCCCAGAGGAGTGAGTTTTTTTTTATCTACAACCTTTTTCCTCACGTTTATACTAGATGTCCCCCTACTCAAAGACAAGCAGAGAAGTTGGTCTTAGTGCTGTTCAGTTCATTTATATCAGGAGAGGAGGCAGAATTAATCAGGGTGGTGAGAAGACTTTGAAATGGTGTCAGATGGGGAACAATAGGAGGAACTATGATATTTAGCCAAAAGGAAAGACAAATCAGATGGAATATGATACCACTTTCCAAATATTTGAATGTCTTTTGTAGAAAAGGTTTCAGACATTATTATTATTATTATTATTATTATTATTATTATTATTACTGTTTGTCTTCAGAGGGCAGCTATAGGATGAATAGGTAGCAGTTTAGGTTTCTACATTAGGAAAGCTTTCTGAACATGAGGTAGGGATTTTTTCGTGTGTAAGCTGTGAAAGAGGCAGAATGACTAGTGGTTTAAAGTGCTATAAAGCAGATTTTTTATCTTGGACAAAATTGAACTAGATAGCTATGCTGAAGAATCTGAAATTTTCTTGGTTTTGTTCTAAGTTCCATGACCATGAATTTCATAAAAATATTTATTGTTGGCCGGGCACGGTGGATCACGCCTGTAACCCCAGCACTTTGGGAGGCCAAGGTAGGCAGATCACGAGGTCAAGAGATCGAGACCATCCTGGTCAACATTGTGAAACCCCGTCTCTACTAAAAATACAAAAAATTAGCTAGGCATGGTGGTACGTGCCTGTAATCCCAGCTACTCAGGAGGCTGAGGCAGGAGAATTGCCTGAACCCAGGAGGCGGAGGTTGCGGTGAGCCGAGATTGCGCCATTGCACTCCAGCCTGGGTAAGAAGAGCGAAACTCCGTCTCAAACAAACAAACAAAAATATTTATTGTTTTGGGTTAAAACAATCTGCTATACATTCAGTAGTAATTAAGCCCTTTTGATATGTTAAGCACTTTCTGTATGCCAGCTCTTGGGCATTTGGAAGTCAGTAGTAGGCTTTTACTGTCAAGTAGTTCATATTTATAAGTGTAAAGATTCTTGAGTTTTTCTTCTTTTTAATTTTTGAGAACCAGTGAATAATTTGTTTTTATTAAGATTAACAATTCCTAAAAATCAGTTTTGAGATTTACTTCCTATCTTAATTCATTCAGCCTGATACAACAAAATAATTTAGGCTGGGTAATTTATAAGCAATAGAAATATATTACAGATCTGGAGACTGGGAATTCCAAGATCATGGCACCAGCAGATGCAGTGTCTGGTGAGGTCCTACTCCTTATAGATGCTTCTCTGTGTCCAAACATGCTCCTCTGTGTCCAAACATGCTCGAAAAGCCAAAAGATTCCCTCAGCACAAATTTCATTCATGAAGGTGGAGCCCTCATAATCACCTCCCAAAGTCCCCACCTCTTAATTTGAGGTTAGACTTCAACGTAGGAATTTTGGTGGGACACATATATTCATAACATAGCCTTTCCTTTCAAATAATAAAATTGTTTTTGTCTCTTATTTCTAGCAATGTCTCAGGCTGTGCAGACAAACGGAACTCAACCATTAAGCAAAACATGGGAACTCAGTTTATATGAATTACAACGAACACCTCAGGTAATGACTAAGATGACTGCTAAGGGGCATATGAGGCATGTAAACTGGGATACATTTTCAGAAAATGAAAACTTAAATATAAATACAGTAATAATACCTTTTATGCACGCATTCCTGACTTCTGTGTGTTGGCTGACACTTTGATCACTGATTAAACAAATAATTTGAATATTCTATACAAGCTCTTGTGGTAGGTACTGGTTGAACAGTGGTGAATAAAACAGAGGTAGCACCAACCGTGGACTTTACAGACACTGAAAAAATAAGTATCTATAAAATTCCCGTATGAGAAGTTATAGAAAGTTGGGCAAGTCCTCCTTGCTCTAATAAGTACTGATAAGGTTCCAAGGAAGACTGTCTTTGAGAAGATGGCAAAGACTGGGGGAGGAGCAGGTTTGAAGGCAATAACCATGCTTAATACTGGACTCATTTTGAGATTCCTATGCAACGGGCAGGCAGAGATGCTAACTGGAGATAATTTTTATATTAGTCTGAACTAAATGCAAAATTTTAGGGATTGACAGCACATTTTAAGCAATAGGAATGGATAAAATCATCTAGAGAGATGAGCAGAGGACCAATAACTTCATCCAGAGCTGCTTCAACATTTAGAAATTAGGTAATGGACAAGGAGCTAGTGAAGGAGACTGAGAGGAACATCTAGAGAAAAGGAAGGAAAAACAGGAGATTGGGAGGGAGGGGGACTTCAAAGTTAAAGGAAGTATTTGAAGGATGATGTAGTTAATGTGTTTAACACTAGTGACAGGCTGAATAAGCTGAAGATTAGAAAGGTGTAAATACGACTTGACAGTACACTTGGCCCTCCACATATATGGGTTCTGCATCTGTGGATTCAAGCAACCATAATCGAAAAAATTCAGGAACAAAAAATTTTCACGAAGTCCCAAAAACCAAAACTTGAATTTTTTGTGTGCCAAGTAGTTTGTTGAATCCATGCAAATGAGGTGCTGTATGGGCATTGTATTAAGTATTACAAGTAATTTAGAGATGATTTAAAGCAGTAGTCCCAGGGACAAGTTTCATGGATGTCAGTTTTTCCATGGATCAGGGTAGGTGAGTGGGAGATGGTTTCGGGAAGAAACGCTACCACCCCAGATCATCGGGCATTAGATTCTAATAAGGAGCACAGAACCTAGCTCCCTTGCATGTGCAGTTCCCAGTAGGGTTCACACTCTTAGGAGAATCTAATACCACCACTGATCTGACAGGAGGCAGAGCTTAGGCCAGGCGTCCCCAAACTTTTTACATAGGGGGCCAGTTCACTGTCCCTCAGACCGTTGGAGGGCCGCCACATACTGTGCTCCTCTCACTGACCACCAATGAAAGAGGTGCCCCTTCCTGAAGTACGGCGGGGGGCCGGATAAATGGCCTCAAGGGGCCGTAGTCTGGGGACGCCTGGCTTAGGCGGTAATGCTTACTCACCGGCTACTCACCTCCTACTGTGTGGTCTGGTTCCTACCAGGCCAGTACCTGTCCATGGCCTGAGGGTTGGGAACCCCTGATTTAAAGTACATGGGAGGATATGCCTAGTTTATATGCAAATATCATGCCATTTTTTATAAGAGACTTGAGCATCCAAAGATTTTGATGTGTGTGGAAGTTCCTGGAGCCAATCCCCCATGGATGCCAAGGGTCAACTGTATATACTTGGTGACCTTGACAAGAGCAAATTAACCTGATTAGATTGTACAGGTTGAGGGCTGAATGGAATGATGATGCATCCTCATCATTGGTTCACATGATGAATCAAGGATATGATAATTGTATGTATATGGTCTAGTAGCGGGAGGGTAAAAGTGAAAAAATATGAATAGGCAGTTCTTCAGAGAAATTTGGCTATGCAATGTGAAATTAAGTTTTCATTTTTGTTTACAAGATGGAGATAGAGGCCGGGTGTGGTGGCTCACTCACGCCTGTAATCCCAGCACTTTGGGAGGCCAAGGTGCGTGGCTCACCTGAGGTCAGTAGTTCATGATCAGCTGGCCAACATGGTGAAACCCCATCTCTTCTAAAAATACAAAAAATTAGCCTGGTGTGGTAGCGAGCGCCTTTAATCCTAGCTACTCAGAAGGCTGAGGCAGGAGGATCGCTTGAACATGGGAGGCAGAGGTTGCAGTGAACTAAGATCGCGCCATTGTATTCCAGCTTGGGCAACAAGAGCAAAACTCCATCTCAAAACAAGAAAAAGATGGAGGTAGAGTGCCCATCTTCCCTCTCCCCTTGCACAGCTCTAGGGTGCATAATTCACGTTTTTCTGTGCCGCAGCCTAAGTTGAGATTCTAATCTCTTAGGCTGATTCAGTGGAGGAGGAGAGATTGCTGAAGCCTGAGAGCAAACAGAATAATAAAAAGAAGGATGTTTTTGAGAAGGTACAAAGGAATATACCTTTGATAGGAAGAGGTATATAGTTTCTCCTTTTAACAAGAGAGATGATGTATAGATTTGGTAGAGAGGAAATGAAGGAACTCTCTTTTAATGAAATATCTCAGTAAGTTGAGGTAAGGTAGTTTGTTGAAAGCGCAGATGGAAAAAGGTCAGCAGATAGAAGAAAAGGTGTAAAATTGTGTGTAGAAAGGAAAAGAAACCAGTTGCTGAGCAGTATTGAACACCCATACAAGGCTTGTAAAATGTGTAGTTTTACCAAGGGGGTTTTCCCTTTTTCTTTTCTTCCACAGTGCTGCACATCTGCACAGGTACAGCCCTGGAGGACAATGTAGAGGGTTGAATTTATCTGGGGTTGGGATTTTGTTAGGTGTGTTCTAAAGAAGGACAGCAGAGCACACTTGATTACTCTCTGGGTTATCAGTATGCTCTGAGTGATAGTTTCCTAAATGAAAAGTTTGTCTAAGTGTTAA
The DNA here is from genome assembly GCF_048565385.1 of Saimiri boliviensis. Lineage (NCBI taxonomy): Eukaryota > Metazoa > Chordata > Mammalia > Primates > Cebidae > Saimiri > Saimiri boliviensis. Next base: position 9,741,396 of record NC_133467.1, on the reverse strand, counting down.
ATTAAGAGAAAAAAAGAAATTTTTTAATTTCATATTTATATATTTTCATATTTATATAATTTATATGGAGAGGCTGAAATCTAACAAGCATGTTTTATTAATAGTTGAGCCCTTTATGAACAATAGCTATAGTATCTATGTTTTTCTTTTTGGAGTACTCCATCTCTGACCAAATAATAAAAGCACAAGTATGATGAACTGCCAGTGGAAACAGGAAGCACAGGAGCCTATTGAAAGCCGCTTATTTATACCTGCATCTTGCTTTACAATTCTCACCATGCTAGAACTGTCCTCAATCCATAGGAGTTGATATTGGTGGCATTAGAGCTGAGTAATCTATATTCTCACTGCCAGCTTGTGGGGAGGATGGGTAATGGTGATGAAGCAAGTAGGATTCACTAATCACTCTGCAGCAAGGGAGATATGTCCTGAAATTTTGCATTGGAACTCCAGATGCATTTGGAGAGAAGCATTTTAGGCATGACGGTTTTATACTTTGGATATATTCTGGTTTAAATCAGCTTCTGGTGAGAAGCTAACCTCTTTGTGTAAAATTGGTCTGCGGAAAAGAATTTTGGGGGTTCAAAAGTATTTTAAAATGAAATTCCATTAAGCTATTTATAAACTAGAGAATATTGGAATCTCATTTTAATGGGCAGCATGAAACATAATTTATTGCAAAAATGGTGTCACTTTTGAAGATGGCCATATTCTGAGGGTTATTTTAGTGGTTTCTCCTTTTGCAGGTAAGACAATGTTAAATAATGGTTGAGACTCAGTTAATATGACTAGAATTAGATCAAATCTAAGGTATATGGTTTTAAATTCAGTGCTTTTTTATTATACCAGGCTAATTTCCCACTAGTTAGCTTTTAAATACCTTAATATGTTATTTTTAGCATTTTAGAGTTAAGAGCATTTATATAATGTAGTGGTGGTGGGGCTGAGGAGAGCTGTAGGCAGTTATAGCCAAAACAAAATTAGCTGTGAGTTGACAATAGTTGTGGCTGGCTGATGAGTACATGTAATGTTCTTTTTTTTTTTTTTTAACCATTTCCAGTACTTTTATACATTTGAACTTGTCCATAATTTAAAAAATTAAGTAGCTTTTAATTTTGAAGTGACTCTCTTACAGGAGGCAATAACAGATGGCTTAGAAATTGTGGTGTCGCCTCGAAGTCTACACAGTGAACTAATGTGCCCAATTTGTTTGGATATGTTGAAGAATACCATGACTACAAAGGAGTGTTTGCATCGTTTTTGTGCAGACTGTATCATCACAGCCCTTAGAAGTGGGTATGTTGAAGACTTACTATACTAGGTACTTGAATTGCACCGTGGGAGGGCTCTCCGGGGTCTGAGAAATACGTTTTCTTTTTTTCTTCTTCCTTAGTTGTTGCTGTTGTCGTTGTTGAGATGGTGTTTCGCTCTTCTTGCGCAAGCTGGAGTGCAGTAGCTCGATCTCGGCTCACTGCAACCTCCACCTCCTGGGTTCAAGCCATTCTCCTGCCCCAGCCTCCCAAGTGGCTGGGGTTACAGGCATCTGCCACCATGCCTGGCTATTTTGTTTTATTTTTTTGTTTTTTTAGTAGAGACAGGATTTCACCCTGTTGGCCAGGCTGGTCTTGAACTCCTGACCTCAGTTGATCCAGCCACTTCAGCCTCCCGAAGTGCTGGATTACAGACTTGAGCCCACTGCATCTGACTGAGAAATACATTTTCTTTTTTTTTTTTTTTTTTTTTTTTTTTTGAGGTGGAATCTTGTTCTGTTGCCTAGGCTGGAGTGCAGTGGCGCGATCTTGGCTCACTGCAACCTCTGCCTCCCAGGTTCAAGCAATTCTCCTGCCTCAGCCTCTTGAGTAGCTGGGATTACAGGTGCATGCCACCATGCCCAGCTAATTTTTGTGTTTCTAGTAGAGACGGGGTTTCACCATGTTGGTCAGGCTGGTCTCAAACTCCTGGCCTCGTGATCTGCCTGCGTCGGCCTCCCAAAGTGCTGGGATTGCAGGTGTGAGCCACTGTGCTTGGATGAGAAATACATTTTCTATAAGTATTTGATTGAAAATTAGAAATCTTTCTCAAGTCACTAAGTTTCAGTTATGGGAAAATCTTTGTTTTGAGATTGCTGATTTTTAGAAGTTTCATAGGATGAGTATTTGCTTTGAGGAAATTACAAAGCAGCACCATGATTTTTCCACTTAAGTATATAAAATAATACTCTTATGAAAGTATTATTTCAATAAAACAATTTATTACATATTGTGTGTGTGTGTGTGTGTGTGTGTGTTTATACACACACACACACCCCCACACACACCCCCACACACATATATATATATATGTATATGGGTATTTTTTTTCCATGTAAAGCACGGTTATCGGAAAGGGGAAATTTAGAAAAGAATAGATTTTTATTTCTAAGATGGTTATATGTAAATTATTTTGGGAAATAACTCAAATTTTTTCTTTTGATGAGTGGTATAGAGTGAGGTTTCTAAAATCTTGCTTACCCAGTAGTCAGATGTTCAAGGAAATTCAGGTTAATCAGTTTAAATTTCTGTGACTTACTAAAGGTGTTGGAATAAAGGTGATAACTATCCAGAAGCTGTATTTTTTGTCTTTAGCCCAAAGATACTAGGATTGTTTACATTTGCTTTCCCCTCCTTTTATTTAGCAACAAAGAATGTCCTACCTGTCGGAAAAAACTAGTTTCCAAAAGATCATTAAGGCCAGACCCAAACTTTGATGCACTCATCAGCAAAATTTATCCAAGTCGTGATGAGTATGAAGCTCATCAAGAGAGAGTATTAGCCAGGATCAACAAGCACAATAATCAGCAAGCACTCAGTCACAGCATTGAGGAAGGACTGAAGATACAGGCCATGAACAGGTATATGGGAAAGAGGGTCAGAGAGGGTAGCTGTTTTTCTGAATACTTTATTAAATATTAAATTTACTTTTTGAAAAAGGTAAAATACAGTTAACAAATAGTAGACTGCCTGATTACCTTTTGTGCAGGTATAATAGATACCTCCAGGTATAAAGGGTAATTCATTTAAAATACTAAAATATCTCTGTACCTACTTCTTTCTCGACTTACCGTTCTATTTCTTCTCTTATCTTTATAGCAAGATCCCTTGAAAAAGTTGTATCTCCAGTTCTTTTTCCATTCTTTTATGAACCCCCTCCAGTCAGACATTCATCCTCACCACCCCGTCATATTGCCCTTATCAGCGTTATGAGTGACCTCTTCATTGTGCCATCTAATGGCTGATTCTCAGACTTCGTCTTACTTAGCAGCATTTGACACAATTAATTTCTAACTTCTCTTCGAATATCAATTTTCTTCACCTGGCTTTCAGGAGGCCCTATTCTCCTGGTTCCCTTTGTATGCCATTAGCTGTTCCTTCACCTGTTTCTTTTGTAGTTTGATTTTAATTTCCCAAACTCTTAAAGGTGGATTGTCCCAGAGAATAGTGTTTCTCAGTACAAAATCTGACTCCAGATGATCTTATTCAGTTTCATTGTTTAATTTACCATCTATATGCTGATGAGTCCCAAATTTATATATCCAGCCCAGACTTACCTGAAATTTTGACACATCTCCTTTTGGGTATCTAATAAGCATCTCAGACATAACATAATCAGTACTGAACTTACCCCCTACTTCTCTTTATTCTTACTCATTTTGGTTGATGGCAACTCTGTCATTCCACTTGATTAAGCAGAAAACCTTGGAGTCACTTTTAAATCTTTCACACATCCTGTATTCCAATCTGTAAATAAATAAATATTTTTTACTTTCTGCATAGTATATCCAGATTCATTCAGGCCATAACAGTCTTTCATTTGATGTATTGAAATAAGTTCCCAACTGGTTATTCTACTTCCCATGCTTGCTCCCGCATAGTCTGTTCTCAGCACAGCAGCCAGAAATACTGTTTGTTTTGTTTTGTTTTGAGATAGAGTTTTGCTCTTTTTGCCCAGGCTGGAGTACAAGGGCACAATCTTGGCTCATCGCAGACTCTGCCTCCTGGGTTCAAGCAATTCTCCAGTCTCAGCCTTCTGAGTAGCTGGGAGTACAGGTGCCTGCCACCATGCCAGGCTAATTTTTTGTAATTTTTTTTTTTTTAGTAGAGACAGGGTTTCTCCATGTTGGTCAGGCTAGTCTCAAACTCTCGACCTCAGGTGATCCACCCACCTCAGCCTCCCAAAGTGCTGGGATTACAGTCATGAGCCACAGAACCTGGCCCTAAGATATATTGTTAAATTGAGAGGAAGGTCATGGTTTTCCTTTGCTCGGAGCCATCTTAATACGATAAAAACCAAAAGACTTTAATGATGGCTTCCAAGACCCCATATAATCTGGGCATTTTCCCTTACCCTCATCCTTTTTTCCACTCTGACATTATCATCTCATTTCTTCAGACCTCAAGGATAATCATCATTTTCCACAGAAGGAGATAATAAAGCCCCGTCTCAGTCTGGTGGTTTTCGCCTTGGCTGAACATCAGACTCACTCAGAAAGCTTTCAAATCGCAAGGCTTTAGGTATTATCCCTGTCCCAGTAATCAGGGCCCAGATATTTCTGCTTTTAAGGTTATGTAGATGATTGTGGAGTGTAGACAAGGTCAAAAACCACTGGCTTAAAGGTTCAAAGATGTGCTCCATTCTAACAGTATTAAACTGACCTATCACTCTACTTATCAAAGTATAATAAAGTACTAAATGTTAAATGTATTTATTTTTTAAATAATTTTACATTCCTAAAAGTTGGAAGGACTTCAGTGGTTGTCCACCGTAGCCTTTTACTAAAAGCAAGACTGTCCTTTGCATATATTCCTTCGGGTTTGCTTATACATTTCTAGTAGTTGGGCTATGTGATAGGCACTCCTTTCTTTTGTTGGCAACTTTATTACAGCTTCCTTACTGTTCTTCAGACACACCAAGAATGCTTCTGCCTCAGAGCCTTTGTACTTACAGTACTCTTTTTCAGAAACCCTCCTTTTCCAGGTAATCCACATGGCACACTACCTCACTTTCTTTGCAGGTATCTGCTTAAGTTCTCAGCTTCCATTCTAGGACTCTATACTTCCTTACCCTCCCTGCCTCATTTTTTTCTCCATAGCACCTATCACTCTCTGATATGTTACCTGCTACACTAGAATATGGGAAGAGACTATGTCAATATCATTGACTTTTTTTCTTTTTTTAAACGGAGTCTCGCTCTCATCCTGGCTGGAGTGCAGTGGCACAGTCTTGGCTCACTGCAACCTCTGCCTCGCAGGTTCAAGCAGTTCCCTGCCTCAGCCTCCCTAGTAACTGAAACTACAGGCACCCTCCACCATGCCTGGCTAATTTTTGTATTTTTAGTAGAGACAGGGTTTCACCATCTTGGCCAGGCTGGTCTTGAACTCCTGACCTCACTGACTTGGCCTCCCAAAGTGCTGGGATTACAGGCGTGAGCCACCGTGCGCAGCCTCATTGACTCTTATAACACCATTATTTAGAACCGTGCTTGGCTTAAAGTAGTAGTTGCTCAGTAAATATTTTTTGATTTGTAAGTATAGAGTTGTAAGTATACAGTTTGTAAGTATAGAGTTCAGTAGTATTAAGTACATTCTTTTTTTCTTAAACTATTGACTCCCCAAAGCTGAACATTCAACAATGTGTACAGCCGATCTATAGAACTCTTTTCATCTTATAAAATTGAAACCCTGTATCTGTTAAGCACTAACCCCTCATGCCCCCGACCCCGACCCCCTCCCACCCGTGTCCAGGTAACTGTCATTCTACTTTTTCATGAATTTCCCTTCTTTAGATAACCTCATATAAATGGAATCATGCAGTATTTGTACTTCTGGGGTTTTTTGCTGTTGTTATTTAGTAGTAGTAGTAATTATTTCTCTTTTTACTTGACCATAGGCCACCAAGTTAAGTATTTGTACTTCTGTGCCTGGTTTATTTTACGTAAATGTCCTCAGTATGACTATTCATATTGTAGTATGGCAGGATTTCCTTCCTTTTTAGGGATGAATAATATTCCACTGTGTATGCTTATATATTTTTTAATCATAGTTTGTTATTTAGCATACTAGTCATCCCCTCTTAGTTTTGCAGTAATCTGTAGATTTTGTAAGGAGGATTTTTTTTTTTTTTTTTTTTGAGACGGAGTTTAGCTCTTGTTACCCAGGCTGGAGTACAATGGCGCGATCTTGGGCTCACCGCAACCTCCGCTTCCTGGGTTCAAAGAATTCTCCTGCCTCAGCCTCCTGAGTAGCTGGGATTACAAGCACACGCCACCATGCCCAGCTAATTTTTTGTATTTTAAGTAGAGATGGGGTTTCACCATGTTGACCAGGATGGTCTCGATCTCTCGACCTTGTGATCCACCCGCCTCGGCCTCCCAAAGTGCTGGGATTACAGGCTTGAGCCATCGTGCCCGACCCTTTTTTTTTTTTTTTAATATGAGTTATTGAGCATCTTTCCTAACCATTGGACTGTTATTTCCTTGTTCTGGCAATAAACATAATGACAGTATTCTTATAAGTGCCAGGCATTCTTTCATATTTCTTTTACATTCCTTCTTTTTTCTTTTTTTTTTTTTCTTTTTTTTTTTGTTTGAGATGGAGTCTTGCATTGTTGCCCAGGCTGTAGTGCATGGCGTGATCTCGGCTCACAGCAATCTCTGCCTCCTGGGTTCAGGCAGTTCTCCTGCCTCAGCCTCTCGAGCAGCTGGGACTACAGGTGTGCGCCACCATGCCCAGCTCTTTTTTTGTGTGTGTATATTTTTGTAGAGACGGTTTCACCATGTTGGCCAGGATGGTCTTGATCTCATGATCCTCCTGCCTCGACCTCACAAAGTGCTATAGACGTGAGTTACCGCACCCGGCCTCTTTTTTTCTTTTATGTACAGGTAGAGAGACAGGCAATGTGGTAGAAAGAATGTGGTCTGGTTCATATCCTAGCTCTAGCTCTGGTACTTATTAGTTGTATAATGGTAGGCAAATTATTTAATCTTGAACCTAAGTTTCTTTGCTTTTCTCAACTAGAAAATGACAGTAATGGTAACTGCTTTGAGAGGTTGTTTTGGAGAGTTAACAAGATTGTATGTATAAAGTGCATTGTCCTACCAGTAATTCATTTTAGTGTCTGAGCTTGTTAAAGAGCAGCTTCTGTGTCCACATTGGTTATTTAGATACCATCACATTTTCCTCAGTAGAATCATTTTGCATCACCGTAGCTGACTTTAAGGAAGATCAGCAGGGAGGAAGTACTTACTATTCTTCTTAAATCTTGTTCCTTAAGAATTTCTAATTAAAGAGGCATAAGTATCTTCCCTAAGAATTTTTACATTTTCATATCTGAATCATACCTTTCTTCAGACCTGTAATCTCATGAGAGAAAATGCTCAGAATATAGACATTTGCCAATAATTCTTATAGTCTTTTTAATAAAGAAAATTATTTTTAAGATATAGTGTCAGCCAGACCCGGCGGCTCACACCTGTAATCCCAGAACTTTGGGAGGCTGAGGCAGGCAGATGATGAGGTCAGTAGTTTGAGACCAGCCTGGCCAATATGGTGAAACCCTGTCTCTACTTAAGGAAAAAAAAAACACAAAAATTAGCTGGGCCTGGTGGCGCATGCCTGTAGTCCCAATTACTTAGGAGGCTGAGGCAGAAGAATCACTTAAACGCTTAAACCTGGGAGCAGATGTTGCAGTGAGCCGAGATTGCAGCACTGCACTGCAGCCTGGGCAACAGAGTGAGACTCCGTCTCAAAAAAAAAAAAAAAAAAAAAAAAAGAAAAGAAAAGAAAAAGAGAGAGTTTCTCACTCTGGCCCAAGCCAGAGTACTGGAGCAATGCTAGTTCACTGCACCCTTGAACTCCTGGGCTCAAGCCATTCATTCTTCTGTCTCAGCGTCCTGAGTAGCTGAGATGATAGGTGCACACCACCATGCCCTTAGTAATTAAATTTTTTTGTTGTTGGTAGAGATAGAGTCTCAAATTCCTGGCCTCACGCTCCTCCCACTTTGGCTTCTCAGAGTTTTGGGATTACAGATGTAATTTTTCATGTCTGGCCAGTAAAATATTAAACGAATAGAAACATTTGTAAAATCATTTAAATATTACCCTGTGAGTGAGAGAGATTTTTTTTTAGACCTTTCAGGAACATGTGGGAAACAATGTCATCCAACTCGGAGCAAATTCAGTTACCAGTATTTTTTGGAATTCTAAAGTTCAATAGCAGACATGCTTCAAATTTGTTGCTTTAAAGGCCTAAAAGTAAACTTTATGCATCCTTTCCTCCCCCTTGACTAGACTGCAGCGAGGCAAGAAACAACAGATTGAAAATGGTAGTGGAGCAGAAGATAATGGTGACAGTTCACACTGCAGTAATGCCTCCACACACAGCAATCAGGAAGCAGGCCCTAGTAACAAACGGACCAAAACATCTGATGATTCTGGGCTTGAGCTTGATAATAACAACGCAGCAGTGGCAATTGATCCAGTAATGGATGGTGCTAGTGAAATTGAATTAGTCTTCAGGCCTCACCCCACACTTATGGAAAAAGATGACAGTGCACAGACAAGGTAAGTATGTGGATTAGTTTCAGATTATCTAAATTCAGAATGTTTAATTTGGAGGTAAAAGGCAGTCTTGTGTAAGAAGTAGGAGCAATATTTGTCATCCATTGATTGTGGGGGTTCAGTTACTAGGTGCCTAGATTGTTGCTTTCTTCCTTCCTCCCTTATGTGCCTTCCACTCAGAGTTGCACATCTGAAAGAAATCACCCTCCTTGGTAGAGAAGGAAAAGGGAGCCATTCAAATTTCTTAACAGTGTTAACTAGAGGCTCTCAAATTCTTGCTGGCAAGAATGGCTGCTTTATCACTGTCTCTCCAGCACACTGCCTGCCATTGAGTGCAGATAAACATCAATATTTATTGAATGAGGGATTGAATGATATATTATGCTTTAAAAATCCCCAAATTAACATTTCTGGTTTTTTTTGAGGTGGAGTCTCACTTGTCACCAGGCTGGAGTGCAGTGGTACAATCTCGGCTCAGCCTCCACGACTCTGCCCGTGGGTTCAGGTGATTCTTCTGCCTCAGCCTTCTGGTGTCTGGGACTATAAGTGCGCAACACCATGCCCAGCTAAATTTTGTATTTTTAGTAGAGATGCGGTTTTGCCATGTTGGCCAGGATCGTCTTGATCTCTTGACCTCGTGATCCACCCACCTCATCCTCCCAAAGTGCTGGGATTACAGGTGTGAGCCATTGAGCCTGGCCTCTTTTTTTTTTGTTCTGTTTTGAAACAGAGTCTTGCTCTGTAACCCAGGCTGGAGTGCAGTGGCATGTTCTCGGCTCACTACAACCTCTGCCTCCCGGGTTCAGGCTAATTCTGCCTTAGCCTCCCGGGTAACTGGGATTACAGATGCCCACCACCACACCCAGCTAATTTTTGTATTTTTTAATAGAGACGGGGATTTTGCCATGTTGCCCAGGCTAGTCTCGAACTCCTCACCACAAGTGATCCCCCTACCTCAGCCTTGCAAAGTGCCCACCGGGCCCAAATTAACATTTCTATGCTTAGTCTTAAATAAGACATTTTAATTCTTAGACGATAAGAAATCTGCTCCTATTCTGTTTCTCTTGCTGCTACAGCCAGCGGATTCTGGTCATTAGGGTTTGAGGGATATGTTCTTCCTTTTTCCCCTTTAGTACTTTGTGTATTTCTGTTTGATTTTTGGCACTGTGTATCATATTTTACAGAAGATAAGGTAGGTGAAGTTTTCATGGCCTGACAGCAAGATGTTGAGTGTTTACTTTTCCCTCTTCTGTATTTATCAATAAGGTATTTAGATTGTAGAGCACTAAATTTCTGATATTATTTTGTCAATAATTGAGACATTTCCATTTTACTTAGTTCTTAAGAAATGTATTAGTGCCATAATTTAAGTACATTTTTCTCATTGGCATATTCTAGAAATGAAATTTTTAATGATTTATTCTTCCAGATACATAAAGACTTCAGGTAACGCCACTGTTGATCACTTATCCAAGTATCTGGCTGTGAGGTTAGCTTTAGAAGAACTTCGAAGCAAAGGTGAATCAAACCAGATGAACCTTGATACAGCCAGTGAGAAGCAGTATACCATTTATATAGCAACAGCCAGTGGCCAGTTCACTGTGAGTATTTAAAATAATAGACTGTTGAAACTGGGAGCACATTGACCAACTGAGTGGCAAATGGTGGGGTAGAATCTAATAAATCATGTAAAAAACTGCAACACAATGTTAGTTATTCCTAAGATTTGAAAAAAATATTCTGTGGACTTCTATTTTAGTTTCATTATTATTGTGGTTTCAGCAGTTTTTATAATTTCTTTTTTGTTCTAGGTATTGAATGGCTCTTTTTCTTTGGAATTGGTCAGTGAGAAATACTGGAAAGTGAACAAACCTATGGAACTTTACTACGCACCTACAAAGGAGCACAAATGAGCTTTTAAAAACCAATTCTGAGACTGAATTTTTTATAGCCTATTTCTTTAATATTAAAGATGTACTGGCATTACTTTTATGGACAGATCTTGGATATGTTGTTCAGTTTCCTTTCTGAGCCAGACTTGTTTACACTATTCAGATCTTTCCCCCTTAATTTAAGATTTCCTTTTCGGCTAAGATTGCATTTATTCAGTACTTTTTTCTTTCCTTTAAAAAATATATCTAAAGTTTCATGGGTCCCCCCCCACACCCCACAAAGTGTGGTTCCACTTGGAGCACCTTTTTGACCCAGGAATTTTTCATAGTTTCTGAATTCTTAAAAGATTCAGTTGGCTGTTCTTTTCCCACTTCCCTCAAAAGATTTTTAGTCCTATAGAATGTTAAATATTATGTATTCTGACTTTTTTTCCGCCCGGAGTCTTGTATATTTATAGTTTTCTATATAAATTGTAATATCTTCATTAAGACCCAAGGCTCAAATTTACTGTCCTTAAAAACAATTCTCATAGGATTATTCTTTTCATGGTATTTTCTTCCATAATATTTCATTTTAAAAAGAAGTTCTTTATGAACTTAGTGTCCATTGTCATACAGTGTTATTTTTTTCCATTCTTTTTCCCTGTAATTTTGGAATTTCTGGTCCTGGAAAGAATGAAACAAAATCTTAAGTTCTGTGAGAACTTGGTTCATTGACAGACTTTGCTGAAGAAAGAAAAATTAAATTGGTAGTAAAATAATAGTTTTCAAGTGTATATTTGAGAGTGCTTTCTTTGTATTAGTTCTGCTGTCACTTCATTTCCTTTTTTATATGTGATGTTTTCCCCCATTAAAATACCAGAAATAATGGAGATATTTTGCACTTTAGCCTTGATGAAAAGTACAAGATATATTCAAAGCTTCCCTAATTTTTTTCTTATTTGTAGCCAGGTAAGTTTCAAGAATAACATGGCACATACAACAATCGGAAAAAGTTTGTTTCCATTTGAAAGGTATATCATTTTGGGTTGCCCTATCAGTTTATAAATTTGATGCCCTTCTATTACACTTTGTGGAAGGTTAATGGGGCTTGAGCCCTGCTTTGATACGTATTGAAAGATAATTCTCTAGAAAAATGTCAGCCAGTGGGGTAAGGTCATTCTGCTGTTTTAAATTTTTATATTGAGGGACAATGTTGGGTGTTTGGGAGCCAGAGGGCTTTGTTGACAGATCAGAAATAAGATTGACTTGTGTGTTATTGTTCATGTCTCTCCAAACTCTAGGTATGTTTCCAAGTTTGTACATCACAGTATTAAAAAAGACATGTTTGCATTGAGAAATTAACCCTAAAGCGTTTTTAATAGGAGAGTGTAGACCTCCAGTACCATTGTAACTAAACTCTGTCTGGTCATTGTAAATATTTACCTGTCAGTTTTGACAGATTGGGGCCAGCTTGACGTTTTAAATCTTCAGCCCGGTATGAAAGCTTAAAGGTATATATTCAATTTTTTACCATTTTATTGAAAATATTTAAAATCTGTTTTTACAGGGTTTTTCTTTTTGTAATCTGTGCCATCAAATTTGAAAACCACCAAAAATCAAGGGAACTTTTATATATTCAATTCCTTTTCTGGTGTAATGTTGAAGTTGTAAAGATTATTAATGCATGCCCACTGAATATAACCCTGGTTTTGTGATAAAGTTGCTTAGATTTTGTTGACGATGTTAGATTAGTAGTTGCATTAAATAACTAAATTCCTATGGTGATTATTAATTGAAATTTTGTCTTTAAGCAGAGAGTTATTTGTGAATATAAGCTTTGTGCTTAGAGAATGTATGTGTTTTTATCTGTTAGTATGAGAGGATATAAACTGCATCATTAGTGAAATTACTGGTTGTGTAATCCTTTGAGAAAAATAATTCTAGGTATTTGATAGAGTATTGAGTGTATTTAGTGTGTGTGTATATGTGTGTGCATGGATGTGTGTTGGGGGAGGTGGAGAGGAGATGCTGCTGGCCATCACTACCAACCAAGGTTTCATAAAGTATTATCTAAGTAATTTCTGTAATCACTGTCTCAACTGAGGGACAAAAGGTTCACCAAAAGTGGTGTGAAGGCTTTGGGTACTCATGTAAATTTTTTTATGGTAACATATACATAACCAGATTTACCATTTTAACCCTTTTAAAGTGCGATCCAGTGGGGTTAGGTACATTCACTGTGTTGTGTAATGATCACCACTATCTACTTCTAAAACTTAATTCATCACCCGAAACACGCTCTATGCAATTAAAATAACATATTTCTCTTTTTCTCAACCCCTAGTAACCTCTAGTCTACTTTCTCTCTTTGAATTTGACATTTTAGGTGCCTCATGTTAAGTGGAATCACATTAATTTCAAGGTTCACATGATAGCATGTATCAGAATTTCATTCCTGTTTGTGACTGAATAACATTGTATGTATATACCACATTTTGTTTGTTCATTCATCTGTTGATGGAAACTTTTTGGTATTGTGAATAATACTGCAGTGAACATTATTGCAGAAGTATATAATTGAGTTCTGCCTTCTGTTATTTTGGGTATATATGAAGGAGTAGAATTACTGAATAATATGATAATTCTATGTTTAATTTTTTGAGGAACTCCAAACTGTTTTCCTTAGCAGCTTCATTATTTTATATTCCTACCAGCAGTGAACAAGGGTTCTGGTTTTTCCACATCCTCTGTAACACTTAACTATTTTCTTTTCTTCTTCTTCTTTTTTTTTTTTTTTTTTTTTTTTTGAGACGGCGTTTCGCTCTTGTTACCCAGGCTGGAGTGCAGTGGCGCGATCTCGGCTCACCGCAACCTCCGCCTCCTGGGTTCAGGCAGTTCTCCTGCCTCAGCCTCCTTAGAAGCTGGGATTACAGGCACGCGCCACCATGCCCAGCTAATTTTTTATATATATATATAAATATATATATATTTATAAATAAATATTTTTATTATATTTATATTATATTTATATATATTTATATATTTATATTTATATATATTATATATTTATATAATATATTTATATATTTATATTATATTAATTTATATATAAATATATATTTATATATATATTATAAATACATATATATTTATATATATATATTTAGTAGAGACAGGGTTTCACGATGTTGACCAGGATGGTCTCGATCTCTTGACCTCGTGATCCACCCGCCTTGGCCTCCCAAAGTGCTGGGATTACAGGCTTGAGCCACCGCGCCCGGCCTCTTTTCTTCTTCTTAAGATATAATGGCTATCTTACTGGATGTCTCCTTTCATTGTGGTTTTAATTTGCATTCCCTAATGGCTTGGGATGCTGAGCATCTTTTAATGCATGTACTGGCCATTTGTGTATCTTCTGTGAAGAAATGTATTCAAGTCCTTCACCCATTTTTGATTGGGTTGTTCCGTTATTGCTGAGTTGTTGGCATTCTTTATGTATTCTAGATAGTAATTCATTATCAGATACATGATTTGCGAATATTTTCTCCCATTCTGTGGGTTTTCTTTTCATTCCCTTGATAGTGTCCTTTGATGTACAATTTTTTTATTATTATTTTGATGAAGTCTAGTGTATCTGTCTTTTTTCTTTTGGCTGTGCTTTTGGAGTCATATTCAAGAAGATTGCCAAACCCAATGTCATGAAGATTTTCTTGTTTTCTCTTAAGAGTTGTATAGTTTTAGCTCTTGATCTTTGTTCCATTTGGAGTTTTATATATGGTGAAGTTAGTGTCCAGATTTGTTCATTTGTATTTGGATATTCAGTTTTCTTAGTTAGCCCTTTCTCCACTGAATCATCTTGGTGCTCTTGTTCTAAATCATATGTGAGGGTTTATTTCAGAGTGTTGTAATCCATTGGTCTGTATGTTTGTCCTTATGCCAGTACCACACTATTTTGATTACTTTAGCTTCATAATAAGTTTTACATTATATCATTTCTAACCCTTTCAATCATGTTTATTGCAGCCACTCCCATGTTTGTTGCAGCCAATCTCATGTTTGTTGCAGCCACTCTCATGTTTGTTGCAGCCACTCCCATGTTTATTGCAGCCACTCCCATGTTTGTTGCAGCATTATTCACAATAACCAAGATATGGAATCGACCTAAGTGTCCACTGGATGACTCGATTAAGAAAATGTGGTGTATACATACAATGGAACACAATTCAGCCTTTTAAAAGGGGAATTCTGTCATTTATGGCAACATGGATGAAGCTGAAGAACATTATGCTAAGTGAAATAGGCCAGATATAAATGAATACTGCATGTTCCCACTTACATGTGAAATATGAAACAGTCAAACTCATAGAATAGTGGTTGCCTGGGGCTAAGAGTTGGGCATAGAGAGGGATAGGGAGATCTTGTCAAAGGGTATAATTAGAAGTTTTGCCCAAAAAAATAAAAAATAAAAATAAAAATAAAAATAAAAAAAGGTGATGCAATACCATAGACCAGGCGTCCCCAAACTATGGCCCGCGGGCCGCTGAGGCCATTTATCTGCCCCCCCCCCCCCCGCCCGCACTTCAGGAAGGGGCACCTCTTTCATTGGTGGTCAGTGAGAGGAGCACAGTATGTGGCTGCCCTCCAATGGTCTGAGGGACAGTAAACTGGCCCCTCAGTGTAAAAAGTTTGGGGGCACCTGCCATAGACTAAATGATTGTGTTCCCCCAAAATTCATTTTAGAAATTTAAGTTCCAATGTGACCGTATTTGGAATTGGGGGCTTCTGGAAGGTGGTTACACATTATATATACATGTATCAAAATATCCATGGACCCTCAAAATATGTACAATTATATCAATTTAAAAATGCAAAATAACCCTACCATAAGTACTAGAGTGTAATGTGAAATGTATCTTATAGAAATTAATAAAGGCCAGGGGTGGTGGCTCTGTATCTTATAGAAATTAATAAAGGCCAGGCGTGGTGGCTCACGCCTATAATCCTAGCCTTTTGGAAGGCTGAGACAGGTAGATTGCTTGAGCCTAGGAGTTCAAGACCAGCCTGGGCAACATAGGGAGATCTCACCTCTACAAAAAAATTTAAAAATTAGCCAAGTGTGGTGACTCATGCCTGTGGTTCCAGCTACTCAAGAGGCTGAGGTGGGAGGATCACCCAAGTCCTGGAAATCGAGGCTGCAGTGAGCCGTGATTGCACCACTGCACACCAGCCTGGGAGAGAGAGCAAGACTTTGTATCAAAATAATAATAAAAAAAGATGGAGATAGAGTGAAAAATAATAAAAAATGTACCTGGAAGTCTGACATCTGAAAGTTTCAGGAAGAGAAAGATGGAATGAAGGAAAGAAAATTATTAACGTAAGAAAATGACTCCGAAGTGAATGAAGGAAAGAAAATTATTAACGTAAGAAAATGACTCCGAAGTGAAGGACTTCAATTTCCAAAGAACCTAGAGAATGCCTAGCACAATAATTTTTTTTTTAAAAAAGCACATCAAGCATAATATGGATAGAAAGATGCTAAAAGCTCCAAACAGGAGAAACTCTCTCTCCCTCCCTCCCTCTCTCCTCTCTCTCTCTCTCTCTCTCTCTCTCTCTCTCTCTCTCTCAAAAAGATATAGAATGGATATCTCAAAAATTGTTTAAGAAAATTAAATCATCTCTATCTTCTGTAGTTAGAATTTAATAAAGCCTAAAATGGAATACAGGAGTACTATTGGAGTATTTTAAAAGAATTAGATTCTTACCTCTTTCACGCCTAAGAATTAATTTGACTTTTTAAATGAAGTATATGCATTGCTTTGGCAAAACTAGATGAAAATAAAAACTTGCACTCTTGTCTCATTCTTGTACCTAAATATGGTGTAACCTTGGCCAAATACCTTAGTTCTTTGTTTTCTCTGATGGAGGGGTTGATGTTGTCTATGGTTCTTTTTATCTGTAAAACACAAATGCTTTATTTTTGAAAGTACAGCAGGTCCTTGAAAACAATGTTCTGTTACATTGTTGATGACCAAAAAATAATCACTTCCCTGGTGGCGCTGCTCTCTGTATGGAGTCTGCCTATTCTCCCATCTGTATGGGTTTTCTCCTGGTGTTAAAGCTTCATCCCATATCCCAAAGATGCCCAAATTGGGTTCACTGATGTGTGTATATGGTGCCACTGTGAGTGTGAGTGCACCTGGCCATCGGATGGCATGCTGTCTAAGGCTGGTTCCTGCCTTGTGCTGTGAGCTGCTAGGACAGGCTCTGGCCATCTGCTACCCTGACCTGGAATAAGCAGGTTGGAAAATGAATAAATGAATACAAAGTATTGTAAAATAGAAATTTGTAAAGTAAATGATAATCACAAAGGGGTTTATGTTAAAGCAAAGCAAAACAAAACAGCAGTGCAGTCAGCAATGCTCAGTGATCCCACCATATTGGTCCTTGTGTTTGAACTGTGCAGTGGTAGAAGGTGGTCCTTACAGGTTTTGCTTTGCACACATTTATTCCTCAATTTAAACCCGCCAGCATTACAATTGCTGTCACTCACTGATTTACCAAAACTTGGGTAAATATATTGCTTTTATTGATTTTTCTTAGATGTATGCATAGCTCACATGTATTTCAATGTTTAATATTAGAAGTGTTTTGGGTCTCTGCTTAGAAGTTTGGTGATGTTTTTGTGACCAGAAATGTGTTGTAGGAACTTAACTCTTGTTTATATCAATTATCCTATGGTTAAATTGGTGTCATTATAAGTCATTTTGCTTAAAGTCACAGTTTCCAAGAACCTATCAGCAACAGTGAGGACTTAAGTTACATAACAAAATCTTTACAGATTTGGACTGACTTCAGATGTAGATTCTCATCAAATGTATTGAGATTTTCAAGTTGTAACTGATTATTGAGAGAGATCTGTAGTTCAATGAGTTTTTACCTGTTGTCTCCAAAATGGTGAGTTTGTAGTGTCTATTATTCTAAAACTAAGCTATGGGACAATCTCAGCCATAGACAAGGAGAATGAAGCCAAAAAACAGTGTTTTCTACATAGGCATAGATGATAAAGTATAGTGGTTAAGAGGTTTTAGAAATGGAAATACACAATAGGGCAGTGGTTAATTACTCTTTTGTAATTAATTCTGTTCCTGAGTTTCTACGGAACTGTCTTTGGCCAAGTAAGTATTACTTTAATTTGTTATTTTACATGTCTTTATATATTCTTCAATAAAGGAAGATTACCAAGTGGCTAACACATGAGCTCTGAAGTTGGCTTGGGATCGAATCCTGGCTCTTCTACTGGCCAGTTTTAGAGTGGCACTGGATAAAGAAGTTAAGCTTGTTTAGCTTGAGTTTCTTTTTCTATGAAGTAGGGATGATCATAACTACTGCTATGGATTATATAATCTATGTAAAGACAGCACTGTGTAGTACTAAGTCTCATATAAATACAAGCTGTTGCAATGAATACTCCACTTCCTAGGGAATGTTTTCCTTAGGATTCTGCAAGCTAGCAGAATCCCTATCTTATTGGTCTTTCGAGAGTAGAGACACTGATCAGGAAAGAGTGGTATTCTGAGAACAAGAGTTTTGGAGGCTGGGGGGGGGTGGCTCACACCTGTAATCCCAGCACTTTGGGAAGCCAAGGCAGGCAGATCACCTGAGGTTGGGAGTTCGAGACCAGTCTGACCAACATGAAGAAACTCCATCTGTAGTAAAAATACAAAATTAGCTAGAGGTGGTGGTGCCTGCCTGTAATCCCAGCTACTCAGGAGGCCAAGGCAGGACAATTGCTTGAACCTGGAAGGCAGAAGTTGTGGTGAGCTGAGATCACACCAGTCCACTCCAGCCTGGGCAACAAGAGCGGAAAAACAAGTTTTGGAAAGACTTCGATGAGTATCCTAAATCCCAGACTCCTCATTTGAAGCTGAAGCTGAAAGAATCCCTGAGATAACGCCTGTTACCTTGGCTGACCAACCCCTCAATAACCTCACTTAAAGGTTAGTTACCTTGCACAAAGAAGCCCGTATGCCCTATCCCTGCAACCCTTCATTGTTTCCAGGACAGTTTGAGTCAGATCCCAGCAGGTCCCAGGGACACAAATACGAAGTGCGATCTGAAAGAGTGGTTTTTTGTTTTGTTTTGTTTTGTTTTGGATGTTAATATTGATAGTTGGAGAATATCTGTGGAAATGGATTCTGAGTATGTAGGACCT
This sequence comes from Saimiri boliviensis, assembly GCF_048565385.1. Lineage (NCBI taxonomy): Eukaryota > Metazoa > Chordata > Mammalia > Primates > Cebidae > Saimiri > Saimiri boliviensis. The sequence continues at coordinate 9,722,716 of NC_133467.1, read as the reverse complement.
TGAAAGAACATCATTCATTTATTCATTCCAGACAGAGCTTCACTTGTTGCCCAAGCTTGCATGCAATGGTGCTAGCTCGGCTCACCACAACTTCCACCTCCCAAGTTCAAGCAATTCTCCTGCCTCAGCCACCCGAGTAGCTGGGATTATAGGTGCTACAGGTGCGTGCCACCACACCCGGCTAATTTTTTTGTATTTTTAGTATAAACGGGATTTTACCACGTTAGCCAGGCTGGTCTCAAACTCCTGACCTCAGGTGATCCACCCACCTCAGCCTCCCAAAGTGCTGAGATTACAGGTGTGAGCGACCATGCTCGGCAGAACATAATTTTAAATTGGGTCAAATGATCATTATGGGTAAACCTAAAGCAGAGATTTTGGCCCAGTCTATCAGACTGAACAGCTCGAAGTAGTCTTTTTTACTTGGTGGAAAGACATTTTGACTCAGCAATGGCTCATCTAAATTAGAACTGATATGCCAGAAACTTTTTGGTATGATGTAAAGAAAAGAAATCAAAGAACAGGGGCCATATCGGGGAGGATTTAATATGAGTGATCCTCTAACTGTATCCCTCATAATAGTCAACTCTCTCTCAAGGCATTGAGAGAAAAACACTAGTGAGCAGAGCACCAGCACTCTTGAAACACCGTATAGTCTGTCTGTAGGCCAGAGATGCCAGTGGGAGACACTTCAGTTGAAACAGACTCCTGGATTCAATAGGCATTTTCAGGACTGTATTGTGGCAGAGACAAAGTAGTGCATTTAATTGCTAGCCAAGACAGGTAGGCATGGTTACTGTAATAGCAGGAACCACAGGATAATCGGTATAGTCTAACATCAGATCTGGCTTTGGCTGAAGGATCATGTGATCTAAAGAACGAAAATGGAGAGTCCTATTTGGTTTATGCTACTAAAAACTAAGTCTGACTTGAGCCACTATAGTAGGAACCCTTATCTAGTTCTCAGGTCTGATTTAATTGAATTTCTGGAGGCCCTGGAGAAAGGACTCTGACATAGTATCACGAGTATGTATTATCTCTCTTAGCATTCACCAAAATAACCTGCAGCCATTACCAGAGCAGTTACACAATGCAGAAAGAAATTCCTAGACCTTTTGGGCTCACCAAACGTGCTGAGTTAGTTCTAACTTCGGGCCACCAGAACGTTTATTCAGAGTCAAGTCTTGTGGAAGTCAGCATAAGTGGAGTTTCGACTCCGGTCCATCACAGTGACCCCCAAACCCATCCCTTGGTTTCTTCTCCCGTTTCCTGAGTATATGGCTAGAGTATTAACGTCAGCAACTAGCAGAGTCAACATACTGGTTTCCTTAACCGGTTCTTTTGTTTACCAAGTTTTAATGAAGGGATACAATTGATGTTACTTTACAATGTGCGGTGTCCCAAATTACTACTATTGTTACGAGAACAAGATTGTTTAGGTTGCTAAATAGAATTTTTAAAGTATTTCCTCTTTTGGTTGATGTCCCTTATCACAGAGTTCTACTTTATACCAAATTTTTCTTTGAAAAATCTGCCTTTATATGTGAAATTAATATACATGTATATTTTAGGTAACAGTAATTTACAGGTTTCTTTATTAAATTAGGATCTTTGCATTCAGTTCAACTCATCATTGATCAATGTATGTCATGCTGATAAGCATTTAGCAAAATTTGAGACTGATAATAACATGTATTAAATCAGATAATCTGAGTGCAGTAATAGTTGGCCTCCTGGATTTATAGTAATCTTTGTTTTTAATAATATAAACAAAAAACTCATTTCTTCTCAATTTTAACTGGCAAGAATTAAAGTAGAATTTTTTTTAATGGTCATTATAGAAACTAGCTTATACTTCACTTATTCCTTGACTTTACAGAAATTTATGATTACATCAATTGAAGAAAGGAAAATAAATTGTCTTGGGAATATGCTGTAATAGCACAAAAAAAATTTCCTTCACTTCTGCAAAATTAATATTCTATATTCATCTAATGCCCATCCACCAGATTTTTTTGTGTATGTCACAGAAGTACTTTTTTCTTAGGTAGCATATTTAAACCTTTCAGTTATAATTATTACCACGCCTCTCCACCCCAACCCCAGCTTAATGTTTGTAAAAAGTTACTTCCCTTAAGAAATATTTAGGGATAAATATGGATTAAATCCTTGAGACAAAAACCTACACTTTATATCAAATATTTTCATCTAAAATCTTATATTCAAATGAAATGAGAATTCATTAAGGAAACAATATTTTTTTTCAACTAATTTTTATAGTTACATCAGCCTGGGCTAATTATACAAAAAATTTATACAAATACACACAAAACCAAAAATACCAAACCAAACAGCAACAACAAAAAAACCAAAAAAAACCCAAACCAAAAAACCCTCGCTCCATAAGGTGACAAATTTTACTTCTGAGAGGTAGTACAGCCAACCAAAATGAATGCTGTACGTGCATAAACCGAGGCACTTAAGATCACCCAACCTGTTTAATTTATAACCAAATCTCTCCTCTTCAGGATTTCAGGACTCATGAAAAATTAAATCCTTGAAAAATTAAATTCTTTGAAAAATTAAATCCTTGCCTGGGATAGAAATACTTTATTTTTGTAACTTTAAGGTCTAAATGACTTAACTTCAGAGTAAGATTTTGTCAAAATAATAAATTGAGACCTTTGTTCTAATATATTTTTATATAATATTATATTAGAACATATATTAGAACAATGGTCTCAATTTATTATTTTGACAAAATCTTACTCTGAAGTTAAGTCATTTAGACCTTAAAGTTACAAAAATAAAGTATTTCTATCCCAGGCAAGGATTTAATTTTTCAAAAGCTAGCAATAAATGAAAAGATCAATGTGGGGAGAAATATGACTTCTTAAAAATGGGAACATATTTTAGTTTTCTAATTGTGAAATACATTAGTGACCTGTAAGAACATTGTTCTTCCTATTCTATTCAGGGTCATTTTAATATGTAAGTGGCTTTGGCTTCATTTTGTACACTATAAACAGGAAAACATAAACATCATGAATCAGTTTAAGCAGAGATGTGATTAAGAATTGTAAAAGATGGCTTTCATAACATACATAAAATTCCAAACACTTTGCATGTGAAAATTCTCTGTATCATTAAGCAAGTAGGGTGATCTCAGTGAGACTTGGCTTCATAGAAAATGTTTTCATTAAAATTTCTAGTTTGCCTTATAACAGAAAAAACTTGGAAAGCAAAGATCCCAAACCAACTAAGTTAGAAACTGCTCAGTTTCTGAATGAAAATGACATCGTTTTTATTTTTACTCCACTGAATTCAAAGAATACAAAAAGAATTACAGTTGGTATAGAGAACTGTTAGGCCATCTATACGGACACCTGAGAACAAACGCTTCTCCATGTTTACCACCTTCTGCAGCCACTTGCTTCTGCTTTGTCGTTCATCGACATTTCAACTCCGTCAGTTACTGTATCTTCGCATGCTGACTGGACATGGCCCTCTGACTGTCCTCCAGTATAGGTGGGGGTGCTGTACTTTAAAAGGATAGATTTAAACTGCGTCAGAGGTGCATCTGTGCGTACACCCATAGGGTCAAAATGAGTTCGGCTTACTCGAAAGCCTGCTTGAGATAGATAGCACAAAAACTTTTTTAACCTGTAATAAGGAAAGAGAAAAATAATTAGGTTCTTGTATTTTTATTTAAATCACAATGTTATTAAAATATATACTCCGACTGGGTGTCTTACTTTGGCATATTCATTCCTTTAATGCTGTGTCTGTGAATGTTGTAATAAAAGGGTGGATGCTCGGCACTGACATCAGTCTTTTGCTTCTTGCCTAAATTGTTGATCATTTCATTACTTTTTCTCTTTCCTGCAACACATACACACACACACACACAAAGTTAGCATGCTCTTTAAAATTACAAACTGAATACTTTTATAACTATATATTTGTCTCGTCTAAATCCTGACACATTATTTCAAACTGTTTATCCAATCTTAATTCTTATAATTTATTCTAGCGATTTTCACTGTCCTTCACTTATGTAATTTTCTTATTTAACTGTTTGCTGAATCAGAACTTCTTTTCTACCTTCTTTAGCTTCAAGCCACACTCTATTTTCGTCTCCTGTAGGAAGCCATTTATGAATTCAGGGCCAGTCACTTCACAGATTTCATTACTAATACTACACTACTCAGACTTTGATTAAGTTCTGCTAATTTTTTTCTTTTCTTGTAGTTCTTGTATGTGTTAAGTCTTTACTCCCCAAGTTATATTCTAAGTTCCTAAGGACAATGTCTTTAATTTTTATACCTGTATCTCTACTGAGTGCTCAGTCTTGGATGCATAATGCGTCTACAGTGGTCACTAAACAACAAAGTCTCAAGAGGGGACACAGAAACTGACAAAAGGATGTTATTATCTCATTGCCTATTTCTCATTACAGGACTTAGTTTCTTCATTTTGAGTGAAAGGAGGCCAGCAAAAGTAAGATTCTAGAACAGGCGCCCCCAAACTATGGCCCACGGGCCGCATGCAGCCCCCTGAGGCCATTTTTCTGGCCCCCTGCCGCACTTCAGGAAGGGGCACCTCTTTCATTGGTGATCAGTGAGAGGAGCACAGTATGTGGCGGCCCTCCAACGGTCTGAGGGACAGTGAACTGGCCTGTGTAAAATGTTTGGGGACGCCTGTTCCAGAACTATATCCTTCCAAAAATCATGAAAGGAAAACTGAGATATCCAATACTATAAAGAGATTTTGCCTAATGTTCAACCCTTGATTACATATGAACATTATGGTCAAATCTTACTTCTTCAGAGAAAGTAATTAACATCTGCTTAAGCAAAATATTCAGAGGGTGCCAGGGGTGGTGGTGCACACCTGTACTCCCCGCTACTTGAGAGGCTGAGGTCGTAGGATCGCTTGAGCCCAGGAGTTTGAGGCCAGTCTGGGCAACATAGTGGGACTCTGCCTCCTACCAAAAAAAAAGTACTCAAAAGGCAAAGTTGATGGATACAAATGATAAATTACATTCAAAATACATACAAAGTATTGCTAAATTGTTGCCTTTTTACATAAAAACATAAAGCAAAAAGTACAACTTGGGATCCATCCATCAAATCATAATTAAAATCTGAATCTAAAATTTGAAATTGCATGAAATCTAATGAGGCACCTAGTCAAAGGATAGACACCCAGATTTAGTACAAGTTCTAGGAGCATCTGAGGCAAAAAACCTGATGTAATACCTTAATAGTGACTATCATCAGCAGTATATGGGTTTTCTTTTCTTTTTTTGGGGGGGGGCTGGTAATTTATTCTTTTGTGAAAAGTAATTAATTTCAACTTTCCTTATCTATTAAAGGGTATATGTGTAGGTTTGTTACGTGGGTATATTGTGTAATGCTGGGGCTTGGAGTCCCAATAACCCCACATCCAGTCAGTGGGCACAGTACCCAACAGGTGGTTCTTCAGCCCATTCCCCGTCCCATCCCTCTCCCATCCTGTAGTCCCCCGTGTCTATTGTTCCCATCTTTATGTCCATGTTAGCTCCCACTTACAAGGGAGAACATAGGCCTTTGATTTTGTTTTTGCATTACTTTGCTTAGGATAATGGCCTTGAGCTATATCCATGTTGCTGCAAAGAGCATGATTTTGTTCTTTTTATGAATGAATAGTATTCAGTGGTATATATGTACCACATTTTCTTTATTCAGCCCGTTGATGATGGACACCTAGGTTGATTGTTTTTTGCTATTGTGAATAGCACTGCAGTGAACATACAATGTATCTTTGGTAGAATAAATTATTTTCCTGTAGGTTTGCCTCATACTATCATTTTAAGATTTTATTTGTTGACAAATGGTCTTAGAATAACCATATAATTTAAGAGTTATAGAAGAGCCCACAAAATTAGTCTAATTTCCTTAATTTATATATGAGAAAGGCTCAGAGATTAAAAACAAATTTTTTTTTGAGATGGAGTTTGGCTGTTACCCAGACTTACACAATCCTCACACTATCCTCCCACTTCAGTCTCTTGAGTAGGTGAGATTACAGGTGTGTGCCACTGTGCTCTTGGCTTTTGAAAATATTTTGAAAGCTTATTTATGTTTTACTTTATTCTAAAAAGGATTTAAGACAATTTTGCTGAAGGGGAGGGACGTGGCTGAGGTTATATAACTAACAACATCTGCAGTAGGATAATCTGCAGTCTCAATCTGTCACCCAGGCTGGAATGCAGTGGCACAATCTTGGCTGACTGCAGCCTCTGCCTCCCGGGTTCAAGCAGTTCTCCCACCTCAGTCTTTCAAATAGCTGGGATTACAGGCTTGCACTGACACACCTGGCTAATTTTTGTGTTTTTAGTAGAGACAGGTTTCACCATGTTGGCCAGGCTGGTCTTGAACTTCTGACCTCAAGTGATCCACCCATCTCAGCCTCCCAAAGTGCTGGGATTACAGGTGTGAGCCATATGCCCAGCAAATCTAACATTCTTTACAGTGTATCATAATGCTTCTTTGTCTTCCCTCCAACAGAGAAATTAGGTAATATATCAATTTAAGTTATCAAATTGGTTGAAAATGCCAGAAGAACATGGCTGTTGGAAAGAGTATGCAATAGTTATTAAACCATATACTATTAAAAAGAATTTAAGTTTCCTTGTCTGTAATATAACATGCTTATATTACAGATGCTTTGTTCACATCTGTAATGTATGCTTATCCCTTTGAAAGAACTGTTAAGATCTTGAACCATGTGACTAAAATAAGATCAAATTATATATGATAAAGCTATACCATATATATAATTTAATAGTTAAGGTAAAATTTTATTCTAATTCTTGTAAAAATTGCTCATTATGATTTATAGCAATTCCATTTGATTAACCAGAAGACCTAATTCTTCAGCTATAAAAATTTATTATATGGCCTTTCATATAATTTAGGATCTGTACATACTTTAAATATAGCTGTGTTAGATATTGTAAATTCATATCAAAAGGATGTTAAGATTTAAAATATCAGTGCCTTAATGTCTAAGGTTTTGTTTTGCTTTTTAAAAAACTTTAGATTCCAGATGTGTTTTTGAATACCGGTCAAAAGAAGACTAGAGTGTTAAGTTTCAAAGAGGAGTGGCTTTAAGTTATAAGCCGTAATTTTTATTATTTGATCAACAGTTTAGTTTTGACCTTCAAAGATAAGGAAACTTAAATATATATAATATAAACACTTGTTAACAAATTTTCAATGTGTGAATGTTGGTAAACAAGTTTTGTTGTCATAAGCAAGCTACCATGACAATCTCTTCTCTTCCGACACTTTTGCGATATGCCTTTTTGACCTGATATGTACATATATACACACATATATGCATACCTACCTTGTGCAACGTAATTATCTGTTGTGGTATCATCTGTAGTTTTAATAAACACGCCATTTTCTTCTAAAATAAAAAAGCAAATGGGAAAAGAAAATATTTTACAGAATGACATAAAGCAACAGCTCAAAGTTTAAATAAAAGTTTATGAAACGCCATCCACACTATTTTCATGAATATACAAGAGATTCTGTGGCCAAACTGGACTGCAAAAATTATATTTTGTAACCCTCTATTACAGCAGCTTCTTCTAATTATTTATGAGAACACTAGGATATTCTATAGGTTCACCTTTATATCAATAGTCAGATACAACTACAAGATTGCCTGTTTGTACTAAAAGGAAAAAACTCATAGCTTTACTGAATAAGAAGTACAAATTTAGTTTCTGTGTATGATACTAACAGTTTTTGGCCACACGACTCCTAGAATTACCTAAAGTTTCTTTTTCTAGAAAGCAGATCTAGGGTAATAAAAATCACAAAGGACCTTTAGTTGTTTTTTTTTTTTTTTTTTTTTTTTTTTAACTCTAGTAAAATTTAAAAAGGGAGGTTATCTTTAAAAAAAATTGTTAGGGCATAGTGGTTCTCACCTGTAGTCCCAGCCGCATTGGGAGGTCAAGGTGAGAGGATCACTTGAACCCAGGAGTTTGAGATCAGCCTGAGCAGCATGGTGAGACCCCATGTCTACAAAATATTAGCCAGGTATGGTGGTGCATGCCTGTGGTCTCAGCTACACAGGAGGCTGAGGCAAGAGGATTGCTTGAGCACAGGAGGTTGAGAATGCAGTGAGCCATGTTCGTGTCACTGCATTACAGCTTGGGTGAAAAAGTGAGACCCAGTATCAGGGGAAAACACACACACACACACACACACACACACACACACACACACACACACACACTATTCATCATTCATCTATTCATCTCAGGCTCCTGATTATAATCCTGACGAGAACTATGTAATTAAAACTGTTAACAACATTATGATTAGACTCATTAGAGAGGACTTACTAAAGGTAAACTATAATTATATTGCTTTTCTTATAACATCAAATACAGTTGAAAAAGACAGAATTTTTTTTTGTTTTTTGAGACGGGAGTTTCGCTCTTGTTACCCAGGCTGGAGTGCAATGGCGCGATCTCGGCTCTCCGCAACCTCTGCCTCCTGGGCTCAGGCAATTCTCCTGCCTCAGCGTCCTGAGTATCTGAGACTACAGGTGTGCACCAACATGCCCAGCTAATTTTTGTATTTTTAGTAGAGACGGGGTTTCACCATGTTGGCCAGGATGTTCTCGATCTCTTGACCTCGTGATCCACCCGCCTCGGCCTCCCAAAGTGCTGGGATTACAGGCGTGAGCCACCGCGCCCGGCCGATACAGTATTTTTGGTAAGAAATTTTAAGCTAGTAAGCTAGTGTTCTATTAGCTACCTTGCTTGTTGAGATGGGAAGGTCCATGAACTGAAAACTGACTTTGAGGTGTACACTCTGATTCGAAGATTAATGTCTTTATTAGGGTCTGAATGTCATCCAAACCGTGGTGCAGAGATTCAAATAGCATTCTCTTGAGGAATCCAGTATTGAAAAGCGAACTTGACCTGAAAAGAAAAGAAGATACAGAGAACTGAGTTTGAGAAATGTTTTTATTTTAAAAATAAGTTCTTATAATTTATAAGTAAAATATATAATTAATCATATGATAGAGTTAAATTTTAAAAATTTATTATTTAATTTAAAACTATTTTATTATTATTATTTTGAGACAGAGTCTCACCGTGTACCTAGGCTATTTTATTATTTTTTAATAGAGATGGGGTCTCATCTCAAACTACTGTGCTTAAGGGATCCTCCTACCTTGGCTTCTCAAAGTGCTGGGATTACAGGTGTGAGAAACCACACCTGGCCTAAAACTATTTATTTTCTATTTGCCACTCATTTTATCATATCAGTTTTCTAAACTAGTAGTATTAGTCAAGGAAACTTAATTCACATTAAATAAACAAGAATTTATTGAGTCTGGGAAGGGGAGAAGGGAGAGGGTGATGAAGAAGGGAAAAAGAATATAAATGTTATTTATTACCGCTAAAGTTATATACTTAAAAATGGTAAAGAAGGAAAATATTATATGTGTATGTTACCTTAATAAAAAAAATTTATTGAGCTATCATAAGGTATACAGTACTGTGGTATATAGAGGGTATGTGGAGGATATACCGAAATATAATATACAGTGTAGACCTTATAAAAGCCTATCAATCTAGACAGGAAAATAGAGCAATGAAGAGGTTTTCACAATGCGCATTCTAGTCACTAATAGAAAATCTTAATTCTGGTGTGTTTACGGTGGTAGGCTGGGACAGGATGGGGGCACATATATGAGAATTACATGTGGTGATGGTATGGTTAACAAATGGCCTGGGGTGAATCTGATATGCTTCCCATTTAATTCGAGAATCATAGGTATAATGGACAAAATATGAAGTTCTGAGTAAGATAAACTGGATTCCAATCCTGGCTCCACCACTTACCAGCTATGTGATCTTTTTATTAAGAGACAGGGTTTCACTATGTTGCTCAGGCTAAACTTGAATTCCTGGGCTCAAGGGATCCTGCTGCCTCAGCCTCCTGAGTAGCTGGGACTATAGATGCATGCAACTATGCCGGGCTAGCTATAGTAATCTTGAGTAATTATTACTTTTGAATCTTACATTCCTTGTCACGTAATGTAAAATAAAACTCTATATATCCTCAATGTATGGTAGCTCCTGTTGTTAGGTATATATGAAAGAATATATGATTTTAAAGTATAAAATATGTGATCAATACTGAAAGGAATTTAGAGATTGTATTGAGTTGAAGCACTAAGGAGAGACTTCAAAAAGAAAGTACAATTTGAATTGGAGGTGGCAGAGAGGGGAAGGTATTCTGGATAAGTGTAAAGACATGAACAATAGCTCTGATATGGAAATCATAAAGTTTTATTAAGAATTCCGGCAGGAGTGGTGGCTCATGCCTGTAATCCGAGCACTTTGGGAGGCCAAGGCAGGCATAGTCAGGAGCTCAAGACCAGCCGGGCCAACATGGTGAAACCCCCTCTCTACTAAAAATACAAAAATTAGCTGGGTGCAGTGGCACATGCCTGCAGTTCCAGCTACTCAGGAGGCTGAGGCAGGAGAATTGCTTGAACTCAAAAGGCGGAGGTTGCAGTGAGCCGAGATTGTGTCGCTGCACTCCAGTCTGGGCAACAAAGTGGAACTCTGTCTCAAGAATAAAAGATAATAAAAGAATTCAGTACTTGGAGTCAGAAAACCTAAGTTCTAGCCTTGACTATGGTACTAATTTTTTCAGTTAGTTTTAGCAAGCACTTAAAAACACTTAAGCACTTATTTGTAAAATAAGGCAGTTAGGCAAGAAAATCTTCCTTCTGGATCCAATAACCTGCTATTTTTAATTTTCCCAGTTCTGAATCGGTGAGTAGGATCAATGTGTAGCAGATGCTACAGGGAAGTGAGAACTATTTTCAGTAAAACTAGAAGGTAAGGCTGGCTAGGTCTTCATAAGAGAAAATAATAAGCATCAGTACAAAAACATTTACCGGCAATTTCTAGGTTTAGTAGGTACTTAAGCCTTCACCATAATTATAAAGTAATGAGAAGAAATTTGCAATAATTCTTGTTACAATGTTGTTAGGAATCTTGAATTTCTATAAGAATCTCAGTGGGGCCATGGTAGCTCACGCCTGTAATCCCAGCATTTTGGGAGGCCAAGGTAGGCAGATCACCTGAGGTTGGAAGTTCAAGGCCAGCCTGACCAACATGGAGAAAGCCCATCTCTACTAAAAAAATACAAAATTAGCTGAGTATGGTGGTACATGCCTGTACTCCCAGGTACTTGGGAGGCTGAGGTAGAAGAACTGCTTGAACCCATGGAGGCTGCAGTGGAATCTCTACTAACAAACTTAAGGTAAGGATTCTGATTAAAAGCAATTCAACTTTAAGGTACGATAACTTGTTACCAATGATATGAAAGCATATACACATTAAGTATTTCCAACTGTGCCCCATCTAAATAACTTTACCTAAAACAAAGGCAGACACTTTTACATGTCCATCTCACTTAAAACCAATTCCTCTAGGACCTTTTATATAACTTTTCTGTAAAAAGTTATTGTGATCATTTTAAAATCATATGCTAGATCTGCAATGATAAATTTAAAAAAGCTTCTTTCTTACTATTCAGAAATAAATTATCTAGTTTCCAATCATCCAGGCTTCTCTTTCACCACTGCCTCTTAGTTTTGTCACAAACTACAAGAGAATAATGGTAGAGAAAAATCTGAAAATAGAAAACACCTCAGGTTGATAGGAGGAGAAGAGTCATAATGAGTTGCCTAGACTTAAATATTAAATTTAAATTTACTTGTCTTTTACCACACATAATAAAAATCTGCAATTAATAAATCAATCAATAAATCAAATTTTATGTTGTTATGGCTAGTCACATACCACAGAGGTCCAAGTTCTATTGCTGTCTTTCCAGGCATGCTTCCATGACAGTTACAAGGCAGCTGTCTATAAGGGTTTTCTGGAAAAAGACAATAAAAGGAGAAATCAAAGGAGAAATGACTAATACAAATAGTAGTAATGGTTATATTAATAGTAATTTGCAGCTACTATACACTGAGGATCTATGTGCCAGATATTATGCTAAGTATTTTATGAATGTGTGTATGTGTGTATGTGTACACATGTATATGTATATATATATGTGTACATATATGTGTGTATATATATACACATATATATACACCCAGGTATTATGCTAAGTATTTTATATATGTGTGTACATATATGTATGTACACACACACATATTTTTAATTTAAATCCTTACAACTGTGTGTGTATATGTGTATATATATGTGTGTGTCTGTGTGTATACACACACACAGACATATATATATTTAATTTAAATCCTTACAACTCTGTAGCAGGTACTGTTAAAATCTCAATTACACATATCAGAGGATTAAAGCTTAAGAGAGGTTGTGGAAATTCATGTCAAATGGCTTATTAGAGATGTACCTGGTATTAACTTAATATACCACATAAAATAATATAAAGAAGGAAAAAGTCTTATAAAGTTCACAAGAGATCATATTTCAAAATTAACTGATTAAGGAATCATTAATGTGGAAGAATATATATGTATTTTATATAAAAAGGTTGATGAGTTTTAACAAATGTATACATCCATGTAACCAACATACCAATCAAAATGTAGGTATTTTTCATAAGTTAACTTTCCTGCAGTTGGAAAGAAAATGAGTTACTGGGCCGGGCGCGGTGGCTCATGCCTGTAATCCCAGCACTTTGGGAGGCGGAGGTGGGTGGATCACAAGGTCAAGAGATCGAGACCATCTTGGTCAACATGGTGAAACCCCGTCTCTACTAAAAATACAAAAAATTAGCGGGGCGTGGTGGCGCGTGCCTGTAATCCCAGCTACTCAGGAGGCTGAGGAAGGAGAATTGCCTGAACCCAGGAGGCGGAGGTAGCGGTGAGCCGAGATCGCACCATTGCACTCCAGCCTGGGTAACAAGAGCGAAACTCCGTCTCAAAAAAAAGAAAAAAAAGAAAATGAGTTACTCTATTCCCTATGTTTGACTCATATTCAGCCTTCAAAATGTGCTAGAAGAATCTAATTTGGTCTTAAAAGCAATGAATGAGAGGCCTGATACAATCAAAAGGAAACTGGGGAGATAGTAAAACTATTCTTAGTTTCCAAAATGGGGCAGTATTTGACTATGGAACTTTTAAATCCACACAAGGCCCAAATAGTGATTTTATATCAGAAATTCTCCAACTAATTCCCTCCACTTCAGGATATTCCTGCGTTGATCATTCACTTTCTCAGAATGGCCTGATCTAATCAATCAGTCCCAGATATATTCAGAATCAAAGATTATGGTGGCAGGAACATAAGTCAATAGCCTCTTGCTAGCTGATAGTATCACTCTGCTGTTCAGTACCATTATTGGTATAGTGCATGGTTATGAGATCTTATTTTACATTTACTTAAAAGTATCCTTCACTGCTTCTAGATCTACTTTTCAGTATTATTTAAGCTTTGATGAAAGGGTGTGGTTAGCACTGACATAAGTTTTGATGAGAACTATGTTCCTCAAATATGAGTATACTCAAGAAGTTTTCTCTTGAACCGTTACATCACTAAACTACGAGTACTTATAAGCAGTCATCATGCAACTCAGGATAGCGATTTATAGTATAGTTCTGTCAGCTACAGCCACTTACCACAGGCAGACAGCACAAATGAATTATTAGTTTGTATCTTTTTTTTTTTTTTTTTTTTTTTGAGACGGAGTTTCGCTCTTGTTACCCAGGCTGGAGTGCAATGGCGCGATCTCGGCTCACCGCAACCTCCGCCTCCTGGGTTCAGGCAATTCTCCTGCCTCAGCCTCCTGAGTAGCTGGGATTACAGGTACGCGCCACCATGCCCAGCTAATTTTTTGTATTTTTAGTAGAGACGGGGTTTCACCATGTTGACCAGGATGGTCTCGATCTCTTGACCTCGTGATCCACCCGCCTCGGCCTCCCAAAGTGCTGGGATTACAGGCTTGAGCCACCGCGCCCGGCCATTAGTTTGTATCTTAATGTACTTTGCTAAATAATCTTATCATACAAACCTGCCTTTTCCCAAGCCTGTTTGCTAGGATTTCTCAGATCTAGATTAGCATCAGCAAATTTCCTCTCTGAGGGGCAGGGCTATCATTTCAAGTTACCAGCAGCAAATAATGAAGAGGTAAACAAGAAAGAAAACTAGTATTTCTGTGTTACCAGTATATAAGTAAGAAAAGCAATTCCAGATGAAGAATTAAAAAATATTCTGAGACTTCTATTTAAATGCAACAGATTAAACATACACTTTATCTCTGCTGTATCTTAATGCTTAAATCAAATGATGGCAAGGAACAAAAATTAAACCACAAGAATAAATAAAATGGGAGAAGAGGTAACAAAAGATGAGAGATGCCAGTAAAATTTCAGAAGCAGGAATCACATATATAATGGAATAACAGATTATTTAGATAACTAGAGAAATCTAAAGCCTAAGCCTGAAATGGATAGATGGGCAACCAAGAAAACAAAGTTCATTACTGTTGTGGGACTCTGCAAAGGCCTGAAAATTGAGGAAATGATTGTCTCTGAAGGTGACTATAGAGAGGTATTGCAAAAAAGAGGTCTTGTTACAATTTTTAAAGGTTCAATTAAAATTCCAGATTGTCTCTAATAAAAATCAGGCTTCTGTGTCTTCCCCATTCCAAAAGACCAAGTTAATCTTTGGTGAGGCTAAACTATCGAGGACATGGAACCAGGAGTTTTGAGTACAGTTGACAGTGAGATGTCTGAAAACAGAGGGATTAAGTAAAAATCTGCTCTCCAGTCTCTGTCCCCAGTGAGGCTCTCCCAGAGCTGCTAAAAGATTAGCCAGTTCCTCTCTGGAAAAATTTACCAGTCCAAGAGAAAAAATCTATATATACTTGCTGGTATTTGGGGTTGTCCTATGAAAAAAAGCAGACTGGTATCTTCTTATTACAGTAAAATCCACTGGTTTATAGCTCTGCCCCAAGTGTTTCAAAACAGTTTTTCACCGTGGACAACCAAAGACCACCAGACATGTGAGATCTACCATAATAGAGAACAAAATTACAAAACAGAATGTTAAGAAACAGGAGAACTGAACAACAAAACAACAGCAACAACCTGTAATCCCAGCTACTCAGGAGGCCGAGGCACAAGTATTGCTTGAACCTAGGAGGTGAAGGTTGCAGTGAGCCACTTCACTACAGCCTGAGCAACAGAGTGAGACTCTGCCTCAACAACGACATAAAATAAATAAATAAGACTCAGAGATTATCCAGTAAAATGAATTTAAAAAGATGAATTCATATACATGTTATCTCAAAATTATTTTAGAATATTGGGTTTAGAAGAGATATTTTAAGAGCATTCAGAGAGAAAATAATATGACAGACAGCAGACCTCTCATTGGAAGCTAGAAAACAATGGAATAATACCTTGAACATTTTGAGGAAAAATGATTTCCATCCTAGAATTCTGTACTCGGCCATGCAATACTTCTCAGCAATCTATAGGTAAAAGTGTTCATTTGAAATGAAGAAGTAAACAAGGAAAGTGGGAAAATGCACAGGATCTGCGATATGAGATTTATCACAAAAAGAAAGTCAAAGAAAAATTCCAGGATGATGGTTAAACAGAAGCCTTTGGACAACAGATTTCAGCAGATACAGAAAACAAACAATCCAAACTAGAGCACAAGGACTGTCTCTAGGAGAGTGAAATCGAAAGCCAAAGATTACCTAATGTGCTTATCTATGCTGAAAAAAGCATTGGAAATGTAGCAAAGAGTTTAGAGATGGATTATAAAAAGTTATTTTTCAAAGAAGGTAACAAGTACAGTAAGTATTAATTCCAGAGTTACCAAAGAGTTGTCTAAGAAAGGAAACATTATTATATAAATAAATAATCTTTTATTTTTACTTTTGTAGAGACAGGGTCTTGCTATGTTGCCCAGGCTGCTCTTGAACTCCTGATCTCAGGCAATCCTACCTTGGCCTCCTGAAGGGATTACAGGTATGAGTCACCATGCCCAGATTCATATGGTTTATCTGTGCTGCAGTAGCCTTCTAAAATGATCAGCAATAATCCCTGCCTCCTGGTATTCAAACCTTTGTCTAATACCCTTCCCCTGAGTAGGCACTGGATCTAGAGACAAGTTTCTAACAACTAGAATATGGCAAAAGTAATGGCGTATTACTTTGAGATTATGTTACAAGAGACCTTTTCTATCTTGCTTGCACTCAAACTCACTCTCTGGTTCTTCTGACTTGCCTTATTTTTTTTTTTTAAAGGAGATGGCATCTCTCTCTATCACCCAGGCTGGAGTTCAGCTGTGTAACGACAGCTCACTGCAGCCTTGAACTACTGGGTTCAAGTGATCCTCCTGCCTCAGCCTCCCATGTAGCTGGGACTGCTGGCACAAACCACTGACCAACAGCTTGATCTGTGGCCTTGTGAGAGACCCTGTGCTAGTGAACCCAGCTAAGCCATGCTTAGATTCTTGACTCACAGAAACTATGGGATAATAAATGTTTAAAGCCAATAATTTTGGAGTGATTGGTTACACAGCAATAGACAGCTAATACAATTTGTGAACAATATATTTATAAACATATAAACACTAAATATTGATGTAGTCCAAAGTAGTGAGGAGAACATGCATGTGACTGGATTGGTTTAAAAAGCCAAATACTCTTTCTGCATGGAAGGAAGTTAGATGCATTATAAGCAGGTTATTTAGAAATATGAATGTAAGCATTAGAAGAAACAACTGTGAGATTTTAACTGTTTACTTCAGGGAGTCAGGCAGAGATTATTATTTTATTAGTAAGATGTATGGAACTATTTGATTTTTTTTTTTTTTTTTTTGCTTTCTTTTTTTGAGACAGAGTCTTACTCTTTTACCCAGAAAAGTACAACGGGACGATCTCAGCTCACTGCAACCTCCTGCCTCCTAAGTTGACGCAATTCCCCTGCCTCAGCTTCCTGAGTAGCTGGGATTACAGGCGCCTGCCACCATGCCCAGCTAATTTTTGTCTTTTTAATAGAGATGGGGTTTCACCATCTTGGCCAGTCTCCAACTCCTGACCTCAGGTGGTCTGTCTGCCTCAGCCTCCCAAAGTGCTGGGATTACAGGCATGAACCACTAGGCCCAGCTGTTGGACTTTTTAAACAGGTATTACAAATTGATAAAAATTCTGAATGAGATGACTTTTTTGTAGGATATACTTGTTTATTCTAAGTTCTGTATGATTGCAAATAAAATGCGAAAACAAATCACTGCTTTACAGTTATTACTTATCAAGTCAAAAGTTATTTAAAATGTTTGATTAATGGCTGGGCCAGGCGTGGAGGCTCAAGCTCGTAATGTAATCTCAGCACTTTGGGAGGCTGAGGTGAGCGGATCACTTGAGAGCAGGACTTTGAAACCAGCCCCAACATGGTGAAACCCCATCTCTACTAAAAATACAAAAATTAGCAAGGCATGGTGGCAGGTGCCTGTAATCCCAGCTACTTGGGAGACTGAGGCAGGAGAACTAACTGCTTGAGCCTGGGAGGCAGAGGTTGCAGTGAGCCAAGATCGTGCCACTACACTGCCGCCTGGGCGACATAGTGAAACTCAGTCTCAAAAATAAATTAATTAAAAAAAATAAAACAAATGTCTGATTTAAAAAACACAAGCTGCATTAAATGTAAATGGTCTAAATATCTCATCAAGAGTCAGACATGATCAGACTGGGTAAAAAAAAAAAAGAAAAAAGATCCAAGAAGACACCTGTAAGTTGAAAGTGAACTATGTGAAGAAATAAATTATGCAAGCAGTAGCTATAAGAGCAATGTTTATATTAACATCAGTTAATACAGACTTTTAGACAAGTATATCCATAGGGATAACGAGGAACATTTCACAATGATAAAAGGGCCAATATATGGAGAAGATGTAACAATTATAATCTATATCCACATTTTTAGAGGTAAAATGATAGTTAAAGAAGACAGGTACAGGCTGAGGAGATCTAACATAGGCTTAATAGTATAAAGGTAAGACAAATGTCAGAATTAAGTGAATATTTAAGAAAACTTTCTTGCAATGAAAGAAAATTTTAAACTATATGTTTAATGGGCACACCATGATCTAGCTAGAAGGATATATTCTAGTAACTTACAGGACTTCAAAAATAAATAAAAATTCCCTTGCAGAGCCAGCAAAATGATCATGTCACATATATAAGAAGGAGAAATCACAAGAACTTCTATAAAGCACTCAAAGAAATTATTTAAACTCTAAGTATACAGGCTATGGCCATGCTTTGGGCAAAGAAAAGCTTTGAACATGAAGGAAACAAAGTAGTATTTTTCTCATGAGCTCTTTGAGTAAACTGAGAAAGTTAAACTCAACCAAATAAGAGATGACCAGAGAAAATATGGCAAAAAGACTGAGGACATACACAGAGTATTTTAAATGTAGAGATTAATCTGGCAAAACAGAATGTTAAGTGTTACATATTCTAATAACATTGAGATGGTACAACAAACAAAAGTTAGGCAGGGAAAAATGGAAAATGGGAAGCTAATTATCTCATTTGAGATATCAAGGAGCCAAAGATATTACTTAAAACTTAATAAATCCAAATTACAGAAGTATATACGTATTTACTACTAAAAGTAAACATTAAGAAAAACAATTACATAAAATATATAAACCAGACTCTTACCTAGAAAAGAAAAATGGCAGAAAGGATAAATAAAAATATATGAGGGAATATGACCATAGGAACCAAGGAAATTAAAAGAAATTATTAGACAACACTTAGCTCAATCCTACGTAAATAAAACACAAATGCTAGGTGAACACTATTAAACCTTTAAGGAACACATAATTCCAATACTAAACGATCAGTTTTTCGATTTCTAAGAATTGAAAAAAGGGAAGCATTCTAAATTATTTTTGAAGGGAGTGTAAACTCAGAGATCAAAGCCCAACTAAAATTATGCTGCAATGGAAAACTATATAGCTTCTCATTTATAAATACTGAAACAAAAAAATCCTTTAAAAATTAGCGAATAAAATTCAGCAATGTATTAAAAGAATACTACCTGACAGTAGTTTATTCTAAAAAATCCATTTTGGTTCTATACTGGACACTTTTATTACAGTTAAGCCTAAGGAGAAAAACCATATAATCATCTCCACAGATGTTGAAAATGCATTATGACAAAATTCAACATCTTGATAAATACAATAAAAGTGGAAATGAAGTATTCTTCCTTAATGTGATAAATGATACATATTGCAGATGAAAAGCCAGTATTATGCTTTAATCAGAAAGCACTAGAGGCTCATGACTATAATCCCAGCACTTTGGGAGGATGAGGCAGGCAGATCACTAGAGGTCAGGAGTTTCAGACCAGCCAGGCAAACATGGTGAAACCCCATCTCTACTAAAAATACAAAAAGTAGCTGGGCCTGGTGGTGTGTGCCTGTAGACCCAGGTACTTGGGAGGCTGAGGCAGAAGTGCTGGAGCCCGGGAGGCAGAGGTTGCAGTGAGCCAAGATCGTACCACTGTACTCCAGCCTGGGTGACAAAGTAAGACTCTATCTGAAAAAATTAAAAACTAGAAAGCACTAGAGGAAACTAAAAATAAGGAACATGACAGAATGTTCTCCATTACCAACACCAGTTAACAATATACTAAAGTACTTGAACCAATGAAAAGCATAATATATTTGTAGGAAGCTTCAAAAAGCACAGTATCTATTCTCCCCAGTTTAATGTGATCAAAATAATAGGCCACTGGGTTATAATTTACTTTTGTATGAAGGGGTTAACAAAAGATCAATACAGGAACACTGAAAACAAAGAGCTTTGAGTAGGGATTGCCATTAACAAGTATTAAATGGCAATGAAAAGCCTCTGTAGTCAAAACAGTGTGATAGATGTGTATGAATAAATATCCATCCACCGGAACAGAATAGAAAATCCAGAAACAAACTCAAATACATGTGGAACTCCGTAAGATAAAGACGGTATTCTCAAATCAGTGGAGGAAAGGTGTACTATTCAATACAACATAATCTGCTCTGAATAATCTAGAAATAAGAAAGCTCTGTTACTACAGATAAAATCCAGACTACCTAAACATTCAATTAGCAACAAAAAACTTCTGCAAGACAGATTTTGTAAAAAAAAAAAAAGCAAACGTGACAAAATGAGAAAAAAAAAATCTACAACTTACACAACAAGTGCTAAACTCAAAAATTCATATTATAAAATACCAAGAAAACAATGAGCAACTGTTTCCATGTCCCAGAACTGAAACAAACAGAAACAGCTTCATGAAGGTATAAACACAGCTTTTTTCTTTGTTTCCCATCCCCAGGCCTGGCATATAGTAAAGGCTCAATAAATGTTTACTGAATACATTTTACAACTGAAGGCTTTTATACACAGCCAGAAACATCAAAATTATTTTTATAAAATTAATGATTTGTAACAGCCTGGTCAAAAAGGTAATCTGACTTAGGTTCCTAAAATTAGTTGAGAGTGGAAACTAAGTTATTTCTAGATGTTTTGAGAGAGGGCAGAGCTAGAAAGCATATATCGTACAGCATGACTAAATAACTTTAATAAACTCACACGAATGTCTTGTCTGTTGACAAAAGGAAATCCAGTATAGGAAGTAACAAAGTTAGCACTGTAATCTTTAAAATGAAAGGACAACAATATGTATAATTAGGGATGTGATAAAGGCTTATTCAGTGGAGGATTACAGATAAACATAACACATAACTTGAATTTACCTTCTACCATATTACCATCCTTCTGAAAAATTCTCTCTTCACACCACTGACAATGGATCAGGTATTGAATCTTCTTGGCTGTTTCATCTGCTGAAGTAGGTCCCCTCAAAACTCTCACAACTACCAACACAAAATGTTCCAGAGCCACTGCAAACAGTACTTCTATGCCTTTGTTGCATCGGGCTGCGGCTCTATAATAAATTTTTAAAGTTATTTTGTGGGCTTATCATTTTCCTTTGTTTGGCATTATACTAATACTAACCTGGACATTAGACTATGGGTAAGTTATGGGACATCAAGAAAAATTCGATTCTCAGTACCAGTGCTTTTAAATGATCATTACTGTAACTCTTACAGAAATTGAAACACAGGAAATAAAAGATGCTTGGCAGGGTCTTCAGTTTCTAGACATTTTCTCTGATGATATCCTCTCAATAGGGCAGTATTTTCTGGTTTTCAGTCATTTTCACTTTGTTTCTTATCACCACCACATTTTTCCTTTTTATCTATTTTATTTCCTATAAAAGCTTCTTCCAAACATTATATATTTATTGAGTAATGACTATATGCAGGATAGTATGCTACTGAAAATTCAGTGAAAAAAGAATAGTCAAAGTCCTTTCCACCATTAATTTTACAGACTTTCTAGATTAAGCTGTATTATATATCATTTATGTACTCTGCAATCATATACTAAATTTAGTTTATATATGTATATATCACTCTGAATTTGCTGATATTATAGACATTTTTAAGTAAGTGCAGTAGGTCCTTAGCATGCATAAAGTGAACATCAGTTTTCAGGTAATTAGAAACAACCCTGAAGGTCTGAAGATCTATGAAGTCTAATAATCTATATTTATGCTGAGGTAGAAATTTCCACTTAAATGCTGTGAAACTAGTATTAGAACTGGTGAGTGAGCTGGCTGATCATCATTATCTATATTCACAATGTCCATTTATATTATATTATTCTAGGATAATCTGCATATAGTTAAGTAATCCAAAAAGTCACCCTTTTAAAAATAACTGCTTTTAAATTCTGTTTGGAAATCCTGGTTGGAAATGGAGAGAACTTCCCATTTTATAAGATCATTTTGCAGAGTCAAGTTTGTCAGGCATCATTTTATTCAAACTATATAAATAAAGAAGATAAAATGGAATGAATATAAAAGAAATGACTGTTTCTTTTTGAGGCAGAGTCTTGCTCTGTTGCCCAGGCTGACTGCAGTGGAGCAATCTTTGCTCACTGCAGTATTTGCCTCCTGGGTTCAAGTGATTCTAGTGCTTCAGCCTGTAATCATAGCTGTGACTACAGGTGTGTGCCACTATGCCCGGCTAATTTTTGTATTTTAGTAGAGACAAGATATCACCATGTTGGCCAGGAGGCTTGTTTCATCCTGGGCAACATGGCAACAAAACAGAACAAAATAATTTTTTGCTTTTCCTTTCATATTGCTATCCTTTATCTACCCTACACTGTTCAAATAAACCAGAAATTAACTTTCACTTTTATGTTCCTCTTTCTTACTACTTTATTTCAGCAACATTTTAATTGGAGAGTCAACTGGATATTTCAGGCATAAGTGTTTTTTTTTTTTTTTTTTTTTTTTTACAACAGATACCATGTAAGATTAAAAACTAATATTATAGATAAGGAATACAGAATTTATGTTTTGTGCATATTTTTAATAATAACATAGGTACTTCGTGTAATATTATCTCTCTTGATCAAATACTAAAAATCACTAAGTATATCGTTGGCAATTTGGTACCTTGCCACTGCAGCTACAACAATTCTGGCTGCCAGTTCCTTGTAATATTCAGTTCGGACAATGTTACATCCGTAGTGACGCCGGGCAACATGCTGTGCCTTGGCATATAAAGAACTGATATCTGTAGAAGTCACTGACACTATGCCAAGGTTTCTTATATTTCTGAATGCAGAATCTAGATAATTCACAGATGTTCCAAAAGGGTCTAGATGTCTAAAATCAGAAAGAATACAGACATATTTTAAAGTCATATTAGTAACAAAAATTATACCATTGTAACTATTTCTAATAAAATTCCATGGATGTAAAAGTACACTGCAAATCTATTTTAAGTACATAATTCTGTTTTTAAATTAAGTAATAAAATGATAATATGATATATGAGACATGTAAAAATAAATTTGGGTTAGAGGAAAAGTGACATGACCAGGTATTTTATTTCAAATACTAGAAAATTTTCATGCTGCATACCTTAGGCCAATGTCAAAAAATGGCATTAATTTAAATAAATAAATAACAACAAACTGTCTTAATTTTTAACTACCCCTCATCCCCAAAATTCCAGGTAAGTTTAGAAAGTGACATGGCAAATCTTTTCTACTTACATGAAATCAAAAGATCTCAAATGCATCAGCACATTGGCATCCATTTTGGTCACCTTAATATTACCAAGATTTTTCTCTCCTTCTTCAAGAAAATCATCACTCTTTTCCTTTTCCTTACTGTCCACCACCACTTTCAATTTGTTTAAATGGCAGTTTTCCTGAATCAATGTCACAGAGTTTTCATTCAAGTCATTGATTGTTACTTTGACTGCATTTCCAAGATGTTTTGCCCACTGTAATCCCATGATCCCTTTGGAAAAATGGGGAGGAAAATGAGTTTTATAATCATAATATGTTTAAAGAAAAACAGCATTTTATAAATAAATAATTTCAAAATTTAATGTTTTCATTTTTAGTTATAACCTTTAGAAGCTTTGTAGTAAGAAAGAATAAGATTCTTACTACAAAGCTTCTCAAGAAAGGTTATAACTAAAAATGAAAACATTAAATTTATGTTTAGTTATAACTAAAAATGAAAACATTAAAATTATAACCTTGAGAAGCTTTGTAGTAAGAAAGAATAAGATTCTTTCTTACTACAAAGCTTCTCAAGAAAGGTTATAACTAAAAATCTGTCTAACAAATTTTCATTAATACTTCTTACAAACCTTTTTTATGATCCTTGTTCAAATAAAATCTCTATGTATGTTTGTTGTTTTCTTTTTTGCTTTTTTTCTTACCACAGACTACTTTATACGATCAGGTTACTCTGCTTGAAGGGAGGATGGGAAGTTGGAATTCCTTCTGCTGAAGTTTACCCTCATGGACCAAAATATGAAAAGCTTTTCTAGACCAGTACTTTTCAAACACTGCGCAACAGCATCATTGTGAATTAAAAAAAAAAAAATGTGCCGCTGGGTGTGGTGGCTCACACGTATAATATCTGCACTTTGGGAGGCCAAGGTGGGTGGATTACTTAAGCCCAGGAATTTGAGATCAGCCTGGGCAACGTGGCAAAATTCTGTCTCTACAGAAAAATACAAAAATTAGCTGGGCATGGTGTGCATGCTTGTGGTCCCAGCTACTTTTGGGAGGCTGAGGTGAGAGGATCACCTGAGCCTAGGAGGTCTAGACTGCAGAGAGCCAAGATGGTGCCAAGACACTATCTCAAAACTGAGACCCTATCTCAAAAAGAACACAAAAGCAAATTTGTAAGCAAATGATTAAGAATTCAGACAAAAGGGCCCTTCTCACAGGTTTTCCATATCTACTAGTCATAAGGGACATTCATTACAAAATGGGAGATGGTAACACAAGCCCAACCAATATGGATTAGAAAACCCTTTATGGATTGGAAATACTGACCATCTTCTCCATACACGTCTCATAAATGGAAAAATATCATGTGTTATGGACTTCACATATATGTATTTTTCGTATTTTCACAACAAGCTTGTGAGGTCTAAGTTCTCATATCCTCATTTTAGGAATGGCAAAACATGCAAAATGGCTGCTCCAGATCTGATCTAAGTTTACAAAGGCACATTAAAAGAAAAGGCTGGAAAGACATTCCTTAGACATTAGCTTTAATGACTTTAGGCTTAAAAGTGAGTAAAACGGCTGGGTGCGGTGGCTCATGCCTGTAATCCTAGTACTTTGGGAGGCCCAGATGGGTGGATCACCTGAGGTCAGGACTTTGAGACCAGCTTGGCCAACACGGCAAAACACTGTTTCTACTAAAAATACAAAAATTAGCCAGGTGTGGTGGTAGGCACCTGTAATCCCAGCTACTCAGGAGGCTGAGGCAGGAGAATCACTTGAACCTGGAGAAGGGGAGGTTGCAGTGAGCTGAGATTGTGCCACTGCACTCCAGCTGGGTGACAGAGTGAAACTCTGTTTCAAAAAAAAAAAAAAGTAAAGAAAAAAGGTGTATCGTGAAAAAAATACTGGGAAATAAATTTGCACAAGCAGGTTAGGATCAGATATAGGAGATAATTAAATGCAGTCTGAGAAGTTTGGACTCTAGGCAATAAAGATGAATGACTTTTTAGATTCATAAGTAACATTATTAATGTGGTGCTTCAGAGGAAAGGCTATTTAGCAATAACAGGCAAGACAAATTGGAGGAGAAAAATGACTGGAAGCAAGGGTACCATTTAGAGGCTACTGCAATAGGCTTGCTATCAAATCATTAAATTGGTGGATATGGAATGGAAAATGTGAGTTATATTGGAAAAGAAAAATTAGAACAGACCTGGTGGCTGAGTAGACATGGAAACAGTAACAGGAAAACAAGGAGTAAAAAAAATGATTCAAATTTCAAATCCACGTGGCGTGGGATATAGTCAGAAGCATCACCTCATCACTTTTACCATATTTATACTGAGGCAGTATTAATGATGATGACCATGGTAGTAGTAGTAGTCCCCTCTTTTAATAGATGAGCAAATTGAGGCACAATTTCCTATGCTCATACAACTAGCAAGTGATAAAGCTGGGATTTGAACTGAGGCAGTCTGGTTCCACAGTCCATTCTTTTAACCACGACTTTTCCCTGGGGAGAGGAGTTTAGGAAGGAGAGCTAACTCATGCTTTCACTCTTTTGGCACAAACTCCCCAAGACTGTACTCCTATAATATTTATGAAGAAAGACTTGGATTGGATACAGTGGCTTTTTAGAAATGTTCTACTGTTTCTATTATCTTTTCTCTACCATTAAGTCTTTTGGGAAAAATATTCTCCATGTTTAAAATTTCACTTTATTCCACTGTCTAAAGGCTAGTCAATGATCATCACAACACAAAAAAGAGACACAACCATACATCAGGTTGTGATGTATGCAGCAAACAAGTATTATTGCCAAAAAAATTGTATTTGAATCCAATCAAATGATCAATTTACAAAAATACAGGCAATAGGAGAACATGTTATATAAGTCATAACAATACAATCAGCAAAAATCTAGACTGCAGGAAACTCTATAGGTCAAAAGACCTGTTAGCTCAAGAAACAATTACCACATACAGAGAAAATGATAGAAGGAACCACAGATTTAAAAGAGACTTAGACATATCAAACAATTGAAATACAGCTTTTGTCTGCATTCTGATTTGATTTTTAAAACATATGAGATAATTGGGAATATCTAAACAATTGATATTAAAAATTATTCCTAATTTTTTAAAGTATGATGATAGTAGAGTGGTTTTATTTGAAAAAATATTTACCTGTTAGAGATCCAACTAAAATACTTACAGATGAAATGATATATCTGATATTTGTTTCAAATTAATAGGTATCAAAAGATTAGGATATGAGGTATGAAGACAAGGATAAAATGAGAATGAACTACTAATTTTTGAAGTAAGCAACGATGGATATACAGGGACTCACTTATTATACTCTTGAATATATACTTAAAATTTTTCACAGTAAAAAATTAAAAATTTTGCCTTGGATCTTTAATTTTTTTACATCACTTCCCATATATATTTTCTAAGAAAAGATACTGTAAAGTCAAATAAATAAAATGGGGTTCCAAAAAAGTGTCCTCACTTACCAGTGGCTCCAAAGGCATCTAGACATTCCAAAGGTTTTCGTTCTTCAGTCAAAGCAGCCAATGTACAGAATATTAGCTGCCTACAAGGAAATCATAATCTGAAATAATTTTACTTTACCATGGCTTCATGATCACAGATTTAAGAATAGTGAATTGAGGTTCCTAGTTACTGTACACAGTATTTGAAAAGGAGACCTAAAAACATATTCCCAATTTAATACTGTAAGAACTAAAAGTATGTGAAATTAAACTATGAATCCAGTTGGATTTATTAACAAATATTTATTTATAAACAAAACTTGCTCACAAAAGCACCAGCTTGTTCAGTAATTATATAAAGTTAGGCCTATTTTACTCTCTGATAAAGACATTGGCTTGGTAGAAAAAAAGAAACAATCCTTCTGAGAAAAATGTTTAAATAGATGATTTTTATTCTGCATCTAGTTCTAAATTTTAATATATTAGAACACAAAGGTTACGAGACGGTACATTTACACTAATTTGAAACATCCCATAACCCTATTTTCAATTTATCTTACCGATTTAGTTTCATTTTGGGATTAAAATAGGAATCTGTTTTCTGAGGTATAGAATAGTTGGGACAAACTTGTACATCCGTGTCTGCCTCTTTCAAAATTTCATTAGGTGATTTAACAGTGGAAGCTAAGATGGAAAAAAGAAAAGATTTCCAGGGAAACACAAAATAATTATAAACATCTAAAACAATATATATTTTGAAAAATAACTTTATATTATGTTGTATTAACACAAATGATTGGGCAGATGTAAAAAAACCAAAACCAAAGAACTGATTTGTTTAGCACTCTCTGCAAAAGAGTAACACTCAGTTAAATATCTGATCAATGAAAGAAAGTTAATTTACTATCTTGACCAGGTGTCCCCAAACTACGGCCCAAGGGCCGCATGCAGTCCCCTGAGGCCATTTATCCAGCCCCCCACCACACTTCAGGAAGGGGCACCTCTTTCATTGGTGGTCAGTGAGAGGAACACAGTATGTGGCGGCCCTCCAACGGTCTGAGGGACAGTGAACTGGCCCCCTGTGTAAAAAGTTTGGGGACGCCTGATCTTGACTGTCTAGCACATCAATAAGTCTGCATTGTAATATGTAAGAACAGTCACCCTAGGACAGTACAAAATCCTAAAATATTTTTGTGGTTTGTCAAACACGACATTGTTTGCTGAGTATATTTTACTATAGTATAATTGTTGGAAAATGAGTATCTCCATATGGCTGCATTCCATTAGCTAGCATGGCTTACTAAGAATCACTGTATTTCCTGAACATGGTAGACTTCAGAATAGTTTCTCATAATTATGATTTTAAGTCACAAATTACATTGAAATGGCTACAAAACAATAAAAAAATGATTTTACATTTAACATGCTAGAATCATTTAGCTATAAACTTATGAAATACTGATGTGTATATATGTGTATATATATATATATATTTATTTTTAATTGCATTTTAGGTTTGGGGGTACATGTGAAGAACATGCAAGATTGTTGCATAGGTACACACGTGGCAGTGTGATTTGCTGCCTTCCTCCCCATCACCTATATCTGGCATTTCTCCCCATGCTCTCTCTCCCTAACTCCCCACCCCCTACTGTCTCTCCCCTATATCCCCCCAACAGACCCCAGTGTGTAGTGCTCCCCTCCCTGTGTCCATGTGTTCTCATTGTTTGACACATGCCTATGAGTGAGAACATGCGGTGTTTGATTTTCTGCTCTTGTGTCAGTTTGCTGAGAATGATGGTTTCCAGGTTCATCCATGTCCCTA
This sequence comes from Saimiri boliviensis, assembly GCF_048565385.1. Classification (NCBI taxonomy): domain Eukaryota; kingdom Metazoa; phylum Chordata; class Mammalia; order Primates; family Cebidae; genus Saimiri; species Saimiri boliviensis. Next base: position 9,694,182 of record NC_133467.1, on the reverse strand, counting down.
CAAAGGACACGAACTCATCGTTTTTGATGGCTGCATAATATTCCATGGTGTATATGTGCCACATTTTCCCTGTCCAGTCTATCATCGATGGGCATTTGGGTTGGTTCCAGGTCTTTGCTATTGTAAACAGTGCTGCAATGAACATTTGTGTGCATGTATCCTTATAATAGAACGGTTTATAATCCTTTGGATATATACCCAGTAATGGGATTGCTGGGTCAAATGGGATTTCTATTTTTAGGTCCTTGAGGAATCGCCACACTGTCTTCCACAATGGTTGAATTAATTTACACTCATACCAACAGTGTAAAAGTGTTCCTATTTCTCCACATCCTCTCCAGCATCTGTTGTCTCCAGATTTTTTAATGATCGCCATTCTAACTGGCGGGAGATGGTATCTCAATGTAGTTTTGATTTGCGTTTCTCTGATGACCAGTGATGATGACCATTTTTTCATATGTTTGTTGGCCTCATGTATGTCTTCTTTTGTAAAGTATCTGTTCATATCCTTCGCCCACTTTTGAATGGGCATATATTTTAAATATTTAAGAAATGAGATACGGCATGCGTGGGAAAATCGAGAATCCTTTTATGTTTAGATTTCTTGGTAACATTACATTTCAGAATGTTAACTAAATGGCAACCATATCTTTCTTTCTAAAATGCCAAATAATAGTAACTTTCCCTAGCATTGTGCTACATATCCTTTTCTAGCCACTGAAGAGGCATGTCGCATATCTCACAATATCAGCCTTTCTCAATCTAGGTTCTGTGAGAAAATTAAGCTTTATAGAAAAATAGTTTAGTGACTTTTTTTTTTCAGTTCTTAAAGGAATTATTCTTATTCGAATAATGTAACGAACATTATTCGTTACATATAATACATTAGGGCTTAATTCTTGAGAAGGGATCTCTAAGTAGTAACCCGCTATTAATGATTTCACATCACTAAGAGTAACAGTCTTTATTTCACTATATCTTTCTTCCGGTGTTTTCTAACAATATATACATGACAGTTATGGTTGTAAAAGCTGTCACTGGGAATACAATTCTATAATCTTTCCTTAAAATACCTATATTCACTTGAGTGTCACTTACTTTTTTCTACACCATTTATTAAATATATATGTTGAGAATGTTAAAATGTTTTTGGAGACCTTACAGGAAGAAACCAAAACCTGACGTAATGGACTAGTCAACTAAATTATTTGGTTAAATCAGCATTATTTTGTCTGCCTGATGTCTGAAAAGAATAACTGGACCATTATTTAAGGATTTACATATTAACATGTTAATGAGATGGCTCACTTACCTGCAATATAACTGGATTTAGTCTCTCCTTTATTCATATGGCGCCTAACATGTCCTAGCATATCAGTCCTTCTGGTGATTGTTGCTGAACAAATGATACAATGATAATGGGCTCCCATTTTACTGGATATCTATCAAAAAGATTATTTAGTTTAAATAAGTTACTAAGACAATAAAGCAGAAGTATAAGTTTGCAAATTTAAGGATATTAGTGTGTACTGGATTTAATGGCATAGAAGATAATTTTAATTTTGCCTTGTGACTTTGAAAGGATCTTAACTTCCTTACTTGTATTTATATATGCTTTTAAATCTTACTTTACAATAGGCCAGAAGTTTAATTTCCTAGCGTTTCTCATTCATTCCAATCAGAAAATAATTGTATTTTCTATAAGTTGCATGTATAAATGGTATAATGTTAGTAGTGGTATTCTGGTAAATGTTTAGTAACTGGCTCTCCAGGAAAATAAAGCCCTGATTTGTAGTATCTGCAGATTTCTGTGGTATAAATAGTCTGCCATAGCCAATTTCAAGCTACAACTGTCATAGATTTTAAGCTACCAATGTAACATCACTGAATGTGGATTTAGGAAGAGATGTGCAGTATTATACCATTACAGAGCATTGCCACCCAGCAAACATAATAGATGTAAATAACTGTAAGTACACAGATAATATTAAAATACAGCAGAGCAGTGATATGAGGTGAACATTTGTTAACTTTGTTTTCTTAATATAACTCATTCATTTTTAGGTTTATATAATTTTTAACGGTGGCCATACCAAACAACCAGCTTGAAAGATTTCTGAAAATGTGAGCCAGCTCCAACACCCTGCTCAATATTAGAGACATAATTAGAAGTAGAGTTTTCCAAATAAAGAAATTCTCACTTCATAATTTCTCATTTAGCTGAGAACAAAAAGACTGCTCCAATGGATCTTTCCTAGTTTTGATGCCTTTTACACTTAGTGCTGCTACCTCCTTTTCACTTGGGACCTTATAGCAAATAGAAAATAGTCAAGCACGTAACCCTAAAGTTCCTTTTGGTACTGTGATTATCATATTCAAAATATCTTGGACTGGGCTGATGAACAAGGCACTGTTTTGACTACTACTTACAGAACACTTTTTTTTCCTTAACACTATCCTGCTTTTAGTGACTCAAAAGAAAATTTAATAATGAGAACCCATTAACTGATACACATTCATGGTAGTGTCACTAAAAAATTTTATAGTTTGTATTCCACTTAGGTCAAATCAACCCTAAAAATAAACACATGTATTTTTAAAAAGTTACTAAGATTTCAGAAAGTTTCTTGATTCTAAAAGACTGAACTTAAAAGGAAGGTCATGGGGAAGATGAATGAAATTTAAACATACTAAGATATTTACTAAACCACAGAAATGGAAGGTCCTATTCCATGACCAAAATCTTAAGAGAAAAAAACTACTCTCTAAATTTTCCATTCCAAAATCAGTAAATGAGTTAATTTTCATTTTGAACACAAAGGAGCAATTTATCTGACTGAAACTAAAAACTATAAAGTGACAACTTCAATATAGCAATTTTTTTCATCCATTTCATAGTTTTCCTACTATGACAGTCTAAAAGGACTGATACAGAATTTTAAAGTAAACTACATTGCTGAACATACACATTTTACTTACACAGTAAGTAAAAATTATACTTTCTTTAAAACTGACTAAATTTAAAAAGAAACAATCTAATATCTGTTTACCTGTTCTCCAATAATGTTGGGTTTCACTGGTCGACAAGGTAAGTGACAGATGCACATCCTGTAACCTAGAATGAAGAAAGGCTGGTTATCGTATCACTGTTCATTAAATATTCAATCATCAAAAATTATAAGCAAGTTTTATAAGAATTGGAATTACTCATATATTTGTAATGTCATAATTACTCAAATGAGATTGCTTTGGTTTACACAGCTGTTATACATGAGATATATGTGTATGCATACATATATATGTATATGTGTCTATATACACAAATATAGAAGGATCTAAGTTTGAACTCTGGTTCAGCCATGACCATCTGTTTTATCTTGCATTAGTCATTTAGTGTCTTTGGGACTCAGCTTTATCATGTATTCTCTGTCACCTTAACTTATTACTTAGGCTTCGTCTCTGCTTCATGCTATTAATGTTATTTGCCATTATACAGACCCTTCTTCACGTATGATATGGTACTATCTTGGTTCTGTTCCCACCCTTCTTCTTCTTTACAGATCCTCTTCCTTCTCTCATGCCCTAAAATGTAGATATTCCATATGCTTGGATGGCTAAGTGACTTTTATTCTCATTTTCTTGGCAATTTAAGCACTTTTCATGATTCCAATTATCTCCCTAGTGGAAAGGAATCCAAAATTACAGCTCTAGCTACTAATTCATTCCTAGGAGCCAGATCTCTATTTCCAATTGCCGATTAAGGATATGTAACTGATTATCTAGTCAGCCTCTCAAAACCTACTTGTTAAGACTAAACCGATAATTTATCTTACATCAGGTCTCTTTACTTTTTTGAATGATAATGCCTTACAGTTGCTCTTAACTCAAAGCCTGTAAGTCATCTCTAACTCCACTTCTCTTATAGCTTAGATCCGATCACTTCTTACTTGTATATGCTGAAGTGCTCCAAGATTTAGTAATGTATGGCTTCTTTTTTCCATCAATACGTACCCTTTTAGTTACTTATCTCATCCTATGGCTTTAAATACCATCTGTCTTCTGACAACTCCCAAATGAGTATCTTTAGCCCCACATTCTCCCTGAACTCCATATTCATATAACCTATGGGATACCTGACGTCTCAACTGAAATGCATCTCACTCTTTAAATGCCCAAATTTCTGGTTCTGGCCTTCTTGCTCACACCTGGTCCTAATGCACTTTTCTCCAGCTCAGTAAAGGCCAACTCTATTTGTCTACTTGCTCAAGTCCCATACCTAAGCATTCCTGGCCCTTTCTCTCATCAATTCCTTCAGCAGATCTTGTTGCTTCTACCTTCAACGTATTGGTCAATTACTTGAAACCTGCTCACTGAGACAAAAGCTGTCTTATCTTCATCACTTACCAGATCAATAGCACGTGAAAAAACCCAACAGCCTAATGTATGTGAGAGAACCACATCCATGAGTAAGTCAAGAAATATCACAAGAAAATATTTAAGAAAAGAGAGTAACCTTCCCTCCTCCCTGGAGGAGGGAAACCAAACCTAAAGGCTAAACAATGACCTAAGAAAAAAATACGAAAGATATCCTTTTAATTGAAATGAGACCTTTTTTTCATAAGAAGTCAGTATGGTTTATCAGACATTATTATATATAATTAAACTTAAAAGACAGGACAGCCCCTAAATTAGTATCTAATTCCCCTTTCCCTAAATAACTAGTGATAATCTTTAGTTGCAGTGTAATTCTGATTTCTTTTACGGGTGTCTCTTACTAACTGCTTTATCAAGGTTGGCTGAAACTCCAACCATATTTTACAATTTCTGTGTTCACATAATCATATACAAATATAAATGTACATATGTTTAAGACTGATATTTAGGTTTCTTTTGACGGTGGGACTTTTTGTTTTATCCAAATGGAATATAAAATCTTCCCTATATGTTGCTGTTTTCATCAGTTGTTGACCACGGAAATACTTCTAAGTTAGCTGGTAAATATCTAATACTCATTTCAATGGCTACATAATATTTCATGGTATGTATGTACCACAATTTATTCAACCATCTCTTTTAATTCCAAGTTTTTGTTACTAAGTAAATATTGCAATGAATATCCTAGTACATTTATCCTTGCCTACTGGTTTGTTTGTTTTTTTTAAGAGACAGAGTCTTACTCTGTTGCGCAGGCTAGGGTACAGTGGCACAGTTACGGCACTGCAGCCTCAAGCTTCTGGAGTCAAGCAATCCTACCACCTGAGCCTCTCCAGTAGTTGGGACTGCAGGAACAGGCCACCTCATGTGGCTAATTTTTTCACTTTTTATAGAGACAGGGTCTTACTATGTTGCACAAGCTGGTCTTGAACTCATGGCTTCAAGTGATCTTCCTGCCTCAGCCTCTCAAAGTGCTGAGATTAAAGGTATGAGCCTGTAATCTCAGCACTTTGAGAGGCCGAGTTTGGAAGATTATAGATATGAGCCATTGTGTCCAACCCCAATTCTTTTACTTCTAAGGCACTCCTAGGAGTGGAACTCCCCGGTGGATGGACATGTGTATTTTTAATTTTAAAAGATGTTGTCAGATCTTTTCCCAAAAATGCTATAATAATTCACATAATTCACTATCTCAGAACTTAGGGAAGCCCTTTAACTCGAAAAGTTCTTGTTTTCTGTCCTTCAATTTTATTCTTTTCATGGTGAGTCCTCTTGTTGAACTTATTCCCTCAAACTGTGTCATTTTTATCAGAATTGTAATTGGTATATTTGTTTCTGTTTCCATTTCTCTGAAGCAGAATAAGGCTATGATTTCTGAATTATCTTGTATCCCACCACCATTCTGAATTCTCTTAACTTTAGTTTATTTGAGCTATCAGCAGAAAAAGGGATATTATCTTCTATTTTCCAATATTCATACAAATTATTTTATTTCCTTGTTTTACTACATTTACTACACCTTCAAAAATGTGTGTAAAAAAGAAGGAAAACTAAAACTTATTAAAACATTGTTCAATAAGCAACATGGACTCCCAGGGCCAGAGTACCCAGTATAGAACAGATGCATAATAAATGTTTGCTGAACTAACCTGTGTCATATAGATCTCTACTGTTTATAAAGCTATATGGTGTTTTAGTGCATACATTAGAAATGAGGGCATTAAATCCTTCACATTTTAAACTGAAAATATTTGATTTTTTCATGATAAAATGCCAAAACTGGTAAAAAAAAAAAATGTTGAATTGCATGTACATCACTTCTCTGCAAGCACAAAAATACTAACCTTCAAATTCAACTGAGACTTTCCAGTGTAAATTCTGGAGGTGACGACGAAGCTTATGGCTATTACAAGCTCTGAATTTTTCCTTAGGGCACAATGGACAAGCCTGCCTGTTGCCTTGAAAAGAAAAAAGAATCAATAAAGCACAGAATATACTAGTTATTAATGTCTAGATTCAGCTACAAAGAGGTTAATGGGGACTCCCCCTTCTACTTCTTAAAGTCTTTCTTAACTTTAGGGAGAAGTCATTATTCTTAACCCAGGAGGTAGTTAACAATAATTGTTGTAGCACATGATCAGCAATTGTTTTTTCACCCTAAAATTTTCCTCTCTATGGATAGCTGATGCATTTGTTCTTACTAGGAACAAAGAGGTTGAAGAAGGGATAAACTGTATGATATCCTTCCAGCCAAAATTTCTGCCACTGAGAGCATCACTCTGTACTTTGGAAAGCTGAAAAGGACAGCAGTTACACTCCCAAAATGACAGGAGCTGGACAAAGAGCAAAAGTATCTGCTGTGATATTCCACTACTAAATTGGCAGCAACAGAAACAGTTAACATGTGGAGTTAGGAAAATGGAAGAAGGAAGCGGAAGGAATAGATGAGATCCAATATAACTGCTGTTCTGAGACTGGGGGCATAGTTAGAACCACCCTATCCGTGACTGAATTTTCAAGTTCTTCCTTCTTTATTAACATATTCTTAAAAGATTATGTATCATCAAAATGTCTTATTTAATTACAAATATAACGTATCTCAAAAAAACTTTGATAGTATAGATGGAAGAATTAAATCTCAAATTTAGGTTTAAAGCAATAAAATAGACAGCAAGGATCAATAACTCATTCAGTATTTTTTTTCTTTTTTTCTTTTCTTATACCTACACACCTGTCAGCTCTTATTAATTTTTAACCCAACAAATATCTTTCACATATAGTACAATACAGCATACGTACAATTTTTATTTCTACACTGCCTACTTCAAAAAACCATGCAGTCAGTGATCCTGAGGATGTAAACAAGCAATAAGGAGAGCAGAGCAGAAAGAGAGGAGTGTGGGACATTGAAAACGTGGAACACTTGTACCAGCCCTAAATTCCCTATCTTGGAACTTCATTTACACGACAGAATATTAACCTCTTCAGACAATGTTTGTTGGGACCTCTGTTACTTGTAGTCAAATGGAATTCCTAACTTGCTGAATACACAGCCCTTAGACATTGGTGAAATTATAATTTTCTTGAGGAGCTGTAAAATAACTTATTTCCATCGCAACTTTGCACATAAACAGTTGCCAATTTCCTGAATAAAAAACTTTATTTTACTACTGTTCTAGTTCAATAAGAATAAACAAGTCTACTCTTACCAAACTATTTTCGTGAATGCAAAGATCATAAATTATTAGAAATTAAGAAAAATCAAAACAAAACCCCAAACATGAAATACCTGCATCAAGATTATCTGAGTTCAATGAACTGGCAGAGTCGAAATCTCCTTCAGTTACAAAAACTAACTTCTCTAGATCTGCAAGCTGCCTTTGAATTGAGATGTGTCTCTCTGAAAAAAAAATTTGACATTACGCTTTAACAGTTAAGTTCCATTTTTACTGATCACATCGTATAGTTCATTTCCTGTAATATAGTGTTATGCACCTAGATGGGGAATACTACTACAACTCAGTTTATAAAGTAACAAGTGCGCTCTAGAATAAAAAGTTGGGGGGAAACCCCATTGTATAAATTCATAGTTTTAAAATTGTATCTAATTAGTCAAAATAATTCTATGAAAAACATTTCTATCCCATACAAAATACCGAAGGAAACATAGCCATGTTTTCTATCTTCAAAGACCTTTCAAACAGGTGGGAGAAGGTAATATGTTAACTTCTAACAATCATATGAGATAGGATGAAATGAACACTAGACATAAGGTAACATATCGTAGGCATACAGAAGGAGGAGTAATTAATTCTAATAAGTAACTCTGAGAATGTCTTTATTGAAGTGCCATTTGACTGAGACTTAAGGTATGAATAGAATTTCAGTAAGTAGAGATTTGCTAACTGGCTTCATAAACTGCAGTAACCTCATAAACAAATGTATATTGTATAAAACATACAACCATGCCACCCCGCCCTTGGTGGAATGTAGTATTTAGGGGATAGAGTGAGTAGAAATAAATGCAGCTAAAGATGTAGCACAGACCATGGAAAGCATAAATTCTATGCAAGTTAGTCTGGACTTTATTCTTTGGGTAATGGTCTCTTCAGGTTTTTGAGGAAGTGAATTACATGATTTGAATGAGTTTCAGGTTATCTCTGGCAGTAATACCAAAGATCAGTAACAGAAAATTAGTAATGGGAAGGGACAGAATAGAAGGTACAAAAAGAAGCAACAGAAACAGGATATGAGAAGCAAAGGTGAAGGATAAAATCAAAGATGATTCTAAGATTTTGAGTTTATGTGGTTGGGAATAATGGTACCATGAGGCGAACACAACAGAAGAAACTCTTTGGCAGAAAAGAAGAGGAAAAGAGAAAGGAAAATTTAGTTTCTGACACAGTGTGTTTGATGTAGTGCTGGTACAATATTCCAGTAATAAAGTACAATAGGAAGCTGGCAATTTGGTTTTAGAGCTTAGGAGGGATTCCGGAGATACAAATCATAAGTAACATATGTAAGACAAAAGCGCGAGGATAAATAAGAAAGCCTAAGAAAAGTGTGAAAAATAGGAGAAAAAGCCAAGGCCCAGTCTTACTTAGCTATGACTGATTTCAAACAACTAACGAGACTATGTAAAACTAATTTAAAAATATGATTTATATTTTAATTCTAATGCAGTTCAGATTTCTCAGTTATTACATGTGTCCCACTAAAGCATTTTCAGGTTTCTCAAGCATTATACACTCTTCAGATTAAATGCTTGTAAATTTGGAAATATACGAGTAAGTCTAAAATATGTTTAACATGTTCGGATTGGAACGGGTAGGGGATACATCCTTAATGCTGCAGAACCTGCTGATTATTATAGACAGCTATAATCTGGTAATGAGGTATGAGAGATGTAGATATTCCTGAGAAAAATTAAGTAGAAGGAATCAGGAAGGTAGATTCAGAAAATAAATGGTAAGGGGAATCAAAGTAATGCAGAAGCCAAGGGGGAAGAGTCTATAAAAGCAAAACATTCAACACTGAATATCATAAACAGTTGTAGAGATCAAGAAAGCAAGTCTGGTGACCTTTAAGAAAGCAGGTTCAGTGAGGTGTTTGGGAGTAGAAACAAAATTGGAAGGGAAAAGGAAATACAGAAAATTAAATTTTGTTGGAGAAGTTTGATGGTATAAAACAGGAAATGAATGAGACTGTAACTTGCTTTTTTCTTTTTAAGTATGGAGAGAAGTGAATATATGTGCATTCCAAGGGAAAGGAACAATTACATAGTGGTGACTGAATACAGAAGATTAGGAGAAAATGACAAGTAAAGAGCCCAAGGGGACAGGATATGGTGGGATAAACAGGGCGAATATTATTAGGGTATACAGTTTAAATCTTGAGACTTTAAAATTCAGTTCTTGGTATTACTACCTTCTTGCCTACTCCTCTCTGAGCTTCACTATCAGTTCATTTGTTTACCCATTTATATAATTTGTGTCCCTGTTCGCTCCCCCACAAACAAGCAACAGGAAGATAAGGCCTATGCTTGTTCATCTTTCTGATAGCTAAGGGCCTAATGCAGTAACTTGCAGATAGGAGGCACTAATATTTGTTAAACAAGAATTAAAACAAAAATCATTAGACTTTTTGGATGCAGTAGTAGCACACTGTCAATAATTTTGAAATCTAATTCAGCACTATCAGACATTCTTGCTCAAATTTATTAAAAGGTAATTTTTCACATTTTTATTTAGAGATAGGCTCTTGCTCTGTCGCCCAGTCTCCATGGAATATAGTGGCTCAATCATAGCTCACTGCAGCCTCAAACTCCTGGGCTCAAGCAATCCTTCTGCCTCAGCCTCCTTAGGAGCTGGGAGTATAGGCTCGTGCCTGGTTATCCACCTTATTTTTAAAGGAGCAACAAACGATATTGGTTAATTTCTTATATCTGATACTGTTCAAATGAGTTATGAGACATAATTTCTATAAACAGTTAAAAATTTTTCATGTTTCATAAAAATCTTTTGCTAGGTCAGACAGTAATATTCTGAAAATGAATCCATGTGTATAAACTAACCTATCTAATTTGTAACCATAAAGGCTTTTGGCTTCCAGAGTTCAAAGATCTGTGTATGTGAAACAAGATAAATAGCAATCAATAAAGATGTGCCTATTGAAATTATTCTAACTATTAAATAGCACAAAATAAGAGAAAGGAGCTTGGTTAAGTTAGAAAACTAAAAGTCCTGTGGTCCACTACTGAAGAAATTCTTGAGGATCTGTCTAAAAATTCATGATATACCTATAAAGATCTCTGAAGTCACTTCCTGGTTTAAGATAGTATGTATCAGACAATCTGTATGCAAGATACTCAATCTGCTTTTTGTAACACACTATTAATCCAGAAGTCAATAGGCAAACCTCTTGTTAAGTCAGATGTCTCCAAGATAGGAAGGTTTTTTTCAACTTTTTCTGTTACTTTTTCCTCAATTTTCAATTCTATTTTAGATAGGCTATCTTCATCTTACCTAGTTATGACTGACTTCAAAGGACTAACTAGAGCAACTAAAAATAATTTTTAAAATGTGATCAATATATATTTTAGCTCTAATGCATTTCAGACTTCTCAGTCATTACTTATTTGTGCTATTAATGCATTTTCAGGTTTCCCATACAGTACATATTCCTCAAATTACATATTTGCAAATTTTGGAATTTATAAATAAGTCTTTAAAAACTACATTTAACATATTTTTGCTGGTGGGGAGGTGGAGAAAGCATACATTTCCTAAAGCTGCTGAACCACTTCTGACTAATATAAACAAATACAACCTGGAAGTGAGGTACGAGGCTACTTAGGAGAGTGCAATCTCCTCAGTTCCCTATACCTCCCCCCATCCCTACCTACCCACTGTAGTTGAAGAAATAACGCCTTATTTTGCACCTACAAGCTCTGATCTTATGGGAACGGGCTTATCTGAAGCATCCTAACTTTTGTCTTTCCTGTGATTAGCCCTACTCTGAAATCTGTAACCATTTGTATATTGTTTCCAAACTGCAAAATAATCCTATCTATAACTATCCAATGTTTTATAAATATTAAACTCAAAGCTGGCCTAGAAGTAGGAAAAAAATAATGAATCAAAGATTATTTTAAGTTACAATTCAGAAAGCATATAAAGGTCACTTTATGACCACAAACTAACTTGTTAAAAGAGCTTACGTTAAGTCTTTCTTAGACTTTACATTTTAAAATGTTAGAAGATCGTTAAGAAAGTGTTACTCATCAATCTTTTAAATTCCTATAAGGTTCAAAAAACCACCACTTAGAAAACATGCAGGCACATTCAGAAGCACAATAACATGGGCCATTAATTCTCAACAGTCTATTTCTGATGGAATGGAGTACAAAACTCAATTGGCATTTATGCATGGGGAAAAACATCCATAAATTTAGTCGTTTCTTTCCTAAACTACTACTCGGCCTCAAATACTCTTTGGAAGCAAGCTGCTAGGGGGAGAAAAAACTGAAATGAGAAAAACTCATCTCCTTGTGTATATCGAAGCAGCAAAGCTAGTTGACAGTAATGGTTTACAAATGTTGGCAGCTTAGGCTCTACTATCGTAAACAGGTTGCCTCGGTTACTATGTCACATTTGAAATTAACTTAGTTAACCGTGGCAGACTGGGCTGAGGGAAACTCCCAAATTATATGTAACTTCCTATTTTTGTACCTTACAAAGATTCTCTTTTACGAAAAAGCCCTTAACCTCATTATTTCCTTCTATCTGCAGCATTCCTGCCCTCCGCATATCCTTCACCGTGACATCCTCGAGACTTACGGAGACACCGTATCCCATTCTGTACCCCCGCTTCGGCCGCTACGCGGGCCCCTCTTCCCTCCCCCCGTTTCCCTAAACCTGCCTTCCCCCATAAAAACCATCCCGGTGAAGAAGGGCCTCCCCTACTTCCCAGCAAGGCGCACTTTCTCTCTTCTGCGGCAGAAAGATTTGGGCCTCCTGCACTTACTGCTTTTAGCCTCCTCGGGGGCAGAGGCTAGGGACGGGGACACGGCCGGAGCCTGGGCCAGGGCAGGGGCTGGGGCTGGAGCCGAGGCCAGAGTCGGAGCCGAGTCCAGAGCCGAATCCGGGGCCGGAGCTGGGGTCCCAGCCGAGTCCGGGGCCGGGGTCGGGACCTGGACGTGGGCCACCTCCACCTCCTCCTTCTCCAGGGGCAGCACCTCCTCCTCCGCCATGTTCTCCATAGTTACCGCCTCCGTGCCAGGCCCGCCCGGGGACCCGGAGCGGGGGGCGTACGGCGGGGTCAGAGAACTGTCGTGAATGCCCAGAGGGCTGGATCCAAGGAGTGGGGAAGCGAGTGGGGAGGGCGGGATGCGTGCAACAGACAAAAGATGAAGAACCAGTGACCAATTCCTGTCAGTAGAAAATAGAAAGCCAGAGGCAGCGACTCCAGAAGCCCGTCCGCTCCCCTTGCCCCGAGGCGTTACGACGCCACCACAAACTGCGCAGAAGCGTACTGGGGACGGCGTCCAATTGGATAAGAGGGTTCGGTTTCCACGGTGCGTCTCCGTCTCACGGGCCCACCACCGAAGCGAATCAAGACTACAGCACCCAGGGTGCACTGCGCCGCCTGGGGCGGGGCCGGCGTTTCAAGCCTTGGGAGGAAGTAAAGGCAAATTTAAGCCACGGCTGCGGAGCGTTAGGTTGGTGGTCTGGATCCGGGCGCAGAACTACGTTTCCCAGCGGGCATAGGGTTGGTGGGGCGGGGTGGAGCGGGGGTCGTCTCCCTTGGCCTGGGCCTTCGGAGTTGCTACCGCCGCGGCGCTGGTAAGGTGGGAACTGGGGGGTGCGTTAACGTTTTCCTGGTCAGGTTCCCTCTCGTCCCCCGCCCCCCGTATCCAGAGACTGGGGACTCCGGAGTCACTCGGACCTGGGCGGGGCGACTCTGTGGGCGGATCCGGGGACGAGCCAGCTCCGTGGAGGGTGTGGTTCTGGCCCGGCCTGCCTGCGGGGCAGCCCCCTGCCCGGGTTCGTGAAGAGCCCGCGGGCCGCGGCGGTTGACCAGCAGCCGACGAGCTTGCGCGTTTATCCCGCCGACTTGGAATTAGGGTCTGTTCTTCACTTGGCACCCTCGCCTGCCCCGTGACCCGAACGCTCTCTTCCTTTGTTTTGATTTTTGCCCTAGTCTTCGTGTTGCCAGTATCAGCAGTTCTGCCGTGTGGCCAGTGGATAGAAATTCGTTGTTTTGCTCTCTTTTGCATTGTTTTTAGGTTTTTAGTAACCAGAGCTCAGAGTGGGTAGAGCTTCGGGGCATTTGATTTTGACGCGTTTCGGATCCCCGAAGCGTATGCTAGTGAGTCTCCTGTGCCCCGCACTTCCCTCCCCTTCACTCGTTGGGGCTTCTTGGCGTTCGAGCCTCTCTAGTTCTTTTCTCCACTCCACCCCCCCCCCCCCCACCGCCACCCCCGGGAAATCCGCTGCGACAGGCAGGAGAAAAGCTTGAGCTTTCTGGATGCCCTGCTTGGGCTTGGTCGGAACGTCTAGGCAGCAGGGAAGGAGAGGGAGGCCCAATTTAGTCTCGAGAACAACGCTTCCAGTTGGCTTTTCTTAGTTAATGAGGTTGATAAATGCCTATCTTCTTAGTCTATTTGTTTTCTACTTGTTTCAGAACCCCAGAGAAGACATAGCATGATTATTGGGCACTTTGAAGCTCCAACTGGAAGCTGACTCCTCCCCCTATAGTTAAGAAGTATATCTGGAGGGCGGTGTGTGTATGTGTATGTATGCGTGTGTGTTTAACCTCTCCCAGTTTTTTTTTTTTTTTTTTTTGAGACGGAGTTTCACACTTGTGACCCAGGCTGGAGTGTAATGGCGCGACCTTGGCTCACCGCAACCTCCGCCTCCTGGGTTCGGGCAATTCTCCTGCCTCAGCCTCCTGAGTAGCTGGGACTACAGGCACGTGCCACCATGCCCAGCTAATCTTTGTGTATTTTTAGTAGAGACGGGGTTTCACCATGTTGACCAGGATGGTCTCGATCTCTTGACCTCGTGATCCATCCGCCTCGGCCAACTTCTCCCAGTTTGATGGACACAGATTATCCCCATGAAGCTTCTGTGAGTTATGGTCCTAAATCCCTTTTAGTGACTGTCCTTCACGGCTTCTATCTAGTATTCTTGGATGTATAGTTGACTCATGGCTCAACAGTCAATTAAAAATGGGATAACACTGATTATAACTTATAGAAATGCTAACCACATCTGTGCCTCATCCAATAATTGTCGTTTTCTCTTTTTTTTCTGTCGTTCATGATGATTTTTTATTTCTAAGTGACTAAATGGTTAAGTGAAAACTAGATTCAGTATGTTAGTGTTATTTAATACCAGCTGGAAACCAGAAGCTAAAAAGGGTTAGATTTTAGTATGTGGATTATGTAGGAATTTTTTAAAGAGTTTTAAAGCATGGTCTTTGCTTGTAAGACATCCTAAAGAAGGAATCTTCAATGTTTCAAGAATTATGTTAAAGAAATAATGTTATTCACCTATTGCTGTTGCATAAATTTTACCAAAACGTAGTAGCTTAAAACAACAATAAACATTTATTACTCCGCAGTTTCTGTGGGTCAGGAACTCAGAAATGACTTTCTGGGTTGGTCTGGCTTTGGGTCTCATGAGGTTGCAGTGAAGATTTGTGCCAGGACTGCTGTCATGTCACTTGATTTAGGGGTGCAGTATCATCAGCTTCAAAAGTACCCCACTCACATGCCTGGCTGTTTAGTTAGTCCTGGTTTGTTGGCAAGAGGGCAAGGGTAGTTCTTCCCTTGTGAGCCTTTCAATGGGCTGTTTGTCCTCATGACGTGGTGGCCGGCATTCCCTAGAGTGAGCAGTCCAAGACAGAACAAAGCAGAAGTCATGATGTCTTATATGATTTAGCCACATACCACCATGTAGCAATATTTTATTGGTTACACAGGTCAGCCCTATTGATTGTGGTAGAGAATTACCTAAGTGTGTGATTACCGTGCAGCAGGAATCATCAGGAGCCATCTTGAAACTGGCCAGCACAGGAAGTCTCCCCTCCTTTAGTTTATGTTTTGATTTGCATAAAATCAATAGGAATTTCACACTGCTATAAGTATAAAAACATTTGTTGGAATAAACATAAACATAAATGTTTTTCTGGGATAGTCCACAATACTGTCATCCATTAATAGTATTGACTTGGTCCATAGCAGGGCTGGAAAAGTGAGACAGGGATGGGAAGTGGACAGAGGAACTACAATGAACCAATTTGAAGTGGTTCAGAATGAAAGAGTTAGTATTCCAAGGAAGAAGAATTGGCTTATTTATTCACTCAGTAGGCATTCATGAGCACCTTCTAAGTTTTTAATACAGCATACTCAGGGAGCTCAGAGTCTAGTAGAAAGACAACCTTGCCAGCAAGTATGTATGTAAAACTTACTATTTACCAATCTATGCAAGGGGTGTGTGTGTGTGTGTGTGTGTGTGTGTGTGTGTTTGTGTGTGTTTGAGACAGAGTTCCACACTTGTCACCCAGGCTGGAGTGCAGTGGTGCGATCTTGGCTCACTACAACCTCTGCCTCCCGGGTTCAAGTGATTCTCCTGCCTCAGCCTCCTTAGTAGCTGGGATTACAGGCATACACCACCACACCTGGCTAATTTTGTATTTTTTGTAGAGATAAGGTTTCATCATGTTGGCCAGCCTGGTCTCAGACTTCAGACCTCAGGTGATCTGCCTGCTTCGGCCTCCCAATATGCTGGGATTACAGGTGTGAGCCACCGCGCCCGGTCCCAAGATGTATTTTACATCCATTGTTTGAGTACCTCAAAAACCCTCTGGGATAGGTTATCTGTTTTATGTATAATGACACCAAGCCTCAAAAAAAAAAAAAAAAAGTCAAAATTTCCTTCACTGAATGACTGAAGGTGTTTCGGGAAAATGAAACTTATGACTGGCTAATTGGCTTTGAAGTGTAGGTGGTGCAGACTATAGCAGTCCTGGAGGCAATTGAAAATGGTGATCTGATGCTTAAGTGAGAAGTCAGGGATCAAGGCATGGTCTGAGACTCATTCCTGGAAAGGTGATAGATAAAGATGAAGGAGAGGAATAGGTAATTTTGAAAAATGTTAAGTGAAGGAAAGTGAAACAGTGAGAGAATCTTGTCATCTTGGGAATGGTTAAAAAATAGTAATCATTTTGTAAAACTCCAATTTTTATATAACTGAAAGAAGATGAATTTCTATTTTATTTTTTATTGCAAAAAACACATGGTGCATTTTTAATATGTATTTTAGCATTTCAGGATGTCCAGCAAAGAATCCCGTCGGAAAAAAGAGACATCTCAGAGGAAAGACACCACCGCCTCATCACACAATTTTGGTGAAAAAGTAATAATTTTGATTTACTGACCAAGAGATACCTTTCTTTCTTTCCTTCTTTCTTTCTTTCTTTTTTTTTCCCTTTTTTCTTTCCTTCTTTCTTTCTTTCTTTCTTTTTCTTTCTTTCTTTCTGATAGAGTCTTGCTCTGTCACCAGGCTGGAGTGCAGTGGTGCAATTTTGGCTTACTGCAACCTCTGCTTTCGGAGTTCAAGCAATTCTAATGTCTCAGCCTCCCAAGTAGCTGAGATTACAGGCATGTACCACCACACCCAGCTAATTTTTGTGTTTTTAGTAGAGACGAGGGTTCACCCTGTTGGCCAGGATGGGTTAGATCTCCTGCCCTTGTGATCCATCCACCTCGGCCTCCCAAAGTGCTGGAATTATAGGTGTGAGCCACTGCGCCTGGCCAGTACCTTTCTTTTTTAACAATAATGAAAAGAATACACCTTACTGTTATAATGATTTATGTAAATATTTTGTTTTCTGCCCAGCTGATCCAGGAAAAGTCATTTGCTTTTCTTGTGTTTTATTTTCATTATTTATTCCTCACAACTCTATGAGGTGGGTACTATTATTCCAATTACACAGATGAAGAAACTGAGGCTTAGAGAGTAGTTAGGTAGAGGTAAGTTGTTTGCCTAGGCATTCCTGGCCTCAATTCTAAGTCCCCTAAATAGCAATAACTCACCACTGAACCATTTTCCATGTTTTCTCCTTTTTCCGTTTCTTCATCGTTGGCTAGGATTGCATTCTCATCAATCAGAATGGCCAGCATTATGTGGGTGAGGCTAATAGTGGGGAAGACATACTTACCATACCTTTATTCTCTCAGAAACTACCTTAAGAAGCGTTTTGGGGCTGAGTGTGGTGGCTCAGACCTGTAATCTCAGCCCTTTGGGAGGCTGAGACAGGAGGATCTCTTGATACCAGAACTTTACAACCAGCCTACCAGCATGGTGAAACCTTGTCTCTACCAAAAAACAAAAAACCAAAAACCCAGGCATGATGGTGTGCACCTGTGCTATTCAGGAAGCTGAAGTGGGAGGAGGATTGAGGTGGGAGGATCCTTGAGCCAAGGAGATCGAGGCTGAAGTGAGCTGTTTCATCACTGCACTCCAGCCTTGGTGACAGAGTGAGGTCCTGTCTCAAAAAAGAAAAAAAGAAGTACTGTTTTGGTAGATGACATTTAGGACATCTCGTTAATTGAGCTGGGTATTATCTCCAGGAAGCCAGACTGTAAAACAAACAAAAAACCGTGTAATCAGTTTTAGTATATGCTTTCTGAGCAGACTGATAGTTGATCATCAGAATTAGACAGTGTTTATGCTGTGTTACTGTTCAAGATGACAGACTAATCTGGCCAAGGTGAACATTCACAAAATAAAGTGATTTCTATGGTAGCAGGTTAGTTCATAAGACTTTCATGACCTGGATGAAGTTCTAGATAGTGTACTTTTTGGTCTTTGTTCCTTGCCTATTTATTAACTTTCTGATTACTAATTTGGCCTTACAGGTATAGTGATAGTTGGAAAGGTAACCCTGAAGCATGGCCATCCAGTACTCTTTATACAGTTCTTCTCCTCATTTGCCATTATTAATTGGTATGCTGTTTGCAATTAACCCCTCATTCCCTCTTAAACCTACTCTATCAGACTTTTTCTTGCCATCACTCCTATAGCAGTGGTTTCTATCTTGCTAAATCCATTGGTCATTTCTAAGATCTCATCTGACTTGGCATATCAGCAGTATTTGATACAGCTGATTACACCTTCTCAAAACACTTTCACGAAGGTTTTTGTTTTTTGTTGAGTAGGTCTCAACAGTGAGCTTAAGATATTCAGTAAATCAAGCTGTAAACACATGTGCTGTCATCTAGGCTCTGTTGTTTCATTTCTAGAGCACAGGCAGAGCAGATTTAACATCATTCTTAAGGTACCTAGGATTTTAGGTACCTTAGAGCACAGGCAGAGCAGATTTAGCATCATTCTTAAGGTACCGCACATGAATGGTAAATTTTACGTATTGGCTTCAGCTGAAAGTCACTAACTGCATTAGCCCCTAACTAGAGTCAGCTTGTCCTTTGAAACCAGGCATTGACTTCTCTCTAGCTGTGAAAGTCCTAGATGGCATCATCTTTCCTTATAAGACTGTTTGTTTATGTGGAAAAGCTGTCGTGTAGTGTAGCAGCCATTTTCATCAATAATCTCAACTGGATTTCCATAGCTTCTACATTAGCACCTGCTGTTTCACCCTAAACTTTTATGTTACAGAGATGGCTTCCTTACTTAAACCTCATACAGCAACCTCTACTAGCTTCCAACTTTTCTTATGAGGCTTCCTCACATCTGTCAGCTTTCATGGAATTGAAGAGAGTTAGGCCTAGCTCTGGATTAGGCTTTGTCTAAGGGAACACTGGCCGGTTTGATTTTCTATCCAGACCACTCAAAACTTGCCCAATATCAGTAATGGGGCTGTTTTGCTATCTTACCATTTATGTGTTCACTGGACTAGTGCTTTTAATCTCCTTCATTAATTTTTCTTTTGCATTCATAACTTGTGTAATTGTTTGGCACAAGACTAGCTTTCAATCTATGTTGGCTTTTGACATGCCTTCCTCAGTAAGTGTAATCCTTTCTAGCTTTTGATTTAAAGTGAGAGACTTATAATTCTTCCTTTCACTTGAACACTTAGAGGCCATTGTTGGGTTATTAATAAGCTTAATTTCAAGATTCTTGTGTCTCAGGGAATAGGGAGGCCTGAGGAGACTGGGGAACGGGTGACTGGTGAAACAGAACACACACAACATTTATCAATGAAGTTTGCTGTCTCATAAGGGCAGTTTGTAGTGCCCCAAAGCAACTACAATAACAACATTAAAGGTCATTGAGCACAAGTCCCATAGCAATATAAAAACAATGACAACATTTGAAATATTGTGAGAATTACCAAAGTGTGACACAGAGACATGAAGTGAGTACATACTGTTGGAAAAATGGTGCTGATAGACTTTCCATCAACCGTTCATTTGTGAATACTGCAATTGTCTATGAAGTACAATAAAGCAAGACACAATAAAATGAGGTATACTGGTGTTCAGAGTCTGACTACCTCCTCCACTGCTAGGCCCATGAGCCAAGCACCTTGTTTTCCTAAATTGTTACAGTAGTTTCCAAATTGACTTCCCTGCTTCTGCATTTGCTTCCTTATAGTCTGTTCTCAACACGCCAGCCAGTGTGGTCCTATTACAATATAAGTCCAGTCATGTTACTCCTCAGCTAAACACTTTCCAGTGGTTTTCCACTTCATCCAGTTTAAAAGCCAAAGTCCTTACCGTGATTGACAATGCCGTCTACTCTCCCTATCCCATCCCCCTGACACTTTCCTGACATCGTCCCCTTTACTCCGTGGCTCCTTTGGTGTTCCAACAAGGCAGGGCATGTTTCTGCCTCTGTGGCTTTGCCCTTACTGGCATTTCCTTTGAGTTGAAAAACTCTTTCCCTCAATATTCTAATGGTTTGTGTCTTCACTTCATTTAGGTCCCCATTCAGATGTCAACTCTTAAGTGGGGTCTGACAACTCTGTTTAAAATGACAAATCTCCCCACTCCTGACTTTCAGCCCTTCCTGTTTCCTTTCTCTGCTTTTTTTCCCCCATAGCATCATCTGACATACTAAATATATTACTTTTTTATTTGTCAATTCCTGTACTAAATTTTGTCCTTCGTGAAGGCAGGAACTGTTATTTTTTTTTATTCATCTCTCTCCACTGTCTAGAATGTCTTTAGTACATGGTAGGTACTTCAAACAAACTTGTCCTAGGTCTGTTGAATTCAGAATCCACTGAAAAATAAGTGGATGTGTGGTTTTGCTTTATAGAAGACTGAATCTCACCATGGCAATGCCACCTCACAACAACCTTATCTGAGCTGTCAGCTGGCTTCCTGCTCTGACACCTGTGTCTTTTCTCATCTCTGTTTTGTGAGCATTTAGAACTTCTGATTTCTAGTTGAATC
Organism: Saimiri boliviensis; assembly: GCF_048565385.1. NCBI lineage: Eukaryota > Metazoa > Chordata > Mammalia > Primates > Cebidae > Saimiri > Saimiri boliviensis. The sequence goes on along the minus strand of NC_133467.1, from coordinate 9,673,322 downwards.
TCCTTCCTTTTACCAAAGTTTGTGTATCTGTAAACATTCTTCTCCACCGAAGTTCATTATTGAATGGAAATGTTGATTTGTAATGCTAGTGATGTAATAGTTCTGTTTATACTGTGCTTTGTTTTGTGCTTTTTAAAATTCATTTTCTTTGTGGCATTTTTAGGACAAGAAAGAGAGAGAAACCTCAGGAAGTTCTACTCGTTCATCTTCTATAAGATCAGCTTCATCAGAAAAGAGAAAACTGGTGAGTGTTTAGATCCTGTAACTCACTAGAAGTTATTTATACTGAAGTTTTAATTGACAGAGCATTTGTGATACAAATTCTTTCAGTGACTTTTTGATAGCCAGTAGAAAGTCAATGTTTGTTGTTTTCTTTCTTCTACACACCAAACCATTTATTAAGTTTTTTATTTCTTGTACTCTTAGGCCCTACCATGTAGAATTAGACAACACGGCTCCAAATTTAGACAGTTTTTAAATCTTCTCACATATATGGTTATATTTGTCTTATTTTATTTTATTTTTTTGAGACAGTGTCTTGCTCTGTTGCCCAGGCTAGAGTGCAGTGGTGCACTCTCCACCTCCAGTGTTCAAGTGATTCTGCCTCAACTCACTGCACCCTCCACCTCCACCTCCTGTGTTCAAGTGATTCTCCTGCCCCAGGCCCCTGAGTAGCTGGGATTACAGGTGCACACCACCAGGCCAGGCTAATTTTTGTATTTTTAGTAGAGACGGGGTTTTACCTTGTTGGCCAGGATGGTCTTAAACTCCTGACCTCAAGTGATCCACCCGCCTCAGCCTCCCAAAAGTTAAATTTGTCTCCTTTTGAGGTAGCCAAGGCAGATGCATTGTTTGCATTTTCAGATTCAGAAATTGAAATCTAGAAGGTTAAGTGACTTTTCTAAGGCCGCAAAACTGTGTACAGCAACAGAGCCAAGTCCAGAGTTATTTCCACTATCATACAAATAATTAGAAACAGTGACAGCAGATGAAACACATTAAGCTAATCCATAGGCAAGTGGTAAAAGTACTTACCACATTCGAGTTGAAGTTATGTACATATCCAGGATAGCTATGTGGGTATATAAGATAAGGTAGTGAAAGTTCCGGGGTGCAGAATTGTGTTTTTAAGAATTTACTTGCTTGTTTTCATATAATTAAGCTGCTGTTTCTATTTATTTTTGCAATATTAACCTCCATAAAACACTAGTTTCATCCCATTTCTCCTCTACTGGAGATCTCTACTCGCTACCCATTCAGGGCTGTCTTAAATTTGTTCATACCTTAACTATCCAGTTTTCTTTCTTTGTTTTTTTCTTCCCCTTCTTCCTTGAAAGAGGCCCTCTGCCTTTAGCTAGGCTGGTTTATTTTCTTTCTGCTGAATTTATACCAGTTATCCTCAGCTTCTTAGAATGCCTTCTTCTTTTACCCATCTTTCAAGCTTTATTATTTATGATTATTTTGTCCACCTGTTTTTCTAGGTACCTTTCCTCTTTAGGTGTTGGATATTTTGAACTGTTTTACCACTTTTTGACTCTTCTGTTTTGACACTTAGTTATATCCTTATATTAGGTTATTTGTACATGTTCTACTTCTCTTGTCTTTATTCTTATATGTAAAACGATAAGCTCTAAGCTCTTTAGGACATGAATTATATTTTATGTCTCTCTTACCTTTCTTGTGCTTGGCCCTGTTTCCTCAGAGTATGTAGAGAGATAGGATGGTAGCATAGAGAGACTCAGACAGAACTGGTTTCAGATGACTGCTCTGCTGCAGACTTGCTCTGTGACTTTGAGAGGGATACCTAGCTCTGTTTGAGCTTTGTGAAACAGGGATGATGATACTATCTGTCTGACGGGATTATTGGAAGTGTTAAGTAAATTATTGTGTCAGCCTATTCACTATCATAAACTGTAGAAAAAAATATGTACCAGTGTACAATTTATGTTTCCTAAATGATAGACCTTTTTTTAAAAAAAGTTTCAGAAATCAGATCATGCAGATACTCTGTACTGTAATACAAAAAGAAGACAAGAACTGAAAAGGTAAATTTCTCCTTTTTCTTTTTACTATTTTGGTTTAGAATTATGAGACTAAATATTTAGATTTGGAAAATTTTTATTTACTTTGAAGAGTAACTGTTTTGCATGCAAATATCTCTAGCTATATCACAGATTATGATTTTAGAATTATCTTAATATTACTATAAATTTAAGAAAAATTTAAGTGAAATAAGTTTATGAAAACTGTCATGTAAATTACACTCAAATGTACATTTTTATCTCAAGTGATTTGATTTTGGCACATGATTATAAGATATATAACTTCATTACATATCCTAGTGAGATGAGTTAGGAGGCTAATTTAGAAATTTTGGATAAATCATTTTCAGATACTACCCATGAAGTGCATATGTATCTTACAGAATTAAGATGGCTCTAAAATCATGTTGATTAACCAGAATGTGGTTATAGCTAGAGAACTTGGGGAATGATGGTCAAAATATTGGAAATTATTGTTCTTTAATTTTTGCACTTTTTGGATACAAATTTCAGTGAATTTTGTGGTGCAGGAATTACTTGTTGCTAATGGTGGTAAATAAGTATAGAAAGTTACAATGTGTGATAAAACCTGGTGATATCAAGGTTTCTACAAAAATAGGAAGTTAAGGGAAAACAAGTAAGATGGCATTATATGTTAAAAGTTTGCCGGGCGTGGTGGCTCAAGCCTGTAATCCCAGCACTTTGGGAGGCCGAGGCGGGTGGATCACGAGGTCGAGAGATCGAGACCATCCTGGTCAACATGGTGAAACCCCGTCTCTACTAAAAGTGCAAAAAATTAGCTGGGCATGGTGGCACGTGCCTGTAATCCCAGCTACTCAGGAGGCTGAGGCAGGAGAATTGCCTGAGCCCAGGAGGCGGAGGTTGCGGTGAGCCGAGATCGCGCCATTGCACTCCAGCCTGGGTAACAAGGGCGAAACTCCGTCTCAAAAAAAAAAAAAAAAAAGTTCTGCTTCCGAAACAATCTCAGTTAGTGTTTGCTGAAAATGAAAAACAAAAAAATTCAACTCGCCTGTGACTTTTCTTCAGTTTTTCTTCTGAATCATCTCCTGTTTTTTGGTGATACTTGCTTCTGTGTTACTCTCGAAGTATATTCTTTCACAAATATTATGTTGACTCTCCCTTGCTACATGTTTTGGACTATTTTAATGCCTTTTAGACTGATCTCCTTATTATTATTATTTTTAAATTTTTAATTCTAAAACACTGCTTGACCTTAAACAAGTTACCTTTTGTTTAAGGGCACATTTTTTAGTCCTTGATCTTACATCCATATGTAAGAGAGTAAAGTATAAAATGTTCTGTAAAAATCTCCCTATTCAACTCTAGAGAAGTTTCTGAAATGGGTGTGCAAATAGTGAAAGCTGTAATACAGATGAAAAATTAGAGATAATTTTATCATCTGGAAAGGCAGTTAACATTGCACCATTACCGTAATTCTAGCTCCGTGGTTTAAATACTTAGAAATGTATTAGCAATAAAAATATAAGCAAGAAGCTGAGCACAGTGGGTCATACTTGTATTCCCAGCACTTTGGGAGGCCAAGGTGGGAGGAAGGCTTGAGGCCAGGAGTTCAAGACCAGCTTGGGAAATGTAGTAAGACCTCATCTCTACACACACAAATTTTTTTTTTCTATTTTTTTTTAAATTTAAATTTAATTACAAGTTTTAAAATCTGGGACTAGTTTTCTTTATTTTTTCTTTCTCTCTTTCTTTCTTTCTTTTCTTTTTTTTTTTTTTAAACAACTTAAATGCTAACTTCAGCCCAGGATTGATTTTTTTCACAACCAAACTAAAAATTACTACATGGGAACATCAATGCAACACACAAGTAAGATTTGTAAACTCAAGGCAAAAACTTAACAGTTAATGATCATGGTAAGGGACATTGCCAAAGAGCTCCTGATGCCTCAGTGAAGTTTGAAAGAAACTGCCTTTGCTGAAGGCAGAGAAGAAATATGCAAGCAATCCTGCTTCAAAGAAATTTGCATAGAAATAATGCTACAGCTGTTATCACAAGTGAAATTGCAAAGCCTCAGCAGTTCAAGTCTATCCACAAAGCACCAAATGTTAAATTGGAGCCAAGGTAGGATTTGAACATTGAATTTTCAGCTATGTAACTCTCAGAGCATCACAATTTCAGGTGTGGAAACCAACTAGTAGGAAAGCTCTTTTAAAAACATAAATTTTATGCACTGTAAATTCTAAAACAAGGCAGACACTTCTGCATTATTGTTTGAATTTCTGAAGGGCACCACAAGGCATCAGGGTCTCTTTTAAAGTCACTCGCTGAAACAGTTCTGTCTTCCTAATTTTGGTAGCCCCCTTTGGTGGTTCTCTAGCCTCTGCACGTACTGAAGCACACCACTGTTTGTAGAATGACTGCTTATGTTAAATCCAGTTGTGGCCTGAGTAGCACGAAGCAGCTGTTTCCTGGGCATCTCCTGTCTCTTTGGCATGGGAGGTTTCTCAGTCACTTCTCTTCGTACCCCACCCCCTGCCCCCTTCCATTCAGGAGAGCCTCCAGAGCTCTTGGCATGAAGGGCCCCTAACTCTGGGCCCCACACAGGAGGCCACATATGGAAGCTCTATTCCTCTAGCTCCCTCTGCTGGAAACCAAAGTGACAGTTTGTTGCAAAGACATGTAGAAACAGATGATACATAGATGCATTCTTGTACATATTTACTTAATTTAGAACCTGGGACTTTTTACGGTCGCTCTCCAAACCTTTTATGGTGGGTGATGGACTACGCAGCAGCTCTGAAGGAGCACAGTTTCTTTCTATCGGAAGAAAAGGATTTGTATACATAATTATGTACATCAAGACAAATTTGTAATGAAAAATGAAAGTAAGATGAAGGGCCCAGAAACCTGCATTTTATTGACACTGCCATTTTCCCACAGAGAATCTTAGAAAACCATCACCTGTTTTCTTTTAAGTAATTGGAAGAGCCCACTTGTATTCCTGAATCATTTTTTTTAGAAAAGTGCCAGTGACGATTGACAGTCACACTTTTAAAGGTTAAAACAGTGGCTACCTGCAGCCTACATCTCCATACCCTCTTCTACCTGCCCAGTGGCCATCAGTTCCCTTAAAGTCACTGTCTCCTTCTATTCTCCTATTACTATGAGAACTGAAATTTTCAAGCAGAAAAAAAAGTCTAGTTACAAGTAAGTGGCAGCTCAAATGAAGCCCTTTGGCTGTGATTTTTCCTGTTCAATCCATACTGCAGAGATACCAGGATGAACCACCATTTTGGTTCCCAAGTTTTGTTCAAGAACTCATATAAAATATTTCACATAAATGACTTTTAATCCTCATCTTCGTCCTCTTGTTTGTCCTAGTTAATTTGGAAGTAACGTAATTTATAACCCCTTTTGCTGTTAGCAGTTACACACACACAATCATGTAGATTTTTCTTCTGCAAATATTTCTTATTTCAAATACCTTTTGGAAAGAGGCATCTCAGAAGTCAAGGTGATCTTGCCCTTGCTCCTTTTGATCACTACCCCTCTACCTACATTCTTAGCTTTTCTGTTCACTTTGATCCTCTTTTGCAAAAACTGCTCAAAGTTGACAGCATCCATGCTTCCATATTCTATGGGGTGGGTGCAGTCAACGGTGAACTTCAGAACCTGCTGCTTTTTTTGTCCCCCCCCCCACCTTACCACAAGGTTTTTCATGGGCACCATGGTGGCAGGGGAGGCAGAAAGGGGTTTTTTTTGTTTTTTATTTTTTTGTTTTTTTGGGTTTTTTTTGAGACGGAGTCTCACTCTGTGCCCAGGCTGGAGTGCAGTGGCCCAATTTCAGCTCACTGCCGCCTCCAACACCTGGGCTCAAGCAGTCTTTCCATCTCAGCCTCCTGAGTAGCTGGGACTACAGTAATTAGTCCCAGCTACTGGGACCACCATGCCCAGCTAATTTTTGTATTTTTTTATAGAGACGGGGTTTTGCCATGTTGCCCAGGCTAGTCTCAAACTCCTGAGCTCAAGTGACCTGCCCACCTCTGCCTCCCAAGACACTGGAATTATGTTAGCTACCACACCCAGCCTACAAAAAGTTTTTTAAAAATTAGCCGAGTGTCGTGGTGGCACATGCCTGTATTCCTACCTACTCGGAGGCTGACCCTGGAGGATCGTCTGAACCCACGAGTTCCAGGCTGCAGTTTGATGTGATCTTGCCACTGTACTTTAGCCTGGGTGATAGATTGAGACTCTGTCAAAGAAAAAAAGACATACATACATTCATGCATGCATATATGATGAAAACTCAGGTGAGACTCCTATAAAAACTTTATTTACAGTTTGTTCTTACATAATTAATTATTTGAGAAATCACTTGTTTAGTGTTTCTCTTTTGCTGGGATATAACCTAATTCAGAGTAAACACCCTATCTGCTCTGTCCTCTACTGGCTCTCTCAGGTGCCTACCAAGTGATGGCACTGAAAAGGCACAGATTTACTGATAGAAATTATTAGATTGTGTTTGATTGACATTTTTCCCCTTTTTTTCTGACTACAAAGTAGTATCTACTTTTATTAAGCAGGAAAATATAATTATCACCTCTTGCAATTGGTGTTTGTAACATTTTAGCACATTTCTCTCTGGCCTTTTTACCATGCTTGTTTGAAGTGTTGAAATCATATTATGTGTACAGATTTGTATCATGCTTATTTTTTGCTTTTCAATGTGTTTTATGTCACTGAAGACTTTTCATAAACATCCTTTTAAAAAACTGTGCTCTTTCATCATATGAATATATCACTTTTTAAAGTCATTTCCAAAATTTTAGCAGTTACTTTGTACCTGATTGTTTTTCTATTATAAGTAATCCTGAACTGAATATCTTTTAATATTTTTTTTAATATCTTATTTTTTCACCTTGGCTATACCAATTCTAAAATAGGAATTTCAGACATAAAAATGACTATTTTTGGAGTTTCTAATTTATATTAAGATTTCTTTGTAGAACTGTTAGGTGGTTTAACATTTCCACTAGTGACATGCGAGAGTCCATTTTACCACCCCTCGCCGGTATTTAATGTTATTGTAAAGTCTTTGCTAATTCAATAGAAGAAAATGGTATGCTATTATTATCCTTAGTGTTGTCCAGGCATCCCCAAACTACGGCCCCTGGCCGCATGCGGCCCCCTGAGGCCATTTATCCAGCTCCCCCGCCGCACTTCAGGAAGGGGCACCTCTTTCACTGGTGGTCAGTGAGAGGAGCACAGTATGTGGCGGCCCTCCAACTGTCTGAGGGACAGTGAACTGGCCCCCTGTGTAAAAAGTTTGGGGACACCTGGTGTTGTCTATGGTTACTAGAGAAGTCAAACTTTTTTCAAATGTTTTTTAGCTATTTTCTTTTATTAAATTTCTGTTTATGCCCTATTATAGAATCTTAGTCCTTTTTGACGAGCTTTTTATCTACTAAGGCTAGTAAGCTTATTAACATTTTATTTAGCTTGAAATTAGTATATCTAGCAATATTTCCCAGTTCTTTTAATTTTTATTAATTTTTAATATGCTAAAGTTTTAAAGTAAATAGTCACATATTATCAGTGTTTTACTTTGTTTTTTCTCCCACTGTTTTTAAGTTTAGGAAGTTCTCTATTAAAAAATGAGGCTAGGTATAGTGGTTCATGCCTGTAGCCTCAGCACACTGGGGAGGGTAACGTGGGCAGATCCCTTGAGCCCAGGAGTTCGACCAGCCTAGGCAACATGGTAAAACCCTATCTCTACAAAAAAAAAAAAAAAAAATTGGTCTGGTGCAGTGGCTCATGCCTGTAATCCCAGAACTTTGGAAGACTGAGGCGGGCAGATCACAAGGTCAAGAGATTGAGACCATTTTGGCCAACATGGTGAAACTCTGTTTCTACTAAAAATACAAAAATTGGCTGGGCGTGGTTGCACGTACCTGTAGTGCCAGCTACTTGGGAGGCAGAGGCAGGCAAATTGCTTTTACCCAGGAGGCAGAGGTTGCAGCGAGCTGAGATCAAGTCATTGCACTCCAGCCTGGCAACAGACGGAGACTCCATCTCAAAAAAAAAAAAAAAAAAAAAAATTAGCTGGATGTGGTAGAGTGCACCTATAGTTTTAGCTACTGGGGATGCTGAGGCAGGAGGATCTGTTGAGCCTGGTATGTTGAGTCTGGAGTAAGCAAAGATTGTGCCACTGCATTACAGCCTGGGTGACAAAATGAGACGCTGTCTCAAAAAAAGCAAAAGAGAAATCAGATAGGCCTGGTACAGTGGCTCACACCTGTAATCCTAGCACCTTGGGAGGCTGAGGCAAGTGGATCTCTTGAGCTCAGGAGTTTGAGACCAGCCTGGGCAACATGGCAAAACCTTGTCTCTACAAAAAAATTACAAAAATTAGCTAGGCATAGTGGCATGCACTTATAGTCCTAGTTATGTGGTAGTCTGGGAGGTAGGAGGATTGCTTGAGCCTGGAAGGTTGAAGCTGCAGTAAGCCATGTTTGTACCACTGCACTCTAGCCTAGTCAAGAGAGTGAGACTCCATCTCAAAAAAAAAAAAGAAATCAGACATAGTTTTTTTTTTTTCTTTTTTTTTTTTTCTTGAGACGGAATCTCTCTCTGTTGCCAGGCTGGAGTGCAGTGGCACGAACTTTGCTCACGGCAACCTCTGCCTCCCAGGTTCAAGCGATTCTCCTGCCTCAACCTCCCAAGTAGCTGGGACTACAGGCGTGAGCCACCATGCCCAGCTAATTTTTTGTATTTTTAGTTTCACCATGTTGGCCAGGATGGTCTCGATCTCTTGACCTCATGATCTGCCCGCCTTGGCCTCCCAAAGTGCTGAGATTATAGGCATGAGCTACCATGCCTGGCTATGTTTTCTTTTTCTTTGCTAGTTTTTAAAGGTTTAATATAAAGTACAAAATTATTATGATAATAATAATTATTTTACACTTAAGTGTTTATTTGGAATATATTGTTTGGTACTATTTAAAGTTGTAACTTTTTTTTTCCAAATAGCAAACTAACACCACTTAGTGAGTAATTCTTTCCACTTCATTCTTAATGTAGCTATTTCTTACTTTTTATGAAGCCTAGTATCAGCCTATTTCTGTTATTTCTAACTAAAATGATAAAGTGCAACATTACGTATAATTATAATGTAACCTGGGTTTCTGTGCTGTTTTACAGATTGAATATAGAAATTGACACTCTCAGAAAGAGACCAAAAATCAGTTCTTCATCCCAAGGACCTATTAAACTCCAAGAAGCATCATATTCAAATGATAATCAAATTATTTCACAGGGTCCTTCTTCAAATGGAACTAAAAAAGACATATGTAAATGTGTAGATATTAAACCTAAAGATATCAAATTGACAAATGCTAGGAGCAAGCTTGACCATGAAATTAAAAGCCTTAGTAGTCCTAAGATTGCCAGTGATGTGAAACCTAAAGCCGAAGGCCAAGCAAGTGAAAATAAGTGGTCTCATTTACTTATTCAGAGAGAGAAGATGAAAGAACTCAAGAAAGAAAGAAACAATAAATTTAGAGACAATTCTGAAAAATGTGTCTTGGAGAAATGGAAGAGAAACCAATTTTCTCAGGATTATAATTCCAACAAGATGATTAAGGAACCCTTGGAATCTAGAAGACAGAAGATCAGCTTCAAAATCCCTATAAAATCCCGTGACACCCTCCAGAAACTTGTAGAAGAAAATGTCTTCAGTTTAGATTCTAACAAGTCAAAGACTAAGCAGGAAGAAAAACAATACCTGGAAAGCTCCCAGGTTTCATTAAATGTGAATAGGCAGAAAACTGAACAATTACTTTCAGATTCCACATATAAGGAGACTGTCCATGAATGGAAACGAAAACATCATTATGACCATCAAGAAAGTAATGATTCATGTTCTAGTGAAAACCTAACCCAGGTAAGGTGGTAAAACATGAGGAATATAAGGTTCTAACTTAGAGTTTATTAATATAGTTAAGCTTTTTCTATAATTTTTTTTCATTTTTTATTTTTGAGATAGGGTCTTACTCTGTTGCTCAAGCTGGAGTATAGTGGCACGATCCTGGCTCACTGCAACCTTGACCTCCTAGTTTCAAGCAATCCTTCTGCCTCAGCCTACCCAGTAGCTGGGGCTGTAGGCACACATCACCACACTGGGCTAAATTTGGTATTTTTTGTAGAGATGAGGTTTCAGCATATTGCTTAAGCTGGTCTTGGACTTCTGGGCTCAAGTAGTCCACCCACCTCAGCCTCCCAAAGTGCAGGGATTACAGGTGTGAGCCACTGCACCTGGCCTTTTTAATTGTTTGTATTACTGATGATAGTCATAGATAGCTGATTCAGATTTATTCATAAAGATACATGTTGGTTTCTTTATTTTACTCTCTTTAATTCCAATTTTTTTAGGAAGATATTTTGGGAGATATGAAAGATTCATAATAGAAGGGAATGTGCAAAAATGTGGTGAGAAGCAATTACAGATAGTCCTTTGGAAAAAGTACTGTATGCTGGAGAACGCTCAGGGGACAATATTCTGAATAGTCTTTAAACAGATTTTTTTTTTTTTTCAGTGTCACTGTGTGCCAGGCACTGCATTAGAATATCTTGTAAGAGATAACACAGTCTGTTTTCAGGGACTTACTCAAGTGAGGAGAGACACAAGCAATTTCCTTAAATATGAAAGTAAAGTACTTATCACTTAATAAGAGAATATACAGCAGGGATTAATACAGCTTTTGTACATCATGGAAGAATTATTTTAGAAAGGTATACTGGAGGGGCCTGGGTTACGGTGGCTCATGCTGATTAATCCCAGTATTTTGGGAGGCCCAGGCAAGCATATTGCCTGAGGCCAGGAATTCAAGACCATCCTGGGTAACATACTGAGATGGATCTCTACAAAAAAATAAAAAATTAGCTGGGTGTGATGGTGTGAGTCTCTGGTCCCAGCTATTCAGGTGGCTGAGATGGGAGGATCACTTGAGCCCACGAATTCAAGGTTATGGTGAGCTGATCATGCCACTGCACTCCAACCTAGGTGATAGAAGGAACCCTTGTCTCAAAACAACAAACAAACAAACAAAAAAACGGTTTACTGGAGGCCGGAGGGAGTAACATGTAAACAAACCTAAAGAATGAGTAGAAGTTAGCTGGAGGTGAAATGAGGTGGAATGGGAGAAGCAGGGATATTTTAGGCAGAGGGAGCTACATGAGCAGGGATCTGGGCTTGAAAGCTTGGCATGTCTATTTCACTTTAATATTATGTAATGTAATTGGCATTTGTGGACTACTTTGAGAACCTAATCTCTATAACTTTGTTTCTATGGCAGATAAAGTTACTTACCTTCTTGAGAACTTTTTAGAACTGTGGAACCTCAGAACTTTAGAACTTCATAAATTCTGAAACTTAGAGACCACTGATAAACAGGGATGGTTAAGCCTACCTGCTTTTAGGTATTAAGACTGTGAATTGCAATGATAAAATATTTCTTAGGAAAAATGGAGGAATTATAACTAAGAAGGCCAGAAGAGCATGGGAGTGAGTATTTTTAGCTTAAGTGAACTTGAAGGGGCCCAAAGAGGGCAAGAATTGAGTTTGAATTGACTTTGTTTTCACTGCTTTCTTGAAGGAAAGAACCTCCAGTTTTTCTTCTTGTGTTATAACCGTTTCTCTAGAGTAGAATGAAAGAAAGGAACTTGAAGTTGCCAGTATGTTCCGTGATCATCATTGTGTCATTGCCTGGTTTTCCTATTGTGCTGTACGTCTAAGGAATGGTATGAGAAATCTTTGCAGTGCATCTTACAGTTTCTTTTGGTCTTTGTGTAGAATTACTACACAAACCAAAAGTGATACATCGCAAGAATATTAAGTTGCAAAAGAAGCACTTTTTGCCTGATCACTTTCCACTTACTGGAATTCAGACTCTACAAGTAAATATTGTCCTTATGTTGTATATATTATCTTCAGCATATTATTGACAGCAGATAATCATCTTAATACCGTGTTTGTTTTTATGTTTTACCCACTAATTCCTAGGTCTTTATTATCCTAAAATAATGAGTGTACTCTATAAGGAAAATAATTGTATTTTCTGGATTCAGTAATCCTGTTATGCTTTCTAAAGAAAAAATAACTTCTTTTGTTTCTTAGGTTTTATAGTTCTTTGATACAGACCCCTCTCAAATTGAAAACCTCTCCCTCACTGAAAATTAGTGTCCTAGATATTTATGGTTTATAGAGCACTTTTTATTTTATTTTTTGAGACGGAGTCTTGCTCTGTCACCCAGGCTGGAATGCAGTGGGGCAATCTTGGCTCACTACAAACTTTGCCTGCCAGGTTCAGGTGATTCTCCTGCCTCAGCCTCCTGAGTAGCTGGGATGAGAGGCATGTACTACCATGCTTGACTAGTATTTTTGTATTTTTAGTAGAGATGAGGTTTCATCATGTTGATCAGGCTGGTCTCAAATTCCTGACCTTGTGATCTGCCTGCCTCGGCCTCCCAAAGTGCTGGGATTACTGGCGTGAGCCAACACGCCTGGCCTATAGACCACTTTTAAAAACAGCATCCCATTTAATTCTTAAAAGGCTATAAGGTAGGAATTTATTCCTTTATCAAACATCTGTTAAAGGTACCTATTATGTATCAGACAATTTCCTAGGTGCTAGGGATTTAGAGATGAGTAAGATGATTGTTAGCCTCAAGAAGTTTCCAAGGAGTCATATTAGTAAGTAAAAATATATGATTATACTATATTGAAGTAAATATCGGAGTCCTAATAATTGGGTGTGATATTAGTATAAATCTCTGGGTGAGTTAAAGAAGGGCTTACTAAAGTGGCGATACTAAAGCCTGATCTCGAAGGACATGTGGAGTGAAGAATAGAAGTATTGTCCAGCTATGGTAGGGGGCCAGTGTGTGTAACGGCACAGAGTTGTGAAATTGCATGGGCAGAAAGGTACATGAGCACACAGGTTGTCAGTATCACTAGAGTCGAGATGGGTAGAGAATCTATAGGAAATGGTGTTGGAGAGAAACCCGGGGTCTCTAGACAGTGGACGATTTTGTATCTCATGGGAAAGACTGGTTTTTGTCTTGTATCTTGTAAATGGAAGAGAGCCACTGAACGACAATCAGGGAAATATAGTTGTGTTTTCCATTTGGAATCATTTCGGTAGATAAAACCGTTATTATCTGTGTTATGATACTCCCTTTTGTCATCCTCAGGAAAAGCTTTATCCCAACTTATGTGTTTAATGAAGTATGATAGGAGAGGCAAACAGTTAAGTGCATTAACTTTGCTGGATTGTTGGGTGTTAGAAACTTCATCAAAGTCATTGGAGGTGGCCCACGGACAGGGAGCAAAGTAATATTACAGTAACCAAAGGAAGAGAATAAAGAGATGTAGAATGTCAAAAGCCACAAGAAGTTCTGATAATAACCTCTGGCTTGTTTGGCACTTCTTAAAGAGAACTTTAAAAATCAGTAAGTTTTTTTTTTGTCTTTTTTTTTTTTTTCATTTTTGTGGAGAACGGGGTCTCGCTATATTGCCCAGGCAGGTCTCGAACTCCTGGGCTCAAGCTATCCTCCCGCCTCTGCCTCCCTAAGAGCTGGGATTACAGGCGTTAGCCACAGCGCCTGGCGATCAGTAAGATTTAAAGTTATATGGAGAAGGGACTCTGAATCTCAGGGTCATGGAATAGTGAAGCGGTAATGAGCCTATGTGTGTGAAGTATATGTTATTATATCATGTGAAGTTTGATGTTGGGTGGAAGCCGAATTCCCAGTAAAGCTTTTAGCTGAAAAGTTAGGGTGGAAGCTGAATTCTCAGTAAAGTATTTCTACATATGATGTACTTGTCGAAAGAGTGTTTAGGCAGGTGCAGTGGCTCACACCTTAATCCCAGCACTTTGAGAGGCTGAGGTGGGCAGATCACTTGGGGTCAGGAGTTTGAGACCAGCTTGACCAACATGGGGAAACCCTGTCTCTACTAAAAATACAAAAGTTAGCCAGGTGTGATGGCACATGCCTGTAGTCCCAGCTACTCGGGAGGCTGAGGCAGAAGAATGGCTTGAACCCAGGAGGTAGAGGTTGTAGTGATCTCAGATCATGCCGCTACACTCCAGCCTGGGCAACATAGCGACACTCTGTTTCAAAAAAAGAAAAAAGAGTTTTTGTAGTTTATACCAGAACTAGCTTTCTGTAAAATACATGTTAGTTTGGAGAATTCTTAGAAGATTATTTAGTTCAGTCGTTCTTTTGCTGAGCTTCCTGTCACCTGGTATGTAGGGTCAGGTAGGTCTCATCCACTCAGCAGAGGTGCCAGTGGAAAATTGGAATTTAGAGAGAGATTTTCAAACTTTATTTGAAGACAGAAAATGAAGCACAGACCCCTGGTACTCTAACTACATGTAATATAATCATGCATTTTTCAGCTTTTCCTTCTTAGCCTCAATTCCTTCTGCTGTTTTATTGTGTCACTTGTAGAATTGGCTTAGTTACTCATGGATGAAAATTTTTCACCACTGAAGGCCAACTTGTTTACCTTTGCATTCATTTCTCTTTTTTTAGGGTGACATGTAGTTTTATTCTTAGAATATAGCATTTTTATGAATCTGTATACGAAGAATTCTACCATGTTTCGTGACTTGATAGAATGAGGCTTCTCTATTCTAGGGTTAGTTTCTCATCTGGAGGTAATTTTGCCCCTCAGGAGACATTTGGCAATGCCAGGAGACATTTTTGATAGTCAAGATTGGTGTGGGGCTGGTGCTGGCTCATGCCTATAATCCTAACACTTTGGGAGGTTGAGATGGGTGAATCACTTGAGCTTAGGAGTTTTGAGACCAGCCTGGCCAACGTGTCCAAACCCCATCTTTACATAATATGCAATAATTAGCCACATATGTTGGCACGCCTGTGGTTCCAGCTACTTGGGTGGCTGAGGCAGGAGGATCGCTTGAGTTTGGGAGGTTGAGGCTGTAGTGAACAATGATCATGCCATTGCACTTCAGCTCGCATGGCAGAGTGATACCCTATCTTTTTTAAAAAAGAAAAGATTGGGAGTAGGGATGGGGGGTAGTGCTACTGACATCTGGAGGATAGGTCAGTGACGCTTCTAAACATCCTACAATGCACAGGACAACCCTAAAGTGAATTATCTGACCCCAAAGGTTAATAGTAACCAGGTTGAAAAACCCTATTCTAGGTTACACTTTATTCTTAGCTAATGAAATTACTTTCATTTCAGAGTTTTGAAGCACCATGTTCTTCAGTGTCAACTGAAAGTATCCAGGATACAGATCAAGAGGTTATTGATATTCTTATTTACTTTGATACTTTTAATGAAATTAAGTCAAACAGTTTCTACTTTTAATAAAAAATAAGACTGTAGAAACCTTGATAAAATGAAAATAACAATGATGTCTCTAAATCAGTATGTAAGGTTTTATGAAGTCATCCAAAACTATTCAGAAAATACTTTAGGACTTTTTACTTCTGTTTCTAGGAAGGTTATCTGTTGTGAACAAAGAGCATGAAACCAGTGGCCCACAAATAATCTGAATTTTAATTTAATGTTATGACACTTTCCCTGTTTATGCCTAGGGTTGCCAGAATGTAGTAGGACATTAACATGTTCTTACTTCATTTTAAAAATCATCAATAAGATGAAAACATTATTGAATGAAAAGAAGAGTACATGAGTGTTTTATCTTTTTACCTGTTGCTTCATTTCCCAGCTAGAGTCCCCTGACTGACATTCATAGAATTGTATGTTCACTTGTCCCAAGTTAAGATTAGATTCATGGAACACTGTGTAATTTTCTATTTAAAGAGAACTTTCAGACTATATTAATTGCTTTTTATTTGTGACAATTGTATTTTTGTGTTTTGAGGTGCCCCTTGATAGAAGAAGGATTTCTCACCTTTGACTTAAAGCTAGACTGCATTTTCATTTGTGTCAGAATACATCAGAGAAGTATTTCTGTGTGCTTTTGAGATCTAGATTTCAGTTTATGATGGTTCATAAACAATCTTAGAAATCTCAAGAAGAATGCTCATTGTGAAGATAAAAAAAAATTTGACTCCTAAAATGAAGTGAGAATGAACTTATTTTAATGTCTAGGTATTTGGCTCTGTGCAAGGAGCTTCACCTAGCTTATTTTCTCTATTCCTCACAAAAATCCTAAAGGAAATAGATATTAAATATTCCTATTTTGTGGATTAACAAAATGAGACCCAAAGTTGTTAAATAATTTGCTTGCATAAAGTTACAGAGGTAAGAAGAAAACTATTTTGAAAACCATGTGTGTGTTTATAAATCTTTATTCTTTTACTATACTACCTTAAGTTTTATAAAATTTTTTCTTTCCATAAACCATCTCAAGTGAATTAATTAATAATTAATTGCTTTCTTCTCTTGTTAATCTGCATAGTGACTCAAAATATTTCATTGGGGTCTTTTACAATTTAGATGCAGATAGTAGAAGAGCTTCATGCTGCACGTGTGGGAAAAAGTGTGGATTTACCTGGAGAGTTAATGAGTATGGAAATTGACTTGGTGGAAGATGATGTACATTCTTCCTCTGGTATACCCTATGTATTTTACTTTCCTATGTTTATGCTCTCCTGTGCTTTCCTAAGAATTCATGTGCCAATATTCAGTTTTTATAATATTTGAATGAAAAATGTTAAAACGTGCTTACTTGAAATGAATGATAAAGTAATAGTATTTTTTTTAGCTGCAGGAATTAGATCCAATATTTGTCTTATTTGTTTTACATATTTCACATTATTAGTTGGACATATTTTCTTTCTTTTTCTGTCAAGAGGCATTAATTAGAATTATGAGTTGTCTTTTGTTCTTGGTGTTTTAACTTTAACAATTTCAGCTTAGTAAAGCACTGACCAGAAATAATGGAGAATAGGTGGTGCAGTGGTTCATGCCTGTAATCCCAGCAGTTTGGGAGGCTGAGGTGAGAGGATGGCTTGAACCCCGGAGTTCAAGACCAGCCTGGGCAACATAGTGAGACCTTGTATCTACAAAAAATAAAGTTAGCTAGGTGTGGTGGCATGTGCCTGTAATCCCAGCTACTCAAGAGGCTGAGGTGGGAGGGTTGCTTGAGTCTGGGAGGTTGCTGCAGTGAGCCAAGGTTGTGCTACTACATTCCAGCCTGGGTAATAGAACAAGACCCTTTGTTTAAAAAAAAAAAAAAAAAAAGAAGAAGAAGAAAGAATGCAGATTGCTTGAAAGTATTATATTTATGAATTTCTTGTTCATATTGTAAAATTTTGATCACTTTTTTGCCACTGGGAGAAGGTAGTGATAGAGATTACCCAAAATCTCAGTGTACTATTTCAAATTCTGTTTTTAAAAATGATAATGCTGACTGGGCATGGTGGCTCACGCCTGTAATCCCAGCATTTTGGGAGGCCAAGGTGGGTGAATCACCTGAGGTCCGGCGTTCGAGACCAGCCTGGCCAACATGGTGAAACTCCATCTCTACTAAAAATATGAAAAATTAACAGGTCGCATGCCTGTCATCCCACCTACTTGGGAGGCTGAGGTGTAGGTTGCAGTGAGCCAAGATTGAGCCACTGCACTCCAGCCTGGCAATAAGAATGAAACTCCATCTAAAAAAAAAAAATAGTAATGCTACCTTACATTCACATTGCAGTTTAAATCTTTCAGGTGTTTTCCTTTGCATTAACTTACCTGATTGTTGATCAGATAAGTTGTGCAATATGATCCTATGCAATAACAATGCTAGTATTATTATGTATTTTCTTTTACTTGTGTTTATCTTTTAATTATGTTCACTCAGAATATGTTAAAATTAGCTTATAATTACTAAGTGCACAACTACCAGTGATCCACGACAGATGTTAGAAACATAGTTACTTCCCAGGCAAGTCAGTTTTTCGTTTCAAATCCACCTATAAGGAATTTATAATATTCTACTGGTGGGTAATTAAACATTGATTACTATTCTTTCTCTTAAAAACTGAAGTAAAAACAGTTTTGTTTTTATTGTCTAAAGGACTTCTCTTAAGAATACTATCAAAAACATTCTCCTTGGCTGGTTCTTCACAGTCTTGACCCTAGGTTTCCTGTGTATTTCTGCTTTGCCAGGCCTTACCTTCTCTGCCTACTTGGACTTAGATGATTCTTCACCCCACTCCCAGTCCAAACAGGGGTTGCCATTCCTGTTCAGGGGACCCTTAATTGATTGGGGAGAAATTTACTTGGCAACAAAGATATGGGCCAGATAGATAACCAGCTTGAGAGTCTAGCCAACGGTGTAAATCTCTGATACAGTTAACAAGACAAAGAGGTGTTTTAAATTTAATTGAATTGTCAGTGCTTCTATGATATCAAAATTTTAGTCATTATGTAAGTTTATTATCAAGTGTCATGAAACTTGTGCTCTTTTTCTCTAGCAAATGATACTTCAGACAGAAAGCTCCTAATTGTTATTGATACAAATATTCTGATGAATCATCTCAAATTTGTAAGAATTTTGAAGACAACAGAAATACCAGGTATTTACGGAATATTTTAAAGATTCTGATTTTCTTCGTTGAGTTGATATTTTATATTAACAGTGGTGTAACTCTTTTTCTCATGAACATGTCTCCATTTGGATATGCTATATATTAAGCACATTCGGTGTTCTAAGTTTAAAAAAAGCCTTTACAGGTTAAATTAGCAATCTATAATCTTTTTTTTGATCTCCATGAGTACTTATTTTTTAACATTCTTTTGATAGGATGCTCTTTTTAATTTCAATTTTTTGATATATTGTCTCTCAATTTATTGTGAATTTCTTAAAGGTAGGGACTGTGTGCTTTCAAACTTTCACCTCTCCTACAGCAATTCCATTTAGTAGCCCAATAAATTTTTGTTAAATTCTAAGAAATCTGTATTTTTTAGGTTTTGACAAACTTGTGTTAATAATTCCCTGGGTTGTTATGCAAGAGCTAGATCGTATGAAGGAAGGAAAACTACTAAAACATGCTCAGCACAAAGCTATACCTGCAGTTCATTTCATCCATGACAGTCTCAAAAATCAAGATAGAAAGCTATGGGGTCAATCAATACAACTTGCATCCCAGAAACATTGTAAGTATTGTTCTCTCAGGGTGCCTCCTGGTTAATACTTGTTTGGGTGCAGACTCATTATTGGAGGGAAGTGGTGCAAAACTTTTAAAACATTTAAACCCATTGGAATGGGAAATTGAAGGGGCATTGTGATGATTCGTGGCTTAGTTTAGGAGTCTTTAATTTTTGTTTTTCTGCTTCTCATAGACTTTCTTAGGTTATGGCTATATTCCACAGATAGTGACTATATAGTTGTGCATGCATACTTGTCTATATCATAGAACCTGGGGCTCCTTTTTAAAAAATACCATTGCTGAGTGATAAAGTCTGTAAGTGATCTGGGTTTCTGGTCTGTTAATATCACCGCATGCAGTTAATGTACTGTGGAAACAGATACTGTTTTCCTGTGGTTTGTCAGAATTGATAATAAGGTTGTGTTTTTACAACAAATGTCTATAGATTTTCCCCTCATTTAATTTTTTTCCATATTAGTTTCTTTTAAGTCATTTAAAAAATGGCTTTAGTCTTAGAAGCTAAGTATGTTCTTCACGTTTTATGTAATTTTCTGGAAAAATATCTATATGTAAAGGAATACTGTTATTTCTGTGAAGTTTATACATCTGTTTAGAAGATTTATTTCATTCTCTAAAAATTTGTTTCTTCCCAGCTCAGAATTATTTAAATATGTAAATTTACATTACTTTAAATACCATGGACTTGTACTATCTACTGCACCTATATTCGCCATAAGATTTGAAAGAATTCATCTTAAGACGAATCCAGGCCAGGCGCAGTGTCTCATGCCTATAATCTCAGCACTTTGGGAGGCCTAGGCGGGCGGATCACCTGAGGTTGGGATTTCAAGACCTGCCTGACCAACGTGGAGAAACCCTTTCTCTAGTAAAAAATACAAAATTAGCCGGCCGCGGTGGCTCAAGCCTGTAATCCCAGCACTTTGGGAGGCCGAGGCGGGTCTATCACGAGGTCAAGAGATCGAGACTATCCTGGTCAACATGGTGAAACCCCATCTCTACTAAAAATACAAAAACTAACTGGGCATGGTGGCGCGTGCCTGTAATCCTAGCTACTCAGGAGGCTGAGGCAGGAGAATTGCCTGAACCCAGGAGGCGGAGGTTGCGGTGAGCCGAGATTGTGCCATTGCACTCCAGCCTGGATAGCAAGAGCAAAAACTCCGTCTCAAAAAAAAAAAAAAATACAAAATTAGCCAGGCATGGTGGCAGATGCCTGAAATCTCAGCTACTCAGGAGGCTGAGACAGGAGAATCGCTTGAACCCAGGAGGTGGAGGTTGTGGTGAGCCAAGATTATGCCATTGCACTCCAGCCTGGGCAACAAGCAAAACTCTGTCTCAAAAAAAAAAAAAGAAGAATCTTTTTTTGGTGTTAACTATGATAAGGCTTTAAAAGCCATGATTAGATTCATCTTCAGCTGAATTATTTTAGTCTTAAATTTTTGTTTAGTCTTAAAATTTTGAAGAAAAAAGGGTCTCTACCATTCATTCCTTCATTATCTAAACAAATATTTATTAGCTCTTAGCATGTTCCAGATATTATGCTTATGAATTTTGAGTGCAGATGGTCTGTGTCGAGTAGCTTTAGTTGACCGAAATTTTAGCCTTGTCCTTAACTATTTTCAAAATTATATTTATTTGCTATAGTATTTATTATAGTGAGAGGAACATAGGATTTGAAATATGATCAACTTGGGTTTATAGCATAACCTGGGGAAAGTTAAAGTGAAGAAATTGAATAAATGAAATGAGAGGAAATAACTTCCATGTCATAAAATGGTTGTGAAGCTTGATTGAGTTAATGTATTAAACTACTTAATAGCTTATGATTCAGAATAGACAATGATTCTTTTCTGTCCTCATTATATGGAAACTTATACAGATTGATAAGACTCATCTATCACTTTTTAAATGTCTGATTTCTTTTTATTGCTTCTGAGTTTAGAAAGCTACTCTCTCCCAGCCTACTAGGAAGATTCACAGTGCTACACTGCTTTGATTTTGAACTGGTAACTTTGTAGAAGAGCAGTATTCAACAATGTGCTTGAATAATTAGGATAGGAATTACCTTTCTAGCAATGTATCCTTAAAAAAGTGAGAGATGCAGGTAATGATTTATATAAATAATGTTCATTATAGCATTATTTATATAACAAAAAAATTAGAATCAACCTGTGTAACAGTTGGAGCAGTTACATATATTGCTCTAGCCACACAAGAGGATGCTATATTTGGAAAAACATTATTCACATATAATTTTAAATAAAAACACACATAAGATTAAAAAATATATGAAGTATAATTCTAAATTTATTTAATTATGTGCATATGCTTATTAGTGATGAATAGAGGTGATATTTACCTGTTGGATTTCTCAGTTATTTTAATTTTCTTTATATTTTCTGTGTTCTCTAGACTTTTAAAGAATTTTTTTTTTGAGATAGAGTCTCGCTCTGTCACCCAGGCTGGAGTGCAGTGGTGCAATCTCAGCTCACTGCAACCTCTGCCTTTTGGGTTCAAGTGCTTTTTGTGCCTCAGCCTCCTGAGTAGCTGGGGTTACAGGTGTGTGCCACCACTCTTGGCTGATTTTTGTATTTTTGGTAGAGATGGGGTCTCGAACCAGGCTGGTCTTGAACTCCTGACCTCAGGTGATCCACCCATCTTGGCCTCCCTTGGCCCACAGATGTGAACTGCCGCACCTGGTCAATAAAAATTGTATATGTTTTTAATAATAAGGTAAAAATAATTGAAGACAAAAGATGGTTATCTGCTACTCCCTCAATCAGACATTTGTTCTGTATTTTTATAGTTATTTTACTATATTTTTATTGATTCATTTGTTTGCCAAGTATTTGTAACAGCCAGTGTTCCAAGGGTTGGGCCTGTAACAGTGAATGAGAAAGATAAACCCTGCTGTTGAGGAGATTAAAGTTATTAAATATTAAAAATCTTAGTAACTATAATTTATATAGAATTTATTTTTATTTATTCTGTATGAGTAGAGATCATTGATATTGTACCTTTTAAGCTAAATCTTTTATTTATATATATATATATATATATATATATATATATATATATTTTTTTTTTTTTTTTTTTTTTTAACTTCTTCGAGATGGAGTTTCACTCTTGTTGCCCAGGCTGGAGTGCAGTGGCATGATCTTGGCTCATTGCAACCCCTGCCTCCCAGGTTCAAGTGATTCTCCTGCCTCAGCCTCCCAAGTAGCTGGGATTACAGGCATGTGCCATCATGCCTGGCTAATTTCTTTTTTTTAATATATATTTTAGTAGAGATGGGGTTTCACCATGTTAGTCAGTCTGGTCTTGGGCTCCTGACCTAAAGTGATCTGGCCGCCTCGGCCTCCCAAAGTGCTAGGATTTCAGAGTGAGCCACCATGCCTGGCCAGGCTGAATCATAAGTAATAATCACATGGTACTTTCAAGCATTCACTATTGCCATACACTGGGCCAAGTACTTTATGTACATTCTCATTTACTCCTCACAATTAAAAACTGCCCAAGGATACATACCTAGTAAGTGGGAAAACAAGGATTCAAACCCAGACTGGTCTTTTTCCAGAGTCTTTATTTTGTTCACTTTTGAACAGTACCTGTACAGATGCTAAGAGTATTTTTTGAATAATTACATATTTCATGAATAGTCTTACAGTTTAAGTATACTTTTCGGCTCCATGTATCTTTGAAAAAGTGATACTACTGATAATCCTGAACTCTGATACCTTTAGAGCAGTACACTGTTACCTTTAATCCTCCTTTTATCTGCTGAATTGTTTTAAGTTAACTAATGATTTTGAATTACACATTTTGCACTATTCATGGCATTGACTCTCTGAATTTCAGTAAAATTGGCTGCTGTGATATATGTATGTCTGGTTTACTGGTCGTTTGATCAAGAAACTTAATTCCATCTTCCACATGCTCATGTCCTGACACAGTTGAACTGCGTCTGGATTTCACCATTGTGAACTCCTAAAGAGTTTGTCTTTGCATATCCAGCTGCTTAGCATGGGAATCTGGCACAAATTCAGCCCTATATAAATAATCATTGCATGAATGAATGAGTTTTCTAATTTGAAGAATTAGAGGACTAAGTAACATAGGCCAGAAGTAGAGAGAAAAATGTTGATAAACTGGGAAGAAGATTGAGATTGATTGGCTAGTATGTCTTAAATTTTAGTGTGTCAGAGACTGGCCAAGAGCTTAAATTTGTTTCTGGGTCCAGGCTTCAGAGATTCTTACCCAGAAATATATTTGGGGTGTGGTCCTGCATTCTTTATTATTAAGTACCCTAGGGAGTTCTCAGGTAGGTAGTATGGGAAATATTATCTTTTGTCCTAATTCTACACATTGCATTATTATTATTATTTTAGTCTTAATTTTTTTTTTTTTTTTTGAGATGGAGTCTTGCTCTGTTGCCCAGGCTGGAGTGCAGTGGCGTGATCTCAGCTCACTGCAACCTTTGCCTCTTGGGTTCAAGGAATTCTTCTGCCTCAGCCTCCAGAGTAGGTAGGACTACAGGCATGTGCCACCATGCCTGGCTAATTTTTTATTTTTAGTTTAGATGGGGTTTTACCATATTGGCTAGGCTGGTCTTGAACTCCTGGCCTCGTGATCTGCCTGCCTCAGCCTCCCAAAATGCTGGGATTACAGGCATGAGCCACCGAACCTGGCCTGTTTTATTCTTAATTTTTTTTGGAGATGAGGTTGTACCCTGAACCCAGAAGTGCAGTGGCATGATCATAGTTCACTATAGACTTGAACTCCTGAGCTCAAGTGATCCTGCTTCCTGAGCCTCCTGAGCAGCTGGGACTACAGGACTGCAGAAGTGTGCCACTGAACCTGGCTATTTTATTGCTGTTGTTGTTTTGTAGACTCAGAGTCTTTATATGTTGCCCAGGCTGATCTTGGAATCCTTACTTCAAGCGATCCTCCTGCCTCAGCATCCCAAAATGTTGGGATTATAGGCACAACCCCAACTGGCCTGCATTATTTTTACAAAAACTGAATTTTTGCTACAGGTTTTGAGGCTTAGAGAATGCCAGAGGACAACCTGTTAGC
Organism: Saimiri boliviensis; assembly: GCF_048565385.1. Taxonomy (NCBI): domain Eukaryota; kingdom Metazoa; phylum Chordata; class Mammalia; order Primates; family Cebidae; genus Saimiri; species Saimiri boliviensis. The sequence goes on along the minus strand of NC_133467.1, from coordinate 9,649,064 downwards.
AACTGATTAATATTTGTTAGGAATTACTTTTTACATTACCCGCCTAGGGCTCATATTTCTTTCTCCTGTATATCTCTAATTGTATTGCTTTAGAGATTAAGGAAGAGCAGACACAGGAACTAGTTCAGTTGCTGGTAGAACACTTGCTTATTAGTTCACAGACTTCTTAAGCTGAGAAAATATTAAGTTACTTATAATCTGTAAGTGACTGAATTGATACTAGAGTTCATAGTTTATGGTTTCTAATCGACATTTAGCATTCTGATCACATTTCTTTCCTTTGAGTTTACTAATAGCCATATCCTAGTTTTTATTAGTGAACTAACCGCATTAAATCTACAATTCTATGCTATGTGAATTTTAGGTTCAGAGTTTTAAAAAAATTATTTTACTTTCTTGTCTTCATCTTTTTATTTAAAGCTTTATCTTTCATATATATAAGAGAAGACATATATCACAGTAGCATACACACACACACACACACACACACACATATATATATATATATATATATATATATATATATAGAGAGAGAGAGAGAGAGAGAGAGAGAGAGATGGAATCTCACCTGGAGTGCAGTGGTGTGATCTCAGCTCACTGCAACCTCTGCCTCGTGGGTTTCAGTGATTCTCCTGCCTTAGACTCCAAGTAGCTAGGATTACAGGTTCCTGCCACAAAGCCTGGCTAATTTTTGTATTTTTGGTAGAGATGGGGCTTTCACCATGTTGGCCAGGCTGGTCTCAGACTCCTGACCTCAAGTGATCCACCTGCCTCGGTCTCCCAAATTGCTGGGGTTACAGGCGTGAGCCACTGTGCCCGGCTGAGATACATATATTTTTAATAGATTTTTTTGAGAGTAGTTATAGCTTCGTGGGAAAATTGCACAAAAGACATCAATATTTCCCACATACTTCCAGCCCCCACACAAGCATAGCTTCCCGATTATTAGTATCCTTCACTGGTATGCTTTGTTATCCTTCCCTGGTACCTTTGTTATAGTTGATGAACCTCAATTGACACATCATTACCACCCAGAGTTCATAGTTTATGTTAGGTTCACTCTTGGCGTTTGTACACTCTGTGGATTTGGACAAATGTATAATGACTTGTGTCTGCCATCATAGTATCATACCTTAACTAACTTAAATCTCTATGTATTTTTGATTTGTAAATACAGCCTAGATTATTTCTGTGGCACCCACATTTCTAGTGTGCTTATTAACGGTTGTCTTTACTAAATTTGCAGATGGATTGAGTGATGAGAACAATGATGATCGAGTACTAAAGTGCTGTCTTCAGCACCAGGAATTATTCCCTTGTTCCTTTGTTATTCTGTGCACGTGAGTTTCATAGTCATTTTATTTTTTATATTTTTTAAACCAAATAATTAAAAAAAATCACACTGTATCCAGCATACCGAAGATCAAAAATGTATATAATTTTCCAAATCTGCCAATAAGCATACCCACTTGTATGTGATATTCTTATAATGTGTGAGGTCTAGATGAATATCTCAAGTAGATGAAGTTTAATTTCAATTTAACTTTTATGCTATTCAGAAAACTTGAAAAAGCAGGGGAAAAGACAACTTTATATCCCTCCAAAATAGTTTAAACATCAGAATCTGACAGGATGTATCAGTCATGAGACAAGAAATTTGTTTACTTTTTTATTGGTAAGGTGGAGGTAGGGTAGTTGAGTTGGAGTTGTGTGCTGGGTGCCTGTTATAGAGTTAGACTGCCTGGCTTGGAGTCCTAGATCCAAGCTTTGAGACCCTGGATAAGTTGCTTAACTTAACTTCCTCCTGTGAAATAAGCAGGGAGAATAATAATACCTGCCTCATCAGATTATTGTGAGTATTTAATCCGTTAATATATATAAAGGGCTTAGAATAGTGCCTAATATATAGTAAGGGCTCAGTGAGAGTATTCTCCCTTCTTCTCCCTTCCCCCTGCATCTTCCCTTTCTACTTCCCTTTCCATAACTTAGTTCAAAGATAAAACTAAGATAATGCTAAACAAAATTTTATTTGTCATGTATGAGAAAAGGTTCTGAAGGGACAGAAGAGCAATTTTAATTTGCAGTTTTTTTTAAAAAATCAGCCTACATCATGCTTTGAAATTTGCAGTTTTAATCTGCATTTTATTCACTGCAAAATGGAGTTTTTATACCTTCATGATCATGCTCAAATTCTTTATGTGAAATGGAGTGATTATAGAAATCAGTAGCCCTAAGATGTTTCTTGCAAATGTTCTTGTCAGTGTTGTTATTTTGGCTGTCTTCAAGGATAATGTTATTCTTTTTGCCATTAAAGTAAATACTGGAGATTTTTATCTATGTTTTAAATTATATTTTGATCTAGGACATATTACTTTGGAGTTTGTTGAAGGCTGAAATAGAAATAGCAATATTTAAACCATTATGAATTTCAGATAAATTTGAGACGTAATTCCTTGTTGTGTAATTATTTTTTTAGTTCAGCTTAAAATGAGAATTAAATTGACAAAACTTTATCACTTCTCATTATTTATATATTCATTGTTTTTTGGAGTATTAACAGACATACTATTTATAGTGACTGAAAATTTTTACCCAAATCTTACTTTTAATTGTGGCATAGTCACATTCCAAGTGGTGATGCTGTTTTTTTCTCTCTCTTTTTTTGGTTTGTTTGCTTTTTCTTTAAATAGTGATAATCCGGCTGGGCAAGGTGGCTCACGCCTGTAATCCCAGCACTTAGGGAGCCCAAGGCAGGCAGATCATGAGGTCAGGAGTTCGAGACCAGCCTGGCCAACATGGTGAAACCCCATCTCTACTAAAAATACAAAAATTAGCCTGGCATGGTGGCACATTCCTGTAGCTCCAGCTACTTGAACCCAGGAGGTGGAGGTTGTCATGAGCCAAGATTTTGCCACTGTATTCCAGCCTGGGCAACAGAGTGAGACTCTGTCTCAAAAAAAAAATAGTGATAATCATGTGTATTGTATAAGACATACCTACTATTGTTAGGACATTTTTTTTTTGTTACTTAAAATGGATGATGATTATGTCAATTGATAGTGATAGTATAATTGGAAAAACTTCTGTAGCACTTACATATTATGCATCATTCTAAGTGCTTACATTTACAATTCTGAGTCTGGGCCAGGAACACAATTATTATGTCTCCAATCCATATTGCTCTTCCAAACTCCAGGCTACTTTATTCAACTGTTTATTTGATGTCTCTTGGATGTCTATAGACATCTGAAACCTGTCATCTCTGTAAATGAACTCTTGAGTTTTTCTTCTCAATTCTTCTCTGCCTGAATAAAAAGGGTCACCCCCCACCCATTTGCTAAAGCCAGAAACCAGGGAGTAAACTTTGATACTGCCTTTTCTTCATAATCTATATATAGTGAATTAGCCAGTCCTATGTGGTCTTCTTTAGTTGTACTTTTTACAAACAGGGTCTTGCTATGCGCCCAGGCTGGTCTCAAACTCCTGGGTTCAAGCAATCTTCCTTCCTTAGCCTCCCGAGTAGCTGAGGAAATGCACAAATCACAACTATACAATGCCGACATATGGATGCAATGGTGTAGCTCACATCCTGTCAAAATATAGAACACATCAGTAACTCCTCTTTTTTTTTTTTTTTTTGAGACAGAGTCTCACTCTGTCACCCAGGCTGGAGTGCAGTGGCACCATCTTGGCTCACTGCAGTCTCCACCTCCCAGGTTCAAGTGATTCTCCTGTCTCAGCCTCCCAAGTAGCTAGGAATACAGGTGAGTGCCACCACACCTGGCTAATTTTTGTATTTTTAGTGGAAGTGGGATTTCACCATGTTGGTTAGGCTGGTCTCAAACTCCTGACCTCAGGTGATCCAGCCATCTCGACCTCCCAAAGTGCTGGGATTACAGACATGAGCCACTGTGTCTGGCCCAGAACATACTCTCTTGCCTTTTTGTGCTCTTTTTTTTTTTCCTGTTTCTTTTTTTTTTTTTTTTTTTTTTTTTGAGACGGAGTTTCGCTCTTGTTACCCAGGCTGGAGTGCAATGGCGCGATCTCGGCTCACCGCAACCTCCGCCTCCTGAGTTCAAGCGATTCTCCTGCCTCAGCCTCCCTAGTAGCTGGGACTACAGGCGTGCGCCACCATGCCCAGCTAATTTTTGTATTTTTAGTAGAGACGGGGTTTCACCATGTTGACCAGGATGGTCTCGATCTCTTGACCTCGTGATCCACCCGCCTCGGCCTCCCAAAGTGCTGGGATTACAGACGTGAGCCACCGCGCCCGACCTATTTTTTTTCCTGTTTCTTAATGTAGAAACTTAGATCACTTATTTGGTACTGATATAAATGTCCTCTAAGCACTTCTGCAGTTGTATCCTACAAATTTTAATATGTTATGTTTTCATTTTCATTCTATTCAATATACTTTATAATTTCCCTTGTGACTTTTTCTCTGACCCATAGAATATTTAGACAGTTGTTGCTTAATTCTATATATTTGCAAATTTTTAGATACTTTGTTTAACTGAATTGTAGTTTAATTTCTTTATGAATTGAGAACATAATTTACATGATTTCTGTAAATTTGTTAAAGTTTGTTTTGTGGCCAAGAATATAGTCTGTTTTAGTGAGTGTTTTCTGTGCCCTTGAACAGAATGTGTATTCTGTTCTTATGGGTGGAGTATTCCATAAATTTCAATTAGGTCAAGTTGGTTGATAGTGTTCTTCAGGTCTTCTGTAACCTTACTGATTGTCTACTTTTTCTATCATCACTGAGAAAGGAGTATTGAAGTCTTCAACTATAATTGTGGATTTGTCTCTATCTCCTTTCAGATCTATTTGTTTTGCTTCACATATCATGAAAGCCACTAAAGCTATGGCTTTCTGTTGTGGTAAAGCCATTGATGAATTGGAGAATTCCCTCAGGCAGAAAGATAGAAACTTGCAGTGAGATGCATATACATCTAAGATTGTTTATGCTTGTCTTCTTGGAGAGTTTATTCTTTTATAATTATATAATGTCCTTTTTGGTTCTGACAATATTCCTGGTCCTAAAGTCTGCTTTGTCTAGTATTAATGCAACTATTCCAACTTTCTTTCGATTAGTATTTATATGGTATATCTTTTGGTGTCCTTTTACTTTTAGCGCTTCTATGTCTGTATAGTGAGTTTCTTGTAGACATCATATAGTTGGTTCTTTTTTGACCAATATGACAATTTCTGTCTTTTAACTGGTAAGTTTAGACCATACACATTTAATTTGTTGGATTAAAATCTATCATTTTGCAAGTTACTTTCTATTTGTTTTGTTCCATCTGTTCTTGTCTTCCCTTTTCTCTTTTCGATTAATTGTGCATTTTTAATCATACCCTTTTGTCTCCATTGTTTACTTATTTATACTTTTTGAAAAAACTTCTTATGGTTGTCTTAGTGATTACAATATACGTCTTTACTTATCAAAGTCTACCTGCAAATACTATACTGCTGCACAGGTCGTATAAGGATATTGCTGTTGTATATATTGTCCCATAAGCTCTTGGATACTTAAAAAAAATCTTTTATTCTCTTTTTGTTTCAGTTTGGGTGATTTCTTTTGACTTCCCTTCAAGTTTGTTGATTCTTTGCCTTTGTCAAGTCTATTGACAAGGCTGTTCAAGGCATTCTTTATTTTTGTTACTGTGTTTTTTTTTATTGCTAGCACTTCCATTTCATTCTTATGGTTTTCATCTCTGCGAAACTGCTTGATTTTCCCTTCTCCTACCTTTTCCATTTGTGCCTTTAACATATTAATAAAAATTACTTAAAATTTGCTGTCAGATAGCTTCAATATCTGTGTTGTATCCAAGTCTAGTTCTGCTGATTACTTTGACTGTTGGCACTATGTTGTTTTTTTCTGGGCATAATTTATATGCAGATTTTGAGGCTTACTCGCTCTGTGATTTCTTGTCTTCAGTTTCTCCCTTAACTTTCTAGCTGCCCTGGTTAACCCTGAACATAGTTCTTTGACATTTCAAGCCTAATGCTTGTCAACCTTGATGAATTGAGAAATGCCCTCAAGTAAAAAGGGACTTGTAGTTCTCACTATGCATTTCTGTGTCTTCAGGGTAGACTCCCACTCCAGCTTCTGCCTACATTTTGTTGCTCTCTAGTACCTTCAAATAGTTAATTTTTTGTGTAGGGGGTCTAAGTTTTATAATTCTCATTTGTAGGAGAGTTAATGTGGCCAAGCTACTCTGCCATTAACAGAAGTTAGATGCCTACTGGCCTCTGGAACAGTTTAATAAACACAGATCTGACCATGTCATTTCCCCATTGAAGCCCTTAAATGTCCTTCTGTTTTTTAATGCCCTTGTCTTTCTCTGTAATCTCATAAACTGGTCTCATACACTGTGTTAGAATCTGGCTTCTTTCAGCAAACAGCAAGTTTATGCTATTTGTCTTATGCTTAATCTGAGTAAATTTGTACTTGGCTGCCCACTGTAAATTATTTCTCATACATAGCTCTCTGTTTATTTCTCTGTTAATTACATTCCTGTGTTCAATTCTAGCTCCCACTTACTAAGTATAACTTTGGACAATTTATTTAACCTCTTTACACCCTAATTTTCCATCTGTGAAATGGGGATAAAGTTAATACTGTTTCTACCTCAGAAGTTTGTTGTGAGGATCAGACAGATAAATATATATATAAAGCCCTTTAGAATGGTGTCTAGTATCCAAAGCTCATATGATGTGACTCTGTAAATTCCTTTATCTTCTGTACTTTTTTTAAAAAGTTGTTATCCTTTCTCAATGTATAAGCTGAGAATCACCTGCCTCTGACTAGATCTCATGTGTTTTGAGTTGCCGTATGGTTTATCTTACAAAAAATATTTTTTCCTCCTAATCCCAACCTTAGGGATGATAGAAACTTAAGAAACAAAGGCCTCGTAAGTGGTGTGAAGTCACTCAGTAAAGAAGAATTGAGTGCAGAGTTATTACACTTATCTCTGAACACCGATGTGTGTCATCAGCCTGGTATTTCTAAGCAACAGTTGAAAGCAGGTAGTATTTTTACTGTAATAATGAGAAATATGTCTTATTTTATACACTAAGATTATTTATAACTTTAGAATCAATAGTTAATTTTTGTCTTGTACATTTAAAATAACATTTGGGAGAATACATGGACACAGGGAGGGGAGCACTACACACTGGGGTCTGTTTTGGGGAAATAGGGGAGGGACAGCGGGGGGTGGGGAGTTAGGGAGAGAGAGCATGGGGAGAAATGCCAGATATAGGCGATGGGGAAGAAGGCAGCAAATCACACTGCCACGTGTGTACCATACAACAATCTTGCATGTTCTTCACATGTACCCCAAAACCTAAAATGCAATTAAAAAAAATCCCCCAAAAAATAAAATAAAATAACATTTGTAATACTTGCTGGCATGTAAATCATTGAAATAAATGAAAATTATAATGGTAATCCAAAAGAAAACATAATTAGCATTATTACTTTCTACATAATACTTTTGCAAATTAATTTGATGTTTTTGTCTGCACACTCATACATTTTTACATATTTATAATCACTGTGTGCATGCTAATTTGTACCTTGCACAGTATACCTTGGTTTTTCACTTTCATTTTCTTCAAGTGAAACAGAATATCCCTTTTAAATTAATAGCAGTTATAGGAGATAACATAGAAATAATTTTTTAGTTCCTTTTTTTAAATTGGCTTTCTATCTATAGCCTTCTATTAATATGGTAAAAAGTCAGCAAGTAATAGAGAAACTTATTGGAATATAGTAATAGTTTTCTTTTTTTTAAATTTTAAATGAATAATTAAGAAGTAACAGGCCAGGCACAGTGGCTTACACTTGTAATCCCAGCACTTTGGGAGGCCAAGGCATGTGGATTACCTGAGGTTAGGAGTTTGAGACCATCCTGGCCGACATGGGGAAACCCTATCTCTACTAAAAATACAAAAAAATTAACTGGGCGTGGTGGCAGGTGCCGGTAATCCCAGCTACTCTGGAGGCTGAGGCAGGAGAATTGCTTGAAACCTGGTGGCGGAGGTTGCAGTGAGCCGAGATTGTGCCATTGCACTCCAGCCTGGGCAACAAGAGCAAAACTCTGTCTCAAAAAAAAAGCAACAAAAGAAAAAACTAGGTAAGGGCAATACTATTATTTCATTTCTTTTTTCACCAGAATAATCTGTTCTATAGCTTAATATTTGAAGGAATATTATATTAAATCTGACATTATTTATAAGTACATCCCACCTTTTCCCTCTTTGGGGAAAATGATTATTAAAGTCTCTAATATATGTACATTTTGTATATAATTGTGTAAATATTCATATATACATATATGCTGCTTATTTGCCCCTTTTGGAAATAACATAAGATTTTGTCATAATATTCAAAATGGCCTTTGAAGGAATAGCAGCATATCCTAGTTTACCATTTTTCAAGGGTAGTGTGCCTTTAGGTTGTTCACTTTGCAGAGATCAGCCTCTTAATATTTTGAATTTTGCCATAATAAAATTACAATTATTTTAAAGTATCTAAAAAGTAATGTTAATGAAATGATATCACTTAAAATAATACAAGCTCTTTTTTAAAAGAGGAGGGCATGAGGGTAGTTAAGCTGGAAATTTATTGATGTGGGCTGAGTTTAGAAAAATACTCTATTTTAGAAAAAACCCATTTTGATCCATAGTTCTTAGTTTTTTGTTGTGAATAAATCCAAGGCATTCTTGTAACTCTTTTTGAAACATAATAAAATTACATTATGCGGTTAAAATATCACATATATTTCTTACATTTTTATTTGAGTAAAAACATTGTTTAATTGCCTGTTAAAAAGATAAAGCATTTGTTAAAGTAATATATTTATGTTGCGTCTAAAGCAACTATAGTAGAGATATATGTTTCTAAATATTCTTTTGAAAATAAAGTATTGGTTTGTTGTATATATAATTTAAATTTAATTATATACATAAAATGTTTATTGTTTCTGACCTTATACCAATTATATATGTATAATATTTACTGTTAGTATTCTAAATAAAGTCTGTAACTATTTGTTTTAAAGAAACAACATCCTTGAAAGAGAGTTTTAAGGAAGAATCTACAAATTCTGGACAGTCCATTCTACTTGAGAGCATTGTATCTGATCTTGAAAAATCTCTTGGAACAGGTTTATCTACAATACTAGAAACAGAAATGAAAATTGCTTTTGGAAATCTTTGGATGGAGGTGATTAGTTCAACTCTATTAGATGCAAATCTCATTTTTATTGCTGAAGATTTGTTATCTTAAGAAATATTTGTATAAAATGCATAAGCTTCATTGAATAATCTGTATCATGTTACATTTTTCTTCAAATTTTTGAAATAGTTTTTTAAAGCTAAATGATGGACATTTCTTAAAGGTTAGGAATATATGTTATTCTTTTTTTTGAGTTGACCGATACTTATTTTGCATCTGTTGTGTGTTAGATGCACTGTCCCATGGTGCTTATATTGAACTCAGAAAAACTTACCTATTTAATTGGAGTCAAAATGTCTAATATGAGGAATCTCCCTGCCAATATATTCAGAAAAAGAAGTATATATTTTGGCTTGTGCCATGTAAATATAAGAATCAGAATATACATTGATTGTATTAACAAGATATTTTGAGTTTTTTTGGATTCACACCTTTTCAACAATCAGTAAAACACCAAATTTAACAACAATGATTTCAAAAGTTCAGTTTAATGTTCGTTTGCTGTTCATTTTTATAGCTAGGAGAAATATGATTTCCCATCAATCATAGCTTATAAATATTCCAGCTATTCAGTGAGATTCTAATATTTGCTAGGACAGTGTATTTGCTATTTGATTATATTATCGAAGTTCAACCAAAATGATGATGAATTATGAGAAGATACTAGGAGTTTTGATATCTCATAGTAGTAGGGATAAGGAAAATAATTGCATATATTTGAATGATTCAGAAAAGGAAGTATTGACATCTTATAGAACTAAATGATCAATCTTTTTAGTAGACATTTTTTTCTGTATGGATTTTCCCCCATTTATATGAAATAATTTGATTAATTTTCTCATAGAGATGACTGTGTTGACAAGTAGATTGAAGGACCTTTGCTAATGAAAACTATACTTCCTCTGATTAGAACTGTCTTTTCTTTTTTGCACATATAGTTTCTGAAACTAAAAAGATTAATACTAATATGAGTTTTACAAAAGCAATTTGCAATGTAATTAGCATTTTAATGTTATGATTGACTTTACATGTTTTAATTTTAAAAGAATTCAGCTAACTATATTTTGCCTAGAAATATATGTAAGAATTCCTAAGTAGGTTCATTTTGGTGATAGTAATAATAAAACTAGAGGTGTTAATTATTTTCTGCATACTCTTTAGATCCTGTACCTGAAACCGCCATGGACTCTACTACATTTACTACAGTGCTTTAAAAAACATTGGTTGGCTGTATTTGGATTATTTATGGAAAAGAACTTGCTTTTAACTATTGAGAACCTATACAAAAATCTCTGTAAAGGTATGAATCTTTTTATTTTTCTCTTTATCAGTGTTGTATTAAGTCAGACTAGCAGATATATTCCATGGGATATGAAGATAAATTAATGAAGAATGTGTTAATTAGTTCTTAATCATTTATACTTCTAATTTCTAAAAGTAGTTGTGGAAACTGGATGAATAGATGCAGCTCATAGAGCTTGTGACTGTAAATAGTATTATTGTTGATATTTCAAGACATTGTCAATATATAATTTCTGAGGATGTTTAACTTAGAAAACTTTTAAACTCGTGTTTTACAGTCTAGATATACCAACAGAATTAGATGTTTTTCATTTCTCATGGTATTTAATGCAAACTTAGAGCACATTTCATGTACTAATTTTCTAAGTAGTGTGTCAGAGTTTCTATTTAAACTATATGGATAAGGAATAGGAGACCTTTGGCTTTGGTGCATAGTGAATTTTAGAACTGGAAGAGACTACAGTGAACAATTTAGTTGGTTTTTAAACTATATTGAACAGGATTTGGGAGTTCTTGAAGTGCCTCTGCTGCCACAGATGGGCGATGGAAAGATTGATGGGGAGTCTAGTTGATGGTGCCTTTGACCCTCAACCCCAGCTTTAGCCAGAGCAGCTTTTAAAAATTTGTTTATATATGGAGTTCTATATAGGACGTGAAAAAACGTTTATCTGCTGTGAAGAAAAAAATGTGAGAAAACTGATTCAATGTTATTAAAACCTATATTTTATGATCAAGGAAACCAGTCTTGAAACAGTAAGCGACTTGTCTGAAATCAAGTAACCAGATTTGTCTTGCTATGCCTTTAAAGGGCAAAGGCTAGGCATGGTGGCTGATGCCTGTAATCACAAGGTGGGTAAATTGCTTGAGCCCAGGAGTTCAAGACCAGCCTGGGCAAGATGGCAAAACCCCCTTTCTACAAAAAATAAAAAAGTTAGCCAGGTGTGATGGTGCATGCCTGTAGTCCCAGTTACTTAGGAGCCTGAGGTGGGAGGATCACCTAAGCCTGAGAGATGGAGGTTGCAGTAAGCCAAGATGGCACTACTGCACTCCAGCCTGGGCAACAGAATGAGACCCTGTCTTAAAAAACATATATATAATATAAAAAAGCGAAGTGTGATTATTATTAGGGGTTCATTTGGTCCTTTACTTTTTTCAAACTCCTAACATGAAGTGATGTGTTTATTTCATATATTAGTTATATCCAGCCTACTTCTGAAACATAACTGTGATGCCTTATAACAACCTGAGTACAAGAGGGCCATTAAATTATTAAAGGCACCAAGGCCAGATAATGAAGAATAGATGATTTATCATGAATCATATGCAAATAATAATTGCAGCACTTGAGCCCAGATTTTAACATTAAGCTTCATAGCAGCTAAGACAGAAAGGAAAAAAAAAATGCATATTCTATGTTGTGTGTACTTTATTCTCTGTCTTTTCCTTGAAGTGTAAACTCTTTGAAAATGAGTTGTTCTCAGAGGAGTAAAGAGGAAAATAGTGATTACCAGAGGATGGGGAAGGTGCAGTGGTGGGGATAGTAAGAGACTGAGCAATGGGTAAAAAGCTACACAATTGATACATGTGTCAAAACATCACACTGTACTCCATAATATGTGCAATTATGGGTCATAAATAAGATAAGTCAATAAATATTTCCCCTAGGGGATTTAAAGCACCTAGTCATTCCTTTTTTTTTTTTTTTTTTTTTTTTTGAGACGGAGTTTTCGCTCTTGTTACCCAGGCTGGAGTGCAATGGCGCGATCTCGGCTCACCACAACCTCCGCCTCCTGGGCTCAGGCAATTCTCCTGCCTCAGCCTCCTAAGTAGCTGGGATTACAGGCACGCGCCACCACGCCCAGCTAGTTTTTTGTATTTTTAGTAGAGACGGGGTTTCACTATGTTGACCAGGATGGTCTCGATCTCTCGACCTCGTGAGTCATTCCCTTTTGTCTCATCCATGGTAGATGTTAGAAGAATATCTATTTTTAAGAGTCACCAATTTTTTAAGGAACGACGCTTTCCCGTCCTTGTCTTTAGTTGTAAAAGTTCTTTGTTAGGGATACGATTATAGGAAGGACATGGAACAACATTTTGGGCATCTCCCCAAAGCAGTTTTATAAAGCATCTAGAACCTTTTTTCATATCTTTTACCAGGGGCATAATATAGTTGATCTTTTAAAAAGAAAGTCCATAAATTATGTGTGATCTCAAAGTTAGTGTAAAAAATGAGGTATCTAGTTGCTGTCTTCCATCTGTTTTTCCTGGCAGGGGGTTCTGCTCTTAGACACGGTTGAGAGGTGGTAGGTGGCAGCTCTAACTGACAATAAGGAGAGAAGTGAAGATGTAATGATTGTATCCTCTGCTAAAAATCAGTTTTGCAATCATTGTGTACATAGTTTATTGATCTTTGATCTAGAAGAATCTGATGCCTAACATTTAGTGACTTAGGAAGAATATGTCATGGGATTATAAAAGTACCTCTTGCTCTAAGATAAATTTGGATCAGAAAAATCACGGTTTATGGTCTTGCTTACTATATTTTAGTAGTATCTTTAGCTACTGTTGAATTATGTATTTTTAGTAGTATCTTCAGCTTCTGTTGAATTATGTATTTGTTTGACTTAAGAATAACAAGCATGTATCCTTAGATTAGTTCATAGAAAATTGTGTGGAAAATGACTAGTAACTTTTTATGACTTGTTACCCATATTAGCTTTAAATAATTACTGGCCTTAGGGTAAACATTAGACTATTTCATCCACGTAGATTTCTTTTTTTGTTGTGTCTGTATACTTGATTTGTTATTGTTATTACCCTTTTCCTCATATTCTTAGTAAGGAACTTTTGTAAGACAGAAATAAAATGATTAATTCATATATGTAAGCCTCTTTAAACATACCTTACATTGGAAAAGCACCCTTCAAAGAAGTTTTGCCCAGTTATATCTTCCTCAGGGGATTTACTAAGTTCATCAAATCTGCAGTCTGTCCTGTGTGTAGCATCTCTTATTTCCCACAAGAATGTAAACTAGCCATTGGCTTTGAAAAGAAATAAAAGTTTTACTGTAAGGAATTATATTGGCTTGCTTTATTATTTTTTAAAAATATTTTTGGATAAAAGGGGAAGCCAGAGGCTTGGCTATAAACATTACATTGGAGTTTCTGAATTTTGTGGAATTAATTATTAACATACGCTTTTTATTTCACTTGACCCTTCAGGATTTCATAAGCAAGTTCTTATTTAAGTGATACAGAGGAACTCCTTTAAACTCCTAGTGCCAATGAACAGCCATGCTGATGTTTGAGAATACAATAGAGTCTCTGAAACTGAACATTAAAACAAAAAGTAAACAACATTGTAGCATTGTTATTTTGAAAACTGTTAGGTAGCATTCTGCTTTAATAATGGAAATAATATTTTCTGTTCGGAGTTTTATGACACTTAATTTTATTGTTTATAACTTTTGAAATTGTTGAAAATATTGTCACCAGCTTTCCCAACTAGTTTGAGAATTTAATGTAAGCAGTTTTAGTTCCTTGAGAGAAAATTGTTCTACCTTTAAATTATTGTTTGTAGGTTATCTCACTTTTAATTTACAGGAAAAAAATTCTGCAGGCTTATTTTGCTTCTCACTGTTGCCCAAACTGGTTCTCTCCTGAAGTTGTGTTCTACATATAGAGGTAACACATAGTTTTCAGTAAACATAGTATTAAGTTTCATGTAACGGTGTCGAAGATAAATCACTGTGTAGATAGCAGAGGTGATGATGAGAGGTACCATATATAACTGACATGCTTACCAATATGGTCTGACTCTTCTGATCCCTCCATAGTACTCTCTGTATGTGAAATCACCTCAGCATTGAAACCTGTGGTTTGACTTGTTTCTCTGGTGATTTTCTCTTTTTTCTGAGAATTTTAATGTTCTTTAGCTTTACTTTGAAGGTGACCGTGCTGAGAGAACTTCTGAAATATGAATTCCAAATACCAGAATCAACTCAAAGGACTTTATAACTAAATCTTTTTAATTATTACTTTTTATGCTAGAGAGATAACTTAGGAGTGGCATATAGGTGTAAATGTATATTCTTGTGAAATTGTGCAATTAATATTAGTGTTCCAAAGACATTTTTATCATATATGCTCATTCTTCTATATTTTTCTTTCTTAATTTTCTTTTACCAGCTAATAATGCAGTGGATTTTACAACAGTGAAATTCTTGCTTCAGGATTCTAGAAGTTTGTTACATGCTTTCAGTACAAGGTCAAATTATGATGGTGTTCTTCCACAGGCCTTTGCTCAAGTAAACAAACTGCTTCAGACATTTGCAGAGGTAAGACGCCTTTGGAATGCCAGTTAGAGTAGCTAATTATATATGTTTTGAAAATGTGTTTAACAGACAACAGTAGGTAAAGGATAATTTAATTCTAACTTATTCTAACGTACTAAAGGCATTAAGTAAATGAATAGAGTAAGCAATTCTTAGAAGTTACAAAATACACATCCTTTTATGGAAGCAGTGTCACAGCAGCTGTTGGTATTTTATATTATTTTCTTTTATGGATGGAAGAAAGCTATGCATTGCTGTTTGACTGTTCGTTTACAGTGCCCTAGGCCAGTAGGTCTCACATACATCAGAAATACTTAGGAAATTGTTTTAAACATACAGATGCCAAGACTTGCTCAAACCCTACTGAATCTATTTTTTGATAGTGGTACTTGGGAGTGTTGTTCTTGTTTTACTTTTTATTTTGAAATAATTTCAAACTAGGCCGGGCACAGTGGCTCAAGCCTGTAATTCCAGCACTTTGGGAGGCCGAGGCGGGTGGATCACGAGGTCAAGAGATCGAGACCATCCTGGTCAACATGGTGAAACCTAAAAGCTGGGCGTGGTGGCACGTGCATGTAATCCCAGCTACTCAGGAGGCTGAGGCAGCGAAATTGCCTGAACCCAGGAGGCGGAGGTTGCGGTGAGCCGAGATCGCACCATGGCACTCTAGCCTGGGTAGCAAGAGCAAAACTCCGTCTCAAAAAAAAAAAATTTTCAAACTTATAAAAAAGTCACAAGAGCAGTACAAAGAATTCCCATATGTATTCTTAACCCTGATTCTCCAAATGTTAATGTCGTCAGGCATTAGATATTCATAAGGAGCATGCAACCCAGATCCCTTACATGCTCCTATGAGAATCTAATGCCACTGCTGATCTGACAAAAGGCGGGACTCAGACAATAACGTGAGTGATGGGGAGCAACTGTAAATACAGAGTTTCGCTCTGTGACCCAGGCGGGAGTGCTGCAACATCTACACCCTGGGTTCAAGTGATTCTGCCTCAGCTTCCCGCGTAGCAGGGACTGCAGATGTGCACCACCACGCCTGGCTAATTTTTGTATTTTTAATAGAGATGGGGTTTTGCCAGGTTGGCCAGATAGCTCTTGAACTCCTGACCTCAGGTGATCCACCTGCCTCAGTCTCCCATCATCCCAGATGGGACAGTCTAGTTG
This sequence comes from Saimiri boliviensis, assembly GCF_048565385.1. Lineage (NCBI taxonomy): Eukaryota > Metazoa > Chordata > Mammalia > Primates > Cebidae > Saimiri > Saimiri boliviensis. Next base: position 9,633,009 of record NC_133467.1, on the reverse strand, counting down.
CAGGAAAACAAGGTCAGGACTCTCACTGATTCTGCATTATGGTGCATTGTATAATTATTTCTTTTGTTTTCTTTCTTCTTTGAGACTGAGTTTCTCTCTTGTTGCCCAGGCTAGAGTGCAATGGCACAATCCTAGCTCACCGTAACCTCTGCCTCCCAGGTTCAAGCGATTCTCCTGCCTCAGCCTCCCAAATAGCTGGGATTATGGTGCGTGCCACCCCACCTGGCTAATTTTTGTATTTTTAGTAGAGGTAGGGTTTCACCTTGTGGGCCACACTGGTCTTGAACTCCTGCCCTCATGTGATCCACCCACCTCGACCTCCCAAAGTGCTGGGATTACAGTCATGAGCCACCATGCCTGGGCAAATATTTCATTATATATTACAATGTAATAATAATAGAAATAAAGTGCACAATAAGTGTAATATGCTTGAATCATCCTGAAAGCATCCCCCAACTCACTGGTCCATGGAAAAATTGTCTTCCACGAAACCAGTCCCAGTTGCCAAGAAGGTTGGGGACTGATGCTCTAAAATATACTTTTAACAGGAGCGGTTTTATAGACTGCATTAGATTTAATATATGTCTTATATATTTGGTCATGTCTCAGTAACTTGAGCAACAAACAGATTACCTCCAAAGACAGGGCATCTCCTAGTAACTGTAAAAACTACCTAATCTTTATAAAGTGTAGAAAATCAGGAAAAGAGGAATATTTATTATTTGATTGCTTCTGAGAAACTGAAATGGAGGTAAACTAACTTGATCATTGTCCAGATTCTTTTTTTGGAGACTGGGTCTTTCTTGGTAGCTCAGGCTGGAGTGCAGTAGTATGATCATAGCTCTCTGTGACCTTGACCTCTTTGTGTCAAATGATCCTCCAGCCTCAGCCTTCTGAATAGCTGGAACCACAGGCATGTACCACTGTGTCGAGCTAATTTTTAAATATTTTGTAGAGACCAAGTCTCACTTTGTTGCCCAGGTTGGTCTTGTATTCCTGGCCTCAAGCAATCCTCTTGCCTCAGCCTAGCAAAGTGGTAGTATTATAGGCATGAACCATCATGCCCTGCCTTCTGCAGATTTTCATATAAGGTGGGGGGGGGGGGGTGGGAATAGGAAAAGGGTATGTACATTTTTATTTTATGGGCCTTCTAACCACTAAAAAAAATAAGACTTGCTTTTTATTAAGATGATAGAGTAATTAAAATCAATCTTGTTAATAAGCTTTAGACTTATGTGCCTCAGGATCCTGAGTTGTGGTGTTTTTAACTTCTAGTTAATTAAACAATCTGGACCTTAATTCTCTCTTTTGTAAAATGAGCATAATAATAATGCTGGCCTTAGAATTGTCATGTGAATTAACAAGTTAATGTCTGTGGAGACCTTAATGCCTAGCATGTAGTAAGTGCTGTATAATGTTTGAGGAAGAAATCCACTTGTGTAGTATATATACTACTACTTAAGAGCTGAAGAAAAGAGGCATTAGGTAAGTGCTGGGCTGTATTTTAAATATATTTGGTGATAAAAAATTATCTCAGGATAAAATGTCTTTTCATTTATGTCTGTTTAAGTTCAGAATTTAATGTAGACAGGCAAAAATAAGAAGAATTATCTTTTAAATTTGTCTTCTTGCCCCAGAAGATAAAGAAGGGTAACATTTACTTTTACTAATGGAGAGAGATCATAACCTCAGTCTAGTCAGATTGCTGAAGGTCAAATCCTGCTCATGCCTCCTATCATCTGTGTGAACTCGGCTGAGTTAACTAACCTTTCTATGCCTCACTTGCCTTGATTATAAAATACGGATCATCATAATATCTGTTTCACAGGGTAGTTGTTAGGATTAAATAAGCTAATTAATATAAAATTCTGAGAAAGTACCTAACAAAAGCTCAATACATATTAACTGTTACTACTGATAATATTGGAAATTTTATTTTTAAAAAATTTAATAAGCATGAAATTAGCAATTCATGAAGCTAAGCTTTGAAATCATCGTTTGATCGCAGGAAATGTAAGCCTAAAGAAACAGAGTAATTTTATTTAAGTTTACAAAGCATATTTATAATACAGCCAAGACCAAAAAAACTAAGTTTTTAAACTTATAGTTAAATATTTTGTCCATTCTATCAGATACTTTTCCTTTAAATGTTAATATTTTTTTCCTCCATGTGATACTTTTTAAAAAAATCACTGGAATCAATAGTATATCTCTTTTACTGCGCTCTGAAATATGCTTACATTTTTTCTATTCTTAAATACTGTACTTTCTATTTACTGCACTGTCCTTCCATCAACTACCAAACTTCTTAAAAGACCAATTTATGGCCAGGCATGGTGGCTTATACTTGTAATCCTAGCACTTTAGAAGGCCAAGGCAGGTGGATTGGTTGAACCCAGGAGTTTGAGACCAACCTGGGCAACATGGCAGAACTCTCTCTGTACAAAAAATATCAAAAATTAGCTGGGCCTGATGGCTTGCATCTCTGGTCCCAGCTACTGGGGAGTGCTGAGTTGGAAGGATCACTTTAGCCCTAGTGGCAGAGGTTGCAGTGAGCAACCTGGGTGACAGAGTGAGACCCTGTTTACAAAAAAAAAAAGTAATTTCTAACCATTGTTTTCATTTTGCACTTCTTTTGTTGTTTTATTTTGTCTGTTTTTTTCAACCAACTGAACAAGGGTAGAATACAAAGTGTGAGAGCACTCACTTACCCTTTAATCCTTTACAAGTAGAATTTTATCTTTATACTCCACTGAAAGAAACCATAAGTTACCATTGCTTTCTGATTATCACTCTTTCTCATTCTTCTACTTCTTAGCCCTTCTTCAGCACTTGGTGGTGTCTTTGCTTTCTTTCCTGAAACCTGACTCCCTTGACTTCTATTGTTATTGCATACTGATTCTTCCCCTCTTATTTTTGCTAGTTCCTACTTTTCCCCCATCAGTTTACCTGTTTCATCTCCTAAGGCTTATGTCCATGAGAATGATTCTCAGCTGTATTTTTAAGCTGCAGATCGATGTATCCAGTTATTTGCTAGCTGTCTTTACCTGGATAACTGTTTATACCTCAAACTCAACATATACCTAAAAAACAAACTTATATTCTGTTCATCCAAAGAGGATTCTTATTTGCAAGCAGCCTCTTTTTTTTTAAATTATACTTTAAGTTCTGTGGTACATGGGCAGAACGTGCAGGTTTGTTACATAGGTATACAAGTCTCTCTTCTTAGCTTTACAACAAGAAACCATAAAATTTGGAAACATAGACAAATACGCACTACAGTTTATTGCTACTACACTATAATATGTAATATGTTCAGAGTATTGTCTCTCATCAGCAATGCATAAGTTAATGTGCTGTTTAAAATTGCAGTGATTGTGGCACATCAAATAGCATTTCCATCAATTCCTGTATATGTATGTGAGATGTGTTGCTTCAAAGTATTTGTCTGTTTGACTTTTACTAAGTAAAACTGTATACATTCCTCTGGGGAAGTAATCAAGAAGGTTCAACCTATTTAGAAACACACACACACGCGCGCGCGCGCGCTCTTTCTCTCTCTTGCTCTCTCTCTCTCTGTCTCTCTTCTAGATTTATGACCACCCTAAGTTCCTATCATTTGTATCATTCTTCTAACACATCTAGGTTAAAGAATGTCTTAGGGTCTCCCTCACTCCCTGGATCTAGTCTTTGACCAAGTTTTTATATGTCTTACATGCATTTTATTTTTCTTTTCATTCTGCTGCCTTTTTATAGCTAATCCATGTTCTCAGGACTCTCCTCTTGGATTATTTGAGTAACCTTCTAACTAGTCTTCTTGCCTTTGCTTTCTTCTGTTTTCATTTATCTTAGAGTACACTTCTGAGTATATTACTGCCTAAGCAGTATTATTAAATAGACATTAGCGTGTTAGCTAAACAAGTCATTATAAGTAGATTGGAAATACTGTTTGATTTCAATGGAAAAGGAAAATATCTTTTCTAACTCTGATTCTTTTCTGGGAATATTATGTACATAATAAAGGAAAAAGAATTGCCACCACTTCTCAGAAAGCTAGAACATTTGTAAGTACAGTGTGTCAGTCCCTTTTTCTCATCTACGAATGAAGAACTAGCTGCATTTTATGTAATTCTTATTTCCCCAGGTCAAGACAAAACTTAAGCCAAATTCTTCAGAAAACACAGTGACTAAAAAGCAGGAAGGCACTTCACTGATGAAGTCTCATAATCAAGAAATCATGGTTTTCTCAGGTTCTCATCTTCCCCAACCCAACAGGCATCAAGAAATCTGGTCTATCCTAGAGAATGTTTGGATTACAATATATCAGAACAGGTACTAAATTTGGGGGGATTATTTAAAAAATTGACATTATAATTGTAGTTATGGGGTACAATTTGATGTACAGTTTGACATTTCAGTAGATACATGTTTTGCATAATGATCAGGCTAGTGAACATGATGAATATCTCATGATAAATGCATGAAGTACTCATCACCGCATGCATTTATCATGATCTGCTTTGTGATAAGAACATTCAGGCCAGATGTGGTGGCTCATGCCTACAATCCCAGCACTTTGGGAGGTGGAGGTCAGTGAATCATTTGAGGTCAGAAGTTTGAAACCAGCCTGGCTGACATGGTGAAACCCCATCTCTACTAAAAAATAAAATACAAAAATTAGCTGGGCATGGTGGTGGTGTGTGCCTGTGTTCCCAGCTACTTGGGAGGCTGAGACAGGAGAATTGCCTGAATCTGGGAGGTGGAGGTTGTAGTGAGCTGAGTTTACTACTGCACTCCAGCCTATACGACAAAGCAAGATTCCATTGCGCGCACACACACACACACACACACACACAAACACACACACAAAAAGAACATTCAAAAGCCTGTCTTCTTGCTTTTGTAATGTATAATACTTTACCTGGAGCCATAGTCAGCCTGCTATGCAATAGAACACCAGAAGTTTATTCCTCCTATCTCACCATAACTTTGTACCTGTTGACCAACCTCTTCTCATTCTCCTCTCTCCATTCTCTAGTGACCACTGTTCTCTCTGCCTTTATGAGTTCAGTGTTTTTTTGTGTTGGTTTTTGATTCCACATATGAGTGCCCTCATCCTTTTACCTGAACTATGTAAATCTACATAAAAATTATAATGGATGTTTTTGGAATGATAGTATCTGGTGTATAGTGTTTTGACTTACTGATGGCTTTCCTGGAAGATGTTGTTTCCTGTTTTTCCTCTCAGTGTCCTCCTGCCTCCCCAGCCACTCTCTCATACCTCCACACACACAATTTGTTTATATACTGTGAAAAAGTTGAAGCAAGAACCTTGTATGTTAGTAATGCTTATCTCTGGTTGGTAGACTATGAGTATTACATATTCTCTTTTTAGATTTTCTTTTTAGGTTTTAAACATAGAAAAATTTTTTAACGTAAATGTTTTTAAATAAATTTGGTTTTATCTAAAAAATAACAAATGCACACATACAAATACCTAGAATAGGCAAAGCTGTAGAGACAGAAAGCAGACTGATGCTTGCAGGGGTTTGGCGGGACAAGAGGAGAATTCTGGGGAGAAACCACTCAATGGACTCACAGTTTCCTTTTGGGGTAATGAAATGTTCTGTAACTAGATAGCGCTGATAGTTACACAGCATTGTGCATGTACTAAATGCCACTGAATTACTTGCTTCAGAATGTTCAAAGTGGTGAATTTTATGTTAGGTATGTTTTACCACAATTATAAAAGGAATACTTTGGAAAGTGTAAAGGAGAGGAGGAAATTCTTTGAGTGCTACTTCCTAAAGTCTACCCTAGTTAACGTAAATTTATTAAGCACACTCAGCCTTGTTTTTTAGGCGTATTGTTAATTTCCTACAGCTGCTGTAACAAAGTACCACAAACTAGCTGGCTCAAAACAACAGAAATGTATTCACTTACAGACCTGGAGGCCAGGCATTTGAAATCCAGGTGTCTGCACATTTGGTTCTTCTGGAGTTTCTGAGGGGGAGGATCTGTTTCCTGTCTTTCTCCTTTCCTATAGTAGTTGCCAGCAGTCCTTGCCTTGTAGATGTTATCACTCATCTCTGTCTTTTTCTTCACATAGAACAGGGCCCTGTCTAATCTAGCATGACTTCCTTTTAACTTAACTAATTACATTACAATGACCCTGTTTGAAATAAGGTAACATTCTGAGGTTCTGGGTGAATATATGAATTATGGGGGCATACTATTCAAACCAAGCACAACATGTTTTGAATTTTTATATAGTTGTTGTTATGTTATAAATTTTTTCTACTTTTATTTTTCTATTTCATGGTGGTATAAGGATTATTTTAATAGCTTGGTGTTTTTTTGTTGTGTGCATGTATTTATTTGCTTTGTTTTGAGACAGGGTCTCACTTTGTTGCTCAGGCTGGAATGCAGTGGCACAATGACAGCTCACTGAAGCCTTGACCTCCTGGGCTCAAGTGATTTTCCCACCTTAGCCTCCCAACTAGCTAGGACTACAGGCAGTGCCAACACGCCTGACTAATTTTTAAATTTGTTGTAGAGACAGGCTCTAACCATGTTGCCCAGGCTACTCTCAAACTCCTGGCCTCAAGTGATCCTCCCTCCTTGGCCTTTAAAGTGTTGAGATTACATGGGTGAGCCATCATGCCCAACCTAGTTTGGTATGTTATTAAGTGGTCAACTTACTTGTTATTTAACACTGTTTATATTGTTACACATTTAGGGTGTTACTAATTGTTGCCTGATTGTGAATAACTATTATTAACTTACGATAGATTTCTTTCTCTTTCTTTTTTCTTTTCTTTTTTTGAGATGGAGTCTCGGCCGGGCGTGGTGGCTCAAGCCTGTAATCCCAGCACTTTGGGAGGCCGAGGCGGGTGGATCACGAGGTCGAGAGATCGAGACCATCCTGGTCAACATGGTGAAACCCCGTCTCTAATAAAAATACAAAAAATTAGCTGGGCATGGTGGCACGTGCCTGTAATCCCAGCTACTCGGGAGGCTGAGGCAGGAGAATTGCTGGAACCCAGGAGGCGGAGGTTGCGGTGAGCCGAGATCGCGCCATTGCACTCTAGCCTGGGTAACAAGAGCAAAACTCAATCTCAAAAAAAAAAAAAAAAAAAAGAGATGGAGTCTCGCTCTGTTGCCCAGGCTGGAGGACAGTGGCATGATCTCAGCTCACTGCAACCTCTGCCTGCAGGGTTCAAGAAACTCTCCTTCCTCAGTCTCCTGAGTAGGTGGGACTATAGGTACGCACTACCATGCCTGGCTAATCTTTTGTATTTTTAGTAGAGATGGTGTTTCACCATATTGACCAGGATGGTCTTGAACTCCTCACCTTGTGATCCACCCACCTTGGCCTCCCAAAGTGCTAGGATTACAAGCGTAAGCCACGACGCTTGGCCTTTATGAGAGATTTCGACAAGTGGAATTACAAGGATAAACTTCCAGTTTCAACAGAAATAATCTGATCTCTTATTTTTTTCTTCATCCTTTGTACTGACTTGAATTGCAGATCGGTAGTATTACTTTTCCTCTTTCTCTTACGGTCTCTTAGAATGAAACAATATTCACACAGTGTTTATAGTATTAATTTAGATTAGACCTGTATGGTGTCTGACCTAGATCCTTTACATGAATATTAGCCCATATTTCACTTTTATTTCTAATTTAAATAGATCAGCATTCTGAGATATTAATAATAAATACTACTTTATTTTATACATTTGCAACAGAAATACTTGAATCATGTTAAATATGTATGTACACCTATGAGTATCTTTTGTTTTTCTCTATTTTAGCACGGATGTATTTCAAAGATTGGGCTCAAATTCAGCTCTGACTACTTTAAATATAGCATCATTTGAGGAAGCATTTATATATCTTCAAAAGTTAATGGCAGCTGTGAAGGATATTCTTGAAGGAATTCAAAGGTAAACACTATTAATTTAAAAGTGTTATTTACTTACTACTTTTCTCTTTCTCCTGGGCTTATCAACTTTTTCAGAGTTGCTTAGAGTCGCCTACAGATTTCATAAACTAATGGCTTTTAGATTCAACTCTTTCTTTCTCTCCTACAATAATCCCTGTTTCTAATTGAGACCACAAGAGTGTTTCCACCTTTTCCCTTTCTTAAAAAAAAAATACCAGATTGTAAACTTCATGAACTTTTTCATTACTGTGTAACTAACTATAACTCCTTAGAATAGTGCCTGTCATGTAATGGGCACTCCATAATTCTTATGGAATAAATATATGGTAAGATAATTATCACTGCTCTTTAAAACAAATATATTAATATTTTTAACATGATTTTTTTCTTCCAGTATAGTTTTACAGAACTGTAAACTGAAATAAGTTTGAAAAGCAATGTAGTTGCCAGGTGCAGTGGCTCATGCCTGTAATCCCAGCACTTTGGGAGGCTGAGGTGGACAGATCACCTGAGGTCAGGAGTTTAAGTACAGTCTGGCCAACATGGTGAAACCCTGTCTTTACTAAAAATACAAAAAAATTAGCAGGTGCCTGTAATCCCAGCTACTCAGAAGGCTGAGGCAGGAGAATCGCTTGACCCCGGGAGGTAGAGGTTTCCATGAACCAAGACTGCACCATGTACTCCAGCCTGGGCAACAAGAGTGAAACTCCATCTCAAAAAAAAAAAAAAAAAAAAACATAGTCTTATGGTTTGAAATTTAATTTGTGATGCATATGGAAAATACAGTGCCAGAAAGCTATAGAATAGACCATGGCAATTTATAGCATGAAATAGCTTTCTTTTGTGGCACTGAAGGAGGATACCTCTAACCTTTGCAATTTTATTGGCATGTACCAAAATTGTTTGACCTGAATTAGATACGCAAGTTGATAACACACAAGTTGGACGCCCACTCAGAAACCAATTACAAAGACGGTAATTATAAAGACCACAGATGGATAAATCTACAATGAAGGGAAGAAAACAACCAAAAAGGCTAAGAATACCCAAGATCAGAATGCCTCTCCCTCAGCAGGGGATCACAGTTCCTAGCCAGCAACGAAACAAGGCCTGATGGAGAACGAGTGTGTTCCAATTACAGAAGCAGGCTTCAAAATGTGAATTAATAAGAAACTTCTGTGAATTAAAAGAACTTGTTCGAACCCAATCCAAAGAAACTAAGAACTTTGAAAAAAGGTTTGACGAAATGTTAACAAGAATACACAATTTAGAGAGGAAAATAAGTGAATTGATGGAGCTGAAAAACAGAATACAAGAACTACGTGAAGTATGCACGAGTTTTAACAGCCGAATTGATCAGGCAGAAGAAAGGATATCAGAGGTCGAAGACCAACTCAATGAAATAAAACAAGAAGACAAGATTAGAGAAAAAAGGATAATAAGGAACGAGCAAGGTCTCCAAGAAATATGGGACTATGTGAAAAGACCTAATCTACGCTTGATAGGTGTACCTGAATGTGATGAAGAGAATGAATCCAAGCTGGAAAATACGCTTCAGGATAGTCTTCAGGAAAATTTTCCCAACCTAGTAAGGGAGGATAATATTCAACTCCAGGTAATACAGAGAACACCACAGAGATATTCCTCAAGAAGAGCAACTCAAGGCACATAATCGTCAGATTCACCAGGGTTGAAATGAAGGAGAAAATACTAAGGGCAGCCAGAGAGAAAGGTCAGGTTACACACAAAGGGAAGCCTATCAGACTTACAGCAGATCTCTCAGCAGAAACCCTACAAGCAAGAAGAGAGTGGGGACCAATATTCAACATCCTTAAAGAAAAGAACTTTCAACCAAGAATTTCACATCCAGCCAAACTAAGCTTCATAAGTGATGGAAAAATAAAGTTTTTTGTGAACAAGCAAGCACTCAGAGATTTCATCACCACCAGGCCTGCTTTACAAGAGCTTCTGAAAGAACCACTACACATAGAAAGGAACAAACAGTATCAGCCTTTCTAAAAAATACCAAAAAGTAAAGAGCATCAATATAATGAAGAATTTACATCAACTAATGGGCAAAACAGCCAGCTAATATTAAATGGCAGTATTAAACTCACATATATCATTATTAATTCTAAATTTAAATTGACTAAATCCCCCAATCCAAACATAGACAGGCAATTTGGATAAAAAACTAAAACCCATCAGTATGCTGCATCCAGACCCATCTCACATTCCAGGATACACAAAGACTCAAAACAAGGGATGGAGAAAGATTTACCAACCAAACAGAGAGCTAAAATAAATAAATAAAAAGCAGAAGTTACAATTTTTGCCTCTGATAAAATAGTCGTTAAAGCAACAAAGATCAAAAGAAGCAAAGAAGGACATTATATAACGATAAAAGGATCAACGCAACAACAAGAAGAGCTAAAGATCCTAAATATATACGCACCCAATACAGGAATACCCAGACATACAAGACTAATAAAGAGACTTAGACTCCCACACAATAATAGTGGGAGACTTCAACATTAATATTAGATGGATCAATGAGACAGATAATTAAGAACGATATCCAGGACTTGAACTCAGATCTGGAACAAGTAAGCGTAATTAACATTTATAGAACTCCACTTTAAATACACAAAATATACACTCTTATCAGTACCACATCATATCAACTTAGAAGCTTAAGTGAAATGTCGGTTGGCTCCTTGTTTGTTATTCTCTTCCCTCATTTTCTTTCGTGTCTCCATTATTAAGGACAATTATAGGCATACCCATATTTAGACTGCATTCTAGCCCGGGTAGTAAAGCAATATCCCCATTCTCTCTCCCTCTTCCTCTTTCTCTTTCTTCCTCTTCTTCATTCTTTTTCTTATTCTTTTTTTCTTTCTCAAAAAAAAAAAAGTTGATAAAAAAAATACTGTTCTTTTTAAATTAAAACAAAAAACTGAATTGATTTTGCTATGGTCAAGTTTAAGAAACTTGAATTTTCAAGTTTTTTTTTTTTTTCATTTCTTTTTAATGATTTTTGGAAACTTCTTTGAATCTCATTGTTAATATATAATCACAGTTGGCCTAAATAATTCTTAGAATAAAAAGTTATCGGCCGGGCGCGGTGGCTCAAGCCTGTAATCCCAGCACTTTGGGAGGCCGAGGCGGGTGGATCACGAGGTCGAGAAATCGAGACCAACCTGGTCAACATGGTGAAACCCCGTCTCTACTAAAAATACAAAAAATTAGCTGGGCATGGTGGTGCGTGCCTATAATCCCCGCTACTCAGGAGGCTGAGGCAGGAGAATTGCCTGAACCCAGGAGGCAGAGGTTGCGGTGAGCCGAGATCGCACCATTGCACTCCAGCCTGGGTAACAAGAGCGAAACTCCGTCTCAAAAAAAAAAAAAAAAAAAAAAAAGTTATCTAAACCTTCTACCACTCTTAAGTTATTAGTGAATTTAAAGTATGGTAGATCCTAAGACAAGTTAAATGTTACCTCTAAATACAAATAGTTCCTTTATAATTTAAAGCCTTATTAAAATAAGAGTGGCTATATAAGGATGAACTATTCAGTTCTGTTTAGCTATGTAAAAACTGATGTTCACTGTAGATTGCATAAAAGCCATGCTTGACAGTGTCTTTTCTACAGAAAGTAAGGATATAAATCTGTATTTAATCACTCAGCAGATGTTCATTGAGCACCAGCTATACTTGGTATCATACGAGGCACTGAGGACCAAAGAGAAATAAGATATGACCTCTGACTCCAAACAGCTTGTAGGAATAATTCAATCACATTAAAACAGATCTTGCAATCAAAAGGTATTAGTACTTTAACAGGGGTATATATGCAGTGGCAGGAGGAAGGGTTGTCAAAAGATGAGGCTGTATTGAGGTTGGAGGAGAGTGTCACAGGCCATGCAACGCAGTTTCCATTTTATCTGATAGGCCAATATTTAAGACATTTGGAGCTGTTAATGAGGTCCCTTGACTGAAGTGTTTCTGGTTCAAAAAAGTCTTTGGAAATGTTGCATACTGTACCACCTTCTGGGGAAATAACTTATATTATTAACGTATTAATGGCTTTATAAACCCCTGCTGTAGAGAAATCTTTTTAATTTTAGGAAATTTAAAACATATTCATGCCTGGATCCTCCACCCCAGAGATTCTGGTGTAATTAGTATGGGGTGTGCCTGGCAATCAAGATTTAAAAAATTTCCCCAAGTAATTCATATGCGTTGGGCAGGTTGAGAACCTCTAGCCAGTATGCTTATCCAGTGCTTCTCAAAGTGTAGTCACAAGACCAACACAATCACCACATCTAACTTGGTAAAAGTGCAGATTTTCAGGCCCTCTTAGATTTATTCAGTCAGAAACTCTGGGCATGAGACCTATCAGTCTGTGTCATCTAGGTGATTCTGTTTATGCTAAGGGCTGAGCATCAGTGGTCAAAGTGATTCTTAGCCCTAGTGGCAGATTGTAATCATCTGGGAGTTTAAAAAAATAACAGTGATCAGGCCCTACATTAATCCTATTAAATCTGAATCTGAGAATGGTAAGACATGTCTACAGACTTTCCAAGTGATGTTGGGGGAAACAGGGCTAAGAAGCCATAGCATGTATTACTTACATAAGCAGTATCTAAAAGAACTAATTACTTGAATTTTAAGGCTAATACAATTTTGTTACTCTTTCCTTTTAAGGACACCTAGCACTAGGGATAAGAAAACATTGGTAGCTCTGTTACCTTTTAGCATGTGACCTGGGGTAATTTTTTTTTAGGCAAAGTCTTACTCTGTCGCCCAGGCTGGAGTGTAGTGGAGTGATCACGGCTCACTGCAGCCTCGAATTCCTGAACTCAGGCAATCTTCCCACCTCAGTATCCTGAGTAGCTGGCACTACAGCTGTGTGCCACCATGGTCAGCTAATTTTTATATTTTTTTTGTAGAGATGGGGTTTGCCATGTTGCCCAGGCTGGTGGTCTTGGACTCCTGGGCTCAAGTGATCCTCCCGTCTTAGCCTCCCAACATTCTGGGATTACAAGCATGAACCACCTTGCCTGGGTTGGGGTAAAATTTTAAAGCTAACTTGAGCATTACATTCATATTTCCCTAAAGAGATACCTTGATGATCTTGGTTAGAAGTTGATGGTCACTAAGGTCCTATCAGCAGTACATTTGCAAATCATCTCTTAGGGCAGGTATTAATGAGAGTCATGCGTTAGTACTTCAGAAATGCCTTGGAACTTACAAAGCATACTTGTTATTTTTAAGCTTAGGATGGGAAAGGAAAAGAATGGTTATTTTAGAGGATTAATGCAGATGATATCTTAGGTAGTACCAAAGAGATGCTAAAGATATGGGAAACCATTCTTAAGCCCAAGGGGCAACGGTGATGCCAGTTATTTGAGGTGAAAACCAGGAAGGAGTCTAGAAGACCCTGGAAAGGATTGGGGAACAAAGGATAAGTGTAGGTACAGGATGAGAGAACCCAAGACATTTGTGTTTAAATAGTGCTAGAGTAATCATGCTTTTTTTCTTTTCTTTCCTTTTTTTTTTTTTTTTTTGGAGACAGAGTCTTGCTCTGTCACCAGGCTGGAATGTAGTAGTGTGATCTTGGCTCACTGTAACCTCTGTCTCCCAGGTTCCAGCAATTCGTCTGCCTCAGCCTCCCAAGTAGCTGGGACTGCAGGTGTGTGGCACCATGCCCAGCTAATTTTTGTGTTTTTAACTAAGACAGGGTTTTACCATGTTGGCCAGGATGGTCTCCATCTCTTGATCTTGTGATCTGCCTGCCTTGGCCTCCCAAGTGCTGGGATTACAAGCATGAGCCACCACACCCGGCCTCATGCTTTTATTTTGTTGATCATTGGCTGTGCAGTGTAAGTGAATTAGTTTAGTTTAATACTACAGAACTGTAAAAGAGGAGTAGAAGGAAAAATTCATGGGACTAGCATCACAAATGCCAAGGAAGGAGTAAGTTCCAAAAGAAAATGAATCTTTAACAGCATCATGCTACTACTGAGACGCCAAATAAGATACGGTTTGAAAGTGTCCATTAGATTGAACAACACAGAAGTCACTGGTGAATTTGGCCTTAGCAGTTTCATGAGAATGTTGGGGCAAATGTTAGACAGTAGGCTAAGGAGTGACTTGGAGGTGAAGAAGTAGAAATAGCAAAAGAACATAATTGTAGCTAGAGGAGATCACAAGATCAAGGGAAAGAGTTGTATTTATGAGTGTGTGTATTAGACCTCCTTAGAAAAACAAAAGGCCAAGTCAGTAGTATTTAATGTTTCTTAGATTGTACATGAAAAGAAGAAATCTTTCACAATAATACAAATACCAGGGCAAAAATTATTCTGTAATAATGACATGTGAAATTATTCTTGACTCTTTCCCCATAATAATTCTAAAAAGCTTTTGATTCCTCAAAAACTGCTTTGTTTTTTTGATCAAGGTTTGCCTTCCTTAAAAAAATAGTCTAATATTTAAACATTTTAATTGTGGTAAAATGCATATAACTTAGTTTGTCTTCTTAACCATTTTTTTTTTCTTTTTTATTGTACTTTAGGTTCTGGGGTACATGTGCAGATCATGCAGGATTGTTGCATAGTTACATACATGACAAGGTGGTTTGCTGTCTCCATCCCACTGTCACCTACATCTGGCATTTCTCCCCATGTTCTCTCTCCCCTACCTCCCCACTCCCCACTATCCCTCTCCTAGCCCCCCACAACAGACCCCAGGATGTGTTGCTCCCCTCCCTGTGTCCATGTGTTCTCATTGTTCAACACCCACCTATGAGTGAGAACATGCAGTGTTTGATTTTCTGTTCTTGTGTCAGTTTGCTGAGAATGATGGTTTCCAGATTCATCCATGTCTCTAAAAAGGACATGAACTCATTGTTTTTTATGGCTGCATAGTATTCCATGGTGTATATGTGCCACATTTTCCTTGTCCAGTCTGTCATCAATGGGCATTTGAGTTGGTTCCAGGTCTTTGCTATTGTAAACAGTGCCGCTGTGAACATACGTATGCATGTGTCTTTGTAATAGAATGATTTGTAATCCTTTGGGTATATACCCAGTAATGGGATTGCTCGGTCAAATGAAATACCAATTTCTGTATCCTTGAGGAATCACCACAATGATTGAACTAATTTACACTCCCACCAACAGTGTAAAAGTGTTCCTATTTCTCCACATCCTCTTCCAGCATCTGTTGTCTCCAGATTTTTTAATGATTGCCATAGATGATACCTCAATGTGGTTTTGATTTGCATTTCTCTAGTGACCAGTGATGATGAGCATTTTTTCATATGTTTGTTGGCCTCATATATGCCTTCTTTTGAAAAGTGTCTGTTCATATCTTTCGCCACTTTTGAATGGGGTTGTTTGTTTTTCTCTTGTAAATCCATTTTAATTCTTTGTAGATTCTGGATATTAGCCCTTTGTCAGATGGGTAGATAACAAAATTTATTTCCCATTCTGTTGGTTGCTGATTCACTGTACTGATTGTTTCTTTTGCTGTGCGGAAGCTCTGGAGTTTAATTATATCCCATTTGTCTATTTTGGCTTTTGTTGCCAATGCTTTTGGTGTCTTAGTCATGAAGTCCTTGCCTACGCCTATGCTCTGAATGGTTTTGCCTGAGTTTTCTTCTAGGGTTTTTATGGTGTTAGGTCTTATGTTTAAGTCCTTAATCCATCTGGAGTTAATTTTAGTGTAAGGTGTCAGGAAGGAATCCAGTTTCTGCTTTCTGCACATGGCTAGCCAGTTTTCCCAACACCATTTATTAAACAGGGAATCCTTTCCCCATTGCCTGTTTTTGTCAGGTTTATCAAAGATCCGATGGTTGTAGATGTGTGGCATTGCCTCTGAGGCAGCAAAAAGCTGCAGTATTTATTAGTATATTTTTATTGTATATATCTTTATGTCTAACACACAAGTAAGCCGTGTAATCTGTTTTTTTAACTATCAAAATATTTTCCTATTCTAGAATTGCTTTTTAAAGTTAAATCTGAAATATAATCATTAAAATTACCCATACACTCTTCCTATTCCCACCACCAACTTAAAAAAATAAAAGATTTCTAGTATTCTGAATTGATCAAATTTTAATTCTGAACTTTGTCAAAACTTCTGTCAAAAGTTTTTATGTTTAGGCTGGGCATGGTGGCTCATACCTGCAATCCCAGCACTTTGGGAGGCCGAGGCAGGCAGATCACAAGGTCAGGAGATCAAGACCATCCTGGCCAACATGGTGAAACCCCATCTCTACTAAAAAATACAAAAATTAGCTGGGCATGTTGGTGCATGCCTGTAGTCCCAGCTACTTGGGAGGCTGAGGAAGGAGAATTGCTTGAACCCAGGAGGCAGAGTTTGCAGTGAGCTGAGATTGTGCCACTGCACTGCAGCCTGGTGCCTAGCAACAGAGCGAGACTCTGTCTTAAAAAAAGTTTTTATGTTTAATACTTACATGAAATTAGTATAGTCAACATATATGTAATTAGTATAATCAGCTTGCAAATTTTTATCTCAGAGGGGGAAACAGGAAAATAAAATTTTAACAATTTTGCTTAAGTTGTTTAATTGTTCTTTTACCATTTTAGCTATGTATGAGATTTTTTTCAAAATCTAGGACTGATGGCTGTCTCTCATTTGCATAACTGATTTTCCAAATTAACTATGGAAAACGTATAATTTTAATTTTACTTTTAACAAATAACACCCCCCCAAAGGGGCTCTAAGATCAAAGGCATTTTTCCTTAGTATTTCCTCATTGTGGATTTGATAAATTTTCACCAAGTTTATCAGTATCCTAACTTAAAATTACTCATCAGCCAAATCCAATTTGATATTATTCAGGCATGTCACTAAAATGAGAAGAACAAAGCTTTGAGCCAGAGTGGTCTGAAGTTGAATTCTGGTTCTATTCATGCACCAGCTTTGTTACCTAGATTGGTAAATTAGCCTTTTTGTGTTTGTTTTCTAATATGGAGTTTATAATAGTTGCTTTATTATAGAGATTAAAGGAGATAGCATTTATTCAGTCCTTTGCACTCAGTGGATGCTCAGTGAATGATTCTGTTATCCTCAATAACAGTTTAAGTGGTTCATAATATTTAAACCTTAACTCATTTCTTAGCTATAGAGAATACAAAAGTGAGTTTTTAATATAATGTTGTAAACATTTCTACATCATGCACTTCCTTTTAAAACTTTAATATTTTTCACACTCTATAAAACTATTTTTTTTTTTTTGAGACAGAATCTTGCTCTATCACCAGGCTGGAGTTCAGTGGTGCAGTCTCGGCTCACTGCAGCCTCCGCCTCTTGGGTTCAAGCGCTTCTTCCGCCTCAGCCTTCCGAGTAGCTGGGACCACAGGCATGTGCCACCATGCCTGGCTAATTTTTTTGTATTTTTAGTAGAGACTGGGTTTCACCATGTTGGCCAGGATGGTCTCCATCTCTTGACCTTGTGATCCACCTGCCTCGGTCTCCCAAAGTACTGGGATTACAGGCGTGAGCCATCGCTCCAGGCTAAAACTATTTTAAATATTACATTAATGTAAAACATTGTTTTGCCAGAAGGGACCACAGTTTATTCAGTTCTGTGGGTTGTAAGTCATGATTTATAAATATCCAAGAACATATTTTACTTTGTTCAATTTCTAGAATTAAATATTGAACTGGAATATTTTAGATTTCTTTCCTTGTTTCTGAATCTACAACTTTATTTTTCCTAAATAGGAGATAAGTTTTTTTTGAATTTTTAAAATTCTAATTGAAAGTTTAGTCCATTTTAATGAATTATTTTTTAATTTAAGTCAGATGATTTTTTTGTCTCTAAAAGCTTGAGTGGCAGTTTATCACAACCAGTGACAGATTTCTTTGCTCCTTCTCCACTCCCACTGCTTCTCTTGACTGGCATTTGGGGGAAATTTTTTTTTAAACCTTGGGTGGCATTTTTTTCTTAAAGATATATACTGATTTTTATCTAATATTGAGTTATATAGAAATGAAATTTGTTTAATTCAGATTAATATTAATGCTAATTGTTCATGGATAAATAGAGTACTCAGAGTACCTGTGTGACTGAGTTAGGTCCTTTAGTGAGTGTTGGTTCTGTTAACCGACTTGCTTTGTAGCTCTGATAAACATAAAACAATTACAAAGATTTAGTGTTTGAACATACATGAAATAATTTGCGAGAAGCATTTGATAAAAGACAGCTTTTTTTGCTTACATATAAAAGTAATACTTTATTTTAAATGAACTTTATTTCATTTGATTTTGTAAAATAATTTAAAGTCAAGATGGTGGTGGTTGTCCTTCTATTGGGAAAAGTATGAACTCCAGACTCAAACCCAAAGAGATTTAAATACCTTCCACCATTTACTGTGTAATCTTGGGCAAGTATCTTAAAATGTTGGACCTTGGTTTCTACATCTGAGAAGTGGTCATTATATAACAGCTAATATTTATTGAACATGTACTGTGTGCCCTATGTAGTGCTAAACATTTTAGATGCATTGCTTAATTTGTAAGGTAACTTTATAAGGTTAACACTACTTTACCTTATTTCACAGGTAAGGAGCCGAGATACAGAAAAGTAGGCAACTTGATCAAGGTTGCAAAACCAAATTCAGGGTGTAAAAATTTAGGGAATTAAATTCAGGGAGATGGCGTATGTAAAGCAGGGTCAGACTTGAGTGTTCAGTAAGTCATTATGTGTTACTATCGATGCTGTCATAAAGGAAACCAGAGTACATCCAGCTGTGAGCTGCAGATTATGTCCTGCTTCAACATCTGTTTCTCAAAACTCATTCCAAAATTCAAGAGTGAAATTTTAAGATTATAAACCAGTTGAGGATAATGGACCATGTCTTGTAATTTTTTAAATATTTCATAGCTTCATATGCATTTGAGCAAATATGCATTTAATATGTACTTACTGTGATTGTTATGAATTTCTTTTTAAAAGACAAATGTGAATATATTTATAAATTTTAAAAATGACCATTATCTAAAATACATTTTCCCCAAGGGCTAATTCTTTATTCCACCATTCTTTTAAAGGGTCACCATTGAAGGGCAGTTTTAGGACTTTCATTCAAAAAGCCTTTTGTCTTCATACTGGTATATGAAAAAAAGAATGAGAAAAATTTAGGGGAGGCTGACCTCTCAAGAATTTTTGTGTGGGGAATTACTAAGGCATTTTTCTCCATTTTATTTTTTATGTATTTTCAACAAGGCTTCGTTCTAGTGAGTAAAAGTTTGCAGTTTTTTGTGCCAGGCCACATTCCATTCTCTCATATTCAGAGCTCATAGGAAGTAATGAAGTCTAATTTCAACCCCAAGTTGACTGCTTTTTAGTAAAGGTTATCTGGTCCATTCTGGGATCAGTTTACCTCTAACCATTCTTTCAAAATAACAAATTTTATCACATATCACATAGTATATATCCTGGTTTTAAAAAGTAACATGTATAGTTTTTCTTCTGATTATAAAAGTAGTATGTCTCTGAATGAAAATGAGATCCCAGTAAACCTTTCTTCCTTAGAATACAATTCTGTGACGTTTTGTGAAATATTTAAATTTAGAACAAATTACTTCTTTCTTAGAACCTTAAAAATCCTGTGCTTCTTAATTTGTTTGCAAGCAGCAGTTGAAAAGTTGGAAGAGATGGCCAAATGGACAAGAATGAGATATTTTTCTTCCTTCATTATCTCCCTGTGTCTGGTCAAGATTTGTTTCTTTCTTGTGCTCTTTAGAACCGAGAGGCTTTGGGCTTCTCTGAATCTTTGTCTTTTTGTTCACAGTTGTATCCTGGGGCCCAGAACAGTGTTTGCCTCGTTGTAGGTCTCAAATAGTTTTTGAGTGAGAGAGTAAAGGGTCCCTTGTTCTGGTCTGGGCATCTTTAGTACGTATTTTATCTTTTTATTTACTCATCAAATACATTGTAAGGGTTGGACATTATTCACTGGAGTTTTTCTCATCCTCTGGGGTCTAATACAGTATGTTAAACTTACTAGCTTCTTAATATAGAATATCTTGTTTTATCTAATTGTCTCACCCTCTTTTATGGACAGTTCAGATTATTCCTAAAGCCATAAAAAGTAATTGGTATAAATTATTCCACATGGCTGATAGTTTGTTTTCACTTGGGTTACCAAGTTAGGACGCACTAGTTTGGATGTTTCCCATTGCCTTTCTAAAGGATTGGTTTAACTTGTCTAGATAACTTTGTCTTCATGTTTTAAGCACATTTTGTATGGACCCTTCTCCATATGTATTATCCCTCAGGGCTTTTCTGGGGGGTTAAAAGATTTTTGTTTTTTATTTTAAAATTATTTGTTGGGAGAAAAACTTTTCCCATGAAATAGTATTCTTATGAAGATCGTTGTATATTCTTAAAGATGTTTTGTATGTGCCCTCTCCAAGGGGCCTTTAAAAATTTTACTATGTCCTGAAAAACTGTTTATAAAAGCACTCCTACAAGTATAATAAAGGCCAGATAGTCTAAAGATATAATTAAGATTATTGTGATCAGTTAATTATCAAGTTTGACAGATTCAGGTATTGGCAATGACATGAAGACCCAGAGACAGCGTTGTAATTAAAAGCCACTAGGAATTTAAAAATTAATTGAGGTGACCTGATGTCTTATTAATTATATCAATATTTACTTATTTTATGGCTTGAAACTACAGATTGGAAACTACAGTTTCCAATTTACAATGGTTTGATTTAGGATTTTTCAACTCTATGATGGTGCAAAGCATTTAGTACAATCCTTGATTTAGTATGGGGTTACCCTCCAATAAACTCATCATAAATTGAAAATATTGTAAGTCAAAAATGCACTTCTGCTTAGGATGTTTTCAGTTTACAATGGGTTTATCCTGGCATAGCCCCATTATAAGTCAAGGAGCATCTGTATTAGATGATGATGATGGTTGTCACTGTTATAATTGACGTATACTGTATAGTGCTTGCTGTATTCCCTACGCTGTTGTAATGACTTTTCTTATAGTAACTCATTGAATTCTTGCAGTAGAAGAATTCAATGTCCCCTATGAAGTAGGGACAGTTATCCTTATTTAATAGATAAGAAGATAAATCACATAGAAGTTAGGTAACTCACACAACTAGACAAAACTCACACAGCTAGGACAGACAGTACTCAGAGCTACTGCACTGTACCAAAACAACACACTGGTTTACTTTCCCAAAAGAAGAACAAGTATTCATGCTGCAAGGATGAAAAAATATTTAGTGTAAGGAAATGAGAATTAGTACTTTACTACTAGAAAGAAAAACAAGTTCTTCCCTTCTTTATTTTTATGGCCAGGTGCTGTGGCTCACACCTATAATCCCAGAACTTTGGGAGCCTGATCCCTTGAACCCAGGAGTTTGAGACCAGCCTGGGCAACATAGGGAGACCTCATCTCTATCAAAATAATGTTTTAAAATACTAAACAGACTTAGTGGTGCATGCCCGTAGTCCCAGCTACTTGGGAGTCTTGAGGTAGAACGACCGCTTGGGCCCAAGAGGTTGGAGCTGCAATGAGCCCTGATTGCAGCAGTGCACTCCAGCCTGGGCAACAGAGTGACACCTTGTCTCAAAAATAAATAAATAAATAAATTTAAAAAGTTGTTTGATTTCTGTTTCTGTCATTTGTTATTTTTTGTTGTTGTTGTAAATCAGTGTTATTTTCAACAATTTACGTAATCTATTTTTCATACAACTGTAGACTGATAGTTCAAGCAATGTTATTTGAAGTTTGTCAGAATCTTTTATTAGGATATATTTTAAGTGTCTAAGAGTTTCATCAGTTGTCTGTTTGGACTGGTTGAACATTTCTGTGATAAATAAATACTCAAGCTTTGTCTGCAGCTTAAAAGATAATGAAGTATAAATACACATCACATTTCTATCTGCTTTTTGAGAAATCTGTATTATTGTAACTTAAAATGTGAACTATAACTTCACATGTAAGAATGCTTATAGTTGATTAATTGATGTTATAAGTATCAAATAAGCAAAAACATTTTAATAAGTTGACCGTTGAATTAAGTTCATGGTTTTATAATTTTTAATTGATTTTTGAAAATATTATAAACCTTTAAACTTATTAAATAATAAGTTATCTCTCATGGTATGGGTATGTTTTGGGAGAAAATTTACGGTGTTGGTTTTTTCTGAAATCATTTATTCTCCCCCTTTGTTTTTATTTTATTTGTTAGGATTTTGGCCCCAAACAGTAATTATCAAGATGTTGAGACCCTCTATAACTTCCTAATCAAGTATGAGGTATGGGAAATATTTTAAAGTATTTATCACATTTCTACTTTAAACAAGTTTTAATGTAAATAAACAAAGTAGAAGTTCTGAAACATAATGGAATGCTATTTAATTGATACTTGCTTTAAATTCTTGAATGCCATAAAAGTTTGTGACATTGACATATTTTTTTCTCCCTTTTAAAAAACTGTATATTTAAGGTGTACAGCATGATGTTTTGATATGCTATATACAGTGAAATGGTTTCTGTAGGTAAATTAACATATCCATCATCTTAGAGTTACCCCTTTTTGTGTGTGTGACAAGAGACCTAAAATGTACTCTTTTAGCAAAAATTGTGAATATAATACAATCTTCTTTGCTATAGTCCTCATGTTGTATCATCTTTAGGCTTGTTCATCCTGCATATCTGCAACTTCCTATCCTGTGACCTATATCTATCCATTTCCTCCTCTCCTCTCTGCCAGTGACATACTCAATTTCTTCTTTCATTCCCTAAGTATAAATATAACAGAGTCCTAAGATGACACACTTTCTCCAATGCGAAATTGTTTCTCATCAGGGGTGCTACTGGCAATTTGGACAGGTCAGTTCTTCATTGTGTGGAACACTGCAGGATGTTGAACATCCCTATACCTCAGATACTAAATGCCTATAGCTATCCCAGTTGTTGTGACAGCCAGAAGTATTTCATCTCCCCACCCAACTCACATACCCAGAATACCTCAGAAAGGAAGAACTCCTGGTTGAGAACCACTTACTACTGGAAAGGAAAGCTATAATTTAGTTTCCTCTATAGTGGCAGCACAAACCCTGAGGTTAGAACTGTAACGAGGCTTCAATGTATTTTGTAAATTAACCTGCATGTATTTCTTATCATTCCCGAACCGAAGAGGGTATTCTGTTGATTGTCAGTTTCTAGTTGCTTAGTGTTCTGTGTACATGTTTCCTGTAATATTCCTACTTTTCAGTTTTGTGTGTATATGTGTTTAATTTTTAAAACATTCTAAATGAAGGAATGTGGCATATATTCAGGTCTCACATTTCTTATGAAGTCAGATTCCTTTAAATATATTTCTTCACTTTTATTCCTGGTTAGCTCTTTATTTAACTTTCTGTGTGCTACATTTTCTGTTAAAAACCAGTGATTAAGAACACAGAATCTGAGGTCAAATTACCTGTGCTGAAATGCTGGTTCTTCTACTTATTAATTGTATGATCTAGGAAGAGTTATTTAATTTTGCTTCTCTCAATTTCTTCATTTGTAAAATGAGAGTAATAATAGTAGATAAATTATTTGTATTCTGCAAAGATTAAATAATGTAATGTATGTAAAGTGCTCCAAACAGTACCAAGCACAGAGTGAGTGTTTGTTAAGTGTTAACTAGTCTTGGCCAGGCTCAGTGGCTCCTGCCTGTAATCCTAGCACTTTGGGAGGCCGAGGCCAGTGGATCACTTGAACCCAGGAGTTCAAAACCAATCTGGGCAACACAGTGAGACCCCATCTCTCCAAAAAAAAAAAAAAAAAAAAAAAAAAGTGGTCCCAGCTCCTTGGGAGGCTGAAGTGAGATTATTTGAGCCCGGGAGGTCAAGGCCACAGTGAGCCATGTTCACACCATTGCACTCCAGCCTGGTTGATAGCGCACGACCGTGTCTCAAAAAAAAGGAGGAGGGGGATAGTTAACTAGTTTTATTTAAGCAATGAATGGTGTTTACATGTGCTTTTTAAGAGTCTGCCTTAATTTGCTTGGGTACTGTGGCTAACATCTATAATCCCAACACGTTGAAAAGCCAAGGCATGTAGATCACTTTAAATGTCAGGAGTTTGACACCAGTCTGGCCAACATGGTGAAACCCTATCTCTACTAAAAGTATAAAAATTAGCAGGGAGTGGTGGCACTGGTCTGCAGAAGGCTGAGGCAGAAGGATAAGGCAGAAGAATTGCTTGAACCTGGAAGGCAGAGGTTGTAGTAAGCCGAGATTGCACCACTGCACTACAGCCTGGGCGACAAAGTGAGACTGTCTTAAAAAAATAAAAATAAGCTGGGCGTGGTGGCTCATGCCTGTAATCCCAGCACTTTGGAAGGCTGAGGCAGGTGGATCATGAGGTCAGGAGTTTGAGACCAGCCTGGCCAACATAGTGAAACCCTATCTCTACTAAAAATACAGTGAGGCAGACATGGTGGCAGATGCCTATAATCCCAGCTACTGAGGAGCCTGAGGCAGGAGAATCGCTTGAACCTGGGAGGTAGAGGTTGCAGTAAACCAAGGTGGCACCACTGCACTCCAGCGCAGGCAACAGTGCGAGACTCCATTTCAATAAATAAATAAAAATAAGAGTCAGCCTTAAATCTTTATCACCATGTTATATGATTATTAAGAGGACTTTCCCTTTTGAGATGATTCATGTAATTATTTCATCTTACTCTCTGAATTTCAAATCAAAACATTAAGTCTAAAAAATATGTTTGTAGAATTGGGCATGGTGGCTGTAATCCCAGCAACTCAGGAGGCTGAGGTAGGAGGATCACTTGAGGCCAGGTGTTCAAGGCTGTAGTGAGCCATGATCATGCCACTGCACTCCAGACTGGGTGACAGAGCAAGACTCTAGCTCTAATATATATATATATATATAAATGATAGGACAGTTTTAAAATCATGTACCCTGGAAAAATCTGGGGCATAGTTTTTTTTCAATTTAGTACCTTCTATTGCTAGGAGTGTTAGAAGAAAGTACTAACGTATTATTTATAAGAATATGTGGATCTGTTGCTTGATGATATCTTGTGATATAAAGAAACAAGAAAACATTTTAAAAATTAAAAAGAATATGTGGATCTAAGAATCAGATATGTATGTGTGTATATATGTGTATATACATATGTGTGTATATATATGTGTATATGTGTATATATACATATATACATATGTGTGTATATATGTGTATGTGTATATATACATATACATATGTGTATAGATGTATATATGTGCATATATACATATATATGTGTATATATATATACATATATACATACACTGAGACTCTGTGTCTGAGATATATATGTGTATATATATATATACATATATATGTATGTTTTAGACATATATATGTATATATATATATATATACACACATATATATCTCAGACACAGAGTCTCAGTGTGTTACCAGACTAGGTTGCAGTGGCTGTTCGCAGGCAGAGTCAGGTCAAACTACATCCTTGAACTCCTCGGCTCAAGCAATCTTCCTGCCTCAGCCTCCCAAGTAGCTGGGACTATAGGTGGATACCATCATGCCTGGCTGATTCACAGATTTTTAAAAATCATTCCTCTTGAATTACTTTTCTTATACCAGTTACTACACTGGAGATATTTGTCTGTACCAGTTACTACACTGAAGATAATATAAAAAACGGTGGTAGGATTGTCTAAATCTTTTAAGGAATTTGGCTATTTTTATACTTCTCCTTTGTCTTTTATACTTGAATTTTTTAGAATTAAAAATAATTAAGCCATTTCTAATATCTGGTTTTCATTTCAAGTAGTACAGTTAAAAAGTAATGATACCCATTTCACAGTTCATTTTATAGTCACAACTCTAATGTTTGTCGACAGTGGCATCTTTTAGCCATTTTTTTCCCCTGGAAATTAAAATTACTCGTTTAAGCATGGAGATGATATTTAATAATGTAATTTAAAATGTCTTGCCGGGCGCGGTGGCTCAAGCCTATAATCCCAGCACTTTGGCAGGCTGAGGCGGGTGGATCACAAGGTCAAGAGATCGAGACCATCCTGGTCAATATGGTGAAACCCCGTCTCTACTAAAAATACAAAAAAATTAGCTGGGCATGGTGGCACGTGCCTGTAATCCCAGCTACTCAGGAGGCTGAGGCAGGAGAATTGCTTGAACCCAGGAGGCGGAGGTTGCGGTCAGCCGAGATTGCGCCATAGCACTCCAGCCTGGGTAACAAAAGTGAAACTCCGTCTCAAATAAAATAAAATAAAATAAAATAAAATAAAATAAAATAAAATAAAATAAAATAAAATAAAATAAAATAAAATAAAATAAAATAAAATAAAATAAAATAAAATAAAATAAAATAAAATAAAATAAAATAAAATAAAATAAAATAAAATAAAATAAAATAAAATAAAATAAAATAAAATAAAATAAAATAAAATAAAATAAAATAAAATAAAATAAAATAAAATAAAATAAAATAAAATAAAATAAAATAAAATAAAATAAAATAAAATAAAATAAAATAAAATAAAATAAAATAAAATAAAATAAAATAAAATAAAATAAAATAAAATAAAATAAAATAAAATAAAATAAAATAAAATAAAATAAAATAAAATAAAATAAAATAAAATAAAATAAAATAAAATAAAATAAAATAAAATAAAATAAAATAAAATAAAATAAAATAAAATAAAATAAAATAAAATAAAATAAAATAAAATAAAATAAAATAAAATAAAATAAAATAAAATAAAATAAAATAAAATAAAATAAAATAAAATAAAATAAAATAAAATAAAATAAAATAAAATAAAATAAAATAAAATAAAATAAAATAAAATAAAATAAAATAAAATAAAATAAAATAAAATAAAATAAAATAAAATAAAATAAAATAAAATAAAATAAAATAAAATAAAATAAAATAAAATAAAATAAAATAAAATAAAATAAAATAAAATAAAATAAAATAAAATAAAATAAAATAAAATAAAATAAAATAAAATAAAATAAAATAAAATAAAATAAAATAAAATAAAATAAAATAAAATAAAATAAAATAAAATAAAATAAAATAAAATAAAATAAAATAAAATAAAATAAAATAAAATAAAATAAAATAAAATAAAATAAAATAAAATAAAATAAAATAAAATAAAATAAAATAAAATAAAATAAAATAAAATAAAATAAAATAAAATAAAATAAAATAAAATAAAATAAAATAAAATAAAATAAAATAAAATAAAATAAAATAAAATAAAATAAAATAAAATAAAATAAAATAAAATAAAATAAAATAAAATAAAATAAAATAAAATAAAATAAAATAAAATAAAATAAAATAAAATAAAATAAAATAAAATAAAATAAAATAAAATAAAATAAAATAAAATAAAATAAAATAAAATAAAATAAAATAAAATAAAATAAAATAAAATAAAATAAAATAAAATAAAATAAAATAAAATAAAATAAAATAAAATAAAATAAAATAAAATAAAATAAAATAAAATAAAATAAAATAAAATAAAATAAAATAAAATAAAATAAAATAAAATAAAATAAAATAAAATAAAATAAAATAAAATAAAATAAAATAAAATAAAATAAAATAAAATAAAATAAAATAAAATAAAATAAAATAAAATAAAATAAAATAAAATAAAATAAAATAAAATAAAATAAAATAAAATAAAATAAAATAAAATAAAATAAAATAAAATAAAATAAAATAAAATAAAATAAAATAAAATAAAATAAAATAAAATAAAATAAAATAAAATAAAATAAAATAAAATAAAATAAAATAAAATAAAATAAAATAAAATAAAATAAAATAAAATAAAATAAAATAAAATAAAATAAAATAAAATAAAATAAAATAAAATAAAATAAAATAAAATAAAATAAAATAAAATAAAATAAAATAAAATAAAATAAAATAAAATAAAATAAAATAAAATAAAATAAAATAAAATAAAATAAAATAAAATAAAATAAAATAAAATAAAATAAAATAAAATAAAATAAAATAAAATAAAATAAAATAAAATAAAATAAAATAAAATAAAATAAAATAAAATAAAATAAAATAAAATAAAATAAAATAAAATAAAATAAAATAAAATAAAATAAAATAAAATAAAATAAAATAAAATAAAATAAAATAAAATATAAAATGTCTTGATATGGGTAAGTGAAAATGACTTCCTAGTCAAAATTAATGAATATGGTGAAACAAGATACTTTAGAACATCCTGAATCTGTGCTTCAGTTTTTCTTTATTGGTAAAATGACTACCTACTTTGTAAATTATCTACTATAACCTGGAATTATGTCACCTTTATACTCCCAGCTGTGTTCTTGGATAAATGTCTAAATGGTTGCTTTTACAACTAAAGATAAATCTAGATACTTAAAAAAAATTATAATAAAAGCTTAATATAAATTATTTTATATTCATATTATGACAGATTGAAAGTCAGTTCTTCAGCTGATTTTTCTCAACAATTGATAGAAAATGGATCCTTCCTTTCATCCTCTGATCAAATAGCTGCAGTGTGTTGACATTTGGTGCCTTTGTTTTGATACATTGTAGGTACTGGAATGTGAGGCTACAGTAAACATATCAAAGGCCCTTAGGAGAAGGTAGAACATGTAAAGAAGGAAGAAGTGGACTGGTTGATAGTTTAAATGTATATTTTAGAACACTTTTAGAAGATTCTTTTAATAAAAATTTTGGTAAATTATGTACCAATTTCATATAATCATTAAATATAATAACCAATATTATATAATTAAATAATACTAAATACATAAATATAAACTAATTTTAAGCAAAATATCCATATTATATTTATTTAAGTATTTGAAAACTATATATATGTGTGTGTATATAAATATATAGTTTTTTTTGTCAGGCTGGAGTGCAGTGTCATGATCTTGGCTCACTGCAACCTCCATCTCCTGGGTTCAAGTGATTCTCCAGCCTCAGACTCCTGAGTAGCTGGGACTAAAGGTGCACTCCACCACACCCGGCTAGTTTTTTTTTTTTTTTTTTTTTTTTTTTTTTTTTTTTTTAGTAGAGACGGGATTTCACCATGTTGGCCAGGATGGTCTCCATCTCTTGACCTTATGATCTGCCTACCTGGGCCTCCCAAAATGCTGGATTAGAGACAACGAGCCACCGCGCCCGGCCAATTTTTCTTTTTTAAAATAGAGACAGGGTATCAGTATGTTGCTCAGAAAGGTCTTAAACTCCTGGGCTCAAATGATCCTCCCACCTTGACCTTCCAAAGCGCTGGGATTACAGTCATGAGCCATTGCACCTGGCCAAAAACTGTATTTTTAAACTTTCAGTGAATGAACTATTTTCTACACAAATATGGTAAACTTCCAATGAAAACATTGAAGAAGGTTATGGAATTTTTGCCAGTAAGCAATACAATGAACTCTACAGAAGATTTTTATGATATAAATCTTTAAATTAGTGGTAGTTAAATCAGGGTGGTATCATTTTTCCCCACCAAAAAATGCATGCCAGCTAGTAACATAGAAATATTTTTTAAAGCAAATTGAATATAATTAGTCTTATTGTTTCCTTTTACTAATTCTAAATTTCTGAAAATTTAGGCAATGTGCTATTTGCTATCTGATTAAAGTAATTTTTCTCTGCAAGTTTTCAGGTTTTTCCTTGCATATAAATAGGTATATTGCCTAAATCAATAGTAAGCTTCAAGAAATTGCCAGGCGCGGTGGCTCAAGCCTGTAATCCCAGCACTTTGGGAGGCCGAGGCGGGTGGATCACAATGTCGAGAGATCGAGACCAACCTGGTCAACATGGTGAAACCCCGTCTCTACTAAAAATACAAAAAAAAAATTAGCTGGGCATGGTGGCACGTGCCTATAATCCCAGCTACTCAGGAGGCTGAGGCAGGAGAATTGCCTGAACCCAGGAGGCGGAGGTTGCGGTGAGCCGAGATCGCGCCATTGCACTTCAGCCTGGGTAACAAGAGCGAAACTCTGTCTCAAAAAAACAAAAAAACAAAAAACAAAAAAACAAAAACAAACAAACAAAAAAGAAATAAAAGAGTCCTTCACTGTGTCTTCCATATGTTTGCCACAGTTAGTTTTTATATGATGAAATATATATATTTTTTGAGACAGAGTCTTGCTCTGTTGCCCAGGCTAGGGTGCAGTGGCGTGATCTCGGCTCACTGCAGCCTCTGCCTTCTGGGTTCAAGCAGTTCTCTGCCTTAGCCTCCTGAGTAGCTGGGATTACAGGTACCCACCACCATACCCAGCTAATTTTTTTGTATTTTTAATAGAGATGGAGTTTCACCATCTTGGCCAGGCTGGTCTTGAACTCCTAACCTTGTTATCTACCCACCTTGGCCTTCCAAAGTGCTGGGATTAGAGGCGTGAGCCACTGCACTCAGCCGTATGATGAAAGATATTTATATTTATAGTATTATAAATTGTATCTCTGAATTATAATAGATAATTTATTAACTTAAACATACTGGTTTAAACATATAGACCTCGGTAATCTGAAACATACATTTCTTTAGAAAATATCTGTAAATGGAACTTTCCTAAACCGGAGATAACTGTCTGCAGTTTATAACCTTATTAGGTTTTTTTTATGTTCATTTGATCTCTTCTGTATCTAGGCCTATCTCACCTCTACTGGTTCTACTAACAGATTAAGTTATAACAGTGGGATTCACATTTTTGCACGCAGTTCCATGTTAGCATTATGGTCATTGCACTCTTATTGGTATTGTATAATCCTTTTAATGTAATAACTAGAAATGTGAAAATTCCCTCTCAGAATATGGGCTACTCTAATTTTATTGTCATCACTCATTTTGTTTAATATATATTTTTAATAACTATATCTGGGTTCTTTTCAGGTAAATAAAAATGTCAAATTTACTGCCCAGGAACTTTATGATTGTGTTTCTCAGAATGAGTATAGGTAAGTCATATCTGCATTAGACATAAACCATTGTAACAAGCTTTTCCATATACAGCAGCTCTTGGTGGTGGTGGTGGTGATGTGGTTTTTTTTCATTGTCTTTTTACTACACTGTTTTTTTTAACCTTACTAATATCAAATATTTCCTACATACAAAAGGGTCATGTGTGTGTGTTTATTGGCTATAAAGTTTAAAGTGGTTCTCAAATTTTTTGGCTTCAAGACTCTGTTACATTTTTTTAAATTATTGAAGATCCCAAAGAGAGTTTATTTATGTGGGTCATTATCTAGCTGTATTTGCTCTATTAAAACTTACAACTGAGAATTTTAAAACGTTTATTCATTCATTTTAAAAACTACATAGTAAGATAAATAACATTATGAATATATTAAAAGTGCACTGTTGTACATTTTTGCAAATCTTTTAATGACTGGCTTAATAGAAGGCAGCAGGATTCTTATAAATGCTTTTCCATTCAATCAGTTGTGATAAGCATGGCCAAGTTGCTGGAAAACTATTGGTCACTTGTGCCAGAACAAGAGTACAAAAGACAAAGCAATCTTAGCCTTACTATGAAAGTAGCTTTGACTTCTTTGACCTCACACACCCTCTGAAACAGTCTTAGATTCCCTGTGGTCCCCAGACCATGTCTTGAAGAACAACTGATGTAACAAATATCCATCTACCTACCATTCAGCTAACAAACTTGGATTTTAGCCATTTCTAGCTGTAACCTCCCTTCTATTCTCTCTCTAGGGATTGATTGTTCCTATATAGTTCTCATCTTTTCCTTTATGATTTTACCCAGTATTATTTATAACAAAAATATGTTGATTTAGTTTGCTTGTTTTTGAACTTAAATGCATCACACTATATACTTTTTTCCCAAAATAATTTGTTTTATAACTTTCATACATAACAAAAGGGCAAATATTATAAATCTAATTCTTTTTTTTTAATCTTCTTTTTTTAAAAAAAAAAATGAGACAGGGTCTCACTATGTTGCCCATGGTGGTCTTGAACTCCTGGGCTCAATCAATTCTCCTGCCCCGGCCTCCCAAAGTACAGGGATTACAGGCATGAGCCACCACACCCAGACGTAAATCCAGTTCTTATATACACAGGAAACAGTTGTGAAGCCTTTGCTGTGTACCCTCTGAGCTAAATGTGTACCCTCCAAACTCATACATTGAAACCTAATCCCCAATGTGGTAGTATCAGAAGATGGGGCCTTTGGGAATTGAATTAGTGCCTTTGTAAAAGTGACTTCAGAGCACTAGCTAATTCCTTCCCTTCTACCATGTTAGAATACATAGAAGGCACTATCTATGAAGAAGAGGACCCTCACCAGGCACCAAATCTGCTGGTGCTTTGATCTTGAACTTCCCAGCCTCCAGATCTGTAAGAAATTTATAAGCTGCCCAGTCTTAAGATTATTTTGTTAGGGCAGCCTGAAGAGTCTAACATATCCCACTAATTCTAGGCCAGGCAAATTCATGAGGAGCTAAAACTGTTTAACTTCTCTTCACTGTTGCCTTCCTTTACCCTCTACCACTACATACTCCATTTCAGCTTAACATCAGGATTCATCCATGTTGATACAGGGGCAATAGTTGGTTTTCAGTGTGTTCTTTTATAACATGACATGTGCGTTTTGAAAATGTCACCACTGCATCGTACAGTCATGCAATAAAAACCGCAAGGGATTAGGAGCACAACACTCAACCTCATTTGGAACACATTTTTAAAAAGATAGGAGGTTGATAAAAGTGGTTTCACAATTTTAGACATGTTACATGGCTTAAAAATATGTTGTAATAAATCTGGTATTTTATTTTTTTATCTTAAAAAAAGACCTGAAGTTTACTTACAGAGTAATCATTGGAAGAATTGCGGCTTGAGGGTTATCTGAAATTGGATGTAAAGTTTTAACACGAAGTGTGGGTATGTCACTTATGAAACATGGAGAACTTAGTAACACATGGAGAACTTAGGTGACTACGTTTTTGAGGTGTGTGCATGTGTGTGTTCTGTGTATTACTAAGTGGCTTAGTTCACCTAGTGCCTCCAACTGCCAAACTTGTATATCAGCAAGTGCAAAGTTTGGATTGTGCTACAGTTATTTCTTAATATATCAGTGGTGTTGAAACAAACTCACATATTCAAATGAACACTATAGCAAGGCTGACCGTATTTTCACTGTTAGGTAATATGCCATTGTATCACTAAACCACGGTTCCTTTGCTATTTATAACTTACATATGTACCTGTGTGACTGGCTGCAAAATATTATGAGCAGGCCTAGCAACAAAGTTAACTAGCAAAATGCTTCTACTGTTAAAGCTCCAGACTGATATATTTGTTTGAGGATATCAGATAGTAGGATTGATAATCATACACAAATGTTGCAGCACAACTATGAAAGTTCGCCAACTCATTAGATAAGTTTTTCAAAAAAATCTGAAGCCAGTTGGCATAAATAAATCTGTTGTAGTTGGGGGAGAAAATAATTTCTTATCCTAATCTTCAGATTATCAGTGAACTGGTTGTACTCATATATAGAGATTTTTTACAAATAATCCATTTAAAGGATTGTTTGAGATTTGTGTCAAAAATACAACACTTTACAACCTTAGCCATGTTTTTGAGTGTAAAAATCTTATTGTAGGTAATGTGGAGGCCGTAATCTCTGGAAGCATGATCCTAGTTGATGTCTAGAATTATTTTGATTTTAGCTTACTTTTGGAGTAGTTGGGAGGATTTTTATTGGGGGGAAGTTTAAGAGTCAGGTCAAATGTTCATAATTAAAGTAGTTGTACCGATCTTTTTTTCTTCGTTTTCTTTCCATTTACTATGTCAGGGATTTAAACTGTGAAAGTTAATCAGTAAACTCTCTTTTATACCCAGAAGGATGATTTTAAAGATAAACCAAATATATTTAATATCTTGAATGCATTGAAAAATGGTGATTGCTGCTCAGCAAGCTTTCAGTTAATAGCATTTAGATCTGTTGAGTTTCTTGTGAACTTATTTGCCAATATTTAATCTTCCATATGCATCTCTGGTGTGCTCCACAACTTAAAAATTTCAAATAAGCTGCCAAAAGAGAATTTTGTTTGTTTTTTTGTTTCACTGGTTCATACTAGATACGGGGCCAATTGTGGCAGATGGAAGGTGGCATCATTTTCCTATGACTCAGAGGTGAAAACAGAAGAATGATTTAACTTGCATATAGATGGCTCCCTTTGGGAATGTGAAGGACAGTTACTTAATGCTTAAGACAATTAATTAAATTGTCTGAATTTGATAATCTTTGTATCAATTTTTTTTTAAAGCATTAGTTGTAAATGAGGAAACTGTTGGTGTGCCACACCATACTTACTGCAACAGAGAGATGTGAAATAATGAGAAATTTATCTGTGCCCTGATATGGTTAGGTTTTGTGTCCCCACCCAAATCTCATCTTGAATTATAATCCCCTTAATCCGTATGTGTCAAGGGAGAGACCAGGTGAAGGTAATTGAATCATGATAGCAGTTTCCCCTATGCTGTTCTCGTGATAGTCAGTGGGTTCTCATGAGATATGATGGTTTTGTAAGATGCTCTTCTCACTTCACTCAGCACTTCTTATTCTTGCTGCCTCGCGAAGAAGGTGCTTTGCTTTCTCTTTGCCTTCTGCCATGATTGTAAGTTTCTTGAGGCCTCCCCAGCCATGCTGAACTGTGAGTCAGTTAAACGTCTTTCCTTTAAAATTACGTAGTCTTGGGCAGTTCCTTATAGCAGTATGAAAATGGACTAATGACAGTCGCTGACTCCAGTTCCTGAGACAGAGGTCCTAAACCCCTTATATATAAGATTGCTGGGAGAATCTTTTGTTCTAATCTTTGGTCTTTAACCTGAGTTGCTGACATAGAGCTCTCTTGGAATTTCCTAGCTGATAAGAGCATCTTTTGCTCTAATGAGGCAACTCTTGGTGGGCTCCTAGATGGGGACTGGTCACCAGACGGACCAAACCGTGATTAGATGCTTAATGGATAGAGGGACTGATCTTGTATCTATACTGCAGCTTCAGCTGCTATGACATGAGGATATAATAGTCAGCTCAGGCTTCAGATTGTGTGAGAAAAATTAAGAGAAGTCAACATAACATTTTTGGTACTCTTGAGTCTTTATTGTAAACCCAGAAGTTGAATTTCCCCCCACCTTAAAAGATTCTTGGGGTCTATTTCTGATAATTTACAAAATTGCTGAATGGAGTGCATGAATTCCACCATTCTCTGCCTTTTAACATTGAGTTCTGACCCGTCTGAACTCTGTTGAGAAAACCACACACATTTTGGATCTACTTGTGTAGTTCTGGCATTCCTAGGGCTTGGGATCCAACTCTATATATTGTTTACCTTCAAAGACAATTAAATGGTTTTGTTAAAAAAAAAAAAAAATCCCTGAACTACCAGGGTCAGAAAGTTTCCAGGTTACTGGAGCCATGGAGTTGTTTTGGGGGTGGCTCACACAGAAGGCACGGAAGCTCCAGCCCCTTCCAACATATACTTGGTAGTATCAATTATTTTCTAAAAATGAGTAAAGCATAAATATTTCCCTGGGTTCTGTGAGCTGTCCTAGCAAACTAAACCCGAGGAGAAAGTTGTTGTGGGAACTCTCCTGATTTATAAGCCAGTTGGTCAGAAGTATAGCTGTTACTTCTAGGTGTTGTCTGAAGTGGGGGACAGTCTTGTTTGAGCCCTCAACCTGTGTGAGTTGTCTCTAACTCCAGATAGTGTCAGAATTCAATTGAATTATAGTACACCCACGTGGTGTTCACTGGACAATTGCTTGCTGTGTAGATAAAACCCCACATACATCTGGGGTCAGAATTGTTGAGTGTATGAGAGTATAGTAAGAAAAACCACAACCTTCAGGTCAGCCAACTGGCTATGAATTGGAGATTACCATAACTCCCTCTTCAGGTTCAATTAATTTGCTAGAGTGGCTCACAGCACTCAGGGAAAGATTTTACTTACATTTACCATTTATTATGAAGGATAAATTAAAGGATACAAAGGAACAGGCAAATGAAGAAGAGATGCATGAAGTGAGGTTCAGGAAGGTCCCCAGCATAGGAGCCTCTGTCCTCATGGAGTTGGGTGTGCCATGCTCCTCACATATGAATGTAATTAAGTACCTCAAGAGCATAAATAACACTGTTGATGGGTTCTAATAAAGCAAGGAATTCAGGTTTTAGATTAAAGTTACTTTGATGAAAAGCGAATTCAGTAAGACACAGAACCTTGGTGCTTATATCTATAATTCAACTGGTGTTTTGTCTTCTCCAGTTTTTAGACTCTTAGAAGTAGCTTTTGCTCTTGACAGTGGAGTGTGTGAGCACTGCTTACCCTGAGCAGATGAGGAGTTTGCTCCAAATCCAAGATGGTAAATTAAGGAGATTATCAAATATTACCAAACAAATCTCTTGTGTGTTATCTTCTATCTTTATGAGAAATTAGTTAGGTGCAGCATTTAATTCACTTTTTTTTGGTCTTGTAAGTTCTTGATAAAGTGTTTTGACAAGTTTGTTAGACAAGTTTCTAAGGTTTTTGTTGTTGTGGTTGTTTTCCTATATGAAATATAAACTAGTTTGTGACATTGGCCTCAAAGTACCTGAGTGTGTGACATGGATACCAAACCAAACTGTTTTTCTTACTCTGAAACTCATCACAACACATTTCTGACACCGAGCAGTCAGATGCACCCCGTCTCCAATGTACAACATGAAGCCTTGTATCTCTCTTTTTTCACTTAGAATAATGTTTTTGAAGTTCATCCACATTGTAGCATATATCAATACTTATTTCTTTTTGTGGCTGAATAAATTCCATCATTCACACACAAACATACACTTTACATTTTGTGTACATCATTCATCCGTTGATGAACATTTGGGTTCTTTCCATTTTTTGACTGTACTTGTAAATAGTGTTGCTCTTTGTGTATAAATATTCGAATTCTTTTTTTTTGAGGGGGAGGGGACAGAGTTTTACTCATGTTGCCCAGACTGGAGTACAATGGTGTGATCTCAGCTTACTGCAACCTCTGCAATTCAACCCTGGATTCAAGCAATTCTCCTGCCTCGGCCTCCTGAGTAACTGGGATTACAGGCATGTGCCACCACACCCAGCTAATTTTGTATTTTTAGTAGAGATGGGGTTTCTCCATGTTGGTCAGGCTGGTCTCAAACTCCTGACCTCAGGTGATCTGCCTGCCTTGGCCTCCTAAAGTGCTGGGATTATAGGCATGACCCACCACGCCCAGCGAAATATTTGAATTCTTACAGTTATTTTCCATTTTGGGGAACATATACCTAAGAGTAGAATTCTTGGGTGAGATTCTAACTCTCAGAAGCTACCCTATTTTACATTTCTATTAACAATATACAATTTCATTTTCTCTCCATCTTGGACAACACTTGTTATTTTCTTTTTTTTTTTTTTTGGTTTTGGTTATTGCCACACTGATGAGTGTGAAATTGTATCTCATTGTGATTTCAATTTGTATTTCTCTAATATTAATTAGGGAATATGTTGAACTTTTCGTGTGCTGTTTGGCCATTTGTGTGTCTTCTTTGGAGAAATGTTTATTCAAGTCCTTTGCTCATTTTTAGTGGATTGCTTTTCTTTCTGTAATAACAGAAATTCTTTATGAGGAATTTGGCTCCAGGCCAAAATCCTTCCTATGTATGATGTTTTAGCCCACTATAGACAATTAGAAGGCTTTATCTGACAAACTCAATGGGGGAAGCTGCTTTCCTCATAACTAAGGAAATGTTGACCTGAAAGGAAAAGTTGAGGCACAAAATGTAGAGTTTACTTGAGCTAGAGTGAGGACAGCTGCCCCTGACATGTTAAAGTTGCCTTGGGAAGTGCACCCTCAGCCCTTGTTACAAGCAAATTTTTAAAGGCAAATAGAACAAGGAGTGGGCTGATACAAAGTTGTTTGACAGGAATTCTCAATAGATGACAGAAATAACATTGTTCAGTGATTGGCTATACATTGTTGAATTAGAGGGTGTGAGTTAGGGTGTCCAGCATATGGCAGCTATAGCTTCTTGTCAGCCTAGAGCCCACATAGCAAGTGGCTTCAAGTGATAATTATTTAGCTCAAGGGGGAGTGATGTGACTGCTGTTTCATTCCAGTGCCTCTCTGGACTGGATAGTTTAAACGGGCTTGCATTCCTCGGATAAGTTTTTTTTTTGATAAGTTTCTTTTTTTTTTCCCCCATGCCAGTGTTTGCTGTTTTCTGGAAGTAATTGCTGGCAGTGACTCAGACTCCCTGCAGCTATGCTCACACACAGCTCCGTTCCTAGCTCAGGTGACTCCATTTGGAGGACTTCTTATGGGAAAATGGGGGAGTTGGCTGAGATACTTCCCAGGTACCTCCACTGAGGCTTCCTTTTAGAGGCTTTGACTAAGGTATTTCTCTCTTCTCTCAGTATTTTTCCACTTCTAGCCCTTTCTCCTCTTCCTCCCCTTGGGCCTCTGGGTTCATGAAGATGCAGAGGGGCAGCAGCCTTCTTCAGGGCTTCTCAGCAGTGAGACAGTATGTGCCCCATCCCCACAACCCTCTGTGCATATTTATCTGACCCTTTCCTGGGGAAAAAACTTTATACTGGAGAACTGGCACCTCTAATTTTGCCCCTTGCTTATATTGTGGCAAGAAGTGAATAAAGACTTGATTGTTACTTTTAGTTTGGCTTGTCCTTATTAACTACATCAACACCTGGCAGGCAGCTCAACATGTTATCTATTCTGCATATTAGACCCTTATCAGATATTTAATTTGCACATATTTTCTCCCAATCTGTAAGCGATCTTCACTTTTTGGTATTATCCTTTGGTGCACAAAAGTTTTTAATTTTGATTTTTTATGTATTATTATTTTTTGGATTGCGCATGCTTTTAAGATTACCTAAGAATCTATTGCCAAACCTAAGGTTATAAAGGTTTATCCCAGTGTTTTCTTCTAACATTTTTATAGTTTTAGGTCTTATAGTTAGGCCTTTGATCCACTTTGACTTAATTTTTGTATATGATTTAAGGTAGGGGGTCCAGTTTCATTCATGCATTCATCCATCCATATATATGCATGTGGATATCAAGTTGTCCTAGTACCATTATTGTTGAAGAGACCCATCTTTCTCCTTTGAATGGTCTTAGCATCCTTGATGAAAATCGGTTGACCATATATGGGAGGGTTTTTCTCTGAACTTTCGGTTCTGATGCATTGGATATCTGTCTATCTGCTCATATCAAACTATTTTGATAACAGTTGCTGTGCAGTGAGTTTTTGAAATTGACAAGTGTAAGTCCTCTAACATTTTCCTTTTTCAAGATTTTGCTCTTTGGGATGCCTTGCAATTCTATCTGAATTTTAGGATCTTCTTTTCTGTTTCTATAAAAAAAGGTTGTTGGGATTTTGATAGAAATTGCATTGACACTGTAGATCACTTTGGGGTGTATTACCATCTTACTAAATATTACAGTCTATTAACATAGGCTGCCTTTTCTCTTATTTAGATATTCTTTAGTTCCTTTGAACAGCATTTTTTGTTTTTAGTGTGCAAGTTTTATACTTCTTTGATTAAATTGATTTCCTGAGTATTTTGTTATTTTTGACACTTACATAAGTGAAATTGTTTTCCTTTTCTGATTGTTCATTGCCAATGTATAGAAATACAGTTGCTCTCTTACTTTGCAACTTTGCTGAATTAGTTTATTAGATCTAACAGTTATTTTGTGACTTCTTTAGGATCTACACATAGAAATTACTCTGTTTCTTTGTTTCCAGTTTGGATCTCTTTTATTTATTTTTCCTGTCTAATTGCCCTGGCTAGAACTTCTAGTACAATGTTGAATAGTAGTGACAGAAGCCTTTCTTGTCTTATTCTTGATCTGAGGAGGAAAACATTCATTCTTTTACCATTGATGTTAGCTATTCTGCTTTTGTATTTGTATTGTATGTATTACGTTCTATTCCAGTTTTCTTTTATTTGAGATACACATTGCAACTGTATAGAAAAATTCAGAGTTGTAAAGCAAGTATCCATTAAAGACCTCACTCTTGGATTTTGGAGAAATTCAATCAAACACTGGAATTAGATCTTGTAAATT
The DNA here is from genome assembly GCF_048565385.1 of Saimiri boliviensis. Lineage (NCBI taxonomy): Eukaryota > Metazoa > Chordata > Mammalia > Primates > Cebidae > Saimiri > Saimiri boliviensis. The sequence goes on along the minus strand of NC_133467.1, from coordinate 9,592,854 downwards.
CACTAGTACTATGCCATTTTGACCAAATTGGTCATGGGGGATGAATCACAAAACCATGTGGAATTATTTTTAAATTGATTTAATAAAATTTCCAGTTATTTTAACCTGAGATTTGGTCAAAGCAAATTTGATACCATTAATAGGAGAATCTAGAGAAATAGTGGCTGTGGTTTTGCAGAATCTCACGTATTGCAGAACTAGAAGCAACCTTCCAGTTTTGAACTCTGTTCTCAAAAGCATCAGGAATAGGAATCGTTTCACTTGGAAAAAAAGAAATAGGGACATAAAATATTTGTACTATCAGAGGAAAAAGGGAAAGATACTTTCTTGTTTTGTTTTAATTTAGGCAGACTCAGATCAAATGGATGGTTTTTATAGCCCCAATATAAAGGAAGAACTATCTAGCAATGAACTGCCTCTCCCAGTAGTGAATGTCCTATCACCAGGAGGGAAAAGCTGAGGTGAGATGACTCACTGGAGATGCTGCAGAATGACAAGCAGTGGTGTCAGGGTGCCCCCACAGCTAATATCCTGTCATTCTACAGATTCACCATGAGGAAAAGAAACTTCAGAATGCCTATTGTCATGATCAAATAAAAAGTACAGGCCAAGCAGAGACTATGAAAAACAGCCAATAATTTTCTCAGCCAGTGATGACAGAACTTGCTACAGGAAGTAAAATCTGTAGGTAATAATCCATTGTCAGAATATTGACTCACATGAATTAAGAAACCAAATGCCACTAGGAGGAAAAGAGAAGATAGAGCTCACTTTTTAATTACAAGGGGTGAGGGGAAGAAAAAGATAAGATAAAGAAATAGATTCAAAAGTCTAGTTACTGAAGATTTTTTTTTTCACATGTGGAATAAATAAGGACAGGAATGGGAGCTACCATTTTAGTTTGTTTTAAGTTTATAGAAAACATTTATCTACTGTTTTGAATCTCTTAAGGGTGTTTCAAAATTATTTTTTGAGTAGTTGTGAAGAATTGGATGTACCATAGCATGAATCTTAAGCTTTAAATATAGAGAATGAGATTAGGGTTACACAAAACCAAAAGTCAGATTTAAAATTTTGTTTCAGAGAGCGGGTCATACTGTGTTGCCTAGGCTGCTCTCAAACTCCTGGCCTTAAATGATCCTCCTGCCTCTGCCTTCTGAGTTGCTGATTACAGATGTGAGCCACCCAAAAGTCAGGTTTTAATCAGTCTCAGAGAAACCACACAATGTCAGGAAGTGAGATTATTCCAAATATGGTACATTTGCTTTATTATTTACTTTGGTGTTGTCACTACTACTCCTTGTCCTGCGTCCTGAGTTCTCATCTTCCCCTGAATTATTCTTCCTTTGTACCCGCCATCAAGGGATCTGTCATGTAGGAGGGGCAGTGGGAGAGGTAGCTTGTAGTTCTTTCCAATACCATGAATATGGCAGAGCTATCTCAGAAACCAACGAGGTAATGACAGTCTAACTGTTATAATAAAAATGACTGCCGATTTGGAATGCCTGACATGCCAGATGCTATACTAGATGTTGGGTGCTCTTTGTGAACTTAAGTAGATTAAAATTTATGAGATTGAATTCTTTGACACTAGGTAATAAATTGATTTGAATTCTAGATGCTAGACAATGGATTGGTGTCCTACAGTTTGGGATCCCACAATTGTAGACCCATGTCAGCTTTTGAGAGCCTGGCTACTTTTGCCTTAAGTAAAATTGTGAAGTAGGTACGGCACATATTAGGCATTACTTTCTGCCTCCCCACTCTTGGTTTAGAGATACTGACATTCATTTGGTAACTGCTAGGTAACTTGTCTCAGCAGTCTTTTCTAAGAATTGAAACTCTGTCAACTTCCTTACCCCTTTCAATTAACTGTTCCTTTCAGGAGGTACATCCTCTTAATATCCTCCAGTCCACCTGTTCTTTAACTCTCAAGCCAAATAAGAGAAAAATAAAAATTCTTAATACAATGGACTAACACTGGGATTTGAAATATATTCTTTGATATTTGAGGTGAAATACCGTCAGTTATGATTTATTAGCACAAACAAAACAACATAGGAAGATAAAAGCACTTAGTTGCACAAATTCTTACATAGCCAACATGAAAACGACCTTGACGTGATTCCTAGAATTCAGGAATAAGGGCTTCCGTGGTGGACCTGCTGCCAACAGGTAAAGCTGGATACTTAAGCATAGCCTTTCATATAATGGGCTGGGTTGAACAATCTAGTTCGACCTAACTCTCTGAAAGACCTCTCATAACAGGAAATGGGCTTAGGTTAAGATGTTTTAATCCAAGGAATCAGCTGCACAGTTGGAATAGAATTATTTATAAATCCAAAGGAAATGAAGTCAGTGTGTCAAAGACATATCTGCACTCCCATGTTCATTGCAGCACTGTTCAGTCAAGATATGGAATCAACCTAAATGTCCATCAGTCAGCAGATGGATAAAGAGAATGTGAGTTGTATACACAGTGGAATACTATTCACTCTTAAAAGAAGGAAATCTTGTCATCTGGAACAACATGGATGAACCTAAAAGACATCGTTTTAAGTTAAATAAACCAGGCACAGAAAGACAAATACCCACATGTTCTCGCTGATGTGTGGAATCTAAAAGATTATGAGTAGAGAATAAAATAGTGGTTACTAGGGGCTAGGAGGATAGGGGACTTTGGGGAAATGGTGGTGAAAGGACACAAAATTTTAGTTAGATAGGAGATATAAGTTCAGAGATCTGTTGTACAACATGGCAACTTTAGTTAGTGACAATGTATTGTATTTTGAAAGTCACTAAGAAAGTAGAGTTTGGCTAGGTGCACTGGCTCCTGCCTGTAATCCTAACATTTTTGAACGCCAATGTGGGAGAATTGCTTGAGCACAGGAATTAGACCAGGCAGGGCAACATAGTGAGATCCTGTCTCTACCCAAAAAAAAAAAAAAGGTGTAGTGGTATATGCCAGTGGTCCCAGCTGCTTGGGAGGCTAAGGATAGAGGATCACTTGAGCATAGGAGGCTGAGGCTATGTTAAGCTGTGATTGCACCACTGTACTCTAGCTTGGGCAACAGCGTCTTTAAAAAATAATAATTAAAGCTGGACATGGTGTCTTATACCTGTAATCCTAGCACTTTGGGAGGCCATGGTGGGAGGATCACTTGAACTCAGGAGTTCGAGACCAGCCTGGGTAAGATGTTCAGATTCCATCTCTTAAAAACAATTTTTTTTTTTTTTAGTAATTTTTAAAATGTAGATTTTACATGTCCTCACCACAAAAATAAGTGTGTGGAATAATGCATATGTTATTTAGCTTGATTGAGCCATTCCACAGTATATATCATAGTTCAGAATATCATGTTATACATAAGTAATTATATTTTTTGTTAATTAAAAGTGTAAAATAAAATGAAAAAGAATTTTCATTTCTCTGACTAGCTGTCTTGCGGTGATTTAACATTTCTTTTTCTCCTAGGGAAAAGTTAACCATTGGATGCCGCCAGCTGGTTGAGATGGACTATACCATGCAGCAGTGCAATGCGTCCATTTATATGGAAGCCAAAAACCGGGGATGGTGTGAAGACATGCTTAACTATAGGATATAAGTACTGATTCATAACTTTAAAGGACTTGCATTTGCCCTTAAGGATAACAGAGTACCTTTCAATCTGGTCCCCCTTTTAGCCCAAACTCGAGAATTTTAAGATGTTTTGTGGGTACCAAAAGGTGATTGCCTATTGCTGACAATCTCATTGAAGCTCTAAAAGGCCTAATGGGTCCATTATGAAATAAATGCCATGGACTCTGTTTTTCTGGAGTTCACAATGCCTCCCTACCTCTACTCTTGATAGTGAGCCAGTATCTCTAAGGAAAGGAGAGCCATATTTTCAGTCATCCTAGGGCAGGAACCACTGTGGATCTGAGGAAGACCCAGGGTACAGTGTTAGCATTTCTCTCAACCTTAGGTATGGGCATGTGACCAGAGATACTGCCAAACCCTAAGAAATCATTAAGACATGGTGATCATGCTCACCATGTTCCACAAATGAAATCTTACTGTGGGCTGTTTCTATGATCAAACTGTCATCCATGTTGAGCTGGTGAAAATAATACCCTCCTTCACCTCACTCAAGGCAATTAAAGTAGAAATTTGACTTAGGCTCCTGCTTCCTTACACAGCCTCTTTCCTTCTGTGGGCTAGTCCCTTTTCAGTGCATTTCTAGTGGGGAAGAGCAGGGAGACCCCTCTGCTGAGTTTCTCCTTAAATGTGAAGCATAATGGATTTATAAAACAGAATTCAGTGGCAGTAACTGATGTTTGCCCCTAGCTAAAACCAACTGTTATAGTTGACTTTTTAGTTATACGGTAAGTTGGAAATCCTTGTTTACTGGAATATATTATGCTTTTGTTAACACATTAGATTAAATCCAATTTGGTATTCTAAATGTTTATTTTTTAAGACAATAAATAACTTATTTTTGTTAAGATTTGGCTTTTAATTTTACTTCCAAATTGTTTCTGATATGTATATAAGGTATGATTATAAAAGTGACTATCTCCAACAAAAGAGTGTTCAGGATATTCACTAGCTGGTGTAGGACCTGTTAAGCTCTGGGTTTGCCCGATTAGGAAACCACAGCACCAGCTGCACAGATGGGGCTCAAAGTACCCTCAGAGATGGGAGCCTCCGGGCGAATGGAGAAGCTTTCAGAGGGCATCTCGGCCTCTTTCCTTTTCTTTCGTGAGAAGCCAAATATACATTCATCTGTCGCCTGCCCACCCCAACGAAAAGAACTTTTTTCAGATCTTTATCCCTCAAATTCTAGTTGTTGTTGTTGGGTTTTTGTTTTTCCTTGCTCTGGTTTGTCACCTCCTCCTCTTTTTTTTGTTAATCACTTTAATGTACGTTAATCCTTTTCATAAAATTTCTGTTCAGTCCTATCACATATTTATCCTTATGTGTATTTCAGTCTTTATTTAAAAACTTTTTCAATGTTACTGAGAGGCAAAGATGTACTTTTTTTAACTTTCTAGTCTTTTTTATTTAAAAACATTGTTTTAGCCTTTTTTTCTTCCATTTGAAATGGTAGGGCTTGCTTTGGTTTGTTTTGTTTTTTTCCCCCTCTCCCTTTTTTGTTGCTTTTTTTGTGCGTGATCTTAAACTTTATTACTTTTCTATTTGTGTCCTAATCATGTAATGCAGGGGTTGGGGTTCCTTTACATTAGCATTTTGCAACTTTTTTCATTTTTGAGATGGAGCCTCGGTCTGTCACCCAGGCTGGAGTGCAGTGGCGCAATCTCAGCTCACTGCCACCTCCACCTCCTGGGTTCAAGCGCTTCTCCTGCCTCAGCCTCCTGAGCAGCTGGGACCACAGGCACATGCCACCAGACCTGGCTAATTTTTTATTTTTAGTAGAGACAGGGTTTCACCACATTAGCCAGGATGGTCTCAGTCTCCTGACCTTGTGATCCACCCATCATCTTGGTCTCCCAAAGTGCTGGGATTGCTGGAATTACAGGCGTGAACCTTTTTTTTTTTTGAGGTGGAGTCTCACACTGTCGCCCAGGCTGGAATGTAGTGGCTTGATCTCAGCTCACTGCAACCTCCACCTCTTGGGTTCAAGTGATTTCTCCTACTTCAGCTTCCCGAGTAGGTGGGATTACAGGTGTGTGCCACTATGACTGGCTAATTGTTTTTTGTATTTTTAGTAGACATGGGCTCTCACCATGTTGGCCAAGCTGCTCTTGAACCCCTGACCTCAAATGATCCATCTGCCTTGGCCTCCCAAAGTGCTGGGATTACAGGTGGGAGCCACCACACCTGGCCTTTGCAACTTTTACAAGAAATAGTTCATTTCTTTCCTGGGAAGACCAGGGAACATCCCTTGGTTTGGAGAGTCTCCAGCTGTCTTCATATTCTGGTACAAGGAAAAGCTGGCTAAAGAATTGAGGTCTGAGTTTGGTGCGGTGGCTCATGCCTGTAATCCCAGCACTTTGGGAGGCAGAGGTGGGCAGATCACCTGAGCTCAGGAGTTCAAGACCAGCCTGGCCAACATAATGAAACCCCATCTCTACTAAAAATACAAAAAATTAGCTGGGTATGGTGGGGGAGCACCTGTAATCCTAACTATTAGGGAGGTCGAGGCAGGAGAATCACTATAACCTGGGAGGTGGAGGTTGCAGCAAACCAAGATCGTGCCATTGCACTCCAGCCTGGGTAACAAGAGTGAAACTATATCTCAAAAAAAAAAAAAAAAAAGAGGTCTGTTGTGTTCCCACAGGGTCCTCTTGTTAGAACTTGCAATGGTCAATTGTGACTGCACAGATTAGAACTTCACAGATGGTTTAATCCTACTTTCACTTTGATCTTTGACCGTCACATGAAAGTTCAGGTGACACAAGACAGATCTGAAGCTATTTCCCTGATACTTTAAACATCATTTTAAGGGAGAACAAAAGTCCTTTCATTGTCAATCCAGGTTTATTTAGATGGCATCTTGGTCAGCTTTCAGAGCCTAGGTTGCCTTGTTCATATTTTTGACTTTTTGCTTCCTTAGCTAATATGATGGGTTGGGATGAATTTACCTCTTTCTTCAAAGGGTGGTAAGTGCATCCAGTCTCTCAAGATGTGATGCTACTCATGGTCTGTTTCTGACTTTGAGATTGGACAGGCCAGTTGCACTCCTATTTATTGGTTATCTTCCTAATAAAACCTACTTCAGTGAATAGAACTGAGCTCCATGAAGGCAGGAACTACACCGTGTCCAGTGTCTCATATTGTGGTCAGTTAGTATTTTCCACAAATAAAAAAAAAAGCAGGCTCACCTACTTTAGAAAAAATACTTTACCTTTGTCTACTAAAGTTTGACTTGAAAGCTTTTAAGTTTGTCGGGTCAGGTGAAAAGCCACTCAGTAAAGTCAAACAGGTAACACCTCTCTTAGATCTTGGAATAGGCCCCACAGAAATGGATTCTTCTGCAGCCAGAGTACCTCAAGGTGTTGACTTTCCTCAGGGTTTTAGTATTATATATGCTTGTATTTTAAAATATCCATCTCTATATTCATGGAATTCTTTAATATCTTTGGCTGTTGTTAAAAGCAAGAATTGGCCACCTTGGGGGTTTGTAGACTAGTTTTGGCCCGTGACAGGAATCCTTTTTAATTCTGATCTAGCTTCGTTTATGAACTAGGTGTGGTTTGTCTCAAAGTGATTCTTGATGTTGAAAACATTGAGGACAGATTCTTGAGCAGAATTAGCAGTTATAAACCTGGAATGTGAGGTGGTTGACAGTCGAATCTGAGCTACTGGCTTGGTTCAGTCTTCTTAAAGCACAAACCATTTTCAACATCCTGTTTCTATGACTTCTAATTTTACTGTCTTTGCAACTCCATTGTAGACTAATGGTGGTGGGCTAGACTACAGTAGCTCATACAGACCCCTGCAAGGTCAGTGGAAATGGTTTCCTGATGCAATTTCTAATGAGGTAAATATGGACATGTTCTAGCCCTTCTTCTAAGCTTGGTATTTTAAAGGTTTGTTACCACTTTAGTTAAGCCAGAAGAACAAAACTTTTCCTTCGTAAGAGTAGAGTTCTGTCAAACATGTAATCATGAGCACAGTCACACTATTAAAGTCACACCACCTCTAAAAATTCCCTCATGTCTCTTTGTAGTTAACTCCCATCCCCATCTCAGGAGGCCAGTGATGTGTTTGCCATCCCTGTAGTTTTACCTATTCCTGAATGCTACATAAAAGGAAACTGTGTTTTAAGAGACAGGGTCTTTCTATGTTGCACAAGGTCGAGTGCAGTGGCTGTTCAGACATGATGATAGCACACTACAGCCTTGAATTCCTGGGCTCAGCCAGTCCTCCTACCTCAGCCTCCTGAGTAGCTGGGACTACAAGTGCATGCCACCATGCCCACTTAAATGGAGGCTTTTGAGTCTGGCTTTTCTTTTAGCATGATGCTTGAGATTTATCCCTATTGTTTATCAGTAGTTCATTCTTTTATTCCCAATAAGTATTGCATTGCCATGGATGTACAAATTTATTCATTCACCAGGTGGAAGGCTACATTGAATTCCGTTTTTGGTGATTATAAATAAAGCTGCTATATTCACATACAGATATGTGTGAATATTTTCCTTCACTTGGGTAAATACCTATGAATGGGATTACTTTATCACAGCTTATTAGAAAATACATAGATTGTTTATTAAACCGCCTGTGCACCTTTGCGGTTCCTCCAGCAATGTATGAGAGTTCAAGCTGCTCTGCAATCTAAGCAGAATTTGGCATATTCAGTTTCAATAGGTATATGTCCTTTTGCTTTTAATTTACATTTTCCCAGTGATTTATGACAGTATCTTTCTTTTTATGTTCTTACTGGCATCCACTTCTTTTGCAAAGTGTCTTCAAATATTTTACCCACTTAATTGTTTTTACAGATATAACTCATCTAATTACCTTGCTGGACTTTTAGTTCATGTCAGAAGTTTCATTATTCCAAGTTAGATGTTTCTGTGTGCCTTTTTTCTGGCTAAAATTATGTTACTCCCTTTGGTCATCCTGAGCAAATACGTGGCCTCTATTCAGATATATGTCTCTGTTAAAGGCATTACACACAGATCCAACATAATGATTGAGTTTTGCTTTGTTCAATCCCCAATAAGGTGTGGAACTATTAATAGTAAAGTTCAGTATTTTATTGGCCAAGATTATTGGTGCTTGTAGGTTGAAGAACCCATGACATTCACATGTTCCTGTTTATAAATTCTACGTGTTGTTCAAAGTGTCATTAATACTCTTGAAAACCTTCCAGTTTTATTATGAAGGATATTCGCAATTCATACCAATTCTTTTTTAACCTAGAGACACTTATTTTAACTTAATGAAACTGCAGCTCAGCCTTACCAAAGATTTAAGGATTCATGTATCAGTGTTTTTCTTTCTCACTTATACCTAATTAACCTTGTATCTTATGTCTCATTTGCTGACTCTTCAGATCTTTTTTTTGGAACAAAAAGGCTGCATACAAATTACGACAGCAACTGAGTTTTCCATGGATCATATTCACCCTTCTGAAGGCAACTTGCAGTTACAGAAATGTCCTATTGGGGCTCCTCCTTTGCCTACTTCAATTTTAAGAATTCTGAGGTCAGGAGAGGTAATAAGTTACACAAGTATGTACCTTGTAGATATCAAATGGCCATTGAGCACTTCCCCCTCCCCCTACCCCCCGCCAGCTTTATGAAAACTTCTCATGTTCATGAAGACTGGCTCTAACCGCTTCTTAAAAAAACATACTTTTTGGCCAGCAAACTACCTCTTTGGCACCCAAGGTAATGCAGGAAAACTTTGACCCAAAGTATTCCCGTGTATTATTTGCAGTAAGCTTGTCATTTATGAAATGAGAGGTGATCCCAAGGATTTTAGCGCTGAATCCTCAACTAAAATTTTATTTCCTTGTGCTGAATAGAACACATACAGATCCATATTAAAAACAGTCATCATATTAGGCAAATTCAAATCTGTCAATGTAGTTTTAGTCCAGAACCAAACCAGTGATAGTAATTACAGAGTTACCAAGCAAGCTAATTTCTTTTCCTGGTGGTTCTTTGTGTAACAGATAAGAGAAGTAAAGTAGCAGAGTACCAGTGAACATTTGGAGAAGATACTTAATTATATCCTTCCTAACCCAAGTTAGCCACTGAATAGTCATCTCATCCCAGATGGCCCATTAGGTTCCGGTGTGCTTCATCCTCTGTGAGAAAAAAACCTTACATCATTCCTTATTTCAGATGTATGACACCAAGTGAGTTATTTTCCACAAATTTCTTAATCTCATTACTGGAAAAAAAATTTCTCAAAACTTTTAGTAATGAATGTGTGCACAAGTGGCAACTGGTTATTAATCCCATGGTGAAGGATTTCCTACAAAGTACCCTTACTGTGTTTGTTTACATCAGCAGCAAGCATTAGGACACGCTATTTTGGCACCATAAGTTAGGTGTGTAGCACTACACATCAGACACCAAATCATCCCAACCAATATTTATCCATATGAACAGATAAACTGAACAAAAACATAGTTCTGATAAAGCCTGCATTCACAACCTAATGTAGTTTAAAGGAATTTTTTTCACAATTGAGGGATGCTATTTAGGATTGTTTTGTTAATAATAAAAACAGGAATTATATAGAAGATAAAAGACCATTTTTTTACTGCTATATAAAACATACCCTCAACAAGTCAAAATAGTTAAAACCAGTGTTTCAAAAACCAAAAATCACAGCCATGTTACTGTTCAGCAACTCCATTCAAATAAACCTTAGTACTGCATTCCTGAAGGAAGAAAACTGCAGCCAAGGCCAAAGCTCTGAAGTTTGCACTCTGAGAGTTTAAAAGACAGACCCTACTCTGCAAACTTTAAGACTGCCACTCTGCTTCAGTAACTCCAACCTGCCAAATTTTACTTCAATAGGTAAAGCACTCTGCTGAGAATATAAAAAGTTATAAAAGGCAATCGTAAAAGATTAAATATTGGTAGGCATGTCAGCTTCCTTTTAATAAAAACAAAAATAGTCAATGTCATCTATTTAAATAAGTATCTTTTGTTATAGAGTGTTCCAGTTATTGAAAAAGGGCCCTTAAAAAACCCAACTGTCTACATCTTTAAGCCCTACCCCTTACCCTGTAATACACATTTGAGGGAAGAGTCATTTAATGTGCAAATTAGCAAAACAAATATGGAGGAGAGGGGACTTCTTGAAATGATGTGCCCAATCAATTCTTGGTTTATTCTTTTCCAAAAAGTAAAATAACCAAAGTCTTAAAAATACACAAAACAGACCCTTCATCTTTGCATTCCTTTCCAAATAAACACAAAAAGTATGTACAGCATGTTTAATAATATGCAATATGCAAAAGCTTTGTGTTGCTGTTAGCAACATCTATACCCACCCACCCTCCTTATTCACAAATGTACCTCTACTAAACACAATTACATCACTAAGCCTGTTAGTTTGAGAGGGTCTTAAATTTGTTAAAACTGGAAAATCTTTGTATAGGGGCTCCATTCATTTGACTCAAGGTTATAGACTTCCACTGTATTCAGAAATTCATTGCCATCGAATCCTCCCACTGCATAAATGGTGTTCCCTACAGTTGCAATCCCAGCATTGCTCCTAGGTGAAGTCATATTTGCCATCATCTTCCATTCATTTCTAGTTGGATCATACATTTCCACACAACTGATGGCATGAGAACCATCAAAGCCACCACATACAAACAGTTTTCCTAAAAGAGAAATGAGATGGGGGTAAATCCAGAGACTAAACTGTAACACGGTAAAACTCCCCTAAATCCATCTTTTGCTTAAAAATTGGTGTTTTTAAAAAAATAGAAATGCCTATTCATTCTGTCAAAAAGAACTTATTAAATGCCTATTAATATGGCAAATACCCTCTAAGAGCTGGAAATCAAATCAATAAAAAACCGTTCCCAAATGGAACTTAGGCAACTTAAAAGGCGGAGGGAGAGGAAACAGTAACAGCATCTCAATTAAATACAATTTTCACAACAGCTCTGTGGTTGTTACTATTATTTCAGAGAAGAAGAAAAGAAGCAGAAGAAGCTGGACAATTACCTACAGATGCAGCTACTAAGTAACAAACCAGAATAGTTCTGTGCACTGAACTTTATATCAGCCCAATGTACAGAATTAAGACTCAAAAGAGATTATAAGAGAGCAGAAAAATATTTTAGAGCTTTCCAACTGTATAAAATGATTTGGGGGTCAGGTGTGGTGGCTCATGCCTAAAATCCCAATACTACGGGAGCCCGAGGTGGGAGGATTGCTTGAGCCCTGGGGTTTGTGACCAGCCTGGGCAACACAGTGAGACCATGTCTCATTAAAAAAATAAAATGATTGTGGTACAGAAATTTCTTCTGGAAACACAGAGTTATGACTACTTTCAAATAGATAAAATGTTAGCAATAAATATTCTGTAGCTTAGAAAAAAATTATTACTGATTTGCAAATTATTTTTTCATTTGACTATCACTTAACCAACTTGCATTCCATGTATCTGTAAAGCACACTGACAAGGCTCCAGGCCAGCAGGCTAACTGCTAGTGTGTCTACACTTAAGCTGTCACCAATTGAGTCATAAGCCTACTAAGATTCAGCCTGGTGCCAAAAACAATGCTAACTTTTAAATTATAATTATATAATTAGACATGAAATAAAAGTCAATAAAATGGATGTGGAAAGAAAGCTGTGTCTACATTTAAAAAGTTAAATGCTTTTGGAAACTTGTTAAAATAGTCTAAAGGTTGTTATTTCCAATTAGGTATGGGGTAGAAAATTGGAAAAGATTAGGGATTTCCATTTACTTTGTTTTGCAGATCAGATTATTGAAATTCTGGCTCTAAAGAAGGGGAAACTCAAAATCCAAGATGATGCATTATGGATATGGTTTATGGAAGAAAATGACTTAGAAATTCCCTCAGTGCACCCATCAAAAGACTGGTGATTTAAGTTATTTATGTCAAGTATTAGAAGTCTTTGATTAGAAAATATATTTCTAAAGGACATACCACCTTAATCTTCATTGCATCAAAACAGATGACTGATTCTGAATTCTTAACTGTACAACGATAGTTATCATTGACATTTCCTGTCAAAATTTTAGAACAAAGTCTTGCCACTATCTGTTCTTCACCTCTCCAAATACCAACACTCACCATTAAGAACAGCCACTCCAGCTCCTCGCCTAGCGACATTCATGGGCGCAATTAAAGTCCAGGTGTTATTTTCAGGATTGTAACGTTCTACTGTGTTCAGACAATTCCAAGATTCTGCACCTCCGATTATGTACAAATAACCACCAAGCTCACAGACTGCAGATTGGTGTCTCCCTACAAAGAAAAGATTATTGCTACATCTCCCAGACTTTAAGTGTGTAGTATACATACTGTTGATTTGAAGATCTTTTAAAAAATACACTTAAAGGAAAAAAAAAATCAACTTACGAATATTAAGGGGAGCACAGCTTGTCCACAACTTTGTTACAGGATCAAATACATCACAATTTTTCAGTCCTTTTTGACCATATGGATCAGAGCCACCAACGATGTATAAGTTTCCATTCAGAGCACACACTCCTATGTAAGTACAAAATAAAGTTACATACTGATAATTATCACATTAAAATACTGGATATCTCAGGAGAAAATTATTATTACCTGCATTACAACGGTTAGTTCTCAATTCTGGAACACGAATCCAGTCATCCACGTTAGAATCATACATCTCTCCACAACTCAGGTCATCTGAGTGGCCGTTTGATCCACCTACCACATAGAGTTGGCCCTATGCCAAAAGGGAGAGATGAGGATTTCTGACATCCTGAAGTTATGGGAAAAAGCTAAAATATGGGTTGCTCCTGCAAAAGAATGGGCTTACCATGAGTACAGCCATTTGAAATCGGGCTCGTGGTGTTCTCATGGGAGCAAGAAAGGACCAATGATCTGTATGTGGATCATAGCATTCGACTGTTCGAAGACATTCCTCTCTGTTATAGCCACCTGGTAAAAAATAAAACCATGAAGATTTATGTGTAAAATATTAAACTGGACCAGTGTTTCTAGGACTGTAAGTTTAAGAAATCTGCACAATGAGAAAAAGTATTAACAGTTTTTAAAGGTTGCCTTAGTTGATCTTTTAAGTGCTTGTAATAGCTAAAATATAACATCATCAGTGTAAGTAAATCGCTTAGTCTTGGCTTGAAAATTAGAAAATCAGCCATATCATAATTTTTTTAAAAATTGAAAGTTAGGCATATTCAATACTATTGTTATTTCTCTTAGTGGACTGCTGTAAAAGATGGCATATTAAACCCTCCCTTTGAAAGTCTGTATGTCATAAAAATGCCCATCTACATGCTTAGCCAGTTGAATGCTTCTGTTACATCACTCATACTTCTGTTCTTACCTGCAGCTATGAGTTTGCCATTCATCTCTGCTGTTCCCAGCCCAGATCGTGCGTAGTGCATAGGAGACATGGGTTTTTCTATTAGCTCATCTTGTTGCATCTCAAAGCTTAAACTCTTACTTAGTTTTGGAGTACTTGTTGGTGAGCTCTGTGGGCTGTTTCTCCCGTGAAGAAAAATGACACAGAATATACCATCCAGCACAGCCAGGCACAAGTAAGTGTTATCTGTAAGCACAAGAGTTCCATGTTTAAGATGTAATTACTACTTTTGCTTGGTGTATATGATCCTGAATTGGACTCCATATTCTCCATATCCCAGACTGGAACAACCTGCTCTCGTTTTCCAAATTTAATTGCTTCTGAGTTTTTTCCTCGAGTAGTCAATTTAAAAGGTATTAAACTGGCAACACTCCTTCTTAAAAATAGATAAGCTGAAAACAGTCTGGCAAGTGTAATATACTTACTTGAAGTCTTTTCCGAAGCAACGATTTTCCACTCATGCTTAGGGCTTTGTACTGTAGCATTTGGAGAAGGGAGACATCCAGCTGAACTGCTACTTATCTGCTTATGGCCATTCTCACGTGGTGCCTTTTTCTGCAAAATCAAAAGGTAGCTACAGAAACCTAGCCAAAGACCACATCTGATGTACCTTTGCTCCTGAGCTATTCCACAACACTGAGTAGCCTTCACCTATATATGAATAGCACACTAACTTTAATTCAAGCCAACACTCTGCAGATGACACAAATTAATGGCATACTTCCACCTCCACTTAATGATGAGACAACTACACCTACACAATTAGCCTAGGTAAGAAAAAGCTCAATTTAAACCATTTGAGAAACATGTTGCAAATCAAGACCTCAATAGAAGAAAGAAAAAAACCCTGTAATTGATATAAGCTCACAGATTTTTATATTAAGTATAGAATCTTCTAAAATAATGCTTTAAATTTAAAATAGAATGAATTAACAGAGAATACATTGAACCCACAGTCTTCATGAAATTGTCAAACCTAACTAAATTATGTGTACAGGTATCCTTCATACAATGTCAGGAAAACGTAAGCAGACAAATTCATCCAGTTTCTCTGAAAGTACTTTACAGGAAAAAAGTGGCAATTACAAGAAACACTTAAAGAATATTTCTTTAGGGTTACCTTATAGGTATTATAGAGTGGTTTTCTAGACAAAATTACATCAAAACACAATAGTAATCAGAAATGAAACATTACTAAAAACAGCCAGATATTCACAAAAGTAGAATATACAGGAACACTAAAAGGGGAGAAATGAACAAAGCTGCCAATTTCAAAATGATTATAAGAGAACTACATACGTGTTCTCATGTATAAGTTTTCCTTGATGGCTTCCTTCCAATGACTTTAGCCCTTGCCACTTCCAAAGGATATGATTAAACGGAATTGGAAAACGAAAGACTACTCTGAGAGGAACTGCCAAATGAACAGGTAGCACCCTTCAGTACCTGGCCCAGTGTGCTAATCCCACTTATGCTGGTCAAGATGGTCAGACCACATGGATAGGTAAGATTTCTAATGGAAATTTCTGTTGCTAGTGGAAGCACAAAGCCATATAACAAGTAATAGAGAAAAAGGTTTTGGTAGCTACTTGGAGCTATTAAGAAAACTATCAAGTAAGGCCTGAGCCATTCAACTAGTGTGGTTACAACATACATAGGCCATTTTGAGAAAAGGCAGGAATGTATCATTATCAGTGGTTATCATTAAATTCCACTCAGTTGTTTATTATGTATCTAGGTATTACTAAGTACTTTATTTACATCATCTCTTTTAGTCCAGTGAGGGTTATATTATCTACCCATTTTATAGATAAAAAGATGGAAACTCAGGAAGGTATGCATTGCCCAAGGCAATACAGCTAAAATAAAGATTAGGAGTTATAAAGATAAAACCCACCCTTTTTATACTATGACAAACTGTCATAGTATAAAACAGATTTACATTATGACAGACTTTTCCAGTTTTTCACCATTACTAAAGTTGTGAATCCATCTGTTCATATCACTTTTATGCTATGAATATTAAGAATAAAAAATAAGGTTAGAGTTATCTAACCTTATTATTCTGAACTACAAGGTACATAAAACCCCATCCCAATCTATGGGAAGAAGGGGTCCACATATCACAAATGGATGATGTTTACACTGAGGCTGTATTGGGGTTAAGAAAACTGTTCTAATATATAAACTATAAGAGGAAATCACTGTGAAAGATAAAGCCCCTATAGCAATGAAGATAACAGGCCTAATATAGAAATGCTGTTTAAATCCTTTATATGTAAAGGATACATCCCTAAACCTTATTTTACATGACCTCCCAGAGGATCTGACAGTGTGCGGTTTAGTCCTCCTTCAAACTTTCTTTTCCTACCTTAGGTAGCGTTTACAACACGATTAGATTCTTATTGTCCTCTAACTTTTCTAGTGCTTCTTCTCAACTTTCTTTTTCTATTCCTGAAGTCTAACATGTGTCTCTCTCATCCTTTTCACTTCATTATCTCTATTCATGGTACTACATTCTAATAAGTCACACATGTCAGAATCCCACTCATTCTCAAATTCTTCCTTTTCCCTAATCTCCCTAAACAATCACTAAGGCCTGCTAAGACAACCTTTCTAAATACAGATGTCTATTTAGAGACGTAAAAATAGAAAATCCATCCTTTCTCCTTCATACTCCTAGATTAAGCCCTCATTTTTTTTAAACCTTAACTACTATTGGCAATAGTCTATAAACTGGGCTCACAGACTTTTATTGATCTTCTGTGCCTGGTTATAAAAATAGGAAGGGTCCCAGGCAACAATTTTAGAAAATAAAAATCCAAAAATCAGTTGGGATATCCCAGTCCAGAGATGGCTACCTAACAGACTGTTCCCCAGTTTTTCACTATTACTAAAGTTGCGAATGCACAACTTCCTTATCACTGTAGTCTTACCTAAGGCTTCCCACTGCCTATAGGACAAAGTATAAGCCCCAGTCAAGGAGCATTTACCTACTTTCCCAGTTTTATGACCTACAATTCCAAGATTATCATTCTTGCACAGATACTCTTTGCTATCTAACATCTCTCCCTGTATCTGCTATGCAGACTCCTCTAAAACCTAAGACTGCTCAAAAGTTACCTCTTGTGTGAAATATCCCTGGCTTCTGTCCTGTCTCATTGTGTCCTCCCCTTTAGGCCTTTTATAGCTACCTCTCATAAGGCTGTATCTTTTTGCCCACACTTAGAAGGTCCTACAAGCAGAAACTGTTTTGTGTTGCCATACTCAGCATTATGGTCTACCACTTACTTGGCACTCAACTTCTGCATGTTGAAAAGGTACTTTTAAAATGTTAACTCAAAATGTTGAGAGTTAAGGGGAAAAATATCCTCAACATTCAAAATCTACAGACATAAGTTCTCAACTAATTCACATTCCAAAACTCTTAGAAAAGATATTCAGCTACTACTGCCACAGGACACCAGAGAGAGCTAACATCTGATAATGTAACCATGGAGGCTACTACTGAATCTACCACTTACCCTCTGATTTTTAAAGGAAAGCATTCCTTAGTCTGGGTTGAGTTGAATACTTAATAGCTTGTCCCTCACAAACATAATGTTGAACTAAAGTTCAAATAAAAAGAATACCTACTATATGACTATTTATATAAATTTTTCAAGCATAGCCAAACTAATGTAATGTGTCTGAAAGTAAGATAATGGTTTCCTTTGGGAGCACTATAGGGAGAAGGTTGGGAAAAGGCAGAAGAAAGGCTGCCAGGATGCTAGAAACTTTCTCTTCTTGACTTGGGTAGTGTTTACACTGGTAGGTTCACTACGTGGCAGTTATGACTTGTGTACTTTTCTGTATTTGTCCATAAACTGAAAACGTTTATACCTGAGAAGTTTTCTATTGTTGGTAATGTGTCTGAATAGTTATGTGTTTACCCATAGGGGAAAAATGAAATTGGATTTTATAAAAGGCAAAGTAATTCAATCAGCACAGTGGAACTCTACTATATTTTAATTCATTTTGCTTAAGAAACATCTAGATCAGGTTGTAACATATGGTCAACCACTTTTAAATTTAATACATTGTATAGTTAATCTTAACTATACCATTTGTAATTTCCAGTAAGACAGCTCAGTAGTTAACATCCAAAAAATTTCTTTCATAGCCATCAACAATTTAAGTCCCCCTGCCCCTTTAAAAAAAAAACAAAAAACTGAGTTTATCAGTCATGCCTGCCACAAACAACTACTTTTCATAATCTTCCCAAATAATTTCTAAATTGCTTCATCTTATTGGCCTTTACTATTTGTAATTCCTGCTTTATGAGAAAAAAAGTTTCAATAGGGTTTCCTAATTTGTTAATATCTTTTCATGTGGGAAAATACTAACTCTAAGATATGCTTGTTTTCTCCCGAAAATGTTTTTGTCCAGTTATACCAATGAAATTGGTCCACTTTCCTTTATTAAAGGAAAATTTATGCTATAAAATTCTCGAGTCAAATTTTAACCTGAGGTTACCTCAGACTGTGCAATGTGTACCTGCACAAACTGAATGTGGTCATCATCACTGCCAAACACCTCAGCCTGTCCATCTAGTAGGTTCCCATCAAGCAGCTTGTGATCAGCTGAGTAGTACAAGGTTTGAACCTGCAAAACAGCAACAGAACACCCATGTGGCTACGGTCACCATGGCTACTCCACTAGTATGCAGATCACACAAACGCCTCAAGGCAACCTCCAGTGAGCTTCTTGAGCTTCTTGACATATTACTCTGGCAGGATCCGGAGGTAAAGAAAAATACATGTCATGGTAGTAAAAATTTTAAAAAAACAAAAACAAAAAACCAAAATCAAATACAAAATCTTCCAGTACTGGCTGAAGAGTCGTTGGCTTGATTGGCTTGAAAGAAATCTTCGTTTTTTTCATAGCTTCTATTATATAACAGTAAGAAAATAAGCACTAGTACAATATATACTCTTAAAGAATATACATATTTACAATAAAACACTGAATATAGTTTACACCTTTGCAGATAAGTGGTCTGGTTTGCATAAACATATTTCCTTCCTGTAAGCAATGTCAAGAAAAACAAAGAAACAAATGCAAAAATTCAAGCAGGCTGTAGAATTATCTTCCTTGACAGATGCAAATATATAGCTAATGCATCTGACTTTCAAGTGGGAATCACAGAATTTAAAGATAATCTGTTAGCCCTTTTAGAACATAACGATGACATATTTCTACAGGCCTAACAGATTTGGTAAGCCCTCATCAAGGAACTCTGAAAGGTTTAAGTGGAGAGAGAAACTCAAGGTTACTCGACTGCTCCACCTGAGTGATTTCAATTCCCACTATTTCTCCATCAATTTTGTTTATCTTACGTATTTTTTTTTAAAGTAACCCAAGTTAAGTGAGTGACTATATGTATGAACAACACCAATGAAAAACACACAGCTTTAAAGACAAGAATCCTGTAAAGGAGTAAACACCATTAAATCATCATCGTTCTCTGCCCACAGCGGATTTTTCTTAGGAGAACTGGGGCAGGACTGCTGCTTCTTTACGTGTCAATACACTTGAGGTTTCTTCTTGTTTCTTCAGTCTTGGGTATCCTAGTTTTGTTAATTAACCTATGGGGAGATAAATCAATGGGGAGGAACAACCATTAGAAGCTTTTACCTACTTGTCAAATTTAAAGCAAAAACCTGTGAAGAAAAATTAAGAATCTACAGAAAATTTCAGTACCACTTCCCATTTCTAAAGCAAATTACATGCTACTTTAAAGAAAGTTAACAGCACATAATAAGCAAAGAAATAAAAAAAGAAAAGCAGAAGACCAAACTGAACAGTTCATTCAGCTCACCTGGACACCCCCCCTGTTTCTCAGCTTAGGGGTACCTATAGCAAAATTTAAATTCTTTAGGGTCATGGTTATAAAATAAAAGTGAAAGGGAATCCTTCATGTTATAGCAAAGTAATTTTTAAAAACGGTTGAATCCCATTTACTTTAAAACTAACCTCTTCCATCAGCTCTTCCAGACTGTCTCCATTCTCCCAGATGCTACGCTGCACCCAGTTGATTACCTTTGTATACAATTTGCCATTGCTGGGCAAGCAAACATTATCTTCAAGCATTACCTCCAACTAGAATTGGGAAAGACAATGACACATGAATCAGTGTTAGGCTTCTAGTTCTCCCCTTAATTCTCAATTTCATAATAAAGTTGTCGTAGATGCACAATTCATTCCATACATTTACTCTAATGTGTAAGGAACCAGTAATCAAAAACAAAGAAAGTAAACAAACTGGTAGACAGAAACTCATCACGCTGCTAAATAACAATATAATTTCGGTGTATTATTTCATAATCATTATTCACTTGATGAAACACAGACAAAGATTCCATGCCTGCAATTAGATAGTATACATCTGTTTATAGACTTTACTCACCTTTAACCTTGGAAGCTTAAGAAACTCCTCTTCTCCTGAAATTTGTAACAAATGCTCCTGAATATAAGCATCAACCTTATTCAACAGACGGGAGTCTCCCATACAACTTGCAAAATTTCGGTAAGAGATGCAGCTGGTAACATCCATTCTAGATAGTAAATAATCACCACAAACCTTGGAAAAGAAATATATGAGTGCCAACACTTACGTATCTTTTATTCAACAAATATATAATGTTCAATGTGTAAGCACTACGTGAAGATACAAAGATAAATGAAAAACTACTGTCTTAGTAAAACAGATGTAATAGTGGTACTAACATGTATACAAATGACAAACATGAAATTATGCCATACAGATATGTAAGTTTTAGTTTAAGGAGAGATGCAACAAATTGAAATGCTATGTAGGTTCACGTAAGTATTTTCAAGTAGAATAATTTGATAAGGCTTCATGAGAGGCAATATCTGCACTGAGCTCTACAGGAGAGATGATGTTGAATGCAGACAGAAGTAGAGAAGATGCTGCAAACAATTTAATTTGGTTGGAGAAAAGGTAACTAGGAAATAGTTTTGGAAAAACAGCAACTATATTAGGGAGAATCTAGAATACTAAATTCAGGGATAGGTGCTATAAATTAAGGAAGGATTTCTGAGCAAAGGAGTGGCATTAGAAGAAGGGCTAGCAAATCAAACTTTTTCTTAAAGGGCCAGATAATAAAAGCACTTTAAGCTTGTAGGCCATACTGTTTGTCACAACTGCTCAATTCTGTCACTGTAGCTGGAAAGCAGCCATAGACCATATGTAAATGAACACACATGACTGTGCTCCAATAAAACTTTATGAAAATAGGCAGCTGGCCTGCAGTCCTTAAGTTTACTGACCTGCATGCATTCGAGTATTAAATGCCTTTTTTCCAATGAATTATTAAGTAGTTTTTAAAAGTACTGACATTAAATTCTAGAAGGAATACTTTTAGAGAGCAAAAGAAGCTCAGAAAACAGAATTCAGGACCTAAGTTATGTGATTAACTCTTAAGAAAAACATTTATTTTAATTCATGCTATCAGAGGCTGAACCAGAGAAGACTGCTGGGAGAGTTAAGACTTTAGCCCAAAGTATCTGAGAAGTGTGACCTTGCTACATTATTACAGCCAAAGAGTTAAAATAACGTATTGACTCCTCTGAGGGAAAAAAGGGACATTACCAAGTCCTTGAGACTAACAAGATGTTTTATGACAAATTCAGCATTCCGATCTCACAAAATTAGACTCTATAAGTGATTTTATTTACTTCTGATACTCACCTGCTTTACCCGATCCATCTTCAGCTTTTTTGCTGCAGAATAAACATCCTTTACCAATTCCTTATCTGCTTTCAACCTATTTAAAAAAAAAAAGTTACTTAAGATACCAAAGCCATAAAACACAGATACTCAATTTAAATGTATGTAGCATGACTTGGAATTTCCTGAAGATATTCCTTAATTATATGGTTTACTTTAAAAGTACTTACTGAGCAGTGTAGGCATAATTCAGTAAGACTTCAACAGCTTCTGGATTGAGATCATCAAATTTAACATGAGAAATTCCGTGAGGATCGCTATCACTATTAAAGATTTCAAATAAATAGGGACTGCAGCAAGCTAGCACTGCTCTGTGTGCTAACATTTCATGGCCACAGACCTGAAATTTTGAAGAATTATAATTAGAAGTATTATGGATTATGTACTTCTCTAGCTAATTACTACATCGGATTCTTTTATCTTACATTTCTTAGTTTTCTTTTAAAAAATTTCATTAAATGCCTATGAAAAAGAAAATAAGCAAATCTAACAACTTATAGCTTTTAGTACTAACAAATTCTGTAAATTTTGAATTAAGTTGTAAATACCTGCAGTCGAACATCACAGAACTGGCCACTCTTCCTCAGGGCATTTAATTTGGCAACAGAAGACTCAATAAAATTTTCATCCTCAAACATCAAATATCCATTGGGAATCATTTTTCCTTACAAATTTGTCTAAATGACAGAAAGAAAGCCGAGTTATTTTACTTGCAAATGATGGTTTTAAAAATACATTGCTAAAGAGTAATACAGTCTCTTTATTCTCAAATTCCATCCTATAAACAACATATAAAAATTTCATCACACAAAAACTTAACTGAAACAATGTGATTAACTCTTAAGATTAATTTTAATTAACGCTATCAGAGGCTGACAAAACCACCCTACCAGAGAAGATTGCTGAAATAGTAAGACTTTAGCCCAAATTTTCTGTCTTTAGCCCAACACCCATGCTAAATGTCCAAGTCTGTGTTCCCCAATACTTTGGTCATAAGACTTTTAAAGGATTCAGACAGTAACAGGTATCTCAACAATCTGTCCAGGTTCTCATGTCTATTAAGCAAATTCATTCAAGGGAAGGACATGAAACTCCATCCTGCCCAAACCCATATAACAAGTAACCTAAAAGCCTGAAAGGGTGAAACAGAAAATTTGAGTACATATAGGTTTCCTTGGATTTGGGCTCCTGTCATTCCTTATAGTCTTCAAAATTATATATAATCAAGATTTATATGTAGAAGATTGCCTAATTTCTTCCTTCCTTGCCTAAAACACAAACTTTAAAAGTCTGATTAGTCTTGTCATGGTATCCTCAAAATGATTTTTATGAATGTTTTGAAATATATACAGTGATTAAAAAAGATGAACTTATATTCTGTTCCCTTTCGTTCATATATTCTAAATCACTTATCAGATTAGATAAATGGAAACTTAATTTTTTTTTTTTAATTTAACCATTATTTATCAACAATTGACTAATGACTACACAAAATGCATAATTAAAAAAACAGCAATAGGCCGGACATGGTCTCACACCTGTAATCCCAGCACTTTGGGAGGCTGAGACAAGTGGATCATTTGAGGTCAGGAGTTCGAGACCAGCCTGGCCAATATAGTGAAACCCTCTCTCTACTAAAAATGCAAATTTTTAGCCAGGTGAGGTGGCAGGCACCTATAATCCCAGCTCCTCACAGGGGTTGAGGCAGGAGAATCACTTGAACCAGAAGGCAAAGGTTTCAGTGAGCCAAGATGGTGCCACTGCACTCCAGCCTGGGCAACAGAGTGACTCCATCTCAAAAACTAAACTAAACTAAAATACAGTAATAGGGAGTCCAAGGCAAGAAGATTGTCTTGAGCCCAGGAGTTTGAGACCAGTCTGGGAAACACAGTGAAATCCTGTCTCTACAAAAAATATAAAAATTAGCGAGTCGTGGTGGTGGTGCACACCTGTAGTCCCAGTTACTAGGTAGGCTGAGGCAGGAGAGTCACTTGAGCCCAGGAGTTCCAGGCTGCAATATAAGCTAGGATCCCACCAGCCTGGGCAACAGAGTGAGAGCCCATCTCTTAAAAAAAAAAAAAAAAAAAAAAGGCAAGTAAGAAGTAACTGATTTACTTAAAGTAAAAGAAAAATATGAAAATGGTTTTTATACTAAAATGATTACTAACTTCTCTGCCTTTTTAAATCATATGTAAATGATTACTGACTTCTCTGCCTTTAAAAAAGTATGAAAGGTTTATTGTATTCAACATATTCTTCAGAAAAACAATGTGTCTTAATACTGAAGTAGGCAGAGAAAATTCACTTACCTACTCTGTTGGTAGCAAATGTATTTCTGGGAACTCTTAAATAATCCAAGGACAAAGGAGTGTTAAAAGGCGCACTTCGTCAGGGTATGAAGACAGGTGGTTGAAGTAAGGCAGACGTGTCTTAAGCTTTAATGGTGATTCCAAAACTATCAGGCTTGAAAATGATGTAATCAAGTCCTTAAAAGCTATAGACAGGAATTTCTTCTGTGATAATGGTGCATCATAATCTATAACAATGATAAATTTAAGTTAGATAGTCAGAATGATCAAAGACTGTTACTGATCCAGGTAGAACAGACCATGTAAAAAGTCCTGATCTTCAAGAAATTTGACATAAATGGCAAAAATATTCCCATTACATAAAAAAAGAACACAAATTCAATTACACATAAACATTTTTCATTTAACCTGCAACAACCCAAGTGATATTAAAAAAAAAAAATGAAAAAAAAAAGTCCTTTCCCCAGGGGCAGGTGCTAATGGCGTATGTTTATGAGAGGTATAAAAGTACAGGAATTACAGAACAAATGTCAATACTGGTTAACTCTGATATTCTCTACAACTAATTTCCAACTAACATGCAAACATGTGATCTGTTTTGAGCTAGCAAGCAACCTTAGGCATTATTCTATTATACTATGCCACAAACTGTTCCTAAAAACGAACTCTGCACTTCCCAGACTGTTAACTTTGTTCAAGTTCTTCTCTCTACCTGGAAAGCCCTTAACCCAACCTCTGCCAGAGCCACACAGAGCCTCTGCCAAATGCTCCCAGTTGGGAAAGCAGTTTCTTCTGATCCTCCACATACAGAACCCTTTCTGAGAGGTATTTATGATCTTCCAGCTGATCTATATCATGCTGTATTTATATGTACTCGTTTATCCTCCTTCACTCACAGGCAAAGCTTCTGTCTTGTTCATCTTTTGTATCCATCCCATCTCGTCTCTACCAGGACTAGCCTAAAAACTTAAACATAAAGATGAGTAATTTGTTGGAATAAACTAAACAGAAGGAAAAATACTGATGCCTGTACTTCGTATGATCATTTTTCTCATATACAGTAATACACTACCAATGGAATAATTCTGGTTCAAACCTAATCTTCAAGGTAATCAGTCCTCCTACCTATTCCACCGCCCTCATTTTCACATCATCAATTACTCATGTCAAATTCGGATGGTACTTATTTTTTCATCACCTGAACTGCTAGTACACCACTGTTACGTCTGAAAACGAGAACAAAGTAATAACTTACCTGAAGTATGTGCAAATATATTTATTTTTATGGATATCTTAAGATCATCTGCCTTATACATCAATAAAACAATTCTAAATCTAACAATTACATCAAAGTGAATAACCACTTACCACAAGACTCCACTGCAGTCTGGACCAGTTCTAATTCAACAAACGTACTATGTTTAGTTCAACATGTGTCCTAACACTTTTCTCTATTAACAGGTTTTATTTCGAGGAAACTCAAGAATGCCAATGCAGGTTGGAATTGTTGTGAGTGCTTACCCCTTAGGTCATACTGATTTTCTCTGCTCTACTTTTTATCTAGGTTAATTTGGCTTTTCTCTAAGAAACTAGTTCTAACAAATGTTTTCCAAATATACATAATTCTTTGTATACAGAGAGAACACACTATCCTAAAGAAAACTTACAACATTTTCATCCAAGACCTATAGCTCAAACTAAGAAAATCTTTATATATATGATACATACTGGCACAGTCAACTCACAGGCATAGCTGACAACTCATAACTTCAGTTTCATAAACTGCTCTTAAAATAAGAGTAAGAGGAAGGAGCCCCCATGCAAATTGTTATATTAAAATGCATCCTCTGAAAAGCTAAAAACATAATGTGGAGGTTTTGTACTATTTTAAACTTTGACCAGTTTTATTCATTTTTTACTTATAAACTTGCCTTGATCTAATCAAAAATAACAATGGTATCCATTTATTATATTTGATAAATTGAATGTTCTACTTAAAATTTATTTTGGAAAAAAACGGTTAAAATCACTGCAGTCCTTGGAGAAAATACTGGAGAATTTTTGGAGCAATTTGCATCAGACAAATTTGTACAATATTGTTAGGGGTTTTGCAATAAAATGAATCCTATTACATTTAGTACTTGATTTTTAATTTTTTAACTCTATTCCATGACAGATTATTAGTCCTTGATTTTTAGTACTGCAAGGTCATAATATGAACCTCATCTCTTTAATATCTACTGATCAGAGTACAAAGCTACTTGATTTTAAAAAGCCAACCCAAATCCGGATGACATATTTAAGTTAATGTAAAGTTATTTTATTCAATTATTGTCCTCATAACTATATTCCTACTTCCCACCCACCTCAAGTTTGGAGGGGATCAGATCAAATCCTGACTATAAAACCATGTTTTTTAAAAAAAGTTCACATTTACTTTCATTAAAGTGAGCTAGGGCAAATGAACAGTTTTAAACTACTCCCCAAATTGACGGGAGATCTTATTTGGTCTATAAAACTTAAGTACAGTAACTAGTGGAATATAAAAAATGGGGAAATTTTTTTCTATGAATATCCAAACCAAAAGTCCAAACATCCCAGAGTCATACAAGAGTATAAAACATAGAACTGTTTGGTATTTAAAATACACTTTCAACTAAATCTACACCTAGGTCACTATTCGTACACTTTTAAAATGAAAACTGGGATCAAATACAACATATTCAGATAAATTCAGCATACTTTAGTTCCTTACTATAGCCAGTGCAAGGGATACCAATGACTCATAAATGAGTAATTAAACTTCTTTTTAAACACCCAGAAGTTCACAGCTTAAGTGAAATACAATTCGACAGGTCTTATCAAAGAGTTATTTAAAAAGTAGTTACAATATGGCCTCTCCTAAAATTTTTCTCTAGCCTTTGGTAAGTGCAACATAAAACAAAAGGCAATCTTTTGAGGACGGTCAACTCCGACCAAATAGCCATCAACTGCATTTTTAAAAGAAAGACTTACTAAACATATGGTAGACACAAACTGAAATGGAAAGCTCGTATCATAACACAATAGAGTTAACTCAATTCCCTAGCCTTGAACACTTCACAGTCCGGTCAGAAAGATAAAACAAGCTGTGAAAATAGCTTGAACAAAAGGGAAAAAAGGTATGTCAGCAAATATATTCCAGAAACTGCAGCTATTTCGGTTTCAGCAGATTGTAGATTTGCAGGATCATATGATAATAGTGGGCAAGGAAGTAAGAGAGCCTAATTCTAAGGTTTAAACAATGGTAAGCATGGACAGCAGATGAAGGATTTAAACAAGGAAGCATAGGGCATCCTAGCAGAAAAGTAGGGGGTGGTCTAGGGGAATGAGTAAAGCATGGAAACAGGGCAGTTAGTAAAGATTCTGTATACCCATGCTCCTTCAAAGCAGTGAGGACTTAAGATATTTTATCTTAGGTATGTGCCATCCTTATTAAAATCAATTGTCAAAATTAAGAAAATAATTCCAAAAAACATAACAGGAAGTCGTTTATAGTTTGCTACATGGAGAAGGGAAGGAAGAATTTGGTTCGAGATGTTCTAATGCTGAGGTACCTGCACGTTAATAAGAAAAGTGTAATAGTGATCTAAGCATAGGTTCAGAAACATTTACAAGGTTTACAACTTGTAGTTTACAAGTATGTATTTTCTGTTGTTTTAACGAAAATCCAGAAATCACTCTTACTCATAATACTTCAATTTGCACACACTCGCACATGACATGGTGGGAAGACACCCAACTTTTAAGAATTGCTACTTGCAGGATTTGACTACACAATCATACTGCTAAAAAGTGGATGAAATGACTTACTTAGATACTTCCCTAACAGGAAACATTTAAATTTAAAAATGTATTTGCAAACTCACATTTAATGACCATCTAACAAATCCTTCAAGCAAGAAAAACAAAATCCTACCTTCCAAAATCAAATAGCCAAGAAGACACTAATTTAAAACTAAGACTAAAACCTGAAATGTTTTCTCCTGGGGGAAAAAGTTAGAGAATCAACTACAAATTAAGAAAATGGCTATAGAAATTTGTATCTATTAGTTAAGTAGAGATTTCATATATTAGGAAAATGCAGAGGAAAACAATTCCAGGGCCCCCGTTGGTCAGTGGCTCAAGTTGAGTTTACCTCTGGCTACCAAATTATAGACTTGATAAGCAGCTTGCCAGCTGGCATTAAATGATACTAGTCTCAATCCAATTCTAAAGTCCACGTTTACCTCACATCCAGACTTAAATACTAACTACTCCTTCAGAATCTTTAAGACACAAGTTTCAGCAGGCTTTTGCTTAAAAGTAATCATCAATATTTTGTTATCCCTAAATCAACTACTGGTGCTAGAATTATTAAAAGAAAGCATGGCCTGTGGCTGTCTAGTCCATGCTGCACTTATTCATCTGTTAAGAGTGGTACTAGGCTTCCAGAGTTGTCATTTATTAGTAAACAGATCACAACTCACAAATCAACGAATAGCTTGACGCCAAGGTGTTCTAACACTCCATCACCGCAACAGACTCAAGAAACAAAAATGCGCCCTTTTGGCCATCTGATTTCTCCTTGAAATATCAGCTGTCTTGGGCCGGGCGCGGTGGCTCAAGCCTGTAATCCCAGCACTTTGGGAGGCCGAGGCGGGTGGATCACGAGGTCAAGAGATCGAGACCAACCTGGTCAACATGGTGAAACCCCGTCTCTACTAAAAATACAAAAACTTAGCTGGGCATGGTGGCGCGTGCCTGTAATCCCAGCTACTCAGGAGGCTGAGGCAGGAGAATTGCCTGAACCCAGGAGGCGGAGGTTGCGGTGAGCCGAGATCGCGCCATTGCACTCCAGCCTGGGTAACAAGAGCGAAACTCCGTCTCAAAAAAAAAAAAAAAAAAAAAAAAAAGAAATATCAGCTGTCTCAAACTAATAGATACGTCCACTGCGTATTGGGGGAGGGGGCGGTAAAGGCGGTTCTCAAGTAGTGGTTCAAGTCTCCCTAGGTCCAACCCTTCGCCTGATGCCTTTCTATCATCAAGAGCTTATAATCGGAAACCCTTTACAAAAAGCGTGGAGGGACGGGAAAAGAGCAAATCTTGCCACTGACTTATTTCATTAAAAAGAAAAGGCGTCTCAGGCCTTCTTTCTCGCGCGGCCGGGTCGGCGCCCACTCCGAAGGCTGCGAGGCGAGGCCCCCAGCGCCCGCACACCCCCGCCCGGGATTGGCCAGCCCCGCAGTCACTCAGCACCGACGCGTCAGGGCAGCCGCTCCCTCCCTCCTCCCGCCCCCTTCTCCCCGCGCTTGGCAAGAAGAGCGGGCAACGTGGAGCGGGAACAAAGGACCCCGCGGCCCACGGCGATCGGGGACTCCGTGCCACCCTAGTCCAGGCCCGGGGCAGGCCGCCCGCCCACACGCACCGGGTCCCGGGAGCTCTTACAGAAGAGAATCCCACACCCCAGGCAAACCCCACGGCTAGGCGTCCGTCCTGACAGCAAGAACTCTCCTTCCGGCGGGTCATCCCTGCCCCGCGGCGCCCTAACCCAGGCCCCCTAAAGCCCTTCGAGCCAAAAAATCTCGTTCCTCCCAGCCTGCCTCCCCCGCGCCAGTGTAGAAAAGGCGCTCGAGCCTCCGCGTGCTCCGAGGCGCCCGCCCTCGGCCGCCAACGCGACTCGGCAACCATGGCAGCGCGGGAGCGCGGCCCCAGTGCGGCGCGGGCTTCACGTCCCAGAGGGCGACGGCGGCGGCCGTTCAGGGGTTCCTCCCCTGACGAGGACCCCGCTTCCGCGCCTCCCACCCTCTTCCCATCCGCCGGCGCCATCCCCTCACCTCGGATCCCGGCCGCGCCCTCTCCCTCAACTGCCGTTCCTAGAACCAGAGCGTATTACCTGGCTCATCTCTGAAGAGATGGAAACGTTCATCTCTAGAGCTTCGACGGGAAGCAGGAGGAAGCCGGCGGGAATCGGCCCACAGAAAGCGCCAGGAGGCGGCGGAAGAGGGGAGCGGTCAAGTAGAAGGACGAGGGGCCAGTCCGTGGAGACTGAGGAGCGGGAAGGCGCCACCCAGAACTCGCAGGAACTCGCTCGCTCGCAGACACAGCCGCGCCGCGGCAGCTGGCGGAGAAGCTGCGCCCAGCAGCTCCGAGCAACCGACCTCCACGCGCCACCGGGAGACACTGCCTCCGCCGCCGCCGACCGCTCGCGCCGCACCCCCTCGCACGTCACCACGTGCGCCGCCGCCGCCAACGCCTCCCGGCCTGCTTCCGGCTCCAACCCGTCTGCGAATCACAGGCGCGCCCCGTAACGATCCTGCTCTCGGCCCCGCCCCCGTCCGCGGCCCCGCCCACATCCCGCTCTGCCCTCCTCCCTCGTTGGCGCGGGTTCCTGCCTTCTCGGTGCAACTAGGTCAGCGCAAGGTGATCCTGGGGAGATAGGCGGCGCTCGGGGGGCGTCCTCGTTCGTGTTCGCGCCTTTGTCCCTCCCTCCGTCCTTAGCCCCGCACCCTCACTCCGCCCGGTGCGTTGCCTGTCCCGGAACTGCTTCCCTCCAGCCGCCCTCACCTATTCTGACTCCCCCGTGAGGCCCAATAGCCTGAGAGATCAGATGTGGCAGATTAGATTGCTCGGCGTCAGACCTACTTCTGAGCCACCGCTCCGGGCCGAAGCTGCTCGCCTGGGCTTCAGGATCTAGTCGGGCATCCTCAGCCCTTATGTTGGAAATGGAGGGGGCGGCAGCTTGTGCAGGGAGGAGGCGTGGAGAGTGAGGCAGGAGAGAGGCACTCTGAGAAGCCCAACAGCTAACCCTTTTGCCTGACTCGGGCGAGGAGATTGAGTCACTTGGGGGAAAAAAACAATTGGAGAAGTCAGAGGAGGCATAATGCTGTCCGCGGTGCCACGGGCAGCAGTTTGCCTCCGCTGGTCCCCCTCGGGCTGGTTTTGTCTGCGTGCAGCTCCTCTGTTGTTGGAGACGCTGAGTCAGTTCTTGACTGATCTTGCCCTCTTCCGGAAAAAGAGAACAGGGCTGAGAAGTGGTAGTTCCTATCCTAAGCTTCTGGGGCTTTTCAGATCAGGTGCCGAACTTGGTTATCCACCCCACCACCGTCCCCAGGAGGGAGATCCGTGAAAGCGAAACGTGATTTAAGCTGGGATATAGCGGCGGCTTCGTGAACTGAAGGGCACAGGGGAAAGTGCTTTGTTTGTTTGTTTGTTTTTTTGATTGAAGGTGAGGGATTTAGTAAGGTAAAATTATATCCAAATCAGAGTTTGGTTAAGGTTTCCACGTTAATGTCCTGTTAGGCTTAACCTGATTTGTAGAAGGCAATTGAGCTGTCTAGGCCTAACCTTGTGTTTGATCACTCACCTTAATTTGTAGACCAGACGTCCCCAAACTTTTTACACAGGGGGCCAGTTCACTGTCCCTCAGACCGTTGGAGGGCCGCCACATACTGTGCTCCTCTCACTGACCACCAATGAAAGAGGTGCCCCTTCCTGAAGTGCGGCGGGGGGCCGGATAAATGGCTTCAGGGGGCCGCATGAGGCCCGCGGGCCGTAGTTTCGGGACGCATGTAGGCATTCTAGGAGCTCTTGATCAGTGCTTCCTACCGTTTCTATCATTAACTATTTATGCTTATCGAAGCAGAAAAAAACAAATTTGGTGAGCCTTCATCTGCAATAGAAGGTGTACAACTTTGTATTCTAAAATCTTGAGGCAATGAGACTTATTCCCCCTTTTTTTCTCACAGATTTCTTGCGTGTCTCCCCGTGACAATTCAATTGTAAGAGGAAACAGGAACCAAGGTGTCTATTAGAGTGATTTTTATGTATTTCTTAAGGAGAAAAAGACTGACCTTTTTCTCCTTAAGAAAAAGGGCTCACACTGAGCCCTTGTTTTGTCTCACTGATAAGAACCGACAGCAATGTTTACTTTTATTACAAAGGAAACTATCAGGGTACATACCTTTTAAGCTCTTTTAATACAGTGGGTTTCATCCTTCCAGTGGGAGGACAAGAGTTGCCCACTCTGGGCAGGCACATCACTGTGTGGCCTGTTGGACACATGGTCTCACTTGGTGTACTCTAAATAGTGCCTTTGTGACTTCAGTCAACACTTTTCTTAAAGCTACAGTGTGCCCACACTCACTGTATTTTTGCTTTATATGGAATTTCAGATTTACTTATTACCTTCTCTATGAATAACGGCATAATTTTTGTATTCTGTTTGCCTTGCGGGGAACCTGATGGTTAATTTCAGCCTCTTAAAGTAACAAAATACGTTGTAAGATTTTGCTCTTAATATAGTGGTCTTCCTTATTCTTGGTTTCACTTTCCAACATTCTGTCAACCATGGTCCAAAAATACTATGTCACTACTCTTGCATTTGGGGGGTATCATTACCTAAAATGAGAGTTATAGGAACACAAGCACTGTCACACTACAACAGTCTGACAACCCAGACGGCAGCTGGCTAATGGCAGTCTGGCCAGGGAAAGAGCAGACTGTGCTCCTCAGAATGGTGCACAATGTAAAACTTATAAATTGTTTATTTCTGGAATTTGCTATTGTTACAATACTTATGTCATTCACCTCACTTCATCTCATCATGTAGGTATTTTATCTCACTTCACAAGAAGGAGAAGGGTGAGTACAGTACACTTAAGATGTTTTGAGAGCGAGACCATACATAACTTTTATTACAGTATATTCTTAAAATTGTTCTATTTTATTTTATTTATTTATTTATTTTGATACAGTTGCACTCTTGTAGCCCAGAGAGGAGTGCAATGGCACAATCTCGGCTCACTACAACCTCCGTCTTCTGGGTTCAAGTGATTCTTCTGCCTCAGCCTTCCAAGTAGCTGGATTACAGGCGCCTGTCACCACACCTGGCTAGTTTTTGTATTTTCAGTAGAGATGGAGTTTCGCCATGTTGGCCAGGCTGGTCTTGATCTCCAGATCCCGGGTGATCCGCCCACCTTGGCCTCCCAAAGTGGTGTGATTCCAGGCATGAGCCACAGCACCCAGCCTGTTCTGTTTTATTAGGAGTTGTTGTTGTTAATCTCTTACTGTGCCTAATTTATAAGTGAAACTTTATCATAGGTATGTATGGTATAGGAAAAAACAGTGTACTTAGGGTTCGATACTATCTGGGTCTTAGCACATATCCACCAGGGATAAGGGGGTGGGGTGACTACTGTACTTAGGCAAGATTTATTTGGACAGTGCTTAACAAAAATAAAAAGTATGAATTTCTTGACAACCTATTTTGTGTCAGGTCCTGAGAAAGATAAATCAGGAATTGGTGTCAATCTGCCATCTTTTCATTGTTCACCCTGATCCTGTTTCAGATGTTGTCTCCATTCTTAACTCTGACTTGTGTTTTGTTTGTTCTTGATGTATTAGCTTGCTAGGGCTGCTGTAACAGACTGAGTGGCTTACACAACAGAAATTTGCCAGGCGTGATGGCTTGCATGCGCCTATAATCCCAGCCACTGGTGGTGGGGAAAGGATCACTTGAGCCTGGGAGTTCAAGACTGCAGTGAGCTATGATCGTGCAGCTGCACTCAGATAGGCAACAGAATAAGACCTTGTCTCTAAAAAAACAAAAACAAGAACAAAAATCCTCCGGAAATTTATTGTCTCACAGTTCTGAAGGCTAGAAGTGTCGTCGGGGCTGTAGTCGCTCTGAAGGCTCTAGGCCACTCTCCTAACTTCTGGTAGTTCCTGGCTTGTCAACATAACTCCCGTCTTCACATGATGTTCTCTCTGGCTGAGGGTGTTGTTGAAATTTTCCCTTTTTATATGGACACCAGTGTTAATTGGATTGGGGCCCACCCTACTCCAGTATGACATCATTTAAATGAAATCTCAAACTACTCTGTTTCCAAACAAGGTCACAGTACCAAATGAGGTACTGGGGGTTACGACTTTAACATACAAACGTTGGAGGAACACAGTTCAACTCATATAACTTTAGTTCATTGTTTCTTAAGTGTGGTCCACTGACCATACTTGTTGGAATCACCTGTGTATTCTTACCAGCAATGCAGGTCCTTAGGCTTTGCGCTAGACTGTTTCCCCTGGGGAGCTTTTGGCAATCCCTGGAAACATGACTGGGGAGACGTGCCGTAGGTATCTGGTGGACCTGGAATGCTGCTGAACATCCTACAAGGAACAGTGTCCCACAACAACAAAACATGATTTCACCGGCTGGGCAGGGTGGCTCACGCCTGTAATCCCAGCACTTTGGGAGGCCGAGGCAGGCGGATAATGAGGTCAAGAGATCGAGACCGTCCTGGCCAACATGGTGAAACCCTGTCTCTACTAAAAAAATACAAAAATTAGCTGGGTGTGGTGGTGCGCACCTGTAGTCCCAGCCACTCGGGAGGCTGAGGCAGGAGAATTACTTGAACCCAGGAGGTGGAGATTGCAGTGAGCCAAGATTGGGCCACTGCACTCCAGCCTGGCACCTGGCGACAGAGCAAGACTCTGCCTCAAAAAAGAAAAAAAAGATTTCACCTAAAATATCACTCGTGCTAAGATTGAGAAACCGTGTCCTAAAATTGGTAAGTATAGTCTCTGGGAAAGTGGCCTGGAAACCCACATTTTGACAAACATCCTAGCATCTTCTACCCCTGCTAAAGCCAGAAAACCACCACAATTACAAAAGCCTTTTCTAGGCATGTGAGTATGCTCCATTTCTCCTAAGATATTAGTCAGTTCTCTTATTTATTAACCATACTAATGATGATAAGCTGATTTCATTCAGTATTACTACTTAGCAATTCAGTTTACCAGTCATAGTCTTAATATTAAATTGGAGTCTTATTTACGTTTAAAACTTCTATGCCACCTCACATTATTTTTGATCAACTGTCTGCATTTTCTGGGTGGCATTTGCCTAATGAAAAACTGTTGCCAATTTGTCACTTGGCAAAGAAAACAATGTTTTGCCTCCTCCAGTCTGCTAGTTTCTCCTATGCTCTAAGTGACTGACTTCTGTTTCATACATTTCTTTTGTCCCTTGTAGTCAGTGCTGCTGTTCTCAATTTTCTTTCTCTTCTTTCCTTATGGCACTTGAAAATATTTTTAGGGTATATTAATGGTGTCTTAAGAGCTGAAACAAGAAAATGGTAGGGTCATAAAAGGCACAAGAAGCCTAGGGAAAAATCTTAAAACTTCCATACTTACTTCCACTAAAGTGGGTCATTGGAAATTGTGTTGCAATGCATAACAAATTGAGAACTTGATGCTGCCGTAGAAAAAAAAATGGTTTTTTAAATTAGTTTCCCTTTCAGAGAAAATCTTCCATTTTCCAGGTAAGGCTTCCATAGATACCTCATCAAAATAAGGCAAACTGTGATTACTTTAAAAAAAAAAAAAATCCAAGGATTTGGGCAAGGTGGCACCTGCCTGTAACTCCAGCTACTTAGGAGGCTGAGGTGGGAGGATCTCTTGAGCCCAGGAATTCAAGACCAGTCTAGGCAACATAGTGAGACACCCCCTTCCAAAATATAAAAAAAATTCAAGGTTTATAATTCTCCAAATACATGCCTCCGAATACTTTAGTCTTGAATTATTTCTGCCAGCTATTATGTTATCTAAGCAAACTATTTTACTAATGACTTTTTGCTAGTTTTCTAAAGTTATTATTGTTAAAGTTTTTGAGAA
Source organism: Saimiri boliviensis (assembly GCF_048565385.1). Classification (NCBI taxonomy): domain Eukaryota; kingdom Metazoa; phylum Chordata; class Mammalia; order Primates; family Cebidae; genus Saimiri; species Saimiri boliviensis. The sequence goes on along the minus strand of NC_133467.1, from coordinate 9,557,025 downwards.
CAATTTTATCCTCCTCATCCAACAACCAGGATTCCCTAATAGTTTCTTTTTCTTTCAACAGTTTCTTAGGAATTAAAACTTCTTATGTCATTCAAATATGTATCCCATCACATAGTATAACCTTCAAGCCTGCTCTGTCTTTGGATTTGTCATATTCAGCCATGAGCTCTGATGGATAGTGTGGGCTTAAATCAAAAAAACTGATTTTTTAATTAACTTGATTGCTGAGAATAAGCAAGCCATGGAATAAGCAGCCTTTATACTAAGCTGTTTTTAATGTAATCACTAAATCAAACGTATAAACAAAAATGTGGTAACATATAGCACAGTCTATACAGCTCAGTTCAGAGAGAGATCTTTTGTAGTGATCACATTCAAAACTGGATACCTGGTGAATGAAAGTTACCCAGTATAATTCAATTGGACTATTCAGGAAGTAGTGCTTCAGGAAATAACAACAAAAAGAAGAATAATTCAGTTGGACTAGCTAGCCAACTGTTGCCTGTGTAAACTGATCACTCAACATGAAGTCAAGAGACTCCTTCAATGAAAAAACAAGAAAGGACAGAGCAGTTGGTTGTAACATCAGTTCTCCTTTCTTGTATACTATTTCTTATTGTCTGAAGAAGAGCAGAGTGAAGTACAAGGAGAAAATGACGTTTTACAAGAGTCGAGTGAACTGGGCTTTCTTTCCTTTTTTGAGACGGGGTCTCATTTCAGTCACCCAGGCTGACGTGGCAAAATCACAGTTCACTGCAGCCTCAGCTTCCCTGTAGCTGGAACTACAGGTGCATACCACCGTGCCTGCTAATTTTTGCATTTTGTGTAGAGACACGGTTCTGCCATTGTTTCCCAGGATGTTCTTGAACTCCTGAGCTCAAGCAGTCTACCCACCTCAGCCTCTCAAAGTGCTGCGATTGTAGGTTTGAGCCAGGGCGCCCAGCCTGAATCAGGCTTTCTAACTAAAAAACATGGAAAGTCACAAAGCTGTTAGCTAGAGGTTCCTGCCCCTTGAGAGTAATTCCTCCCTGCTGTACCACTACAAAGTCGGTGCCATTGGGGAAATAATTACTGAATGAAATGTTTTCTTTCCCAGCCATACCTATCATCTTACTAAAGAGAAAAACGTGAAAGGAAAACTGTTGTGGCAACATATTCTACCAACAGGCCTTATTGGGTCCCGATGCCTGAGTCACCCTTGTCCCACAATAGCACTTTGTTCTCAATACCTTGCTCCTGTCCTTTTAGACCCAGTCGGTACCTTTTCAGTTCAAAGGAGTGGGCTAGAATCATGGAAAGAATGCTAGACTTGGGGCAAAGTTCAAATCTTGGCTCTGTAACTCAGCTACCTAAGGCAGATATCTTGCCTTCTTGGTGATTGTTTTCTAATCTTTAAAATGGGAGCAATAAAACTTACCTCACAGAATTAAAGTTGGTGCAGACATTTACTTCTAATGGCAAAAACTGTAATTAATTTTGCACCAGCCGATATATACTTGGCGTGTAGTGTTTTGAGTAAATATTCGTTTACTTATTTATTGTAAGACTTCCTCCAATTATGCCAGCATATATGGCTTTTCTTCCAAATCTGTGAACCCTGACACATCATTAATAACACTTATTTGATACTTAATCCACTGCAGGGTACTTTTATACTTACAAATTTAAGAATGAAGTGATTAGAATCTTTGAGTACATGGCAGCAAGCTAGACTCCTAAGTGGGCTGTGCCTCTGACCTCAGTGTTGGATGAATTAATGTCATAATCACCTGTGCCTCTTGTAGCTCTCTCTGTTAATAGGAAACTGCTGTGGGAATGGGATGGCAACCCTGTTTTGCCTTGTGCTTATCTCTATGGGGATAAAGACCATGGTTCATTTCGCTTCTCACCATCGTTCCTATCATAGTGTTTTTGCACGTAATTTTTGTCTTCTAAAAAATAGATGAATTGAAACTTTCAGAAGTGATTTTCTTTATGTCAGTTGAGTAGGAAATTTTCTCTTCTGCAAATTGTACATCCATAAATTCATTCCAGATAGAGTAAAAATAATAAAAGCTTTTAAGGGGATCCTGTCAAATTTTAAAATGATTTCTTCAAGAACTTATAGTGTCTTCGGTGATTTAAGAGCTACTAAATCATAAAACTTTTATTATTTTTACTCTATCTGGAATGAATTTATGGATGTACAATTTGCATGTTAAATATAAATGAAAGAGAAAAGTCTTTCAATTTACAGACATTTTTTAAATGTACCAGATTGTCTCCTGGGAAATTAGCTTCATTAATTGGCCACATTGTCACTACTGTATATAGACATTTCTAGATAATCTCTTAGTGGTCTCACTAAGTTTAAAGCATGATGCCCCCACACCCAAAGAAACAACAGTGAGGACATGCCTTAGGGTCTACATCAGAAAAGCCAGTTATATAAGTTAAGAAAATCCTAAAAGATATCAAAGAACCATGATCATTTCTTTGCCATCTGATACCACTTTATACTTAAAGTGGTATAAAGAATGAAATTGAAGTTATTGAAAGGTTAGGCCAATCAGAATGAATTGAACGCTTTTCAGAATATTTGTTTTACAGACAAAAGGGTACAGTGCTTCCTCTGTTACTTCCAAATGAGCTGATAGAAAAAGTGCCTGGAATTCAAGTTATCTTAGACCATGAGGTGACACATCAAGGATGACCAGAGAAGTGCCATAGAACCAATCTAGCTCCCGGTGACCTTTGAGCTGCCACACACACTCAGGACTCCCAAACTCCAGCCTTCCTCCTCATTTGTTTAAGCCACAAGTGGAAATGGAAATGGCCAATGTAGTGATACCTGTCACTTTCTAAAAGTATCTTTTTTGTATCCTCTTCTTTCCGTTCAGTTGATTTCATTTTCTAATACAGTAGCGGTTTGTATTTCCTCAAGTCTACACTGTACACTTGAAACTGGTACGGTGCCAACAGTTTCCATGCTGAAGACTGTTCCTCATTCTACCAGGTTTGCAGTAAGCTGTTTTTAGGTGATGCTGATTAAAGGTCAAGCCCACTTGTAAAGTCTACAGCCTCAAATTTTGACCTTTGCAATTTAGAAGGTTAAGCCCTACTCACCTCGCTCTTATCTGACCATTTAATCCAGGACTACATTATTTTTACTCTCCCAAATGGCATATTAGTCTACTTGATGGGTTATAGCAAATATTTACTGAGTGTCTGTTTTGTGTAAAGCATTGTGCTGAATACAGTGAAGTTTACAGATGGGTTGCGAAGTTTTTGATTCTTTTAGAAAGCAACCAGTTTATTGAATAGGGTAGAATCTGTGGGGTACAAATGGGGAGTGGGTTTATTTTTTTCTGACCTTCAAACATTCACTGATCACTCTTTCATTCTTGCCCTGTCGATAACCCTGCACATCCCAAAACTTTTTAGTCCTTTTGGGTATTTGAGGTTCATTTTCAGATAGTAAAAGAAAAATGAATACAGTGAGGTCTAAATGAAGCCTTTTTTCTCACATGTAATTCAGAGTTTTCCCTGGCTTCCCCAACCTCCCAAGGCTCAGGCACCCGCAGTGGGCTTGGGGAATGTGATCTTTCTCTGACTGTTACTTTACTCTTTACCACATGGCAGTAAATGGCAACCCCATTTTAATCTGCCTTCTTAATTCCTGCCACTTTTCCTCGTTGCTCATTTCTTTCCAGTTCCAGTGTCTTTCTTTCCATCCCAGAATATATTAAGCATGTTCCAAGAACCTTTGGATTTACTGTTCTTTCGGCTTAAAGCCCTTCCTTCCAGCTAGCTGCAGGGCTTGCTCCCGCACTTCAGGCCTCTGCTCAAACATCACCTTATCCGCAAGGCCTTCCCTTACTCTCTCAAGAGACACATGTCCACAACCATCATTTCCTTACTCTGCTTTATTTTTCTCACCTCACTGTCTGCTAAATTATACTTCTGCTGTGAAGTTAGGTGCCTGTCTCACCTTCTGCAGGTGGCTTCTAGCTTTATGAGGGAGGTTGGGAGATAACACACTGTCTTAGTCCGTCTTCATACGGCCATAAAGAACTGCCTGAGACTGGGGAATTTATGAAGGAAAGAGGTTTCATTGACTCCCGGTTCAGCATGGCTCGGGAGGCCTCAAGAAACTTTCAGTCTTGGCAGAAGGCGAAGAAAAAGCAAAGCACCTTCTTCACAAGGCGGCATAAGGAGAAGTGCCAAGTAAAGGGGGAGGAGCCCCTTATAAAACCATCAGATCAGCCAGGCGCTGTTGCTCATGCCTGTAATCCCAACACTTTGGGAGGCCAAGGTGGGCAGATCACTAGGTCAGGAGTTCAAGACCAGCCTGGCCTATATGGTGAAACCCCATCTCTATTAAAAATACAAAAATTAGCCGGGTGTGGTAGAGGGCACCTGTAGTCCCAGCTACTCGGGAGGCTGAGGCAGGAGAATTGCTTGAACCCTGGAGGCAGAGGTTGCAGTAAGCCGAGATTGCACCACTGGACTCTAGCCTGGGCCACCCAGAGTGAGACTCCATCTCAAACAACAAACAAACAAACAAGCAAACAAACACCATCAGATCTCCCGAGAGCTCACTCAGTAGCATAACAGTCTTCCCTTGACACATGGGGATTACAATTCAAGATGAGATTTGGGTGGGGACACAGAGCCTAACCATATCACCCTTCTCTCTCTGCGAGGAGGGGTGAAAAAAGGCCAGCACATTCTTTACTCTTTTGAATTCCTGTTCTCATTGACTTTGGCGTATAGAATCTGGAGGTAAGAGTTTTATAAATACTAGACTGATCTGGCTTTTTATACTAAGTGACAAGGATGTGTCAGGCACCTCCCTTTAGAATATGAGAATAATTGTCTCATTTTCAGCTTTGAGACTTAGGCTAAAATATAAAGAAAACAAAACTTCGTTCAGCATGCTGTAAATAAGAACTTTCCCAGAAATAAAGCTAGCATGATTTAATTGTCACAAAGAGAACACTTGAATTTAAGATAACCATTATGATATGACAGATGGCTCCATGAATTCAGGATGTCCAATTTTTAAGAAATAGGATCTGAAGTATTTACACAGATCAAAAGCAATATAAAATTTGTGATACAGTTACCATGATGGAAATCTATTGTTTCTGGCTGTCTAGCATTCACTCCTCCTTCTTGGACTATAACCCTTTAGCCACAGTGAATGTTCATTAATAGATATGTGACCAAAACTGGTCCAGTTAGAATGAGTCCTTGACATTGACTGGACAGGAATCTGGTAGATATATGTCTGGTGTTGCTGGGGCCATCACATGGAGAGAAGCTGCCTTCGAGTAAAGCAATGAAGAGGAAAGGGCTTGTAAGATGAAAAAGGCCAAGACTAAGGTCCGGTGGCACTGGCCCTGGATCCAGTCATGACTGAAGTCAGCGCTTAGACTTGTTCTCACGTAAGTCTATTAACTTCCCTTTTTTTTTTTTTTAAGCCAGGTGACTTGGCTTGCCATCACCTGTAACCCAGTAGTCCTGGCCGTTGCCATGCCGCTTCTCAGCTTGAACTGCTGCCTGCGGTGCGTTGTCATTGGAGTGGCTGTGTGTTCTTGGCATATTTTCTCAAGGTAAGTGCTAACTGAAAGAATTTATTAATGTCCCGTTCTGGGATTCTCCTGGCTACTGGGCACAATAAAAGAAATACAGTTAGTTGTTTTGGAAATTCAGCAATGTTATGTTTGGATGCATGGTTATGTTTGTGATTCTGCATTTTACTGTTCTGTATATGTGGCTGAAGAAATTTTCTTATTCATTTTCCGTAATAATCCAATATAGCAAGTTTGGCCAGGTGCGGTGGCTCACATCTATAATCCCAGCACTCTGGGAGACTGAGGTGGGTGGATCATTTGAGGTCAGGAGTTTGAGACCAGCCTGACTAATAGGGTGAAAACTTATCTCTACTAAAAATGCAGAAGAATTAGCTGGGCATGGTGGCACATGCCTGTAGTCCCAGCTACTCGGGAGTCTGAGGCAGGAGAATCACTTGAACCTGGGAGGTAGAGGCTGCAATGAGCCGAGATTGTAGCACTGCTCTACAGCCTGGGCAACAGAATAAGACTCTGTCTAAAAAAAAAAGAAAGAAAAAAAGGCAGGTTTACTTTATGTATGTATGCATGTATGTATTTAGAGACAGGGCCTGACACTGTCACCAGGCTGGAGTGCAGTGGCACAATCTTGGCTCACTACAGCCTCCATCACCAGGGCTCAAACCACCTTCCACCTAAGCCTCCCAAGTAGCTGGGATCACAGGTGCACACCACCATGCCTGGCTAATCTTTGTATTTTTTTTAAGTAGGTTTCACCATGGTTTCCAACTCATGAGCTCAAGTGATCCACCTGCCTCAGCCTCCCAAACTGCTGGGATTACAGGCATAAGCCACCATGCCTAGCCTACGTTATTTTTAGTCATCATTTTTACTAGTTAGTCTTTATAAAATATGTGACTATCCTTATTAATCTTTTGTTCTGATATATCTTATATACGTAACTCTGAAGGTATTAAAAGTGTTTTCTTTTACAGAACCCAAAGTCCTTCCATATTAAAAAGAATGTGTTCCTCCTAGTGCCTAAAACATAGTTCTCTAGTAAAACGAGTTCTAAAGTCATAGCCCAGTCAGAGTCATTTATGTCTTTGAGAATTCTTGGCAATGCTGCTATTGGGAACATTTTCTGGAAGAAACCGGAAATTATCACTAATACTGTGACTTTATACATCCGCCAAAGTTCTGACATTTTTTTTTTTTGACACTTGTGCCTGTAGTCACTTTATTTCATTAAAAATATACTTGTTTTAAAGATCCTATAAATAACCACCCACTGATGTGGGATATAGGTCACCTCTCGGTGTGGTATTTTTTTTTTTTTAATTTAAAGCAGTATTTCTTTTTCTTTTTCTTTCTTTTCTTTTTTTTTTTTTTGAGACAGAGTCTTACTCTGTCACCAGACGCCAGGCTGGAGTGCGATGTAGGAGCCTTATTGATCACGTAGTAGTTATAAGAATGTCCGATGTGATGACATATACAATCTAAACCAGACAGGCTGATTAAGAATTTACATAGCCTGGTGTGGTAGCTCACGCCTATAATCCCAACACTTTGAGAGGCTGAGGCGGGTGGATTACCTGAGGTTGGGAGTTTGAGACCAGCCTGACTCATATGGAGAAATCTGTCTCTACTAAAAATACAAAATTAGCCGGATGTGGTGGTAGGCACTTGTAATCCCAGCTACTTGGTAGGCTGAGGCAGGAGAAGCACATGAACCCAGGAGGTGGAGGTTGCAGTGAGTGGAGCTCATGCCATTACACTCCAGCCTGGGCCACGGTACAAGACACCCCTTCAAAAAAAAAAAAAAAAAGGAGTTTGAGACCAGCCTGACCAACCTGGAGAAATCCTGTCTCTACTAAAAATACAACATTAGCAGGGCGTGGTGGCACATGTCTGTAATCCCAGCTACTTGGAGGCTGAGGCAGGAGAATTGCTTGAACCTGGGAGGCAGAGGTTGCCGTGAGCCAAGATTGCACCATTACACTCCAGCCTGGGCAAGAATTGTGAAGCTCCATCTCAAAAAAAAAAAAAAAAAAAGAAAGAATTTACATAATGTAAAAGTATAGTCCATGTCAAAAGTGAGACGTGGACAGATACCTACAGTGGGGAGGGTAGGTGATGGGACTCCCTTTAATGATCAGCTGAGTGCTCACGTGCAGTTATGATGCTTTTCCCCATTCCATTGCAGAAAATAACTTTCACTAGCAGATACAAGTATCCCATATACATTTGGCACACAGAGTACATTGTGACCTGCTAAATGTACAATCTAAAGTGGTCTAACTGTGATTTTTCTGTGATACTCCCGAGAAAGTAGTAAACAGCAAACCCCATGCAGGCAGCTGGAAACACTGTGAGCTTTTCCTAGTTTGAGCTTGGAAGATGTTTAACTCTTGACTTACATATTTGTAAAGAGCCTGTTTCCTTTTGCTATGTTTTCCTCAGAATGGACCTGCACTTGGAGTGGGGGAATTTTTTAAAAAGATATTTATTTCCATAGGTTTTGGGGGAACAGGTGATATTTGGTTACTTGAGGAAGTTCTTTAGTGGTGATTTGTGAGATTTTGGTGCACCCATCACCCGAGCAGTATATACTAAACCTAATTTGTAGTCTTTTATCAGAGTGGGATAATTTTGATAGTTGTTTGACCTAACAGTAGTAACTAAACTGCTTTTCAAAAATATATTTTGGCTTGGTGCGGTGGCTCACGCCTGTAATCCCAGCACTTTGGAAGGCCGAGGAGGGCAGATCACAAGGTTAAGAGATTGAGGCCATCTTAGCCAGCATAATGAAACCCCATCTCTATTAAAAATATAAAAAAATTAGCTGGGCATGGTGGTGCACACCTGTAGTCCCAGCTACTCGGGAGGCAGAGGTGGGAAAATTGCTTGAACCAGGGAGGGGGAGGTTGCAGTGAGCCGAGATTGCACCACTGCGCTCCAGCCTGGGCAACAGAGGGAGACTCTGTCTCAAATAATAATAATAATAATAATAATATTTTAGTCACACAATTAACATAAAACATGGGTCATCTATAACTCTGTGCTAAGAGGTAGAAAGGAATGCATCTGATTTTTAATGTTTTTAGTTTTCATTTTCTGTAATTTCTAATACTGTTCTAAAGAATCAAATGGATACAACTGCTTCATTTACCAAAGGAGGCAGTAGTTTGAGCTCTTAGATTAGAGAAAACACAAAACAAGAAACGCCCCTCTTTTTCTCTAGGGCCTTTAAAGAAACTAGTCCAAGTTTATCTATAGAGCAGTGGTGTTTTTCTGTGTAACTGTCTGAAGAACAAACCAAATAAGAACATCTTAACATGACAAGAGCATTGCCTTTTGGAATATTTCTATTAGGAATTAGGAATCTTTACCAGCAGTTCACAGTCAGTCTCGTTTTCTTATATGCCCCATGTTCTCTGTTTTGTGCCCAATCTTATGGCAAAGGTATTTTGGAGGGGGTTGCTGGACAATTTATGCTTAGAGGTCTTCTTAACAGATTTCTCTAGTTAAGTAGGAACCCTTCTGATAAAACGTGGCAGGTTCTATGAACCTAAAGAGAGACTCAGTGTCTCTCTGAATGCCTTTAAGTCACTGCTCAAATTGCAAGTGCCTATTTGGGGGGAAAGCATTAAAATTACTTGAAAAATTATTTCACTGGCAACTTAGAATGCAAAGTATTTTATTTTTGAACTTCTAAGATTTGAAAACAAGATAGCCTAGGATAAATAATACAGTTGTCTAAAACTGAATGTGCTCATTTAGAGCTCAGTTTTTCTGCCTGAAATACAGACACAACTTTCTAAAACTCCTAGGTGGGATCTTTTGATGGTCTGTGATTAGATGAACGGATCTATCTCAGTTGGTACCATCCCTTTTTTATCCTTTATTTTTTTTTTACCCTCTGGGAAGGATTTAAACATTCTAGAATAGATGCATTATGTGTGTGTGTGTTTCTGGTCTTATACTGACAGTTTCATTCCAAATGTCTCCCTAGAGGTATATACTGTCACAGACAGGAATCTGTCTTCATCCTTCTCACTTTCACACACGTCAGAAATCAGCATCAAAATACCAAGCTGTGGGCGGGGCGCGGTGGCTCAAGCCTGTAATCCCAGCACTTTGGGAGGCCGAGGCGGGTGGATCATGAGGTCAAGAGATCGAGACCATCCTGGTCAATATGGTGAAACCCCGTCTCTACTAAAAATACAAGAAAAAAAAAACTAGCTGGGCGTGGTGGCGCGTGCCTGCAATCCCAGCTACTCAGGAGGCTGAGGCAGGAGAATTGCCTGAACCCAGGAGGCGGAGGTTGCGGTGAGCCAAGATCGCGCCATTGCCCTCCAGCCTGGGTAACAAGAGCGAAACTCCATCTCAAAAAAAAAAAAAAAAAAAAAAAAAAAATACCAAGCTGTGTCTGCTCACCACTAGAAAGAGGGCTTGATTACCATCGACCTGTAAAGGCCTTCTAATTATCTTAATGGGTTTACTCACGTTGACCTGATCAGGTACAAAATTACGTGGTTTTCCAGGACAGGAAGTTGCTTCTCTCCCCTGTGTCATTCTTTTGTCACTGGGATTTTAGTAGGATGCTGCTGTGAGTTAAGTGAGGCATCCACTCTTTGTTTGCAGGAGTGGCACTGCTGGAAGGTCTTCTCCAATCTTGTGCTGTGCAAGGCTGGGCAAGGGCTGTGGCCAGCAGAGGGTCCTGGCCACTCCAGGTAGTGACAGCGACTGCTGCAGATCTGACTTGGGCAACAGAAGCTTTCTTTGTCCAAAGTTCTAACTTGAATTTCCTGCATTCATTCACTCATTCATTCATTCATTCATTCAGAGATGGAGTCTCACTCCGTTGCCAAGCTAGTGCGCTACGGTGTGCTCTCGGCTCACTGTAACCTCCGACTCCCTGGTTCAGGTCATTCCCCTGCCTCAGCTTCCCGAGTAGCTGGGACCACAGGCATGCGCCACCACGCCCAGCTAATTTTTGTACTTTTAGTAGAGATAGGATTTCACAATATTGGCCAGGGTGGTCTCAATCTCCTGACCTTGTGATCTGCCTGCCTTGGACTCAAAGTGCTGGGATTATAGGTGTGAGCCACTGCGCCCTGCCTTCTGCTTTTATTTTTAAAAGAAAATGTTTGTTGGAAGAAATACCAACATTTGATACGAGTTTTGAAATCAAATTTATTGTAGATTCAGCCAGAGGGAAAAGCCTTGAGGCGCCACGTGCCATAAAATACTGTTCAGGGCCACGTTTTGGGTTCCTTCTCATAGGAATGTGGAAAAGCCAGAGAAGTACCTAGGAAAGGATTACCAGGTAGAAAATAGGATAAATAAGGAAAGGCCTGGTGGTTCCTTTACTAAAACAGGAAAAATTGACCGCAAAGTCTCAAGTCAGCTTGTTTAATTAAGCAAATGCTGATTACATGCTTATCATACACCAGATACTGTGGTAAGGTTTGTCCTATGGGATCAGAGTTAGGTATTGAAATAGATGGCTATAATCACTGTGATATGCTGAGGGAAGATAGATTCCAAATGCTATTGGAACCTGGCAGAAGGACAGGTGAGCCAGAGATCAGGGAAGATTCCAGAGAAGGCAGGGTTTGACCTGAGGCTTAAAGATGGGTATGAGCTTACCTGGTGGATAGGAGAAGACATTTAGAAAGCATGTGCAAAATAAAAACAGTATGTGTGAGGACTCCTAAATAGAGTATGACGGAGGGAGGGTAGAAAGAAAGCAGGTTGGATACCAAAGAAAGGAAGGTGAAGCTGGCACAGTAGTGCATGCCTGTAATCCCAGCTACGCAGGAGGCTGAGACAGGAAAATCACTTAAGGCCAGGAGTTCCAGATCAGTCTGGGTGACATAGCAAGACCCTGTCTCTAAAAAAAACAATAAAGGTGAACAGGGAAAAGGGTACCTTCCTTGCCACAGTTATTCCTTAGAATTTGAATTGCCTTATTATTATTATTATTATTATTATTATTTTAATTTTTAGTATCTGGAAACAACCCATTCTATGAAATAGAAAGCACATTCCCAGCATTTGGATTGTCTTAAAGGCAATGAGAAACTAATTAATCTAGGGAGGAATATTATTATATTTGCTTTTTTTTTTTTTTTAAAGTCTTTGTGGATGGTTTTCTTAAAGAGAAGTCTGTTGAGTTCTCTATATCCACAAGGGAGAAAGTAAGAGGGAAAAGACGCAGGGAATGAATTGTTGCAAGAAAGAATTGGATTAGACAAAGGAAAACTTGAACCTGTGGGCATTAGACAGAGGTTATGAAGGGAATTGGTAGCCTTTTCAGACTGAAGATGTTTTGTAAAAGGTGGTCGTCGCCTTTCACATTTTAAGTTTTTTGTTTCTGGTTGAGGTTGGACGTGTTCAGACTTCCTATGGTGTATTCTTTGGAAGAGTCATTCTGTCTGTTAACAGAGGAAACAGAAAACAAAGTTTCAGTGCTCCCCGGAAGTTTGGCTTAGGCACAACTGAATAGGCCTGTTTCTTGCAGTATTTTTTAAAACAACGTTTAATATGATAATAGAAACTATGAATATTTGAGTGAAACATTGGATTCAGGGTCTCTAAACTTAATTGATTACAGGATCCCTTTTATATAAGGAACTTATGTTCTTCTAAGGAGCACTCTTGGTAAAATACTGAACCAGATACATTTGATTTGGTTACAAATGCTAATCTTCTTCCTTAAGTTCTGAAATCCTAAAAAAATAAGATTTGAACTTACTTATTCATTATGGAATTATGCTCATCCATTCAATATCTGCCTTATCTGGGGCATATATAAGCTCTTAGGTCTGTTTATATTTAATAATAACTATGCAGTGATTATTTTTCAGAGTCCTGAAGGATGGATAAGTCAGATAAAATATGGACAGATATAATCTCCACCTTAAACTCAAATCAAACTAAAATCCTAAGGGCCAGCTTGGTAGAAAATACAGCAAGTCTACTTACTTCAAAGAATGAAAGGAAGAGAGGGAGTAGATAAACCGTCTCTTATCTCCACACCTGGTATTTTTTGGTACATGTTAAAACTCAGGAGGTTAGCATTCTAATGTGTAGTCAAAGAGAGATGGAACTCTGGAGTCATCTAAAGAATGTTGTCTTGGGAACGTAACATTTAAGTGCCAGGAATAAGATTTGGGATCCTCAGCAAACTCTAAGTCCAATGCAGTGGCACATGCCTGTAATCCCAACTACTTGGGATGCTGAGGCAGGAGGATTGCTTGAGCCCAGGAGTTCAAGGGCAAACTAGTGAAACCTCATCTTCAAAAACAACAACAACAACAACAACAACACCTAAAATACATACAAAAAACCTTCAAGAACTAGATTTTTTAGTGATTAATCCTAGGGTTGCAAATAGATTTTTTCTTTTTTTTTCCTCTGTGCATATGCTTACGCAAGCAAATACATTTTAATTGAGATAGTTAGATGTCAATTCTAGTTAGTTGTCAATGTTGCTTGGAGTATTCGAGCGATAAGAGTTGAGACTGAATCTCAACTAAATCCGTGAAACAAATACGGCAATCGGCGAGCAGTATCTGCCTTATCTGGGGGAAACGTGTGAAGCTCCCCATTCTTGTAGTTGCCACCCCCTTTCTAAGTTATACTCGAAGTATGTTAGGTCGTAAAGGGTGCTGTGAGCTGGTTTGAATCAGAAACAATTTGAGAAATAGAATGATTGACAGTATCTTGTCAAATCACGCAGAGTGTATATAACGCTATAGGTCTAGAAGAAACTGGTGTACAGAGGAGCCAAGTAACACTGATTTAGATTAGAAATGTGAACTTTGCAGAAATGTGGTACAACCCAGCACCCCATAGAAAACAGTCCTTGACAAAGAAGTCTACAACTGTCTTTTAGCACATGAAGTGTACATCTTCAAATTTTGTATAGTGTCTATATAAGAATTTCTGCTGGAGACTGTACAGTTGGTCTTTCCTGTGAATAAATCAAATTCATGTTAATATCTGTACTTTGTCAAGCAGAACTGAAAATTCATTTTTGATGAAGTTCTCAATGTAAAGAATTTTCTTTCCTTTTGCAAATGGGGCCTCTGTTACCTACCGGGATCCCTCAAAGTCCCTGTAATAGGTAAAACTATCAAGTGGAGGTATATTAGACTGGGAACGACGGAAGAAACTAGTACCCGTTGTGTCATTGTTGACCACACAGCATCCAGACCAGTCCCTGCCACCATCTCCTAGTAGGGCTTGTGCTATTGATGGGTGAGCTGCCGCCCACGTGTAGTGGCACACCTGGTGAGTCAGGAAGAGTTACAACTTCACATCCAGCTTGCTGTCCACATCCAATTCTGTTTCTTAGCCAAATGACATAAAAAACAACTTGAGAAAAATACAAAGTCATGTCCTTCTGGAAGTTTATTTGCAGTAGTGTCTGGTTTGTGGCTAAAATTCTGGACTTGAAATTAGGGGAGCTGAGTAGAAATAGAAATGGAAAGGTCTGTGTTCCTTTCTCAGTTTGACCAGGCACTGCCTCAGAACTTTTGACAATTCAACTTTGCTGGGCCTCAGTTTCCTCATGTTTGATTGGGAAGAGAGGGGGGCTGGAGGTGGAGACAATAAAGGAAGGGATGGTCTATTTTAATGACTTTTGGACATTGTATCTAAAGTGTTACCTGCATTTCCCCAGGCCATGGCCAGTGAGCTCTCAAGAACAGCAATGAGATACTGAGCCTACAGACTGGATGAAATAGAGGGAGCTAGAACCACATGCATCCCTGCTCCCCAAACTTCTCCCAACTAATGCAGAAGGTTCCTAAGGTTTGTCAGACAGCGATTTGAATTTCTGTGGTCTCTCTGGCTACCTTGTGGTATTTCTGGTGCCCTGTGGCCTTTGAAATAGGCACAATGATGAGGCTAGTACTTCACCCCTCACTTATCTGTCTTAAAGCTGTGCTGCTTTGAGCTGTTTCCCACAATATCTGGGTGCTGTGGCTCCATGCAAGTTCCTGAGGACTGGGCTGGAAACAACCCACCTCCATTCAAAACCACCTTTTCCTTAAGAAGACCCGTGCTTGTCATTAAATCATGTGCATAAGCTGGCGTAGACCTTTTAATTAAGTTCTTTAGACCAATTAAGTTATTTAGTCTTCAAAGTTTTTGCTCTCAAAATCTTTAAAAGACTTGTAAAACTTTTAAAGTATCTCTGCACATTTTCAAGTCAACATGAACATATTGTATAAAGGATCTATTTTCTGTTGTCAACAGACAAAATTACAACAAACTTAGTTTAAATAGCTCAATTGGCTGTATTGTAACTCTAGAATTGGGCAACACTTCATTCCATAAAATATAATAAGTATTCTGATGAGTTGAGCAGAAGGAGTTGGCTTTGTAGGCGGAGGACAGCTGAAGAAAGCAAAAGTAAAGAGAGCAAAGAGTGTATTAGTCATTCCACAGCTACTTTTCTGTAAGGCAGGACAGGGAAGCAGAGTAATAGAAAAAAATGTGGCTCCCATCTGTAGTCTCAGGTACTCAGGAGTTTGAAGCCAAGAGTTCTAAGCTACAGCAAGCTATGATCTTGCCACTGCACACCAGCCTGGGTAACAAAGCACAGACCCCGCTAAAAAAAAAAAAAAGGGAGAGAGAAAGAATAACTGATTAGTTAATATTAGGCCACTGTGTGTGTGTGTTTCATATTTACTAAGTAATGGAACAAAAGATCCAACAGTTCTTACATAGCCTTTATTTAAAAAAAGGAAAAAAAAAAAAGATAAATTGTCTTGAAACTACTCCTGTATTTTGAAAAACATTTTTGTTTAAAAGTAGCTGGCCAAGAATCCAGAAAAACTTTGAGAGAATCTCCTTCCCTCTTGCTTTTCTGTTCTCTTAACCTGATGTCAGTCATTTTATTTGTTTTTCTTGGGCAGTCAGAAATCAGTTTTTAACGTTGACATGAAGACACTCATTTTTTTGTCTTAGAAAATGTTAATCATATTGTTTGGTTTGGGGTACTATCTTAGGCTAACTTGACAATTTCTAGGTTTTTTGTTAAGTAAAAATAATTAGTTTTACTGCCTCTATATCCACTTGCGTAAAAAAGGATAGTATCTAATTATAACTTCCCACTTTTTGAAAACGTTTAACTGTAATTGTAAGGATTTAAGCAGAAATTTTTCGTGCTGATTGAAGGTTTAAACTGGCTTGTTCGGGAAATCAGCTGCTATCTCTTTCCTCTGATTTCTCAGAAGGGCAAGTCAATACTTAGTTTGAGTTTGGTAGAGGGGAACTTTAGTATGAGTGATGCCTTTCTGACTTTTTTTCTGGTCTGTTGAAGAAACAGTCCAAAACAATGGCCTCCCGTGATTTTTATTTAACAGTGTTATCTTCATGCTTTAAATACCTTTTCTTTAAAATCACAGAGTTTCAGATTTGTCTCGGGCCAGGAGTTGTTCATAGAGCAAATTATCTGATCAAATCAGACTGGCTGTTTCTGTCAGGAAAAAGTTGACTTTATTTCTTTATTTTTACTGAAAATAAATGTGATTACAGGCATATCTGTGCAACCTCACTTCTGAATGTAAGAGACACAAGGTTGGGGAGGAGAGAGAAGGAATGAGAGAAAAGGCATGGAGCTTTCCTGCGGCTCTCTTCCCCTTGCCCTCCCTCTCCCCAAATCTCCATCTCCTGGTCCCTCGGCTTGGTGGCCCAGAGGTGTTACCCCTGGAGTGAGCACACAGGAAGCCTAGGTCAGAGTGGGGCTTTGCCTTCATTTTCTTTTATAAAGTGGTTGCAGGGCCTTTGGTTTGGGGAGAGGATGTGGGAAAGGGAACCACAGGCCGCTGCCGGCTTCTCTTCTGAAGAGCAGTGTTAGCAGAGGGCCTGTGAGAGCTGAGGATTTGAACACTGATTCTGTTCAAGCTGCCCATGCCTGTGAACCCTGGGAAGGTCACAGGGACCCCAATTTGAAGACCATTTCTCTAGACCCCATCACTTACTCCAGTTGCGTCTGGGACATGCCAAGGCAGATCTGATTGCAACTCTTAGATTAGGCCTTCATGTTTGTTGAATATTTACGATTACCAGGCAGCTTACCTTTATGTTTGTCTTCCTGAAGACCTCATTACAGATAACTGTGTCATCCACACTGAGGTAGCAGAAGACTCAGGAACCAGACTGGGGTACTCCTAGTGCCTAAAGCAACTTTTGTTCCTGCCGCAAAAACTTTCTTAGTTGCGTAAGACATGGTCAGCTGAGCTTGTGGATTAAAAGGAGGATCTGAGAGGAAACCTCAGCCTTTGTAGACCGTTTCCTGCTGTGGTTTCCAACTTAAGAGAGAAACAGTGCCTTTTTACAGCCATATCTGTCATAGTGCCTTTTTAGAGCTGTGTCTGTGCTACTGAGTCTCCCCTTAACCAAACCTTAGTCAGTCTTCTGTGAGTCTGACTTCCCCATCCTTGAGCATGTCCCCCAAGTGTCCAATTTTAGCAAGAATCCTGCTAAATCAGTTTAGCCACAATCTCCCACCTTAATATCTGATCATCCTCAAAATCTGATCAATGTTCTCATTCTCCACTATCCACTGTGCAACATCTGATCACCCTGACCTGCCTTCAGCAAGAATCCCATGATGTTTGCTTAACCAGAAAACCCCCTTATCCTTGATGTTTTCTCTTGGCAGTTTTCCATTCACCTACTCCTAGGCTGTGCTCCTCGTCTGTAAATTCCCACTTTTTCTTGTTGTACTTGGAGTTGAACCTGATCTTGTTCCCCTGATAACAAACACGTCCTTGTAATAGTGCTCCCACCACCTCCGCTGAATAGAGTCTTCCTTACCATCTTTAATAGGTGTCATGAATTTTTTTCTTTAGTGCTCCAGTAGGGCTTTAGACAACCTTGGAAGCAATTAGATTTACTTAGATCTGCGTATTATTTTGATGTGGTAATTTATGAAACACAGACCTGGTATCTTTGTGTGGGCGTAAAGCAGTACGTAAGGCAGGGTAATGTATCAAGAGGCTTCTTTGGCTCACGGTTCTGCAGACAATACAAGAAGCATGGCGGCAGCATCTGCCTGTGATTAGGGCCTCAGGAAACTTCCACTCATGGCACAAGGTGAAGGGGAGCTGCCATGCAGGGATAACATCATGAGGAAGAAGCAGGAGAGAGGGAGAAGGTGCCAGGCACTTTGCTAACAATGAGCTCTTGGGAGAACTCTTGTAGGGACTAATAGAAGAAGAACTCCCGTTGTGAGGAGGACACCAAGCCATTCATGAGGGACCATTTCCACGACCCAAACACCTCCCGTTAGGCCCCACTCTGACGGGGGGATCAGATTTCAGTATGAGGGTTCAAGGGTCAAATAGCCAAAGAATAGCACTTGATAATTCATAAAACGATTTTCTAAATTTAAGTTTTTAAAATTTACTGAGTAATGGAACAGAAGTCCAACAGTTCTTACATAGCCTTTATTTTTAAAATTGTCTTAAAATTACTCCCAAGTATTTCGAAAATCATCTCTCTTTAAAAAGAGCTGGCCGAGAATCCAGAAAAAAATTTCATTTTAGAGAATCTCCCCCCGTCTTGCTTTTCTCTTCTCTCACTTGATGTCAGTCATTGTATTTGTTTTTCCTGGGCAGTCAGAAATCAGTTTTCACTTGGAAATTAAGACATTCATTCTTTTGTCTTAAAAAAAAAGTGTGAATTATATTGTTTGGTTTGGGGTAGTATCTTAAGTTAACTTGATAATTTCTTGGTTTTTCTTTGTTGTTGTTAATTAAGAAGTATTAATTTTACTGCCTCTCTGTCCACTTGAGCAAAAAAGGATAGTACCTAATGACATTTTAGCTTCCCACTTTTTAAAACTTGCAACTGTTATTTTACTTTTTTCTTTTTCTGAGATGAAGTCTCACTGTATTGTCCAGGCTGGAGTGCAGTGGCATGATGTCAGCTCAAGTAATTCTCCTGCCTCAGCCTCCCAAGTGGCTGGGATTATAGGCGCCCACCACCACACCTGGCAAAGTTTTGTATTTTTAGTAGAGATGGGGTTTCACCATCTTGACCAGGCTGGTCTTGAACTCCTGACCTTGTGATCCACCCACCTTAGCCTCCCAAAGGGCTGGAATTACAGGCATGAGCCACACTTGGCTTTTATTTTACTTTTGAAGGTGGAGTCTGGTTGTTTGGGCTGAATTCACAGTGTGATCACAGTGCTCTACAGTTTCAAATTCCTAGACTCAATTGATCCTCCTGCCTCACCCTCCTGAGAGGCTGGGACTACAGACACATACTACCAGGCCTGTCTTTATTTTTTAACCACTTTTTAAAAATTGAAATATAACTCACAGGATTAAACCTTTTAAAATGTGTGATTTGGTGGTTTTAGTATACTGGCTTTCTTTTAAGCTAGCATTGTCAAAGACAAAATCTCAACAAATTTAAATGACTGAATTGGTTTTTATTTTCAATTCTTGAATCAGGTGGTATCTAATTGAAAAATAGATGCTAAGCTGTGCAAGTCAGAAAAATCTGTTTTTATGAAGGTAGTTTGAGTGGGAACAAGGAAACAGGATAATAAAAATCAGACTCATAGATGAACACCAGATTACTTCAGGTTACTTTCTTTGTAAGAGTTAAAAACAGGGGATTTCCTTATTATGCTGCGAAAACTGGCCTGTTGGGGAGTTTGGCTATTCTCTCTCTGTCTCTCCTGATATGTCTGAAGATCAGATAAGCAACTTAGTTTTGATTTGGTGGCATGGAACTTTAGCATGAGTGACTTCATTTTGGTTTGGTCTGTTGGGGCCTAGTGCGGGAGCTTAGCTCAAAACAATGGTCTTCCCTAAATTTTGTTTAATAGCACCTAGGGCTAGTGTTTAAAAGTGTGGATTTCTGCAGTACAGTTCTTCCAGTTTATGTAGCGTAGGGGCAGAAAGAGAGCTTTCTCTTCACCCACTGAAAGTTTGCTGAAAACGAACTGACAAAAGGCAGAATAGGAGAAAAAGGCATACAGAATTCATTTAACATGCATAAACATGGAAGCCAAACACACAGTATGAGACTCAAAGAGGGGCCGGATCGTTGAGGCTTAAATACTCTCTTCATAGGGGACTGATGTATGAACCCAGGAGGCTGACATTATTTTGTAAATGATTCTCTTTGGAAGCTGGATGGGACAACTTGTGGGAAAGTGAGGGCAGAACAGGACAGGAACAAAGTTTGCTTTGTGCAGATAAAGTCCCCCAGGTAATTGCTAGGAACTGCCTCAGAAGAACAGATTAAAAGTCTGTCTGGGCATGGTGACAGCTCCCACTGTCTTCTTTTCTCTTTGGTGGTTGACATTGATCCTTCCTGGTTATTTGATGAGATTCCTATTTGAGGAGGTCTTAAGACAATTTTTGGAGAGCTGTTGGAAAGAAGTTTTCTTCGATAAGAAAATTCTTCTGGGAATATCTCCTGGTGCTTTGGGAGAGATCAGAGAGATTGAGAGGTGGGAATGTCTGGCAGACCTCGGTTCTGAGGCCTTTTCATTTTCAAAGCACTCAGCATGTCAAAGCTCTGTATTTTGTGGAATCATTTTCCGTGCCCCAACAGAATGGCCTTTTCTATTCCTGAAGCACAGGGCCCATCACAGTGCCTATGGTCCTACTGTAGGCAGAAATTTCCGCCAGGAAAATGTTTAATCCACACACATTCTCAATATGTAGACCCATGATTTTAGTTATTTGGTTTTTAAAAAAGCCACAGAAAAACAAAATAAAAATAAATGCCACATATCAAAACTTGGCTCTCAGTAGATATTTAATGAATGAAAGAATTGAAATGGCCACTTTTGGTTGCTCTTGACAGCTTTAAGATGAAAAGCTTGAATACTTCCAGCATCCCCTTCAACATGCTGACTGGCTACCCTGGACTTTTCACGTTGCCTCACTTTGTGAAGAGGAAACAGGGCCCAGACTAGCATTACTGCCTTCACTGAAACTACGTTTGAATCAGAGTGTTGAAGATGTCATGTGATTGAATGACAGCTGTCACTTATGTTTCTTTAATCATGTCTCTGTTCTACATCTATTTACAAGCTTTTAAAAACTCTTTTGCCATTGTAGACATTTCTGCTTATGAAACTTGGGCCTGCAAAAACCAAGATACTGTCATTGTGGGACCTGCCACACTTTGAGAATGTGTACATGGATATGCAATTGTTTGCTCTTTTTTTCCCAGAAGTCCTCTGGAGCCAGAGCCCAGGGATAGTGAGGTCTTCAGTGTTTGCTGATAGATCAAGGCCATGGAACTCCCTTTCTGTGTGTATTATATGAAACTTCAGGGCAGTAGAAGCACAGCTGCCCTGAAAGAAGAAAATATTATGTATTTTGAGCTAGTTTTGATATGCGGCATTTATTTTTATTTTGTTTTTCTGTGGCTTTTTTTTGTTTAAACCAAATGACTGGCCGGGCGCGGTGGCTCAAGCCTGTAATCCCAGCACTTTGGGAGGCCGAGGCGGGTGGATCACGAGGTCGAGAGATCGAGACCATCCTGGTCAACATGGTGAAACCCCGTCTCTACTAAAGGTGCAAAAAATTAGCTGGGCATGGTGGCGTGTGCCTGTAATCCCAGCTACTTAGGAGGCTGAGGCAGGAGAATTGCCTGAGCCCAGGAGGCGGAGGTTGCGGTGAGCCGAGATCGCGCCATTGCACTCCAGCCTGGGTAACAAGAGCGAAACTCCGTCTCAAAAAAAAAAAAAAAAAAAAAAAAAAAAAAAAAAAAAAAACCAAATGACTAAAATCATAGGTCTACATACTGAGAATGTGTGTGGTTTAAACCTTTTCCTGAAGGAAAGTTATATCTTCAATAGGACCATTCAGTGTTTGTTTTTATGTCAAGTTCAACACTGTAAACAAGTTCTGTTGAACTGAAAAACACAAATGGAACTTTCTTTCCGCAATTTAGTCCCTTTAGGACAGCCCAACCAGTTCTCAGTTCCCTCTGTAGGGTGACATGTCTGTGAGAATCTGCAATGGCAGGCAGCAGGGCCTGTCATGCATCTGAGCCCCATAGCTGGAGCCAGCCACACACTCCAAGACACCAGGTAAACACCCTAACCCTGACAGAGCAGCAGCCTGTAGGATGGGATTGTGCTTATGACTAATTTATAGGTTAATCACTTAAATTTACATTTTAGACTCTGCATTTATACTAAGCAAGCAGGCCAGGCACAGAGGCTCACACCTGTAATCTCAGTGCTTTGGGAGGCTGAGGCAGGAGGATCACTTGAAGCCAGGAGTTCGTGATCAGCCCAGGTAGTATAGTAAGGCCCTGTTACTACCAGAAACAAACAAACAAAAAATGGCCAGGTGTGGCAGTTTGTACCTATAGTAAATCAGGAAGCTGAGGCAGGAGAATGATTTGAGCCCAGGAGCTCACAGATGCAATGAGCTGTGATCGCCCCACTGCACCCCAACCTGGGTGACAGAGCGAGAACCAGTCTCTTAAAAAAAAGCAAAGACTTCCTAGGAAACACTAGTTTTAGCAGTTTTTTTTCCCTCTTGTCTGGATTGTTGTTACTGTGTCCTAACTGATATGTCTGCCTCTGTTCTCAGGGGACTTGAACTCTGATTAAGATTGCCAGATAAAATACAGGATGCCCTATTAAATATGAATTCAGGTATACCACCATTTTTAAAAAATTTTTTTTGAGACAGAGTCTTGCTCTGTCACCCAGGCTAGAGCACAGTGACATGATCTCGGCTGACTGCAACCTCTACCTCCTGGGTTCAAGCAATTTTCCTGTCTCAACCTCCCAGGTAGCTGGGATTACAGGTGTGCACCACCACACCCAGCTAATTTTTGTATTTTTAGCAGAGATGGAGTTTTACCATGTTGGCCAGGCTGGTCTTGAACTTCTGACCTTGTGATCTGCCCACCTCAGCCTCCCAAAGTGCTGGGATTACAGGTGTGAGTTACCACGCCCGGCCACCAATTTTTTTAAGTATAAATTTGTCCCAAAATATTAAATGGGATGACTACAACATTATATGAAATAAATTGTCATGAAATCCTTTAAAAAATTGTTTCATAGTTAATGCTGACTACTTCCAAATCTCAATATCCAGCCTCATCATGTGTTTTAAACTGAAAATCTCCATTGTGAAGTCTTGCAGGCAACATGTTGAAAATGTAACTCATTTCCCTACCTATCTTCTCAAATTCAGTGATGCTGCCTCCATCCATCCAGTTCTTGGAACTGCCCCTGACCGTTCCCTTTGCCCCGCATCCATTAGCTTGGTTCTTTTGCTTCTCTCTCTGTTTAGTCTCAGTGGCCAGCAATACCTTTACTGAAGTTACAGCACGGTCTCTATCACTCTCGTCTTCTGTAGGTCCTTCCTTCTAATCCAAGTGACTCCAAATTTCACACATATATGTATATACAGAATCAGGTTCCCTGCAAACTATACTTACTCTCACAAGTTGCAGGATATTCTGAACTTATCTATTGCTTCATGTTTTTAAAAAAGCTAGTTGGTAACCTCTTGCATCGATGAGGGATAACCAGCAATTTAAAAACACTGCCTATTCCATTTTATAAAAGGCAACCAGAATAGTCTCTACAAAGCTTGGGCAGACCATGTCACTCTCTTTCTTAAAACCCTTCAATAATATCATACTCATTACCTTAGCAGGTGAAGTATGAGATGCTTATTGTGACTTTAAAAGCCTCCCAGTTGCTCTGTTCTCCCGTCCATTAGGTAGTCCCCTTAGCCAGAGAGCACTCCTCTCTTCCCTAGAACTAATCTCGCACAGTGAACAACTTCTTCAGGTTTCAATGTCATTTCTTCAGGGCGGCCTTCATGGACCTCTTAGAGGGAAATTGCTTTACTGGATGCTCTTCCACACTCAGCTGCTCAAAATCCTCCCAACGCTCTCTATTTCATTCAGACAAAAGTCCAGCCTTTACAGTGGCCTACATGGTCCTACATGAGCTACTCCCACTCTCTGACCTTGTCTTCTACTAATTTTTCTCTTTGTTTACTCTCCTGCAGCCATCCTGGCCTCCTTGTTATTCCTCAAAGGTGGCAGCACCCTCCCCTACCTTAGGACCTTGGCACCTGCCAATTAGCTGCCTGGAGCACCACCACCCCTGCCCACCTCCTAATATCACATGGCTGTCTCTCATTTCTGTCACTTTCCTCAAATGTCTTCTTGTCAGTGAGGCCTTCTCTGATCTCCCTATTTAAAATTGCACCCCCCAGTCTGGCACTCCCTATTTTTTGCTCTTCTTTGTATTTATTTATTTTACTTATTTTTTATTTTGCTTATTATCTATCTCTGTCTATTAGGATGTTGAATTTGTGATGATAGGGACTTTTCTCTGTCTTACTAATTACTAGCACCTATAATAGTGCTTGGTTTGTAGGAGGCATTCAATAAATGTATTTGTTGTGTAAATGAATGAGTAACTAGACGAATCTTGTTAGCTTTCTTAAGAGAGAAAATGCCTGTTCTGTTCACCAATGTATACATCTTGGTGCATGGCACGTAAGAGGGTCTCAAAAATAATTTTTTGGTTTAAATTCATTTAAATTGCAAGTGGTAACAATGAAGAGAGAAGAGTGTGTATGACTTTAAAAATACTTCTGTTTATATTCATAGTGTTTGTAACCCTGATGTTACCACTGTGTACACAGTCTTTCTTAAAAGAGAAACCTGTTAGCATGAGGCATTCACTTGTTTACTGGAATTAAATGTTAGGTAAAGTGTTTGCAAACACCAGACAACTGAAGGTGTGGGGTTATTACGTGAGAGTATCATGGAAAAAAGAATTCACTGGTTTCCAAGTAGTGGCACTTCCATAGGCCCCCTTGCTATAACCATAATCAAATGGAACATAGGTCTACAGTTCCTTGTTGAAAACCTTTGGGACAAGTTGTGTTCAGAATTCATTTCTTTTCTTCGAGTTTTAGAAGGCAGCGCATGAACTCTCGTTCATTACACACTCAGCAGACGTTAGGGTAGTGCCCTGTACTCAAACATGCAAACACGTCTGCAGCATAAGTGTGAATAGCCACACTGGGTGGGTAAAGGCAACAAATCGCCCACATCAGTCGCATTCAGGTTTTTCCACAACAAGGAGTTTTAGTGCCAAAAGCATGGAAAACTCCCAACTCCCAGTTTTCAGAGCTTCTGAGTTGCTTTTCTGGCCAGGAGTGTCAGTGCTGAATGGCAATTCTCCGTGCTGCACAACCCAGAGGGTGGCTGGCTTTGGGAAAGTTCCTGTTTCTATTCTCGGTTCCAGTCCCAGTGATAGGACAGATGACACATGATTCTGATTAGATGGCAACTCTGTGCCACAAAACCAATTATTTCATCTATAATAATTCAAACAAATGGATGCGAGAAGAGAGAATGTCCTTTTCTAGTCATTATCTCAGACCCATAGCTAGAACTTGTTCATTTCATTAATTACACAGGAACCAAGGATTCAATTTGCTTTGCTTGCAGACTTTGAAACTGTTAAGGCAGGGCTGTGAAAGTTTAGTGTTTAGGCTCTAAAGCATGGGTTAACAAACTTTGTCAAGGACCAGATAGAACATGTTTTAGACTTTGTGGGCTGTATATTTTCAGAATATGTGTGTCTTCTCAATCTCTCTTCCACTGTACCACCTCCACTCCCTGCCCAGAGGAGATTGTCTGATGCTGGAATTGTCAACATGCTAAGACAGAAATGTCAAAGGAAAATCCTGTTGGCATTTGGATTTATAAAGTGTTTTGTAGGAGTTACCCTTGATCACATAAGCAGTCTTCTCATTCCAACAGCCTATAACCAGATCATTTCTTGGTAGTGAGAAAATAGCTTCTCAATGAAAAAGGTTTCTTTGGGAGAGGGCCCTCTGGAAGGAGACGGTCGCTGATGAAGATAACCAGTGAGGGGCTGGGTGATGTTATAACGCCCTCGGTGGTTTCTAGGTTGTTATTATTTAGATTTCCTTTGTTGGATCCATAGCAGGTAACTAAGCACAATTCTGATTTTTTTCACTTATTAAAAATTAACTGCCAGCCTAGGATATTTGTCTTAAAACGTACTTTTTAAAATAGAAAATATTTCGGTTAAAACAACTAAATGAAAGTTTACTTAGAGCAAAAGCTAACATTGTGCCATTCACTATGCTGAGTGCTTTATATCCATTTTTCTATTGACTCCTCACCACAGCTCTGTGAAACAGGGGCTTTTAGGAAACCAAGACCTGGATTAAACAACTGGTCTGAGGTCACCTAGCTTGTGTCAAAGCTGAGCTTTCAACTTAGGTATTGCAGAGTCAGCCTCAGATTCTTGAATATTATAGAATATAGCCTTATAAGTATGCATATGTTTTTACATGCAAAGAGGAAGGGCTTATTGGTCATGTCAGGTTTTATGTAGATGATCCTACCATGAGAAGCATTTTAAAATGGTTTTGTCTTTCGTGTAATTGATGTCATTATTTTTGTCTTAGAAGGATGGCACGAATCCTTTCTTTTTAGGGATATTGGCTCTTTGCTTTTCAGCAAGCTCTTCCAACAGATTGTTGTTGATATTTTAAACTGTTTCAAAAAATTTAGCTTGAATTTTGTCACAAAAGAAAGATGCTGTTTCCAAGAGGAACTTAAAACTCCCATGACATTTCTTCATTCTCCCATAACATTCATTAAGACTGTTTTAATAAGATTTGAATCATCCCTAATATACATACAAAATGATGAAGAAATGAAAAACAATAATTTAGCATCTGCATTGTAATTTATGATTAAAGGCTTTAGATTTCTTGTTCCTTAGATTTTCTGTATCTAAAGTAGAGAAGTGACACTAGTACTAATTATTTTAAGTTCACTGAAGTCTTCAGGAGTCTATATTTTATATTGAGTGCGTGGTTTACGGATGACTTCTCTCATTATATTGGTGAAGGCTGTTTATTACCGAAACATCCCTTTGGAGACCTGCTCCTAAGAGAGGAAATGAGAGATTGAATTGTAAAGATTGTGCAGTGATAAATAATGCTGTTGGAGAAAGTGATGAAAGAAAAAGAAAGAGCATCTGTGCCCCTTTTGCCTTTTGTACCAGATACAGGGAAGGAATTCCAGATATCAAAACCAACACAAAGTACTTTTTTCTTTCTTTCATTCTCTTTTTTTTTGAGACAGGATTTTGCTGTGTCACCCAGGCTGGAGTACAGTGACATAATCATCGCTCACTGCAGCCTTGACCTTCTAGGTTCAAACAATCCTCCCGCCTCAGCCTCCTGAGCAGCTGGGAGTACAGGCATCTGCCACCACGCCCAGCTACTTAAAAAAAATTTTTTTTAGGCATGGGGTCTCACTATATTGCCCAGGCTGGTCTTGAATTCCTGGGCTGAAGTGATTCTCCCACCTTGACCTCTCAAAGAGTTGGGATTACTGGTATGAGTGAGCCACTGTGTCTAGCACAAAGCACTTTCTTATAGAATACTGGGAATGATCTTTTGTAGAATAATATTCTTTTCAATAAAGGTGATTTTTTTCAATGGTTAACTTTTTTTAACGTTACACTTCTAACCAACATTTTTTATAATACATTTGCAGCTCTGAAAAAACTCATTGTCAGATTTCACGTCTTAGTTTATGGTTGTGAAAATATGGCACTTATATCCTTTATGTGATGTGCTAAGCAATTTTACTTGTGAAGCTTGGAGCTAAAATGTAACTTTGGTAACTCTTACTTCTGCTTCAAAAAAGTCAAAACCACTTAATGTTTTATATTTGGTGTCATCTTAATTTGCAGAGCCCATTCTACATATATTTCCTTTTAGATTAGTTCCCATTTGTTTCTAATCAAAGACCTAGCTAAACTATGAATAATAAATCAAGATGAAAGGCCTGGTTAAGTGTTTGATGGGACTGCTCTAGGAAGGAGGATGGTAGGAGCTGTATATCTACCTTGCCTGACCAATGCCAGGCGGATTTCTACCTGGTGGTAGCCTTTTTCCAATCTCTCTTTCTCTTGCCCCACTCTTTCACTTTCTCTCTCCTTTTCACTATTCTCTTCCTATCTCTCTCCTTCAAGCCTAAATAAGTTGTTGTTGTTTTTTTTTTTTTTTTTTTGAGACAATATGTTGCTCTGTCACCCAGGTTGGAGTGCAGTGGCGTGATCTCGGCTCACTGCCTAGATACAAGGTATTCTCCTGCCTCAGCCTCCCAAGTAGTTGGGATTACAGGTACATGCTACTGTGCCCAGCCAATTTCTGTATTAGTACTAGAGATGGGGTTTGGCCATGTTGACCAGGCTGGTCTCAAACTCCCAACCTCAAGTGATCTGCCTGCTTCAGCCTCTCGAAGTGCTAGGATTATAGGTGTGAGCTACTGTGCCAGGCAAAACATAAATAAGTTTTTAAAAAGCATAGAAGAAAAAATGTTCATTCAAACTATGTAAAAGCATAGTCAATGAAAATGAATGTCTCCTTCCCAGGCACCCCTTGTAACCAAGTGCTCTTTTGCAGAGGCAGTGATTTCAAGTTCTGCCAATTTCTTGTGATTTATCATCTCAGGGCAGTATCTACTGACTGTGAAGAATGGGAAGTATTCTCATAGAACCCTGCGCCTAAATTACTGTCTTTTATCTTCTCATATTTGTTACGTCTAGCTTATTCAGTTTGTCTACTGATTGTCTCATGACTTTGCATAACACAGATGGCCCCTATTTGCTAACTGATTTTCAGATATAACTATTGACTCCTTGCTATAAAAACCAAGTAAATTAGCACATGTATCCATTGTTTCACTCTCTTATTCTAATTTTTCTTAGTTATGTTTTTATTTTTGTGTTGCCATGAATTCTAACAGTCACATTTATAACATGCTTCATTGACTTCTAACATCTCTCTCAGTTCCTAATTGCCCTCAGGATAAAGTCCAAATTTTCTACATAGTGAATAATATCCCAGCCACCCAGCCCCATCCTATCTCCCTGGCCTAATCTGCAGTGCAAACAGTTCTCACTGACCTCATATATATGTCTTCCTGGGACTCTGCACACATCATTAACTCTCTTCCTAGCAAATTTGTTCTCATGCTTTGAGACCTAGATCTCATTTTCCTAGGGGATCAATCCATTCCCCCAGGTTCCCACTACCATCTTTCTACCACCATTAGGAGGCTTTAGGTTAAGCTGCAGTTTCATGTTTATGTATCTGCTGCTGCTTCTCCAGTGTGAGTATAGGAGTGTGCATTTCATTTCTGTGTCTCTAGTGTCCAGGGAAGTGTCCTCACACAGAATGAATGACTGAATGAACAAAAAAATTTTCTAACAAAGAGATTAACTAGCGTTAATTTGGTGTTTTACATCTTTCCTAAATTGATTTTAATCAGTAAAGTTTTCAGTGGTCTTTTCCCAGTCTGATTTATGTTTTCCTTTACTTGAATACATTGTCTATCTCCGCGGGGGGATAATTTAAGAAGAAAATAATTTCTGCTTGTATTGCTGTTAAACACTCATCTCATCTACACTGATCCCAAAAGTGAGAAAGAAGGAGGGAAACATACCAGAGCATGTTTTTAAATTAATTTATATCACTTTAGAAATTTAAATAACAATTTAAAGGGAGGGTATTTGATGTTTAAAGGATTTTTAGAGAGAGGGTAAAGTTACTTTATTTATTTACAAATGTTAAAGGGAGGGTAAAGTTACTTTAAAGGATATTTGCTATGAGGTACTCTAAATGAAAATAATGTTTATTTGTTTAGTGAGAAACGTGGACTTTTTTTTAGCAATTCACAGGGGAAATTGAGGGAGAGTTCTATGTCACTGAAAACATTTGACCTTCAAATACCCACTGGACATCTCTTCTCTCCTGTCAGTTACCCTGTCTCCTTTCCTTTTGATCTTCCAAACTTAAAAAGTATCTACATTTTATCCAACATTCTTGTGGGTGTGTAGTTAGAACACGGGTGTGCAAATCCTTATCAGCCTAGTCTCTAAGCAGACAAAGTAAAACACTTTCTGAACAAATGATTGGCTCTTATTAATATGGCATCTCACTTTGCTGGGCACGGTGACTCACGTCTGTAATCCCAGCAATTTGGGAGGCTGAGGCAGACAGATCACCTTGACATCAGGAGTTTGAGACCAGCCTGACCAACACAGAGAAACCCCATCCCTACTAAAAATACAAAGTTATCTGGGCGTGGTGTTGCGTGCCTGTAATCCCAGCTACTTGGGAGGCTGAGGCAGGAGAATCGCTTGAACTTGGGAGGCGGAGGTTGTGGTGAGCTGAGATTGTGCCGTTGCACTCCAGCCTGGGTGACAAGAGCAAAACTACATCTAAAAAAAAAAAAAAAAAAGTATCTCACTGTAGCTGCTAAAATTAATAATGTTTGTCTTTTATTTTTTGTATACTAAGTACATTCTGAAAAGAAAACACTAAATATATCTTTAAGAAGGAAATCAATTTCCAGAAGTGGTATTTATTTAAAGAGATTCCTTAGAAACTTCTGTAGCTGCGTGATCTATTTTGAGTAAGCATAGCATGTGACCACAGGTCCATCGATTTAGCACAATTTTTAGTTCTCTGTTGACTGATCAATCCACATGTTCTTCATCGCTCCTCTCATTTCTGTTATGTGCTTAATTCCTGCAGGTGTGAAACTCATTAGAGCCAGTGCTGAAAAACTGCTAATGAATTGAGCACCCAGAGATAATTATAATTCTGTGTGTCCTGAGGCAGTATAATTTTTTAAAAAGGTATTTAGGCAATATGGGAACCACCTTGTAAAAGGCAGAACAGTGAAATGGCGACGACCTGGAACCCCACTGCTTGAGTTCAAACACTGGCCCTGCCACTTCCTAGATGTATGACTCTGAGCATGCTATCTTACTTCTCTGAGCCTGCTATCTTACTTCTCTGAGCCTTTGTCTTCATCCGCCAAATGGGGACTATTAACGCAAGTTAATACATATCTTGAGCTTAGAAGAGTACTTAGTACTTTGTAAACACCCAGTAATTACTAGCAATTATTATTTTCTTTGTAAAGAATACATAGATATGAAAGTGGATGCCCTTTTGCCTGTGGTAGTCACTGTTAACCACTCAGACTCTATCTTTCCAGAGCATTAAATATGTATGTAGTTTTAACAGAGAGAGCAGTCATGCTGCAGGAATGTTAATGCTACTTGAAGAATGACTTGGTTCAACAAAACCTAAGCGTACATTACAAACAGTTTTTCAAAAGAGATTTGGTTCAAAATCCTGATTTCTATATGATTCCATAGTTTTTCAGTAGCAAGGAATATACTGGAAGAAAATACAAAATGATATAGTTACCCAAGGATTCATACATCAAATGTATCCAGAATTCACAAACTATCATCATGAATTCAATATTCCTGACAAGAATTCTGGGCAAATAGCCAAACTATGGGGGCACGGTCCCTCTTTAACTTCATATATATGTATATTGTATTATTATAAATTGACCTTCTATGTATTCTATTTCTGATTGTTGAGGGAAAAACTGTTGCTTAGCAACTAGTTGTTTCCGTGTGGCTGATGTGTAAAATGGAAAACTGTGCAAATCAGAGGCAAATAGTTCTGTGCATTAGGAGTGCTGAGTTACTGGTTTTAACTATTAAATTGTTTCCCAACTTGGTTTAGGGTTTCTAGTGTGGAACAGATAAAATCTGAAGCTATACCATTGATACTTACTAATTATTTTAAAGAATACAGATTAATTCAGAAGATGTAAGTTAGTATATAAAAAGAGAATAATTCAGCAACTTTAAAAAGTTGCCTAAGTGTTAAAGTACATGTTAAAAGTTTCAGACAGGCCAGATGTGGTAGTTCATGCCTGTAATCCCAGCACTTTGGGAGGCTAAAGTGGGTGGATCACTTGAGGTCAGGAGTTCAAGACCATCCTGGCCAACATGGTGAAACTCTGTCTCTACTAAAAATATAAAATTAGCTGGGCGTGGTGGGACATACCTGTAGTCCCAGATACTTGGAGGCTGAGGCAGGAGAATCCCTTGAACCCGGGAGGCAGAGGTTGCAGTGAGCCAAGATCATGTTACTACGCTCCAGTATGGGTGACAGAGCAAGACTCTATCTCAAAAAAAATATATTTTTTTTTATCTTAAAGAGAAAAAAAGTAAAATACACATACCACATTCTTGAATTGTATCCAGCAAAACATAGATATATACCCTATAGAACTTAACATAATTTTATATGTATTTTCTTCATTTATTTAGGTTTTTAACAAAGATGACTTGCTAGAGAATGCAAAGTTGTATAATGATGAGAGTCTCTTGGCTGTTGCTAACAAAAACTGACTCACTAACTGAAGCTAAAGAATATTTATTGGCATGAAAGATTTGGTGCCGGTGGTGGCGTGCTTAGAATTGCTGGGATGTTGGAGAGCCAGGTTCGGAAATAGGCTGAAATCTTGGGCACTCAGAAAGACTTCTTGAGGTCAGAGCCACAGCTGTTTCCTTGTATCTCTCTCAAGTTTCAAAAGGCCAGGGGAGGGCATGCCTGGCTGATTCCTCATTGCCTGCTCCCTGGCTGAGGTGAGTCAGCTGCCAGGAAGGATATGGTCCCTTCCATTACCACGGGGGCGTGCATCTGCATTTACAGGACTGAAGACTGCATAGGGGTTTCCTTTCTCCAAAAGGAATTCTGGGTGTGATTAGAAAGAAAGAAATGGATGCTAGAGATGTATTGCTGGAGAGATAAATATACAATGTGGAGATATTATATACAGTTGACTTTTCAGCAATGTGAGGGTTAGAGATGCTGATGCCCTTGTGGTTAAAAATTACCATATAAGTTTTGACTCCCCAAAAACTTAACTACTGCTGGCCTATGGTTGACCAGAAGCCTTACCAATAACATAAACAGTTGCTTAACACATTTTGTGTGTTATATTATATGCTGTCGTCTTACAATAAAGTAAGCTAGAGAAAAGGTCATTAAGAACATCATAAGGAAGGTAAATACGTTATGGTACCATTCTGTGTTTATTAAGTTTTTATGTCACCTGTTTGCAAGATGAATTGGCATCTGTTTGAAATGGCAGGCACCGCAGCTGCAGATCTCAAGTTATGGCACATATCAAGCAATTCAGCTTCATGTCATGTCATGACTTCCTCTGATTCTTGGGAGCACTTCCAGCGTCATTGGTGGCATCTGTATGTGGGTCCCTTGGTGTTATTCAAGTTTGAGGTATTACACTAAGCACAGTGGAATATATGCAAGAACTGTGACAGATACATTTTACTGCAATTCTACTGGAAAGACATGGCTCACATGGAGATAATCAGCATCTTACAGTGTTTTAAGCAGATACTCACAACACTTGAACTTATCGCAGTACCAACAGGAAGTGGCCATAAAATTAGTACGGCAGTTTGGAATTTGCTGCAGTTAATTTTGTGTAGTTGTGAGTGAACACTGCATCTCTATGTTTGTCTACATTTCAACTGCAAATGAGGCCATGAATGGTCTGTGTGCATAAATCTTAACTTTTTATACCTTTTAACTTTTTATAATAGATTTGTATGTATTTTGTGAAGGTAAATGATCACATAGACTAGTATCTACATTTATTTTATACATGTATAATGTACCCAAGTTCTTCTTAATTTTTTGATATTTGTAGGCTGCACATTTTGTCTGCAAGTTTTTTCAAATTGTCACCAATCTCCAAAAAATGTTGCAATATGTTTATTGAAAACTATCTGTTGGCTGGACACAGTGGCTCACGCCTGTAATCACAGCACTTTGGGAGGCTGAGGTGGGCAGATCATTTGAGTCCAGGAGTTTCAAACCAACCTGAGCAACGTGGTACAACCCTGTCTCCACAAAAACAAAATAAAACACGAATAAGTGAGGTATGGTGGCACATGCCTGTATTCCCAGGTACTCAGGAGGCTGAGGTGGGAGGATCACTTCAGCCTGGGAGGCTGAGGCTGCAGTGAGCCATGATCATGCCACTGCTCTCCAGCCTGGGCGACAGAGTGAGACGCTGTGTATAAGTGGACCCATGCAGTTCAAACCTGTGTTGCTCAGCAGTCAACTGTATGGAAAAATCTCCATTTTGGTAAATCTTTACTGTCTAGAAATCAATTCATCTGTGACCTAATTGCTTTTTTCTCCTCTAACAGGGATATAGAAATCATTAGTATTTCTAGAAATCATATAGTATTTACTATAAAAATGATCATTTAGTTAGTGGTATCTAGATCTTTTTAGCTTGAGAGGTAATATGTAAGTATGGTTAGAATTTACAAAACAGTAATGTTTGCATGTTTCCATATGCAACTTGAGTTAATTTTTATGATTTAAAGCTTTATCTTTACAATATCCCTGAATATTAAAGACATTGAGGACATCTATAGAATCACCAAAAATTAAATCAAAGAGACCAAAGCCATGGAGTGTAACTTTTCACTCACTATAGGAGCAAGCTAAAAGTCAGTGAACCAAATTATTCCTTTTATATGCTGTAAGTGGATTTTTGTTTCAAAGGAAAAAACCCATTAAATAGTGAAAGAATTTGTACCTATTTCTCTAGCAAAATATTTTGGCTTTCGCATACTTGACTGTCAACAATATTCCTTGTCATTTAACCTAAAAAAAAAAAAAATCTTTGTTACAATTTGAATCTGCCACATGGAATATTTTGGTAGTGGCCACTGAAAATAAATGACCAAACTCCTGAAATCTCTCTGTGTTAGGATACCAGGTCACCTCCTGAAACAAAGGCCAAAAAACTATGTCAGACAAGTTGTAAGCTTCTTTCTTTCTCACAGAATAGTCAAGTTTAAACAGACTAGAGCTGACATGGCCATTTCATAGCACAAGGGAGCAAGGCTCTTTCCATCTGGTTGCTCTGCCATTCTCTGTATGAACATTCCACCTGGGGGAAATGTTCTAATGCGACTGCTCCCGCATCTGCTGCCATCTGCATTACAACCAGTGGGAAGAGAAGGGCCGAGGGGAGGGCTCACGTCCTGGCAGCTTGTGTATCATTGGCCTGTGCCAAGTCACATGGCCACCCTAGTTGTAACCAAAATGGGAAGTATAGCTCTTAGCAGTTGTAGACTGGTAGAGTGGAAGTTTCCATACCGTTTCATTACAGACTTATTACTATCTTATTGTGCTAAACCACAAAATGTCTACTTATTAAAAAATAGCAATAGCAACCCAAATGTCAATCCAAAGAAACAAGCTCTGAATCAAGCTAACCTTAGAAAATAGTGAGAAAATTCTTATAGTGTGTATTCTGTACATATAAATTAAACTATTGTCTTTCAGACTATCAGAGTAATATATAATGTACTAAAGAAGTAATCAGGGCCGGGCGCAGTGGCTCACACCCGTAATCCCAGCACTCTGGGAGGCTGAGGTGGGAGGATTACTTGAGCCCAGGAATTCAAGACCAGCTTGGGCAACGTATGGAGACCCTGTCTCTACAAGAAAATAAAACAATTAGCCAGGCATGGTCCCAGCTACTCAGGAGGCTGAGATAAAAGGGTAGCTTGAGCCCAGGAGGTCAAGGCTGCAGTGAGCTGTGATTGCACCACTGCAGTCCAGCCTTGGTGACAGAACAAGGCCCCATTAAAAAAATAATAATAATAATTGACCTGCTGGCATCTCAGAGTTATCCTCAGAAAGTGGATGATTAAAAGCGTCTTTAGGTATAGTTGTGCCACTTTCAGACTATATTTCCCTGGCATGTTGCTCAAATCCAAGTGTTTCAAAGGTCCTCGGAAAAACATACAGTCTTATATCAAAAGCTTTACAAATGTACATTCCCTTTGACCCCCAAATACTACAAAAACACTACTTTTAGGAGTTTGTCCCAAGGAAAACATTGATGATGATGGAAAAGATTCATAAAGATATTTATTGCAAAGTGGTTTATTGCAGCGAAAGATTAAAAATAATCTACATATCCTATAAAAGGAAAGTCTGTACCTAAGTTATATTAACACAACAGAATGTCACACTGCCATTAAAAATGATCGGTAGGCCAGGTGTGATGGCTCACGTCTGTAATCCCACCACTTTGAGAGGCTGAGGTGAGTGGATCACTGGAGCTCAGGAGTTGGGGACAAGCCTGGGCAATATGGCAAAACCTCATCTCTACAAAAACCACAAAACTTAGCCTGGCATGGTGGCGTGCACCTGCAGTCGCAGCTACTTGTTGGGCAGAGGCAGGACGATCACTTGAGCCTGGGAGGTTGAGGCTACAGTCAGATATGAGGGCACCACTGCACTCCAGACTGGGTGACAAAGTGATACCCTGTCTCAAAAAAAGAAGATAGGTACAGAATATTGGCTATTGACATGGAAAGATGCTCAAAGTGTATCATTAAGTGAAATACACATATTCAAAAACAATGTGATAGTATTATTCAAAGTTTATAAATTAAAGCAATGAATATTCTTTTATTTTTGTTTATAATTGACACATAATAACTGGGATATAATGTGATGTTTCAATACATGTATATATTGTATAATGATCAAATCAGTATAGTTAGTATGTAGCGTGTTCATCACCTCAAACCTTTATCACTTCTTTGCAGTGAAAACTTTAAAGATCCTCTTTTCCAGCTATCTTGAAACATATGATACAGTGTTATTAGCTGTGGCCATCCTACTATGTAATAGAACAATAGAACTTATTCTTCCTAACTGTGACTTTGTACCCTTTGGCTGACCTCTCCTGATCTTCCCTGTCCTTCTCCCACCAAGAGAGATCAGACCATCAGGTAGACCAGCAGACTGCAAACAGATCTTTGGAAAGAAGGCATTGAGAATGGATAGAGGGAGGATGCAGCCCCTGGGGCTGAAAGGAGAGAAGGTTGGGAATCCTGCATAGGGTTACCAAGCAATCCTGACCACAAGTGGCTTCTAGGGAAGGGGTAAGGGAAATAGGCATGGAGCAGCCCTCTCTCACCATCGACCTCCAGAATCCTAACTGTGGGAGACCCCATGACCCCCATGGATGAATATTTGAGTTGGTAGGAAGAACTGCCCAGAGAGTTGGAAGAGAGAGAGCTCTAGCCTGCATAGAGCCCAGAGGGTTTGGTGTGAGAACAGCTGCACTGGAACATAGCCTTGTATTCTCTCTCTTCACAGGTTCAATTGTTTTGATTTTTAGGTCCTATAAGTAAGTGAGAATGTGTGATGTTTATCTTTCCGTGCCTGGCTTATTTCATTAGCGTAATGACCTCCAGTTCCATCCGTGTTGTTGCAAATGATAGGATCTTATTCTTTATATGGCTGAATCGTACTCCATTGTGTGTAAGAACCACATTTTCTTAATCCATTCATCTGTGGATGAAAACTTAGGTGGCTTCCAAATCTAGCCATTTTAAGAAAGAACCAAACTGGCCAGGCGTGGTGGCTCATGCCTGTAACCCCAGCACTTTGGGAGGCTGAGGTGGGCAGATCACCTGAGGTCAGGAGTTCGAGACCAGCCTGGTCAACATGGTGAATCCCCATCTCTACTAAAACTACAAAAATTAGCTGGGTGTGGTGACATGCACCTGTAATCCCACCTACTCTGGAGGCTGAGGCAGGAGAGCCACTTGAACTTGAGAGATGGAGGTTTCAGTGAGCCAAGATTATGCCATTGCACTCCAGCCTGAGTGACAAGAACGAAACTCCATCTAAAAAGAAAAAGAAAAAACCAATCTGAACAGGAAATGAAAAATTTACTACAGGAATTTTATAATGCAGTTGGAAGCATTAATAACAGAACAGACTAAGCCAAATCTAGCAGCACATCCAAAAGTTAATCCTCTATGATCAAGTAGGTTTTATCCATGGGATGCAAGATTGGTTCAATTCCCCACTGTCCCTCCCTTGGCACCCCCAACAGACCCCAGTGTATGATGTGCCCCTCCTTGTGTCCACATGTTCTCATTGTTCATCACCCACCTATGAGTGAGAACATGCAGTGTTTGATTTTCTGGCCTTGTGTCAGTTTGCTGAGAATTGTGGTTTCCAGATTCATCTGTGTCCCTACAAAGGACACGAACTCATTGTTTTTTATGACTGCAAAGTATTCCATGGTGTATCTGTGCCACATTATCCTTGTCCAATCTATCGTCAGTGGGCATTTGGGTTGGTTCCAGGTCTTTGCTATTGTAAACAGTGCCACTATGAACATACGTGTGCATGTGTCTTTATAATAGAATGATTTATAATCCTTTGGGTATATACTCAGTAATGGGATTGCTGCGTCAAATAGAATTTCTATTTCTAGGTCCTTGAGGAAGCCCCACACTGTCTTCCACAATGGTTGACCTAGTTTACACTCCCACCCACAGTGTAAAAGTGTTCCTATTTCTCCATATCCACTCCAGAATCTGTTGTCTCCAGATTTTTTTATGATTGCCATTCTAACTGGCGTGAGGTGGTATCTCAGTGTGGTTTTGATTTGCATTTCTCTAATAATCTGTGATGATGAGCATTTTTTCATGTTTGTTGGCCTCATATATGTCTTCTTTTGAAAAGTGTCTGTTAATTATCTTTCACCCACTTTTGGATGAGTTTGTTTGTTTTTTTCTTGTAAATCTGTTTTAGTTCTTTGTAGATTCTGGATATTAGCCATTTGTCAGATGGGTAGATTGCAAAAATTTTTTCCCATTCTGTTGGTTGCCAGTTCACTCTAATGACTGTCTATTTTGCTGTACAGAAGCTCTGGAGTTTAATTAGATCCCATTTGTCTATTTTGGCTTTTGTTGCTAATGCTTTTGGTGTTTTAGTCATGAAGTCCTTGCCTATGCCTATGTCCTGAATGGTTTTGCCTAGGTTTTCTTCTAGGGTTTTTATGGTGTTAGGTGTTATGTTTAAGTCTTTAATCCATCAGAGTTAATTTTAGTGTACGGTGTCAGGAAGGGGTCCAGTTTCTGCTTTCCGCACACTGCTAGCCAGTTTTCCCAACATTTATTAAACAGGAAATCCTTTCCCCATTGCTTGTTTTTGTCATGTTTGTCAAAGAGCAGATGGTTGTAGATGTGTGGTGTTGCCTCCAGGGCCTCTGTTCTATTCCATTGGTTCATATCTCTGTTTTGGTACCAGTACCATGCTGTTTTGATTACTGTAGCTTTGTAGTATAGTTTGAAATCAGGTAGCTTGATACCTCCAGCTTTATTCATTTTGCTTAGGATTGTCTTGGCTATGTGGGCTCTCCTTAGGTTCCATATGACGTTTAAGGTGTTTTTTCCCAGTTCTGTGAATAAGGTCATTGGTAGCTTGATGTGAATAGCAATGAATCTATAAATTACTTTGGGCAGCATGGCCATTTTCACGATATTGATTCCTCCTAACCATGAGCATGGAATGTTTCTCCATCTGTTTATGCTCTCTCTTATTTCATTGAGCAGTGGTTTGTAATTCTCCTTGAAGAGGCCCTTTACATCCTTTGTTAGTTGTATCCCTATGTACTTTAGTCTCTTTATAGCAATTGTGAATGGGAGTTCACTCATGATTTGGCTCTCTGTCTGCTATTGGTGCATAGAAATGCTTGTGATTTCTGCACATTGATTTTGTATCCTGAGACTTTGCTGAAGTTGCTTATCAGTTTAAGGAGATTTTGGGCTGAGATGATAGGGTCTTCTAAATATACAATCATGTCATCTGCAAATAGAGACAATTGGACTTCCTCTTTTTCTAACTGAATATCCTTTATTTTCTTTTTTTCTTGCCTAATTGCTCTGGCTAGAACTTCCAATACTGTATTGAATAGGAGTGATGACAGAGGGCATCCTTATCTAGTGCCGGATTTCAAAGGGAATGTTTCCAGTTTTTGCCCATTCAGTATGATATTGGCTGTAGGTTTGTCATAAATAGCTTTTTAATATTTTGAGATATGTTCCATCAATACCTAGTTTATTGAGAGTTTTTAGCATAAAGGCTATTGAATTTTGTCAAAGGACTTCTCTGCATCTATTGAGATAATCTTGTGGTTTTTGTCTTTGATTCTGTTTATGTGATGGATTACATTTCTAGACTTGCATATGTTGAACCAGCCTTGCATCCCTGGGATGAAGCCTACTTGATCATGATGGCTAAGCTTTTTGATGTGCTGTTGCAGTCGGTTTGCCAGTATTTTACTGAAGATTTTTGCATCTATGTTCATCATGGATATTGGCCTGAAGGTTTCTTTTTTTGTTGACTCTCTGCCAAGTTTTGGTATCAGGATGATGTTGGTCTGATAAAATGATTTAGGAAGGATTCCCTCTTTTTGTATTGTTTGGAATAGTTTCAGAAGGAATGGTACCACCTCCTCTTTGTATGTCTGGTAGAATTCAGCTGTGAACCCATCTGGACCTGGACTTTTTTTGGTGTAGGCTATTAATTGCTGCCTCAACTTCAACCCTTGTTATTGGTCTGTTCAAGGTTTCAACTTCTTTCTGGTTTAGCCTTGGGAGGTTGCAAGTGTCCAGGAATTTATTCATTTCTTCCAGGTTTCCTGGTTTATGTGCATAGAGTTGTTTGTAGTAATCTCTGATTGTAGTTTGTATTTCTGTGGGATCAGTGGTGACATCCCATTTATTGTTTTTTATTGCATCTATTTGATTCTTCTCCCTTTTCTTTTTTATTAATCTGGCTAGCGGTCTATTTTGTTGATCTTTTCTAAAAATCAGCTCCTGGACTTATTGATTTTTGAAGGATTTTTTGTGTTTCCATCTCCTTCAGTTCTGCTCTGATCTTAGTTATTTCTTGTCTTCTGCTAGCTTTTGAGTTTTTTTTTTTTATCTTTCTCCTCTAGCTCTTTCAATGTTGATGATAGTGTGTCAATTTTAGATCTTTCCTTGCTTCTCATGTGGGCATTTATTGCTATAAATTTTCCTCTAGACACTGCTTTAAATGTGTCCCAGAGATGCTGGTATGTTGTATCTTCATTCCCATTGACTTCCAAGAACCTCTTTATTTCTGCCTTTATTTCATTGTTTATCTAGTCAGTATTCAAGAGCCAGTTGTTCAGTTTCCATGCAGTTGTGTGGTTCTGAGTCTGTTTCTGAATTCTGAGTTCTAATTTGATTGCACTGTGGTCTGAGAGACTGTTTGTTATGATTTCCATTCTTTTGCATTTGCGGAGGAGTGATTTACTTCTAATTATGGGGTCAATTTTGGAGTAGGTGCCATGCAGTGCTGACAAGAATGTATATTCTGTAGATTTGGGGTGGAGATTTCTATAGATATCTATTAGGTCTGCTTGGTCCAAATCTGAGTTCAAGTCCTGGATATCCCTGTTAATTTTCTGTCTTGTTGATCTGTCTAATATTGGCAGTGGAGTGTTAAAGTATTCCACTATTATTGTGTGGGAGTCTAAGTCTCTTTGTAGGTTGTTAAGAACTTGCTCTGTATAACTGGTGCTCCTATTTTGGGTGTGTATATATTTAGGATTGTTAGCTCTTCTTGATACATTGATCCTTTTACCATTATGTAATGCCCTTCTTTGTCTCTTTTGATCTTTGTTGGTTTAAAGTCCATTTTATCAGAGACTAGGATTGCAGCTCCTACTTTTTTTTGCTCTCTATTTGCTTGATAAATCTTCCTCCATCCCTTTATTTTTAGCCTATGTGTGTCCTTGCATGTGAAATGGGTTTCCTGAATACAGCACACAGATGTGTTTTGACTTTTTATCCAATATGCCAGTCTGTGTCGTTTGAATGGGCATTTAGTCCATTTACATTTAAGGTTACTATTGTTATGTGTGAATTTGATCCTGCCATTTTGATGCTAGCTGGATGTTTTGCACATTAGTTGACACATTTTCTTCATTGTGTCGATGGTTTTTACCATTTGGTATGTGTTTGAAGTGGCTGGTACTGGTTGTTCCTTTCCTTGCTTAGTGCTTCTTTCAGGAGCTCTTGTAAGGCAGGCCTGGTGGTGATGAAATCTCTCCACAATTGCTTTTCCATAAAGGATTTTATTTCTCCTTTACTTATGAAGCTTAGTTTGGCTGGATATGAAATTCTAGGTTGAAAATTCTTTTCTTTAACTATGTTGAATATTGGCCTCCACTCTCTTCTGGCTTGTAGGGTTTCTGCTGAGAGATCTGCTGTGAGTCTGATGGGCTTCCCTTTGTGGGTAACCTGACCTTTCTCTCTTGCTGCCCTTAACATTTTTTTCTTCATTCAACCCTGGTGAATCTGATGATTATGTGCCTTAGGGTTGCTCTTCTTGGGGAATATCTTTGTGGTGTTCTCTGTATTTCCTGGACTTGATTGTTGGCCTGCCTTGCTAAGTTGGGGAAGTTCTCCTGGATAATATCCTGAAGAGTGCTTTCCAGCTTGGATTCATTCTCTCGGTCACATTCAGGTACGCCTATCAATTGTAGATTAGGTCTTTTCACATAATCTCATATTTCTTGGAGGCTTTTTTCATTTCTTTTCACTCTTTTTTCTCTATTCTTGCCTTCTCATTTTATTTCATTAAGTTGATCTTCAATCTCTGATATCCTTTCTTCTGTTTGGTCAAGTAGGTTATTGAAACTTGTGTATGCTTCTTGAAGTTCTCATGCTTTGTTTTTCAGCTCCATCAAGTCATTTATATTCTTCTCTAAGCTGTTTATTCTCATTAGCATCTCATCTAACCGTTTTACTGGGTTCTTAGTTTGTTTGCATTGGGTTAAAACATGTTCTTTTAGCTCTGAGAAGATTGTTATTACCCACCTTCTGAAGCCTGTTTCTGTCCATTCATCAGATTCATTCTCCATCCATCTTTGATCCCTAGTTGGTGAGGAGTTGTGATCCCTTGGAGGAGGAGAGGCATTCTGGTTTTTGGTGTTTTAGTCCTTTTTGCAGTGGTTTCTTCCCATCTTAGTGGCTTTATCTACCTGTGGTCTTTGTAGTTGGTGACTTTCAGATGGGGTCTCTAAGTGGACGTCCTTTTTGTTGATGTTGAAGCTATTTCTTTCTGCTTCTTAGTTTTCCTTCAGTCAGGCTCCTCTGCTGCAGGACCTCTGGAGGGCCACTCCAGACCCCGCTCGCCTGGGGATCACCTGCAGGGGCTGCAGAACAGCAGGTGTCGCCACCGGTTTCTTCCTCTGCTATCCTCGTCCCAGAAGGGTATCCGCCAGATGTCGGCCTGAGCTGTCCTTTATGAGGTGTCTCTTTGGGTATACGGGATCGGGATCGGGGAGTTGCTTGAGGAGACAGTCTGTCCCTTATAGGAGCTGAAGTGCTGTCTGTGCTGGGAGCTCCATGGTTCCGTGCAGAGCTGCTCGGCAGGTACTTTTAAGTCTGCTGCAGCTGAACTCATAACTGCCTCTTTCCCAGGTGCTCTGTTCTAGGAAGGTCGGCTTTATTTATATGTTCCTGTCATGCTGCTGCTTTTTTTCATAGATGCCCTGCTCCTCACAGAGTACTGTAGTCACAGTCTGCTAGCAGAGGTGTTGCTGAGCTGCCGCAGGCTCTGCCCCTATGCTGTGTG
Organism: Saimiri boliviensis; assembly: GCF_048565385.1. Classification (NCBI taxonomy): domain Eukaryota; kingdom Metazoa; phylum Chordata; class Mammalia; order Primates; family Cebidae; genus Saimiri; species Saimiri boliviensis. The sequence goes on along the minus strand of NC_133467.1, from coordinate 9,514,007 downwards.
AACTGCTTCGGTATTGGTGGACTGCCTCGGTAGTGGGGGACACTGTTTCCTCCACTGAGCTGGACCATCCTGGGTCCAGCTATGCTTGTTGTGAAACTCTCAATCCAGAGCATTTCAGATTGCTTGTTTTGTGGGGGTGGTACCCACAGAGCCAGATCACCTGGCTCCCTGTCTCTGCCCCCTCCCTTTCAGTTGAATGGGTGGCTCTGTCTCCCAGGCATTCCAGGAACCAGTCGAAACAGCCACCCAGACTTGTGTGAGTTTCTGTGTGCTAACCCGGCATCAGCTGAAATTGTCGCACTGAAAACTCATGGTGCTTTTCCACCCAGGAATCTCCTGGTCTGTGGGCAGTTAAAACTTGTTTGGAAATGCAGTGAGCACTCACCCTCTTCACTCTTCTTGCTGGGAACTGCACTCCAGAGCTGTTCCTATTCAGCCATCTTGGATCCTCTCCCCCTACCCCGCCATGTTCTCACTTTTAAGTGAGAACTAAACATTGAGTACACATGGACACAAAGATGGGAACAATAGGGGCCTATTTGAGGGGGAAGATGGAAGGAGGGTGAGAGTTGAAAAACTACCCATCAGGTACTATGCTCATTACTTAGGTAACAGCATCAGCAGTACCCCAAACTCCAGCAACATGCAGTTCAGGCATATAACAAACTTGCACATGTACTCCCAGATCCTAAAATTAAAGCTGGGGGGAAAAAGCCGGTAACAACTGCATTTGACTCTGTTAGGTAACCCAAGAATCCACATCCAAGTTAATAAATGAATGTCTTGGCCTTAGAAGTATTCTTCACAAATAGACTTGTGAGTTGGCGACCAAATTCCTTTTCTTAAATTTAAGTAGATTCTAAAGAAGAGAAGAAAGTTGTAAATGTTATACATTTATTCCTAAAATCTGTTCTGAATGTAGTCTGAAGTCCTTAGCCTGGCATTCAAGGGCCTCCATAACATAACTTTAATTCATTCCCACATTCGGTTTGCAGCTAGGTTCTGGGCAGCTCCCCAAACGCCCTCTGCATACCTCTCCCAAGTAGAAGACTTACTCATACTGTTTCAGCAAGATGGAGTGTCCTTTCATCACTGTCCAAAGTGCCAGCTCTGCTCATAAAAATCCCAGTGTCCCCAGAGCCCAAATGATCTGTCTGATATACGTAGGATATATAGGTAGGTATATATAGGTAGGATAGTATAGGTATATGTAAGTATAAATATAGGATATAGGTAGGATATATAGGTAGGTATATATAGGTAGGATAGTGTAGGTATATATAAGTATAAATATAGGATATAGTAGGATAGTGTAGGTATATATAAGTATAAATATAGGATATAGGTAGGATATATAGGTAGGATATATAGGTAGGATAGTGTAGGTATATATAAGTATGAATATAGGATATAGGTAGGATATATAGGTAGGATAGTGTAGGTATATATAAGTATGAATATAGGATATAGGTAAGATATATAGGTAGGATTATAGGTAGGATAGTGTAGGTATATATAAATATAAATATAGGATATAGGTAGGATAGTGTAGACTTGTAGAAGATCCAAGATTTGGACTTATCCTAGGCACGTGTGAACAAGTATAACCTGAAGGGCCTTCATTAAAAGTCACATTACCAGGATCTTTCCAAAGTCAAGCTAGCCATTGGAAAAATAAAGTCTTTTGGAAAATTGCTATTTGTCTGATTAAACTTCTTCGGTATGTGTCTTTCTGATCATCTAAATGTATTTACCTACCTACCATTCTTGGCTTTTTATTACCATTTTTTTAAGAGGAATAATTTCTTTTGTTATCATCACATCACATAATTAAAACCTATTGACTGATCTGGGCTTTACCTGTTTAAGGTATCGAAAGTAAAATTAATGATATTTGACTTCCTTACCAAGATTCCTGGGGATATTTCTCCTGAAAAAAGAAAAAAAAACATGTTGGACTTCTCTGTTATTTTTCTGCTGTCATAGCTTCATAACAATTAATTATATGTAAGTTTCCATTATACCTAATATCATCACAGGCAGTACATTCTCTGTATACACAGAGGGTTAGAAGCTCTCTTATTATGGTGTTTAGCCTCACTCTCATCCAGACAACCTAAAAGGATATCAAGGATAATGAGTTCCTCTACCCTTCACATGGATTGTTAGATAGGACTCTTGACTGAATGTGGCAGAATCTCCTTGAACCAGACTGGGCAAAATGGCAACCATATTAGTCCATAAAATGAAACTGCTGGAGATCTGATGACATAAGGACTCACATCTCCCATCTTCTCATTCTTCTCTTTATGTGTTAATCTCATTCTCTGAAGACTGTTTTCCCTGCAAGGCCAACCTATTCCCAGCTGCTTCCAAGAGAGGAAAGGGCTCATTTTCTCTAGAAGCCAAGGTAAAAAAAATCTAGGAAAGGGGCTCACATCTGTAAAAGAGATAGGAATATGGGTTATATGTGGGTTACTGTGATTGCCAGCCATCATCAGAACCACGTTGCTTGAATGGGGTGGGAGGAGTTCCCCCAAAGTCATGTGCTACTGGGTCACCAAAAAGACAATCATGTCATCTGTGTGCCTTTTAACTGCAAAGAGGTTGGAGCAGATATGAAGTACTAAACAGCAGACAAAATTCTCTTGCCAATTTTACAAACGTTTATCACTGCCACTCAAGAAATGATCATAAACGAGGAATAATCTTTATCCTAAAGAATTTTATAATCCATGGAGGGATTAGAAAGTGCACAGGTAATTATGATTCAAAAAAGAACATACTAATTATCACAAGAAACTTACAAAGGGCTCTAGAGAGTTCAGTGCCAAGGGAGAGATCATATTAATTTGAATGGAAAAGGCTAGGCAGATCATTTGGGCTTTTGGGACATTGGGATTTTGATGGGCAGAGCTGGCACTTTGGACAGTGATGAAAGGACACTCCATTCTAGCTGACACTGCATAAGAAAGTCTTCTACTTGGGAGAGGTGTGGAGAAGCCATCTGGGGACCTGTGAAGAATCTAGCTGCAAACCGAAGGTAGGGATTAAAGTTATATTATGGAGGCCCTTGAACGCCAGACTAGGAATGTAAACTAATTATCCTGTGCTTTCTCTCACCAAAACCAATGGCTGCATTAAATGAGTCTATAGAAGATTTTTCGTCTCTGGACATGTCTAATTGCAGAGTTCTAATGGAGGAACGTGTGGCAGTCTAAGAAAGGGGAAGATAGGTGCCTGCTGCTTTCTGTGCAACCTCTGATATTAGAATATGTACAAAAAATGGGCACAAAAAGTTGGTGACCTATAGCTTAAAGTGGGAAAAATAAGCAAGAATATGATTCTTACAGCTTTGATAAGGGAAGCTAGTGGTTCTCTAAGGGTGGCCTCAGGACCAGCAGCATCTATCACCCGGAAATTTGTTAATAATTCAAAATCTTGAGCCCCACCCCAGACTTACTGAGTCAGAAGCTCTGGGAGTGGATCCCAGCAACCTGTGTTTTAACAAGCCCTTCATACAGTGTTAAGGAACGCGAAAGTTTGAGAACCACTGTGTGACAGGCCGAAAATGGCACCTCAAAAGATAGTGCATCCGAATCCTTGGAACTTATAAAATATTCTCTTACTTGGCAATAGGGCCTTTGCAGATCCGATTAAAGATCTTAAGACAAGAAATTATCCTAGATTTTCTGAACGAATCCTAAATATCAGCACAAGGACCCTTTTAAGAGAGAGACAGTGATAGATTACACACACAGAAGAGGAGTATCTCCAGGGGATGCGGGCAGCCTCCGGAAGCTGGAAAAGGATATGAATGGGTTCTCCCCTAGAGCACGTGGGAGGAAGACAGGCAGCTTTGCTGGCCTCTTGATTTCAGCGCAGTGAAACTGACTTCAAATTGCTGAATCATAGTTCTGAATTAGAACAGTGAGAAAGTGAATTTCCATTGTTTTCACCTATCAAGCTTGTGGCAATTCGTTATAGAAGCCACAGGAAACTAATACACACTGAAATAAGGAATGAGCAGACAACACTAAATTACTTTAAAATGTATTAGATTCTTATTAGAAAATACGGTGGTTATTATTTTTTAACTATCTAAAATTAGTGATCCTTTTGAAAATTTGCCACTTCTTAAACATATTTTCCTAACACGGCTTGCCATCAAATGTTAAAGTGTAAGAATTTTTATAATGTTGGCATTGAAGATGGCCTTTAGATATCTTAATTTTCATATCATTGCAAGTCCCACAGGAAAGAAAACAAATTCTCTTGACAGGAGAAAAAAACAGGACATATTTTGCTTATAGGTGAGATTTGCATAGGTTAGAAAGCTGTCATAAAGTTTTTTTATGGTTAAGGAAATGTTTTGGGGAAATAATATTGGCATTTATTTATGGGAAAATGTTTCATAATAAATGGGAGAAGATAGTCTATGTATAATCTATGCTGCTTGATAAAATACTCAAGTTTTTAAAAGGATATCTGGAACATCCAGAGCTTGTAATAATTTGTCTTCTGCACAATGCTTCTCAGATCATTGTTATAAATGTGTGAATATAAAAATAATATACATAAAAGTATATATCCATTTAATTCTTACAACTGCATACTATATGAGATGAGTAGGGCAAGTGCTTTCTTATATTGCAGATTTTAAAATGATGCTCAAAGAAGCTAAATAGCTGGCCCAAAGTCACAAAAAAAGGTAGATACTAGATTTCATATTGGAAACTACCTAAATCTCTTGACAATGGTATTTCCAGTGTTTCGAGTTTCCTTAGCTGACCTCAACTGGGCAAATTAATATTTGGGGTTAATTACACTCCTGTTTAGAGACACAATGATCTATTTCAACCAATTCTGTAGGCATTGCTGAGCATCTATTGTGTGTCTAAAATTGTGCCAGTTCATCTAGGAGAACACAGAGAAAGTGCCAGGCATATCGCTAGTAGGGAGGAAATGCCTACATAAATGAAACAAATAAGGAGAATAAAACCAAATACCACAATCTGGGAGACTTCATGCAGAAGAACCTTGAAGAATGGATGTGAATTCAGGAGGTGAAAGGTAGAAAAGCATTGCAGGAGGCAAAAGGGTGTGTAGGGGAATGGCGGGAGTGAAACAGCATGAGCAGAAGTGGAGAGACTGAAATAACAGGTAGGACCCAGAGAAAGTGAAGCCACAGCCCGAGGTGCCAGGAGCACCATGTATGTGTTGGTGAGTAACAGGAGCTAGCTGCTCGGGGCCTACCTGGCCTCAGACAGCCACACAGCAACCAGGAATCTTTAACATTTCCAGTGAATACACACCCTAGGAAAGTAAGGGAAAAGTAGTACTCATATGTACAAATTAAAATGCTTTTTAAAAAATTATTAAAGTTCTGCGATACATGTGCAGAACGTGCAAGTTTGTTACATAGGTGTACTTGTGCCATGGTGGTTTGCTGCACCCATCCACCCATCATCTACATTAGATATTTGTCTTAATGCTCTCCCTCCCCTTCCCCCTCACCCCTGGACAGGCCCTGGTGTGTGATGTTCCCCTTCCTGTGTCCATGTGTTCTCATTGTTCAACTCCCACTCAAGAGTGAGAACATGTGGTGTTTGGTTTTCTGTTCCAGTGTTAGTTTGCTGAGAATGATTGTTTCCAGCTTCATCCACGTCCCTACAAAAGATATGAAGTCTTCCATTTTTATGGCTATATAGTATTCCATTGTATATATGTGCCACATTTTCTTTTTCCAGCCTATCATTTATGGGCATTTGGGTTGGTTCCAAGTCTTTGCTATTGTGAACAGTGCTGCAGTAAACACACATGTGTATGTGTCTTTATAGCGGAATGCTTTGTAATCCTTTGGGTATATATTCAGTAATGGGATTGCTGGGTCAAATGGTATTTCTGGTTCTAGATCCTTGAGGAATCCCCACACTGTCTTCCACAGTGGTTGAACTAATTTACACTCCCACCAACAGTGTAAAGGCATTCCTATTTCTCTACATCCTCTCCAGGATCTGTTGTTTTCTGACTTTTTAATGATCGCCATTCTAACTGGGGTGAGATGGTATCTCATTGTGGCTTTAATTTGCAGTTCTCTAATGACCAGTGATGATGAGCTTTTTTTCATATGTTTGTTGGCTACATAAACGTCTTCTTTTGAGACATGTCTTTTCATATCTTTCATCCACTTTTTAATGGGGCTGTTTTTTTTCTTTAAATTTGTTTAAGTTCTTTGTAGATTCTGGATATTAGCCCTTGGTCAGATGGACACATTGCAAGAATCTCCTCCCATTCTGTAGGTTGCCTGTTCACTCTAATGATAGTTTATTTGGCTGTGCAGAAGCTCTTTAGTTTACTTAGATCCCATTTGTCAGTTTTGCCTTTTGTTGCCATTGCTTTTGGTGTTTTGGTCATGAAGTCCTTGCCCATGCCTATGTCCTGAATGGTTTTGCTTAGGTTTTCTTTTAGGGTTTTTATGGTGTTAGGTCTTATATTTAAGTCTTTAATTCATCTTGAGTTAATTTTTATATAAAGTGTATGGAATCCATCTTGAGTTAATTTTTGTATAAAGGGTCCATTTTCAGTTTTCTGTATATGGCTAGCCGGTTTTACCAATACCATTTATTAAATAGGGAATCCTTTCCCCATTGGTTGCTTTTGTCAGGTTTGTCAAAGATGAGATAGTTGTAGATGTGTGACTTTATTTCTGAGTCCTCTGTTCTGTTCCATTTTCCTATATTTCTGTTTTGGTACCAGTACCATGCTGCTTTAGTTACTCCAGCCTTGTAGTATAGTTTGAAGTCAGGTAGCATGATGCCTTCGGCTTTGTTCTTTTTGCTTAGGATTGTCTTGGCTAGATGGGCTTTTTCCATGTGAAATTTAAAGTAGTTTTTTCTAATTCTGTGAAGAAAGTCAGTAGTAGCTTGATGGGGATAGCACTGAATCTATAAATTATTTTGGGCAGTGTGGCCATTTTCACGATATTGATTCTTCCTATCCATGAGCATGGAATGTTTTTCCATTTTTTGGTGTCCTCTCTTTTTTCCTTGAGCAGTGGTTTGTAGTTCTTCTTGAAGAGGTCCTTCACATCCCTTGTAAGTTGTATTCCTAGGTATTTTATTCTCTTTGTAGCAATTGTGAATGGGAGTTCACTCATGATTTGGCTCTCTGTCTGTTATTGGTGTATAGGAATGCTTGTGGTTTTTGCACCTTGATTTTGTTTCCTGAGACTTTGCTGAAGTTGCTTATCAGCTTAAGGAGATTTTTGGGCTGAGATAATGGTGTTTTCTAAATATACAATCATGTCATCTGCAAACAGAGACAATTTAACTTCCTCTCTTCCTGTTTGAATACACCTTATTTCTTTCTTTTGCCTGATTACCCTGGGCAGAACTTCCAATACTATATTGAAGAGGAGTGGTAAAAGAGGGCATCCTTGTCTAATGCTGGTTTTCAGAGGGAATGCTTCCAGCTTTTGCCTATTTAATATGATATTGGCTGTGGGTTTGTCATAAATAGCTCTTATTATTTTGAGATATGTTCCATCAATATCTGGTTTATTGAGAGTTTTTAGCATGAGGAGTGTTGAATTTTATTGAAGGCCTTCTCTGCATCTGTTGAGATAATCTTGTGGTTTTTGTCATTGGTTCTGCTTTATGTGATGGATTATGTTTACTGCTTTGTATATGTTGAGCCAGCCTTGCATTCAGGCAGTATGATTGTGGTGGATAAGGTTTTTGATGTGCTGCTGGATTTGGTTTGCCAGTATATTATTGAGATCTTTCTCATCAATGTTCATCAGGGATATTGACCTGAAATTTTCTTTTTTTGTTGTATCTTTGCCAGTTTGTGGTATCAGGATCATACTGGCCTCATAAAATGAATTAGGGAGGAGCCCTCTTTTTCTATTGTTTGGAATACTTTCAGAAGGAATTACCAGCTCCTCTTTGTACCTCTGGTAGAATTTGGCTGTGAATCGTCTGGTCCTGGGCTTTTTTTGGTTGGTAGGCTATTAATTGCTGCCTCAATTTTAGACCTCGTTATTTGTCTATTCAGGGATTCAATTTCTTTCTGGTTTAGTCTTGGGAGGGTGTGTGTGTCCAGGAATTTATCCATTTCTTCTAGATTTTCTAGTTTATTTGCATAGAGTTGTTTATAATATTCTCTGATGAGGTTTTTCCTCATCTTCATGGATTTATCTGGTTTGCTCTTTGATGCTGGTGACCTTTGGTCGGGGTTTCTGTGTGGATGCCCTTTTTGTTGTTGTTGATGCTATTCCTTTCTGCTAGTTTTCCTTCTAACAGTCAGGCCCCAGTGCTGCAGGTCTGCTGGTATTTGCTGGAGGTTCACTCCAGACCCTATTTGCCTGTGTATCACCAGCAGATGCTGCAGAAAAGCAAAGATTGCTGTCTCTTCCTTCCTCTGGAAGCTACATTCCAGAGGGGCACCCGCCAGAGGCCAGCCAGAGCTCTCCTGTATGAGGCGTCTGTCAAGTCCTGTTGGGAGGTGTCTTTCAATCAGGAGGCATGGGAGTCAGGGACCCACTTGAGGAGGCAGTCTGTCCCTTAACAGAGCTCAAGTGCTGTGCTGGGAGATACACTGCTCTCTTCAGAGCTGACAGGCAGGAACATTTAAGTCTGCTGAAGCTATGCCCACAGCTGCCCCTTCCCCCAGGTGCTCTGTCCCAGGGAGATGTTTTTAGCTTTAAGTCCCTGACTGGGGCTTCTGCCTTTCTTTCAGAGATGCCCTGCCCAGAGAGGAGGAATCTAGAGAGACAGTCTGGCTATAGTGGCTTTGCCAAGCTGCAGTGGGCTCTGCCCAGCTCAAACTTATTGGCAACTTTGTTTATACTATGAGGTGAAAACCACCTACTCGAGCCTCAGTAATGGCAGATGCCTGTCCCCCCCCCGCCAAGATCCAGTGTCCCAGGTCAACTTCAGACTGCTGTGCTGGCAGCAAGAATTTCAAGCAAGTTGATCTTGGCTCGCTGGGCTCTGTGGGGTAGGATCTGCTGAGCCTAGACCACTTGGCTCCCTGGCTTCAGCCCCCTTTTTAAGGGAGTGAATGGTTCTGTCTAGCTGACGTTCCAGGTGCCATTGGGGTATGAAAAAAACACTTCTGCAGCTAGTTTGGTGTCTGCCCAAACAGCCACGCAGTTTTGTGCTGGAAACCCAGGGCCCTGGTGGCATAGGTGCCGGGGGGAATTTCCTGGTCTGCGGATTGCAAAGTCAGTTGAAAAAGTGTAGTATCTGGACGGAGTGCACCCTTTCTTATGGTTCAGTCCTTCATGGCTTCCCTTATCTAGGGAAGGAAGTTCCCCAGCCCCTTCTGCCTCTCAGGTGAGGCGATGCCCCACCCTGCTTTGGCTCACCCTCTGTGGGCTGCACCCACTATCTAACCAGTCCCAGTGAGATGAGCCAGGAACCTCAATTGGAAATGCAGAAATCACCCACCTTCTGCATTGATTCTCGCTGGGAGCCGGAGACCATAGCTGTTCCTATTTGGCCATCTTGCCACCCACCCAAAATGCATTTTAAAAACCTCACCTTTTCCCAGCTCTCCCATTCTCGTCCTGTGGGCACATCCTCTGGAAGCTTGTACCTCTGCTCCTGTGTTTTCTGATGGTCAATAGGGGCAGGCGTATGTGTGTGTAAATCTATTTGAACGCTGGGCCATACATTTCCTCTTTGCAAAAGAGGTATGTTTCTTTAGGAAGATGTTTTAAGAGTTCAAGGGGAGGACACAGTCGGCAAGGAGATGAGAAATCCAAATTACATTTACATAAAGTGACATGAATTAGGGAGAGAGCCTTAACTGGAGACAGAGGAGAGGGCGGAAAGCAGGAAGCAAAGAAGTGGGCAGAGCCAGAGGAGAAAGGACAACTGATCCGAAACTTCTGGGGTCGGAGTGGTAGAAGGGCTTTAGAGAACAATGACATATAATTTTACTTTTAAATTATTTTTGGTGTTTCCATGTCAACCTTCTCCATTGCTCTGAATCTTCCATAAAAGTTAGTTACAACCAGAGCCTGGAATTGGTGGTGTTCTGGGGAAATACCTAAAGTGAGGTGTGGATATGTAGTACTCGGGGCCAGGTCCAGCATGGACAACAGAGCAGCAGCATTTATGCAATGGCAAGGTGATCTACCGACCAGACGGAGTTCTCCCTGATGACAAAGATAAGTTCAGTCACATCGTCTTCTTTCCCCCCGCTTGCTGGAGAAAATGGGAAGCTTGCTGAGTTTTCCATTTCATATAGGATAGGGTTTCAGCCAATTTCATTTGATCCACATGGGCCATGGTGACCCTTGCATAGACCCGGGTTGCCCCAGCTCATGGCCGTCACTTGCAGCCACGCTTTGGTCTCTGGTTCACTGTGCTAGTCTGCCATCATGGAAAAGCCTTTCTGTTTGCTGAAAGTCACCAGGCGAGTGAGCCAGCTCCTGGAGGATGAGGTAAAGCTGAATTGGACAAATGTAGTCTCCAGAGAGTGACTCAGGTTTGGCTTCTCTTGGCTGCAGAGCCTGTTTTCTGTTTACCAGAGGATTAATCATGGTTTCCAAATTGGTCTGCCAGGACGCCGGCTGGGCTGGTTAAAGCAGAGGTGCCAGGTTTGGGATTTTGCCATGTCCTGCTTGGTGATTTCCAGTGGGAAAATGAAGGGATGTGCTTCCTCCTTTATAGCTGCCTGAAAATTGATGGAGCGTCCTCTAACTTATCTGATTCTGGTCACTCAAGAGAGTGAATGTGGACTCTCTTGTTCATCTCTTCCTGTGCTGAGCTACTCCAGACCTTGATCTGCTCTGCCTCTGAGTTTGCTTGCTGGGCACAGACGGTGAATACATGGTCAGTGGCTAAACGCACCAGGTTTATAGCAACTGAGGTGAGATGCCTCACTTCTTTAGCAACTGAAGTGAGTTGTCTCAATTCTTTCTCTTTTTTTTGTCCACGTAAAGTGAGGTGTGGCCGTGAAGGACTCAGGGCCATGTCCACCATGGGTAACAGTAATAGTAGCGCTTATACAATGGCAAGATGACCCACAGACTAGATGAAATTAAAGCCCTTGGTGAAAAAGATAAATCCGAGTACATTGTCCTTCTTCCCCCCAACTGCTGGTTTGAGTAACATGATGTGGTGACTATTTGAATTAATATAATAACTGTTTAATAAACAACTAACATGTGCTAAGCTACAGTATCCCATGTTTGATTTAGCATTTAGGGAAGTCAGGCAGGGTTTGGAGATACTGTGAACATATCTTTCTTTTTTTCTTTGAGACAGGGTCTCGCTCTGTCATCCAGGCTGGAGTGGCATGATCATGGCTCACTGCAACTTCCAGACTCCCAGGCTCAAGCAATCCTCCCACTCCAGTCCCCTGAAGCAGCTGGGACCACAGGTGAGTACCATCATGCCTGGCTAATTTTTGTATTCTTTGTAAAGATGGGGTTTTACCATGTTGTCCAGGCTGGTCTCAAACTCCTGAACCCAAGGGATATTCCTGCCTTGACCTAAAGTGCTGGGATTATAGGCATGAGCCAACATGCCTGGATATATGTTTCATTCTTATAAAAGGGGCTTGAACCTTTCTTTTTGCTGGATTCACAACAATCCTATCAGGATATGCCTTTTCAATGTATTCATATACAAGCAATGAATCAATACAATGTCTTCTTGAGCCTGGTCTAATATCATGGGAGAAGTCTTTTTAAAAGCTGAAGCAATAATTGATTTTGCTCTCATTTGTTGGATTGTTTAACATAAGAGGTGGCGCGATTATTTTGCACTGTAACTACTTCCACACGTGCCCAAACAGGTCGCATTTTCCCAAGGATAATAAAGAGGCTCTTGAAAATATAATAAATAATTTTTAAACAGATAACGTATTTTTTAATTAGCTGGAATTTACTGTAAATCCAGCTAATTAATTTGTGATCATTATACTTTAGAATTTAATATACAGGGTATTTAGCTTTATAGTAATGAAAACAATCTCTCGTTGGAGAAAACTGCATTAATCTCACAAAAACACTTATATTGTGAAGTAGATTTGTGGAAAAAAACATGTGACAGGTCTGTCACTTTTTTTTTTTTAGCTTTATCAATCTTTCAGAGTAGTACAAACAATTAGAATGAAGAAACAGATAATTATGTTATAACGTATTGCTATTTGAGTCCTGATTGATTTTCACACCTTCAACTGTTTGGTCTATACAAATTTGCATACACAGCACATAGGGACTAACATTACTGTGGTCTGGGTTGTGATTAGAAGAGAAATAGATAGACAGACAACAATGAAACACTGTTAACTTGGTCCCCAAATCCCACTGATGCCCGAAATCCCACTCTGAATGCATATGCCTCCATAGTGTGAGGCATACTCCTCCTCAGTAGCATTTTGGGCACGTCCTTCAAAGCGTGAGGATGCTACCTTAAGGAACACCAACAATCAAGAAGCACAGCCTACTTCCTGGGCTTGTTTTCAACTCTTCTGCTACTTTTTTCTCTGTGTCACTAACCTGACACATACAATTATTGGGAAAGAATGAAGCCAGCCAAAGTCCCTGCAGTATTTCCCACTGACAAGATACAGAGACAAGCAACAATGGCAAATATTAGGTAAATGATTCTCAGACTCTCTACTGGATCTTGGAGAGACCAAGAGCACAGAGCAAGTGACTGCAAAATTGACACAGAACTTACATTTCTGTATCTGGGTGGGACTGAGAGTTAAAGAGTTCAAGTTCCAACCACTTTGTGGTCTTCCTGAACCATGACTCTTTGTGATGACCAAGTAAAGTGACGGTAGAATAAAGGCAAAGTTGGAAGGTTCTAGGATGCATTCCTTAGGAGCTATAAGCTGGGATGTGACAATCAGGAGGTATGGAAAAGCTCCTAGAGTTTCCTGCAATAGTGGCAGTGTCCACAGAGACAAAGCAAAACAGGGTTATCCAGCTGACCAATCCTTCTGAAAATCATTTTGAAGCTTAGAGTTGGAAAAGACCAAGAGGTCATCGGGTCTACCTTACAGGCTGCTGTCTCACATCTCATAAGTGATTATCCACTTTCTGCTTGAATGCCTTCCATGATATGTGATGCATTTAAATGCCCCATTTTGTGAGCAGCCTTTCTAGATATAGATACTGATTCCCCAAAGATATCTAGAATCTTTTAGGAATGTCCCCTTTAGTTTAGGAACCAACAAACCTTCTGTTACTAGCTATAAATACAAGGGATTCCTCTGTTTTTATACAAAAGCACCATGTTAGATACTATAAGGAGAGAATAGGATTCAATAATATATACTAGACTCTTGTCTTTAAGGGCATTTCAGCTTAGTAGAGAAATTAGACACAAGACACACACATCTCAGAGGAATAATCAGGGAAGTTTCAGGAAAGAGGTAGTATGTGAACTTGACCTTGAAGTATGGGTACAATTTGGAAAGACTTTTCCAAGAGTGGCCTAAAAAATAAACAAAGTTGTGCCAGGCATGGTGGCTCACGCCTGTAATACCAGCACTTTGGGAGGCTGAGGTGGGTGGATCACCTGAGGTGAGGAGTTTGAGACTAGCCCGGCCAACATGGTGAAACCTCATCTCTACTAAAAATACAAAAAATTAGCCGGGTGTGGCGGTGGGCGCCTGTAATCACAGCTACTCGGGAGGCTGAGGCAGGAGAATCACTCGAAACCAGGAGGTGGAGGTTGCATTGAGCCGAGATTGTGCCATTGCACTCCAGCCTGGGCAACAGAGCTAGAAAAAAGAAAAGAAAGAAAATAAGGAAAGTTGTATTGCATGGGAAAATAATTCAATAAGATTCAGGTTACTTGCGTAGGAACTGCCTTTCCCAGGAGATAATAGCGGGGCATTTACCATTCAAAGACCTGCTTTGGAGATGTAGATTACTGTACCCTTTGATTTTCGGAAGATGCAGTCAGTATTTCTCTTTTTCAACAAATACAGCTTTCTTACTAAACCATATTTCCTGTTCCCAGAGTAATTTTATGCTGATAGAAGAAATGAAGTAAACAGAGTTCAGGAAAGCAACTGTAAGGACTTATTTTGAAAAACAAAACAAAACAAAAAGAAAAGAGACATTTAAAAAGGCATTTTTTTTTTTCAGAAATAGTTTAAAAAGAAGTATACAGATGCCACCTAACAGTGAGAACCTTGGCATACTTGAAAGCAGAGGTCTGAAGTCCGAGGTGTTTGGTTCACGTTGTACCCTGTGGCTACTTACCGCGTGAAGGCTCCCTGTCTTTTTCATCTCCCCCTGTGCTGAGCTCGTCCAGGCCTGGGGCTGCTCTGCCTGTCTGGGTTTGCTTGCTGAGCACAGACGGCGAATGCATGGTCAGTGGCTCAGCTGTGGACAGAATGTCGTCTCCTCATCACTGACTCACAGGATGGCAGGGCCAGCTCACTTCCCCTTCTGATGTTTTGTCCCTTTGTGTATGGCGGGACCGTAGCGGTCCTCACTGTCTCTCTTCATTCCGTGGAAATAAATGTGTGTATTTGTGAGTGTGCTTTGAGACAAGGATGAAAAGGAGATTAGTTCTTATCCTCTTCAGGCAAAGCACAGAATCACTCTGCCTCCTAATACTGTTAGCAATATTCACGGGAGATTCTCTCCGGGACACACAGTAGCTTTCTCAATGTTGGCTTGTTTATTGCAGGGTAAGAACAAAATCTTGGGCTAACCAAGCTACATCTCCATGTTGACTCACTTCCTTACTTTCCTCATAGCTGCTAAAGCGACAGGACCAGTTGCCAGAAAGCTTATTTTACCTCCACAAAACAAGATCGGTGTTTCATCCTTGAGTTTAGTATATAGGAAGGATCTTTCTTATTCTTCTGTAGATACAGAGGTGTGTTGCCTTATGCTGCAGGCTGTCTATAAGACAAGTTTTGGGAATATCAAATATTTGTAAGCAAATCAAATTTCTCTCCCAGTTGAAATGATTATTTCAGAAGAATTTCTTCTTTGTTTTGAAATGGACTTCTGAGTTAGACCTCTCAGCATGACGAAGAAGAAAGAGCATTAGAATAAGAAAGGAGACTAAGCTTCTTGTTTTGATTATGCCTATAATCAGCTGCGGACCCCAGGCTGATGGCACTCCAAAGTCCCGCTGTTCTGTGACCTGGCTCTGTGGGGCATCAGCCTCCTCATCTCTACTATTTTGGATTTAAATTAGTTGATTTTTATGGTCCTGCCATGGAATTCTTTAAACAACTCCCTTAATCCATGATACTGTGCTTTAAATATTTTGATTTTAGCTTTTCTCTAAGGAATTTTTAGTAACAATTATTATTTTTTTTTTCTTAAATAAAAATAGAGCTGGGGTTTTGCCATGTTGCCCAGGCTGCTCTTGAACTCTTGGGCGCAAGCGATCTGCCCACCTTGGCCTCCTTAAGTGCTCGGAGGACAGGCACGAGCCACCGCGCCCAGCGAGACCATATGTGTCTAGCATTTTGATAACCTTCTGTGTGATCTGGACCCTACGTAACTCCGCAGTCTTCATCCTACTGCTCTCCGTGCTTACTTCTTTGGCGATTTTATACTCCTTGCAACTTTAGATGTCATTTGTTTGTTGATTCCAGTAGATTTGTATGTCTAACCCAGATTTCTGTAAACCTTAGACTCATTCTACAGTCCGTGACATCTCCATTTGGATTTCTTATAGGCATCTCAGACTCCGTATGCCTAACCTGGAATGGCTGATCTTTATTGCCTCCTAAACCAGCTTCTCTCACGGCTCTCCGTCTCCCAGCGTCTCAGACCTTCTCTTGCTTACACCAGACATTTGGTTGTTGTCTGTGCCACCTCCTTCTCTTGCAGTCTACTTGATGCCCCCTAATTGGTGTGTCCCTGCTTTCTGCCCTTGTTCTCTTGTGAATCACTTTCCAAACAGCAGCCAGAGTGATCCTTTGAAAAACGGATTCAGAAGTCATGTCACCGCTCTGCCCAAAGTTCCCTAATGACTTCCTGACCACTCAGAGCATGAGCTGAAGCTCGACACATCTGGGCCCCGTAAGCTCTTCATCTCTGCACCTCCTCCTTTTGCTCACTCTGCCCCGCTGCATCGGTCTTCTGGTCTCCTGGAACTTGCCCAACGTGCCCCTCTCTCAGAGCCTTTGCATTTGTCATTTCCTGTCCAATGATGCTCTTCCTGCCGATGTCTACCGCGGCTCCCAGCTGCTCCTTTGCAGGTTTTTGTTCAGATGTCATCTTCCTGGTGAGCTCTCCTCTGAACAGCTCCTCACCCGCTCCGCTGGCCTTTCTGATTTTCTTCCCTGTAGCTCTTACCACCACCTCATGCAGGGCTTCTCAGGCTTGGCATGATTGGCATTTTGGGACAGTTCTTCATTGTATGGTATTACCTGTGCCTCGCAGGATGTTTAGCAGCACCCCGACCCTCAAGCCACTCAATACCTGCCACTTTCCTCCCTAGATTGCGACAGCCAGAAATGTCTCCAGACACTGCCAAACGTCTCCTGGGAGACATAACCACCACTGGTTGAGAGTCATTGATCTAATGCAAATAGGTATTTTACCTGGGTATTTGTTTATTGTTCCTCCCTTCCCCACCAAGAGAAATCATCTCCACAAGAACAGGAGTTTTTGTGTCTATTTTCCACTGATGTAATGCCGGCACCCTGAATAGGATATGATGCTTAGAAGGTGCTCAGACAGACATTTCACGGCTGAAGAAATGAAATGCGCTCCAATTTTGTTCCTCTGTGCTCATTACGCTCTCACCACGTTGACCTTTCTTCTTCGTGTCACACATCTGGAGCTCATTCTCACCTTTCAGCCTTTTTCTTTCAGATCTCACTCCTGGAATGCTCTATTTGCAGGTCTCTGTTTACCTGTTACTCAGATCTCTGCTCAAATGACACCTGCTCAGAGAGGCTCCCCTGATCACCCTATCCTATGTGACCCTCCCTGCCAGCCAGAGTCACTCTCTATATTGTTACTCTGTTTTAGTTTCTGCATTACATTTGTCTTGGAAATTATCTTGCTTACATGGCAGATGTCCACCTCAGCCCCTTAAATGAATATTCCCTGCCCACTCCACATTATCTACTTTGCTTGTTACGGCATCCTTGAAGTCTAAAACAGTTCAAGACCCATAGCTTATGGGGCAATTGAATAAATATGTCTGTCTTTTAATCAATTCAGGGTGGAAGACAGTTTGAATAGAAAGGGTTTAAGGGGTGTGTTTGTCAAGGTCCAGTAGCAAAAAAAAAAAAAAAAAA
Organism: Saimiri boliviensis; assembly: GCF_048565385.1. Classification (NCBI taxonomy): domain Eukaryota; kingdom Metazoa; phylum Chordata; class Mammalia; order Primates; family Cebidae; genus Saimiri; species Saimiri boliviensis. The sequence continues at coordinate 9,496,748 of NC_133467.1, read as the reverse complement.
AAAAAAAAAGAGCCCACTCTAGCTAGTTTAAACAGAAAGGGATTAATTACAGAATGCGGTTCACCATCGAGAAGGCTGCAGCAATAGGCTTCACAGTGAGCTTTCAGGAACCACTTTGGAAACCACATACTGACTGGGCCACCAAGGTAGAGACTGCTCTTCTTGGGCAAACTACAGCTGAGCTGGAACATTGAGGGGTCAGCTGCTGGCTCTGGGACCAAATGACCACTTCTGGGAAGATCACACCTGCATAAAAAGGAGGTCAGCACTACTAGAAACTGACAAGATCAAGAAACTGGAGTATGATTCTGTGTGGTTTTCCCCATGTACGCGTTAATAAAATTCTTATCTCTTTTCTCCAATTAAAAAAAAAAATTCCTAGCAAGTCGACTCAGAAGAAATAAATACTCTCAAGAAACTGCCTCAGAAAAACCAGACACTGCCACTCTAGTGCTGGCGAGCAGGAAGCTTTGGCTAGCCAAAGCTTGTCCTTCAGCTCATTTGTCTTGCCTTTAGCTCCCGTGCCAGTGCGCGTGATAGGTGGAACAAAGCCCTGGATACTAGGAAGTCTGGGAGATGTGGCTTTTAGTTTTCCAGTCTCTGCAGCATGGGAGGGCACATCGGAAAGAGGTTAGAATGGCTGTGAGGGCTGCTAATTCATCATACATAGGATGGACAGATAAGTGATTATTAAAAAGTGAATGAATCTTCAAGTTTATATCTACCAGGTGAGGTCTCAGTAAAAAACCTAAATAGGGCTGAGTGCTATTATGGGGCTCACCCCTGTAATCCCAGCACTTTGGGAGGTGGAGGTGGGCAGATCACCTGAGGTCAGGAGTTCAAGACTGCCTGATCAATGTGGTGAAACCTCGTCTCTACTAAAAAAAAAAAAAAATAGCCAAGCATGGTAGTGAATGACTGTAATCCCAGCTACTCAGAAGGCTGAGGCAGAGGAGTTGCTTGAATCTGGAAGGCAGAGGTTGCAGGGAACCGAGATCGTGCCACTGTATTCAGCTTGGCTGACAGGCGAGACTTGGTCTAAACAAACAAACAAACAAACGAGATTCTTCTACTTGATACTGATGGGCAGTATAAATAACAATTTCAGGAACGATTACTTTTCCCCAAAGATGCAATAAGTTTGTGACCATGAATAGCATCACCATTTCTTAAGTATCAGTCTCTGACAAACTGAACTCAACAAAGCCATGATCTGAGCTCTCCTGGAGAGTGAAACTGTTGATATCTCCTATCTCTACCAGAAAACTATGAGATCAATCAGCCTGGATACTGTTTTTTATAGCTCATCGTGTATGTTTATTTCCAACATAAAGCAGTGGTGAAACTTAAGTCTTAAGAAGGGCTTTAATTGCACAGAAGCTCAGATTGGGAATTTTTGTATTGGCAAAGAAAGAAATCCATTACTTGATTTTACTTTTATTATTTGATATTCCTAAATGTTTATTTGTATGACTCTATTATTTATTTTCATAAAATATGCTGTCTACATTTTACTGGGTTACGTAATATAGAGTGTGCATACATATATTAGAGGAGTGACAATCCACAAATTCTTGTTGTTATTTTTTATTTTTTAAGAGATGGGGTCTTGCTATTTTGCCCAGGCTGGTCTTGACATCCTGAGCTCAAACAATCCCCACTCCTCAGCCTCCCAAGTAAAATTCTTTTTTATTCTTAACCTTGCATCTGTGAGCGTTTTATTTAAAAAGCCCATTGCAATTATAGATATTATTGGTTTATCTGTTTTACATATTTAAAGCATAACTTTAAATAGAATCAATATGAAATAATAATTGGGAATCCCCTGCTTATGTAAAAATATAGAAATATGGGAAAACCTAAACAAAATTTTAGAATGTGCTTTTTAAGAATGTGATTTTATCAAAGTTAGGAAACTTAAAACTCTAAAACTTTTGCATTCTCCATTTTAAGCACTTCATACTTAGAGATAGTTTAAGGATTTCTTTCTTTCTTTCTTTCTTTCTTTCTTTCTTTTTTTTTTGAGACAGAATCTCACTCTGTCACTCAGGCTGGAGCGCAGCGGCACAATCTCAGCTCACTAAACAATCTCTGTCCCCTGGGCTCAAGCGATCCTCCAATCTCAGCCTCCTCAGTAGCGGGGACAACAGGTGCATGCCACCACACCTGGCTTTTTTTTTTTTTTGTATTTTCAGTAGAGATGGGGTTTCGCCATGTTGCCTGGCTTGGTCTCTAACTCCTGAGCTCAAGCAATCCACTTTCCTTGGCCTCCCAGAGTGCTGGGATTACAGGCATGAGCCACTATGTCTGACTCCCTTGTGAATGACTCTTTATTCGGTACCTCCTTTATGTGAGGCCTTGAACATTTTCTCATGGAATCTTCATAGCTTCCCTATGAGGCATAGATAGTATTATTTCTGTTTGGCCAATGTGGATGCTGAGGCTCAGAGGAAATGCTTATTCAAAGACACCTGGCAAGGGAAGGCAGAGCTGGGATTGAAAACTAGGATTTGGGCCCGGCGTGGTGGCTCAAGCCTGTAATCCCAGCACTTTGGGAGGCCGAAGCGGGTGGATCACGAGGTCAAGAGATCAAGACCATCTTGGTCAACATGGTGAAACCCCGTCTCTACTAAAAATACAAAAAATTAGCTGGGCATGGTGGCGCGTGCCTATAATCCCAGCTACTCAGGAGGCTGAGGCAGGAGAATTGCCTGAACCCAGGAGGCGGAGGTTGTGGTGAGCCGAGATCGCGCCATTGCACTCCAGCCTGGGTAACAAGAGCGAAACTCCGTCTCAAAAAAAAAAACAAAACTAGGATTTGAACTCATATCTTCCCAACTTCAAAGCCTATACCTTCTTCATAGTAGCCCTAATGAAAAAAAAACCCACTACCTTCTGCACCATTTATTTATTCATTTGAGCGTTCATTCATTCATTTAGTCAGCCAGTCAATGCTACTTGAATGCTTACTATGGACCAGGCATGTGCCAATGTTAAAATAATGAGCCATAAAAAGGGCACCATCTCTGCTTCCACAGAGCTGAGAACTTTGTTCCCTCAAGATTAGTTGCTTTTTCCGTATTTACAGATGAGGATTAACTCCCTGCAAACACAGATAAGAATTTAGATTGAGAGGCTGGGTGTGGTGGCTCATGCCTGTAATCCGAGCACTTTGGGAGGCTGAGGCGGGCAGATCACCTAAGATTGGGAGTTGGAGAGCAGCCTGACTACCATGGAGAAACCCTGTCTCTACTAAGAAAAATACAAAATCAGCCAGGCGGAGTGGCACATGCCTATAATCCCAGCTACTCTGGAGGCTAAGGCAGGAGAATCACTTGAACCCGGGAGTTGGAGGTTGCCGTGAGCTGAGGTTGCACCATTGCACTCCAGCCTGGGCAACAAGAGCAAAAACTTCGTCTCAAAGAAAAAAAAAAGAATTTAGATTGAGGAAAAAAAAAATGTTTTTAATACAGGAGATGAACATTTTGTTAATATTTCCACAGGAAGAACATTAAAATTGATTACTAGACGTAGGTTATGTGTTGGACTAGAATCCTTAATGACTTCAAGATGAATGAAGCATAGAAAGAAATTAATTAGAGGCCGAAACTCAAGAAATCCCTGGTGGGGAAGATAAAGTTTATCTGATTTTTATGTGGAGTAGAGGCAAATAATAGAAATTGAGTTCCCCTTAGGAAGGACCAAGCATTTAAGACCTTGCTTAATAATATTTCTGGAGTGCTAGCAGCCTGTGCATTGCCAGATTCCTGAATAAAGGTACCAACCTCACAAGCCATCAGCTACAAAGGACAGAACCCATTGTGTCGGGACCTCAATGCCCAGAGGGGCTAGTAGGCTGCATACCCAGGTACAGAGGGCCAGGACTGTTAACAGGTCTGTTAATATTCTCAGTTTCTACATACACACAATGTGTTTTCTCCTATTGGTAGATCTTTCTTTTCCCCTCTTGTGATAGCAACATAGATATAGGGAACTTCACTTTCTACTTTACCGTAAGAAAAACAATAGCCAGTGGGCAATAATGAATGACTGATGCTCTACCTCTGGGGAGCAGTATAAAGTGGCAGGCCCTGGGGACCCTGAAAATAACATGACTTACCTAATGCAGCAGCTGCGACTCAGTTCCTGCCTATAGTTGCAGTGAAAGAGGGTCCCGTTGTGTCAGATCTTTCCATTTTAAAAGAGAAGCCGGAAATCTGGATTTTTCTGTCATCATCTGATATTTAAATATTGGCAACCAATTTAAAATTAAAACATCAACAACAAAACTCTTGGGCCAACATTTTAAATAGGTGACCAACCATTCAGGTTTTCCTGGGACTGAGGGGTTACCTGGGACATGGGTCTTTCATTGCTAAAACAGGGACCACCCAGGCCACACCGGAATGATTTGTCCTCCTAGAATGTGGCGGATAAACAAAACATCCGTATGTTGAAAAAACAAAGCAATGCACAGGCTGCTAGCACTCCAGAAATATTATTAAATATAATAAAGTCTGCAGGTGGTCAGTCTGTGACCTCTGAAGAACAGGACAGCAAACCAGAATAGGATTCACACAGACATATTTTCAAAGGAACAGAAAGGTGTCAGATTATGAGAGGTAAAGACTACATATACATGGACCAAAGCACTACTGATATGTTCATTTCTACTCTCCCCAGAGTCCATATCTGATAGCCACAGCCAGATTACAAACAAGTGGAATGAACTCATTACAATGCTATAAGGTTGGTTTGTTTTTGAGAACCTTTCCTTGGAGAGTAGGGGGTAAACAGAAGCAGAAGCTAAAAAGAACAGGCTAAGTTTTCTTAAAGGTTGCAAACAATCCAAGAAAATGTTGGAAAGTTATGTGGAATTGTCTTGAACCAGACTATTTTTAATGTACGTAGCTTAAGGGTTAATTTTTCACCAACTTTGCTTTAGAAACACAAAAAACAAAACCCAGATTTTGTGTCTATAGAATATTACTATGAGAAGGGACCTTAACCACCCTGTCCAAATCTTCCCGTATAAAGTTGGTGAAATTGATGCTCAGTGTCCTGTGGGTAGTGGCAGAAGAGTTCAACCTGGTCTGTTCAGAATGGTGTAGCAGGGCACCGATAGGGTGGTCAGGAAAGGTGACGCAGCTTCTTAAGCTGCATTTCCAGCATAAAAAAAAGTTTCATGGGACAAAGAAAAACAATCACTAAAATAAAAAAACTAACAGAAGTGATTTCATAGTCTGCTTTTTATTTATGAATTAAATGATGATAAGCCACTGAATGCTCACATTGCTGAAACCTGATGCAAATTATGTCCTTCCACTGAAGGACAGTGGAATCAAAAAAGAAAAATTCAGTATCAGAAAGCCTACTAGATAGTAGCTGAGCCATTTGATTTGGTTGGTGCGCATTTGAAAAATACCTGTTACTTGCAAAACATAGGCAAAGATGTTAAAAACAACCTTTCCTTCTATAGTTGTCCGTTGCCACATGTTTAGCTTTGTTCTTCCATTTCAAAGCATCACTTCTTCATAGCAGAGTTCTCCTTGAAGTTAGAGAATACACTCTGCAGTGAGGCTATGCCCCAGGCACATAAGGAGCAAGTCAATGCAAGGCTGATTCTTATCTTACTACACTAGCCTGCTGCACCAGCCAGATGACTTCCTGGTCACATTAGCAGTCACAGAGAGGTATCATTAAGGCCCAGAGACTCACCAGTCTCTTGTTTGAATACTGAGAATCCTCTTTCATTTATCTTGCTTTCTTTGGGGCCAATCATTTACCTGTTTGTGTAAATGCCTGGGCATCTCAACAGAGCAGGATAGAGGCAATGGCCCAGTAGTGTGAATAGCATGATGTCATAGTCACAGACCACATAGGCCAACCTAGGTTCCTTGCAAACTCTGAGAGGCTCCTAGCGATTGGAGCTCAATGGTAGCTGTTCTTCATTATGGGTAGAAAGCATGTAGGTGTAAGGCACTTAAATACAAGCTTGGTAAATAGCTCAGGATCAGAATGATCTGATATGAGGTGCCAGCACCTAACCATGAGTTTGTGGTTAAAAGAGCACACCCACACTGCCCCAGCTCTTGTGATTCCCCTCCTGATTAGATCCAGGAAGGCTGCAGGATGGGAGGGGTCTGTTAATTCTTTTTTTGAGACATGATCTCACTATTACGTTGCCCAGGCTGGAGTGCAGTGGCTATTCACAGGCAGGATCATTCCACAGTACAGCCCAGAACTCCTGGGCTCCAGCAGTCCTTCTGCCTCAGCCTCCTGAGTAGCTGGGACTGCAGGGTGCATACCACTGAGCCTAGCTGTAAGGGTGTGTTAATTCTTCAACCCATTTTGGAGGTTACTGACATTGGAATGTGCATCAACAAAACATGATTATAAAATACTGTTTTGGTGTTCAGGCTAGACTCCCTGCTAGGACAAATCTCTGAGGGGCTGTTTGGGGCCTTTTATCTCAGAAGTGAGTCCTAGGCATTTTGTTATTGTGTATGTGGATATGTGTGTTTAAGCTTAAAGCTGCAAACATTTATGATCTCATAATTTCTGAGGGTCAGGAATCTGGGGGCAGCTTAGCTGGGTGGTTTTGGCCCAGGGTCTTTCATGAGGTTGCAGCCAGAGTGTCAGTGAGTGCTCCACTGTCTGTAAGTTTGACCGGGGCACTGTCTACTCCAAGACAGTGCATCACTGACTCGAGCTGGCTGATTCATGTGGCTATCGGCTGGAGGCCTCAGCTCCATCCATCTTGCCGTCAACTCTCCTCATGACAAGGCAACTAGCTTCCCTCAAAGTGAACAAGCCAAGAGAGAAGGGAGGACTGCAATTAACATGGCTTTCTAAATTGGATTTTTGAGATTTACGGCGTCTTGGTGTCACTAAGTTGCTTCATGGCTTCATGCCCCTGACAGCCAATTTAGTTGGCGGTGATGTGGACTTCCCAAGGGTTACTCACTTGCCTTGCAAAGGAAGCAAATAAGTCTGCATTGGAAGATGTGAAAGGTGTGTGATGACGTGGGCGCTGCAACCAGGAGAAGCCTTCTAAATAAATGGCTGTCATTCATTGCCTAATAAAGTTATTATTGTCTAACTTTTGGAATAGAAGCATTTGACCAAATATTTAGTTCAAACATCCCATTTTACAGATACCAGTTGAAGACATGAGAGATGAATTTCTACATAAATATCTTGGAGTATTTGTATTTAAAAGAATTATCCTCTTTAACATCTCTTTGTAGGTTGTTACAGCACAGTATAGATAAGCAATCTCTGGACTTTCCAAGGTCATTGTGAATAAAGACAAGATAGTGGCTGAGGAAACTGGATATCTGATTCTCAGCCATGCATTTCCTTCATCCTGACTTCTACAAGGAGCATTTGATCATATAGGCACTTTTTTTTTTTTTTTTTTTTTTAATAAAGATGAGGTTTCACAGTGATTGCCAGGCTGGTCTTGCACTCCTGACCTCAGGTGATCCACCCACCTCGGCCTCCCAAAGTGCTAGGATTACAGGCTTGAGCCACTGCGCCCAGCCATATAGGCACATTTTAGGAGATCATAACTTACCTTCATAATAGGTCCACAGCTTAAAAAAGATGACCAAAGTGTTGACTGGCATTTGTTTCTGAGTGAATTTGCATAAAGATGACCAAAGGGTTGACTGGCATTTGTTCCTGAATGAATTTGCATGCTATTTTCCTTAGCTATCCTAAGTACAAACCTAATCTTTAAAACATGGGCTCTCTTCGCGTTGCCTGAGTTTGAAGCTCATCTTTGTTCCAATTTCTCTTTGTATCTTGTTCTGCTTCCCTAGCATTGTAGACTCTTGGTGGCAAAGCGCATTAGAACCGGAAAGAACAGTAGAGCTCTAACTCACTTCTGTGACCAACTCGTATTAATTGATCATTTTCACCAACCTCAGAAGGGAGAATAGACTCAAAGTCATGATTTGCAGCTGTGCTTATGGTTTATTTCTCCCAGCAAATAACATTTTTTAAATTTCTCTGATTCCTGCTTTATTTAATTTTTTTGTTTAGATATATAAAAGTGTGGCAAAATCATATTAATCTGAAACACTGTGTGCGGTTCTTTCCCTAGAACGAGACTTGATACGTGAGTGGAAACTGGCATTTCCAGGTTCTCATCAACGAGATGTGGCAAATTGTGCCATGATCCGCTATTGCAGCTGGTTGTACTCGCCCCGTATTGTATATTTTTAGTATTGGGTATAAAATTACCTACAATTTTAGTGAATAGTCACTTCAGAAATCATATTTAGGGCACATAATATTTCTCCTTTTTTACCACAGCATGATTTAGATTAAATCTTTCTTACTGAATTAATTACACTAGAGTACCCTAACCAAATTCAGGATTTTTTATATTATGAAATAATTTTTTTTTTTTTTTTTTTTTTCTGAGACAGTGTCTGGCTCTGTTGCCCAGGCTGGAGTGCAGTGGTGCAGTCTCGGCTCACTGCAAACTCTGCCTCCCAGGTTCAAGCGATTCTCCTGTCTCAGCCTCCTGAGTAGCTGGGACTACAGGCACGTGCCGCCATGCCCAACTAATTTTTTGTATGTTTTTAGTTGAGACGGGGTATCACCTTGTTAGCCAGGATGGTCTCAACCTCCTGACCTCATGATCCGCCCACCTTGGCCTCCCAAAGTGCTGGGATTACAGGCGTGAGCCACGGCACATGGCCCGTAAAAGGATTTTTTTTTAATCTAAAATATTGATTAATAAATTAGATTCTGAAGACTCAGAACTCATTTTTGAACTTTAACTGAGGAAAGCCATTAGAAATGCTAATCTGATATCCTGGGAGTTATAAATACTGTATAGTAATAACATATTTCATGTTATTGAAACAGAAGACACTATTTAGCAAAAACAAAAGTCAATCATTTAGCAAATAGAAGGCAAAGCAGGTGTATGAGTGTAGCATCAGAATAATGTAAAAGAAGCTCCCAGAACCACCTGTGTTTACAGAGAAAAATGATATAATAGAGATAGGGATGTACCAGAAGAATGCAACCTAGATGTTTAATTGTGAACAAAGAAATAAGCCCAGAACCAATGCATTATTATATATTAAGAAGAGGCAGGAAGTCTGAAGAATTTTAGATTTTTAGAAATATGTAGTTTGTACCTACTTTCTTACCTCCTTAGTCACTATACTTGTTTCACCTACCAATCAGCTGAGACTGCTTTCCGAGAGGTCACCAATGAATTACAATTTGCCAGACTTTCTTCTGCAAGGAAAAAACTGGACTTGATTGAGTACTTCCTCCTGAAAAGTCACTTCTTCTAAGTTCATATAATTTGCACTGTGCTTTGTAGTCTGTAGCTTCCATGGTGTTGCCATTGAATAGTTTTCTACTATTCTTATTCTTCCTTCCCCCATACCATAATTATTGATATTCAATATTCCATACTTGGTCCTTTTCTCTATTAATGCTGCAAAAGTTAGGAACATACAATATGCATCAAATCTCACATGCCCACAGCAGACATTGCTAATTGATTTTGACAATTTTCTCTGAATCCTGATTCCATCCTAGAATTCTAAAAAATACTTCAGACAGCCACCAAGTGATCAGAGTCTGCACATGAAAAGAAGCATTTTCTCTACTTCTGTTTTACATAACTGTCTTGGAAGATCTTATCTTACTTTATTTGTTTATTTATTTATTTTTTAAGAGATGGAGTTTCTCCATGTTGGCCAGGCTGGTCTCGAACTCCTGACTTCAGGTGATCCACCCACCTCAGCCTTCCAAAATGCTGGGTTTACAGGTGTGAGCCACCACGCCCAGGCCTCATCTGTACTCTTGACTTTAAATTCCAAAAAGCCGACGGTTTATTTATTAGTGTCTCTAGCTCCTCTCATAGAGCTTGGAGAACATGGTTTGCATTGGATAAATATTTGCAGAATGAAAGCTAAAATGTTGGATTAGCTAACAATACCTAAGTATGTTTTGACATACCTTGACAACTGAGTGCAAAAAAATTGAAATATAATGATCACAGAGAATATAGAAAATAGTGACGTTACACTCAACTATGTACATTTTGAAAAATGCTACTGAACAAAAATTGCTTTCTTGACAATACTTCAAAATTATCATCAAATAAATGAACTTCTGTTCTGTTCAATAATAAGAAACACCCAAGGGAGCTGGGGAGCTTAGAGCAGGGATTTGAGGAGTTGGTATCAGACTAGTCCAGTGGGTTATTTTGCCTCAAAGTAGTAAATTCCAATCCAATGACCAGCGAAAATAAAATGTGCTTTCTATTTACTCCTAGCCACAGTTAAAGTAGTAACATATAATTTGCACTGTACTTTGTAACCTTTTGAAAGAACTATAAATCTTTCATAATTGGGATTACCTCCTAATACTTTTTTCTGAAAATTAATAAAGTAAATAAGTCTCTAATATGTTTACTACAATGATGCTTCCAATGAAACATGTTTATACAAATAGAATAAAGTGTTATAAAATTTGAGCCTGTTTTTTTCTCCTTTATTGTCTCATTTTTAGATTATTATGCAATAGGGAAATATTTTCCACTTTGGTAATATTGCCTCAACTTTATTTATGTGCCACCTTTACCCTTTTTTTTGTGTATTCTTAGAAGTGCACAATACTATCCAGCATATAGCACCAAAGAAATGTTAGCTGTTTGTTGGCTCTTATTTCCCCCCAGAATAATAAAATAAATGCTACCTATTATAATTATATATTATCAAAGATACTTGGCTTGAGCTGAGGGTGAGAAGTCTACATATTTCAAGGCATGTAATAATGTGGTAGTTCCCAAGGGCGTGGTTTGAAGTTGCAGAGGTCCAAAATGTGACCAATCAACTCATACGGCATTTAAAAATAGTGAACATTCAGTTTCAGAGTGTAACAAGAGAGTATTAATAGCAGTACAGAAATGAGGTAGAAGAGCCCAGGACAGGAAGGCCCAGGTCATTTATAATGTATTCATTTTGTTAGGCAAACTTTTTTTGTAGAGATGGGGTCTAGCTGTGTTTTGCAGGCTGGTCTTGAATGCCTGACCTCAAGTGATCCTCCTACCTTAGCCTCCCAAAGGGCTGGGATTTAGGCATGAGCCAGCACACCCAGCCAGGCAAACTTTTTCTGTAAAAGATCACTTGGTAAATATTTTGGGATTTGTAGGCTATAAAGTTTCCATTGCAACTACTCAGCTCTGCTGTTGTAATACAAAAGTAGCCATAGACAATACATACATAAATGGATGTGACTGTGTTTTAATAAAACTTTATTTGTAAAAATAAGCAGTAGCTTAGATTTTTTTCCCCAGGGCCATAGATTGCAGATCTCTACTCCAGTGGTGTAATTTTAGTGGTCAATTAGTTTTTATAACTCTGCAAACTGTCTTTTCATCTTATTTTATTGTTTTATTTTCCAGTTTTATTGATTGAGATGGTGTTTCATTGAGTTTATGTTCTTTTAATGTTTTGTGGTAAAAAGAGACACAGGAAAATTTCCTTAGGTTGTGATTTCTTCCAGATAGGGTTCTTAATTTGCTTTTTTGTATGTCATATTCCTTTCTTGTGTGGTTGTGTGAGTAGTGTTTGCCACTGATATATCATTAATTTTTATCATACTCATTTATTTTTGGTCTTTTTTAGACAGAGAGTCTCAAGGCTGCAGTATAGTGGCATGATCATAGCTCACTGCAGCCTTGAACTCCTGGGCTTAAGCAATCCCTCCACCTCAGCCTCCTGAGTATATGATGCTCTTTTTTTTTTTTTCTTCTTGAGATGGGGTCTTACTCTGTCACCCAGGCTGGAGTGCAGTGGTGCCACTAACACTCACTGCAGCCTCCACCTCCTGGGCTCAAGCAATTCTCCCAGCTCAGCCCCCTGAGCAGAAGGGACTACAGGTGTGTGCCACATGCCCGAACAATTTTTGTATTTTTTGTAGAGATGGGGTCTCACTTTGTTGCCTAGGCTGGTCTTGAACTCTTGGGCTCAAACAACCTGCTTGCCTCAGCCTCCCAAAGTGCTGAGGAAACAGAAGTGAGCTACCGTGCCCGGCTCATTTACATTTTCTCTGATGTAGGTGCGTTCTTTTGGCTGCCTTTGGACTTACGTGAGATTTGTTTCTCTTCCATTTGGGGTATGGTTTTTAGGCTGCATATCGAGATTGGAACTGCATGCAGTCTTTGTTAGAAGACCTGAGCTCATTTTTCATCTGAGATATTGCTAAATATTCTATACCAAAGATCAATGAAACTAGTTTGGGGTGTATTTTGTTCTTGAACTGATTCTCTCAGGCCTTAGATCATTTTTTTGTTTGTTCATGGAGCTCTGGAAAATGGTGAGGCCTGGAGTATTTAACGCCTGACGTTGTCTGTTCACTCCACTGTTTCACCTTTCCCCCATAATTTATCTGGGGGGAGGGGAGATGTATTAGTGAGAATCTTCTGGATTTGTTTCACTCAGAATATTAATACAATATTGCTTCTGGTAATTGGGAACAGCATTAGTATACCTTCTCAATCTCTTTCATTTCTTTCTTTCTTTGTTTAGGCATAAGGTTTGGTCCTTTCATTGTTTGGTAATGGTGGCTTTTTTTCTTGCTTTTCACATTACTTATTTGCTTATTTTGTTTATCTGACAGCAGTATAGTGTGGTGGTTAAAAATACAAGTTCTAAATTGAGACTGCTGGGAATCAAACTTTAGGTCTGCTACTTAGTTGCTATAATTTGTGTTTCAGTTTCCACATCTGTAAAATGAGGATATAATATTGTTTTGCATAAAGATATTATTAAATGAGTTAAAATGAATAAAGTCCTTAGAGAATGCCTGGCACATACTAAGTACTCTTTATATTTTACTATTTTTATTATAGAGTTTTGGTTTGTCTTCTCAAATATTGGGAGGAGTGATTTTGCTATTTGGTTCACCCTGCTATCCTGACCTTCTGCTATTCTATTTTTGAAACTCTACAGATATTCTTTATTAGAAATTAAACCTAAAAAGCTGATTAACAGAGTGTATCATAATCACTTATGAGTGGTAGAAGCAGCAGAAAGGAAAAAAGGCCATAAATATATACAATTGATACGTCAATTGGAGAGAGCCTCGTACCTCTGTTTATAAATTAATGGATTTTCAGCTATGTGTAGACTTGACTTACTCTGCTGTCTCAGCGCGTATGTAATGTGACTTGCCTCAGAACATGTACTTTCCACTGTGTTTTGTGTGTTTGTCTCACACCAGGCTCTTCCAAGTCCTTGTGTGTCTCACACCAGCCTCTCCCAAGTCCCGTAAGACCTTGTCTTTTGGCCACAAACGCCTTTTCTTATCTATTACCACCTGGAATGATGTTGGCTTTAAATCTTTCCATTTCTTTCCATAGAAAAGAAGTGTTTGCAGTACTGGCTGTAGATGGCAGAGAGATTGCTTATGGCCTGTTTATGTTTTTACCTAAAGTTTTAGGTAAAAATTTGGTCTTTCATTTAATCTGTTTGTGGGGTTCAGGGTAAAAAGATACTATCAAAATCAGGGACATTGGCTCCTTAGAAATATCTTGCCTTATAAAGATTAATGGAACTTTTTCAATAGGTTTCACTGGGGACTTGGAATTTATGGACAGTCTTCATTTGCATAAGTTATTTACAGTTCCAACACCTACATCCTCTCACAGGATTTTTTTTTTTTTAATCGTGGAATTACATTGCAACAAAAATGAAATGATTTTATTTCAATTAAATCAGCATTGTTGTATTTGATGTACAATTGATTTATTGGTAAGGTGAAGATCAAGTAGAAAACTTATTTTATCACAGTCTTTGATGAAAATGTTTTTCAGAAGCATACCACTCTCCTACCTTAATATTGAACATGAGAAAATTACCTTGAATCAACACTGATGCCGGGACTTAATCTGAAAACTAAAGGATACCTTTGATACCAGTTTGTTTTGCCCCCAAAATATCTTTTTTCCGTGGAAGAAAATTTGTTTCTTGAATATAATTAATTGAAAGTTTGATATTTTTCTCTTAGCTTATGTTTGTATTCTACCACGTAATGGGGTGTGACCAAAATCTTTGGGCAGTCTGAGTCACTGTGGCTCATGAGGTCAGTTACATAAGTCGAAGTTTAATATTTCCAAGTTTCTGTGTAGCCAGTCTACATGAGAATCAAATGGTGAACCAGATGTTTCAGCCCTGTCTACTTCTACCACATTTATATGAACAGGACAAATATAGAAAGAATGGCAGCATGCTTCTTTAAACAAATCAGGCAGTATTTCCAGTATTCAGAAATAATCCTGAAAATAATAGAACAGACTCCCAGGTTGCTACTACCCAGATGTAACACAAGATTTGAGGACTTCTAAATTCTTAAAAATTTAAGTGTAGGCCAGGCATGGTGGCTTACACCTGTAACCCTAGCAATTTGGGAAGCCAAAGTGGGAGGATCACTTGAGCCCACAAATTTGAGACCAGCCAGGGCAACTGACAAAACTCCATCACTATAAAAAAAAAATATATACAAAAATTAGCCAGGCATGGTGGTGTGTGCCCGTAGTCCCTGCTACTCTGGAGGCTGAGGTAAGAGGATCACTTGAGCCTGGGAGGCGGAGGTTGCAGTGAGCCAAGATGGAGCCACCGCACTCCAGTTGGGGTGATAGAGTGAGACTCTGTCTAAAATAAAAATATTAAATGTAAAAGGTGAAAAGTGAAGGTGCTCACTCCCCATGTTATTCTTCCCTTTTTTCTTTCCTTAGGGATCATTGTTCCGAAGATAGCACAGGCATCATGTATACACTGCTGTGTTAGAAAATATCACTCCCAAAACTTAGTGACTTAAAACAACAATCACTTATTATTGCTCATAGTCCATAGGTCAGCTGGGTGGTTCTATCGACATGAGCTAGCCCAGGCTGATCTGAGCTGGGCTTGCCTCTGTGTCTATTACGGTCAATTGGCAGGTCAGCTGGGTGGTGGCTTGTCTTGGTATGGCCTTAATCATATGTCTGGTGGTTACCTGATTGCAGACTGGGCAGCGGGATTGTCTGGGCCATGCATTGCTCATCATTCAGCAGACTAGACCAGGCTTATTCACAGGGTAGCAGCAGGGTTCTAGGAGGGAAAGTAGCTTGGAAGAATGCAAGGCCTCTGGCAAAACATTGCGTCTCCTGTGTTCTGTTGGTGAAAGCAAATCACAAAGACACCAGATTCGAGGAATGGGAGAATGCACTTTCCTTTTGATGTAAGGAGTAGTAAAGTCACATTGTAAGCTGGAGTAGCTTTCTAGGAGGGGTGGAAAACTGTGACCATTTTGTATTTTCTCCACGTATGTGTTTTATACTTTTTAGTAGATGTGTTTATATTTACAAATAATATTTTGTATTATTATTATATTAGCATAGTTGAATATCCTATTCAATATATGCTTTTGCACATTGTTTTAAAATTCACAATTACATTTTTGAAATGTACTGTTTTGATGAAATTCACCTCCTATAATATCTATATACTTTCTTGCTGATGAACATTTAAATTATTTCCCATTATTTTTTGTGATTACCAGCAAAGCTGCAATGAATATGCTTGTATATTATTTCATGTGCATGTATGACATTTTCTCTGGATACACTTCTTAAAATGGACCTATTGTTCTGGGATACATAGATTTTCAACTTTATTGGATATTAATTGCCAAATTGTTCTCCAAAGTAGTTTAGACGAGTTCACATACCCCTCCAGGGTGTATAACAGCTTAATTTCCTCTATATCTTTATGAAGTATACTATGGATTATCAGGTTTTTATAGAGCCAGTTGGAGAGTATCATCATTTTAATTGCATATTAATGTAATGAGATTCAACATATTTTCATTTGTATACTGGTCTGATAAATTTCCTCTACTGTGAATTAATTGCTGTTCATGTATTTCAACATTTATCTTGAACATTAAAAGTATTTTCATTGAATTATTTATCTTTTCTTTTTAAGTTGCTAGTGGTTTAAAATATATAAATACTAGAAACGAGGCATTATTGTGTACCATCTTTTAGATTGTGGTATATCTTTTAATTTGGTTTATTGTACTTTCTTTTATATACATACTTTTAAATTTTAATGTAGCAAAATATGTCACTATTTTTCTTTATACTTTGTGCATTTTTTGTCTTGTTTATGGAAACTTTTCATATCTGGATGTCCCAAATATATTCCTATATTTTCTGCTAAAGTTTGAAAGTTTTCCTTTTTATGTTTAATTCTTTAATCTCTCTAGAACTTATCTTGTGTACGAAGTAAAATAAGGGTCTAATTTTATCTTTTTATCTTTTTCCAAATAGAAAGCCAATTGTCCTGGCACAAGTTTTCAAATAGTTTTTCTTTCTCAATGATTTGCGATGACAACATGTCATATCCAGAGTTTCTGTGTAGACATGCATTTGTTTCTGGGCTCTCTGTTCCATTAGTCTGTTTTTCCATCACTGCACCATTGCTCTACCCTTTAATAGCTGCAGCTTTACAATACGCTTTCTATCCGGTAGGTATAATATTCTTCTTTATTCTCCTTCAAAATTTTCTTGGCTCTTCCTGGCCCTTTGCTGTTTCACTTTAAATTTAGAAGTAGTTTGTCAAGTTAAAGCATAGAAAATTCCATGCAAAAAGAAAAAAAATAGAACAAGATAAGGGGAGATTGGGAGGGAAGGGGGGTAGGTTATGGTATTAAATGGGGTCGTGAGGATAGGTTTCATTGAAAAGTAAGATTTGAGCAAACACTAGTAGGAGATAAAGAACTCAGCCAGTTTTCTGGCCACACGTCTTCCAGGCAGAGGGAACAATCAGTGTCAAGATGCTGAGGCCGATGCGATTGAGGAAGAGCAAGTAGGCCAGAGAGACTAAAGCAGAATGAACAAGGGAAGGGGCCACGGAGCTGAGGTCGGAGTCCCCGTGGGGACCAGTCGGCCATGGAAGGGATGTTGGCTTTTATTCTGTGTGATATGGGAAGTCATTGAAGGGTTTTGAACAGAGTTGGGCTGTGGTCTGACTCAAGTTTTAAAAGAATCACTCTGGCTCCCATGCTGAGAATTGAGTGTAAGGAGTAGGAAGAGGGGCAGAAGACTGGTAACGTGGCTATTGCGATAATCCAGGGCAGGGAAGTGGTGGCTGGACTGGGGTGGCAGCAGCGTGGGTGTGAAAAGTGGCTGGATTTTGCATCTATTCCACAGGTCGAGTCGGTAGCATTTCTGATGGATTGTTTTAGGAGTGGGAGGAGAGTGGAGTCAAGCTTGACTCCAAGGGTTTTGGCATGAGCAGCTGGAATAGAGTGCTGCTATTGGCTGGTTTAGGGAAGACTGTGGGAGGAACAGTTTAGGTAAAGATCAAAACCTGGCTTCTAGCATGCTTAAGTTTGAAATACCTATCAGACATCTAAGAGATGAGTCTGAAGTTTAGGGGAGATGGGGAGGGTGGGCTATAGATTTGGGGTCATTAGAATATATACCTGGCATTTAAAATGTGGAGACCGGATGAGATAATCTAGGGAATGAGTATAAAGAGATGTGGTCCAAAGACTAAGTTCCTTGGTAATGATACATACGCGGGGAAGGAAGTGCTGGGAAGAGAAAGGCATAGTCTCTTTAAATGGTAGGAAATAGGAAGGACGTGGCTCCTGGCTAGGGCTCTACCTCCGGGCCTGTGTCCACAGAACCGAGGTAGGTGAGAACGGGCATTTTGTTTTTCTGCCCAAATGTTGCATTTCCCAAGACCACCCCGGCCTGCCACACCCCCATCCTGTGCTTATAAAAACCCTAAGATACTAGCAGGCACACACACAGGTGGACGCCGAGAGCGCGCTGGCAGGCCGTCTCCACCAGCCGAATGATGGGGAGCTGGGCGCGGGCGGTCGGAGGAGAGCCCCGCTGCTGAGCAGCCCCAGGGCTTTCTGGAAATGTTATAAAACAAGTGAAGTTTGTGGTATATAAATTATCCCTCAGCAGTTTACAGAAAATCCCCACACACATGTGAAGGAAAAAGGAGTTAAAGAGACGGGAATAAGGAGGGAAGAACTTTGGGAAGGAGTGGCCATTGTGAAAGGAATACAGCAGGAAATTGCGGGGTCCGGGCAAACAGCTCAGTATAATTCTCATGTTTTGTTTGTCCTTAATTGTGTTATTTCTCTACAATGTTTTTCATAGCTAGAAGTTGGACTGAAGAAATTAAAAAGTGTGTTATTTGCATTTTCCTGAAAATGTTCTTAATCCCGGTTAGCATCCTTGTTCTGACAGCTCTTCTTTTCCCTTTTTTATTTTTAGCGAGCAAATAACTTTGAAGTTTTCTGAGACAGAATTATCTCAGTCTAAACAAAACTGGTTAAAACTGGAGAAAAGAAGGAGTAATGAGAAGGGAAAAGGTGACTTTGAATGAAGACTCTTTGCCAAGATGAGCTCTGCGGGTACAAAAACAATCGCGGGTGGAGTCCTGTGCATCTCTGCACACTGCTACACACCCAGCCGTGGTGCGTGCCCTTGTAAGTAAAGAAGCAAAATATTGCAGCAGTTTACAGTGACATTCAACAAATACAGCAAATCCTGTGGCAATGGATTTTCCTGCTTTTATATAGAAGCCTGAGACATGGAGGCCATGCTTTGTGACGTTAGGAATTGGCAGAGTAAGAGGTCCTGGAAGATGCCTATCTTTTAATATAAGGGCTCTAATATATACTGCCCCTTGGAAGCCTTCACTCTAAAGGGTGTGGTGTGTTGCAAAATGCATGAAGTCACTACTTAGAGGTGTACTTAATAAGAGAGGATGAAAGTGAAGCAAATGCAGTTCTCAGGATCAGAAGTGTAATTGCCTATGTATATATTCTCCATATGCATTTTATTACCCAGCAAGCATATATTTTAATTGTCCTTTTTTTTTTTCTTCATGCTGAGAAATTGTGTAAAAGTTTGAGATTCAAATAAGGAGATTCGAAACTGATCCCACAATACTGAAGCATAAAATTTAATAGTGAGGAAGCAACATAGCCTAGGTGGCAAAGTTAGAATAGATTCCTTCTAGTCTTCTACATCTTTGACAAGATAATGTGAATTAGTGTTTCTTGAGGATGAAAATAAATGGCTTAAAGATTTAGACCAGAAACTGGGTTAAATACCTACATTTTGATAGACTGGCGTTGGGAGCATAATTCACTTTCACTGCTACATTAGCATGAAAGGTAATGCTTGTTTTAGTATATCTCATCCAAGAAGCTCAAAACTATCTAATATATGTGGATTATTTTGTTAGAAAAAGCATTTATTGGCTAATTCACAAATCTCCAGAATTTTTTTGTTTTTGAGACAGAGTCTCGCTCTGTCACCAGGCTTGAGTACAGTGGCACCCTCTGGGCTCACTGCAACCTCAGACTCCCTGGTTCAAGTGATTCTCCTGCCCCAGCCTCCAGAGTAGCTGGGATTACAGGCACATGCCACCATGTCCAGCTAAGTTTTGTATTTTCAGTAGAGATGGAGTTTCACCGTGTTGGCCTCGGCCTCCCAGTGTGCTGGGATTACAGGCGTGAGCCACTGCGCCAGGCCACAGGAATGTTTTAAAAGCAATTTGAACGTATTGCCATTTGATTTTATCTGGTGATCAGGCATCACGAGTTACTTTACAGCTTTAAGGAGGACCTTTTATCAGCAAGGAGTCTGAGAGCTGGTCCGCTGGCCTCTCAGGCCCAGGTCTGTTTGAGCTCTGGATGGGTTGGAAGGACTATAGGGGTTTAAAATGTCCCATGATGTTTCTAATGGAATGATGGTAGTTGAATAGAATGGGTTCCTTTGGAAGCACGGTGATTCAATTTCTGTTCCTGTAGCTGTGGGAGGGATAACTGCAGAGTGGCAGCATGGGAACTAGCCCAGTTATAGGGCTGCTTTGTCTCCGTAAGTGAATTTCTCCTCACGCCAAGCCTGAAGGTCAAACTCTCCTGCTGCGTAGGCTGCATGGGACCACAGGTGTGTTGCCTGAGACAGTCAGTAGGGTCAGGCCTCATGGAGTGGCCAGGTGGATGGGAGTAGCCATTTATTCATCCATCTATTTAAAATGTCTTAATGATTGCCATCTATGTGCCAAGAACAGTCCTAAGAGCTAAAATACAGTGATTAAAAAAAAAAAAAAAAACTAGATGGGGATCCTGTCACTATTAGTAAACTCAGGTAGAATTTGGACTTGTGCTAAGGACTGGAAAGATATAAGATTCTGTGTTAGAGCAAAAGAGGTGGGGTAGAGTAGGGCGTGAGCCTATGGAATAGGCTGGCCAGGGGCATAAGGGGGATGAGACAGGGAGCAGAGAAGTGGCCTGTGGCCCAGCAGTTCGATTGGCCTTGCTTAATTTTCCAGGAGGCATGAGGCCAGCCCTGAAGGAGCAGGAGTCCAGGAAGGAGGGTCACCTTTGAGAGTGGAAGCTCACCTGGGCCAACAGCAAAAGGGGCATGAGGCAGAAGAAAACCAAGGTCCACACAACCCAGCTAAATACGTAGCTGGACGGGGGAGGAGGGAGTACCATCATCCATGCAGCCCAGTTTACAAATCCTCTAGTGGCAAAGGGGGATTTGTGCAAATTTCCCCTAGTGTCAAAATCCTCCAGGAGGGGCAAGATTTTTAAACATTGCAAAAGTAATTACATGCTTACTTGAAAAACAAATAAAAACTCTTTAAAATAATATATAGAAGTGTATGAAGCAAGAAAAGAGTTTTTCTGAAGACTCATTAATATTTTTTTCAAGATATTAATTCTGTTTCAAGGATCAACAAGTCTTAATCCATTTAATACTTACCAAAATGCCATATATACTAGTATTCATCCATTTTGCATTGCTGTAAAGGAATACTTGAGACTGGGAAGTTTATAAAGAAGTAAAGTTTACTTGGCTCACAGTTCTGCAGGCTGTACAGGAAGTATGGTGCCAGCATCTGCTTAGCCTCTGGTGAGGCATCAGGAAGCTTACAATCACAGTGGAAGGCAAATGGGGAGCCGGCCTGTCAAATGTTGAGAGCAGAAGTAAGAGTGGGGGAGGAGGCACCAGCCTCTTTTAAACAACCAGATCTCGTGGGGACTCATAGAGTGAGAGCTCACTTGTTACTGTGAGGACAGCACCAGGCCATCCGTGAGAGATCCATCCCCATAACCCAAACACCTCACAAAAGGCCCACCTCCAACATTGTAGGTCACCTTTTAACATTCGGAGGGGAGAAAACATCCAAATTGTGTCAATACTACTACCCTCCCACCTCCAAATGGGCATATGAAGTAGAGAGGGATAAAGTCACTTGCCCAAGCGTACACAGAGAGTAAGAGTGGTAGTTGATATTTGAGTTCAGGCACTTTGTAACAATTACACCGTGTTGCCCATCCCCTTGTCCATTTTTGTAGGAAATAAATTAAACATACAGGTTTCTGGGCCTTACTTCTGAATCTGTGTCTTTAAGAGAGATGGGCCCCAGAAATCTGTGTTTTGAACTTGTTCCCCAGTAGTTTTTTTCTGTATATTCTACAGACTGGCACTGGGAAAGAGAGGATAGTAAGAACAGTTTAAAAACTTTTTCAGTTAGTGTGGTAAAGTCTTATCATTGAATGCCTGGCCATGAAGTGAATTCAGAGGTTATCTGGAAGGACCTATGTCTGTGTTGTATGTGACTATTCCTGTGAAAAATGCTCAGAATCAGACAACAGATAAAGATCCTGAAGACAGACATAGAGATAAAATGCCGACTTACTCACCTAGGGCCAGAGAGATTGGTGGTCAGTACTAAAATGGCACCTGTATGTTTATGGCATATCCGTAATTAGTTGAGATGTCTACAGCTAATCGTAGAATAAAATTGGAGTGTTAGTTTGCCTAGGGTGTAATTAAAAAAAAAAACAACCCTGGAAATTTTTGTTTCTCTTAAAGTCACAATCGAAGAACACTACTCAGGAGTGGAAGAAATTATTGACCCATTTGGGGTCTGTATTAAGGCCTGGCTAGAAATCGCTGCATAATGGCACCTGGAAGCACAGTGATGGAACTGCACAGGGCTGATGACAGCATGCTGTAGAGAGATGCGACTGTTACTTCAGTCTGTTCCCTCACAGCGGGCCCATGATCTGGTACTCAGTTATGACCATTAAAAAAAAAATCCAATTTATTGATTCAAACCCCTAAGGCAACAACGTAAAGTCCACATAAAAATGTGTCCCAGAGTCTCGCTGCCTGCACAGCACCGAGTAAACACTGACACATTCTTATTTGTGGGCCATCAGTTTCTCTGACTCCTCAGCAACCACCACCCCTCAGTTAGCCGATTTACATTGACCATTAAAACAACCAGACACTGGCTTTGTGGATATGTAAGGCAGTTTTTAAAAGTCAGAAGAAATGGATATACCCTGAAATCATTTATTTAAGGAAAAGGAGTGAAAAGTTAGTTACAGACAAAGATGCCAAAGAGACATCCTCCACATTCATGACTGTTTTACTTTCTGTTCCTCATTTAATTCTGCACCTTTTTTATTTCTGAAATAAGCTTCCAAGATTTCCTTCACATTGTCTTTTACCGTAATCCTCTCCCACCTCTGTTTTAACTTTTGATTTTTGGTTGACTGTTATTTTAAAAGGCTTGCAAAACTCTGTTTAACAATCAGTGCCAAATGTTGTGTTTCTCGATGACTGTTACGATTTTATCCTCAGTGTATGCTAGAAAGTGGGGTATTTTCTTTATTATTATTTTGGATATTATTATTATTTGGATATTGTACCATGCTTTCATCTGTGTTTTATATTTGCTTTCCTTTTATTTTTTATCATTTTTCTCAAATGCCTTTGATGTTTTAGGCCATTCATATTCTCATCCACTCTTCTCACTTTGGTTACTTTTGGAATTACTGCATGAGATTTCACAATCCACTCATTTTTCTCTCCTCTGCCGGCAGGTGTGGTAGCAGAGCAGAATTTTTCATGACAGGCTTGGTGGAATTGAGTGATGCTTCAGAGGCTGCTCTCCTGATGGCCAGCAGCCATCTTGTGTGGTTCTTATATTCTTAGAATGCAGGCTGAGGCTTAGTCTTCCCCATAATTTATTGATGGATGCATAAGTGATAGAGATTAAATAGCTTGCCCAGGAATAAAACAGTAAGTCAGTGGTAAATGTAAGAACTGAAGGCAGAATGCTTGGCTTCTTAGTTATTCATAAATAACTTAGATGTTGGTCCACTGGCAATATTCTATAATGAATCTCAGATAAACATAACAAACACTCATCTAAGCACAAATGACAACTTGGTGATGATTCTAATACAGGGTCTTGGGAATATTCCCTTTCTCTTCCCTCTTGCCCCCTGAAGCATACTCTTTCTCAATAGGCTCAGATGCTCAGCCCAGCTGCTCTCCAGTCCAAACTCCCTTCTGAGCTGAGACCCTATGACTTTCTTTCTCCTCCCTGGTAGTAAAGCAAGTCTTGGGCATCAGAGCTTCCCAAAGATTACTGAGCACTTACTGTATTCCTATACATTTTTTGAAGGTCTCTGTTATTACCTCTAACTTACACGTTTAATATCAAATGCTTGAGGCCAGAATCAAGCCCTGGAACAATATCTCTTTGTTCTCCCTGTTTAAGTTTTCAAAATCCCACAAAATATGCCTTTCAGTTCATGTGTGTCCTAGTCAGAATCCTTGGCTGTTTTGCTGGTGTGATCAGTTTAGTTATATCTGGACACTGGGTAATTCTGTGTGGGGTGAGGTAGGGATGTTGCCTAAGAGCTGGGCAAGGTCTTCTCTTCAGCCATCTCACATGTGGTCTGAGAGGTCCAGTGGGAAGACCTAGGTACTATAAAACAAAATCATCTATAACAAACGCACAAAAATCTGTGCAGTCTGATGTCATGTTGCACAATAGCTATAAACAGAACGCACAAATGACTCTAATTCGTATCAGCCTTCTGCAGTTAAACCAATGTTTGACTGTTTTCTCATTTTGTTAGTTTCAGTATTTTTCTTCTTCTTTTTTTTTTTTACAATTTAACTCAATCTTCATAAAATGTTTCCCCAGCATTATTTTGATCACATACCTAAGTTTAAGTTGTGAACACTGATAGTGTCCATTATATAAACACACTTAGAGTTAAGGACGTAACCATTTTCTAATATTCGCCTCTTTTCTATACACTGCTTTTCAGATATACACCCATTAACAAATGGAATGTCTGTTCCATGTTTTGGTTTGTGAGTATTTCTGGAAAATCACAGTATATGTGAAGACCAATTTCTACACCAGCACTGCATGCATCCAAATATTAATAATGCACAGAGGCACAGAATTAGAGCAGTGAAGAGAGCAGATTCAAACACTCACGTCTCATTCCCCTTTTTATGGCTTGTTTTAGATATTTGCTTAGTACTTCTTAAAACAAAAATAAGAATCTAGGTTTCAAGTATTTCTGGTCACTGTTGAGTGAACGCTCTCCCCTGCTGCCCAGAAGGTCATTTCTTGTCTCCCACACAAGACGCACTTGGTGAAAAGCACTCTACATTAAGGAGGCCCTGGGTATTGCCACGGAGTTCCCAGTTGATTCTTTTCAAGGTCAAACTGTAAATAAACATCACCTACATCCAAGTGTATTCAAGGTTTTTCATGCTACCAGATTCTTCTAGTGCAGTGACTCAGAGGCTGAGCTTTGGAATTTCACTCTCATGGGTTGTTTGCATTCCCTCTCTGCCACTTTCTAGTTCTCTGACCTTGACTAGGTAACAAACCTTGGCTCTCCGACTTACTGGCTATATATCTAAACTTCAGCTTCCCCGTCTATAAAGTGGGAATAATAATAGTACTCAGTAGGGTTACTGCGATTAAATGAGCTAAAACGGAAAAGGACTAAGTATAATGCTTAGTATAGTAAGTGCTTAATAAATGTTAGCAGTCACTGGTAAGGATAAAATACTAATTTCATACTTTATTATCTAGTGAGAGAAGGCAAGCAATGGCTGAATGAATTATCTGAATTGCGTGATATTTAGATTTTTTTTTTTTTCCTGCAGAGGTAGCTTTTTGTTCTATACATTCTCTAATGGAGTAGGTAGTATCTGTTCTGAACAGGTCTCTCTGAATTAGGAGATTGGAAATGTTAGCAAATGACTTTCAGGTAGATTCTATTCTTTTTCGTGAGGGGCCTAGGGTTGAGCCAAACATTTTCACGTGGTTAAAAGAGGGTTTAAACTAAAATTTAAAATTTGGCTGAGCATTTCTGTTTCTCCCAGAGGTTGTGAGAGATACATTTTATGAGAAGTTTTATCCTCTATTCTAAATAGCTTTTTGGGGGATGCTTCCCAGAGGTGTTTCTTTGTTTCAGAACAAGCCGTGTATGTGTTGTCTTGATACCTTGTGTATATCACCTCCCAGGCCACGTCCAAACCAGGAACCAGTGGAATATTTTGATGAACAGCCAAGCCCAGATGATTTCTGAGAGGCATGGGGAGATAGGCACTGAGCTTTCATGATGCTGCAGGAGGAACTTAAAACAAAAGACTTGGATGCCTTGTGCAATCAGAAGGCTGTGCCCTAAGCAGAAAAAGAAAATTTCTGTTCTCAATTGCACCAATTTTCAATCTTCTTTTACTTTTACCTTCCCACACTATCAGTTCTGCCAGTCTGATGTTGACAAATAGTTGCTATGGGAATATTTGTATTTGGTAAAAAAGGTGCTTGAGGCTAATTGGCAGGGGGAATTATTTCATGAGCAATTCTTTTAGATATTTATTCACAATTAAAATGACCATCTTCAAGTTTTTTTTTTTTTAAAGAAAGCATGAACAAATGACAAATTCAAAGTGCCATATGAAAAGTAAGAAACAGATCTGAGGTGAAGAATCTGTAGGGTCAGCTTGGCCAGATGGGCACATTCATCACCTGCCTGTGGCTATGTCTACAGACAGAGAAGAATAGTAAGGTTGCTTGAGCAGAAATGAGAGCACAGAGGGAAATTTAAAATCTGGCTGAGCATTGCTGTTTCTGGTTAATCTGGTTAACCCTGAGGTTAACCCAGGGTCACACAGAGCCCACAGTCATTAGTGGAGTTGGGCATAGAACCCAGCTCCATGGGCTTATCACAGGAACTTACTGGAAGGAGACGAGACGTGCATACATCGAGAACCAGAGAGCACAGTCAGTGGGTGTCACTGTGCTGCATGTTGGATACGGAAATGCAAAGCAAGGCGTGGATGAGCATGGGAGTGGCAGGGCTCGTCCCAGCCAGGCAAGGAAGAGGCCAGGCTTGTTCCGGCCTGTCATGCTGGCACTTGTCCTTGTGTCTTTCGTGACCCACCCTTCAGGCCCACATGTCCCTGTACTCTTCCCCCCACCCACCGCCATCCAAACCTGCTCTCAGAGAAAAGTCCCAAATTCAGGAAGCCTTTAGTTGTTGCACGACCAAGGTGTGGCCTGGCTGGTTTCCACACAGCAGAGGTACTCTGTTCTGGGAATTTAGATGGGGAAACATTCCTAAAAATTTCTTCTTTGCAAACATTTTCAAAATTAAGTCTTAATATTTTAAAAATAAGCAATTAACACACCAACAAGAAGTCCCCAAATCCTCAAATGTTGACTCCATGAAATTTCCTCAGACCACTCCCCTGAGCTGTCAGTCTCTCTCTCTTTGTGTTGCCGGAGCGTTTTGTGTAGACAGCTTTGCATATACATGTATCACATAATGACAGGGATATGTTCTGAGAGATGCATCAGTAGGTAATTTCGTTGTCGTGAGAACATCATAGAGTGTCCTTACACTGTATAATAAAGACACTCTCTGGTGGCATTTTTGTGTCTAAACATAGAAAAGGTTACAATTTTATGGGACCACTGTTGCATATGTAGTCCGTTGTTGACCAAAACATTGTTGTGTGTGCCATGACCATACCTTTATTCAAGTCCTCATCATATTTCATGCAATTCATTATTGATAGCTCTGTCTGTTTCAAGGCAGGGACTTCCCTCTATTCACGTTTGTTATATTTTTACTTAGGTAGATGCTCAATAAAGTGAAAAGGAAAAAAAGAATCTAAAACCATTCATGCTAAAGTGCAAAGGGCTGATGTCTCTTTGAGATATTGCTGCTTCCCTAGATGACCTAAATCTATAGCAGTAGGAAGGAATTTGAGTGATTTCCGTGATAGCATGTCTTTATACAAAGAATTTCTAGTAAGGGAAATGTGTATGTTATAGTAATAAGTAGAAACAGCTGGTTGAGTTTAATGTAATATATAATAATGCATAGAAAGAAGATCTAGAAGGAAATGAACCAAATTGTTGAAATCATGACTTCTAATTGGGAGCATTATGGATGATTTTTATTTTCACCTCCTTAATTTTCTGTATTGTCCAAAGTTTCTAGAATGAACATGTATTCATATATAACAGATAAGAAAATTTGGTTTTCCCCCAAACAGAAAAGGAGTTGCATTTGAGTTCTTCCAAAGTCCTTTGCATAATGGTGTGTGCTCTCTGACTTTTTCTGAAACACAAAGCACTAGGTATGGAAGACACATTAGCTTGAATTGACCCTGAGAAACTTTTGGATAATTATGATTGTTTGCTTTAAAAAAATAAATAAATAAATAAAAAGGACTCTGGAGGGAGGAGGAAGAAAAGGAAAAAAAATAAAAATTTAAATTTAAACAAGGATCAGAAAGGATTAACATGAATTTAATGAATCTTTTCTTTCGGAAAAGGCCTCCAAATTAATTGGAAGTTATAGATGTCATTGTAAACCAGCTTTCTCAAGGTCCCTTTACCAAGCAATGCTATAAGTGGTTACAATGTGACAACCGTAAATATACATTTGTAGGATGAATAGAACAAAAAATTGTTTTGGTGTTTTGTGAATAGTACTGTGGCTTGGGATAAAAATGGCAATGGCAGCATCATGGTTTTTAAAAAAGCAAATTAGATGGAAGAGAAGATTATGGTCTGGAAAACTATCACATGTCTAAAAACATGTCTCATGAAATGGAGGACACTTGTCACTAGAGACACAGATGGCAGCTTGAAATCAGACACCTTCATGGGGTGGAAAAGTGGAAAAAAATTCTAAATTGAGTTATTTTATACAATATGACTTTAAATATGTACATGTAATTAAATTAATAAATTAAACATTGAAATTAGATACATAACTATTTCATCTACCTTCCTAAAGGCTTATAATCAAGTTGGTCCACATTATTAAAAAAAAAAAAAATTCTCTTTGGAAAAGTAACCTTATACTAGTGTTGCTTTTTATTCCTGTATGCTTTTATAATAAGAGCAAAATTAAAAGCACAAGCTTGCTATGCCTTCTAGGGAATCTTAAAATTTAATAGGCATTATGCTCTTATGTAAGCAATTAAACTGTAATGATGAAATCCCAGGCATCAGCCAGTGGATGGGAAAGGTATTTAGGGAGACATTGGGATCTCCATGCCCTTAGAATCACATTAGACAGGGCTATCTACTTAGCCCTGAGTCAGGCTGGCTTTGTGGGGAAAAATTCCATCCAGGAACATTTTTTTGGAGACGTGACTTTAGAGCTCAGTTTGCGAGTAGGAGGTGGACATACTAGGAAGGAAGGAATAAAAGGCATGTTAGTGACTTACTGCTGCTTTACAAACCACCCCAAAGCTTAACGGCTTGAAACCACAGCCATTTACTCATCTCCATTCTTTGGCTTGGCACTTTGGGCAGGGCACAGCTAGGATGGCTCATTTCTACTCTGCATCTGTTTGCAGTTGTTGATGGGTTGGCCCGTCATAGATGGCTTCACTGTCAGCCTGGGACCTGGGAAGAGGGTCCTGTAATGACTGGCTGGGTAGGCCTCTTTCTCCACATGGTGCCTCTCATCCTCAACAAAGGACTTGGTCACAGTCAGCATTGTTCAAAGAAGGTGAAGGTGAAAGCCAGAGGGCCTCTGAAAGTCACACCTTGGTAGTCACATGACCTTGCTTCTGCCATATACTATATGGCTCCAAACAAGACAGAATCAGCTCAGATCCCACGGAGTGGGGAAATAGATTCTGCCTTTTGGTGGGAAGAGCTTTAAAGAATTTGTGGCCATAGGGCATTTCCAATGGGGAGAACAGCTTCTGGAAGGAAATAGAGATAGGAATACATAAAAGTTGTGTAGGAATTTTAAGGATTCCAACCTGATTTGAATAGAGGAGGCTTGTTGATGAGCAGCTTGAAATGAAACTGGGTATGCAGCTCAAGGCACCCAAACACTGTAAGCTTGGGACCAGGACTTTGAAGTAAGGGTTAGCAAACCTCAGTGCAGGATCCCAGATCATGGCGCTTTTTAGAGTTCCTTTAAATTCATATTCTGTGTTGTACTGTATTGTATTGTATTGTATTGTATTGTATTGTATTGTATTGTATTGTATTGTACTGTATTTTATTGTACTGTATTGTATTGTACTGTATTTTATTGTACTGTATGGTATTGTATTGTATTGTATTGTATTGTATTGAATTGTATTGTATTGTATTTATTGAGACGGAGTCTCACTCTGTTGCTCAGGCTGGAGTGCAGTAGCATGATCTTGGCTCACTGCAACTTTTGCCTCCCAGATTCAAGTGATTCTCCTGCCTCAGCCTTCCACGTAGCTAAGATTACAGGCATGCGCTACCACACCTGGCTAATTTTTTTTTTTTATTTTTAGTAGATATGGGGGTCTCACCATATTGGCTAGCCTGGTCTCAAACTCCTGACCTCAGGTGATTCACCCACCTCGGCCTCCTAAAGTATTGGGATTATAGGCATGAGCCACTGCACCCAGCCTGTTTTTATTTGTAAAACAATTTTTGCTTTGAGACCTTGGAAGACCCTGCTTCATTAAAGTACACCCTGTCCAGGAATGAGTTTTACCAATGCCTTAGTGAATTTTCAGACACAGAAAGAGCACAGAGGAAGGAAAGGTCGGTGGTTAGGCACCTAACTCTGGAGCCAGAAAGACTCATTCTTCACCACTAGGAAGCCATGCAACATTTGGCAAGTCACATAACCTCTTTGAGCTTTGGTTTTCTCCAATGTAACATGGGACTAAAATTATACCTACTTCACAGGGTGGCTGTGAGGATAGGTACAGTTAGGGATCTGTAAGCACTCAATGTAAGTAAGTGCTCAGTCAGTGTCAGCTGTCATTATCACCTTTGGATTTTCCTTTTTCATCTGTAAAATGGGTTACTACTGCTGGAATTCCTGGGTCTTATTCTTAAAATAGCTAATGAAATTACACATCAAGGAATTTGCAAAGATTAAGGGCAATGTCCCTTTTATGTTCTTATTGTTCCCTTAGTGTTCTTATGATCTGTATTCAAAAATTCTGTTCTAAAACTAATTGCTACTCTCCGCTGAAAGAAGACTGACCTCACAGCAAGCGTATCTTTTGCAGAGTTGATGTGCTAAAAAAATAGATTTATTATGTAAGATGAATTAGGATGCTAGAATGTGCTTACTTTTAAGCACGTTTCCCTATTTAACAAATATCTTGAAATCTCCCACTGTGTTATATGCCCTTTGCTAGATATTGGAGATATAATGATAAGTGAAATCAACATTGTTGTTCTCAAGAGCTGCTTTTAGTACTCTGCATTAAATAAAGTCTCAGTAAAAATATACATGATTCCCCCCCACCCCCGCACCCAGGAAATATTCACAAATAGATCACTTAACTTTTGCTCTCAATCCTGGGGCCATTGTTCATATTAACTTAATAGAAGTAATTTTATATACTTTGGGGGAAAAAAATCACAATTATTTTGATAGAAAACTCTAGAGCCAACCCTAAGTCTGGCGCACCTGTCTGGCAAGTAGTGAAAACCGTGTTGCAGTAACGTAATGCTTCCCTAAGTCCCTTGCCCAGGGAAAGAGAGCCTTTTCCAAGGCTGTTTACACCGCTCATCGTTTTGATGGCACAAAAACATCAAGTAAGGAAGACTTTTAACCATAGGTATATTCTCAAAAAAAAAAAAAAAAATTAGTATACACGAATCCACATGGAATCAATGCCTCCCACATCATGTTAACTGGAACTGACATCTTTTGTTGTGGTCATGGTTTTCACATCTCTACAGAATAAATAAGGCTATTTACTCAATCAATAGAAAGCTTCTATGGGGGCCCGCCCCATTTAGGTATGAGAAGACTGCAAAGCTAAATGAAAATGAACATAAGCCATTTGGTAGAATATAGAACTAGATTCAGCAGAAAAATATGCTATGTTCCGGCTTCAGTTCTGTTGCAGGCAAGTGGCTGATACCTGACTGAGGCTTCATCTTGGCCCCAGAGTGGAGGTCATGGGCAGACCAAAGCGCTCTCCATCTTCATTATTCCATTCAGAGCATCTGGACAGTGCCAAGAAAGATCTTGGCCTCTTGGCTGTCTCCAACTCTGCTAACTTCCTGAGGACCTACTCAGAAGCATATATTCTTCACGCTTCCTTTCCCTTGCACCCAGTTTTTCTCTGTAATTCTCCCTTTAACCATTTCCCCAAAAATCAGGGAAGCAGTCATGTTGTCTTGTGTTATATGTGTTAATTACAATCTCTAAAGAAGGAAGCAAAATGTATTGACAAATAACTCATTTTTGGACAGAGACAGAGGAGTGATTTTGTTTTTGGTTTTTCAGGTATGGTGAACAGGGTAGCATTTAATCTACTGTCAATTAACTATGAGCCTACTGTCAGTTAACTATGAAAGTGCTCATTCCAGCTCCTTAAAACGAAATCCCTCCAGAAAGCAGAAATACATTTTTAATGGAGCCACCGGAGCCACCTGTGCCTCAAGGCCTCTGAGAACTTTAACAAGGATCAGTCCATGAAAATAGTTACCATAAGCATGTATAATAAATTAAACATGAATTTTAAATTATTCATTATCTTCCTGAGGGATTGAGCTGCTGTAGGGATAATGAAAATGCAGTATTAATAAGCAATCAGTTGTGATTTTAAAAAGGAGGTGAAAAAGAAGGGTACATCAACATTTCACCTTGGTTGAAGAATGAGCTAGAAGGACAGCTTTAAATTAGTGCTAATTAATGTAAACTTGCAATGCAAGGTATCACTTTATTTTATTTTATGATTTTTTTTAATTTTTATTTTTCGAGACAGTGTCTTGCTCTGTTGCCCAGTGCTCTGTCGCATGGGTATGATCACAGTTCACTGCAACCTCAACCTCCTGTGCTCAAGGAATTCTCCTGCCTCAGCCTCCCAGAGAGCTGCGAACACAAGCACGCACTGCCGTGTCCAGCTAATTTTTCATTTTTGGTGGAGATCTGGTTTAGCTATATTGACCAGGCTGGGCTTGAACTTTCAACTGTCCTGCCTCAGCCTCTCAAAGTGTTGGGATTACAGGCATGAGCTATCATGCCCGGCCTACTTTATTTTATATTTTACTGAAATGTTATTGGTCTATATTGTTACAAATTTAATCATCGAACAGCACTAGGAGAGAAAAATAATAGTAATAATGAGAGATACTATTTATGAGTTACTTTGGTGGCATTTTTCATAAATTATTCTCACTTCGAATAGGAGGCAACTAAGTGCAAAGAGATGAACTTGCCCTTGGTCATAGGGCTAGGATTTGAACACTAGGCTTTGTGAGGCTAAAACTTATGTTTTTCTCTTTACATTGTTCTAGTCAAACCGTCTTGCCTCTTGAGGTTAGAATGATGAAGAGAAGTAGCTCAGAACTCTGTAGTCAGAGTTCCTGGTTCAAATACCAGCTCTTCTTACCAGCTGTGTGACCTTGGATAACCGATCTAACTTCTCTGTGCTTCAATTTCTTCCTGTATAAAATAGAGATAATGTGAGAATCAAATGGAATACAGTATACAAAGCAATTAAACCAATACTTGCTATCCAGCAGGTGTTCAATAAATGGTACGATTTTTTTTTTACTGCTGCTGTTATCACTGAAAGTAAACAAAAATAAAGAAGAGTGGCTTGGCTGCTTTAGATGAGAAACAGCCCTAAAGTAATGCCAGATGCTCTTGCTGGGTCTGGGAGCAGCAGATCACTCACCCTGCTGAGAGGTCATGCCTGGGTGATCCCTGCCTGTCGCATTCACAGTCTGCTGTTTACAGTCCGGAGTGCGTCCAGTGGAATGGCCCTCCCCACCTGCAGCATCTGGTGCAATGTAGGAGACCTTCAGCTTCCTCTGGGCTGTTTTTCTTTCCTGTTCCTGTCCACCTTCCTTGATCAAACTCCAGAAGATGTAGCCCCAATAGGTTTCTCTGTTTGTATTTTACATAATAGGACTGTGGTTTTCTGTTGTGGCAGCCCTAGTGGATGAATGCTACAGGTGGAATGGTCCTCAGGTGGTCTGAAGCAGGAGGCAGGCACTCATGGTGCTCTCTGATGAAGCCTGAGTCAATGGAGGAGGCTGCAGCTGCCGGGTCACTGGGTGTCTGGTTTGTGAGAGTCAGCCGAGGGACAAGAGCTCTGGGAACTTTGAAGGCACCCTCCCAAGAAAGAGTTTTGTGTCTAAATATTTTCCTTCACAGGTCTGAAATTCTATCAGTAGAAATTCATATGGGGGTCTTGACACCTTCTTCAGTTTTCAGCCACTCTCGTGATGAAATTAGAATGTACCGGGTCATCAGGTAGTTGATAGGCTGAAAATGTGGGATATGGATTCTGGAAAAGGATGCAGGGAAGGACAGATAGATCAGATCTTTAGGTCTTCTCCCTTCCAGCGTTGCCCGCGCCAGCCTCGATGAGCTGCTCATGTGGCTTTCAGACAGAAGGGTGGAGTTTGGATCCTTTCTCGGAGGTATTAATACTTCCTTCTCTGAATGTGAGGCTCTGGGCTGGGGGCATCAGGCTACAGTGATTGCTTCATTGTTTGGTGTGTGAGTCTTTGAGATCCTCCTTTTGATTTCTCAGGCTCTGCAACATTCTGTTCAGAAATTTTTGCTTTTAATGTAAGGGATGTGGTGCAAACGGGGAGGGTGCTGTTGGGGTGGTGAGTGGAAGGGATGTGATGCAAATGGGGAAGGAAGTGTGGAGAACAAGCAAAGCAAAGCACCCCGCTCTAGTTCAAACAACAGGCTGCTGCCCCCCCCACACAAAAGTACGTATTAACCGCCCCCCCCACCCTTTTTTCTTTTTCTTTATCCCTTTGTTGGGCCTCTAGAAGGAACATATCCCTCTTTTCTTCTTACTACTGACTCTAGTGCGTTTATAACTTTGGTATTTTTATTTGTCGTTGTTTTGGCTTAAATGTGAATGTAAAGGAGAGTTCATTTACAGCAGTAAATAAACTGCTGAGTGTCCTGTAGTAACGCTTTTGTATTTGAAGTCAGATTAAATTTGCCTTCCAGTGAGACTTCTGTCCCTGCCCTCTCTCCTCTGACTTCCTTCCCCTGGAATCCTTCCCCTAACATGTCAGGCCGTCTGCACACTCTCAGGGTGCTAGCAGCATCAGGGATTTACTCTTGACTTCTCATGAGATTGTTGGAGAGTGAAAAAAAAGCCTTTAAGATCCTAAAACAAATTATATCTAAAGATATAAATTCAGACCAATGGGACACATATGGTGAGGAAGGGGACCCTCCCAGTGTTTCCAGTAGGTTAGTCTATAAGCAGTGAGAGTTCTGTACAGGAATGCAGCAGAGGATGCTGAGAGAGAGAAGACTTAGGATGATTGTTTATGAATGAGTGGCAATACAGACAACTTCCTAGAAAAGAAGAAGTATGCATCACACTCTATTCTGGGTCTAATAGAATGTTATAAAGTATAGGAAAGAAATGATCTAGGTAATAATTTTATACCATTTCAGTTAACACCCTTCAATTTCTTGAATGGTAGTCATTTGTTCTCTTTCTAGGTGGAGTGATGTTCTCTTTCTAGGTTCTTCCATCTGCCAACGTATGGTTCCAACGTATGGGGAGTGGCCACACAACAGGGTGTGGAAAATGTATATTTTTCTCAGTTTGTGGCTCATGGTTGAGAGAGAAATAGCCACTGATAATGTGGGGGAAAACAAATACCTTGCCTAAATTACATGGCATTCTTTATGATGTTGCAATGCTTTTAAAATAACTTCAAAACTTTCCTAAAAGAAAATGAATATATATCTGTGAAGGCTAATTAAGAATGTGGAATAAACACAAAAATGGCACTTTTGAAGAAAATCTTTTTGGAATCTGGACCATACTCCTTTTAGTCTCTGGCCCAAATGACAAAGATGAACTTTGTTAGTACTTCTATTGGGTCTATCTATTGGCAGTCAACTTGTTGGAGAGGCTGCCTGAGTTGGACATAAATAAGAGAATTGCAAATAATTCCCTTACGCAGGGGTGTAAAGCCAAGTCTATCTCTAGGGGAATTCTAGCTAAAAAGAGTCCATTCCATATTTTTATTTCCTATGTAGCTCATCTTGTATACCATCATCAAATAAATCAATGCAGACTAGATTGTCTTTTCTCTAGAGAAACAATGTTAGAATGGAACTTTGAAGCAAGTTAAGTCATTGTTATAGCCAGTAGGATGTTATAAAAGCAAACACGTAACATCTAAATAAGTAAATGGATTTTCTAAATCTTAATAAAAAATATTTAAATATGGCATATGTAGATCGTGGAAAGGATATAGATCTACAGATTTACATCAGCTGTAACTGATCAAAAGTGTGTTTGCTAACTAGAATTAAGCATTTTATTAAGAACTGAATTTGTTGTCCAGAAATGTCGAAAGTCCCACTGGATGTCTTGAATCTCTTCAAAAATAACTCCAAGCAATTTTCTGTAGCAAATGACTTTCCCCCTGTTTAATATACTCCCTGTAGGAAGCAAAAGCATTTAAATCGTTCACTGACCTTAGCCCTACCCTACGGTGATACTCAAAATATGCCTGTTGTTAGGAAGATTGGCAGGAGTGTTTTGTCTACCAAAAGGGTTGATTTTAATGATGTTACAAAACAAATAAATGTTCACAGTAAATAAAACATGCAAATAAACAGAAGGAAGAAAAGTAATATTTCATAATTTTACATCCTCAGAGATAATCACTGTTTTTTCGACATGTGTGTTTCCATTTAACTATATAGCAACAAATAGCTTATCTCATGGAGTATTCATAGCATCATTTAAAATGGATGCCTGTTATTTCTATATGGCATACTTTATTTAACCAGCCTCCATTTCTGGACATTTCAGTTGCTTCTATTGTTTTTGCCATTAGGCCTGTAGCACCCACATCTGTGGCTTTGTGGGGAGTTTGCTTCATTTGGGTATAGAGTTACAGATGGCTCTGCTGACAGCACTTGGATCCGGGGTGCTGAGGCACCCTGGAGTTCAGAGGAGAAGGGAAATCCCCCCAGGATGTTGAGAAGTACATCTTGGGGTTCATTTAGCCTGAAATGAGAGAAGACTTGAAGGTTGATGGCAAGGAGGTTTGGGAAGTCAAGTGAGTGATGCTCTTTGAGTGGGTCCCAGGGCATGTTCCTCATGAGTGCAGGCCAAAGAGCATCTGCTGAAGAGGAGACTCAAAGGAAGGGTAGACAGGACATGCTGAGCTGTCCTGTGGATGCCACTCAGCCTCCTCTCTGGCCACCCAGTGCTTGCTCAGTGTTTTGTGAACAAGGTGGGAGTCAGGGCTAGAGGCTGTGCATGTATTTGACAACAAAGTGTCCCCTGACAATGGCTGACCTGGTCGTTGGCCCCACTGAATGCCGAACTTGCTGAGCAATGTCCAGTCTGGAACATTTCATGTGGTACTTATGCCAGATGAGGGGCAGATGGATTAGCCACCTGTTTGGACCCCTTCTGACCAAGAAGTTCCAACAGTGGAAGGCTGAACTGCTAGGATCCATACCACTTGTTGGAAACAGTGGTAGGATTCAGTGAATGCGGGGGCCCGGCTCTCAGGGGAGTTACCTGTTACTCTGGAGAGCCATTCACAAAGCTCTAGAGCGCTGTGAAGAATCCATGGTGGATTCCAATGTTGTTTCTAGGTCTTTTGTACTCAGTGAACTGGTGAAAATTCTTGACTGGTAGGACTAAGGGAAGAGTGTCCACTGTCACCTCCTGTGACTCTCTAGTCTGTTCACCTGGGTAGGGACAACCATGTCTTGTTCTAGAGCCTGGGTGACTAATTGTAGAGATGCTCAGCATATACCTAGGTTCTTCCTCAAAGAACAGACTTGGAGGCAGAGAACCAGTTGCTTCCTATGGAAGGCTTTGCTTTTTTTTTTCCAATAAGCCCTGCATGATGCTGGTCACTTGCACAATATTGAACTGTTCATCCAGGGGGTAGTTACAGATTCTGTGGCTTACTTTTTAAAAAATTTTCGTATATATATACACACACACACCAAATATATATATATTATATAATATATAATATATATACCAAATATATATATTATATACATTATATTATATATATATATTTGGTGTATATAATATATATATACCAAAATTAAAAAATATATATATATAACATAAAATTTATTAATTTAACCGTTTTTAAGTGTAGAGCTCTGTGGCATGATTCTGTGGGCCTTTTGCCTCTAAACTTGAGTCCATGCCTGCTCTCTACTGAAACTCCAATCTCTTTGGTGGAAGGACCATATTTCCTCTGTGTTAAGATGCCATTAATTGTACGTATAACAAAGCACTATATTCATAGGAATATTTTATTGAGAAAGACATTCCTGGCAAGTTTCTTTGGATGTCAGTCATAAGCCGCACTCCTGTTTCAGAAGTGAAAGATATGCACCACAGAAGAGAGGAAATATGTGGCTTCTTTCTGTCCCAGAGCTGTGGCAGGAGTTTCAAAAAATGTTTCCGAGGGGAGTTACTTTTTGTATGGTGTACGTGCTGATCAAGCTGGAATCCTGCACTTTGCTGGGCAGTCATGGGAGCACTGCAGTATTATCCCGGCAAGCCCATTAGGCATCTTCTGGCTGAGGGAAGTCAAGTACTCTGCGGTCTCATCTTCATCGCCATGGTGGCTTCACATGCCTTATTCCCTTTCCACATGGCGTTGATGGAAACTGCAGCTTGTGTGGATAAGGGGTAGCAGAATCGAGGCATAGTTGTGAGGCTGAATGAAATGAATATCGATATTTTGAAACGAGAAAGATAGGTCCTTCCCATTAGGCGAAATCCACCTTAAAGAGAAGAGTATGGACCACCTGGGGACTGGGAATGGGGTGGGGGAGAGTGAAGAGCAGAGGGCCAGCTCTGTCGCCTGGCTTGGTTGTGGTGGAAAAGACTGCATTTGGCAGAACACATAATCAATTACAGACTTTTCATTTTTGTTTGAACTTGGGCTTATAGAAATGATTTCCTTTTTGTTTCTCACTGGTTTTCAGCCCTGAGCCTCTGCCTGGCTGTCAGCAGGAGGGAGTCCCCACACAAATGGCCGTTGTGGGTAGGAGACGGTGATAGATCTGTGTTAATTGTATCCATACTGTCCTACCCAGGCTCTCTTGTAATTATGGGCAAGAAAGTCCAAGACAGATGGTTAGCCTTCCATATGCTGTGTGACAGTGGAAATGAGCAGAGCTCATGAACTGACAGGAGGCCTGAGAGGGGGCCATGGTCTCATTGGCACTCAGTTCTATCTGATTGGGTTGATGCTGCAAAGGTAATTTAATGTGTCAGAGCAAACCTGTGGCAAGACCACTACCTATGAGAGAAGAATTGAACTTTTTTTTTTCTTTTTTTTGAGACGGAGTTTCACTCGTTACCCCCAGGCTGGAGTGCAATGGCGCAATCTCGGCTCACCGCAACCTCTGCCTCCTGGGTTCAGGCAATTCTCCTGCCTCAGCGTCCTGAGTAGCTGGGATTACAGGCACGCACTACCATGCCCAGCTAATGTTTTGTATTTTTAGTAGAAACGGGGTTTCACCATGTTGACCAGGATGGTCTCGATCTCCTGACCTCGTGATCCACCCACCTCGGCCTCCCAAAGTACTGGGATTACAGGCTTGAGCCACTGCGCCTGGCAAGAATTGAACTTTTAAAAGCCTGAAATATGAAAGAGATTTTTCTAAGTGCCCAGAAGTCAGGGAAAACTTCGGGTCTTTTAAACTAGGTAGCGCTCACTGACTTCACTCTCAGCTTAAGGTACGTCGGCAAATTTAAACAGGACTCTCCATGTTTTCTGGAACCTAACATTCACCAGGAAGTAATTAGCATTTACAGATAAATAATGCTTCAAGAGACCTATGAGATAAAATACATGTTTGGGTTTGTGGAAAATAACCAAATACCACTACAGTCTCAGAAAAAGAAATTTATCGAAGACTAAGCACAGAAAGAAAAACAACTAACATTTATTGAGCATC
This sequence comes from Saimiri boliviensis, assembly GCF_048565385.1. Taxonomy (NCBI): domain Eukaryota; kingdom Metazoa; phylum Chordata; class Mammalia; order Primates; family Cebidae; genus Saimiri; species Saimiri boliviensis. The sequence goes on along the minus strand of NC_133467.1, from coordinate 9,457,391 downwards.
TACTATCTGCTGGGACTTTTATATACATATCTCACTTTAACCTCAGTGCAACCTGGGAGGTAGGCTTGATCTATATTTTGTAGAGTAAGATAATCAGGCTCATAATATTTAAGTAACTGTCAAGGTCTGAGCCTGGCAAATTGTAGACAATGTCTGACACTTCCCATCACACCAGTTACCTATTGCCTTTAGCCACACTGAGATAAAACAGAAACAACTGAATTCTCTAGGCTCCATCTAGCCTTGTTGCTCTAACCTCCTTCTCTCTTAAACTCCCACACCAGCCCTTACCTATGGAATCATGTGTTGACTGACCACATACTGCTTTGTGATGGGTTTCTATTTATTTTTTTTTTAAGACAGAGTCTCACGCTGTCAGCCAGGCTGGAGTGCAATGGCATGATCTCGGTTCACCACAACCTCCGCCTCCCAGGTTCAAGCGATTATCCTGCCTCAGCCTCCTGAGTAGCTGGGATTACAGGCGCGTGCCACCGTGCCCAACTAATTTTTGTATTTTTAGTAGAGGTGGGGTTTCAACATTTTGGCGAGGCTGGTCTTGAACTCTTGACCTTGTGATCCACCCGCCTTGGCCTCCCAAAGTGCTGGGATTACAGGCATCAGCTACCTTGCATTTTTTATCCCATATTTGAAACTTTGTTATTTAATGTTTTGCTTGTTTGTTGCTTTTCTCTTTAGCAGATGATAAGCCCGCAGAAGGCAGTGACTTTGATGGTTGTACTTCCCACACCATTTTGTGAATAACTGATGCTCAGTGACTACCTATTGATTTGATTTTAATTAATGTGAGGGAGATCGTTTCTAAGATATAGTTGATCTGATATAACAGTCATAGTCAAGATCATTTTGAGGCACTTAGGGTACTTTTCCTGGGACTTCGGACAGTGGTTACACCCACAGTGTTAGTGATTCAGAGAGACTGGTGAGGAAATGGATGGATTTTTAACTTTTGAGATTAGCTGTACCATTAAGGATTGCAGTGATACGTTTCATTACTTTAACGCTTTATTGTTAAAAATCCCTGTAGATTTCCCTCAGCTTCTTGTCATGTTTTCTCTTTTCTTTTAATCAGATCACAGCCCACCTCTCCCAGGGAAACTTACTGACTAGGCAGACAACGTTACTGCTTATACCTCTGAGCCTCACCTTTCCAAATATTTTAGAAGGCTAAGACTTAAAATTTTTTTATGTGGAAATATCCATCAAGGTCAAAAGGGGGCAGGAAAACAAAAGCTAATTTCATTCAGAAGATTCTGTTTTCTCCTGGCCTTGGCGCTGGTTTCTCGCTTGAGTCACTTCCCCTGAGAGGGTAGCCCTGGACAGCAGACATGCGAGCCGGTGAGAATTGTCTTAATGAACAACAGAAGATATACACAAACTTTCTTTCAATTTGTGGTAGTCCTTATTTTGCATTGGAAAATATGTGTGATTCACACCACGCTAATTCCCATTCTTATGCCAAACGCAGTCCTGGAGGAGGCTATTGCTGGCACAAGGTCTGGAGTTTGTACTGCGTTAAAGCCAGTAGCTTGTTTTTCCATCTGGGCTAGGCACAGAGTTTGCAAACTGTTTTTCTGACTTACTCATTCCATGGTAAATTCCAGTCTTGGGCTACTGTAGGACATAGACAAAGCTTTACCTCAAGGTTGCAAATGGAATATGGCCCTTGTTTAAAACTGTTTTGCCACTGGAAGCACAACGAGTTCTTCTGAGGTTTGTGTTGGCCACCTCAGGCTCGTGGGTTCAGTTCAAAGTTTTGGTTTAGTTCTGCAAGGATTGCGACTTGGCTATCTGAGGGACTGGGCCTCACGCCGTTCCTTCCTCCCAGCTGGGACGATTTGCTGGAGAACTTGGCTAAAGCTTTCCAGATATTACTTTGGAATAGTCATGAGGATGGCTCAAGTGTTCTTGGAGGATATTCACATTTGGAACTAACTTATGTGGTCTGACGTGGCTCCAGCTGTTTTCTTTTCCTGTTAGAGGAGGTGTTTAAGTACTCTGCCTCGTTTGTGGCACTAAAATGATTTAATCAAACATCTCCCTACCTTTGGAGCCTGTATGTCAGTTTCCTGTGGCTGCTGCAACAAATCCCACACTTAAAACAACATAAATTTATTTTCTTACAGTTCTGGAGGTCAGAGGCCCAATGAATCATAAAAGGCTAAAATCAAGGGAAGGTGTCAGCAAGGCTGGATCTTTCTGGAAGCTACATGGGAGAATCTATTCCTCACCTTTGCCACTTCTGGAGGCCACCAGCAGTCCTTGGCTGCTGGCCGCATCATACCAGTCTCTGCCTTCATGCTCACACTGCTTTCTCCTCTACTGTATCCAATTCTCTCTGTCTCTCTCTCTGGGCAGCTGGGTGGGTAGCATGTACCACCATACCCAATTAATTTTTTGTAATTTTTGTAGAAATGGGGTCTCACCATGTTGGCTAGGCTGATCTCGAACTCCTGGGCTCAAGCAATCTGTCCGTCTAGCCTAGATTCAAAAGTTGAAGATTTCATCTCTTGATGGGGGTGGAGTAGTTAAAAAATCTCGTTGCAATGGAGGTGAATGGAGGGAGGCCATCGAAGCCAATAATGCATTTAATTGACCACAAATACCTACTTCCAAGAGTGTTAGTGAAAAATAAATATGTGTAAATGATCTGATATACAGTAGGCAATCAATAAAGCTAGTTCTTTTTTCTTCCATTTCTCTCCCTTACCTCTTCCCTATTAATGAAGTCTGGAAATTTATTAATTCGTTTTTTTCTTAACTACTACATTATTATTTTAGACCTGAAATAAATCCAAACTTTTTTTTATATATAAAGCTGTCTCTCTCATTTTGTATTTATATAACATGTTATATTTTCTGGTCCTAAATTTAAGATTTAAAATCGATGGTACATATACCGTGAAGATGTCCACAATAGCGTGGTGGTCTCCAGAGCACCCACTCTGGAAACAGGCTGTCTGGGCTTTAGTCCTGGCTCTGCCCTTCACCAGCCCTCTGACCTTTGTCAAGTTACCTAACCTGCTCTCTGCAGAGAGGAAGTTGTAATAGGGTTTTGTCATCTCCTATTGCCTACAACTATTGTGAGAATTAAGTAAGTTAGTATTTCTGAAGCCTCTAATATTTCTGAAACAATGTCTCGCATGTAGGAAAGTCTATATAAGCAGTTGTTCAACACGTAAGTGTTTGAATCTCCTGAGTGTTTCAATTGTTCAGCAAATTTATAACCCACTTAGGTTTATTTTTATTATCTTCTCCAATGAATATTATGAGAAGCTCCACGTGCTTTGCTGAAATCTATGTACATGGTGGCTATGGCATGTTTTTGATCGACTTTACAGTCGCATCGATAAAGGGGTGAAGTTAGTTTGAAATCACTTTATCGAAAGTAGAAATTTGTTATTAATATTATTATAATGATGTTACAGCTCTTTCAGAATTTATATACTAGATTTCCTGGCTTTCACTGGAAAACCCCACATGCAAAAAATATATATTATTATCTAATTATTATTAACTAATGTCCAATTTTTCACAAAACATGTTTAAAAATTTTCTGTAGACATTTGTCAGGTAGTAGTCTATATTCTACAAGTTCTCATCTTTTATCTTTTCCCTTCTGTTATTTTATTTTGTTTCATTTTTTTAGAGACAGAGTCTTACTCTGTCACTCATGTTACCCAGGCTAGAGTGCAGTGGTATGAACATGGCTCGCTGTGGCCTCTAACTACCTGACTCAACCAGTCCTCTTGCTTCAGCCTCCTAAGGAGTAGCTGGGACTGCAGGCACACATCAGCCACACCTGGCTAATTTTTAAATTTTTTTTGTAGAGATGAGGTCTCACGGTGTTGCCTAGGTTGGCCTTGATCTCCTGAACTCAGGTGATCCTCCCACCTCAGCCTTCCAAAATGCTGGGATTACAGGCGTGAGCAACCTCACCCAACCTGTTATTCTTTTTCTTCATGATGTTTTAACTGATTGGGGTATTTGGACAATTTATTTTGTCTTTAAAAATAGCTGAAAACTACCATACTTATGTGTAATTGAATACATAATTACAACACATTGTAAGAAACAGATAATTATAAAAAGAACAGCAAATTTTAAAAAGACACCCAAATTTCTACTGTCCAGAGTAAACAAACCACTATTGATATTGATGTTTTTTTCTTCCCTCTCTTCCCTCCCTCCCTTCTTCCCTCCCTCCCTTTCCCTCCCTCCCTCCCTCCCTCCCTCCCTCCCTTCCTTCCTTCCTTCCTTCTCTTTATGGAAGAATGCTGTTCATACCATTTTATAGCTTGTTTTCACTTAACCAATTATTAACATATTTCTACAATGTCTGTTCAACAATATTCTACAGTATTCTACAACATCATTTTGATGGCTGTGTACAGCTCTGTTGTGTGGATAGAACATAATTTAATTAGCAATCCTCTAATTTGGAGCACTTGTTTTCAGTTTTTTATTATTGTTACAAATGTTGCATTTTGAACACTTTCATAGGTAAAATTTTGTGCACAACCATGATTATTTCACTAGAATATATTATTTGTTGAGTGTAAAGCATAGAACATTTTTAACCTTTTAATGAATTTGCCAAACTTCAGCCCCCTGCCCCAGAAATATTATTGTGGTGTATACTCTTACTCTTGTCTATTCTATATTAATAATAATTTAAAAAATCTTCCCTCCCTTTATTCTGGAGCATATGCATTAGTGAACTCAATGAATGTTAGAAATTTATATCTAATTTGAAAAATCTAGCTGGGCCCACAGGCATTACTTTGTTGTAGAAAGGCTTTAATATTTTTATTATCTTAGTTCAAAACCCTTTATGAGCCATAAGTTCTATCCATGAAATGGGTCATTAGATGGAGATTGGCTTATCACTGAGCTCTAAAGCTCTAGAAATCTTTTTGTCTCTAAACACGCAACATATAGGCCAGTAATCTACTGAATACCTAAGAGAACCAGTGAGCAGTTGTGATATGATAGAATCTACCTCTGATTCTTGATGTAAAATTCAAGGGAAGGGAACTAATTCTTACTAGAAGCCAGACACCGTACCCAAAGGGAGAATGTCTGCTTGGCGTCTGAAGCCTAGCACCAGGTAGAACTGTAGCCAGATGGTGGCCCAGCCAGTGAGAGTGGGCCCAGACCTACGCAGTATGTGGAGAAGACCCCTACCCCCACTGCACAGCTTTGTGCCCATGGCCTGGGTGGAGTGGTGGGTGCAGCAGTTCCTGGCTAGAATCATCAGATGGTCATAGCAGCTGCCTGAGAAGAAACACTAGTATGGTGAACCCTTCACCAAAAGAGAACCATGGTGCCCCATCCACCTCCTGCACCCTGGCTGAGCACTGGCCACACCTGAAGTGGCAGCATTTGGACTTTTGTGCATGCTGTTCCCTGGTCCCAGCTGTTCCAATCTGCCAGAGGTCAAAGGCCAAACCTGTCTGACCTCTATTCTGCTCACTGTGCCCAGGGACCAACCCACAGGACTGGCAGGAAGGAGCTCCAGGCTAAAAAAGAAAAAAAAAAGAGAGAAACCAGGCACTGTACAAACATTTACATCATTCAATCCAAAGTGCAGGTTTACTGAGGTTATGTATTAGCCCTCTGATTTTCAGAAGGAAAAATTGAAGCTAAGAGATTATTCAGTTTGTCTGAAATCACCTAAGGCCTAAGAAGTTGAGATTACAATATAGGTCTACCCGACTCCAAACATTTATGCCACCCATGCTCATTCCTGCCCTTATCATAGTTCACTATCCAATTGAACTATTAGCTCAAGAATATTCCTTGAACACAAAGATCAAATAGCAAATGGATATGGTATTCAATAATACATGTCTACCTCTCCTGAGCTCTTAAGGCACTCAAAGTTGGAACACAGCTGTTTTGTGACCCCTTCCTATGTCCATAATTTAATAATGGTAAGAGTCAGGAATCTGACTACTCTAGTACTTCTCTCTTATATAGTCTCCAAATTTATAATAACATGAATTGGTACCTACTAGCCATGACTTTATAGTCCTAGAAACATTGACCTGGACAGATCATCTAACAGTATCACTTCTAATTTTTAACACGCATACCACTCTAATGGGAGAAAAACAGATATTGCTAGAATGCATTGCAAGACATACTTTTTAGCTGGGACAGTAATGAGGCAATGTCTGGGTTTCATTAAAGGGCATAAATAAATCATTCATAACCCAAACAAAAATAGTATAGGTTTTGTCATAAACGTTATTACTATCCAATGCACTAATTGCAGTATGTGGAACATGCTTTGAGGAACATGAAATGAGACCTTTCTTCCTACCCTGTGTTAGCTCAGTTGTCACTTGACTCCTTGTGAGCTTAGAATCTAATCTATTTTAATATGGCAAGAGAAAAAGATACATTACTCAGATTTGAAAAGTGTTGCAAGAGAAGTTCATCCTGAGTTCGATCAGGAAGAGATCACTGTTTTGCTTGTTTTGTTTATAGATATGTAGTTTTATCTCCAAAGAAGTTTAAATTTCATGTTCAGGATTAAAGACAGTAAAGTGCCAGCCAAATCGGTACTTTTGGAAAAGCTGTGTAAGATTTCAGATCCAAACCTTATCCACATTCTCCCTTCTTCATTGTTTTACTTAATCTGTTTTCCCTTCCTATGGAAACGAGCTTTTGTTTTGAAATATGACATAGTAATGGATTATTGCAAAAAAAAGACCAAGAATATGATTTTTGGTGTGTTGTTTATATGCACAAATGTAAAGTACTTATTATTGTTAAATCAAGCTTTTTGTTTTACCTGTTTGGAAAAATCAATTTCTCTGTGCCACAATGCATTCCCTGCTAGTATTTTATGGGGCCACATAGGAAAGAATGGTCAATTATTTTTTGGAAGGTGGTTGTAGAGCGTAAGAATTTCATGCAAACAATGTATATACAGGGTGGCGTAAAATGGAACTTAATGTATAAGTAGGGGTCTGACAGTGTAAGGAAATCTTGGATGCAGAATCAGGAGGTCTGTGTACACATGAGCGGTTGGGGGACTGCGCTCTGAAAGCAGTTCACTCACTCTGTGACAGGAAGCGGACTTGGGAGAGGAGGAAGGAGGGATTTCCAGCTTCAGAGCAGGGATGGTGAAAGTTAAACACAAAGGATGGCGCTGGATAAGTCTGTGTGATGCCCTGTCCTGGGAAAAGACCGCTGCATAGGGAGCAGCGAGTATGTGAATGAGCCTCAGGATGTGACCTTGGGAACCCTGTCTAGTTTTGGTGGAGAGTACACTTGATTGAGTGCAGCCTAATTTCTGTCTGGGATCATCCTTGCTTGTCCCTTTAAGGACTATGAGGCCTAGCCAGGGATCTGTACTCTGCTGGTGGAAGTGACCGGAACCAGAGACTCAGGTGAAGTCACCAGGGAAACAAATGTAAGTAGAGAAAAAGAAGAGAATACAAGACTGTTCCAAAGTTCAGAGGTAGGTAGAAAAAGAGGAGCTGAAGAGTGAAAGACTGGTGAGGCTAAGAGGAAAATTAGGACAGTGGGGTGACACTCTCCTGGGGAGAGAAAAGTGTTTCAGAAAGTTAAGGAGTTGTCAGTAATGTTAAATGTTGCCAAGACATTTAGCAAGATGAAGACACAGGCTGTGTCCACTGAATTGGCAGCATGGAGGTCACTGGTGACCTCAGCAAGAACATGGAGTGGTTGAGATGAGAATGGAGGTAAGAAAGTGGAGACCGGAAATAGAATTATTCTTTTGAGGTGTTTTCCAGAAAGAGAAGGAAAGAAATGGGGTAATAACTAGAGAATATCTGGGGTCAAGGGAGGGTGAATTTTATAAATAGAGAAACTAGATCTGATGTAACAGATTCAGAAGCATGCGAGAAATAGGGAGATATGAAAGAGACAGAGTCTAATTGCAAAGCAGTGAAGAACATGGATTCAGAGATCCCAAGTGGAATAGGTGAGCTGTTTTGGAAGAAATACACATCTACCTTAGTAATGGCAGGAAAGAAGGTGGAAAGCAGAGGCATAGAAGAAAAGAGATATGTAGATTTGGTGATGAGAAGATAAGGTAACCCCTTTTAAATTGCTTCTAATTTCTCAGGAAAATGGGAGGTAAGATCAGGGGCCAGTATGAGTCAGGGATGTTTGAGGAAGAGAAAGAATAAAATAGCTGTTCATGAGAGTTGGAAAACAAGCGCCCTGGGGAAGTGTCAGGTATCCATTTGTGACTTTGAGTCATGAACTGATGGTGGAATGATTTAGTGTGATTAAATGGTTTTCTTTAGCAAAATTCAGTTATAAGAATTTAACCACTATGTTGACCGGGATGGTCTCGATCTCTTGACCTCGTGATCCACCTGCCTCAGCCTCCCAAAGTGCTGGGATTACAGGCTTGAGCCTGTAATCCCTACTCAGGAGGCTGAGGCAGGAGAATTGCCTGAACCCAGGAGGCGGAGGTTGCAGTGAGCCGAGATCGCGCTATTGCACTCCAGCCTGGGTAACAAGAGCGAAACTCTGTCTCAAAAAGAAAAAAAAAGAAAAAAAAAAAAAGAATTTAATCAGAGTTAAATTTAATCAGGTTTGAAGGTTTTCTGGGGAACTCAGAAGGAGGGAGGGGGTGGAAAGTAATTAAAGGAGTTTGCATGTGAGCGGGAATCTGGGCGCAGAGGGCAGAGGGGACGTGAAGGTAATGGACTGGAAAAAAATGTCACCAGTGAGTGGAGGAGTGATCAGGAGGTTGATAGATAGCATCTATAAGGAGGGAGATGTGAGTGAGTTGTGGTCTAATGGTATGCACTGGATATTTTAAAGAAGGAGAGGCGAAAGAAAGCTTTGAAAATGGTGCTGGGAGCTAGGAAGACATCAACCAGGCTCTAGGTTCATGAGTTATAAAGAAAAAAGTAACCTTTGCTTGTGGTTATAGGAAGGGAAATGTTTCAATCAGGAAAAGAAGGCAAAGACCAGCTGGGAGTCCCCAGCGGCCGAGTGAAGGAGAGGGTAGAGAAGATGGGGAGAATGGCTGGAGGACTACAGGATCCAGACTGGAGGGGATGAGTAGATGAATGATAGGGTCTTAGGCTTCTGAGAGGGTCTGAGTTAAAAGGAATAAAGCATGAGAGATTCAGTTTGATGGCCTCTTCATGGAAAGCCCAGCCGTTCAGGTCTCATTCTATAACGAGGAGGAGTGGAGAAGCTGCAGATGGAAGGTTTCAGGCCTCAGCTACGGGTCCACCAGCTAGAGGTTCTTTTTGTAACTGATTAGCTGTACGCCATTGGGCAGATTCTTGCCTGGCTTTTACTTTCCTCAGGTATAAAGGGAGTGCGTTTCAGTGCTTATGTGCTATTTTCATTCTCTGAAATGGTTCTTCCTTGTCAGCATGTTGAAATCCTAGACATTCTAAGAATTATCTCACAAGCTGTCATTAGGCTGTTCTCCATGTAATCACCCAATCAACCAGTTGTGACATTTCACTTCTCAGAATGACTGTCACACTGTCTGAACCACACTCATGACAGTTATCGACATCTTCTAACAGAGTTATTTGTGTTTATCTCTCATATATGTTGAAAACACAATGAGAATAGGAGAGGTGACACATTCCTTTTGCCCATAGCAGGTGCTTGGTAAGTGTCTTTCAAATGAACCAGCAAAGCATACTTATGGAAGATAACGTAGTCATGAAGTATTAGAAAAAAAGTGAAAATGACCTTGTATTTCAAATTTGCACAGGACATCTAGGTAAGTGGAAAATGTGATGTCATCAGGTCTAAGAGTTGCCTCTGTGGCTCCTGCCACAAACTTGTGTCTGCTACAGATAGAATAAATCTGTTAGCAGGGAATTATAGCTGTATGCAGATAGCTTCATGGAGTTGAAGTAATTCTGCCATGTTAAGTGAAAAATAGCAGAGGAAGAAAGGAAGAGGCAAAAATTGATATGTTTGAAAGAATTTTGAAAATATAAGGAGAGCAAGTGGAAGGAAATAATATAATTATTTGGCTTTTAAAAAGCACTTAAATGTTAATGTAGAATTTGTTCTAATACTCAAGGGATGGGAAATTTCTCCAAGTTAATGATTGTCTAAAGCACATATTTCTATTGGGACATGTTTTAATTATTGAGATGTGGAAATCATATGATGTGGGTTGGAATGTGAGTTGTTTTGTCTCTTAAGTGGAGGATTTTTAGTGGCTGTATTTTTTTTTAATGAAACATTGAGTCACATGATCTGACAAACAAGAATGTACTGATTTGGTTCAGTGGGACAGAATTCTGGACACAACAGGAAAATTCCAGTTCATGTTATATAATCCCACCATCACTATTACCACTACCACCGCTGTCACCAACAAAAACAGGAGCAAAAACCTTCTGAGCACTCTGTGTCAGTGTCTGTTCTGCACATTTTATGTCTTGCATCAGTCAGGGTTCAGCCAGAGACACAAGACCAGCAGGACATATATTTTAAGACATTTAGTGAGAGGAATTTGCTTATGTGGTTGTGAAGGCTCTGTAGGTGAGGCTGTTAGGAAGGGCAGGCTGGAAGCCTGGGACATGAGCTGAGGCTACTATCCATAGACAGAAGAATTTCTTCTTCCTCTGGGAAGCTACAATTTAGCTTTTATGGCCTTTCACTGATTGAATCAAACCCACCCAGATTATTGAGGATAATCTCCCTTACTTACAGTCAGGTTTATATACTTTAAGCACATCTACAAAATATTTCCACAGCAGCCCTGTAATTGATGTTTGATTGAATATCTGGAGACTGTAGCCTTGCCAACTTGACACATAAAACATGCGTATCTCATTTAACCCTCTGAGCAATCCCTGTGAAGCAGATCATAAGAATGGTGGGTGTCGGAGCAGGGTTCGAACCTAGGGGGTCTGACGCAGAACCCAGGGATTGTGCACCGTGCCGGAGTGCTTCGTCGGCAAGAGGCCAAAGCCACACACAAGTTCTCTCTGAAGCATCTCCTGGAACAGGCCCCTTGTGTTTCCTAGAGAGCAGTCAGTCCCTTATAACCAGAACAGGTGGCTGTTCTCAGGCTGTCATGTGGAGGATATTATCTAGCACCTCAGTTATAGAAAAAGAACTTAAAATCATTAGCGCCCGTCCCCGCCAAATTGCTTAGTCTCCGAGTTTCATTCAAAGGATATAAAGAACACATGCAGTTTGTCATCCTGCTCACCCCTCTCTCACCCCCAGGACACTGTACTTAGACCATAAATAGAAAAATTGGTTTTGAGACACGCATTGGAGTTAACACTTAGGTGATGACTATAGAGGATTTATTTTCATCTGACTAAATTCTTGTTTAGCTATAATAAGAATAAGCAGACCATCTGGTGGAAAGAGGAGAATGAAATGGAATGCAGACAGAATTGTGAAAGGAGAAAGCCATCCAGTAAGGAGCATGGGGGGTGGGCAAGCGTGGGGGTGTTGCTGTGGCTGTCTCTGGAGTATGTGTGAGTCCTGGGCGTGCTGGTGGGAGGCTAAGATGGTCTGGTGTCAGGGTAGACCCTAGGAAAGCCATAATAAGTAGCAGAAGGTACTGTTGGTTCTCAGCCCATGGTCTTGATGAGTGAGATCTGTGATCCCTGGGTTTCCCTTGGTGACCACACCTTTTCTCCAGAACCCCTGCCAATTAAATTTTATCTCAAGCGGTATTTTCTTCTTCAAGGCTTCAACTAGATACTCTGACAAACAGCAAAAGCAACGCAAACACAAACTCTTTATTCCTGTGTTGGTGAGAACCTCTGCTTCCCTTACTTAGCTTTTTGTTCGTTCGTTTGTTTTTGAGATGGAGCCCCGCTCTGATGCTCAGGCTGGACTGCAGTGGCATGATCTTGGCTCACTGCAGCCCCTGCTTCCCAGGTTCGAGTGATTCTCCCACCTCAGCCTCCTGAGTAGCTGGGATTACAGGTGCCTGCCACCATGCCCAGCTAATTTTTGTATTTTTAGTAGAGATGCGGTTTCACCATGCTGGCCAGGCTAGTCTCAAACACCTGACCTCAGGTGATCCGCCTGCCTCAGCCTCCCAAAGCGTTGGGATTACAGGCGTGAGCCACTGCACCAGCTGACTTCCCTTACTTTGATTGCAAGCTTCCTAGAACACAGCTCCCCACAAAAGGGAAGGAACGCTGGAGTAGGTTGAATAATAGTCCCCAAAGATATCAGATCGTAATCTCTGAGACCTGTCATTGTTACCACAAATGGAAGAAAGGTCACTGCGGATGTGGTTTAGTAAGAGATTTTTGACATGGGGAGATTATTCTAGATTATGCAAATGGGCCCCAAATTCAGTCACAAGTGTCCTTATAAGAGAGAGACAAAAGATTTGACAAAAACAGAAGAGAAGGCAGTGTGAACATGGAGGCAGATACTGGCTTGCAGCCACAAACCAAGGAATGCTGGCAGCTACCAGATGTGAGAAGAGGCAGGAACAGATTCTCCCCTAGAGCCGCAGGGATGTCGTAAGGGAGATTTGGGTCTGTCTAGTGATACTGATTTTGATGAACCTCTGGTCTCAAGAGAGTAAATTCCCTTTGTTTTCCAACCACCAAATTATTATTATTTGTAATAATTTGTTACCACCACAAGAGAACATTAATATAGCTGCCTTTTTCTTCAAATGACTCCTAGTATCTTGAAATTTCCATGAAGACCTTCCTGAAAAAATAAAGGACCGCTAATAGCAGTCCTTCACCTCATTCAGTGCTCTATTTACTTGACCTTCAGAGGAAAAGCCACATGTTCATTGGTTTGCTGTATTGTATTTGCTCTTGGTTTGTTGTCATAAGCTAAAAGGTGGATGGGAACTGTTCATTGGCTTGGTGAAATACCCGGCATAGTGCTTGATGCTGTTTCAATGATAAAACACATATGGAAGATTTTAAAAGGGAAAGAACAAGTTCAAAGTATCTCTCCTCTGGCCTTGGGATCAGAATGCCTTGTTTGACCACTTGCTGAGGGAAGTTAAGGTGGCAGATGGAGAGTAAGCAAGGTGATGTTTACAGTACAGAGAGGAGAAAGGAGGGATAAATACATTTAGAGCTTTCTGGTTTTTGATACAATATTTCTTGTAGATAAGTGCATTTTAGCATTTTATTGCAACATTTAGGGTTTGTTTACATATTTTTACCTATTACCTTTTTTTTTTGAGACACACTCTCACTCTGCCAGATTGGAGTGCAGTGGTGCAATCCTGGTTCACTGCAGCCTGCGCCTCCCAGGTTCAAGCAATTCTGCCTCAGCCTCCCAAGTAACAGGCTGATTTTTGTATTTATAGTAGAGATGGGGTTTCACCATGTTGGCCAGGGTGGTCTCGAACTCCTGACCTCAGGTGATCCACCTGCCTCTGCTTCTGAAAGTACTGGAATTACAGGTGTGAGTCACTGTGCCTGGCCTCTTAAGTTTATCTTAAACTCTTGCACATGCTTTAGAATTCAGATCTTTAAAACAGCGGTTTGCACTCTAAATATTCGATTAGAGTCTTAATTACCAGAGAAGATAGGTGCATTAGAATTTTAAATTTCAGATTAAGGCTGTGCATGGTGGTGCATGCCTGTAATCCCAGCTACTTGGAGGCTGAGGCAGGGGAATTGCTTGAACCAGGGAGGTGGAGGTTACAGCGAGCTGAGATTGTGACACTGTACTCCAGCTTGTTAACAGAGCTTTGTCTCAAAAAAAAAAAAAAAAATTAGGATTAATTTTGTCTATTTTGTTTAAAATGCTTGAACTGATAACATTTGTGATAATTTTCCTTTTTCTCCCCCAAATTAAATAATTTAGAACAGAAGTAAAAAGCCAAGGAACATATTTTCAAAGTATAAGACAGTCTTAAAAATTGGTTCATTTTAACAACGTTGAGAATTTATAATATGAAAAAATAAATCATGTATTGTTTTTCTCAAATCTGGATTTGTTAAAGGACTTGGCCACATGTATTTTTCTGTCCTGAACACTTAGAATTCATGCTTTGCATGAATTCTGAGTCTTACAGCAGGGGTCCCCAAACCCCAGGCCGTGGACAGGTACTGGTCCGTGGCCTGTTAGGAACCAGGCTGCACAGTAGGTGGTGAGCAGTCGGCTTGCAAGCATTACCTCCTGAGCTGCGCCTCCTGTCGGATCAGCTGCGGCATTAGAGTCCCATAGTCACGTGACCCCTATTGTAAGTGATCTAGGTTGTGCATGCAAAGGGTCTAGGTTGTGAGCTCCTTATGAGAATCCAATGCCTGGGTGGAACAGTGTCGTCTCGAAACCATCTCCGGAAAAATTGTCTTCCGCAAAACTGGTCCCTGGTGCCAAAAAGGTTGGGAAACCTCTCTCTTAGAGGAAGGGAGACACTGGTTTATTGTGCATTTAGAGGGGCTTTGCCATGTGCACCAAACATCTTGTTGAAAAGAATGTGAACTGCAACACTGTAATAGCAAAAGCTAGAAATAGCCCAAAGTATTCATTAATAGGGAACTGGTTAAAGACGTTGTAAACCATACAGTGGAACATTTCACATCCATTAAAAATGCAGTATCAGTACTGATATGGGATGATGCTTAGGACATAGTTTAGATGAGAAATGAAAGACGGAAAATAGCATACACAGAACACAATCACTTGTGTTTTTAATTTTTAAAATGTACTTTTCTTTTTAAAACAACTATGCTTATAAAAAGTTACATAACTAGGAAATTACATTAATGAAATCATAACTAATCCACGACCTTTTAAGATTTTTTTTCAAATTTTTTTTCAATTGCTCCACTAATGCCCTTCAGTGTACTTTAATCAGGGACAGTTCCTCCAGCTCATCATCTTTCTTCTCCTTTCACGATCTTGACACGTTTGAAGACTATTCATCGGATATTTTGTAAAATGGGACTGTTTAAGGTTTCCTCATGATTAGATACAAGTTTTAATTTTTTTTTTTTTTGGCAAGAATACCACAGGAGTGATGTTAGCTCTTCACAGTACATATCAGGAAGCACATGATGTTGATGTTGGAGATGCTGACTTGATCACTTGGTTAAGGTGGTATCTGCCAGGTTTCTCTATCGTCAGGTTATTTTATTTTTCTTTTGTAATTAGCCAGTGTGGACTGCCATGTCAAAATACCATAAACTCAGTGGCTTAAACAACAAAAATCTGTTTTCTCATAGTTCTGAAGGCTGGAAGTTCAACATCAAGATCCAGCAGGGTCCAGAAGGGTTTGATTTCTGGTAAGGGCTCTCTTCCTGGCTTGGCAACCTTCTTGCTCTGTCCTAACACGGTGGAGAGAGAAGGAAAGCAAGCTCTCTGCTGTCTCTTCCTATCAGGACATTTACCCTATCCTAAGGGCCTCACCTTTATAACCTCATTTGAACTTAATTACTTCCCAAAGGCACTATCTCCAAATAGCATCACACTGGAGGGGTTAGAGCTTTACTGTATGAATTTTGGGAGGACACACTTCTGTACGTAACAAGCGTCTTGTGGGGAGCAAATTTGAGAGTATGCAAATATTCTGTTACTCATTATACTTTCTTGTCCACTAATTTGAGCATCCATTGATGATTTTTGCCTGAAAGTCTTATTAATATTACTGTGATGTTTCCATTTGTGTTTTAAAAAGTGATACATATATTTTTGTCTTGTTAAGTATCTTGAGAATGATACAAAGAAACTGGAAAAAGTGATTAGTCTGGGGAAGGCTGTCAGTGAAGCAGGTGGCTGGATAGCCAGGGCAGGGAGACCTTTCACCATGAGAGCTCTTCATGCTGTATGACTTTGCCAGGTTCATATGTTATGACTTGGTGTGGGGCAGAGGTAGGATGAGAGCTGTTGATTTAAAAAGTAAAGTACTCTTTACAAGGAACACGAGAAAACCTTTTGCTATCAAATTAGTAAATTTATGCTTTAAAAATACCTACTGGAAGAGAAAAAAGGTAAATTCTGCTTAACAAAAAGGACTTTGCTGTTCTTTAAATACAAATCAGGGACTATTTCATTATATTAACTGAAAGCACAACCACTTGGATTTGTGATTCAGAACTGTAGCTAGCTGGTTAATTTTATCTTTAAAATATAAATGGATTAAAATTTCACTTTTTGAAACTTGCAGTATTTTTTTTTTTTTTTTTTTTGAGACAGAGTCTTGCTTTGTCACCAGGCTGGAGTGCAATGGTGTGATCTTGGCTCAGTGCAACCTCCGCCTCCCAGGTTCAAGTGATTCTTGTGCCTCAGCCTCCCAAGTAGCTGAAATTACAGGTGCCTGCCACCATGCCTGGCTAATTTTTGTATCTTTAGTATAGATGGGGTTTCACCATGTTGGCCAGGCTGGTCTGAAACTTGGCCTCAAGTGATCCACCTGCCTCAGCCTCCTAAAGTGCTGGGATTGCAGGTGTGAGCCATTGTGCTCTCAGCCTTTTGATAGATTTTTTTAAAAGATCTGCTTTTTATAATTTGTATTTTAGCATAATCTGTTCAGGCATCACTTGGGTAATCCCTGTGAATTTCAATGAAGAGAATCTGGGTCCCAGGCTTTTTCTCCCATGTGATTTATCCCTACAAAGTTTAGAGCAAAATGGCTAAGAGCAAAGAGGGACAACACCTAACTCCACCTGGCAGCTTCCGAGGCCCATATGCAAAGGGCTGTCCTGCGGAGAGGTGGAGAACCTCAGGCCCCACATCCTCTGACGTGGGACCTTTCTTAACTTAGTTCCTGAAAATTCTAGCCCGCTCTTTCATGATTCCTTTTATAAGCCATTAACTTTCCTAAACAATCATCAAAGTACAGAGTATTGAGCTTGTAGTAAAATCCTCTTTTTTTTCTTTTTTGTTTTTTTTTTTTGAGACGGAGTTTCACTCTTGTTACCCAGGCTGGAGTGCAATGGCGCGATCTCGGCTCACCGCAACCTCCGCCTCCTGGGTTCAGGCAATTCTCCTGCCTCAGCCTCCTGAGTAGCTGGGATTACAGGCACGCGCCACCACGCCCAGCTAATTTTTTGTATTTTTAGTAGAGACGGGGTTTCACCATGTTGACCAGGATGGTCTCGATCTATTGACCTCGTGATCCACCCGCCTCCTCTTCCCAGAGTCCTGGGATTACAGGCGTGTGTCACCGCGCCCGGCCAAATCCTCTTTCCTTAAAGTTTTGTTAATATCTGAAGAAGTTTCAAGGTACTCCTTGAGGGCATATATGTTTTACAGAACAACTGTGAAATATTAAATATGAACTCACTGTGCTAATAAGTGGAATTCTGTCTGTTCAGAAGAGAGAGGTGTACATGTTTCAATCTATTTTTTAGAAGGTGGTGGTGGTGGGTGTGTTTCCGTGTATTATTTTTTGAGGCGTTCTCTTCCAAATGCTTACAGAACAAAGAAGGAATCAATTCTTATTTTATATAGAGGGACAAAAATTTAATCCTCATGATACATCAGAGAGAGAAGCATTCTGAAACTGCACATATTTTTAACATACTAAATATGTAAGTATCAGTCACTGAATTTAAGCTCACGGGTTATGTGTAGATGCTTTATATACCACTTCAACAATAACACTAGAGATTCAAGAAAATTATGCTTGTAAAACATCCATAGGAATACAAAAGCGATGTACTAAAGGAAAGATAATATAAAAGATCTTTTTACAACTCGATTGCTTTGTAGGTTCTAGTTAATGATGCCGTATTTTTGGCATGACTTTCTTTTGAAATTTCCTTTATGTATTTTGTTATTTTCATTTCATGTGTACTATTCTCAGTTCTTGGGTTCATGGGAAGAAGGGAAGATTTTATAAAACTTCTTCAAGTGAGAAAGCGATTATGAAAATGTTAAAATATTGTTTAATCAGAAAGTGCCTTGAATTATAGAGGAATATATGGCCAAAGCCCAGAATATGGGTGGGAGAATATTTTCTACTATAAACTCAATGAAACCTGGAGATTAATTGTAAGTAGGTAACATAATATTCAGAAAACCTTAGCCCCTGTTGTGTGATAATGCTGTATTCATTGTACGGCAAAGACACTGGTCTTCATTGTTATAGTTGTCAAGCAGTCTCAAAATCAAAATTATTAATATCAATTTTGCCCATTATTTGAATAGACTGTATTATTTCATATGTGTGAGTTTTTTAGATGAAGTTCACCACTTCAAGCACTGATATTTTCAGTAAGATTGTAAGCTTCTTATTCTTGGTCACTGAGGACAGTGACCAAGAGTTATTTACTTAAAAGTAGATTTATTTCCTAGTGGAGTTTCTACAGCATTAGTTAGGCACAGGTACTTAAAATGTACCTTTTGACTCGGTGACATACTTTTACAATACTTGATCTTTCACAGTCTCATTAAAAGCAGCAGATTCAATTGGCAGGAATCTTAAATGCATACTCGCATGTAATTACTTGTTTATATGTTCCCTTTTCTTGATAGGAAGAGTTCTGTTGTTTATCTTATATCCTTGGCTATTATAATAGTGCCAGCTCAGAGGCTCTAAGTGTTGAAATAGAAGTCAGTTTCCCTAGGTAATAATTCACTTTGTTAATTATTAGTTGAATAACTTTCTGCCAGTTACTTTACTTGAGTGTCAGTTTCCTCGTCTGTGTAGCTGGAAAACAAACACAAAATTCTTATGAGAGTCATATGAGATGATTCATAGGTGTACACCTAACCCAGTGTCTGGCATATAATAAGCACCCAGTAAATGTCTCCTCCCTTTCCCTCTCTTGTTTCTTTGGAGGGCAGATATTATTTTTTCTCATTTTATAGATAACCAAGGTGTGGAAAAGTTATGTGACTTACTAAAGTTCACTTTTACATTTAGAAAAAGTATCATAGGCCGGGTGTAGTGGCTCATACCTGTAATCCCAGCACTTTGGGAGGCTGAGGTGGGTGGCTCATGAGGTCAGAAGTTCCAGACCAGCCTGGCCAAGATGGTAAAACCCTGCCTCTACTAAAATACAAAAATTAGCTGGGCATGGTGGTACATGCCTGAATCCCAGCTTGCTAGGGAGGCTGAGGGAGAGAGTTGCTTGAACCTGGGAGGCGGAGGTTGCCGTGAGCTGAGATCGAGCCACTGCACTCCAGCCTTGATGACAGCGTGAGACTCCATCTCAAAAAAAAAAAAAAAAAAAACAAAAACAAAAAACAGGAAATAAAAAGTACCATAGTTACACTTTGTGTTTCCTGACCTTCTACCCAGTGTTTTACTGTTAGGCCATGCTGTCTGGTGCTTGTTTAACAAAGTTTACATGGAGTTATTGGATGTGGGGGCTCAAGTCCAAATGAAAAAAATAGATAAGGGAAAAAATTTCAGACTAAAAAACAATACAAATTTTATTAATTTATGCAACAAATATTTCTCGATTGTACATTCAGTAAAAAGCACTAGGTTTGGTCTTACGTAAGATTCAGAGTTAAATGTGGAAAAGTCCTCGCCTTAAAGAATCTACAAATGGTAGAAATAAAAAGACACAGACACAGAGGATTATAATCCAATGCAGTGTTGAATAAGAGCCTCGTTGAGTTGTGTGCTGAGGGAATTGAAGAAGTAGGAGGGGTTGCTTCTAGAAGGCGGCATGTTTGGGCAGGTGAAAGGATCCCTGCAATCGTAGCGGTGCGAGGTCTAAGGGGATTGAGTACTGCTCATTCTCGAGTTCTTCTGCCAGTGTGACTTACTTCTTGTTTTAGGTATTGCCATCATAGGAAAATACCTGGATTTAGATTCAAAGACAAAGGTCTTTATAAAAGCAGTTGTGCAATTATTTCTGCTCCCTTGTCCCTTTGTATAACAGCTGTCCTGGAAAATATTGCATTTGTTTCCCACATTTAATTAGTCAGTAATGACCAATACAAGCTGTAAAAGAGTTTATTGCTTTATTGATGATAATTCAGGTCGAACATGGCAGATGGTTCCTTATGCTGAATCCTCCAGCAAGTATCTATTAAAGGAAAATGGTTGCATCAAGTTCAATAGAACAGCCAAGAGCAGTTTGCAGCTGGCCAGGTTCCTAGCATGGAGATATTTCACTACAGGATGCTTCACTGTAAAGTTCAGCCTTCCTTTTGAAGCAGATTTTCCTCTCTGTTCTCTTTTTACTTCTTTCTTTCTTCTTGTCCCCTTCCTTCTTCCTCCTTGCTCCTTTTTTTCGTTTTATTTCTTGTGTTCCTACCCAAAGGGAGCATGCCAAAGAAACAAATTATTATTTCTTTCCTGGTGGAATTCACAATTAACTTAGGGAGCTAAAACCTGAAACAGAATGACAAGTGAACACAGATTAATTGTAGGGTGAGGCGGCCCAACCTCTATACTTAAGGGTGGAGAGATTTCACAGTAAGTAAATGATCTATCAAAGGCGGGGTTGCCAGGAAAGTTCCTGGAAGCCAGTTTGCTTGTTTGCTTTCCTGTCTGCTCCAAAGCAAGTTACTTCAGGTTCTAGTCACTGATTCCATTTTGTTTTTTATTTACATTGCATATCTGTGTTTTGGACGGTTTGTTTTTTATTATCCAATCCAAGCTGAGTGATGCCTAGTATTCTTATGTCATTTCCCGGTGTTTATTCAGTGTTCAAACCTAAGCCCCATTTGTGATGACCATGGCCTTTTTATCCTCCTCAGCTTCTTAAAACGGAGTGACCGTGGCTTCTGGTGGGTTACAACAGTGATGTACAGGTGATGGTGATAATAAAAGGACTTGTTTCGACTACACTCTGAATCTGACTGTACTCCAAATTAAAGCTTGTTATTGGTCAAACACTGCCAGGGAAGCCTTTGGGAGTGTAAAGTGATGGAACCAATATTTTCTGAGCACGTGCTGTGATGGGGATCATGCTGTGCATGTTGGACAAATCTACTTGGTTGTTGCCCACATTGACTTCAGCTTACAGATTAAGAAACTGAGGTTCACAGAGAGGAGTTAAATTGCTTACAGTCTTACAATTGGTCCATGATGGAGCCAGGGTTGAAATCTAGGTTTCCTTTATTTCTACATCCATGCCTTTCCCACTATACTATAAATCTTCAGATGCTGGGGATGCAACAGAATCCTAGGCATGCTACTGCCACCAGAAACACTAGCACTGCCCCTTGTGGGAAGAACTGGATTCAGGGGGTCCTGGATGCTTCCGGAAATGCTATGGGGAAAAATGGTATCTGTGAAGAGAGAGGCTGGGGGAAGGGGGAGGCAAATGTGTGAGGTATGTGTCTCTCTCCTCAGTTTATGTTCAGCTCTGAACATTGTGTTCTGAAGGAGGTCTGTGTTCCCCGAGTTCCAGCTCTGTAATAACAGTGGTCTCCCGGCCTGCCCGCTGGTACCCTAGCACCCTTCTGAAGTTCGTAGTTACTTCAGAAGGGTACTAGGGTACCAGTGTGATCTCTCTGAAGTCTAGGTGGATCCAGAGCCAAGGTCCCTTCTGACCATCTTAGAGCCGGGACCCACAGTCTGTTTCAGTCGCCTTCAACTGTTAAAGCCTCTTTTCCCTCAAGAGTCTCATTGCGTTTTTTTGACACTCAGACTTGCACAAAACCTATTCAGTCTTTCCCATCTGCTTCCATAACGTTGAATGTCCTGTGGAAGTGCACAGCGATATTGATTCCCTTTCCTAAGAAGGCTTTGGGCTCTTTATGTAAATTACATGCCACATTTCCAGAAACCTCCACGCTCAACTTCTCAATTGTATATGAGAGGGTTGGCTTGTCTTTATATGCTAAATCCTGGAGACTTGTCTCTAATTCACTAAAAATATGACCTCTGTTTAACCTCAGAAGCAGAGCTAACCAAATACATGTCCCTTTCTAAATAGGATGACAATACCCTTTGGGCCTTGGGTGTTTCTCAAGCCCAGCCCTCGTCTTGACTCTCCTAACTTGCCCACCCTGTGGCTACCTATGAATCAAAAATGACTGGGGGAAAAAGGAAGGCTGTAGTAATAGAAACCACTTAGAGCAAGATACAGACATACAGGAGCTGAAGGAGGTGGGTGTGTGTGAATAGGAATGGGGGCGAAGGAAAGAATCCTCTTTACAGAAGAGTTTTGGTTTTGAGGCAGGTTGTGTGTGTGTTGCGGGGGGGCAGGGACAGATACAGTGGGTTTGAAGCTAATGAAACTTAAGCTTTAGGCCTCTCACTTGCCTGGAACTCTTCCAAGGCCCCAGGAGAAGCTCTAGAAATTCTAATTTACAGTTTTTCACTTTTTTCATTAAAAGAGACATTCCTTCTCCAAATTTTATGCTTCAGCCTCCACAAAAACCAGATTCACCCCTGCCTGGACCAGTATTTTTAGAATGGTTTTCATTAACACAGAGACCAATTCCAGCTCAGCCAGTCAAGAATTAAGACTAATTAGTTTGGTAATCCTTGGCTGAAGGGACAGCTTATGGACAGAGGCTTCTGGCAGCCTAGTATGTTTGGACCAAAGATGCTGAATAAATTTTACATCATGTGTCAACCCCAGTGGATTGGTAGTGGCTGTGTTGAGAAAGATTATGAAGTCACGTCCAGGCTCATGAGAGTCATAAATAATTAGCGATGGCCACCATGAATGCCTGTCTGGTGTTAGCCCTGATTTGAATCTGGACTCCATATCTATGGCCCAAGATGGAAGCTGAAGTGTTAGTTGGAAAAATAAAGCTCAGAGGGATGTCTCTTTCTGTTTTAAGTGTCTTTCAGGAAACACAAAGCAATTCTTTCTACCTGGCTCCTTGAATTATGCAAAATGTTGGGGCACTTGGTAAAGAAACATTCTCCATCAGACACATACCGAGGCTGACTAATGACTACTCCTTGAAGGCAGAGCTGAACAGAAAGCATACTAGATTCCAGCATCTCCAGCCACTTTCCTGTCTACCACGGCTTTGGCAAGTCACACAGGCTTTGTGGCCACTCTGCACATACAGAGTAAGTATGCCAAATGCTGTATCCTGGGCTTAGCATATTTTTGGTGTTCAAACTATCAAAAATCATAGTTCATCAAACAGTTAACAAGTAACAATGCCAGGGAAGTCTTTGGGAAGACTGGTGTGTTTTATGAGCTGAATTCTATTGCCCCTCAATTCATCTGATGACGTCCTGACTCCCAGTATCTCAGAATGTGACTGTATTTAGAGATAGGGGCTTTAAAGAGACAAAATGAGGTCATTAGGGTGGGCTGTAATTCACTATGATTGGAGTCCTTATAAAAGGGGAAATTTGGAGACAGATGTGCCTACACAGAGTACTCCATGTGAAGCGACGCAGGGGGAAGACAGCCAAGGAAAGGAAGAAATGTAGATGCAGACACATGGTGGGGGAAAGACAGACACACAAAGCGGACCTGAAGATGACCATCCAGAAGTCCAGGAGAGAGACCTCGGGAGAAACCAGCCCTGTTGACAGCTTGGTCTCAGATGTCTAGCCTCCAGGACTGTGAGAAAATGAACTACCATTGTTTAAGCCAGGGTCTACAGCCCCCAGGTTACGGACTGATAGTGGCCTGTGGGGAACTGGGCCACACAGCAGGAGGCTGGTGGTCGGAGAGCATCAACTGTGGGTACAGCCACTCCCGACTGCTTGCATTACTGCCTAAGCCCCGCCTCCTGTCAGATGAGTGGCGGCATTAGATTCTCATAGGAGAACAAACCCTGTTGTCAACTACGCATGTGAGGGACCTGGGCTGTGTGCTCCTTATGAGAATCTAATGCCTGATGATCTGTCACTGTCTCCCATCACCCCCAGGTGGGACCATCTAGTTGCAGGAAAACAAGCTCAGGGCTCCCATTGATTCTACATTGTGGTGAGTTGTATGGTTATTTCCTTACATGTTACAATATAATAATGCAAATGAAGTGCACAATAAATGCAACGCGTTTGAATCACCCGCAAACCGTCCCCCACCCCTGAGCTGTGGAAAAACTGTCTTCCAGGAAACCGGTCCCTGGTGCCTAAAAGGCTGAGGACCACTGGTTGAAACCACCCAGTCTGCAGTATTTTGTTATGGCAGCCTAGAAAACTAATACCCTATGTCTGCATCATCCCTTCGGAATTTTTTTCTTATGCATACGTTGTGAAGTTTTGCATATTTTCTGTTGTGCCTCATGTTTATCAAAAAGTTCTTGCCTGATATTTTCCAGTTCCTTTTTTCTTTTACCACTCAAGCTCTGGGCTTAACAATGGTAATTTTTGCCACAATCTAGCCTGACTCGATGATATTTCTGTTTAAACTACCAGCAAGATTTATTGAGAAGCCAGTGAAAAAGAAGGACAACTCAAATTAGTTTCACTGAAGCGCACAGGAGGATATAAATAATTCTTGGCTGGAAAATCTGGTTAACGGTCCTGTCAGGCCAGAAAAATGTTGCTGGAGTGAGAACAGCAGGGGAGGCGATAGAAGTACAGGCTTACCATGAAAGGGGGTGTTTGGATCTATATTTTGAACAATGTGATTGAGTTCAGTATTATAGTATGTTTATTTCAGAAACAAGATGATAAATTTCAATGTTTATTTGGAATGTGTCATAATCATCTGTGATCTGTAGAGTTAGCAAATTGATGGTCCTCAAATGCTGCAATCGCAGGGGAAAAAAACACATTTTGATTGTCTGTGATTCCATTAACTAGAGTTCATTGTAATCTACTCTTAGAAGAAAACTGTACAATAACAAGAAACCAAGCATATAAGGTATTTTAAATAAATAATCAAATATCCAGAGTGTATTTTGTGATTCAGTATAAATTCAGGTCTATCTCATGTATCTTTTACATCTTTATCCAAACATCTGTTTAATATGAATTATTGAGGAGAAGTAGGATTCTTAGGTAATGCAAAACTTCAATCATCAAACATCGAGTTAATTTAATTTTACTCTCTATATAACATTTACAAAGGTAGGGAAGTTAGCCAATTATGTGTAAGAAAGAGTTTCCACAGTAAGTGTAGAAGTCAATGAAAATTCTTATTTAATTGTTACCTAAATAGAAACTTCAACAAATAAACCTCAGCCCTTAAAAATAGAGGTATTGCTGAGGTTCTAATTTCATTAGCAATAACCCCTTAATACCAGTTTCCCATTTGTAAATGTTGACTTTCAAAAAAATTCTGTAATTTTATTAAAGATAATTAATATATATTTGTATATTTTCAGACAGCGGCTTACTCTATCACACAGGCTGGAGTGCAGTGGTATGATCTTGGCTCACTGCAACCTCCACCTCCTGGGTTCAAGCAATTCTACTGCCTCAGCTTCCTGACTAACTGGGATTACAGGTACTCACTGCCATACCCAGCTCATTTTTTTCCTTTCTTTCTTTTTTTTTTCTTTTCTTTTTTTTTTTTTTTTTTTTTTTAGTAAAGATGGGGTTTCACCATGTTGTCCAGGCTGGTCTTGAACTCCTGACCTTAGGTGATTCATCCCCTCGGCCTTCCAAAGTGCTGGGATTACAGGCGTGAGCCACCGTACCCGGCCAACAATGACTATTTTTTAAGAAAATCTTTTCCAAGAAAATATGACTCCACTCGTGGCATCTGTTAATCCCATGGATGGCTGGGTGGGACGTCATCTGCAGGGGTCTTTTCACCGTGGGTGCTGCAGCCCCTTTGTCTGAGCCAGTCCTCTCTTGCTTGGATAACTGCAGCAGCTTCCTGCAGAGCCTCCTGTTCCTCCCCTTGATCCTCTGTAGTCTACGCTCAACACCGTGGCCATCCAATAACTTAAAATTTATGTGCCATTTTATGCTTCTCCTTAGTTCAGCCTCTGTGTGACTTCCCATCTGTCTCAGAGAGAAAGTCGAAGTTCTAACAGTGCCCCCCCGCAATCTGCCCTCTTCTGTCCCTCACCTCCCTGGCTCGACTCATCGCACGCATGTCCTAGACTGCTCTGCTCTGCTGCACTGACCTCCTTGCCGTTCCTCAGCCCTGCCAGCCCTGCTCCCTCTGTCTGGGAGGCTCTTTCTGCAGTTACTCCCGTGCCTCTCTTTCTCACACCTTTTGGATGTTTGCTCAAATGTCAAAGTCATCCTCTCGTGGAGACCTTTTCGCACCCTTTAGAACTGCTACCACCTCCCTAGTGCCCTCTCCTCCACCCCGTTCTTCCATTCTCATCGCCGTATGACTTAACTCTCTTTTTGATTGTTTTACCCTCTTCCTCCACTGGGATGTACACTCCAGGAAGGCAGGGATTTTAGTCTGTTTTGTTCACCTAATAGAATCTTGTTGGGTCTTAGTAGGGTCCATAAATATTTCTTTAATGAACAGATGACTGATGAGGACTTTCTCCAGCAATTTATTTACCTATTTGCCAAAGGACCAGCAAAAGAACTCAGAAATCTAATAATGGGTTCAGTCTCTTAATGAAGCACAACGGAACATATTGTTCCAATGCCAACTTGTATTCTGCAGGACTTAACAGTAATGTGTGAGAGAAACGAGATAGACTGACATTCCATAGTCACATATCTTTCTATATATCAAGGCCATAAAAGAAACAAGTAAGTTACAAAACATTCTCTTCGAAGGTAATTATATTGATTCCTTCCTTCCTTCCTTTTTTGTTTGTTTGCCTAATCATATATATTATACAAATTAATGATAGTCTGTTTAGAGATGGAACACTTTCTGGGAGTCAAAAGTAAAAATCCACTGATATCTTTTTTGTTTTTGCTGTTGGATAGATTTTTAAATGAGAAAGAAGTTTAATTACTTGAGTTTTGTCATCTCCATCATCTGCTGATTACAGCTGTTCCGAGGAAGTGGATTGGAATATAATTTTCCTTTCTCCTAAAATCAAAACCTGACATAAAAATAGCCACTGCTAATTTGCAGATGATGATTTCAGCATTTCACCATTTTGGCTCCTGATTATTTATAGTCTTGCAGAAGAGCCCTTGCTTATCTGCTCATTGACAAAGGTAAATAAAGCCTTTATCCTTTGTAAAATGATGGAGTAAGGATTTATATATGCTTTGAAAGGGGTAACCTACTTTCTCTTTTTGGGTACCAAAATGTATGATTCCTCCTTCGGACAGTGACATAGAACACCTGAGTTTCCTCACTCGAATATATTCTTTTTTTTTTTTTTTTTTTTTTTTTTTTGAGAGGGAGCCTCGCCCTGTTGACCAGGCTGGAGTGCAGTGGCACAATCTTGGCTCACTGCAACCTCCGCCTCCCAGGTTCAAGCAGTCCTCCTGCCTCAGCCCCCAGTAGCTGGGATTACAGGCACACACCACCATGCCTAGCTAATTTTTGTATTTTTAGTAGAGAGGGGGTTTCACCATGTTGGCCAGGCTGGTCTCGAACTCCTGACCTCGAGTGATTCAGCACTCCCAAATCCACCTGCCTCGGCCTCCCAAAGTGCTGGGATTACAGGTGCGAACCTCTGTGCCCAGCCATCTCTGTGTATATTCTTGGTTCCGCCTCAGCAACCCCAGGGTCTATCAAAAGCCTGAGTGAGAGAAGTAAGATTTAAAGACACCTAGGGAAAGGGTAGAGGAAAGCAGTGAGTATTTATGCATTAATAATTTTTTTTCTCCCTAACACAAAGCACAATTTCTTACAAATTGTGTTTCCCCTTTGGCTACAGCTGCCGGGAAGCTCCAAGCCATGTTTATTAATGATTGTAGTGACCAAGTTAGCACTTACGGTTAACATATTTACTTCCTCCAGATATTCATGGCTTTCCTTCCCATTTACATTTTAATTGCATTATTGTGTGTCTTGCTGAGCACCTTCACATTCTCTCCTAAAAGGCATAGATTATTTAAAAAATTGAATTTCATTTCTGTCCCAATGGCTTCTTTGGCCCCATTCTATTTTCTTCCTACCCCAATTCCAGCAGCCTGACAAAAATTTGTGGTAGAGCCTTCCTTGCTTCCCTCGATTCCTCAGAAGAAACCAACCCTGACAACACCTCGACCTTTTGGCATCCAGAGTTGTGACACAATAAATGTCACCCAGTTTGTGGTACATTGTTACACCAGCCCTAGCAAACTAATGTACCTGGTAAGTTTTCACTGGATGCAGAAATGATGAGTTTTACCTTGTTGGGAACTGGATATTTTTGTATTTCTATAAATATTCTTGAGATTTGTTTTAGGGCAAAGTTAAGTTACTTGGAAATAGGTTGATGCTTTCTGTTTTGCTTTTAAGTTTTGCTAGGTGAGAGCAGAGCAGTATCTCGTCCAGGGTTGATTTCGACTCATTACACAGGCCATGCCCTTCCAATCATGCTATCTGATACCTCATGAATTACGAAGTTTTTCACTTATCTAGTGGGAACAAGAACTGTTTCTGGCTCTGTGTGAGTTCTAGGGATGATCTTTTCTAATTGTTTTGGGGAGTAAGTGGTTGTTTCCTAAACAATGGGTAGTTTCCTCACACACATGTGCTGATAATTACTTGTCAGGTGCTGCACAGACTTGAGAGGGACACTCTGCAGATTTGCAGTATTCTCTCTTGGTATTTTTGCCTTCAGATTCTAGCTGCTTCAGCCTTCCTGGACTCCCAGCTCCATTTTCTTAACTCGTAAGCCACTGGGCCCTGCTGGAATGGCTTGGTTTTCCTCCATGTGTCTCTCTCATTCACTCATCAGGCTGAGGTGTGTGTGTTCTCATGGTTATGACTGACTGAAAAGAGAGAAAGCTCATTGGCCAAAGTAAGTTACATGGGTGAGTCAGGAAGAATCAGTATCATGAAATTAGCCATACTGTTCAAAGTAATTGATAGATTCACTGCTATTCTCATCAAGCTACCATTGACTTTCTTCACTGAACTGTAAAAAAACTACTTTAAATTTTATATGGATCCAAAAAAGAGCCTGTATAGCCAAGACAATCCTAAGCAAAAAGAACAAAGCTGGAGGCATCTTGCTACCTGACTTCAAACTATACTGTAAGTCTACAGTAACCAAAACAGCATGGTACTGGTACGAAAACAGAGATACAGACCAATGGAACAGAACAGAGGCCTTGGAAATAACACCACACATCTACAAACATCTGATCTTTGACAAACCTAACAAAAACAAGCAATGGAGAAGGATTCCCTGTTTAACAAATGGTGCTGGGGAAACTGACCAGCTATATGCGGAGAACTGAAACTGGACCCTTTCCTTACACCTTATACAAAAATTAACTCAAATGGATTAATGACTTAAACATAAAACCTAAAACCATAAAAACCCTAGAAGGAAACTTAGGCAATACCATTCAGGACATAGGCGTGGGCAAAGACTTCATGACTAAAATTGCAACAAAAGCCAAAATTGACAAATGGGATCTAATTAAACTAAAGGGCTTCTGCACAGCCAAAGAAACCATCATCAGAGTGAACAGTCAATCTACAGAATGGAAGAAAATTTTTGCAAACTATCCATCTGACAAATGTCTAATACCCAGAATCTATAAGGAACTTAAACAAATTTACAAGAAAAAAAAAACCATCAAAAAGTGGGCAAAGGATATGAACAGACACTCAAAAGAAGACATTTATGTGGCCAACAAACATATGAAAAAAGGCTTATCATCACTGGTCATTAGAGAAATGCAAGTCAATACCACAATGAGATACCATCTCACACCAGTTATAATGGCGATCATTAAAAAGTCAGGAAACAACAGATGCTGGAGAGGATGTGGAGAAATAGGAACCCTTTTACACTGTTTGTGGTAGTGTAAATTTGTTCAACCATTGTGGAAGGCAGTGTGAGGATTCCTCGAGGATCTAGAAATAGAAATTCCATTTGACCCAGCAATTGCATTACTGGTTATATACTCAAAGAATTATAAATCATTCTACTATACGGACACATGCACAAACGTTTATTGCAGCACTATTTAAAATAGCAAAGACTTGGAACCAACCCAAATGCCCATCAATGATAGACTGGATAAAGAAAATGTGGCACATGTACACCATGGAATACTATGCAGCCATAAGAAAGAATGAGTTCATGTCCTTTGCAGGGACATGGATGAAACTGGAGACCATCATCCTAGCAAACTGACAGAGGAACAGAAAACCAAACATGCATGTTCTCACTCATAGGAGGGAGTTGAACAATGAAAACACATGGACACAGGCAGGGGACGTCACACACCGGGGCCTGTCAGAGGGGAGGGGAAGGAGAGCATTAGGACAAATACCTAATAATGCATGGAGGGCTTAAAACCTAGATGATGGGTTGATGAGTGCGGCAAACCACCATGGCACATGTACACCTATGTAGCAAACCTGCACGTTCTGCACATGTATCCCAGAACTTAAAGTAAAATTTAAAAAATTACATTATACCATAACTAAAAAAAAAATACGAAGAATGAAGAATTAAGATTATTCTTATAATTAATCTACACAACCAGTTTTATGATCCTTGTTACATATTGTCAAATTAGTCTTGAGAAAGAATATACAAGGTGACCAGCAAAATATATGTATACTTTCAAAACGTAAGTATGTTTTCATACACTTCTCTTTTTGCTTAGGGAAACTGGTTCTAAGACATTTGTAACATATATTGTTTTCTAACACTTGTGAATATATATACAGTGAAGCCTTCCATATCCTCAGACAATTGTTTGCAGGAACCCCTATCACCAGGATATCGAAATTCCAGAGTGTACCAGTTTCTTAGTTTATCCACAGATGTGGAACTTATGAATATGGATGGTCACTCTGTGTGTGTGTGTGTGTGTGTGTGTGTGTGTGTGTGTGTGTATGGATATATAAACTGATTTCTTTGTTGATCATTCTTGAAAATATTCATCTGAATTCCAAAAATATTGTTATGTTTTTTTCTCCCAACCAGTGAAATTATATTAATGCTTTAGGAGAAATAACCAGTATTTACCTATATTTTAATGGGAAATTTCCATAAGACAAATTCAGTTTACTTTGAAACAAGTATGATTCAGAAACAATATGGAAATTAGAATTGGATTTGGAAGTAATGGTATTTAGAACGGCAAAAGACCTTAGAGATTATCTGGGAACTGCCTTTTTCTTTTTCTTTTTCTTTTTCTTTTTGAGACAGTCTCACTCTGTTGCCTAGGCTGGAGTACAGTGGCATGATCTCAGCTCACTGTAACCTCCACCTCCTGGGTTCAAGCGATTCTCCTGCCTCAGCCTCCTGAGTAGCTGGGACTACAGGCACATGCCACCATGCCCAGCTAATTTTTGTATTTTTTAGTAGAAACAGGGTTTCACCATATTGGACAGGCTGGTCTTGAACTCCTGACCTTGTGATCTTCCTGCCTCGGCCTCCCAAAGTGCAGGATTAAAAGTGTGAGCCACTGCGCCCAGCTGTAAGTGATCTTTTTATAGAGATATGTACAGATACGAAAACTGGGGCATAAAGCAATTTAGTGAATAAAACCTGTCAGTGGGACAAAGTCGTCTGGTGCATAATATATATACATATTATGTGTTTGTTGAGTGAAGAATGGAATCTAGGACTGGAATTTAGTTCTCTTGACTATGTTTGGCACTTAATTATATCATCATAGAAGTAAAATGTCTCCAGGATTGAACATTAGCTTAAGCTTCAGGACAGAAAGGAGTAGATTGCATCAATTTAGGACAGCACGGACTTCCAGAGTATTTAAAAAATGTCTTCAGTGAGAGGCTATGATAGCTTTCTGTAAACATCCAAGTGCAAGATCTTACCATTCTCCAGAGTTACATGTACCAGTGAGTGACAGGGTCATGGGAGCTGCCTTGCTAACGCTTGATCTCTGTAGTTATCACACCCTAGTGTTAGCAAGGCAGCTCCCATAACCTTGGGAATGTGGCAGTTTATACTGGGTTAGGGAAAAAGTCTAAGACACTGGTGTATTTAGGCCCGATGAATTCATCTGTGTGAATAATGAATGAATTGCATGTAAAGAAAACATATCCATTCTTAATGTGAAGATGTAATATCACTAAGATGGAATATGATGTACTTCTATTTTGTGGTGTTTTCCCCCTTTTATTGATATTAATTTACATATTTATGGGGTGAGTGTTTTTTACATGTAAAGAGTATGTAACGATCAAATCAGGGTAATTGTGGTATCCATCACCTTGAGTATCATTTTTATGTATGGGTATCATTTCAAGTCCTCTCTTCTAGTTGCTTTGAAATATACATAACATTGTTGCTAAGTATAGTCACCCTATCTGCTATCAAACAGAACTGTTTCTTTTATCTAACCATATGTTTGCATTCATAACTGTTTACAATGCTTTTTAAGCCTGGAGTGCAGCCTCATCAGGAATGTCTATCAAAGCTTGTCTTTTTGTAAATTATTACTTTATCAGGTTAAATTTTAGAGCTTTTTCTAAATGACATCCAAGAGTCTTAGGCGTATTTCAGCATAAAGCAACGTGAAAGACAATCCCCCGTTGTTAACTATTGACTTCCCACAGATTACGAAAGGTAAGGTAAGCACAGCTATTATGTTCCTGGGGACGGGTAAGATGGGTGAGGGACTGGGTAAGGTAAGAGTTATACAGAAATGAACGGCCCAGCTACCTAAGGATTGTGCTAAATCTCCTGCAGCTTTCCTTAAGATTTTATGGCTGACCAACCAGCAAAATCTGTTTTTCATCTTCTGTGGGTGTTAATCATCAACAGGTATTCCTGGGGGTCTGCAGCTCACCCTGGTAGGAATGTGCCAGAAAGAACCAAAAGCACTAGAAACTCATAGATGAGATTTGCATTATTTTGTCCACAAAGATTAAGGTTAACAGGATTTATGTATAAAGTTTATAAAGTCATGAAGGAGCAGATAAAACAGTGAGCTCTCCCAGGGCAGGAGTTTCTTGGTCTTGTTCCTACCTGAAGACTTCATATTCACTGTTTCCTCTGTCTGGAATATGCATGCTTGCTTCTCAGTATTCAGGTCTTGGCTACTTGTCACCTCTTCAGAGAGGCCTTCCTTGATGACCTCATCTGCACTAATTTCCTGTATACCCACTTCATACTCTCTCACACACACATCTTCCTGCCTCATTTTCTTCACAGCACTTATCATTATCTGCAATTAAGTGCTTATAGCCATCCCTCAGTATCCTAGCATCTGTGGGAGATTGGTTCCAGAATCTGCCTTAGATACCAAAATCCACAGATGCTCAAGCCCCTCATATAAACTGGTGGAGTGCTGGCATATAACCTGCACACTTGCAATTATCTGTGGATTAATTATCAACCTAAGACAATGAAACTGCTGTGTAAATAGTTGTTACGCAGTGTTGTTTGGGAAATAATGACAGAAAAAGAGTCTGCGCGTGATCAGTATAGATGCAACCATCCATTTTTTCCTGAATATTTTTGATCTGAGCTTGGTTGACTCCAAGGATATGGAACCCCTGGATATGGAGGGCTAACTGTACTTGTTTATTGTCCGTGACCTGTCCTGACACTTAAGCACCATGAGAAAAAAAGACATTGTCTATCTTGATCTCTGCAGTATGTCAGAACTCAGTGTTTGTTGAATGATTCAAAAGAAGAAGATACGTCTTGACGTGAAAAGTTACTTTTTGTGTTCATTGGAGAAAGTACAGAAAAATCTATAGAAATTTCTGCCTGGATAGCATGAATTGTTCCACAAGCATATGAAACAGTGAATGATGGTCCCATATAAGTTCACTAAAAGGCAGGAAGGATTGTGGTGGGCAGATGTAGATGTCTTTTACAAAATGGTTTTTGTCGTTCTCTGTCAGGAAGCAGAATACTGCACAGAGTTGTTAATGCTTCGGTCCAGAATTGTATTTTTAAAATTCTTGTGTATCACATTTTTATTGGTATCCTCCGAAAGAGGACCACGTCTGTCAGTGAAAGATAGGTTAAGGGAGAGGAGATTAGGGTACCTGGAGGCACTGCCCTTCTCTCCATGATTCCACCCAATTGTGGTGACTCCTGTGGGGCCTCGATCAAGCCACGTTGATTTGACATCAGACCGTGTAGAGAAGGAAAAAACAAAAAGATTAATTCACAGGGACTAGTGTTTTTGTCCATAAAGCTGGAAGAAGCTGATAAAGGAGGCTGAAAAAAGTTCAATTTTCAGGCTGCAGCCTTGGGCTTCGGAAGTTAGGAAATCTTTAAGCCTGGGATTATCACAGACCCAGGAAAACTGCATTATCTTGAGCACTGAAAGTGGGTTGTAGACTGCCCACTAGCAATAGACAGTGCTTTATTAGAGACTACTGAAAGCTACTTTTCCTCTCAAGCCCTATGTGCTTCTTTGTTTTGGAGACTATGTTGAAACTTGAGACACAGGAGTCAATAATGGGACCCATAAAATCAGATAGGCATTGAATATTTGGCTGTAGATAAAACAAGCTTCTGGCAGTGTGTGGAATATTTGCCTGAAAGTGAAGTGGATTTACAAGCAGCTTTATAAATTACAAGGCAAGGAACTCTTCAGAAATCTTCTCATGAGCAAGGAGTGGTAAATGAAAAATAATACTAGAGTAGGCATAATTGCTCATTTAAGATCCATAAATATCACTGATAGTGTTTTTATCTAGCAAGTTGGGTTATGGTTTTATTTTACTGAACTTAAAACAGTTCAGGCCTAAGCCGGGCGCGGTGGCTCATGCCTGTAATCCCAGCTCTTTGGGAGGCCGAGGCGGGCGGATCACGAGGTTAAGAGATCGAGACCATCCTGGTCAACATGGTGAAACCCCGTCTCTACTAAAAATACAAAAAATTAGCTGGGCATGGTGGCGCGTGCCTGTAATCCCAGCTACGCAGGAGGCTGAGGCAGGAGAATTGCCTGAACCCAGGGGGCGGAGGCGGCGGTGAGCCGAGATCGCGGCATTGCACTGCAGCCTGGGTAACAAGAGCGAAACTCCGTCTCAAAAAAACAAACAAACAAAAAAAAAACCAAACAGTTCAGGCTGAACAATGCCCTCAGTTTCCTACCTTTTTTTTTTTTTTTTTTTTTTTGTGAGACAGAGTTTCACTCTTGTTACCCAGGCTGGAGTGCAATGGCGCGATCTCGGCTCACCGCAACCTCCGCCCCCTGGGTTCAGGCAATTCTCCTGCCTCAGCCTCCTGAGTAGCTGGGATTACAGGCACGTGCCACCATGCCCAGCTAATTTTTTGTATTTTTAGTAGACGGGGTTTCACCATGTTGACCAGGATGGTCTCGATCTCTTGACCTCGTGATCCACCCGCCTCGGCCTCCCAAAGTGCTAGGATTACAGGCTTGAGCCACCGCGCCCGGCCCTCAGTTTCCTGTCTTATTTTCTCTATAATGTCTAAGGTTTCTCAACTGTAGATTTGTTTCCGCATAGAGGCATTCAGAGACTGGGGAAGTGCTCCCATGCTACAGTACAGATAAACTCTAAGCGGGTAAGCAGACAGACTTCTCAGAAGAGCAGGAATTTAAGTTGGGTCCTGAGAAAAGGAAGGAAATTAGCATTGATTGCACACTGAGTAGAGGCTTGACACAAAAGCATAGCAGGAACCTTAGACATACCTGTTTTCTCTCACAACAATGCTATATATTAGGGGCGTTACTTTCATTTTACAGATGGAAAACTGGGAGTCATAGACATTGCATGACTTGATAAGGTGATATTGTCAGGGTTTGAATCAGAGAGGTCTAATTGTAGAATCCTTGTTCTTTCTGTTATACCATCTCCCTTCAAATATTGCTTAAGAGATGATATAATAGAGCAGGAATTTGTAGTGGGAGAGGAAAAAAAGGGAGACCTGGAAATACCATTTGACACAGAGAGAAAAACCTGATAAAGTGAATAAAAGTAGAAAAACTCATTCATTCATTGTACAAATGTAAGTGAGCTCTCGTTATACACAATATACTGTGCCGAAGAAACACATTTTTGGGAGTTCTGAACACATTTGGGGAGTGTTAACTTTATGGCTAGAGGGTGATCAGCGAGAGGATGGGATCATGTTTGGGCAGCCATGCCCTGGAACACGATAGATGTTTAATAAATGTTTGTTGAGTTAGTAAAAAAAAAAACTCACAAGCCTCTCAGAAACAATAGGTTAAGAATAGTCAATACTGCAAGAGAGTCTACTTTTCCTTTATGACAAAGTCTGCAAAGCCCTAAATGGCAAAATGTGCACCTTATCTTATCAGGCAAATGCCAATGATCATCTGTAGGAGATCCTGCTAGATTGTCCACATGTGGAAATGCATTTGAAGTCTGTCATATAATCAGCCCTGGTATGTGGGTATTGAAACGAGAGTTCCCTGATTCACCTCGCAGGACGGGTGATGGGGTGTGGTCTGCTTGGTTGCCCCGCAGCTCAAACCCTTAGGGGGA
The DNA here is from genome assembly GCF_048565385.1 of Saimiri boliviensis. Classification (NCBI taxonomy): domain Eukaryota; kingdom Metazoa; phylum Chordata; class Mammalia; order Primates; family Cebidae; genus Saimiri; species Saimiri boliviensis. The sequence continues at coordinate 9,421,143 of NC_133467.1, read as the reverse complement.
GCACGCAGATGGGCGGGTGCAGAGGTCGGTGTGAGCACTTTTGGGCCCCAACCCCACAGCCAGTGTCTAGGGGTGGGTGTTTGCGAATCCCGAAGCCCAGGTGGGCATGTGTTACCAAGCTCTTTTAGATTTACCATCTGCAGACGGCTTGTGTGTTAATCAGGTCAGTGGACCCTCTGCCTTCTCACAAGGGCAGGGGGCCAGTGTGACAGCCTTCTGTATCCCAAGATCTTGCCCAGTGTACCAGAAGAACTGGATCACAAGTGGACTCAAAAGATGAGCGCAAGGTTTTATTGAGTGGTGGAGGTGGCTCTCAGCAAGATGGGGAGGTGGAAATGGGGATTGGAGTGGGAGGGTAGTTTTCTCCTGAAGCTGGGCCACCCAGTGGCCAGACTCTTCTCTGACCGCCCCCAGCTGAACTCCCCTCAGCCTCCAGAGGTCCCTCCTCTTCTCTCTTTCTCTGCCACATTGTTCCACTGTCACTGGTCTGCTGGTCCTGACATTCAGCTTCTTGTGTCTCGGGTTTATATAGGGGCAGGATGGGGGACATGGTGGGCCAAAAGGCAACTTTTTGGGCCCGAAAACAGAAACACCTGCCTTCACTTAGGGACCCTCTTCTACCCAGTATTTCCCTGTCTGCTACTGGTATCAGTATGATGATATAATTTTTACTTTTAGTGGAAATTTCCATTTCATAAAAGGATACCTATGAGCTGTGGAACGGGTGTTTTGGCCATTGAGTGTTTCTTACAGGATGCTAGAACTTTTGAACTACATGCATGCACAACTTTGTAAACCAGTGAACTGAAGAAATGTACAAAGTCCTCTGATGCTGCCTCAAGAAAAAGAATCTTTCTCAAAGTTGAATCTTAATTTTTTTTGGTCTCAAAAACGTGTCTAAGAGAGCTAGTATATGTGTCATTTTATTATGACTAGAAATTTTGCTTGCAATTTCTGGGCGTCAATCTTTTGAAACTTTCCTGCCACATGCCCCAAGTACATCTCTCTTTTCAACTGGTAATAGAAGAGAATCCTCCTTTTCTCTGGAAATTGCAGGGATACTGGAGATTTAGATGTCAGCAGCATCTCAACAAAGAGGATAAATATTCGACCCCAAGCCCGAATCATTCTTAAGTAAAAAGGTTTTAGTGTCATGCTAACCTAACAATTTGGACCCCTAGTCCAAATGTGTCGTGTTTATGGAACAGAACCTGCGTGTTTTTCTCATCATGTAATTCCCCACATAAATCCACTGGAAGTGACACCAAGAAAAGTCAGTGCTTTCCATTTCTCCCTTGAGAATAGTCCAGGACCTGGATGACTAGGTTGTTTTGGGTGGTTAATTTTGTTATTTTTGCTCACCTAAACTGTGTTACTAAACAATAAATAAATAGTAAGTATTTGCTCTGGCAAAGTGCTGTACAGGAACAAAGACAAAGGCCAGTATGCCAATCAGGTTGTTTTAAGATGATCCTGTTCTTAAGGAACTACTTCCAATCTATTAGATGAGGAGATGGGTCATTTGAAACAGTACAGATATCACAAACACTGACAAAGCACATATGTGAACCCTAAAAAGAGCCGTAGGAATGTAAGGTTTTAAGACAGGACATGATGAATTGCAAAGTTATGCCTTGAAGGGTGGGACGGGGGCAAGATGGGAAGGATATTCCCGTGTGACCATTGGTGAGGAGACAGACAAGCATGATGGGATTGTGCACAGCAAAGTGGTGAGTTTGCTTTGTTTGATGCACAGATCTTATCCAGACAGATTCCCTCAAAATACTAATCCGTCAGCTCCGGTCCTTCACATGTGCATTTAGTTCTATTTACCTTTCCTACATTTCCCTTATCTTTCCCCTACATATCCACCTGGCGAATGCCTTCTCATCTTCAGACTCCATCTTAGATTCTACCTCCTTTTGCCAATATGCCTTTAACCACTAATATAGAGTGGTTCTCTTGACCCCTTCACCAATACTTATTTCCTTTTAAATGTCAAATGTTCTTCCTCTGCAACTAGATTATACACTCTAACATTAGGCCATGTTTTCCCAGAGTCCCAAATCGACCTCTATTTGTATTGTAACTGGTTCTTGACTCATCTACGTCCCCACAAAGACTCTGAGCAGCCTGAGGGTAGGGACCAAGTGTGTTTCTTGGTTGTTTTTGACCCTAGCCCAAGAACAGTGCCTGGCACCCAGCTCAATCAGTTGCTGTTGAGTCAACTAAGCAATGAATGAACAATTGAACAGACTCATCCAGCTTAAGGTGTGAGTGTTACTAGCGGAAAGGGAATGAAGAGTCTTAACCTCTCTGGATACTTTAAAAGAAATATTGGGGACCAGAGATTACAGAAGTGAAGCTGGAGAAGAGGGAAAAGCAAAAGAAAACAAAACGAAAAAGCAGAAGGGAAGAGCATGAGGATCAGGAAGAAGGAAGACTTATGTGCTACAGCCTGGTTTCTAGTCACTTGCTTTCTTAATAGTTTCATTGAGATGATAGCTCATTTTATATTAGCCATCTCTCATCAGTTACTTGGATACTGATATGGATTTAAATGGTATTTAATGTCTAATACTCAAATACATCGCTAATTCTTGTAGCTGAATTTCCTTCCCTCCTTTCCTTGTATTCATTGATTCTCATTCACTAGTTAACTGATTAAACAAATATTTAGGGACTTATTCCACGCAAGGCTCATAAAAACCTTAATAACTGGATATATCTTGTGAAACTAAGTAATCCTAATTTAGATTCTTAAATTTTCTCTCTTTGCAAATTAAGGACTTCACCCCTTACATTGACTTAGCAGGGCCCAAGGATTTATACAGAAGGCTTGGCTGCTGTATTTTAGTAATGGTAATTTCAGTAAGGCTCTTTAAAGTTTTCAATATTAGGTTACAGGGTGATTTTTTTAAAATCTTGATCAAATTCCTCCCCACCCCCACCTCTTGGGCTATTACCAAGAAGTAAATGTCTGACAATCCAAAGTACAAACGTTTGCTTTCACATTGTAGTAGTCCCTAACAATTTTTTGAACAGGATGAGTAAACTCAAGGTGGAAAAGGAAACGTTTTCTTCTCCTTGTCATTTTTTTTGGTTCTATATTAGAGACAAAGATTTTTACTCTTCGATCCAGGCTATTTTGGATGCTTTCCTTGGCACTGAATGATATGCAGTGAGTATATGGGGGCTGCCACAAAGCCCTGTTTTGGTCTAATCTGGTGATATGTAACGGGCAGCACATCAATACCCAAATAAATGACTGGGGCGATTTCCGAGTTTTCTCTTTTCCAGGTTTACTGGTATGCTTCAGTAAAATATACTAAATATTATGGTAGTAACATGTTGCTATCATATGTTACTATATCAGTTGCAGAGACTTGCTTAGGGAACTAGGGTATTATCTGGGACCTGGGTATCCACTGGTAAAATCCAGTTAATGACTTTGGGTGATGGGCAGTGTTTCAAATTACCAGACAAACCAAATCAGCATAATTCAAAATAGGGGGTTACCTGTTAAGTTCAAGCACAGGGATGGAAAGAAACCTCGAGGGAGGTGTTTAAGATGATTAAGACATACTTCCTACACTTTCCGTGGTCCTTCCCAACCCAGCCTGGAGCATTTCCTCACATTCTTTTCTGGTGAATTCTGCTGTCTGTGGACCTCAGTTGATGAGCAGCTTCTGCTGAGATGTGCTCCCTGGCTGTCCTCCAGCATGCCCTGTCGGTTGTAATACAAATGGCGTTGTGTTGCTCCCTCCTGACCTCCTCCTTCCTTCTCTCCCCTCTTCTCCTGTTCTTCCTTCCTTTCTCCTTCCGTTTTATAGACCCTGTCACTGTTGTTGAGAATCTTTTTGTCTGATTGTAGTTAGGGGAATACTGGTGAAAGCATTCATTCCAGTTAATTTTGCTTCCGTCTTCTAGAGGTTAACTCAGGTTCCACTGGTTTTCTTTGCCATAATTGCTGGAATATGTTAGTATGTGATTCTCCAGCCATTTGAATAAAGAAGTTTTATGAATATACATATTTAATAGTCAATAAAGCATACATATCTCTCTAAGTAGAATAATGGAAATATGTCCATCTCCTTTTCTTCTTTTCACTCCTGTTGCTACTGACATCTAATTGCCAAGTAAAATCACTTTCTGCCATGTTCTCATTGTATTTGACCACGTGGTGGTGGTGCCTTGGCCAAGTTGACCTTCCTATTTAATCTGCTTCCCTGGTCCTCTTACTACCTTTGAAAGCTCTTTTTAAATTTGTTTTCTTCCTTGCCTCTCTTCTATCTACCCTTTGAATGATATATCAGTTAGGATTGTGTCTAGCTATATATAATAGGAAACCTTACACTGGTGCTTAATTGGTATATATTTGCATCAAGTGATCAGAAGTTCTGGGGTAATGATTTGCTACCCGTCAAGGTTAGAAACAATTTAGATCAAGAGGTAGGTGAGCAGCTGCAGAAAAAAGTTCTGTCTTGGCCATGTCAAGTTTGACAAACCTGTTAGATATTTCAGGGAAGCATGTAGATACATGAACTTGGAGCTGGGAGGGGTGTACTTTATAGACTGTGAACAACTCTTTCTATCCCCAGGCCTATCACCCTGCCTGATACAGTGTAGGCACTTGATATGCACTTGGTGAACGGATTTATTCAATTAATATTTATGGAGTTCTTACCTTGTGCCAGGTACTGTTCCAGGAGCTAGAGATGCAGCAGTGAACCAAACAGCCAAAATTCCTACCTTTCTAGAACTTAAAATGAATGAATAAGTGAAATATTGATCCCAAACTGGATATTCAGTAAAAGCGTTATTTTCTGTCTTAAAAAAATCTTCGAAAATATTAATTAAAAATGGAATTCCCCAGCTCGCTTTCTTATAAGAATAGCTTCTACAGAGAAATAGGACTTCATTATAACTCATTTTACTTCCTCTTCTCTTTTTCTAAACAAATCTTAAGTAATTTATTTTTTATTACAGACAAGGTCTCGCTATGTTGCTCAGGCTGGTCTCATACTCCTGGGCTTAAGTGATGCTCTCTCCTAAGCCTTCCAAAGGTGTTGGGATTATAGGTGTTAGCCACCACACCTGGCCCCTTTTTCCTTTTTTGGTTTATTTTTTGTTACCTTTATGTGCCTGAGAACTATGTGTTAGTTGGAGGCACAGGAATTGTGGTAGACGGGTACTATTTACAGTTGCTTTGGAGTTGATTTCTAATTTTTCCTTGAAAAAATGTTGTTAACAGGCACACTATTTTCTGCAGCTGGTGTGAAATGGCTCAGTGGCACATGGAGAAGGTGCAAAATGTCACTTATGAGGCTTGTCATAAAATTTCTTGATAGATTGTTCAGGTGAAGCAGGAGGCCTTTCTCGCTGCAGTAACACTCTGTGCTGCCAAGGCTGAGAAGCCGAAAGGAAAATTCATATGCTTTGCTAGTTGGTGCCTGAGGTCTCACTACTGTACTAAGTATAGTTCCGAACAAGTTTAGTGTTAGTTAATATTGTGTAAATGAAATTAGCATCTTCTGCGTTTTCACAGAGTTTGTATCTTAGAACCACCTGGAGTGACTCTTTTTGCCCAGGAAGATGTCTATCAAATAGTACAAATAAGTTTCAACGAATCACTGTTATATATTAAATATTAATGTTAGTTCCCAGAAGAGTTTTTGCAGTAAGCCCTATGCTGGTTTTCTTTTGTTTTGTGTTTGGACCCAGGTTCCCAGTGAGAATGAAACCCACTAGTAGTCACCTTTTGCTCCACCAGAAATGTGGACATTTCTTAGTCCATTTTCAATTGACGTTTTCCTTTTTGATTGTCTTAGTCTACGAAAAGACAGCTGTTCTAAATGAGATTAGCCCCCACCACAGCCAGGTTCATCAGAATTCAAAAAGGCAAAAACTTAGGATTAAATTTTAAAAGACCCGAACTTAAAAAAACGGGGAGTTAAAATGTTTGCTTTTTACATCTTTACCTCTGAAAAAGATGTGTTCCCTAATGGATAATAAATGACTGTAAGAGAATCTATAAATTCTATAAAGAGAATCTATAAAGATAATTTATAGATTCTCTTACAGTCATTTATTATCCATTAGGGAGCACATGGGAAACCTTTAGAACAACTTTTACAAATGTGTGCTTTATGATTTAATGCTTACTCTCTGCTTTTTTTCTGCCCAGTGAATCCCCACTGGAATCTTTTGAGTCCCTTTTCAAAAGCCTCCATAAATTAAGACTAGAAAGCTGGTTAAGAAACATCATAATCTGCAACGAATTTTGCTGACGCAGGGAGCATCCCTTTCTGTCTTCCAGACCACCACGCAGCACCCAGCACCAGGGATGAGAAAGATGAGCTTTCCAAGGGGGATTGCTTAGGGAGAACATTGTTGTCTATGCTGAAGATTTTGACCAATTTCCCATAGTTGATGACAAATCTCTGAAAGATTTTTGGCAGAAGAGGAAGAGAATCAGATTTGTCTTTTAGAAATATGACGGAAGGTTTTGGGGAGGATGATTGTGGATGGGCATGAATCTTGGAGCAGGTGAATGGTTGCAAAGCTATGGTAGAAGTCAGTATTTCTCAATCCCATCCAAGCTGCCTTGCTGTTGGTGCTTATGGAATGCCCCCCAGGGAGGGTCTCAAGGGGTGTGGCCTGACCCCATGGGATTGAGTCTTCCCTGGGGTCAGCTGGGTCTTCTCTGGGGATGAAAAGGAAATTGGGAATTTGTCTTCCTATTTTAAGATTAAGTCTAATTTCGTTGTAAGTGTAAAGGGAGAATATAATTTTCAAGCCATGTTTCCTTCTTAACTGATATTTCAAGTAGGAAGAAAGTTTGGCTGTGATATGGTTAGGCTTTGTGACCCTGAAAAATCTCATCTTGAATTGTAATCTCCATGATCCCCACGAGTCACGGGAGAGACCAGGTGGAGATAATAGAATCATAGGTGCAGTTTCCCTATTCTCGTGATGGTGAGTGAGTTACTCTGAAATCTGATGGTTTCATAAGTGTTGGTAGTTCCTCTTGTGTTCATTCTCCTTCCTGCCGCCTTGTGAAGAAGGCACCTTGCTTCCGCCTCCACCTTACGTGATGATTGTAAGTTTCCTGAGGTCCCCCCAGCCATACTGAACAGTGAGTCAATTAAACCTCTTTCCTTTATAAACCACCCGGACTCCAGCAGTTCTTTATAGCAGTATGAAATTGGACTAATCGAGGCTGCAAAGCTAGAAAACAGTTTCACATGTACTCCTTCACTATTTCAAAATAATTAGATAAAAATTTATAGTATGTAATTTTTATACTAATTTTTACAACCAGTAATAATTTTATTTATTTGATTCCTTTAGGAAATTCTGTCATAAACGTATGCATCTCAACCTGTTTTTCTTTCCCCACAATGTCTCGAGCTTGAATGCTCTCAGGTCATCTGGCTTTATTTGATCATTCTTTAAAAAATGGCCTCAACTCTCATTTCTGAAACCGAAAAAAACCCCAGACCTGTTTCTACCTCTGAGGGAATAGGGGTGAGTCTACCTTGCAGCTAATAGTCTACATTAATGATGTGGTTCAGAGCCCAGACACTGGAGCCAGATTATCTGTGATTAAATCCTGATTCTGCCACTTCCTGTGTGACTCCAGTCAGGTTGCTTAACCTCTCTTTTCTTCAGTTTTCTCATCTGAAAAATAGAATAATTACTGTGTCTGCCTCTTAGGCTTGTTTCAAGGATTAAACGAGACAAAACCTTAAAGGATTGTTAGGAGACTTGAGTATGTTAATATATATAAAATACTTAGCAGTGTCTGGCACATAATGAGCAGTATACAGCTGCTTATTACTGTTCTTTTTTCCACTGTTGACTGGCTCCTACCTCCTGTAGCATAACCTGCTGCTGCTCCACCTTTTCTGCAGTTTTGCCTCATGGCAGAAACCAGCCTTCTTTCTTCATTCTCTTGACTTCATTCTCTTGACTTTCTTCATTCTCAAGGCTGCACATACGAGGCGATTGTCAGTACAAATAATAGTTAATAATAGCTAATGTTGATGCAGTCTTGAGCTTATACTCAGCACTGTTGTAAGGATGGATTTTACATCTATTGGCTCGTTTAATTCTCATACAGACTATGAGATAAACATAATTCTTACCTCCATTTTACAGAAGAGGAAACTGAGGTACAAAGAGGTTTAATAACTTGCTAAAAATTTCCCAGCTGGTACATGAGATAAAGCCAGGTTTTAAACCGCCATTTACTTAACCATTCTCTTGGCGCTTGTATGTACAGAGAAGTATCTATTTTGTTTCTTGCGGTGAGTGATATCATTAAATTATTCTGCCCACTTGGTGGGTCGGTGGGTCACATTTTTTGTCAATGCTGAGGGGGATGGGACACAGAAAGAGGGAGATGGATTCTTAGTATGTCATCATGAGCAGAAAGAAATGGCTCAAATATGCTGACCACCAGCTGTGTGCTTGGCATTCTGTGATGCCCCCCATGCATGTTCTCTCAGGGAATTCTCACAACCACCCTCATTTACTATTATTGTTGCCTTATCGGGGAGGAAGCTGCATCTCAGGGAGGTAAGGACTTGCCTCCAGTTACAATGCTCATGAGTTGTGAAGACTGCACCTGGAATAACACCCCTGGAGTTTGTGTCTCTGGGGCATTCTCTTTTCACCATGTCCTCTTGTGTCCCTCAAAGTTAACACGAAAGCCTTTCTGTTTTAAGCACGCCATGCCCTTAAGTAGTGTAAATCAGTGACTTTTTCTTTCAATTGTCCTTTCCCTGCTCTTTCAGCCTCTCTGATTTAGCTCTTCTCTAAAACGACTTTAGCTGACATCCACAAGTTTTGAAGTGTGTACAATGTTAAACTTAGGTGGAAGCTGGTAAATAGATGAAGGATGTTTATAGAAATTTTTGCCTTTATTATTCATTATTCGGAGGCCATAAATGTGAGGGTAGTGGGTACCATTAAACTTTGCTAATAGCCATGACACTTGGCGTGATAACATTACAAGATGTTAAGGCACATTCTCTGCCCTTGAGGTGGTCTCCTTGAGTGGGAGGAGTGTGTGTGTGTGTGAGTGTGTGTGTGTGTGTGTGTGTGTGTGTGTGTGTGTGTATGTTGGGGAGTAGTACCATTTCTCATGAAGCTCTCCATGAAGCATGGCTGTCAGGACCCTTCAAAGTCAACTCAAAGTAGCCCCCTTGTTGAGCCGCTTTGCTTGCCATTGCAGATTATTTTGGAAATGTGTTTTAAGTATTTTTATCAGACAGTAAAGACAGTCTGTAGGCTTGAATTGTTTTGCATGGATGATTAGCTTAATTATACAGTAGTTGTTATGCTGATGTTAATGTCATTGGTGATAGGATGTGACTGGAGAACTCTGGATTGCCTATCTTCAAGCTGTGTACGTTCCCCCATTGGGTTTCCAGAACCTGCTGGTTAGCAATGGTGAGTTTCCCAGAAGCTGATGAATTGTAGTAATTACTTTTACTTAAAGCGCTCTCAAGGTGACTTTAATTTTTTTTTATTACTATGTGGAAAAAAATAAAAGGAGTATTGAGACAAACTGCTGTGTAACAGATTACTACAAATTTATTGGCTTAAAACAACACCCGTTCATTCTGTCCTAGTCCTGGAGTTCAGAAATCTGAGCAGGCTTGACAAGGCTCTCTGCTCAGGGTCTCACGAGGACAAAATCAAAAGGTCATGAGAGATTGCACATGAGAACTGTTTTCTCCTCTCTGATGTAGATTATATGACTGTTTTAAGGAAAATCAGTACCATGTGACTTGACACTCACACCTGACCATTTAGCTGTAGAGATTTGAGAGGATGAACATTCTGGTATTCAATCTAATTTGATGCAACTGAGTCTTAGTATTTATTGAAGGAACATAATTTCTTCTAACCAGCAGACTATTTTCCCCCCTGACATTTTGGACATAGAATGGATATATTTAAGTCTGCCTTCAAGCACTGTATTGAGAGTCAGTGAATCCAGATTGGACTTTCAGCTCTGCCACTTGTGCAAATGGCTTTTCTTTGCCTCCATTTACCCGCCTAAAGATGATATCAGTACTATTTTTTACACTTTAAGTGTATTTTATTTTGCAAAATGCATGCTCAGAAGCCTAGTGAGTAGTCTATAGCTTCTTGATCTTACTCTCTTTCTTCTTAAGCCAATGTTTATTTTAGATCATCACACGGGGAGAAGTACCCTCTTTGTCAGGTGGCTCTGCATGCCCTATCCCTTCCTTCCATCAGTTCCTTGGTTACATGGTGCAAAATGGCATGTGACATTTGTATTGTATTTTACAATGTGTGAAAGGAACACAATCCATTCTCTATCATATTTAATTCTTTCTAAAATTATGTGAGGTGAAGATTGTGTTTTACAAATGGGATGAATAAGATCCAGAAAATGAAGTGACTTAAGATCACGTAAGAAACAGGCTGGGCACAGTGGCTCACACTTGTAATCTCTGCACTTTGGGAGGCTGAGGTGGCAGATCATGAGGTCAGGAGTTCGAGACCAACCTGGCGAATATGGTGAAACCCTGTCTCTGCTGAAAATACAAAAGAATTAGCCAGGCGTGGTGGTGCGTGCCTGCAGTCCCAGCTACTTGGGAGGCCGAAGCAGGAGAATTGCTTGAACCAGGGAGGCAGAGGTTTCGGTGAGCCAGGATTGTGCCACTGACTCCAGCCTGGGCAACAGAGCAAGACTGTCTCAAACAAACAAACAAACAAGAAACAGAGCCAGGACTGGAACTCAAGTCTTCTGACTTACAATCCAGTGTTGTTTCTACTGCACCCCAGGTAAGCAATAGAACAGGCTTGTCCAGCCCATGACCTACAGACCTCAGGCAGCCCAGGATGGCTTTGAATGAGGCCCAACACAAATTGGTAAACTTTCTTAAAATATTTTGAGATTTTTGTTGCAATTTTTTTTTAGTTCATTAGCTATTGTTAGTATATTTTATGTGTGGCCCCAGACAATTCTTCTTCTTCCAATGTTGCCTGGGGAAGCAAAAGATTGGACACCCCTGCAGGAGACAACAAGACTCACAGAAAGAGCCAGCAGCATGTAAAATAAATTTTGGGCTTGAGGAATGACTTCAGATTTTAGACATTCTCCTTTCTTGCATTTGTTTCACCTCAATTTTTGACCCTTTTAATTTTTCCTCTTGTTTTTCTAGAATCCAAATTAGCATATTGGCTTTGTCCTCATGACGGTCAATATCTGTCCTGGGCCACGGCCAAGGAGGAAAGTGACAGAGGGCAGAGACTGTCTAGTGTCAAAAGCAGTTGCAACAGTCCCGTGTTGGTCTCAACTGTTTGCAATTCCGTGTTTAGTGTTGTTGCTCCCTAACAGCTGAAGTCTGAAAAGGCAAGGCGTTTTATTGGAGGAAGTTCTCATGTGTAGGCACTTCTCTAAGACCTAAGCCTTTGAGATCCTGCAGTCTCCCTGCACAATTAGCAGACAATTTATGCACAAAATTTTCCATACAAATTAAGGAATTTACTAACCCTTAGCACTGTCTCCAAGTCCCAGACCGAATGCAATTATTCATGCATTCAATAATTCCAGAAACAGTTAGTTGAATAGAAATGTACAATGGTGGATAAGAGGTAAGGCTCTGAAACCAGCCTGCCTGAGTTGAAATCCAGGCCCTGCCATACACTAGCTGGGAGACCTTAGCAGTTAAGGTCTCTCTGTGCTTCATCTGTAAAATGGGGTTGTTGTGAGGATGGATGGATTATTAAATGTGAAACATTTGGAACAATGTCTCCCACTGTCATATGCAAGATTCCTTCAATGGGCCTCAGTGATGTTCTTCCCTAATCCCCAGAACCTGGGAATATGATGAAACACCACTCCCCCTTGTTATATAGGCACAACTGCGCTAAAACAGGAGATTCTCTGGTGGGCCCAATCTAATCACACGAGCGCCGTTAAAAGCAGAGCATTTTGTTCAGCTGCTGGTAGAGGAGGAAGTCGGAGAGTTTCCAAGTGTGAGGACTTAATGGGCCATTGCTGGCTTTGAGGAGAGAGGGCACCAAGTGAGAAGGGACACCTTTGGAGGTCACAGACAGCACAGCTGACAGCCAGCAAGGAAATGGAGACTCAGTCCTACAGCTACAAGGAACTACATTTAGCTAACAATGTGAATGAGCTTCGAAGCCGATTCTTCTCAGAACCTCCCAAAAGAGCCCAGCTGGTTGACACATTGACTTCAGCCTTGTCAGACTCGCAGCAGAAAATCTAGTCCAGTCTTCTTGGACTTCAGAACTACAGAACTGTGAGGTAATGACTGTGTGCTGTTTTGAGTCACTAGGCTTGTGGTAATTGGTAACGCAGCAATAGAAAAGTAATCAAAAGGCTGGGTGCAGTAGCTCAGACTTAGAATCCCAGCATTTTGGGAGGCCAAGGAAGGCAGAATGCTTTAAGCCAGGAATTTGAGATCAGCCTTAACAACATAGTGAGCCCTTGTCTCTACTAAAAACAAAAACTTTAGCTGTGTATGAGGGCACACACCTGCAGTTTCAGCCACTTGGGAGGCTGAGGCCGGAGGATGGCCTGAGTCCCGGAGTTTGGGGGTACTGTGAACCCTGATTCCCAGGAATTCAGGAGTACTGTGAGCTCTGATCCCCAGGAATTTGGGAGTACTGTGAGCTATGATCCCCAGGAGTTTGGGGGTACTGTGAGCTATGATCCCCAGGAATTTGGGCGTACTGTGAGCTATGATCCCCAGGAGTTTGGGGGTACTATGAGCTGTGATCCCCAGGAGTATGGGAGTACTGTCAGCTATGATCCCCAGGAGTTTGGGGTTATAGTGGGCTATGATCAGGCCACTCTAGATTGGGCAGTAGAGCGGGACTCCATCTCAAAAACACAATAACAAAAGAAAACTAATATGGTCAGAAATAACCATTCTAATCCACATTAGCTGTCACCATTCTGTTTATTAGACCTCTTCAGCAAATGCCCTGCATAAGGGACTGGGGAGCCATGCTGAGCCAGTGTGGTGCCAGCCCCTCAAGGAGTTTCTGGTCAAGATGAAATCCTCGAATTTTTCCTGGCATCCAGGTTCTAGGAGGATCAACCATTACTACATCTTGGACACATTTCTTTTTTCCTTGCTTGCTTTGGTTCACTTCTTTTGTCAACACTCATTTTTCAGTTTCTTTCATTTTTTAGCCAGTGGCCAGACCATTTTTAGCCAGCGGCAGCCCCTGCTTGCCATGCCTGGGTGGGGAAGAGGATTTATTGATTGTCTCCTGTGCATAACCGCTAGGCTGTCTGGGAAGCTCCTGGCATTTGTGCGCAGTTATTGTAAGTCATACAATAGAGGTGTCTGTTTCTAACAAAGGATCTATATAATCCTTTATCTCTAGAATCCACCACCTGGTGTTCTCAAGAGCGGTGAGCACAGAACAATTCCCAGTTTAATCAAACTGGAATACAGAAGGGGGCGAGGAGGGCTGCAGCATGCCATCTTCTGGGGGTTGTTCCAAGGGAAAGGGGCCCTTTGTGCAGAGACAGCTCATGTTAGAGTTCAGTGGCCTGTGACACTTGCCCAGCTGGCAGCCCAGCAGGGACCTTCTGATACTTTCCTACACTTGAAAGCCATTTTTGGTGTGAAGAACAGTGAAACTGTCATTAAGGGCTACTTGGTGGGAGGGTCATGGGGGAAGGAGAAGAATCTGGAAAGAATGTTGTTAAAGAACATGCCTGCAGCAAATTATGATCTTTATTCGAATAGCAGCTGTCTTCACTTTTTGTCTTTGCTTTCTGAGAAAATTGAGGGTGTTTGTATATGTTTACTGAAGGGTGTGTTAATAATATCATTGGATTCTTTTTCAATATAATCCATATGTTTACCACTGGATTTTTTAAAAAAATGTATTATTATCATTGTTATTTGAGTCGGAGTCTCACTCTGCCACCAGGCTGGAGTGCAGTGGCTCGATCTTGGCTCACTACAACCTCTGCCTCGTGGGTTCAAGCAATTCTCCTGCCTCAGCCTCCTGAGTAGCTGGGACTACAGGCGCCCACCACCATGCCCAGTTAATTTTTGTATTTTTAGTAGATACGGGGTTTCGCCATGTTGGCCAGGATGGTCTTAATCTCTTTTTTTTTTTTTTTTTTTTTTGAGACGGAGTCTTGCTCTGTCACCAGGCTGGGGTACAGTGGCATAATCTCGGCTCACTGCAACCTCTGCCTCCTGGGTTCAAGTGATTCTTCTGCCTCAGCCTTCTGAGTAGCTGGGACCACAGGTGCGTGCCACCACACCTGGCTAATTTTTTTGTATTTTTAGTAGAAATGGGGTTTCATCGTATTGGCCAGGATGGTCTTGATCTCTTGACCTTGTGATCCGCCCGCCTTGGCCTCCCAAAGTGCTGGGATTACAGGTGTGAGCCACTGCGCCTGGCTGGTCTTGATCTTCTGACTTCATGATCCACCTGCCTCACATCAAAAAGTGCTGAGATTACAGGTGTGAGCCACCATGCCTGGCCCCTTTTAAAATTTATTTTAAAGGCCGGTAGATTGCAGCTGGGTTGGGAAGGGGAACTATCCATTGCTCATCATCATTTTGAAGTACCTACTGCCTTTGTTGAACTGGAAACTGTTTCCTTCCTACAGAGATTTTTCCGGGGAAAAAAGAAGACATAAAACATTTCAAAACCTATTCCCACTTCAAAATAGGTTTTCTAGAAACCTAGAATTGTAGAGCTGGGAAACATCTCAGAGTCACCTGGCCTAACCCAGCCAAACTGCCCATGTGGGCAAGAGTCTCCGTGACCACATTCCCAGGGGAGACTGTCCAGCAGTTGAACAGCAAGGCATTCTACAGGGCAGGAGCTGGGGACAGACAGAATTGTTTTTAACGAATCATTCTATTACCTCTTGGCTATGTGACCTTGAGAAAATTATTTGTCTTCCCTAAGCCTTGATTTCCTTACCTTAATGGGATAATAGTGTTTAACCTTTGACCAAGTGGCTTGGATTAAAAGGAATAACCAATGTAAAAGTGACTCCTAGTGATTTCCATCTAGCAATAGTTTTAAGATTTTCCGTGGTGATTACAAGAAATAACTTAATTAGACTTCGGTCTAGTCTGAAGAGGCTGGAGTATTGGGAAGCAGGAAGCGTGTTAGAATAAGTTCCTGAACTCCAGACGCTTATGTCCAACTACCTACTTGATCTCCTCTTAGGTGTCTAATATGCATTTCAGACTCCACATGTTCAGAGCCAAGTTCTTTATCTTTCTCTCCATACCTGCTCCAAGTCTTTCAATGAACAGCAACTTTATCCATCCTTCCAGTTGTGATGGCCAAAACCTTGGTGTCATTCTTGACTTTTTTTCTGTCTCTCACTCATTCAACCTGTCAGGAAATTCTATTGATTCTGGATTTAAAATATTTCTAGAATCCAATCACCTCACACCATCTCCACTATATCGAACTGTGGTCCAAGCCATTAAGTCATCGGTGTTTTACTTCTTTGGTTTTTTTAATATGACCTGCCACTTAGGAACATCTGTGCTTTTCAATGCAGGAATTAGAGTGATTCTGTTAAAATATAAGTCAGATCAATTATTCTTTGGTTCAAAACTCTCCAATCCCACTACATACAAGTTAAATACCTTATAACGGTCAACGACGGTGCTACTCAAGTGTGGCATGTATCCCTGTGACTGTCTGCAATCTGTTACTAGTCTGTGAGGAGGTTAGAAGTTTGTGTCAGAATGTACATCAGCTGGGTCACTAGACGAGCTGTTTAATTTGCCTGATGTTTTGTTCATACAAGACTTTCTCAATGAAGGAAGCAGTGCATTGATTTGCCTTCTGCTGTGAACTCCTTATCTCCTTGAAATTGAATTTAGTTGAATATGTTGGTCTTTTACATTTTTAATATCTTCTGACACTTTTAATTTTAGGATTCAACCTTCCTTCAAATTTTTAATTTCCATTTTTAAACTTTTTAATTGGAATGATTTTTGATTTGCATAAAATTTGCCAATAGATAGAGTTCCCGTATACTCCTCTCCCAGATTCTCCAGCTGTTACCATCTTACACAACCATAATACAATTTTCAATGCTAAAAAATGTATGTCAGTGCAATACTGTCAACTAACTATTGACTCTTTGGATTTCACCAGTTTTCCCTAGTACTGTGTTTTTGTTCTGTGAGCCAGTTCAGGAGCCCACACCTCATTTAGTTACCTCCTTAATCCGCTCTGATCCGTGACAGCTCCTCAGGCCTTCCTTTTGTTTCATGACCTCGACACTTTTGAAAAGTACTGGTCAAATATTTTGCAGAATGCCCCTCTATTTGGGATGTTTTCTTGTGAGTAGATTGAGGTTCTGTATTTTTAGTAAAAAAAAAAAAAAAAAAAAAAAAAAAATTACATTTCAGCTAATGTTAGTGCTCTTCTCAGTGTGTCTAACATGGGATTCCTGACATCAGTGTATTTTATTTTGTTTGTTTATTTGTTTGAGACAGAGTCTTGCTCCATCACCAGGCTGGAGTGCAGTGGTGTGATCTTGGCTCACAGCAATCTACACTCCCGGGTTCAAGTGATTCCCCTGCTTCAGCCTCCCCAGTAGCTGGGACTACAGGTACGCATCACCACACCCAGCTAATTTTTTTTTGCATTTTAGTGGAGATGGGGTTTTACCATGTTGGCCAGGATGGTCTTGATCTCCTGACCTTCTGATCCTCCTGCCTCAGCCTCCCAAACTGCTGGGATTACAGGCGTGAGCCATCATGCCCAGCCATCAGTGTATCTTACTACTGGTGCTGTTAGCCATGATCTCTTTGTTAAGGTGGTATCTGTCGGGTTTCTCTTGTAGAAAGTTACTATTTTCCCTTTTAAAATTTATAAATACCTTGGGAGATATATTTTGAGACATTACACATATCCTTTTTCTCCTCAACCTTCTGCCCATTAATTTTTAGCATCTATCTGTGGATCTTGCCTGTGGTAATTATTATTGTGGTATTCTAATGGCTGTTTTCTATTTCCCTGTTCTATTTTCATTAATTGAAATTTTTCTGTAAGGAAGAGCTGTCTCTTCTCCCCAGTTTATTGATTTACTCATTTATTCAGTATGGACTTACAGGTATTTATTTTAGTCCATGGGTTAAAATCCAATACAACTACTATTTGTTTTGTTGCTAACCTGTTCCTGCTTAGGGCCTTTGGCTTGTGTACCCTTTTTACATGTCCCTATTCTTTGTTTAAAAAAAATTTGAGGTTTTTTTTTCCTTTCTCTAATTTTACTCTAAAATGTGTGAGTTCTTATTGGGTAAGTGGGGAAAGGTAGATGTAGGGTTGGTAAGATCACATGGAGACGAAGACATCCTGTTGGGTCTTGTGTTCCTCCAAGACTTTCTGGGAGCAAAAGGAGCCTCAGCCACAGGGAAGCTGAGGATCCTGTCATATGGCTGTTGCGGTTTCATTTGCGGTGAGAAGGGTCCCAAGGCAACACTCAGAACAACAGGCATAACACACGTCAACGCAATGATTCTCAAACTAAGACTTAATAGGAGGGATAGGAATCCCAACGTCTCATTTCTAGCCCGGTACTATTTCTGTGTCCTCAGGAAAGCTCAGGCTGACTGTCACACTTCTGAGGATATACCATCTGCTTGTCTCTCAGCTCTGTGGATTTTGAAACACGAGGAAAGAAAGAGGGCGTGGTAGCTTTCTCCGCCTCTGTAAACCTCATTAAAGTGATGTTTTTTGTTCCCATTGTCATTGGGGAAGGCAGTGATACTGCCAAGTAAGGAGTGCTTGATGCTTCAGCTGAAATGGATGTTTGCGTGAAGAGTCTTGGTGTTAGAGTGCTTTCTCGGCATCCCAGCTCCTAGCAGCTCTCTTCCAGCTGTCACCTGATACATCTGGCTGAACAGCTTCTAATCCCTGTGCTCTTGTCTGTGACTAACCAGGGCTTCTCTTGTGGGATTAGTCTTCAGGATCACAGGACAGCTTGGCTTCTCCCTTCCTCAAGCAATGTGCTATTAATGCCAACCATGGGAACTTGGTGTAATGCAATACAGATACTTGACATTGCTGAGTCCCCTCACAGTGATGGTCACATTCATGGATGTGAGTGAACCAACTAATGTGGAAGAGAAATGGTCTTTCAGGACATCACTCGACTTTTTAGACGCTCTAGTCTTTCCCACATTTAAATGTTTTCCCACATGTTAAATGTTTTGCCTTATAACGAATTCAGGTTAGGAATTTTCTGACACTAAGGACTGGGAAAAGCAGATGAGCAATTACTCATGAGATCACGTTTGTGAAAATGGCTTAGATCAAATCAATCACCCTTAAATCCTTTCTTGCTAGGTAGATTCTTTTATTATTTTCTGTTCCATCATTGTCCATAATTTGAAAGGTAAACCTAGTTGTTGAGTACTTTCAGATGGATATGCTATCAGTTTAAGCCAGTGATAAATTGCCTGAGCCTGACAGTTTCAATCCTGCCCCATAGTGAAGTCTCGCAGGCTGAGAGAGCTGCAATGCCCATGGCAGGCAGACGGCACAAACTGCCGGGTGGGGAGCTGCTGACGCCCTCATCTCTATTGTTTATCCTTCGTTCCTCTCTTTCTAAAAAGTAAAATTTTGGACTTACTTATTCATTTATTTTTCTGAGACAGTGTTTCACTGTCACCCAGGCTGGAATAGTGCAGTGATATGATCTTGGCTCACTGCAACCTCTGCCTTCCGGACTCAAGTGATGCTCCCACCTCAGCCTTCCAAGTAGCTGGGACAACACATGTGTGCCATCACGTCCGGCTAATTTTTGTATTTTTATAGAGATAGGGTTTTGCCATGTTGTCCAGGCTGGTCTCGAACTCCTGGGCCTCCCAAAGTGCTGCGGTTTCAGGTGTGAGCCACCACACCTGGCCTGAGAATCCTAGATTTAAATCCTACTTGCCTAGAAAAACTTATCCATTCAAAATATATTCCCCGATCCAGTTACTATGTGCCAGGCCCTGTGCTAAGGTAGCTGAGACTATAGTCATGGACAAAATGGCCTTGTCCTCCTGGGGCTTAAGGTCTATAACAGCCCTGTCCAATAGAAATATAATGGGAGTGCATATTATAACTTAAAACGTTCTAGTAAATACATTTTAAAAAGCCAAAAGAAGCAGGTAAACTTAATTTTACTAACATACTTTATTTAACTCAATATAGCTAAAAATATTACAACATGTAATCAATGTAAAAGTTATTGGGATAGTTTACGTTCTTTTTATTCTACTAAGTCTTCAAAATTTGGTATGTGTTTTGCACTTATAATACATCTTGGCTGGATTTGCTGCATATTAAGTACTTTACAGTCTGGTGGCTCGTGCCTACTGCACTGGGAGGTGTAGCTTACCAACATCCTACACGTAATGCCACCAGTCAATATTTAGATCGGCGTGTTCAATCTTTTGGCTTCCTTGGGCTGCACTGGGAGAAGATGAATTGTCTTGGGCCACGCATAAAATACACTAACACTAATGGTAGCCGGTGAGCTTAAAAAAAACAAAAACAAAAACCACCTCATGATGTTTAAAGAAAGTTTACAAGTTTGTGTTAGGCCACAGACATTCAAAGTCATCCTGGGCCACGGGCTGGACAAGCTTGATTTAGATTATACTGGTAATACGGGCTAGCAGGGGAAGGGACTCTTGCGTAATAATCCATCGGGAAGGGTTTTGGGGATGCTCACAGTGAAACTTGAGGGGTGAGTTGGAGTGAGGCAGGAATGGAGGAAAGTAAGAACAGTCCAGGCAAAGGGAACAGCTGTGTGAAGTCCTTGGGTTGAAAAACGAGTGAAAAGGAGGCTGGTATGCTGACCTTTGTGAGAATGAATGAGCAGCTCACATTCTTCTGTGAGCAGAAGAATGATAGTGTTAAAACAGAAAGAGAGAAATCATCCAGAATCAATCTGGGTTTAGAGGAAAGATCATTTTGATTCTAATATGGCTTTCAGGCACAAAAGATAGGGGAGGGAGGAAGGGCCGGAGATGGCGCTTTCAGGGTTGATGGAGCTGGCAAGTTAAATCTTTTTGTTGACATCTTTATTTCTGAATTGATCTTCAAGGGCCACTCGTTAGGAGGGCTGGAAATCACTACGGGGAAGGGATAGGAGGGAAGGAGAGAGGGGGAAACATACACTATGTCCTAGAGACGGTGACAGGCCATGAGGAAGAGATTAAATTCAGTGGTGAGATCTTGGGGCCAACAGGAGAAGGAATGCAAGATTTAGACTAAGGGGTCAGAGCCTGGAGAAGCGGAATGGAGGGGGATCAAGGCCAGCAGGTCAAGCGTAGATTGGTGAACAGTAGCTTCCTTCAGTCAGTTCCTGGCTGCATGGTGGGTGGTGGATAAGCCGGCTTTAAAGTGAAGGCAAAGGGTCTAGTAGACATTTTAAACAACTCATTGTACCAGCCTCCCCTACGGTATCTGGCTGTTTCTTCCGAAACTGAAAAGATAGAGGCCCTAGAAGATGGGCTAATATCTCGAAGAACCACAGAATGCCTCTAAGGCTGGAGAGAGGGCCAACTTGTCTGGGCCCGGAGGACAGCCTCCTCCTGCTGTTACCTCTCATGCTTTTCCTTTCTGGCAAACAAGGTGTTTGCTGCTCTTAGCAAGTCCTGAAGAGATGGTGGTGATGATAAATGAAGTTCACTCTCCGAATGGTGAAGTTATCTCCTCTACCTACCATCAAGAGAAGCATGGGCATTTCGAGTTCACCAGGCCTCGGTCACCAGCCAGAGATTTTAAAGCTTGAACTCGACTGTGATGCCTTTAAAGCTTGCTGTGTCCATAGTGAGAGCATGTGAAGAAACCTGATTTATAAGGTCCTGGAGTTCGTGTTTTCTGCACACTCTCCTGGAATGCTGAAACAGCGAAATGCTCTCTCCTGGCAGCCATGAGAGAATGCAGCAGTTGGTGAGATGGGCAGTGAGCCTGCCTGAAGACCCAGTTGTGAGCTGGGCACCGACTGCAAACACTGCAATTCAAAACCAAACCAAACCATCCTACAGACCAAATGTTTTAGCAAGGAAAAGCTATACTGTGTTAAAATAAGGAGATGTTTTTTCTGTTGTGGGGCAATCCTTGTTTTTAAGGGCGGACATTTGCTCAGTGATATTTCTGGAAATGTCTACTCTGTAGGTCTTAGCTCTGACATCTCTGGCCCTTTGATTATTAGAAGCTGAGAATGTTAGGTCCATTGATAATAAGGGGTAGCGATGTAAGTGACAGAGTAATCGTAAGCGAAGACTGGAAAACGCAGCTTTTCACCCAAGCTTGTCAAAATAACTGCATGCCTACATTTTTTGTTATGTTGATTACATAGTGATTGAGAGCTGTGTTCAAAGTTTTTGGAACAATGAAAACTTTACAAGAATTAGTAAATTAAGAGAAAGAATGGTGAGGTCTTTTGTTGTAGGCCATTCTCCTGGATGACAGCATATTCAAGCTTACTCAGATGGGGAGAGAGAGAAAAGAGAGGTAGAAACAGATTGTTTAAGGCTTTGGAGGTCATGACATGCAGAGTTTGAATTGAATTCTAAGAGTGATAAGCCCGGGAAATGTTTGATGCAAAGAAGTGTTTACAAGATCTGACCTGTGTTTTTATAATCTTCCTTTAGCTGTCGTGGGATATAGCAGTAGCAGGTCGACAGAGAGGCCATTCTAATGCCGGCCACGTAGCTGCTGCAAGGCTTGCTTCCCAAGCGACAGTGCAACAGCGTCAACTCACAGAGACATGGGAGGAGCAGGACAGCACTATTGTCAGGGCGTCTCACTGCCCACGTTTCTTGCTGGCTTGCTAACGCAGGCAGAATCGAAGAAAATACGTAATAAAAAGGGTTCTTTGTAGTTTTGTTTAAAGGGAAGTCATTTTTAGGAGCAGGTTTGCAAAACTTGAAAATGTGATGATAAACGTCAAGCCTGCCATGTTCAGGGGGCTAGCGCGTGTCAGCTGTGGGCTGAATAGACTCACCAAAAAGCAGAAGGTTCATAGAAACAGAAGGCTCTCTTGCAGATTTCCCAATGCTGTGGCTTTAGGGTAATGCTTGCCCTTAAGAGGCATTGAAGGGGAATTGCCTCCAGAAAAACCACCTGGGTTGAAGTCTACCCCTTCCACTCCCCGTTGAGACAGACTCATTCTACCCATGGGTCCCTCTGCCTTCATTCAGTGGGTCAGCACCTACTCCCCTATTGGCTAGGGTCTCTGTGAGGCAGGGGTGCACTGTGCCCTCATGGAGTTTACCCTTGCAGAGGAGAAACCGACAAATCATCTGCCGCAGCCGATTTTAGAGCGACAGTTCCTTTATTACTGAAAGGAAATTTCAAGGAACAGATTACATGCCTTTCTTCTTATCTTCCTTAGTTTAGAGGCAGTCAGTGATTGAGAAGCGCCTGCTTTGCCCCCTGTGCTGAGCTGAGGGAAGCCAGGGTGCGCACACTGGTAACCCCAGGCTCTGCAGCCCCCAGCTCTCCTCTGTTTCCTCCTGACCCCACTCTCCAGAGCTGGACTGCACTGGTTCCGCTAACCTGTTTCTTTGCTTCTGCTTCTGAGGTTTCTGGAGAAGCAAAGTCCATTTAGGTGTGGGCCCAGACGTATCCCTTCAGCGGCTGGGCTGGTTTTCCTTGAAGATGCCCTAACACCAGCCAGTTAGCAGTCTCCAGCTCTTGCCCTTGGACTTTGCTGGCTCACTTTGGGTTTGCCGCAGGCACAGGCGCCCTGCCCTGCTGTGCTCAGCGGAGACCTTGGCTCTGCCTGCATATTTCTCTCCTCTAGCAAAGCTCTGAATTTCTAGTCTATTCTAGTCTGCTGGTTCTCTCTTGAACCTTGTCTATTTGTTTTTGTTGTTTATGAGACGGAGTCTGGCTCTGACACCCAGGCTGGAGTGCAGTGGCATGATCTCGGTGTACTGCAGCCTCTGCCTTCTGGGTTCAAGTGATTCTCCCACCTCAGCTTCCTGAGTAGCTGGGATTACAGGCATGCACCATCATGCCCTGCTAATTTTTGTATTTTTAGTAGAGATGGGGTTTCACCATGTTGGCCAGGCTGGTCTTGAACGCCTGACCTCAGGTGATCCACCCGCCTCCACCTCACAAAGTGCTGGGATTACAGGTGTGAGTCACAGCACCTGGCCTGAACCTCAACTCTCTTTACGAGACTTCACCACCTAACCTTCTAGACGCAGGTTGGAATACTTCATTTTTTTCATTTTTTACATCTTAAGCCCTGGGACCTGATGAATGTCTCACATGATGTCCCAAGTCCTCTATATGATAGACTTTACAACTTTAATAGATTTTTAAAATTCAACCCAATTGAAGGTCATCTTTGTGGAATTTTGTTAATTAGGCTCCTTTTAAAGTTTTTCTAAAAAGTCTTTTTATTTTCAAATTTTCACCCTCTGTGTATAGTTTTCTTAGAGGTATCTGAACCCCCCTGATTTCATTAGTCTATGTTTCCAATATCTACTTTTTTTAAAAGGGTAATTTGTGCTACATCTAAGGTTAAATGGCTTTATAAAAAGCACGCTGAATATTTCTAAATGTACATTTTGAACTTTGAATTGAGGTGTCAGATTTTTTACTGAAGTAATTACAGTTAAAAGTAATTTTAGCTCTATTTTTAAAAAGAGGTACACCCTAATAATTATGCCCTTGTGTGCATTAGTAAAAAAATGATATTTCTGCTATTCTAGAACAAAAGTTCATTGGAATTGCCCCCTCACCCAGCATTCTGGCTTGGTTGCAAGTACATGGGAAAGGATTAAGGAGGTGGGGAAGGGTCTGTAGCTTGTGTGTTTCACAAGGGGAAGGGCACACATGCCTTGGATCTTGCTTGGGTCAGGCTTTGGGAGCTATAAGGCCTTGTCATAGCTTAGGGAGGATAACCCACTGACCATTTTGGGATTTCTTTTTCCAGTTATAACTTCCCTTGAAGCTTGATGACATATGAGCATGTAAATAAGAAGGATTATTAAGTGGCCTGCAATGAGGTCAAAGTGCTCATGAGTTCTCTGCCTGCCTTTGGTCCCATTTCAGGCGTCCCCAAACTTTTTACACAGGGGGCCAGTTCACTGTCCCTCAGACCGTTGGAGGGCCGCCACATACTGTGCTCCTCTCACTGACCACCAATGAAAGAGGTGCCCCTTCCTGAAGTGCGGCGGGGGGCCGGATAAATGGCCTCAGGGGGCCGCATGCGGCCCGCGGGCCATAGTTTGGGGACGCCTGCATTATATGTTAGTATGTCTTGGTGAAAGACAATGAACTTGGTGCTCAAGCCTTTCAGGACTGAAATAGAAAAATATTTGCATAAAATTCAATATTGACTGGCTTTGAAGTGGTTTAATACAGACGTGTTCTCTTCCCTACTGCCTGAGAAAAGCAGGTGCCTTTTCAGTAATACAACCCAAAATCTTCGTGGAGCTCCACTTCTGCACGCTTTGCTTCACTGTGATCTGTGGCTTCTAACAGTTTATGCATCAGTGAAGCCTATTTTGGGAATTGTTTCTTTGCTTTTTTAAAACAACAACAACAACAAAGGGAATATAGTTTAGAGATAAAATCTTTATTTTCTTTTTTTCTATTCATATTCCTGCCACTTATCACTGTTCCCATCAAGAGAACTTTTAAAAGCTTGTACAAGTACTCCATGTTCACCATTGAAAAATTAGAAAATACAGACTAACAAAAGAAAAAAGTTACCCCCAATCCTATCAATGGCCGCAACCACTGTTAACAATTTGGTTTGTAGCGACGTTCTCTTTGGTATGCATTGCATTTTCTAAAGTCTTTATGGGAGGGCTGTCCACTGTGGACCTATGTAATGACATTTGCTGTTACTATAACCATGGATGGGAAAATTGGTCCTGAGACAAAGTACAGCAGCATCATGAGGAAGCAGTAAGACCACAGTATAATGCCTGCCTAACGTCAAGGAAAAATGGTACCGCTGTGTGTCTCCCATCCTGTGGAGCCACGTGGCTTGTTAGGACGGAAGAGATCCCTGTCTAAGCAGTAAACAGTTTGGCTCAAACAGGTGCAAACTGTGCAATGAAAAACGGACATTATGGGATTACTATAGGATTGCTTATGACATTTTTCCCAGTCCTTCAATACTTTCAAGTGTCTAGCCTCACTAATAATTAAGTAAATGTTAGTTGAAACAACTCAGAGCTGTACTATTACTTATTAAATTGGCAAAAAATTAATTACAATAAAAAAACAATGTTAATGGAGGTATGAGAAAAATACATATATTTATATGTTGCTAGTGACATTTAAATTGTTCCAGTGATTCTGGAGTGCATTCTGCTCAATTATGATGAGAGCAATAAAACATATTTTGCCCTTTTACTCAGTTAAAATCTACATTATGATATATAGATCAAGGAAATATACCAAAAAAGAAAACCATTTATAAAAAATGGTTATAGTTTAAATTATGGGCCATCAGGTCAATCATTGTCAGGAGACTTTCCTTCTATTTTATAATCCTCAGAAATGTACTTTATCTACTTTGAAAAGCTCTTCTAAGTAATGAAGTCTTTGAATGGTGATTAAGTCTACAGCCCTAGGAAAGAGGTCTTTCTTGTTTGAGTGGAAAGATATGATCAGTGACTTTCTGCACAAAATAAGCTGCTTGTGGATTTCCTTTATTCCTGCCAAATTTTCCTGTTACATAAACTGATGTTGATTGGGAAGATAATGGAATCACAGAATTAATAAGGATATTAGAGGGCTTCTTATTTAACCGAGTAGCTGAAAAAGGTACCTTCTCTAAATATACAGGCATATGTCTGGTCATTGTCTGATCAATTTATTACCTCTTGTGGCAATCTGATGGAAGCTTTATATAGAAAATTCTTCCTTATAGTAGAACAAAATCAACCTGCTTGTGACTTCTACTTATTAATTCTACTTTGGCCTTCTGAGTATATATAGAATAAATCTGGTTCCCCTCTGAATCTTTTTTTTTCCCTCCCCAGGCTGAAAAGCCTTAGTTAGCTCTTTCAGACTTGCCTCAGATGTTCAACATATGGTTATTTTTCTCTAGAAGCATACCAATTTGTGATGTTAAAGCTTTGCAGAAAGAAAGAAACATAGAACCCAAGGTGTGGCCTAAATACTACCAAGAAGGCCCAATGGACTTGTTCTTGACACCACATTATATTAAGATCTCGTTAGCTAATTATCCTTGCCATTGACTCATGTCATGTATGTAGACAACTGTTAATATTTTCATTAGTAAAGCAGTTTAGATTCTCCTCCTCTGTCCAAGAGTTGCTTATTTGAATCCAAATGCACTTTTAAAACGTATTCACATATACATATACATACGTGGATATTTACACACATACATGTGTGTATATATGGAATCTTCTTGATGAGGAATACTTTACATAGGGTAACAGGTGCTAATCTGAAGTGTACTGCTCATAGAATTTCTACACACATAAACATCCATTTGGCCATCACCCAGATCAACAAAGAGAATTTTTCTACCACCCCAAAAGGTGGTTTCAGGTTCCCTTGTAGTTAGTATCCCACAAATGTAACCACTATTCTGATCTCTGTCACTGTAGGTTAATTTTGCCTGTTTTGAACTTCATAGAAACATAGTTGGGCAATTGCAATTCTCATGTGTGCGTCTGTGACATTTGTCCATATAGTTGAGTAAGGCAGAAACTCACTCTTTTTTATAACTATGTAGCATTCCATAGTATGAATTATACCACAATGTATTTATTCGTTCAAGTGGCTTTTAAAAATAAAGTGGTAGCTTTATTTTTAAAAGCCACTTGAACGAATAAATACATTGTGGTATAATTCATACTATGGAATGATTCTAGTACATATCTTTTGGAAATGGGCACTCATATCTGGTGGTTATACACTCAGGAGTGGAATTGCTGGGTCATGGCATAAATATATATTTTGCTTGGAACATACTGCAAAATAATGTTTCAAATTGGCTGTACCATTTATGTTCTCACGTGGAAGGTATAGAGTTCTAGTTTTCCATATCTTCTCCAGCAGTGGTTAAGGCCTTTCAATTTTAGCCATTTTAAAGATGTGCGTAGTGTTAATATCTCCTTCGTTTAATTTGCAATTTCCTGATGACTGGTTACTCACATAATTTTCGTGTAAAATTAACTGCCTGGTTTGGTTCTATTGAACTTATTTTGGATCGCTACTTTGTCATCTTATGACTTTGCTCTTCCGTATGACTTCTTGTTACACACTCATTTCTTTAGAATGTCATTTATCCCCAAGCCCCCATGATACAAGGATAAAGACGGAACATGATATCAAGCCCCTTTAAATTGGCATCAGTGTATTGACTGGCATTCTTGGCGCTCAATGATGAAGTCAGCTAACTATATGATTATCAACTCACATTTCACTATGCTTTCAGTAAGATTACCCGGAAATACTGAAATTTAGATCCTTCCATGACTACGGTATTCTTTGGATCTTTCAGTT
Organism: Saimiri boliviensis; assembly: GCF_048565385.1. NCBI lineage: Eukaryota > Metazoa > Chordata > Mammalia > Primates > Cebidae > Saimiri > Saimiri boliviensis. The sequence goes on along the minus strand of NC_133467.1, from coordinate 9,393,603 downwards.
TAGTTCGTTATGCTTTTCCATGTCCCCTTCTAACTAAAATGTGATCTTCATGAGAGCAGGAATATTGCCACTCTGCTGCTTCAACAACGATGCTTGGTGCTTGGGTGGTGAAATTTATCAAATCATTTCGTTTCACTGGGTATTGGTTTCCTCACAGGTAAACAATACCCAATACTCAAAAAATGAGTAAGTTTAAGTTAGAATTCTTTGTGAATTCACATGGCTCCTGTTAATCATTTATTCCTTCTGTATGAGCTCAACAATCACCCTTTTGATAATCTGTTCACACGTTTTTTCTAATCATGTATCATCCATTTCATAAATGTAAGACAGCATTTGCAGATTCTTGCTTGAAATAAAAGTATGGTTCGATTCTTTTTTTATTTCATTGAATTGCTATGTTTAAAACTGATTTTCTTTTTTATAAATGGAATTCTGAAAGATTTTAAGATAGCTTGCTAGTTAGCTGAATTTTACAAGTACTTTCCTTGGAGGAGGGGAATTGCAAAGCCTTTTACAATGCAAATAATCATTTATTATCTCCAACTTTAATGTTTTACTTTTGCAGGTGGGAAGAATGATAGAGAATTGGGTGGTGAGAAGGATTTTATAAAAGGAGATAATTTAAAACTACAAACTACTGTAGATCATTTAATAAAATTACCTTGGTCTGTTAAATAAGACCTCAGTGAACTTGAAGAGATAGGAAATAAGGAAGCAACTTTTTTTTTTTTTTAAAGAGACAGGGTCTTATTAAGTTGTCCAGGATGGAGTGTAGTGGCTATTCACAGGCATAGACAGTGGCCTCAAACTCCTGGCCTCAAGGGATCCTCCCACCTCAACCTTCTGAGTAGCTGAGACTTTTAAAGTATCTTAGGCATTAATACAATCTGGTCTAGCCCTGAGAAGTCTGGAAGTAAATAACCAAACTGCATTATGGCTAAGGTTGCTTGGTTATATTGCTATGTGACTTAAACATGAAAAGTAAAGATTTTATGGAATATAACTAATTAACTAGAACAGCTGCTGTCCTAATTGACTGAGGAGTGTTTTTTTTGGTTACTGTGAACCCCAAATTAGCCTTCTTTCTTTTTTTTTTTTTTTTTTTTTTTTTTTAGACAGGGTCTTACTCTCTCACCCAGTCTAGAGTGCAGTGTCCTGATCTCAGTTCACCGCAACCTCTGCCTCTCAGGCTCAAGCGATTCTCTTGCCTCAGCTATCTGAGTAGCTGTGATTACAGGCACACACTACTACCACCCAGCTAATTTTTGCATTTTTAGTAGAAACGGGGTTTTACTATGTTGCCAGGCTGGTCTTGAACTCCTGACCTCAAATGATCTACCCACGTTGGCCTGACACAGTGCTGGGATTATAGGTATGAGCCACCTCGCCTGGCCTAGCCTTCTCTTTTATGCTTCTCATTAAATAGGATTTTTGAATCTAAGAGAAAACTTAGAGCTCATCTAGTTCAACGTTTTAAATTTGCCTGTGAGGAAGCCAATACCCAGTGAAATGAAATGATTTGATAAATTTCACCACCCAAGCACCAAGCATTGTTATTGAAGCAGCAGAGTGGCAATATTCCTGCTCTCATGAAGATCACATTTTAGTTAGAAGGGGACATGGAAAAAGCATAATACAAACGCTTGAAGGACAAAGTACTAGATTTAGACGGTGCTAAATGTTAGGGAGACTGGAATACATTCTATTTAGTGACCAGTTCTCTTCCTGCTTTACTGAAAGGCTTCCTGGGTGACTGTTCCAAAATCATTGAGGAACTAAATGACATAGTACTTCATGGAAAAAATGTTAATTTCTTTTCTTTCAGGCAACTTATACCCGTTGTCCTTTAAGCAGTTACAAATTCAGGTAACTATTTCCAGAATGAAGACATATTTAAATAAAAAATATGCTCCAGAAGATCAAAAAGTCTAGCTGTGCTGCCTAGGGCAAATGAATCACGTATTTCCATATTTGAAACTATTTGTTCAGATGTATTGATTACAGAGAATCTTTTCTTCTCAGAGGGGCTTGATGATATTAATTAGAGTATGTGACTAATCTGGTGAATATTTCTACAGCTTTTATAAGGAAGATTGAAGAGGTGTTCTCAGAGGCCTGCATTTTGATCCGAGTTTTGTCATTGAAGCTCTCTCAGTGGATGCATCATCTAATTTGGTTGCGCTTCAGCTTACAGGCAAAACATTCGACATCAAGCTCTGTGTTAGATTTGTGGGAGATTTAAAAAAATGTCTGAGTTAGGACCCTAGCCCTCAGAAATCCCATATTTTAACTAAGAGAAGAGACCACAGTAGGTGGTGGTAAGAATGCTGAGCTCAGGCTACAGAAAATAGGCTTGATGGCTGTCCAGAGGAGGGAGGAACACCTTTCTGCGGAGTTGGGAGGGTTTTTATTGAGGAGGTGTGAGTTGGGCTGGACTCCGGAGGATGCACGTGCTGGAGAAGGGAGTGGTGTAATTGTAGCAGTACTTGTGGAAGATTTTCCAAATAAAGCTTCTGTAGGGACCAGGGTCAGAGGTCTCTAGAGTTTCCCAGTCACATCAATCTGAAGTTGGTTGGTGACCGATGCAACTGAGCAGCTGGCTGAGGTGAGGGTGGTGGGGTGAACTGCAGAGGACGAGGAAGATGACTCTGCAACCTGGGTCTGGGTGGCAGATGGCTTCATTCATAGGATGGAGGAAGTCTGAGGAGAGAGCTGGTTGGAGGCCAGGTGATCATTGTTTTAGATATACCAAGTTGTTGCAGCAAATCTCACTCAAAATGTCCATCGGTGGAAGTGCAGGTCTAGGGGCTAAGAGAGAAGTCATGGTAGAGATGGGGCATGGTCTCTGAGCCCTGGCTGGTGAGAGAAGAGGGCGTGAGAAATCTGAGATGAAACATGGACCATGAGCTACTGGCGCCTTCCGCTGGGTCACTTTTTAGTTCACCTCCCAGTGGAAGTGATCCTTTGGCAGCTGAAGGAAGCTGACAGATACTGACACAGTGCTCATCACACTCAGGACTTGGTGCTGACCGTGAGCAGGATGATCTCTCAGTACCCACATATATACCTAGAAATCACACGTGCTTTGTGATCCGGACCAGGGCGCATTTTAACATGAAATGAGGGTACTATTGATAACTGTGCCAGGGCAGCATGCTAACCAGGACCGTCCAGGAGCTTGGGCAGTTCATCTGTAGTAACAGGAGCACATGTCAGTTAAGTGGATGTAAGGGCTGATATGAAGAGCTGCATGTCTTGTATAGAATTTTCAAGAAGACTTGCCAAAATCTAGTATATTAACATGAGTTCGGTACTTTCGGTGTGTCAGACATTGGAAGTCTGGGGTCTTATCTCAGTTCCTTGAGAATTTCCTACAAGTTACTTCTCTGAACTTTAGTTTCTTCATCTGAAGGGGGTGGGGGAGAGGGAGAGAGGAAGAGAGAGAAATATCAGCTTTTCTTTTTTCTTCTTCTTTTTTTTTTTTTTTTTTTTTTTTGGTGAGGGGAGTTTACTTCTTCCCAATTTCATGCTTCCCTCATTCTGCTTCTTTAAATTGTGTGCTCCCTCAGTTTTTGAGTTTCCCTTGTCTAGAAGGTAAAGTTAAATAACTTTTGAAAAATGTCCTTTCTGTTCAGTGGCATTGCATTTTTGTTACTGCTAAATGATACCTCGCATTGGAGTATTTTTACAGTTCATAAGCATTCCTATAAGTTATAAGAATCATGTTGATGGGCAGGAAAATAGCAATTTAATGTTTTACATAGGACAATTTGGGGGCCCAGAGAGGTTAAGTGACTAGCCCAAGGTCACACAGTAAGTGGTAGACCTGGGTTAAAAATCAAGGTTTTCCTCTAATCCTAAGGTGTCTGCTTTTCACTATGTTAAATTGCAATGTTAAAATGGAGGCTTACACTTGAATATTAAATATGAAGGAACAAAACAAAGAAAATATTCAAAATATATTCTGCAATTCTCCTTGTTAAAAAATAAATGATTTTTATTATATAAGTAATAGAGGAGCATATTCTTATTTTAAAGTATTCTGATACTACAGACACAGCAAGTTCCCAGTCTTGCCACCCTTACTATGATCAAACTACCCTGTGATACATAATTTCCTCTTTAAAAAAGTAGTCTTTTGTGTTGTAGAAAAGTAATATGTGGTTATTAAAACAGTAAAGAGAAGAATCAAAGTCAAGAATGCATTATCATCCTACACGGAGATAAATTAATATTTTAGTATGTTTTCTACAATCTGTAGCCCTTTACATGTGCATATATTTATAATTGTCCATATTTTATGTAATTGAGATTGTAATGCATACACAATTGGCTTTTTAAAAAGTGAACGTCTTGAACATTTTCCCATGCTGTTAGCAATTTTACAGAAAAATAGTGTTTCAATAGCAGCATATTTCTTTAGTTAGAGGTAGTCTCATAATTTAGTTAATCATTTACTTATTATTAGAAATTTTCAATGTTTTTGTAATTGTAAATAATGCTGAGGTAAGTTATCTCTTTTATAAAGTGAGAATGTTTCTTATTCTAATTTTATGCATTTTCCTTTATTGATCCTATTGAGTGTTTCTGTAGGAAAAGAGACCAGGTACCATGGTAATTATTAAATCTCATCATCAGGATAAGCGTCTCGCATCTACTGAGCCATTTATGTCAGAGGAATAATGACGGGGACAATAATAATGAGCGTGCGTCTTTGGCTACTTATTAATGCCATCTGCTCAGTAAAACATTAATGAGCTTACACTTTTGACCTGTGAAAGTGCTTTTAATTACAGTTCTTTTCTTTGCCTCTTTGCTTTTTGATTCTACCAGACTGCTGGATCCTTTGAACATACTGTCCATTCTTTGTAGTAGCAAATGAGCTCTCCGGCTTTGAGCTGTTTTGAACATGACGGTAGAAAAGCAGTGATTAAAACCAAATATCTCTCTAAGCTGTGGATGTAGTGCTGAACATAAGATGAATGTTGTAGAGCTTAAAAGTTCCCATTATCTACTTGATTAAGAGACAATTCACAAAAACTTTGAACAATAACCTTGCTCAAAGACTACAGATAAAAAGAAAAACACAAATACTCAGTAACTTCAATATTAAAGAAATCAAGGTAGCTACTAATTTAAGATAGCCTTTTTAAAACCTATGACACTAATGAATAATTTTAAGTGGAATATTCAGTTGAGTCAGGGATACAGAGAAATAAGCATTCATTAAAAGCTTATTAGCTAATGAAGATGTAAACTGATTACGTTTGGCCAATTGGGAAGTAAACATTAATGCCTTAGAATCTGCCTTCTCTTCGAGGCAGTTTTAGTGCTTACCAAAATGTATCCTAAAGTAATGATGACTACTGTAGGATTCTGATAAAGGTTTGTTACAAAAATGTCCATTTATTTTATTGATGTCCTATACTAAGAAATAAGTAGAAGCAGCTTCAATGTTAATTTGTTCAGTTAATAATTATTTATTGAGAGCTGCTATATGTCAAATTCCATCATACCTCAGACTTGGGTATAGCAGTCAACAAGGTATGGTTTCCTCCTACCAAATACATATAGTCCAGCGGGGTACATCCATTATTGGAATTCTGGGCATCCGTGAAAGATGAAGTCACACACTTCTTACAGCCAACGTGGAGTAACAGAGTTTGGATTTACGATACTGCCTGAAACAGCGAAGTACGGAGAAATGATACAGATGAATGGTTTCAGGTGTTGGACAACAGGCAGTACAAGACTGTGATCTTTGAGAGAAAGAAAATAAGACGAGTGCTAAGACTGAACTAGATTCTTATCTGCAAGAGGTTCGATGGTGAGGGTAGTGGTGGTCTCTGGTCATCTTGCTGAGGTGAAGCGATGGAGACCAGAGTCTCGGGAAGTCATGGCTTCTAGAATTTTCAGAGCAGAGTACTAAAGAAGAAGGACTCTACAAAGAGAGAACTTCAGAGATCTCTGGAGGGACCCCCTGAGCGTTTAAGTACTGATCAGTGCACACGTGAGAGACAACCACCTGGTGCTGGGGAAATAACTGCAAGAAGGAGGAGGCCGAGGCAGGGCAGCACCTGGGTCCCACAGGCTGGGGAATATCCTAGTTTCTTAGGTCTTTTGGCGAGCGCTCCTGTAGGCCGTAGGTATCCTTACAAGCTGGAGCCAGTAGGAGAGTTATATACCTTTCTCCAAACCTTACGTCCATTCCTTCGATCCCATTCTTCCCAAATATCTGAATATCTGACCAAACCATTGGCACACTCCTGTGAACTTGTATAGATGTAACCTCAAGCCATTGCTATTTACAAGCAAATTGGACAAAAAGCTCTCAAGTTGCTACTCACAGGGAGGTTTCTCTTTTTCACAGTCCCCCAGAAGCATGCGTAAATGGTGTGAAACATTTCAGCAAACCTTCGGATGCTGCCGGAATATCACACAGAGCCTTCTCTAGATGCTGTTTAAGACTTTTTTAAAAAAAAATTGTAGTCGATGATTCATAGACCATTCTCTTGAAGTCGTAAGTGAGCTGAGGAGGGTTAGCATTAGGTCAGAAGTAGACATGCCAGAAGTATGAACCACTTGCTCATGAAACTTACGCTTTCAGAATAAGCATAGGTTTGTGTTTGTGCTTTGGCCTGTAGAAAAACACCTCCATTAGATGATAACATGCTACAAGGTGTACTCGGTTAGTGGTGAGGCACCTGAGATAACCCATTCACAGTGGTCGGCTGGTGTCAGTTAGTGGTGAGGGACCTGAGATAACCCATTCACAGTGGTCAGCTGGTGTCAGTGGTGAGGCACCTGAGATAACCCTTCACAGTGGTCGGCTGGTGTCAGTTAGTGGTGAGACACCTGAGATAACCCATTCACAATGGCCAGCTGGTGTCCCATGATCTGGTTATTAGTCTCTGTCAGAGTCCAGTAGCAAGGTGTTACTGACAAGAATAATTACTTGCTGAAAAGGGCATGGCTTCCATCCAAAGCTCTAGGGGATGTCACATGACCTGCCATGAACTCTATTTAGCATATTGTTTCATTTGATATTTTAAGTACTGTCTGTCCTGATGGGTCAGAAAGGTTAAGTGGCAGAGCTGCTGGAGCTATGGTTCAAACCAGACAGAAAGCCCTCGATTGATTAGAGGCAGCCTATTCAGAGTTAGGCTTTTTTTAGGTCATCCAATAAACAGACTGGAGCAGCCAGCACATACATAGGAATGTTGCCTCCCAAATCCAAAGAGATCCGTAAAATGGTTGGCTTCTTTTTCAGTGAGAGAAGGTGCAAAGTGAGCAACTCTAACCTTTTTCTGAGGATGCTACCTCAGCTTGTCCCAGAGCATTGAGTTCCCAGAAACTGAAGTTACTAATCATAATATTATCTTATAATTATGTTTCTTCTTTTTATATACACTGCATTACCAAAACATCTAGAATAATATACTTCTTGATGTCATATGAGGGATCAGTGAGATAAGAGATGGTGTTATCCAGGGATACATGGACTACATTTTAGCACAGAGCCGGCAGGTTGACATAAGCGAGAAAGATGATGAAGATGTATTGACCCCCCTCCCAGAAGGGATTTTGGTGTCTGCATACTGATAAAAAGAAAAAGAAGCATTTTCCTGATGAATCACTATGTATCAGGAACTAGGGACCATTTTGGTTTACTTAAGCAAAGTGACTATATCTAGAATAGCAGGTACAATTAGAGTGTCGCTTGATTAAATTTATAACCATCCACTTGTATCCTGTAAGTTCCATCTGCCTGCTACACTGATCAAAGAGATAAAGGAAACCAGGATGCCAGATGCACCACCCCTGCATTTACAAGTCTTTGATGGTGGAAGTAGTGTTTGTCTTAGAAGCAGGACTTCAAAGAGTTTTTACTTGTCCATTTCTATGGCAAGACACCACAGTTCGGGAAACTAATGTGCAGATTCTGACAAATTCTAGGTATACCTATTTCAACGGTGCACTCAGGCCTGGTGACACAAAGATATGATAGGTTTTGGGTCACCCTAGGCATATGAGTAGGTGAACTTGTCTGGTACTGTAATCCTTAACTGTGAATGGTGTACCACAGGATGGGGCTCCAGGAACTAGCATGGTGTAGAGCCAGTCTCAAGAAAGACTCAAAGGACTGACTACTCCCATTTCTCCAGTGCATAGCTGTCATGGCAAATGGCCATAGTTCCCAAAGTTTCCATAGGGAAAGCTAGCAGGAGGATGGACTGTACTTGCTTTCATGTCACTGTAAGTTTCTTCCTCAAAAGTGCCTTTCCTTTATTTCCTATGAAATGATTCAGTTCAGAGAAGTAGATAGGAGAGTGGCTTCCTATTAGAGTGACTCAAATCAGCCCTTTGTTTCCCAGACCTAGAGTTTTTTAGTCATAGAAATCAAATAGAACCTTAATGGATGATCACTATTTCAATCTTGGGAGCCTCCTGATGCCCAAAATGCTAGGATTATAAGCATGAGCCACCACACCGAGCCAAGGGTTCCTGAAAGTAGAAGAGGAAGGGCAGAAGTCAGAGGAAGATGTGGCAGTGGAAGAATGGTAAGAGATGCAACATTACTGGTTTTGAATACGGAGGAAAGAGACTGCTCACATATGTGAAAGGAAAGGAAATGAATTCTTCTCTAGATCCTCCAGAAAGAAACACAGCCCTACTGACACCTTGATTTTAGGACTCTGACTTGTACAACTATGAGGATGTTTGTGTTCTTTGAAACAATTCCTTTTATTTTTTGTAGAGACAGAGTCTCACTAACTTGCCCAGTCTGGTTTCAAACTCCTGAGCTCAAGTGATCCTCCCATTTTGGCCTCTCAAAGTGCTAGGATTACAGGTGTGAGCCACCACGCCCCACCGAGTTCTTTATAGCCACAAAATTTGTGTTGATTTGTCACCACAGCAGCAATAAAAAACTCAAGCAGGTTCTGAAACATGCAAGCACAAGGACTAAATGACTATATTTTAAGTAGAAGAGTTGCTGAAACAATGTCTGATGCTCAGTGTCCAGTGTTGGCACCGGCAGGACAAGCAGCACCACCGTGTTCTACAGACGCCACTGGCCTGCAGCCTTATCGTGGCTTGCCCTGCCGATGCCAATACTGGACGCTGGGCATTAAACACTATTGCTAGAAGCGCATCTTCTCTTGGTTCTTTCTGGAAAATGGATGTAGATGCTATCAGATAGCACCCTCTCCAAAAAGTGATTTTGTGCAGTCTCCGCTTCTATCAAAACCTAGAGTCTCTATGTCTGATTGCGTTGGCTTGAGGTTTCTGCTTGCACAATAGCCACAAGGGAGTTGGAAAGGGAGGTTTGCCTTCTCTAATGGGAGTCATTCTCTGCCTTTAAGGTGGTGAATTCCTGAAACCTGATGGTGGTTTAGATTCTGGGTTACTGAGAAGAATAACTGTCTACCACAATGCTTACAGTCCTAAAAGAGGAGAGATTCTTTCTTTCTTCCGGGATTGGTCTGTTTCAGTCTCTGAAAAGGATGCTGATTGGTCTTGCTTGGGCCCTTTGCTGGCCCTGTAACCAATTACTGCTTACGGTTAGTAGGGTTCACTGGCTGGTTTGGGTGGGGATCCTCGATTGATAGCTCTTTATGAAAAAGTGCAGATAAGCAGAAGTGGTCCTGCTATCAGAACCATTAGACTGTGGGTCTAGTTATGGATAGACCCATGGATGTATAGTCAGGTGTCACTTAACAGTGGGGATATGTTCTGAGAAAGGTGTCATTAGGGGATTTTGTTATTATGTTAACATCATAGAGTGTCCTTACACAAACCTAGGTAGTGTTCTAGATGCACTACTGTACACCTAGGGCATACAGTATGGCTTATCACCGGTAGGCTGCAAACCCATACAGCATATTCCAGTACTGAATGCCGTAGGCAATTGTAACACTATGGTAAATATTTGTGTACCTAAACGATCTAAACATCAAACAGGTAATGCTCTGTGACAGTACACTACCATGGCTACGACGTCACTAGGCCTTAAGAATTTTTCAGTTCCATTATAATTTTAAAAGACCGCATTCATATGCATGGCCCATCATTGACTGAAAAGGGGTCATGCAGCACATGACTGTATTAAATCCCACATAGGCTGCTTCCTAGTTTGCAGTCAATTTTATTCGAATATAGCTTTAGCCCAGGTGCAGTGGCTCATGCCTGTGGTCCCAGAACTTTGGGAGGGTAAAGTGGGAGAATTGCTTGAGCTCAGGAGTTCGAGACCAGCCTGGGCAACATGGTGAAACCCTATCTCTAAAAACTAAATAAATAGATAATTTAAAAGTTATCCCGCCATAGTGCCATGCTCCGATGGTGCCACCTACTTGGGAGGCCGAGGTGGGAGAATCTCCTGAGCCCAGGCTGTTGAGGCTGTAGTGAGCCATGATCATGCCACTGCACTCCAGCATGGGTGACAGAGACCCTGTCTCAAAAACAACAACAACAACAAACAAACAAAAAAAACAAAAACAAAAGCAAGAAAAAAAAAATACAGCTTTAGTTTACCAGAGGAGTGAAGCGTACTGGTTCTGGTGCCAGATTGCCTAGCGTGTGTCCAGGTCGTGTCACTTACTAGCTGTGGATTTTGTCTTTCAATTTCTTCATTTGTAAAATAGGTATGAAAATAGTACCTATCGATGGTAGATTAGATAACGAAAATGTGGTACATACACATCATAGAAGACACAACCACAAAAGAGTGAAATCGTGTCCTTTTAGCAATATGGATGGAGCAGCAAGCAAACTAACAGAAGAACAGAAAACCAAATACTGTATGTTCTTACTTGTAAGTGGGAGCTAAACACTGAGCATGCGTGGTTATCAACATGGGAACAGTAGACACCGTGGTCTACTAGAGGTGCGAATTGAAAAACTACCTATTGGGTATTATGCTCACTTCCTGGTTGCAATATACCCTTGTAACAAAGCTGCAGATGTACTCTCCACATCTAAAATAAAATCTGACATTACAAAAAAAGAAATTCAGGTTAAAAAAATAGTGTCTGCTTCATAGAATAGTTGTGATTAATACATGAGTTTATGACCATAATGAATTTAGTATAGTGTCTGGTACATAATACATCATTATTTTTCCATTTATTTAATTTTTATTGTTTTAGCCCTTTGCATATATCAGTTTGATAAAATTTTAATTTAAAAGGTGAGAAATTAGACCTATTAAACGTAAATTGCTTTTTCCAGACTCTAGCTGGAATGGGATATGAGATATAAGAGCTGTGGTTTCTTTGGTTGCTGTTTTTTTTTTGTTTTTGTTTTTTCATTTCAGTAGGTTTTTAGGGAATAGGTGGTGTTTGGTTACATGAATAAGCTTTTTAGTAGTGATTGCTGAGATTTTGATGCACCCATTACCTGAGCAGTGTACACTGTACCCACTGTGTAGTTTTTTATCCCGCACCCCCAACCCTTTTCCCCCAAGACCCCAAACTCCATTGTATCATTCCTCTGCCTTTGCATCCTCATAGCTTAGCTCCCACTTACGAGTGAGAACATACAATGTTTGGTTTTTTATTTCTGAGTTACTTCTCTTAGAATAATGGTCTCCAGTTCCGTCCAGGTTGCTGCAAATGCCATTATTTCATTCCTTTTTATGGCTGAGTAGTATTCCATATATATGTGTGTGTGTGTGTGTGTGTGTATATATATATATATATATATATATATATATATATATATATATATGTATGTATGTATATGCACCCCCCCACACACATTTTCTTTATGCACTTGTTGATTGATAGGCATTTGGGCTGGTTCCATGCTTTTGCAATTATAAATTGTGCTGCTAAAAACAAGTGTGTGCAAGTATCTTTTTTGTATAATGACTTCTTTTCCTCTGGGTACATGCCCAGTAGTGGGATTGCTGGATCAAATGGTAGTTCTACTTTTAGTTCTTTAAGAAATCCCCGCACTGTTTTCCGTAGCGGTTGTGCAAGTTTATATTCCCAAGAGCAGTGTAGAAGTGTTCCTTTTTCACCACATCCACGCCAACGTCTAGTATTTTTTGATTTTTTGATTATGGTCATTTTTGCAGGAGTAAGGTGGTATCACATTGTGGTTTTGATTTGCATTTCCCTGATCATTACTGCCACTGAGCATTTTTTTCATATGTTGGCCACTTATGTATCTTCTTTTGAGAATTGCTATTCATGTCTTTAGTCCACTTTTTGATGGGATTGTTTATTATTTTCTTACTAATTTTTTTGAGTTCCTTGTAGATTCTGGATATTAGTCCTTTGTCAGATGTATAGATTGTGAAGATGTCCTCCTACTCTGTGGGTTGTCTGTTTACTCTGCTGATTATTTTTTTGGCTGTGCAGAAGATTTTTAGTTTAATTACGTCTCATGTATTTATCTTTGATTCTGTTGCATTTGTTTTTGGGTTCTTGGTCATGAAGTCTTCGGCTAAGCCAATGTCTAGAAGGGTTTTTCTGATGTTATCTTCTAGAATTTTAATGGTTACATGTCTTAGATTTAAGTCCTTGATCCATCTGGGTTGATTTTTGTATAAGGAGAGAGATGAGGATCCAGTTTCATTCTTCTACATGTGGTTTGACATGGCTTGCCAATTATCCCAGAACCATTTGTTGAATAGGGTGTCCTTTCCCCACTTCATGTTTTTGTTTACTATGTTGAAGATCAGTTGGCTTTAAGTACTTGACCTTATTTCTGTGTGCTCTATTCTGCTCCATTGGTCTATGTACTTTTTTTTTATACTAGTACCATGCTGTTTTGGTGACTATAGCCTAATAATATAGTTTGAAGTTAGGTAATGTGATCCGTCCAGATTTGTTCTTTTTGCTTAGTCTTGCTTTGGCTATTCAGGCTCTTTTTTGGTTCCATATGAGATTTCGAATTGTTTTTTCTAGTTCTGTGAAGTGTGATGGTGGTATTTTGTTGAGCATTGCATTGAATTTGTGGAGTGCTTTTGGCAGTATGCTCATTTTCAAAATATTGATTCTGCCCATTTATGAGCATGGATATGTTTCCATTTGTGTCGTCTGTGATTTCTTTCAGCAGTGTTTTGTAGTTTTCCTTGTAGAGGTCTTTCACCACCTTGGTTAGGAATATTCCTAAGTATTTTGTTTATTTATTTATTTTTGCAGCTATTGTAAAAGCGGTTGAATTCTTAATTTGATTCTTGGCTTGGTTGCTATTTGTATATAGCAGAGTTACTGATTTGTGTATATTAATTGTGTCTCCTAAAACATTGCTGGATTCATTTATCAGTGCTAGGAGCTTTTTGGAGGAGTTTTTAGGGTTTCTAGGTTTATGATCATATCATTGTCAAACCGCGACAGTTTGACTTCCTCTTTACCATTTTGGATGTCCTTTATTTCTCTCTCTCGTCTGATTGCTCTGGCTGGGACTTCCAGTACCATGTTGAATAAAAGTGATGAGAGTGGGCATCCTTGTCTAGTTCCAGTTCCCAGGGGAAATGCTTTCAACTTTCCCCCATTCAGTATTATGTTGGCTGTGCATTTGTCATAGATGGCTTTTATTGTGTTGTTTTGTCCCTTCTATGCCAATTTTGCTGAGGGTTTTAATCATAAAGGTTGCTTAATTTTGTCAAATGTTTTTTCTGCATCTGTTGAGATGATCGTGTGATTTTTGTTTTTACATCTGTCTATGTGGTATATGGCATTTATTGAGTTGTGTATGTTAAACTAGCCCTACATCCCCAGTATGAAACCCACTTGATCACATGGATTATCTCTTTGATATGCAGTTGGATTCGGTTAGCTGGTATTTTGTCAAAGATTTTTACATCTATATTCATCAGGGATATTGGTCTGTAGTTTTTGTTGTTGTTGTTATGTCCTTTCATGATTTTGGTATTAGGGTGATACTGGCTTTATAGAATGATTTAGGGAGGAGTCCCTCTTTATCTTGTGGAATAGGGTCAATAGGATTCGTACCAATTCTTCTTTGAATGTCTGGTAGAATTCAGCTGTGAATCCGTCTGGTCCTGGACTTTTTTTGTTGGCATTTAAAAAACGTTACCATTTCAGTTTCGCTGCTTGTTACTGGTCTTTTCAGAGTTTCTATTTCTTCCTAGTTTAATCCTGGAGGGTTGCATATTTCCAGAAATTTATCCGTCTCCTCTAAGTTCTCTAGTTTATGCATGCGAAGGTATTCATAGTAGCCTTGAATAATCCCTTGTGTTTCTGTGAAATAGAAAACATCCATTGTAATATCTCCTGTTTTCTTTCTAATTGGGCTTATTTGGATTTTCTCTCTTCTTCTCGTGGTTAATCTTGGTAGTTGTCTATCAATTTTGTTTATCATTTCAAAGAGCCAGCTTTAAAAAAAAAAAAAAGCTTTTGTATTTTTTTTTTGTTTGTCTGATTCCATTTCATTTAGTTCTCCACTGATCTTTGTTACTTCTTTTCTTCTGCTGGGTTTGGGTTTGGTTTGTTCTTGTTTCTCTGCTTCCTTGAGGCATGACCTTAGATTGTATATTTGTGATCTTTCAGATTTTTTGATAGGCATTTAAGGCTATCAACTTTCCTCTTAGCTTCACCTTTGCTAAATTCCAGAGGTTTGGATTGGTTGTGTCATTATTATCATTCAGTCCAAAGAATTTTTAAATTTCCATCTTTATTTCCTTGCTGACCCAATAGTCGTTCAGGAGCAGTTTATTTAATTTCCATGTGTTTGCATGGATTTTATTCCACTGTTGTCTGAGTACTTGATGTAATTTCGATTTTCTTAAATTTATTGAGACTTGTTTTGTGGCCTATTATATGGTCTATCTTGGAGAATGTTCCATGTGCTGATGAATAGAATGCCCAATATTCTGCAGTTGTTGGGTAGGGTGTTCTGTAAATATCTGTTAAGTTCGTTTTTTCTAGGGTGTAGTTTAAGTCTATTGTTTCTTTGCTGACTTTCTGTCTTGATGCCCTCTCTAGTGCTGTCAGTAGCATATTGAAGTCCCCCACTATGATTGTGTTGCCGTCTATCGCACTTCTTAGGTCTAATAGTAATGGTTTTATACATTTGGAAGCTCCAGTGTTAGGTGTATATGAATTTAGGATTGTGATATTTTCCTGTTGAACTAGCCCTTTTATCATTATGTAATGTCCCTCTTTGTCTTTTTAAACTGCTGTTGCTTTAATATTTGTTTTGTCTGATATAAATTAGGAAATTTTCATCCCTTCTCAACAAAATCTGGTTGTCAAAACTAAAAATGGAACTAGCAAATATTATATGCAAGTTAAAACTGAATGATAACTTGATTTTTTCTTTATCTGTTCCCTAAAAGTGTTAGATGCGCTTGCCTTTACTAGATGGGGGGTAGCAAGACATGTCTACTAGCTTAATATTTTCAGAATATTATCTCTTTTCCTTCAGCTCTGTAGCAGGTATTTGACAAATGACAGCTAGTGTTGTTATTTTATATATATACTTGTTCACGTGAAACCAATAGATTAGGCTTAACTATATGCATCAGCATTAAAGCTTCTTAACAACATGCCAGAGCCTTGTTTTATTCATTCATTCTTTTATCCATTCATTCACTCAACAAATACATATTGATAGCCTACTATATGCTAGGAATTATTCTAGTGTCCCTAACTCCTTCTTTAGAGTTGGGCCAAATTGGTGACACTGCTTTTCAGAGTGACATTTTCTGCAAAGCACCCCAGGTTCTTTGGTAACTAAACTGGATACAGTTCAAGATGGGCCAGCTACACACCAACTCCTCCTGTTAACAAATAGTTTTCAATGTAATGTCTTAGTTGAATGAGTTAAATTGCTTCCTCTACCCTAACACCCAGTATTAGCTAAGAAAGGAAGGGAATAATCAGGTTGTTGGGTGCAGCACTGCACATCTTTTTCTTTGACAAAATCTAGGCCAGCCCTGTTGGCAGGTTCATGTATCTCCTGTTAAGTTTCCTTCTATTTCTTGCCCAATGGTAGCCGTCAGCTCTGACATTGGCAGTGGCAGCAAAGTCAGGGTCAATGGCAGTGACAAATTATACTGAATCCAAGGAGAGATGCCACTTACCTCACTGATTTATGGAATT
This sequence comes from Saimiri boliviensis, assembly GCF_048565385.1. Classification (NCBI taxonomy): domain Eukaryota; kingdom Metazoa; phylum Chordata; class Mammalia; order Primates; family Cebidae; genus Saimiri; species Saimiri boliviensis. The sequence continues at coordinate 9,377,524 of NC_133467.1, read as the reverse complement.
GAATGTCATTGGTAGTATTAGTGTCTGTCTGTTACTGGGGAGAAAAGGTATTGTTCCAAGTAGCAGCATCCTAACTATATTTTTTCAATTCTTTGTTTTTGATCTTTATGTAAATCATGGTATGACTAGACTGTAAAGAGTTAGTGATTAGAACATTGAGAAAACAGGCAGTTAGAAACACCTTTGATAACAAGGTGTGTGTGTGTGTGTGTGTGTGTGTGTGTGTGTGTGTGTAGATATCTATCCCAGCTAGTTAGTAATATGGAAGCCTCATATAGACTTATGTAACTTATATAATTTAATTTTATCAGTTCTCAGTAATGATAAAAATATAACCAATTTTTCAGAGATTACATGACTTTTTTTTTTATATGTGTGAAGGAGATTTAAAGTATTTCACTATGTGTGAAATGACAATTTTTCATGTGCAAAAGCAGCTTTTAGAAAGATGGCAATAAATATGTCAAGATAAAACTGAAGATGCTTGCCTATGCAGAAAAATGTCATATAGAACCAGATTGGCTTGTAAATATAGAATTTTCTTCCTATAGTTCTTACGAACCTATTGAAATCACTTTTTTTTCCTATGTGCTAAGATAAACTGACATAGGTAGCTCATCAGTTGTGACGTGTCTACTATGAGGACTGTTTTCTTGGAACATCATCTCAAGTTATCTACTTCTGGGACTGTTAATACCTGAGAGATTCTTTGTAATCAAGAACTGAGACACTTTCCAATTTTTGAGCTGATTCTTTATGCAGAGTTTACGATCCTAAAAAGCTGTTTTAAACTATATATTTGCAAATCTAATCATATTTTCAGTGTACTGAGGGATCATCTTATTCAGAGGAATTCCCAAGCAAGTGTCTTAAGTAAAAATCATCTTTCTATTCACAGCCCAATGTAGTTATTTTATTTTTCTTAAAAGCAATACATGGTTGGGCACAATGGCTCACGCCTGTAATCCCAGCACTTTGGAGGCCGAGGCAGGCGGATCACCTTAGATCAGGAGTTCGAGACCAGACTGACTAACATGGCAAAATCCTGTCTCCACTAAAAATACAAAAATTAGCTGGGTGTGGTGGCAGGTGCCTGTAATCCCAGCTATTCGGGAGGCTGAGGTAGGAGAATCACTTGAGCCTGGGAGGTGGAGGTTGCGGTGAGCCGAGATTGTGCCATTGCACTTCAGCCTGGGCAACAAGAGTGAAACTCCATCTCAAAAAAAAAAAAAAAAAAAAGTAGCACATATCTGCTTTATATTTCACATCAGATAAAGTATTTGAAAATGCTAGTTTTTTTTTAATTAATGTGCAAAGTGCCCAGATCTGAACTGTACAGTTTGATAGGTCTTGACAAATATATGTGCCTGTGTGATCTACATCTCAATAAAGACATAGAATATTCCCATCAATCTGTAAAGATTCCTTATGTGACTATCCAGTCAATTCCGTCCACACCTCCCAACTGATGTTCTTATTTCTATTACTATAGTTATTGATACTATTCTTGAACTGGCTATAAATGGAATATCTTTTGCACCTGGATTCTTTTGCTCAACAGTGTTTTTGAGATCTTTGAGGTTCATTCAGATTTTTATGGGTATCATTATTTCTTTCTTGTTACTGTGCAGTATCTCATTATATGATTATATTACAATTTACTTAACCATTTTCTTATTGATGGAAATTTTGATTGTTTTCAATTTTTAGATATCATAAATCTGCTATGAACATTCTTATTAAAAGTTTTGTGTTTTCATTTGTCCTGGGTAAATTTCTAGGAGTGGAAATATTAAATGAGTAGGGATATATATATGTTTATAAAGAACCAAAAAATGGTTTCCCAAAGTGGTTGCTGCATTTTCCCCGCCTACCAGTGATATATGAATGTTCCAGTGGTTTCACATTCTTGCCGATATTCCTATTGTTACTTTCAACGTCATCAGATAAAGGTGTCACAAATATTTTGTTTGTGGATTATTCATGTTCTTAATTTGTTTTTGATGAACAATAGTTTTTAATTTAATTGAAGTCTGACTCGATAATTTTTCATTTTTTAAAATCTTGTCTACAATGTCTTTGCCTGTTTTCTTCTAGAAGCTTTATAGTTTTCACTTTTATGATCAATCTCTTTTTGTATGGTGTGAGAAACAAGTTCAGGGCTATTTTTTTGCCCATATGAATATCCAGTTTTCCTAGCACCATTTCCCCCCATTCAGTTGCATTAACACCTTTGTCAGCAAGCAGGTTTCCATCAAACACCTATCTAGTTTTGGACTATCTAGTCTACCGACCTATTTGACTATCTGTATGCTAATATTGTACCATCTTATGACTGTATAGTAAACCTTGAAATTAGGCAGTATACTTTAATTTTTTACTTTAAAAAGAATTCTTAGCCGGGCGCGGTGGCTCGAGCCTGTAATCCCAGCACTTTGGGAGGCTGAGGCGGGTGGATCACGAGGTCAAGAGATCGAGACCATCCCGGTCAACATGGTGAAACCCCGTCTCTACTAAAAATACAAAAAATTAGCTGGGCATGGTGGCGCATGCCTGTAATCCCAGCTACTCAGGAAGCTGAGGCAGGAGAATTGCCTGAACCCAGGAGGCGGAGGTTGCGGTGAGCCGAGATCGCGCCATTGCACTCCAGCCTGGGTAACAAGAGCAAAACTCCGTCTCAAAAAAAAAAAAAAAAAAAAAAAAAAAAAAAAAAAAAAAAAAAAAAATTCTTGGCTATTTTCAATCCCTTACATTCTCATCCAAATTTTTAGAACCATCTTGTTAATTTCTATTTTTAAAAAGCCTGGTGAGGATTTAAATGTGATTTTGTTAAATCCATAGATGGATTTGAGAAAAACTTGCCATATTAACAAAATTGAGTCTTCCAATCTATGAGCATTATATATCTCACATTTATTTAGGTGTCTGAGTTTTGTCAGCATTGTTTTCCATTGGTCACTATGGGAGTCTTTCACTTTTTTGTTAAATTTATTCTTTATTTTCTAATTTCTTGCTGCTAATATACAGAAATATAACTGATTGTGTTAATGTGGACCCTGTAGCCTGAAATCTTGCAAAATTTTCTGGTGTTTATATTAGTCTTTTTTTTTTTTAACTTGGTTCCTGGCAGTTGTAAATATCATACAATTATTGTGATCTCTAATATCCACTTTAATGTATAAGGATTTTCTTTTCTGAAATTTTATTTTAAACTTTTAGGTTCAGGGGTACATGTATAGTTTTATTATATAGGTAAATTGTGTGTTGCGGGGGTTTGACTTACAGATCACTTTGTCACCCAGGTGATAAGCATAGTACTCAATGGGTAGTTTTTTGATCCCTTCCCTCTTCCCACCCTGCACCCTCAAACAGGTCCCAGCATCTATTGTTCCCATCATTGTGTTCATGTGTACTCGGTGTTTAGCTCCCACTTACAAGAGAGAACATGTGATATTTGGATTTCTGCTCCAGCATCAATTTGCTTAGGATGATGTCCTCTAGCTTCATCCATGTTGCTAAAGATGACATGATTGTTTTCTTTTTCATGGCTACGTAGTAGTCTGTGGCGTATTTGTACCACATATTCTTTATCCGGTCTACTGTTGATAGGCATTGAGGTTGATTCTGTGTCTTTGTTGTTGTGAGTAGTGCTATGATGAACATAAGTGTGCATGTGTCTTTATGGTAGAATGATTTACAAACTACCTTTTGCTGGGTCAAATGGTAGTTTTGTTTTAAGTTCTCTGAGAAATCACCAAGCAGCTTTCCACAACGGTTGAATTAATTTACATTTCCACTAACAGTGCATAAGCATTGCCTTTTCTCTGAAACCTGACCAGCATCTGTTGACTTTTAATAATTGTCATTCTGACTAATGTGAGATGATACTACATTGTGGTTTTGATTTGCATTTCTCTAATGATCAGTGATGTTAAGCCTTTAAAAAGATGCTTCTTGGGTGTGTGTATGTCTTCCTTTGAGAAGTGTCTGTTCGTGTACCTGTGCCTACTTTTTAATGGGGTTGTTTGTTTTCCTCTTACATTTCTTATAGATTCTGGATATTAAATCTTTGTCAGATGCATAGTTTGTAAATATTTTCTCCTATTCTGTGGGTTGCTGGTTTACTCTGTTGATAGTTTCCTTTGCTATGCAGAAACTGTAATTAGATCTCATTTGTCAATTTTTTTTTCTTTTGGTTACAATTGCTTTTGGCATCTTCATCATGAAATCTTTGCCAGGGTCTATGTCTACAGTAGTATTTCCTAGGTTTTCTTCTAGGGTTTTTATAGTTTTGGGTTTTACATTTAAGTATTTAATCCATCTTGAGTTAATGTTTGTATAAGATGTAAGGAAGGTGATATCGTTTGGCTGCATCCTCACCCAAATCTCATCTTGAATTGTAGCTGCTGTAATTCTCACATGTTGTGGGAGGGACCCAGTAGGAGATAATTGAATCATGGGGATGGTAGTGAATAAGTCTCACCGGTTATGATGGTTTTATAAGGGCAAACCCCTTTCACATGGTTTTCATTCTCTCTTGTCTGCCACCATGGGAGACCCACCTTTCACCTTCTGTCATGATTGTGAGGCCTCCCCAGTCATGTGGAATTATGAGTCCATAAAACCCCTTTTTCCTTGTAAATTACCCAGTCTCAGGTATGTCTTTGTCAGCAGCATGAAAATGGACTAATGCAGAAGGAGTCCAATTTCAATCTTCTACACATGGCTGGCCAGTTATCCCAGCACCATTTATTGACTAGGGAGTCCTTTCCCCATTGCTTGTTTTCATCAACTTTGTTGAAGGTCAGATAGTTGTAGATGTGAAACTTTATTTCTGGGGTCTCTATTCTGTTTTATTGGTTTATGTGTCTGTTCTTTTATTACTACCATACTGTTTTTGTTACTGTAGCCTTATGGTATAGTTTGAAGCCAAGTAACGTGATTCCTCCAGCTTTGTTCTTTTTGGCTAGGATTGCTTTGGCTATTTGGGCTCTTTTTTGTTCCATATGAACTTTAGAATAGTTTTTTTTCCCCCAATTTCCCAAAATGTACTGGTAGTTTGATAGTAATTACTAACATTGAATTAAATTGCTTTGGTCAGTATGGCCATTTTAACAACATTGATTCTCCCTATCCATAAGTTTGGGATGTATTTTCATTCATTTCTGTTGTCTCTGATTTCTTTCAGCAGTGTTTTGTAACTCTCATTGTAGAGATCTTTCACCTCCCTGGTTAGCTGTATCCCTAGGTATTTTATTTTTTTTGTGGCTAAGGTGAATGGAATTGCTTTCTTGATTTGACTCTGAGTTTGTACTTTGTTAGTATATATACATGCTACTAATTTTTGTACGTTGATTTTGTATCCTGAAACTTTGCCAAAGTTGTTTATCTGATCTAGAAGCTTTTGGATGGAGACTATGGTGTTTTCTAAGTATTAAATCATATTGTCCACAAACAGATACCTTTGCTTACTCTCTTTCTATTTGATAACCTACAGTTCACATTTGATAGATTTCTTTAAAAGAAAACAGGCTTCCAAATTGAGTTGCCTTGATAAGGTCTTGTGGTTCATGAAAACATACTCTCTAAGTTAAAAGAAAAACAACTTATCATGAGTTCCTCAAATTGTTGATGTACTGATTAATGTACTGACACTAAAATGGGTGCTGATTTATTTCTGAATTATACAGTTTTATTGTCTCATATGCAGATATTTTAGCCTGTATATTATAACCTGTGTCCAATGATCGTAACCTCTGTATTCTATTTTCTAATGAAAAATAACAGTTTGGTATGAGGAGTTCCCATTCTTTCTAAACACTCCTATAAAAGTTTTCCAATTTGTAGCAGACTCTGAAATACTCCTAACTTTGTTGATGTATCTTCCCAGGTCAATCCTCACATTTGGCTTCCAAAAAAACTATCAAATTATTTCTTAGTCAACAAACTTAAGCCAACATTTTGGCATAGCTGGTAGAATTTCACAGTGACCTCCCTAGACCATTCAACATGGCTTCCAGCATTTGTGCTGTTACTGGCAATAGACTCATTGTATTCCTGAACTCAGATACCCTTGCTGGGTACTACAGATGAGCTCCTTTCAGAATCAGTAAACTTCCCATGTTGGTCAGAGCTCTGGTTTACTGAAGCTGGTTTTTTTCCTTGGCTAAGAGGTACAAACACTCTCTCAAAATTAGAGTTACTCCTATGAATTCAAGGTAAGAGCTATTTTTTTTTTAGTTCTAGGCCATAGTAAAATAGGAGCTCTGTGAATTGTTTCCCTGGAGGTTTGAAGCAAGATAACCTTAGCTTTTTTAAAAATTAATTAATTATTATTTATTTAACAGTCTCTTTCTCTTTTTTTCTTTCTTTTGGATCTCATGAGGACACTCTTGCTCTGAAGGTAAAAGACACTTGGCCAATTGATTCTTGGGAAACAAAAATGAACATAGGTGTCTGATGAACTGTACATGACATGTAGTAGTCTCATAGGAAAACCCTTACATTGTTAACATTTTTCCCAGATGGTGGGATTTATAAAGAATGACCATAACTTTTTGCCCAGCTGTAGGATTTATAAAAACTGATCATATCTTTCCCATGATCACCCTGCCACTTCTTTGGAGGTGACTTGGGAATCTGAGACACCTAAGAGACTCTGTTTGTCCCACTGCATGAAATCTCTGGGAAGAAAGATTTGTAACTAGCACACTTGATCCACTATATAGCTTGTCTTACTCAAAACAAATTGGTTTAGAATCAGACAAGTTGAATGGGAGACTTACTTTCAGTAGCACCTAGAAGCTTCTAACAAATTCTGAAAAAAATGCTTTCCCCATCAAGAGGTAAACAAAGGATATTTGAAATTATTTCTAAGTTAGACAAGACCTCAGAGGCTCTTTCCCTGTTGCCTCTGAATGCTTTTCTTCATTCTATCTTGTGCCTTCATACTCTTCCTTATCTGAAATCATTCTTTTCAGCATGTTTCTTCCACTCCCATACATCTGTTAAACAGAGATTTTTGGAATTTCACAATGCACACCTTTCCTTTTCTCAAAAGGGGGAAATGTATTTAAATTTGGAACAAGAGGAGCAAATGGAACAATTCAGAATGATATAAAACTACTGAGATCATAAAAATACAGATCCAATGAATTTTCCTAAACCAGATCTAATGAGTGATACTGATAATTTATTGCAAGCTGTGTTGGACCACTTATGATCCCAATTTTTACTCATGTTGGTGAAATATATTCAGCCATCCTCATTAAAGTGGAAGTAAAATTAATTAAACCTTTTAAACAATATCAGATAATGCTCTTTAGAGGCCTTGTTGGACTTCGCTGTCCTTTGGAGATGTAAAACTTCACTGGCCTCATGGAAAGATTAAATTCTTTCTCCATGCTTTGAGATATAAATTTGCTATCCTGTTTTCCCTAAAATTTGGTAAGGGCTTTGGCCATGCAGAACAGATTAACTTGTTTTGTTCTCAGAGGCACAATTTAACTAAACTCTCCTTTTAAACTAGTGAGTTTTATCTGACTCATGACTAAATTTTTAAATTCAAAGCTATAATAAATATTTATCTGTATTTGTGTGTGTACATGTCTGTCTTTGTATATTGTCTACATGATCCTAACTTGACTTATAAATAAATGCGTGCTCATAAATAAGTAAGCCCAAATATTTTCCAAGTTCACAGGACTTGAATAAATCTTTTGGTAAATAACAGTAATTTAATAGTTGGTTTAATGAAAATAGCTGTGTTTTCTGAGTTATTGGCAAAACACCCAAATATTTAACTTTAATAGTCTTTCTTGAGTGAACACCTTGAGTGAACAGGAAAATAACTTGAAATGATGACTATGTTTGTCTAATATCTTAGCTATCATAAGTAAACTAGGTAAATTGTTAAATAAGTAAATGTAAATAGGATAAATTTATTTGAATTTTTTATGTTATTTGAAATCTCCAAGTTATGTTAAATAATAAACATGAACTATCTGGGTCATTTCCACTTAGGGTAAAAATTTATTTTATAAGAAAGCATGTTTCTAGAAATTATAAAATGATTCTCATCTATAAAATACTGATATGTGACAGATAATTCAAGATTTCTTGCTTCTTAGGTTTTCACTAAAATTTAAGGTTACTAAGATTTAAAATTCTAATTAATACATGTAACTCTTTATATAAAAAGGACCAAAAAAGTAAGGTTGTTTTTGATGAGAAAATATTATCAGAAAGTATAAAAATGTGTCCTTTATTGAGAAAAAGAATAATTGTATAGAATTTGGAGGTTACCTAATAATTACATCGAAATATAGATTTAGGAACAAAATAGAAACAAGATTAAAAGGAACCAGTAAATAGGAGAGAGAAAAAGATGTAAAGGAAGTTACGGATATGGAGACGTCTTTTTGGTAGGGAAAGTTAAAAAGTAAGGAGAATAATTTTGTATGAAAAAGAATCTTGTAAATGTTTTTCCTACAGTAAAATGGCTAGCTATTTAAGAAAGAGGAAATGCAGGATAAATCAAAAAGTCCAAGCATATTGTCAATGGTCTGAGTAAGTAAAAATAAACTTTATGAAAAGAATATTTATGAAAGAAATTTTGTGTGTGATCAAGTTGGCTATAATTAAATGAAAATTTTGGATGTCTTTCTGAAGATGAAGTTTGATATTAAAAATACACAAATACACAACTAAAAATTTTGGTCCCCAGTATTGATTTGCTCTTAATAAAATTGCAAGAGATTTCAGTTTTCAATCCTGTTATCTTTCTTTTTGAAACTTCTTTTTATCAGGATAACTTCTATATTGTCTTTATTAGGACTTTGATTACTTGGAAAAACTGAGTTTTAAAAGGGTTAATGTTTTTATATTCGTGTAACTTCCTGTATTGCTGTTAAAGTCTACTTGACTCTGGTTAAATAAATAAATGTTATTTTACAATGACCTGTGATTACATTTTGATCACATGTTTTGAAACTTTGATATCCTGCAGTTTTCCTCAGGATCAAAATCAGTTATATTTATGGGTATGTTATTGGTATAAAAGTTCTGGCCAGGCACGGTGGCTCACGCCTGTAATCCCAGCACTTTGGGAGGCCAACGCAGGCGGATCATGAGGTCAAGAGATCGAGCTCATCCTGGCCAACGTGGTGAAACCTCGTCTCTACTAAAAATACAAAAATTAGCTGGGTTTGGTGGTGTGCGTCTGTAATCCCAGCTACTCGGGAAGCTGAGGCAGAGTTGCTTGAATCTGGGAGGTGGAAGTTGCAGTGAGCTGAGATCGTGCCACTGCACTCCAGCCTGGTGACAGAGCCAGACTCAGTCTCAAAAAAAAAAAAAAAAAAAAGCTTCCAAATTGTAAAAATCGAATATGTTGTTATTTATAATTTTGATTATCATGTTACATTTTTCTAAAGTTATATTTGTGGGAATATATTATTAATGCAAATATTCTAAAGAGTCTAAAGATCGTATGAAATTTATAGAAGTTTAAGGGTCCTGAAGTAATGCTGTTAGTCATGATTCTGTGTTTTCTTAAAATGCTACATGCAATAGAAATAACTACATTCCTTTATCAATTAGAAACTTGCATCAGATTTTAGCCATGGCTATTCTAATTTTTTATCATCTACAGTTAATGTTTTTAATTCTCTAAAATTATTTGTAATCAGCTATAGTCCAAAAATGCTTTTTATTGAAAAGACTCTAACAAGTGTTCTTGAACACAGATTTCTGATAACTTTAAGATCAATGGACCAGAAACTTCAGAACTCTAACAAAAAAAACCCTGATGTATTCATGAAAATTGCTAACCCAACACCAAGCAGAACAAGAATTTTGTGGAACTAAACTGATGGAGGACTAAAGTGATGTTTTATGACTTTTTCTTTGAAACATTGATGATTCTTTTTATATCTTGTTTTCCAGAGTTAAGAAAACATTTTTCTCTTTTGAGCTATTTATATTTTACAGCAGTTGGGTAAAATATACTTTTATGAGCAAAACTGAAACATTTACCTTTCTTTCTCTACTTGAATTATCCAGAATCTGGAAACTATTCATGAACATTCTTGTTTTATGACCATGTAGCTATTTGCATAAGTTCAGTAAGATTTTTTTTTTTTAATTTGGTAACAGGAAACAGTGGAAATACTGGTTATTTTTCCAAAGCTTTAGCTAGAATGTCATATTTTCAAATAGGACAAGATTACTTTGAGGAATTGAAGTAGACTTTATAAAGCTAATAGACTTAGAAAAATATGGGCCTGAAACTTTGTCTACACAATTTCCTTAAAAGGTTCCTGACCTTGTGGTAAGTAAAAATTGTTACTTTTGCTCAGGTTTAGGAACCTTAGGATATTCTGGGGACCTCAAGAAGAGGGGAAGTCACCCAATCTGAGCTGGTATTACAAGTACAGTCTGATAGTGAATCCTTGGCTTCGCTACTTAGGCTCAAGAGGCTTTGAAAAGTAAAACCCAAAATTTGTTATTAAAAAAAGTTCAAGCAAAACTAAGTTAAAAGGAGCCTCTATGGCTAATCCCTATTCTTGCTGTACTTTATACAAATAACCAAGGCAAATACAAAAGACTAAAAATTATATGGCAAACAAATTGGTCTCACTGTGATTTTTCTTTGCTAGAAAAAGGGACTGGAGAGAGAAATATCATGTTTCAGAAGAGAACTACAGTACACCTGTTATTAGATTCTAGCCCTGACTATTGTTTTTGAGTTTTAAAAATTTACCCTTTTATTTTGACTGAATACTGGATTATTTCTTGGTTATAGCACGTCTCTAAAGAAGAACCTGAATTTGATTTCCTTCTTGATGTTTTTAGTTGGCTCCCTAATGGTATAGGCTCTCTTTTTCCATTCTGGCATACAAATTCTCTTTTTAATTATAATCCTTATGTGCTTTTTTTGCACTATTTAAATTATTAATACTGTGTATCTCTCATTGTTTTACTTCTTCCAAGTAAACAAAAATCATGAAATTCTAAAGACTAGAGCTGATTCAACAAGTGAGAGCAGCTGTAAACTGATACCTTATTTAGCTGGTTACACTCAGAACTAAGTTCTTTATTTTGTTCCGGTCTTCAAGTTGTTATTATTATAACCATAACCATAAACATAGATGTTGTTTTCCTGGCTGTTAAGTTACTCATTATTTTCATTTCTGCTTTCTTTAGATCAATGTCTAAAGCCAGAATTATGGTCACCCAGCTACTGATGATGACTCATTAAAAGAATAGTATGTAGTCTCATGTTCATAACCTACATTCCTGGCAAACTACCTTACTTGCAATAACAAGGTCTTTGCCCCCACTGAGGTATATGACTTCCTGGGAATGAGCTTTCCTAGCACCAAGGAGTGAAGCAAATCTATCATTGTAACCTAAGCAGAGATTGATCATCAGTGCTTCTGTGGGAATATTTTTGCTCAAAAAGGAGAAATGAAAACCAGAGGTCAATTTGATAGTTTACTTTAAAAGAAAACAGGCTTTCAAATTAGTCTGCCTTGAAAAAGCCTTATGATTCTTGGTGACATCTTCTCCCTGAGTTAAGAATCTTGTCATGAGTTCCCCAGATTGTTGATGTACTGATTAATGCATAGCCTACTGACACTGAAAAGGATGCTGATTTATTTTTTAATTATAAAGTTTTACGGATTGTCTTGCATGTAGACATTTTAGCCTGTACATTGCAATCTGTATCCAATGATTATAAACCTCTATATTGCACCCTCCAATGAAAAAAGACAAACCAGTATGAGGAGTCCCCCGCTTTTCCTAATCTCTCCTGTAAGTTTTCCAGCAGACTTCAAAACACTCTTAACTTTGACGGTGTGTTTTCTCAAGTTTATCCTCACATTTGGCTTCTAATGAATATTTATTAAATTATTTCTATCCAAACAGCCTTAATTTTAATTGATGCGTTGACTGCATTTTTTTTTTTTTTTTTTTGAGATTGGGTCCCACTCTGTCACCTGACCTTCCCAGGCTCAGGTGATCCCCCTACCTCAGCCTCACAAGTATATGGAACTACAGGCACATGCCCCTACACCTGGAAAATTTTTGTATTTTTTGTAGCGACAGGGTTTCTCCATGTTTCCTAGACTGGTCTCAAACTCCTGGGCTTAAGAGATCTGCCCTCCTTGCCACCCACAGTACTGGGATTACAGGTGTGAGCCACCACACCTGGCCTACACACATTGATTGAATTTTGATTGTTAAACTAATTTTGCCTTCAGAGGAAAGAGCCTACTGGTCATGATGTACTATACTCTCTCTATAACTAGATTTGATTTACTAGTATTATGTTGAAGAGTCATGTATTTTTATTCAAGAGCGTTTTTGTTATATACTTTTCTTGTAATGTCCTTGTCAGGTTTTAACACCAGGTTTATCTTGTCATAAAATGCATTAGGAAATTTCCTGCTACTTTATTTTCTGAAAGAGTTTGTATAAAGTTGATATTTATTCTTCCTTAAATGTTTGCTAGAAGTCATCAGTGGGACCATCTTCACCTTGATGTTTCTTTGTGGAAAAATTTAAATAAGTTAAACATGAACAATTATAGGGCTATTCATATGTTTTATTACTTCTTACATCATTTTTCATAATGTGTATTTTTAGTGGATTTCTGCCATTTTATCTAAATTGACAAATTAATCAGCATAACATTTTTCATATTCCCTTATTAGTCTTTTGAGGTCTATAGGGTCTGTTATAATGTCCCTATTCTATTCCTGATACTGGTAATTTATGAAGCTTTTTTCTTTCTTTGTCTTACTTTACCAGTCTTCACAGGGTTTATCACTTTAAATTTTTTTTCAAAATATATTTTTAAGCTCTTTTATTTTGTCCATTGCCCATTTCTCATTTTATTCCCTTCTTTAATGTTTTCTTTTTCCTAATTAATTTAAATTTAATTAGCTTTTCTTTTTCCAGCTTCCTTATGTAGAAGCCGAGTGCATTCTTTAAAAATCTTTCTTATTTTCTAATATAAGCATTTAAAGCTAGAAATTGCCCTCTAAGTGCAATTTTGACTGCATTCCACAAAGTTTGATTTCATTCACATTTTGCTTGAGTTATAGTCTAATTTATATTTAGATTGCTTTTTTGACTAGTAGATTATTTAGAAGTGGATTTCTTAATTTTCAGATTCTGAGGTTTTTCATGTATCTTGTAACTGATTTCTATCTTAATTCTGTTATGGTCATGGTAATATTCTGTATGATTAGGTTCTTTGAAATTTTTGAGATTTGATTGATGCCTCATCACATGGTCCTGCTAGATAATTGTTCCACGTGCCCTTGGAAAAAGTATTTTATGCAGGTGTTGCTTGTTTTGTTATATAAATATCAGATAGATAAAGTTGGTTGATAGCAATAAGCAAATCTTCAGTATCCTTATTGATTGTCTCTATTTGTTGTATTTATGATGGAAGAAGAATGGTGAAAAATCTCAAACTCTATGGATTTGTCTCTTTTTCTCTTTAGTTCTGTGAGTTTTTGCTTCATGCAGTTTAAAGATCTGTTATTAGGTGTATATATATTTAAGATTGCCATATATTCTTAATAAATTGACCCCTTTATCATCATGGAATGTCCCTCTTTATCCCTGGTAATATTTCTTGTCTAGAAGTCTACTTTGTCTGATATTAGTATAACCACTAAGAAAATAATTGACTTTAATATGCTTTCTGTTTATTTTTTTCCTTTACCAGTATACTGTTGATATTAGTCTGTTCTCACACTGCTGATAAAGACATACCCGAAACTGGGTATTTTATGTAGGAAATAGGTTTAACTGGCTCGCAGTTCCACTTGGCTGGGGAGGCCTCACAATCAAGGCTGTAGGTGAATGAAGAGCAAAGTCACGTCTTACATGGCATCAGGCAAAAGAGCATGTGCAAGGGAACTGTCCTTTATAAAACCATCAGTGTTTGTGAGACTTAGACACTGTCACCACAATAGCATGGGAAATACTTGCTCCCATGATTTAATTACCTCCCACTGGGTCCCTCTGACAACACATGGGAATTATAGGAGCTACAACTGAAGATGAGATTTGGGTGGGAACACAGCTAAACCATATCATTCTGCCCCAGCCCCTCCCAAATCTCATGCCCTCACATTTCAATCATGCCTTCTCAACAGTCCCCCAGAGTCTTAACTCATTTCTGCATTAACTCAAAAGTCCACAGTCCAAAGTCTTATCTGACACAAGGCAAGTCTCTTCCATGTATGAGCCTGTAAAATCTAAAGCAAGTTAGTTACTTCCTAGATACAATGGAGGTGCAGGCAATGGGTAAACACATCCATTAAAAATGGGAAAAATTGTCCAAAATGAAGGGACAGCAGGCCCCATGCAAATCTGAAACCCAACAAGGCAGTCAAATCTTAAAGCTTCAAATAATCTCCTTAGACTTCATATCTCACATCTGGGTCATGTTGATGCAAGAGGTGGTTCCTATTGTCCTGGACAGCTCCACCCCTGTGGCTTTGCAGGTTACAGCCTCCCTCCTGGCTACTTTCATGGGATGGCATTGAATGTGTGTGGCTTTTCCAGGCATACGGTGCAAGCTGTTGTGGGATCTACCATTCTGGGCTCCGGAGGACAGTGGCCCTCTTCTCACAGCTCCATCAGGCAGTGCCCCAGTGGAGAATCTGTATGGGGGATCCAACCCCACATTTCCCTTCTGCACTGCCCTAGCAGAGGTTCTCCATGAGAGCCCAACCCCTGCAGCAAACTTCTGCCTGGACATCCAGGCATGTCCATACATCCTCTGAAATCTAGGTGAAGGTCCCCAAACCTTCGTTCTTGTCTTCTGTGCATTTGCAGACTCAGCACCACATGGAAGCTGCCAAGGTGTGGGGTTTGCATCCTCTGAAGCAACAGCCTAAGCTGTACCTTGGCTCCTTTTAACTGAAGCTGGAGTGGCTGGGATGCAGGGCACCAAGTTCCTAGGCTGCACAGAGCAGGGGAGCCCTGGGCCCATCCCGTAAAACCCCTTTTTCCTTCTAGGCCTCTGGGTCTGTGATGGGAGGGGCTGTTGTGAAGACCTCTGACATGCCCTGGAGGCATTTTACCCATTGTCTTGGTGATTAACATTTTTGGCTCCCTGTTATTTATGCAGGTTTCTGCTGCTGGCTTGAATTTCTCCCCAGAAAATGGGTTTTTCTTTTCTACTGTATCATCAGGCTGCTAATTTCCCAAACTTTTATGCTGTGCTTCCTCTTGAACCCTTTGCTGCCTAAAAATTTCTTACTCCAGATACCCTAAATTATCTCTCTCAAGTTCAAAGTTCTGCAGATCTTTAGGTCAGGGGCAAAATGCCACTAGTCTGTTTGCATTGTAAGAGTGACCTTTACTCTAGTTCCCAAGAAGTTCTTCATCTCCATCTGAGACCACCTCAGCCTGGACTTCATTGTCCATATCACTATCAGCATTTTGGTCAAAGCCATTTAACACGTCTTTAGGGAGTTCCAAACTTTCTGACATTTTCTTACTTCTTCTGAGCCCTCCAAACTGTTCCAACCTCTGCCTATTACCCAGTTCCAAAGTCACTTTCACACTTTCTGGTATCTTTACAACAGCACCACACTTCTGGCATCAGTTTACTGTATTACTCTGTTCTCATGGTGCTAATAAATACATACCCAAGACTGGGTAATTTATAAAGGAAAGAGGTTTAATTGACTCACAGCTCCACATTGCTGGGGAGAACTCACAGTCATGGTGGAAGATGGACGAAGAACAAAGTCATGTCTTACATGGTGGCAGGCAAGAGAGTGTGTGCAGGGGAACTCTCCTTTATGAAACCATCAGGTCTCATGAGACTTACTCACTATCATAAGAACAGCATGGGAAGTACCCGCCCCCATGATCTAGTGACCTGCCCCTTGGTCCAACCCATGACATGTGGGAATTACAGGAGCTACAGTTGAAGATGAGATTCGAGTGGGGACACAGCCAAACCATGTCACTGTTCCTTCTGGTGACTTTTGTCAGGTAGTGTTAAATACATTGGAGAGGCACAGGTAGAGTGATGTACTGGTGGCCATTGCAGTTTTCTTAAAATCGGGCAGTGCTGAGACCAATGCAGGCTAGCAGCAAAATTAGTTTGTTGCTTTCAGTCTACATGAATAGGATGAGTTGGCTTTATCTACCTTTGGAAATTTTTTTGACCTTGCTTCTGCCAAGCTAGTAGAAGTATCCTTTTGCCTGAGAAAAGATTAAAACAGGAAAGGTGTTTTCAGGTGGTGTCAACTTGCTGAGAATTGTGTTTATTTTCTTCCATTGTTTTTCTTTTCAATATTTTAACATAGTAAAGGAGTTCTACAGCATCTTGATTTCAAAAGTTGGGGATTCAGTGAACTGAAAGTTTCCATCTGGGAGCCAGGAGAATGGTGTTTTCTGTTTGTTTGAAATTTGAAATGTCTGACTTTAGGTAACTCCTTTAAAAATGTATCCCAAAGCAAACAAGGATAATGATGTTTGTCCTAACTTACAACTCATGGAATTTTATAATTGTCTGTGGCCTTACAGATGATCTCCTCCCGTCTGGAAATTTTATGTATAAGGAGACTGTGGTTTTGAGAGGCCAGATAACTTGCCTAAAGACATTCCGTTTGTTTACGGCAGGGCTAGAATTTAAACCCTGAACTCTTATTACTAGTCTAATGTGATTTGTACCCATATATGGTGAATTTAGAGAGCATTTAGAAAGACTCCAAGACTCCAGAGTAATGAGTCTATACCTATACGTTGGCCAATATATTAAACAATTAAAAAATTTTAAAATTGCCTATATAAATTTCAAAAAGTAGTATTTATCTTGTATAGCTGAGTTTAAATTCAAGAAAATATGTCAAAAGAGCCTCATAAGCCGGGCGTGGTGGCTCAAGCCTGTAATCCCAGCACTTTGGGAGGCCGAGGCGGGTGGATCACGAGGTCGAGAGTTTGAGATCATCTTGGTTGACATGGTGAAACCCCGTCTCTACTAAAAATACAAAAAATCAGCTGGGCATGGTGGCGCGTGCCTGTAATCCCAGCTACTCAGGAGGCTGAGGCAGGAGAATTGCCTGAACCCAGGAGGCGGAGGTTGCGGTGAGCCGAGATCGCGCCATTGCACTCCAGCCTGGGTAACAAGAGCGAAACTCCGTCTCAAAAAAAAAAAAAAAAGAGCCTCATAAATATTTGTCAAATATAGAATAATCTGATTTAAGGAAGATACCATTCTCTTTATTACTGATATAACAATGTCAATTTTTTAGCTTTCAGAAATTAGAAATGTCTTACTTCATCCTCGCAAACACTATAAAAATAGTAGCTAGTATTTATTGAGTGTTTACTATGTACCAGAAATTTTTCTAAGTCTTTTATGTCTATTAACCTTGGCCTTAAGACAACCTCAGTTACTATTACTATCCTCATTTTATAAATGGGAAAAACAAGGCACAGAGAGTTAAAGTAACTTGCTTGAGGTCACACAGGCTTCAGGAAGAAGAACTGATATAATTCCTAGAGTGGATAACTTGAGTCAGAGGTGCTTTGCTATAGTGCCTCTCAGGTGAGCAGGGCAAAGGTACAGATTGTTCTTTACCTTTCTTTTCCTCCTGCTAGAAGGTAGAGGACTGAAGGCAGTCATTTTGTCTCTGGGTAGGGTCTTCAGTGGCACCTTCTGAAGATTTTCCTTTGATTCTACGTTTTACTCATTTTCTTTGCTCTCCATGTCAACCATGTCTAAGCCACCTTGTTTGAGTTTGTGCTCTACTATGTATACTGTGTGAATGTTTCTCTCAAGTTCCCCTTTCTGTTTCTTCTGTACCTATCCAGAAACTGGGCAGTGCATGGGTGCACCACACAGTCTTTGCCTGCTAAAGCATTTTTTTCAGAATGTGAATTTTTAGCCATTTATGTACTGGGATACCATCTGGTTATGTACTGAGAAGGCCATCTGGATGACCTTCTCATGCTTGATAGGCTCTCTTGGAAGCAGAGGTAAGATGCCTGTGGATTACAGACAATTCTCAGCATTTCTAGCTGTATCTGTCCCTCTTGTCTCTCCAACACAAAAAATACGAGTGTGAGTAAGGGTGTTATGGGCACAACTGTTCATCTATCCTCGTACACAGGGAAAGTGAATCATCCTCACTACTTAGTGTTTTTAAAAAATAATGATTTACTTGCCTTATCCCTTACGATAGATTCTGTACCCTGGGTCTCAGTAGTGTGCTTGGTTACAAACCGCGGCTTTGGAAAGACGTGTTAATCATCTATGAAGTAAGATGGTTAGGTTTGGTGATTGCTAAGACTGCCTTTAGCTTTTAACCGTTTTGTGGTTTCCTCGCATTGTGCCAGAAGGTTCCAGATTATTGTGGTAGTATACAACTAGCTCGCTTCTGAGAGACCTAGTGTTGTGGGTTGAATTGTGTGCCCCCACGCCAACAATATATGCTCAAATCCTTACCCCTGGTACTGGTGAATGTCATCTTACTTAGAAATAGTGTTTTTCAGACGTAAACAAGTTAAGATGTGGTCATACGGGATTATGGTAGACCTTAATTCGGTGACCAGTATCCTTCTAAAAAGAAGGAAATTTGGACAGACACAAAAAGGGCACCCTGTGACAATGGGACGGAGATTACAGTGAGGCACCTACAAGTCAAAGAGCACCAAGAATTGCCAGCAACCACCAGAAGCTAGGAGAGAGGCATAGCGCAGATTCTCTCTCAGAACTTCTAGGAGGAGCCAAGCCTGCTAACCTCCTGATTTTGGACTTTTCGCTTCCAGAACTTCAGGACACTCCATTTCTGCTGCTTTAAGCCACCCACTGGGTGGTCATTTGTTATGGCAGCTCCAGGTAACTAATACTTACCTTGCAAACTTCAGGTTAGTTCAGCCTCACCTACGTTTAAAGTTCTATGTTCAGTCATCCCTTTGATGTGCTCTGTGACAGGACGCGCCTCTCTAGCAGGTGTGTGCATGAAAATCCCAGCTCTGGAGCTGCTTCTCCTGATTTCTCCCCGTGGGAAGCCTCCGGTCTTTCTGGTCTTTCTGAAGCACTTGCTTTTCCGTTTTCCTCATAGTTGATTCCCATGGATTCTCTTTAGCAGCTCCTACTGCGGTCCTTCTGTGGGAAGTATTTCAAACCTAGACCGGAACCGAGAAGAGCTTTAGGAAACAATTCCTGACTCCCTTTAACTGATGTCATTTTAATTTATAATTTTCATGTCAGAGTAATTACCACGAAATTATTTAAAAGAAAGACATCCAACAGTCTCATGACAGTGTCGTTTTATGCTGATGGGGTAATTTGTCCCTTTAGAAACAATTATTTCTTGAATAATTATTTTCAGTACCAAGTGACAGGCTCAGACTATTTTGGGACTCTGTGGCCTTGTCTCATGACATGCATTTACCTTGAGGATAAGGCGTGTGGCAGGTACTGCCTGTGACTCATTGCTCTTCTGCAGCTTGCTGCACTGTTCCTGTCTTTTCCAGATAGCAGCATGTGATGAGAATGGCTGGGAAGAATTGCTGCCAATGTGATTCTTATGTAAGACTGGCAGAGAGGAATGTCCTCGTTCCTTACTAAACATCTTTTTGCTCAAACCAGATTTTTTGGGGGGGGATGGGGGTTGGCAGCCCAGGGAATTCACTAGACTTATGAGACAGCCAAGTATCACATTTGATCGTTTTGTGTAAGGCTTCCAACTTGAAGCTGCCTTACTTACATTAATAAGGGTTAAAATAAAGTTATCTTCATTTATAATTCTGAAGATACAACTTCAACAAACTGTATATTGATTTGCACTAAAAGGAGTAAAGAGACATGGATTATTTAAATCAATATTTAAATAAGTGTGAAAACTCTTTCAAAATCTGCAAAACCCAGTGCATTTTCAGGGTGATGACAAATGCAGTAAAATAACATTCAGTCTTCTTGATTTCACATTCCAACTTGTCCCCACCTTCTCCCAGAGAGACCTCCAGTAGGAGTCCATTGTGTATCCCATCTCACTTGTGGTGGCCTCTGTTCTAACGCCACATTTTCCGCAGATGCTCCATTTCAAAACCCACAGCTGATCTCTGAGTGCCACGTTTTCAATGTTCAAGAGCTGGAAACACTATTTTATAATCTTGCATTTGGAATATCCAAAGCTCTATGAAGACAAGGATGATACTCCCTGTGCTCACTGCGCTGAACAAAGGTGCAAATGTTCCTCTTTACAAAAGCAGCCATTTGGCCACATAGTGACATTTCACTCAACCACAGATTGCATATAAGGTGGCGGTCCTATAAGCCTGCAGCAGAGCTGAAAAATTTTTATCACCTAGTGACATCTTGATGATCCCAATACTGTGTAAGCCTAGGCTAATGTATGTGTCTGTGTCTTCGTTTTTAACAAAAACAGGTGTCAAAAGTAACAAATAAAAAATAGGAAGTTTTAAAAATAGAAAAAACACAGAGTGAGAATATAAAGAAAGAAAATATTTTTGTGCTACTGTACAAGTGAGTTTGTGTTTTAAGCTAAGTGTTATTAGAACGAAGTCAAAAAGTTAAAAATTGTTCAATGTTTATAAAATAAAAAAGTCACAATAAGCTAAGAAAGAAATTGTCGAAGAAAGATTTTTCCAAATAATTTGAGTGGAGCCTAAGTACAGAGTTTTCACAAAGTCTACAGTAGTGTACAGTAACGTCCTGGGCCTGCACATTCACTCACCACTCACTCACTTACCTAGAGCAACTTCCTGCAATCTCCGTTCCTAGGCAGTGCCCTATATAGGTGTGCCACTTTTAATCTTTGATACTGTATTTTATTATGCCTCTCTATGTTTACATTTGTTTGGATACACACATACTTACCACTGTAGTAGAGTTGCCTACCGTGTCTCTATAGTTACAGACCGTCTAGACTAGGCGTGTAGTAGGCTATATATGCCATTTACATTTGTGTGTGTTCACACAATGATGAAATACGGCTTAACAGTGCATTTCTCAGAACATATCCTTGTCGTTAAGGGACACCTGACTATAATTCTTATCGACATTTTATGTGAAGAAATTAACATTCAGGTAGGTTAAATTACTTGCTTGCAAATGTATAAAACAGCAGCAAAACAGGAAGATTGTTCTGTTCCAAAGGCCCACTGATTTCATATCAAGAGTTGCTAGTTTGAGAACCTACTCTTACAAAAAAAACTTATGGCCAAAATATGCAATCCTACTAATTAATGAATTTTGTTTATTTTGGCAAATACACAATTTAATTACTTTACTAGCTGTTAGCTGCAAACTGCTTAGCTCCTTTGGGGTTTTTCAAATGCACAGAAAACCTCAGGCTGAAGAGCCCAGAGCAAAACACAACACTTATTCTTGATAATGGCATTTTCCAGACATCATTTTCCCAGCTGTCAGAGTGTGATAAAAGGCTTGGCTTTAAAAATTTGACCTAAGACTTACCTAGGTCTTGCCCAGCAGAAATACGGGTTTTATTAAATTAGCAGCAAATCTGAAATCCAGCATGAAAAAGCAAGCTAATTCCCAAAGTCAGTATTTTGTCCCCATAACCTGCAGTTGTCTGAGGACCATAGAAATCGGCGTAACGTAATTTTTCCATCTTTCTCTGCTGAGGTTCTGAGCTGGCAACTGCTGCTTTCATTTGTCCGGAGATGTCATCTTTCAGAGTTGTCAAGAATTCTAGTGGCTACGAGGAGAGAGCTCTGACGATAAAGTTGATTGATTCATGACTGCATTCACATAAAACGCTAAATGGAATTCTGAATGGCAAAAACATGTTTCGTACCTTCAATAAATGAGAATCTGTCTATAATGAAAGTAATACTTCATATTAGTATGGTGATTTTCAGTTGATAAAGTGTTTTATTTAATTCTTACAATAACTCTGTGAGGTAGCTGAGTTGTCGAGTTATAGTGGCACTCAACACATACCCTCCAACCCCTGCCACATACACACAAATATGTGTTGGGTTTTTTTTAACATACAAAGTATCCCATCTCCTCAGACGGTTACCCCATCTCACACTTTGTTCACTTCTAAAATTCCTGAAAAGGTGGAATGGTCCCATAACTACCCCTCCATGAGATCTGGTTTCATCTTTTCCATTATAGAAAAATCTCAGTTATTAATAACTTCCTTGTTGCCAAATCTAGTGAAGTTTCCTCCGTGTTTATCTTTCCAAGTTCTGTGTGGTTTTGCATTCCGTTGATCAGCTCCTTCTTTTCCCTGTTTAGCTTTTCCTTTAAGTGTTCTCACATGGCTTCTGTTGCAATGCAGCTTTCTTCCCGGCACTGTGACCCTTTTCTCTCCAGTGCCTCTGTTAGCCCCTCCGTCCTTTCTTCTGGAAAATGTGTACAGGGTCTTGGGGGTGGGGTGAGCAGCTGGGGCACAAATTTTACCTGTTTCTTGCCACCTTCCTCTCCCACGTTCTACACAGCCATTCATTTTCTACACTGTCCTCTTCCCACTCCATGGATGACTTTTTTCAGATCGATAGGGTGTGAATCTTGTGGCATTCTGTCCACAAGAAATTGAACTCCAAATACATACCCTCTCACCTCCTCTTCTCCAGTTTATGAGGAAGAGATGCGTCTTTTCCTGCCCAAGACCAAACCTTGTTCATGATCCTGTCCCCTTCCACCCTTTCTGGGAATAGAACCTTGTTCCACTGGGTATTTCCTCCCTGTAAGATAGTTTTTAACCTACCCTTGTTTGTTTGTTTGTTTGTTTGGAGCCTCTACGCATACTCAGGTCTCTCCAATTCTTAAAAGTGACCGCCTTCATGCAGTGTTCTCTCTCAGCACCATCTTCTCTTTCTCTTTTTCAGCAAGACCACACCTTGGCCAGGAAGAGTCTACAGATGCTCTCTCCCCCCTCCTTTAACTGTTTCTTAAATTCAAACTTTAATGTCAGCCTAAGGGCATCTGATCGCCTCACATCAGCAAGGTTACTTAATTTCTCAGCAGGAATTAATGCTGCCCGCTACACCGTTTTTTTTTTTTTTTTTTTTTTCCAGAGACTTTGCTCCTGTGGTTTCCATTAGCCACTCTCTCCTGGTTTTTAATTCTTTTTGCTTTGTTTCCACTGGGGCTCTTCTCTTTTCTCATTCCCTAAATTGTTGTTCTTTTCCTGCTTCTTCACCCCCTCATCCTCTGTCTTTCCCTCCTCCACCATTTTTCTCTTTCTCCATTGATTCTTTGCATTCAGCTGTGAGTTTGAACCTCATTTGTTCACCCTGATATAAATGACAGATACTGTTCACATGCCGGGCACCTCTATAGGAGTATTATTGACCTTCACGTCTTCTTTCTTGCTCATTCAGTAACATGTATTAGAAGGTAAGTGAGTGAAAATTGTTAGTACAGGGGTCATCTTGAATCAGTTTTCATTTGTGACAGGAGTAAGTTAACTTGGAAACTTCAGTACTTTCGTCTTGATTAGAGACAGATTACTGGAGACACAACACAATTGACTGCAGCACATTAGTGTTTTATGACAACATGGTTGGGAAAGGCTGATATATTAGTCCAGACCAATTATTGAGTTGATTTGGATTTAATGGTGATTTTAGAGTTACTTCCTGGAGAATTTTCAATCAAAACATTTAATTCTTTTGATCCCCCAAGACACATTCATTTATCTATTTACTTTCTAATCTTACAAATAGGTAAAATTCCTATTCTGTAAATATGTTGGTTTGGAGGACACTGTTCTCAAATTTCTAGAATTAAGCAATGAGAAAAATCTGGGTTATGAGGGTTTTAGATATACAGGCTTCTTGTATATACAAGGTGCCTTCCTTAGATATACAAGGTGCCTGGTTGAATTACATTATAATGGGAACAAAGATATTGTCATTCACGTATTAAAGAGACCCATCCACGGTTAAGTCCGTGGGAAAGTAAGCTTCTGGAAGCTGGAGAGAATGAACAGAAAAGAATGGGGGCCGGGCGCGGTGGCTCAAACCTGTAGTCCCAGCACTTTGGGAGGCTGAGGCGGGTGGATCACGAGGTCAAGAGATCGAGACCAACCTGGTCAACATGATGAAACCCCGTCTCTATTAAAAATACAAAAAACTAGCTGGGCATGGTGGCGCGTGCCTGTAATCCCAGCCACTCAGGAGGCTGAGGCAGGAGAATTGCCTGAACCCAGGAGGCGGAGGTTGCGGTGAGCCGAGATCGCGCCATTGCACTCCAACCTGGGTAACGAGCGAAACTCCGTCTCAAAAAAAAAAAAAAAAAAAAAAAAGAATGCCGCACATACCTTGAGATGCTCTGTTAAGTGATGATATCTTGAAACGTGGACAGGAAAAGATTAGAAATTTATGTGAATCAGGGCAGCTTAGGTCTTGAAATATTACCTATCTAGAAGACATCTTCTCACAGTGGTTTTTAGGGTAACTTTAAATTTCATGACCTCAATGAGTATAAAATCTGAATGGAGAGAAAATACTGTTCTTTTGAAGTTGAGAACAAGCACATTCTTTATTATTTTTATAATAATTTGAAGCACATACTTTAGTCATGATGAACTATTAAATCTGATTTTCCTTTATTATTTAAGACTAAGAAGGCCAAAGTTTAACCTAGAAGTTGACATTGACCTGGGTCATATCTACAAATACTATCTTTTTCCCTCTAGTAGTCCCTATCTACTTCTATTTTTAGTTTACTTCAGCAAAAGAATGCGGCTCTGATAGCAAACGTATCACTTTATCCCAGGAACATGAAATTAGAAGCTTTTACAAGGCAGGAACCATGTTGTTTACTCCTGTCCTTCGAGTGTTGTGCATACAACTCATGTGTAGCAAATAATTTTGAGTTTTTGTGTCATGAATTAGTAAAACATTTATAGAAAACAGATTTTATTTTTAATTGATTTTCTTATTAACTAGAGATAGTATCTATCAACAGTTTAGTATAAACCAGAGATTGGCAAACATTTTCTGTCAATGGACAAATAATAAATATTTGAGGCTCTGTGGACCCTGTGATCTCTGTCACAACTGCTCAAGTCTGCTGTTGGGGTGTGAAAGCAGCCACAGAACACAGGAGACAATTAGAAACGGTGTGTGTGTGTGGCTGTGTGTCACCAATAAAGCTGTGTTTACAAAATGAGCAGATTAGATTCTGTCCGTAAGCTGTAGTTTGTTGATTCCTGCTATACACTTTAACAACTTCCGCCCCCCCGCCCCGCCCCACCAACACACACATATGTAGTGGCTTTAAAGAATGACATCATTGTATTGTATTATAAAGGTAATTTAAGACTCTGCAACAGGCTACAGAGATTACTAGACATTCCTTCCAATGGACCCTGGGGATTGTCTGTGCAAAAGGACATGGACTTTCAATTGCCCCAAAGGTGACAAAAATTAGATGTGAGGGGCAGAAAAGCATCACAGCAATTATAAAGGTTTGTGGGCCCTCCAAAGTTCAAATCTACCCAACAAAATCTTGTATCTTAGTATTTAATTTTGAAGACACCAAGTAGCGGAGATTAGGTTAAAATATCTGAAAAAAATCTTCTTAAGAAGGCAATAATCAAAAAAAGATTGAGAACACACTTTTATAGGGATGGGAACTTTGTCTTTCATTAGGTTATTTTTCAACTCTGTAATTTGTGGATTACTGACAAATTACCGCAAATGCAAATATTTCTTGTCTCTGGACCTTCAAATGACTTCGGTCCATTAGAAACACAGTCTCCCTCTGCATCCCCGGTTTTGTGTTCATTTGTAAATTTATTTCAACATTCATTTGCTCCATGTAAATTTTCAGTTCTTTAATTTCTCCTTTGAATTGGTTGTAATATATGATTGTTTCTCTCATTTACTAATAATGAGTTACATAAAATTGTTGACATGTGTTTATTTTCTATCTGTATGAGCCTTATGGCTTTACCCGTTTAAAAGATGTAATATAACAATTTCCACTGGTTTAAAATAGTTCTTTTTTACTTGAAAATACATTTTAAAAAACTTCCCGTGTCATTATGTATTTTAAAGATTTTAAAGATTTTATTAAATGAATATATCACATTAAAAAATGTATTGTTGGAAAACAATGAATCATTTTTTAATGAACAAGCATAAATTCCTCTCTTAAAACCACACAAAATACGGGAAGTCATAAAATGTGTCAAAAGCCTGTTACTTAATTTTGTTTGGCATGGCGCTTGTTTGCTGTTAGTTCCTCGTTGGCTTTTTCAAGAACATAGGCCAGTGCACATAAAGGCCGCTGCTGTTTTCACGGCTCTCTTTGTTGACAGAAGGTTGCATGTGTTGCTTCTGTGCATCTACAGATCATTTTGGGAAAGCACTAAGCCCTGGCCTCACCAGAGGTTCACAGGAGGTTTAGGACATTGAGTACGCTTTGTTACTTTACTTGGCTCAAGGTGTGTGGTTGAGATTCTGGTTGGCTTGCGATTAATTACAGGAACATGGAGCGGCTGCTGTGTGTCTAAGCCTTCCATCTTCCTTGCCAGCTCCCCGTCCCTGCTCTTGACCTGTTCAAGTGCCGATTACTTCCAGCCCTTCATATTGAAGTTTCATATTCTTTCAGCCACATGTTTAGAAATGCATCTTCTCATCTTTCGTATGTCCCGATAACTCTGTGTAGCTCTGTTGGTAAGCCTGCCTCTCTTGGATTCTTTCAGCCACTCTCTCCCTCGGCATCTCCTGTTCTTTGCCTTTCCCAAGTGAGTAGCTTTGGGTGGCAAATGCCTATTACCAGAATAATTTTTAAACTTTTTTTATTTTAAAGGAAACCATGTAAGTAAACATTTTGTGCATGGAGAGGAAGGCAAAAGATCCAGTAAAATGGATGCCTCAAAGTGAATACTGATTATAATGAGAGTAATGAGACGTAAGTTGCCTCACCCGATCTCCTGTAAGACAAGCCCATTGTTACAAATCTACTAGGTGGTGCTTCTAATATATTATTCTTTCTCCTTCTGCTACCAAAAAATATCAAATATAACACTTTCAAGATCGACCAGCACTTTGTAAAATGATGCTAAATTAAATACAGAAGCAAGAAAGATAATTCAGATCTCGGGTTTTCAAACTGAAGAACATTCCAAATTTTAACTTTTGGTAAAATCTATTTAATGTTTAGGGAAGCAATCCTGTGGTAAGTGTCTGCGATTCCTTTAGTGCTCTCCCTGCCTACAACAGCATTTAAATTATACACAAGAATTAAGGTGTGTTTTTTTTTTTTTTCATTCTCTATACAAATCAGAGAAAGCTAACTTAAAGTGAAAAATGAGTTAATTGAGTAAAAATAATTTTTAAATGTCAATGTTTAATTTTGAGAGTCCAATCAAATCGAACTTTTTTCTGTAAGTTTGTTAAAATTCATTAATTCTGAAAGATATTTAGGAACGTAGATTAGGCACCATCAATGTGTTTATACCCTTTCTCCTTAATCCACGTAGCCTAAAACAATATTCTAAATGTTGAAAAATTGTGTAAAGTTATTACTAGCAGTGTTACTTAAAACAGGAAAGAATTAAAAACAACCTAAATATCCAATTCATTAGCCAGGTAATTGGTAACCGCTAGGTAAAACCGTTTGATCAGTCTGTGGAATCTGTGGAATAGGGTGCAACCATTCAAATAATGATCATAAAGATTATGTAAACATCATATGCTTATAAAATAATAAAAAGTTCACATTTGAGTATACGATAAAATGAAACACTTATGATTTATAAGACCGATATAGCATAAAGATGAAGAAAACACATAAAATTCAGATTATTGTGGTGGTGGAATAGTTCTAACAATTGCCTCTGGTTTTTTTCAAAATTTTTTATTAATCTCCGCGCGTTAATTGTATAATGAAGGGAAAATTCTCCAAGCTTTCCTGTAGGTTTCGCTGCTCTAAGAGCTGTCACTTTCTTTTTTCTTTCCCTCTTCTCCCTTCCCTTCCTCTTTTCTTTTTTCTTTTGTTTTTTAAGCATATACTTTACTTCCAGTAGAACTAAGTTTTCAGAAACTAGTTGTGTCTCTGGTATAAATTTTAATCAAGGATATCACCTCAATCCTTAATAGTTCTCGATAAGAGAAATGCAGCACGTTTATTTGATGTTTAAATATAACGCCCTCACTTCTCCATTCATTGTGAACCTGTACCATTAAAAATGTGAAGATGTTATGGCTTTTAGGGTTAGTGACTGAGATTGGGGGTGCAGGGTCAGTCTTGATTTCTAAGGGAAGCCCTTGCTTTCTCTGGCTGTGTGTACAGTGAGGTGGGATGAAGAACAGAGATTTAGAGAGCTGGCTGTAGAGATGTGAATTCTCTTCGACTCTGGCAAGGCTATTGGGACTCCCTTATGTATTTTGTAAGAATTTTGGAAGAAGAATGGTTCCTCAGCTCTGCTGGGGCCTTACCTTGAGACTCGGCAGCCCTCTGGCTGTCACACAGCTGGGTGGGGAGCTGAGCCAGCTCCAGATGAACAGGAACTAGGAGCTCACATCAGATGTGGGCAGGCATGAGCCCAAGTCCTGGGAAAGGGATAGGGAGATAGATGTGAAGTTGGTGGAAGGTGGGCATATTGGGGAGGGTGGGATGCTAGGAGGGTATAGAGCAGAGCTGAGAACAAAGGCAAGGCCAGGGTAGAACCAAGATCCAGGGATAGAGGTGGCTCAAAGAAAGAGTCTGTGCTCATGGGACTGAAGATAGGACACAGACTTGAGCATAAAACCTCATTAAAGAAAACAAAGGCAAGAAACAGGAGCCGGGGGTTGAAGACGGGCTGAAGTTAATCGGAAATCTGGTTTCGTAAACAGGAACAAGGGAAGGGCAGTGGCCAGGAATTCTGGGGGATGCTCTTTTCAGCTGTAGCCACCTGTTATTATTGCTCAGACCCTCCAAGTACAGAGGAAGCCATGTCCACAGTGCCCTAAAGAAATTCAGTAGCTTCTGACCGAATGCCAGATGGATTCCTGGATAAACATCCTTGTCAAGACTGCACTGCTGCTCCAGTATCTGCTGCCTGGACCAGGGAGTCTCTTGACTGCCCTGAGGCCCTTCTCCCAGGAACTCTGGCTTATTGAGATCACAAGTTCTCTGGTGTAGCTGCCCAGATAAGTGGTACAAAGTTCAAGTGCTTCTAATGCTATCATTGGTAAAGCATTTATCATGTCTAACATAAATAGATTATCTAATCTTGACAGGTGGTTTTTAATGTGTGTGGGGGGGATATATGTACATATATATATACGTATATTCCTCATTTGTAGATATTTATAATGTATAATGTACATCTATGTAAATTCTATCTACATTCACACATGTACATATATATTACTTATTTTCTTTTTAAATTTTTCCTTTAAAATGTTACAGCCTCAGCCGGGCGCGGTGGCTCAAGCCTGTAATCCCAGCACTTTGGGAGGCCGAGGCGGGTGGATCACAAGGTCAAGAGATCAAGACCATCCTGGTCAACATGGTGAAACCCCATCTCTACTAAAAATACAAAAAGTTAGCTGGGCATGATGGTGCGTGCCTGTAATCCCAGCTACTCGGGAGGTTGAGACAGGAGAATTGCCTGAACCCAGGAGGCGGAGGTCGCAGTGAGCCGAGATCGCGCTATTGCACTCCAGCCTGGGTAACAAGAGCGAAACTCCGTCTCAAAAAAAAAAAAAATGTTACAGCCTCTGAGTTAAAATCATGTTGATAATATTTGTATTTTATACGTGTTTTTTCAGCTTGTGACTAGATTTAACACAGACTACGATGTGCCGTGTCTCATGGAAAGTTTTCAGGACTTCTGCCCCTCTGTGGATCTCCCTAATACTGGGCTGACTCGTCAATGAGGGAACAATAAGGGCTCTAACAATGCGGGAAGCCAAACAGCGGTGTTTCCCTGCAGCGCATAGGCACTGGTGAGTGCTCCCTAAACGCAACTCACTTCCTTGGGCTTTTGCGGTACACTGTCTCTGCCACCAAACAGCTGTTGAGTTTCTGAGTCACAGGCTAAAACTTTCTGCCACCGTGGCCTTTTGATACAGTTTGGGTCCTGTCCCCACCCAGATCTCATGTTGAATTGTAATCCCCAGTGTTTGGGAAGGGCCTGATGGGAGGTGATTGGATCATGCAACGGGGCAGATTTCTCCCTGCTGTTCTTGTGACAGTGAGTTCTCATGAGATCTGACGGTTTAAAAGTGTGTGGCACTTCCCCCTTCACTCATTGTCCTGCTCCACCATGTAAGACGTGCTTGCTTTCTGTTTACCTTCCACCATGACTGTACATTTCCTGAGACGTCACAGCTACGCTTCCTATACAGCCTGTAGAACTGTCCGTCAATTAAATCTGTTTTCTTCATAAATTACCCAGTCTTAGGTAGGTCTTTATAGCAGTATGAGAACGGACTAATACAGATTTTAAGCCATTGGCTTATATTTCATTTATGGAGAATTGTATAAATTAAGATGATGTAGGCATGAGTTATAGAATTGATACCAGAAAAGGGTCCTGATCCAGACCCCAAGAGAGGGTTTTTGGATCTCCTGCAAGAAAGAATTCAGGGTGAATCCACAGAGTAAAGTGAAAGCAAGTTTATTAAGAAAGTAGAGGAATAAATGAATGGCTACTCCATAGACAGAGCAGCCCTGAGGGCTTCTGGGCCCATTTTTATGGTTATTTCTTGATGATATGCTAAACAGGAGGGGATTATTTATGCCATCCCTTTTTAGACCATGAGGGTAACTTCCAGACTTTGCCATGGCATTTGTAAACTGTCATGGAACTGGTGGGAGTGTAGCAGTGAGGATGATCAGAGGTCACTCTCATCACCATCTTGGTTTTGGTAGGTTTTAGCTGGCTTCTACTGCAGCTGTTTTATCAGCAAGATGTTTATGATCTGTATCTTGTGCCGACCCTCATCTCATCCTGTGACTTAGAATGCCCAACCATCTGGAAATACGGCTGCCCAGTAAGTCTCAGTCTTATTTTACCCGGCTCCTATTCAAGATGGAATTGCTTTGGTTCAAATGCCTCTGACATTTCCATATAGATTTGTTTCGAATCCTGGCTCCATGATCTACTAGCTGAGTGACATTTTGCCGATGACATTACCCCATTGTACCTCACGTTTCCTTATCTGCAAAATAGGAATAACAGTGCTGGTCTCTTAAAATTAAGATTATTTGAGGAATACATAAAGTAACACTTGAAAAATGCTTAGGGCAAAATAGTAACATAATAAATGGTATTATCATTTTGATGGGGTTTGTTGCCCAATAAGAAGAAATGTGGGAACACTCACAGAATAACTGCTTTTTAAAAGTGTGGTTCTGGTATTGGAGATAGCAGATCAGCTTGAATCAGATCTTTTTCTGGGGAGAATGTTTGGCTCTTTTCAGAAATATGAATGTATAGTAACAGGCATGCCTATTGATGCGGCAATATAAAAATGCTTATGGTAACAAATACTTAAACAAAAGAATACGTGACTGAATATGAAAGATCAAATACTTATGATCCATGCCACAGGAAAATATGGCATAAAGGTGAAGAAAGCACATGAAATAAAGATGAATTATGGCAGCAGAATAATATTTTATTTGGCCAGACAATGACAGCCCCTCTATGCGCCTGGCATATGAGGTTGCTGGTTGGTGCATGTAGGGTGGGGTCAGTGAAAGCATATTTCCACAAGGTGTTAAGAAACTCGTGGGAGTAAAAGTGATTGAGACCTTAATTTCTTCTCTTTTGAGGTTTAATGTTAGAACATCTCTGATGGACTGAGTAGGTCCTCACTGAAGTCATTGGTCAGGAGAGGAGACCAGATCTCCCCCATCCAGGAAGAAACTCACTGTGGGAAATGAGAAAACCAGGCGGTGCCACGTGTCACAAACAAGGGCCTTTGTGGTTACAGCAGAAGGCTGGATCAGGGTTGCTCACCTCACCCTCTCAAAAACTCTAGAGAGTAGGACCCAGTATTGTCCTCATTTTTCTAGCTACAAAACTGAGGTTTAGAGGGGTTAAGAAACTTGCTCAAAGTAAGGGCTAAGGGCAGCTGAGAGCTAGAACTCCAGCCCCATCTGTCTCCAGAATTCTTGTATCTCCCTTCCATACTCCACACGCTAGCTGAGATCTTTCTCCGGCCTTTCCTCAACATTCAGTTGACAAAAGAAAGAGATGCGAATTGGGGCTAAGGATTAGGATACATACTTCAGTGGGAAAGGGACTGGCAATTAGAAGAAGAGAAATTCAAGAGCTTGGGGTTTTTCAGCCTCCTCCAGGAGGGTGACGATTGTGTGATGTAATCTGCATTCTTGCCTGACTTCTGGAAATACCAGCAAGCATTTTCAAGGCGATTGCCTAAGATTTAAAGTCATTCTGTGGCCATGCTTTTTTTTGTTTGTCTTGTTCAATGCAAACTGATCTTTCTGGGCCTTAATAATCTCCTCCATAAAATAAGAGGGTTGTACTAAGTCATCGTTAGAATTCTTTTCATGCTCTAAGGTTTGCGCGTTCAGGAATTTATAAGCTTTTTCTGGTATTTGACCTTTGGCCGTAGCTTCTTTAGTACTAGGATCAAAACTAATCTCCCCAACTTAAATTTTGTGTGACAGGTAAGGAAGCCAGGACAAAGGACTTAATGAAGGTTCTGAGGCAGGGAGGATAGCAGCAAAAGGTTTGGCAGCTGTGTATGCAATGGAGCTGAAGGGAAAGAACTCAGGATCTCAGAATCCACTGAGTGTAGCCAAAAAGACTGAAGCTCAGAAACGACTTTCAGAGGGATTACATAGAGAAATAGGTGAGATCTGGTTGTGCCCTTCATGGAAGCAGGCTGTAATTAGATCGGTTGGTGTGAGTTAGTGGGAAGGATTAGCCATCACAGAGGGACGTTTAATGGGATGGCTGTCTGGTTCCCCCATCTCGCTGTCCCGGCCCACCCTTGGGAACAGGTGTAGCTGCCGTCACCATCCAATAACTCCAACTACGCAAAGCTTTCTTGGTCTTTGGTTGAATCAAAGAATTGTTGCCAATTTAATGAGAAAAAAGTTTTTTAAAAAATCACAGAAACATAGACGCGAGCAACCTTTACAGAGTAGAAGCTTCTGGTTCCCATTTGAGAGAGTAACCAACTCCTTATCCTCCTCTTCCTTACCTCTTCTTGCTTCTCGTCTGCCCATTTCTTTCTTCTGCCTTTCCAGTTTCTCCTGCTCACCTTTTCATTCTTTCTTCCCACTCACCTGACACTTTACTGAGCACCACGTTTAAAGGTCTGTGTTAGGTATGGTGGCCAACAGGAGATAAAGGAGGCACAGTCCCAGCATCCTAAGATGCTCTTGAGCTAGCAGCAGAGACGGACACAGACAAGTGAGTGTGGTTAGCCCAGTTCACAAGTCAGTTCACTCTCAGGTTTCTTTTCTTTCCCTGCTCCGTGCAGGCTCATCTCCAAACCTGCTGAGATTCTCTCCTCCTACCTTCTATGCCTGTTCTAAGGATTAGATGCCTAAATAGCTCATGATTTTTCCCTACACGATGGCGGTAAGTCTCTTAAGGTTCACTGTGTCATTTCAAGCAAGTTCCATATATATGCTTACTCACCAGCTAGGGCTTCCTTCTCTTTTTAAGACAGATTCACAGAGGGTTTAGAAAAAAAAATGAGTTTCAGCATTAGCCTTTTAAATTGAATAATGATGGTGTTTCCAGGACTTTGTCAAGTGCGAACTGTGTGCTAGGCACATATATATTGTCTCTACTTGTATCATCACTTCACTCACCATCAATTCACAGAAAATTCAGAGAGGTTAAGGAACTAGTCTAAAGTAAAACACTTAGAGGTGGAATTTGAAGGCAAATCTAACTCTTTTTACTACATCTTTAATGACAAAGGGTAGGTTCCATATTATCTTTCTACTTCTCTCCAAAGAAATTCTACTTGTGTGTGTGTGTGTGTGTGTATGTGTGTGTGTGTGTGTAATCTACTCATAAGGTAAAGCATATGGCATATGATAAAACTTTTTATTTTTTATTTTTTTTGAAACAGAATCTCACTCTGTTTAGGTTGGAGTGCAGTGACATTATCTCGGCTTACTGCAACCTCCACCTCCCGGGTTCAAGCAATTCTTCTGCCTCAGCCTCCCAAGTAGCTGGGATTACAGTTGCCCACCACCATGCCCAGCTAATTTTTATATTTTTAGTAGAGGTAGGGTTTCACCATGTTGGCCAGGCTGGTCTCGAACTCCTGACCTCAGGTGATCTGCCCGCCCCGGCCTCCCAAAGTGCTGGGAATACATGTGTGAACCAACGCGGCCAGCCAACATATGATAAAACTTTGAGATACAGCTGGGTCTCTTCTAGATTAAACAATGAGTATCTAATCTGATTTTACTATCAATTGCAAAAATTTTACTATGATATTCAATTAAAAGTTTAAGAACTAGACAAATTATGGAAGTTGTGTAATTTTTGAAAGTTAAAACTTTTTCCTCTTAAAAGTCAATAAATAATTATAAAAAACACATGTAGTCTAAATGCATTAATGTTCATTGTGCAAAACATATGTAGATTTACAGGCATTAACAAGAGCCAAAGACTGTTGTAAGAGCTCTTGCTTGTTGGTATTATATATAAATTCAAATATATGTTCACTAGAATTATAGAAGCTCCCAGAAAAAAATAATCATCTCACTTTAAAATTGTAAAGCTTGTGACTTTTATAGCTAATTTAGTTCCAAAGATAATAAAAAACTACTAATGGAATATTAATTTGTTATACCTTGGTATTGACTATATAATCCTTGCTGCATTAATATTAATTTGTCATGAGAATGTTATATCAACATTGTTTCTGTTGTTACAAACTAATAATCAATAGGGGAAAATTCAGCAGCAAACTGAGATGAATTTTAATAGAGTATAAGATTAATTTGTGCTTGATCTTTCATAAAATAATTTGCATTGAATTGTTGAGCCAATGCAGGCAATATCCATATTACAATAGTAACACCCAGCATGAAGACATGGTATACAGATATTGGTGGTAGTATTTGAACACTGGTTCCTTTAGCCTTCCTAGATGTCAACTCTTCCATCTGCCAGTCCAGATTTTTTTCTTTTTTCTTTTTTTTTGTCTCAAAATAGTGCCTGGCACATAGTTAACATTTACTGTGGGTTTATTATTACGATTTATGAACAGATAAAAGTAATGTTGTCTGTTGCAATTGTGAATGAAGCTGAACCCACTACTGGTGAGAAATATTAAACCTGTTTAAGTGTGTAGCTCCAGCCTCTTACCTAATAAAGCTTCAATCCATGAGGGAAGTTGGTGGGGGGCATCTTTGATAACATTTGAAAAATGGAATCTGCTAATAGGAAAGAGCTGGATGCAACATTCAGATGTCAGTTTTCAGTTAAGCTCTTAATTTTCAACAGTTTTGCCAAAATGTAATTTCAGGGAATATTCATGGAGAAGAAGCATCAGTCATTCAACCAAATCAGTTAAAAAGAAATTTCAGAATATACTCTCCTTTTAGAGATTCACAATACTTATGCTTAGGTGACCCAGCAGCAGGTATGGGCAGTGGGGGTGGGGGTGAGGGCAGGGGGAAGGGAAGGCTTAGAGGTGTTGTGCAAAAAAGTAGCCTATTTTAATTAAATTTCACCAAGCTTTTCTTCAAACTTATTTGACAATGGAACCTTTTAAAAACTATATACCATCCCTAAATAGCTTGTATACTTAGAGAAATGCCGACTTAGAGAAAAACTCAAAAGTCAGCTACTTTCCTCCTTTTTCAATTCAGGGGTTTAAAACAAATTGTGCTGATGAACGGCTTTCCAAATTTACTTTCCCATACATATTTAAGTATGACAAATGCTCATCTACCATGTGGTAGGTAGTGAATTCATAAAACCTAAGAAAGGAGATCAGAAGCGATGTACTTGCCAGATATGCTTCTACTTAATGTTTTTAAAAAGTATTTTAATAGTCTATAACTGTGTTTATATTCCCATGCACAATTCTTATGAATTATAAATTATTAAAGATGAATCTGGGAAAACTTACCACAGAGAAAAATCACATGTCAAGATAAATTTGCATCCTGTAACCTACGCTTTGGTGTTACTGAGTCTTCGTCAAATATGATTTAGTACTTTGGGTTAACAAGCTGAATATGCTCTAGAAACACTTGACTATTGTGTACTTTATAATTTATGTTTTATAACTAATTCTTTTCCCACAGTATATTACTTATCAATTGCAGTGTAATAAATTACCCCCAAATGTAGTAGCTTAAACAACCAACATTTACTATCTCACATTTTTGTGGGTCAGAAACTGGGTGTGGCTTAGCTGGGTCCTGTGGCTCAGGGTTTCCCATAAGGCTACAACCAAGGTACTGACCAGGGCTGTAGTTACCTCAAAGCTAAATCAAGGAAGATCCTCTTCTAAGCTCACTCATGTGGTTGTTGGCAGGATTTAGTTCCTTGTGGCTATTAGGCTGAGGGCCTCCATACCTCACTGGCTGTTGACTTGAGGTCTCCCTTGGTTCATTGGCACACGGGCCTTTTCACAGGGCAGCTCACTACATGGCATCTGGTTGTCATCAGCGTGAGCAAGGTGGAAGGCTGAGTCTTTGTGTAATCTTATTTGAGAAGTGGCATCCCATCATGTTCACAGCAGTCTGTTTGTTAGAAGAAAGTCCCTAAGCCCAGCCCACATTGAAAGGGAGGAAATTGTACAGGGACATGAATACCGGGAAGTGGGGATTGGGGGAGCCATCTTGCAAGCTGCTCCTCACACATGCTAACAATTGGAGGCACAGGGTGTTGTTGCACTAAATGAGTCTGGTACTTTGGAATATGTTGATAGTAGTCTGATTCAGAGGTTATAAATCTATGCATTGAAATCCAATAAGATATTGAACAATGAGATAGAGAGAGTTGTACTTAACTCAGTTCCTCTGAAGAAGAACACTGTTTTATTTGCAAAGGAATGCCTTGATAATCTCTGGTTAGGTGAAAACAGAAGTCTAGAAGACAGGGAAGTACTTTGTATTCAGGATGATGCCACAGGATGGAGTTCACAACTCATAGCTGTGGAGCTGACTAAGCTCTGAGTAGAGACAATTATGTTGAGATGTCCTAAAGACAGGAGCTGCTGCTGACACCCTGGGTCACACTGATTTGCAATATGGAAGGTTAAAAATAACTTAGGAACTTCGGGTTTCTCTTTAGACTTTGGTGATCAAAGAATACACTTATATTAGTTACCCATTGCTAAGAAACAAATTACCCCAAATTTAGCAGCTTAAAACAGTGGACATTTTTAGCTCATGTTTTCTAGGGGTCTATATCTGGAAGTGGCTTAACTAGGGGATTCTGGCTCAGGGTATCTCATGAGGCTTGACTGAATATGTCAGCCCAGGCTGCTGTGCTCTGAAGGCCTGGCTGGGACTGGAGGACCTGCCTCCAATGTGACTCATTGTTGGCAGGTGGCCTCAGTTCCTCACCATGTGGGGCTCTCCATAGGACTGCTAGAGTATCCTCATGACATGTCATCTGGCTTCCTCCAGAGTGACTGATCTAAGACAAAGATGCAAGGACAAAGCCACACAGCTTTCAAATCAGCATTTATAAAGTACTTTACTCAAGTCATTAATACATAACTGAGCAGATACGTTCAGAATTTTTCAGATCCAACAGGAACATTAATTGTGCATAGTTGATTTTGAAACACACACACACAAAATACAAAAAACAGCGGGGACAGTTTTGAAATCGCCATCCTTCCTAAGATGATTGTTGTGGAAGAAAAAAGAAAGGGCCATCCTCTAGCCAAAGAGAAGCATGTGCTAGTTTCTCTATGTTAGATTTAGCGGTAAATGTGAAGAAAAAAAAAAAAACTATTTTCTTCAACAGTCAAATGCCTAATCAAGAATAGTTCACTATTTAATATGCTTTGTAACACTGAGGAACCTCAAAATCAGCCAGTGTCTTTGGTTCAGAAGGTCACTGAGCTTGCCAAATTCTTTTTATTCATTGAATAGAGTGTTTTTGAAAGCAACCATTACACTATGTGTGAAGAGGCGGAAGTCATACATGATTGAATAATTTGGCAGGGGAGATTTCTTGTATTTTTCACCTGCATTTTCACTTCTACGTTCTTTGAAACACTTGCTGCGCTTATATTTGGACAGTGACTGCGGCCTACACATTTTGTTAAGTACATGCTGGTCGTTAGAAACTATGGCTATTGCTTGACCATTGGAATGAAGCTGTTTTCTGCTTTCGAAACACCCATAATAATTAGCTTTTATATCTTTTACCATTAAGAAGCCTCATACAGTTATCACTGCGTTTTTATTTTCCAAGGGAACAATTTCACAGATCTCTACCATTGTGTTATAAGGAATATAGTGAGAAGGAAAGATATTTGGTTTCCCCAGTACCAAATCTGTATTAGTCAGGATTCTCTAAAAAGACAGAACTAACAGCATATGTGTACAGATATTCTAGAGAGGATTTATTAGGAGGATTGGTTTATGCAATTATGAAAGCTGGAGTGCCATGACAGGCCGTCTGCAAGCTGGAGACCATTGGAATTGCTGGTAGCATGGCTCAGTCCAAGTCCAGGGGCCTCAGAACCAGGGAAGCCAGTGGTGTGACTCTCAATCTGAAGCTAACAGACTCAGAATCGGGGTGCCACTGGTATAAGTCCTGGAATTCAAAGGCCAGGGGGCCTGGAGTTCTGGTGTCCAAGACAGCAGAAGAAAACCCTGTGCCAGTTCTCAGAGAGAGACTAACCTCTGTGTTCTCTCCAGGCCCCCAGCCTATTGGATGATAACCCACCAACCCTGAGAGCCAATCCTCCCCACTTGATCCACTCAGACTCGCACTCTAATCTCTGCTGGAAACACCCTCCTAGACACACCCAAAGTAATGCTTTACCAGGTTTTTAAGTATTCTTTAATCCAGTCAAATTGACAAGCTAAAATTAAATCCACAAACTCACCCTTTGTCAACCTGGCACCCATATATATCTCCTTAAAGCATACTTAATATCTAAATGGAGATAATAATAAGGTAATAGTTCCACCTAACATGATACAATATGATGTGATTGTGGCTTTCAGGATTTTAGACTTTAGACTTTGGAGTTTGTATCTGTGCGTGTGTGTGTATGTGTGTGTGTGTGTGTGTGTGTGTTGAGATAGGGTCGCTGTCACCCAGGCCGGAGTGCAGTGGTGTGATCTTGGCTCACTGCAGCCTTGACCTCCTGGGCTCAAGGGATTCTCCCACCTCAGCCTCCCATCTCAGCCTCCCAAGTAGCTGGGACTACAGGTGCACAGACCTGGCTAATTTTTGTATTTTTTGTAGACATGGGGTTTTGCCATGTTGCCTAGGCTGGTCTTGAACTCCTGGATTCAAGTGATTCACTGCCTCAGCCTCCCAACGTGGTGGAATTATAGGCCTGAGCCACCATATCCAGCCAACATTAGAGATTTTGATCAAGAATTTTGATCTCAAATGCCAATAGTGTCTCCAACTACGAAACATTTCTCCCCTTTTTCTGCAGTCCTGCCTCTAGTTTAGGTTGTAAACTCTGACAGAAAAGGGACATGCGGATTCTCTTTGCTGCCGTACACTCAGCGCCTAGAAGAGCACCTTACAACCTTGCATGTAGTGAATGATCAGTAAATATTCGTTGAATTAACGAAGTGCCATTTATAAAGACAATAACTGATGGATAATTAGATAAGTAGAACAAAAAGCTGCTGACCAAAGTTCAATTTCCTTAGGCCTTGAATTACCTGTGTTGGGATCCTGGATATATTGCTCTTGTGTCCTAGAGTCTGTTTTCATTTTGCAAAGTGTGATATTTGAGGTTAAAAGGGGAAAAAAGCAAGTTGTGGGGCTCTGGGTGGATGTAATTCTTCTTTTGGAAAGTCAGCAGTTTGAAAAAGCAAATCGGCTATCAATATGTTAATATGTTCCCTAAATGTACCTACAATTTTATCAATGATGAGAAATATTGTTAAAATATAATTTGTATTTTACAGAAGCTACATTTAAAGCCTTTCCCTCAATATTTCAAGGAAAACTTTTTATCTTTATTTTGACCTTTCTCTTTCCGCTCAATGTTAGTTTTTGTATTATATGGAAATTGGTTTCTTGATTAGCATTTAAAACGTCTGTTTTCTGGGGATGTCTTTATTTTGTGTTCTATTTATTTATACCACCAAGGAACAACTTTGTTTATTTTATTTTTTTAAAAAAAAAAGCATTTAGCTT
This sequence comes from Saimiri boliviensis, assembly GCF_048565385.1. NCBI lineage: Eukaryota > Metazoa > Chordata > Mammalia > Primates > Cebidae > Saimiri > Saimiri boliviensis. The sequence goes on along the minus strand of NC_133467.1, from coordinate 9,337,220 downwards.
TATCGAAAAGCAAATATTTACAAATTATTTTTCTGATGGCATCTAATGTTCATTTCACTTGCCTCCTTCTGCATTACAGTATACTCACACACTGAGAATTGAAAATTCCTTCATGAATTTGCAACAGAATCCCCCTGCCACCCCTTCACCCCAGATATCTAATTAGTTTTTCCTGTCACAACAGCATATTTTTGTTGCATAAAGTTGCACACTTTATTTTCCTTTTGGTACTGGAAGTGGTGTTTTAACAGGGGAAAGTGATGGATTCCTAGAACCTATCTTTACGGCTGAGTTCAGAGCAGCTGTTCCCATAATGGTCCCTGATCAATCTACCCTCTCATTCTTTTTTAAATACCAAGTGTCTTGGTAGATAATAGTAGAAAAACAACAACAACAACAAAAACCCACACCTTCTACAGGAACACCACTTTCCTGGGAGATAGCCGTCATTTATAGATTGATGTTTGTCTGGCTAAGTTGTTTTTGCCAGTACACATGGCAGCAAATCTCATCAGCATCTTCTCTCCTAGGCCTTTCTTCCACCTCTTGATAATGCTTCTTGGCTGAAATCGAGCAGCCTTGGAGTGAAGGAAGCAAGTCAAGGGGCTAGGAAGAAGTTGGTGAAACCTAAAAGCATTAAGACACGGAAGGTCTGTAATCTGACCTCGACGTACCTGTGCAGTTGAATTTTTTGATACTGCAACAGCTCTGAGATGGAAAGTTTCTGCAACAGGCCTGTGGTTTTCACCTTTGTACCTTTGCTTACGCCAACCCAGGGCGTGCCCTCCAGGGAGTCTGCTATGATCTGGATGTTTGCATCTCCCCAAAGTTCAGACACTGGAATCCTAACCTCTAAGATTATCGTATCAGGGTATTGGGACTTCGGGAGGTGAGACAGGGCGGAGCCCTCATGATTGAGATTAGCACGCTTAGAAATGAGGCCCAAGATATCCCTCATAGGCGGGTGTCGAACAATGAGAACACATGGACGCAGGGAGGGGAGCATCACACACTGGGGTCTGTCAGGGGGGAAATGGGGGAGGGACGGGGAGGGGTGGGGAGTTGGGGAGAGAGAGCATGGGGAGAAATGCCAGATATAGGTGAAGGGGAGGAAGGCAGCAAACCACACTGCCATGTGTGTACCTATGCAACAATCCTGCATGTTCTTCACATGTACCCCAAAACCTAAAATGCCATTAAAAAAAAAAAAAGAAATGAGGCCCAAGAGAGATCACTTGCCCTCCACCTTGTGAGCACAGCCAGAAGGGATCATCTGTGAACCAGAAAGCCCTTGCCGATTGCTGAATCTGCTGACGCCTTGATCTTGGACTTCCTAACCCACAGAGTATGAGAAATAAATGTCTCCTATAATTTCTCAAATAATTTTGTTTATAATGTATCCAGTTGAGGGTATTTTGTGATAGCAGCCCAAATGGACTGAACTTGCTCTGAGTCCCCTTTGTTAGATGTGTCCAGATTTTCTCCTTTCTACTTCCGTTAATGTCCAGAGCATAACTCCATACTGTGCTGTTACCTTGTCATTTCATCTTTCAATGCCTGCCTCTCACTTGCACGGCTCCTTGAGGGCAGGGGCCATGTTCAAGTTATTTGTATATTCCCAGGGCTTAGACAGTGTTGTATAGACACTTAATGTTTGTTAAGTGAGTGAATAAAACAGAGCATGAGTATATAAACAGAAATGACCAAGAAATTAGTTGTATCTTTTGACTTCAGAGCTAGGACAAGGGCTGTTATCAAGGGTGTTCTGGTGTAACCCATCCTGGACCTAAGAACTTAAAAGAAGGTTGTCTCAGGTCTTACCATTGCCTGTATCTTGTGGACTGCCAATCAGATTGAACTGAGTGAATTGTTAGCTAATTACGTACCAAGCTCATTGTTGTTATTTTATTTTGTTCGTAGCTTTTGAGTGGAATTATTTAATGTTCAGAGTGTAAATGCCAAGACCTTTGATGAGACACTATTTACCTATTTATAGAATTGTTTTATTTCCATGTTGTTTGCTCCATCCTCTCTCCACCCCTTCTTTATTGCTTATGTTTGGAACTTTTCTTTAGTTCTCTTCCGACTACCTTTGCATTCTGTTTTGGAGGGCTCAAGCTGTGTCTGTGGATACTAACGTGAAACTCACTGTTTTCTTTCATTTTTCATAGCCCCTATAACCTCAAGATTTGATTTTTATTTAACTTACTCTCTCTACCCTTCAATAAATCAAGTCTTCTTATCAGGCAAGAACAATGCCACTCTTGCAGTTTCAAATACAATACCAATATTGTATTTGAATTACATATAATATAGTAATATTGATAATTAAGATTTATTGAACATTTCCTGTACTCTGTGCAACTGTGTAAATAGTTTATAGGGTTTAGCTCATCTAAACCCTCTTCATTAGGCCAGGTGTGGTGGCTCACACCTGTAATCCTAACATTTTGGGAGGCCAAGGTGGGAGGATCGCTTGAGGCTAGGAGTTTGTGACCAGCCTGGGCAACCTAGTAAGACCCCCATCTCAAATAAATAAATAAGTAAAGCCAGTTCACTATGAGAGACACCAGTAAGTCTGAAACTTAGACCCATCTTTCTATACTTTTAGCTGCCTCCATGTGGATACCTGTCAGGTGCCTCCACCCCCACACCCCGAGGTGCCCAGGCTCTGGGACAGGATGGCCGAAGCACAAATCTCAGCTCTGTCAACAGCTAGCTGTGTGATCTTGGGGACATTTTCTTAAGTTTTTGGTGTCTTGTTGCCTTCATCTTTAAGATGGGAATAATAACAGGATCTTGACGATTGTAATGTGTGAAAAAGTTCATATGTATGAATCAGTGTATTTGCGTTCTGTGGTTGCCATAATACATTTAACACCAATGAAGTGACCTAAAATGAGAAATTCATTCTCTCCCAGTTCTGGAGGCCAGAAGTTCTAAGTCACGGTGTTGTCAGGCTGCACTCCCTTCAAAGGCTCCAGGGGAAGATTCTTCCTAGCCTCAACCAGCTGGTGGTTCCAGGTGTTTCTTGGCTTGTGGCAGTGTAGGCACAATCTCTGCCTCTGTCTTCCTGTGACCTTCTCTTCCATCCCTGTTTATCTCTGTGTCAAATCTTCTGCCTGTCTTTTAAAAGTACATTTGTTATTAGATTTAGGGCAGGCGTCCCCAAACGACGGCCCGCGGGCCGCATGCGGCCCCCTGAGGCCATTTATCCGGCCCCCCGCCGCACTTGAGGAAGGGGCACCTCTTTCACTGGTGGTCAGTGAGAGGAGCACAGTATGTGGCGGCCCTCCAACAGTCTGAGGGACTGTGAACTGGCCCCCTGTGTAAAAAGTTTGGGGACACCTGATTTAGGGCCTGCGTGGATCCACCAGAATGATCTCATCTTCAATTCCTTAATTTTTTTTTTTTTTTTTGAGACAGGGTCTCACTCTGTCATATAGGTTAAAGTACAGTGGTGTGATCTCAGCTCACTGCAGTGGCTCAAGAGATTCTCCCACCTCAGCCTCCCGAGTAGCTGAGACTATAGGTATGCACTACCATATCAGTGGGGCTTTGCTGTGTTGCCCAGGCTGGTCTCAAACTCCTGGACTCAAGCAATCTGCCTGCCTTGGCCTCCCAAAGTACTGAGGTTACAGGTGTGAGCCACCGCATTTGGCAAAATCCTTAATTTAAACATCTGCAAAGACTTTTTTTTTTTTTCTTTCCAAATCAGATCACATTCATAGGTCCCGCTCTCCTGGAACTGCCTCATCTATGATATCTCTGTGCTCATGAGGGTAGAAAGCTCAGTTATCCCTGATTGTCTTCCTCATGATTCTCAAGTACTTGTCTGGCACACCTGTGCCTACCCCTGTTAGTTCTTAGTTCAAATTCTCATTAGTACAAGAATTATTCTTTTCTACAGTTGTTTGCATTTCCAACTTATGCTCTGCATTGCCTCTAGATATGTTTTTCTGATGTATACCCCTGCCTAAAAAGTCCAAAGGTTTTCTGCTGCACACGATTATAGTAATAACAGCCCAAATTGGCATTGGTATCTCTCCCATTTCACTGATATGAAAACTAAAGCTCAGAAAAGATCAAATGAGGGGCCAGGCATGGTGGCTCATGCCTATAATCATCATTTGAGGCCAGGAGTTCAAGACCAGCCTGGCCAACATGGTGATGGCTGTCTCTACTAAAAATACAAAAAATTAGCCCATCATGGTGGCAGGTGCCTGTAATCCCAGCCATTCAGCAGGCTGAGGCAGGAGAATTACTTGACATGGGAGGCCAAGGTTGCAGTGAGCTGAGATCGTGCCACTGCACTCCAACCTGGGCACTACAGTGAGACTCCATCTAAAAAAAAAAAAAAAATTAAATGATATGTCCTCAAGATCATGTAGCTTTGTGATTAGCAGAGACTAAAATTGAGCCCGAGTCTTCTGAATTTATGCTTCGATGTCCAGAGCTTAGTTTATTACTTGAAATATTCACAATACTTCAAAGTCAACCTTTTCCATTTATATTCCTGACATTCTTGACATTTATCTGTCATTCCACCCATAACTTCCCTTGTTCTGCAATGATTTCATGCCTTTGCATTTTTATTGTTTCTACCAAAAGGGCTGACTCACCTCTTCATTTTTTCCTGACCCATTTTTCTAAATTTTTTTTCATGACTGCAAGGAAAGTTCACTCACTCTGCGAAGCCTCGTCCAGGTCCCATGAGCAGAGTTAGATGCTTACTACCCAAAGCTCTGGTGGCCACTTATACATATTCCCATTATAGCACTTCCATGTCATCGTTTCGTTGTTCACACGTCTTTCTGGACCAAATGTCTCACTAATTTATGTAGCCCCAGTGCTTAGCTCATCAGAGACGATCAATAAATATTTGCTGAAGTATTTCAGCTAAAATTGCAGAACTAAAAGAAGTTGCTCTTTTAGCTCATTAAAAATCAACTTATCAGCCATTCATAAAAATAAGAAATGTAATTATTAAGTTGAGAAGCAGGGTTCTGAGTGGGAATAATGGGAATATTGAAATCTTCTCTGTAATAGCTCTTTTATTATAGTCAAATGAGCTTCTCCTCACGCCTTGAACAGGTGGTGACTGTTTCTAACTCTGCGCCTTCCGTTAAGCCATCGTCCTCCCGCAAATGTCCTCTCCACTACTCTGCGGTTTTCCAGATTCTACCCATCATCAAGGCAAAGTCCTTCTACTCCAGAAAGGAGCCCTTTCTAACCTGCCCACCCCACCTGTAGCCCTACTGTGCTAAGCCTCACAGTGGCAGTTTCCTGACTTCATTGCTATTGCCTGTGCACCCCATCTGGGAAGGAATCAAGGCATAGTTAAATGTTGCCTTGTAATAAAGCAAAAGTCTATTCCATTTTTAATGGAATTTTTAATCTTCCATTTATTATTCCATTTTTAATCTTCAAAAAGTCAAGTGCATTGAGAAGTAAACTGTGTTTTAGAGAAGTAAACACTGATTTGGACAAAATGAAAGTTTTGCTGGGAGGCATATGCTATGGTTTTAACAGATGTGTTCCTCCAAAATTCATATGTTAGAATCTAATATCCACTGTGAGAGTATTAAAAGGTAGGGCCCATGGGGAAGTGATTAAGTCACGAGTGCTCCCAGTCTGTGGTGTTTCGTCAGAACAGCAAGAATGGACTAAGACTGCCTGTATTACAATCTAACAGTTGTTTTTGCAACATTAAGTCCTTCCTACTTCCACAGTAATGGAACTTTTAGGTGAGCATACCACTGCCGACTAGATTTTCCATGCTCCGTTGCAACTAGGCATAGCCATTTGCTAAGTTCTGGGCCCTGAGATGCATAGAGAATTGTAGAGTGGTAGCTTTGGGGGAGCCTTTATTAAATGCTAGTGCTTTTAATAAAGCTTTATTTAAAAAGCTTTTAATAAAGCACTTTGTTTTTCTCTTCCTTTTTTTCTCCTGGAATATGAATGCTACCATCTTGGAAAGTGAGTGAATAAACTGAAAGAAGAAGCCTGGTCTACACTTGTCAGATGTAGCAAATAAAAATACAAGCTGACGAATAAATATTGCATGGGACATACTGGTGTTGAAATGTCACTCAATGTTTAACAGAAATTCAGATTTTACTGAGTATTCCGTGTTTTAGCTGGCAGCCCTAACTGGAACCCCACCAAAGAATGCTATACCCACCCTAAGAAGTCTCCAAGGACTTTTATACAGGAGAGAACTACCCCACCATTATATTTTTCAGTCACTTACAACCAAATAGAATTTAACAAACTCATAGCAGAAAAAGAGGCCAGCCAATGTTTTCTCATACTAAATCTCATGATTATAGCATTTTATCACAATGCCTCTTTGGTGAAATGACTGTAGATCTGCTACGTTCTTCAGGGTCACCAGTAACTGCAATATTTTGTATTTCATATACTCTTTCATTTTTTTAAAGAACTTTCACACGTTTGAGTTAACTATTTTCAATGATCTCACTTCTTAATTTTGCAGATGAAGTTTAGAGATTTGCCCAACTAGGAAGAAGTTGGTGTGGGCCTTGAATTTGGAACTTCTGAGTTTGCTGGTCTTCCTGCTAGTCCACAGCTTCCCCTCCTAAATTAGTAAATTCAGTGGGGATAAAATGGCGGAGAAGCTGCCTCCTGTTGTAGGGATTTATTGGAAGAAAAGAGAGGCCATGCTCTGTCTCACACCCTCAGGTACCACAGGTGCAGCATCTGAGTCCCCTAAGGGTCATGGAGAATGAGTGTGCCACAGAAATAATGTGTTTTGCTGGGAGGGACCAGGACCTTAATTCTGTTGCACTACTGCACAAAAATAGAAGTTAGCTCGATTATATGATTGCTTTTACTACTTGCTAAAAGCCCTACTAACTTTTTGGTGGCTTTGAGTAAGAGTTCCTTTTGCCCTGCAGCAAGGAAGTCATGCCTCTATATAGAAGTTTGGATCAAAACTCTAGTTTTTCTGCCGGTTGCGGTGGCTGACGCCTGTAATCCCAGCACTTTGGGAGGCCAAGATGGTCTGATCACCTGAGCTTAGGAGTTCCAGAGCAGCCTAGTCAACATGGCAAAACCTCGTCTCTACTAAAAATACAAAAAAGTACCCAGGCATGGTGGTGCACACCTGTAATCCCAGCTCCTTGGGAGGCTGAGACAGGAGAATTGCTGGAACTGAGGAGGAGGAGGTTGCAGTGAGCTGAGATCGCACCACTGCTTCCCAGACTGGGTAACAGAGCAAGACTCTATGACAAACAAACAAACAAACCTGTTTTTTCAAACCGTGGTTTCTAGACAGGTGCTTTAGGGGTCTAGCAAACATTTGATTCAAACTTTTTCATATTTATCTTAACCATGATATCGACAGTATTAATTAGTAGGGGAAAATAATGCTAGTTGTTGTAACGAAGACCCAAACATTAGTTGTTTAACCTAAGACAAGTATGTTTCTTCTATTTCAAACCTACTGAAGATCTTCCCGTCCTTCAGGTGGCTTGCTACATGGTCCTTCAGAAACCAAGCTCCTTCTGTATTATAGCCCTGTCCTCCTCCAGATCTTCAGTCCTTTCCAGCCATCCAGTTGTTGAGGAAAGGGTTGGAGGGTTGCCCTGGGAGCTTTGCAGGTACCAGGTCTGGAAGTGGCGCATGTCAGCTCTACTCACAGTCACTAGCTGGAACTCAGACAAATGGCCATAGGAAGGCTGGTAAATATGGTTGAGCTGTGAACCCAGGAAGAAAAGGAGCTGATTTTTGTTAAGGACATAGCTATCTGTCTCTACCATAATTTTCTAAAGCACCTTTTAACTCTTTGGATATTACAGCTTATTAATATGTTGCCAATGTTAATAACTGGTTTCAGTGCAGATTTTGGAATGAAGCTTCTTTCATTATATTTAGTTAAAGAATATCTCAAGGTTGCAAGAAAGGCTATTACAAAAACATCTGTTGCCATTTACAGTGATTTATCTGTGGAATCACTGTCATCATTGACAAAAGTCATTGCAAAAACAAAAACAAAGTAAATTATATTCTGAAACTGATGTATGTCTCTAAGTCATCTATGAACCCTAATCTCATTCATCTAAAAAAAATTCCGTGTTCTCAGTGACTGACTTTATAACATTTAAGAGAAATGTGAACTTATAAAATAAACTTATATTAATAAAATATTTTTATCTGTTCTGGATATATTGAGGTTGCATAACATTTATCTTAAAAAGGATTCCATTGCTTAACAAATTTAAAACAGTGATATCTAAAGTCTCTTCTTGCTCAAACATGTATAATGTTTTCTATTTTTATATGCCATTGGAAGGAAGACTAACTCCTGATTGCAGATAAATGGTGCAATGCAAGTTATTTTTCTTAGCAGAAAAGTTAAGTTGCATTGGGAAACCTGCTGCATAATGTTCTTCCCCAGCTTGTTAACTGAAAGCACTTAAATACATTTTTTTAGAAATTCCTAGAGACTTGAAATCTCCCAAGGTGTCTACCAACTGATAACCCATGCAAATAATTTCCACAGCTTATTTGATATTTGCAAGTGAAACATGCTTCTGCTTGTTCATAATTAAGCTTATCTCTCCTGCATTAACTGTAATTCAAGTCAGGGGGGTCTGTTTAATTAAAGAGCCCAGACCTTCCAAGGACCAGCATTGATTGTCTTCTGCTTCAGATCCATTCTTGCTTAGGTTTAAATGTCCTTTTGGGGACCTACAGGCTCCTTTGCTGCTCCTTGAAGGGAGTAGCCCCCTGCCTGCCTCACTCAGAGGCTGCCTTGGGCCTGAAATATACAACCAGACAATCGTGCCATATATCTGATATTGTGGAGGCTAGAGGTGCAAATGGCTTTTGTTTTCAGGGTTGCAGATAGAGATGAAGGTCATACTTCCTTTTCCCATGACTGTTGGAGGCAGCTGCAGGGTTACAGTGTGATGAGAGACGTCAACTCAGGTGACTCTGTCTTGCTTGGATAAAGCCTTAGAGTCCTGCCTTCATTGAGGGGTCCTTGCATAGGGCCAGCCAGGCTCCTGGAACCATCACTGCCATCTACTGGATCAGCATAGGAGTCCTAGAAACACTGTGGGTAGGGTACTTCTGAAGAACTGCGTGTGAGCCATTGAGCTCTGAGAGAGTGGCGATCACAGAACTTATCCTCAGTTCACCTCGTGCACATAGCCAGTGACAGTGGCTTGCTTGGTTTGACATCTGCCTGTATTGAAACTCGTCGCATCTGTGAGATCTGCCAGATGTGGGTTCCACTCCATTTGGTACGCTTGCACAAAAGATACCATTTGGAGTGTGAAAGCAGATACGTTTAGATCAGAGACATGAAAAGACAAAATGGCTTTAGAATGCTGAAAAAGGCCTTGGCAACTCTGAAGTGGTGTTTTCATTTAAGGCTAATTTGTATGTCAAAGCAGACTCAGGGAAGTCCATTTGAAAAAAAAAATCCCCTTAGAAATGACTATTATTTCCATTACGATTAGTCTTTAATGTGCAGAACACCGTGGAGCTGGGACAGTGAGACTTGGGGGCCCATTTGCTTTGCCACCAAATGTGACCTTTTATGTCCCCAGAATTACTTCTGTTCCTTTTCCCAGAATCTCTCATTATCCCCTTCTGCTTATTTTCAGTCTTTTTTTTTTTTGACCCACATCTCCATTTTATTTTTTATCCAACCCTCTGCAGTTAATGACAAAAATGGAGTACCACAGGAGAAAGTAACTTAAAACCATGGAATCCATGTCTGATCTACATGTTCCTTGGAGAAAGTGTGGAACATTCAGACAAGAATAAAGAGGAAGATGAGATCCCCCTGTTTGCTCTCTGCACCCATCCTTCTCCACCTTGCTGAGTGCCCAGGAAGGCTGAGCTGCGTCCACAGGCCCCCTCGCCTTCTGACTTTCGCTGGGGTTTTGTCCTTGTGAGTGAAGTTGGGCCTCGCTTCCTCCAGGCGGGGTTGCCGCTGGCTGCCTGTGTGCCTTGACTAAAGGGCACAGCTCTGTCCAGCAGCCCTCTTTCTTTCTTTCTTTCTTTCTTTTTTGAGACGGAGTTTCGCTCTTGTGACCCAGGCTGGAGTGGAATGGCGCGATCTCGGCTCACCGCAACCTCCGCCTCCTGGGTTCAGGCAATTCTCCTGCCTCAGCCTCCTGAGTAGCTGGGATTACAGGCACGCACTACCATGCCCAGCTGATTTTCTGTATTTTTAGTAGAGACGGGGTTTCATCATGTTGACCAGGATGGTCTCGATCTCCTGACCTCATGATCCACCCGCCTCGGCCTCCCAAAGTGCTGGGATTACAGGCGTGAGCCACCGCGCCCGGCCCAGCAGCCCTCTTTCTAAAGGTTCAGGAAACGACTCCTTCCTCCAGCCCTTCTGGCTGAGGCTGCTAATAGGGTTGACCCTAGGAACCTGTACCATTCTTTACCCGTACCTCACAAGTAATCCCTTAAGACAACTCTCCTTCAATTACTCAGTGTCCGAGTTTGATCAGTTTTCTGCTGAAACCCAGGATGGTACAATCATAATCCCTACTTAGATGTAAATATGAGTAATCATGTTAGAGTATCTCCTTAGCTACCTTTATTTATTATCCTGTGGGATCAGATAAAATCATGAGTTACAGATTTAGCCTAATTCTGTGTATACATTTTTATATCTTTACATCTTACCCCTCCCACATGTGATTACTTATGAGAGTGATCCCCTATTGTTAAAATCTTCCATATCTCAAATACTGAATTATATTGACTACATTTTGTTTCGCCGTATGGCTAGAACTGAATTTATTTTAGGATTCGAGAGCAACTCTGTGATCTATCTTCTGAATCCCCTCAAACTTAATGTCTCCCTATTTCTTAGAAGTATTTATCTGCTGGTTCAACTTTGTAAGACAGGGGGTTAGACTTGCTCAGTGTGTCACCTGCCCCCCAGTCTAGGGTACCCCTATTGGGCAAAAGCTCCAGCTGGATTACCTCATGGACAATTAAGCCTCTTTATGTTCATCCTTCACTGACCTCAGTGGTTCCCATCCTAGTAAAGTGCAGAGCTGAAACTCGAACCCACGACTGCAATCTCTAAATCCAGGGCTTAACTACTCCAAGATGTATTTACCAATGTGTAAAACTCAGCCTCTACATCTAACCACAGAAACCGCAGTTGTAAGTCACAGAAGAATATCCGTTTTCTAAAAGTGTGTGTGGTTCAAAAGAAATGAGCTATCAAGCCACAAAAAGACCTGAAGAAAATGTCAGTGCATATCACTAAATGAAAGAAGTCCATTTGCAAAAAAACACTGAAGGTTTTCAACTATATAAAATTCTAGAACTGGCAAGACTATGGAGACAGTGAAATGATCAATGGTTGCCAGGGGTAGAGAGAAGAGATGAATAGGTTTAGCACAGAGGATTTTTAGGACAGTGAAACTACTCTGTATGATGCTGCAATGGTGGATTCATGTCACCAGACATTAGCGAAAATTCATAGACTGTGCATCGCTGACAGTGAACCCTAACATAAACTACAGTCTTTGGGTGACAATGATGTGCCAATGTAGGTTCATAATTGTCACAACTGTACCATTCTGGTGGGGGATATTGACAATGGGGAAGCTGTGCATATGTGGGGAAGGGGTTATTTGGGAATCTCTGTACCTTCTGTTCAATTTTACTGTCAACCTAAAACTGCTCTAAAAACTAAGATTTCTTCCTTTTTTTTTTTTTTTAATGTGTGGTTCCTTTTAAATTGATATACTATTAATTTTCATTGCCAACAGATTTACTGTGTCTGACTCTAGTTTTCATTTAAGAAAAATGACCGACTTTTCTTTTTTATCACAAATGTCTGCAATCAATTGACATTCCCTTCACAGAGGTTTTCTTACTAGAAATCAATTTTTCTATTATTTTAAAGTAGGGTCAGCACCACAATATCCCCTACATTCAGATAATGTGGACACATAGTCGGTTACCAAACGTAATTAATTCTGAGGCCTACTGAAGCACTTCACACTTGAATCTTGTAGTGAAGATATAAGAGATTGTTTTTATTTAAAGCCCTAGAGATTTAGAGGAACGAACTCGAGACTCCAAATCTCGAGATCTATCCAGGCATCCATCATACATGGCAGAATGAGTATACCACCTCCAGAACTAGGTGCACAAGGCCTCACTGAGTTCATCTCTTTCTATTCCAATGTATACTGCATATATCTTTTATTCAATATATTGAATACAGAAACCTAAAGCTCAGATCTTTGGCATTCTCATGCATTCATTTCTTCTTGTGTAAACAACATTAAGAGATCGTCTTCATTAGAGAGGATCATAATGGACATATGTGGATAGATTTTCCTGTTGGTTGCTTTAAAAAAAATGGCAAAAATATGTGTCTGTATGTAAACATATTTTCTGAAATTGGGTCAAAAGGACCCGTGACTAATCTGTGCTGTGTGAGTCCTGTTGCGATGTGTGTACTGACCCCTCATGCTTCCAGAACCTCCTTTCTGTTGATCAGAGATTATGAAAATAGTATTTGAGAAATTTGGTCACTTGGCTTGTAAAGTAAGGTCCCCCTGGGCAGAGTTTTGCTTTTTCCTTTGTCTTCTGAGGTAGATTTAGAGGCAATTCTTGTTATTTACACTAAAGGAAGGAGGAGAGAGAGAAAACGATTGGACAAAACTGGATAATCCTAAAATCATTTAGGGGGGGTGTTTAGAATTCATAGTTTATTTTAGACAACAGGTATACGTCCTTAACTTCATTTTCTTTGGACTAATTTTAGACATTTATTCCTATTACTTGAACACACAGTGGTAAAAGGCAGCAGAGGCGTTTCCGAAGCGTGAAGGATCACGGGGGAAGAGAATGAGATGAACGTTTTGCTATGGATATTGCCATATTGTTCTTACACAGTTAAATAGCGTAGTTCTGTGAAATTTGCTCAAAGTTGTCTTTTAAGAAGTTATATTCTGTAAAATATATATGCATATGTAAATTTTGTGAATGTCTATTTCTGTGTATACATATTTTCTTATTCCTTTATATATAATATACTTATCTATTATATTCCTGTATATTTTTATATGCATATCAAAATATATAATTAATAATACATGTTCTATAACATATAATTGTTATAGTCATTTATATGTTATTATATGTGCTCTATAATAATATATAAAGGAATAAAATAAGTAAGGTTCTGGTTCTGCCATTGATTTACTGCACAATCAGTGTGGACTGGGAGTAGGGTGACCAACCATCCCTCCTTTGCCTAGACTGAGAAGTTTCCAGGGATGTGGGACTTCCAGTTTTAAAGCCAGGGTGGGCTGTTCAGCTGAGCTCAGGGAAGTAACCACGACTTGGACAGGAGTGAGTTTTTTTTCGTTGCCCAAGCCAAGTATATATTGCAAAAATATAGTGAGCAAAATAGTGGGTCAAGAAAAGGGCCAGAACAGCGTTAAGGAGCGAGGCTGAAGTTCACAGCCACCCCAAGTTTTGGACAATGAAGAGTGTTCTGCATGGAGCCAAATGAAATTAGAACAAGCTGGGCCCATTCTAGGTGGCTAATGAGGTGCACTTCTCCCAGGAATTCTAGAATAGGAAGTTGGCTAAAATACTATTATTTTTGCTATTCTTTTATTTTTACTATTATTTTATTTCCCTAAAAGCAAGGGTCTTCTCATTCAGCTCCCTCTGCTGCAGGGACGGCCAGCCTCAGGACTTACAGAGCCCATAGAGGAAGTCAGCACTTTCCTTCAGGGACGGGCAGATTGTTTTCATTCCTATGCAAGGGATAAAGTCAACATGAGAGTTTAATAATGTTTCTTATTTTCTTTTGTTTCTTATTTTTATTTTTGAAAAGTACTGAGTCTTTAATCTTACGAGTATACAGGAAAACTGGGTAGTATTACATGACACTCCAAAATGCTTTCCCTACAGGTTACCCTATCGTGGATGAAGGTGGTCTGACAGGTGGCGGTGGTCTGCGATTTGACTCCTTCTCTGTGAGGAGAGAGACTCAGGTTTCTTTCTGGATCTAAATGGGTAGAATATGTGTCCAGCCCCAGTGGGGTATATTGCCTCTCTCCATCCTCTGGCAGGATAGGTACTACTCTGAACTCATGGTATATTTACTTAGTGTACTATATAGATTAGCAAATTAAAAAAGGTACAAAGTGGAGATTTTTGAATACAGAAAAAATAGGGGTAGGGAAAGAATGGTAAATCCAGAAGTGAATCAAAATGCATGCTGAGAGGTTCTGTATGGTAGATGGGCAAGGGCCCCAAGTTGGCTTTGGCTTTGTACCTAGAGGAAAACATGGTCCAATACATGAATCAGTGCCCATAAGATACAAGAAGTCAGTTTCAGAAGAGAAGCTCAATGCTTCTTTGTATGAAGGCAAGGGGGAAGTTTTTCTAGCGAGGCTTCATAAGGAGGATACTTTGAAATGTATGTAATGAGCCACATTCCCGATAGTATCTTGACAGGCATTTCATGGAAGTGCTTCCTGTAATGTTCCTCAGATAAAGGCTGATGACATAAATTCAAGCTCAATTCAGTAAAAATTCCGGTCTTAAATTCTTTACAGAACAAAGTAAGGTATGAATGTACACATTTTAAAATGTCTTCAAAAGATGGGAAGAACTGAACGAGACAGTCTAGGTATGAAGATCTCTGCTGGCCTGGAACAACCCAAAGATGGATTTTAGAACATGCAGGGGAATGTCTGGATTTTCTGTCCTTCAGGCAATTCTCCATAATGGTGTTTCTAAAACAAGCTTTTGAAGTATTGAAAGACATGAGTTTGATGAGATCCTGCCTGACACATACCTCCTGGAATTCACTCTGCTCTGTGGCCGATTATGTCCAGAGCCCATTGATCATTCTTCATGTGCATGTTGGGAATGCGAGCACAGACAACATCTAAGCAGAGGCCAGCCTGCCTTTTCTTGGAGGTGGGCCAAGGAATGACTGCGGCAATGCCAAAGCTCTTCTCGCAATTCGACTCTTCCCCAGTGCCTGGAGTCGTGGAAGGGCCCCAGCGTTCTAAACTTGTAGAGCATTATGGTAAGAATTGAAGTACGTGAAAAAAGTTAAACTCTTCTCATTCTCTGGCTCCGTGGAGAACTGGGGTTCTTTTTTCACCAGGCCTCAGATATATCTCTTTGGCTTCATTTTAACACTGTTCTCAAAATCGCTTAGAATGGTACCCAGGACCTCCATTTAACTCACTCCCTGACTCAGGCTTCGGTTGCTCTGTGACCACCACCCACTCTGAGCAGCTTGGCCCGTGTTTTCCCTTCATCTGTCTCTTAATTTCCTTTCTTTCGGCCTCCTCCACCCCCACCTTCCTTCCTTCCTTCCTTATGCCTGCCTTTCCCCCACCGTAATTCATACCTAACCTTACAGGCTGTTAAGCCAAATTCCCTAAGTAGAAACTCCCTGTATAATTTTTTTTTCATCTGCTGCTCAACCTACCTGGTAACCCAGATCTCCAGTGTCTCATAAGAGTTACTACCTCTCTTGATTACATTTCCGAGTTCGTATTTTTGCACAGTTATTTTCTATAAACATGCATGAACACAAATGTGATCGTTTATGTTACTTATTTCAGTCAAATTACTCTGATTCCAACCAATCTGAAGTCATCTCCAACTTAACCATGGTTTTGGACAAGGTAGGGCTGGGAGAACAGTACACTGTTCTTTATTATATCCTGTCTTTGACAGATATTGAGAGACTAGACCAGTATGGAGTTGTATGCCCTTGTTAGTGCTTTTTTCGTCGGATGCTTATCACATTATACACAATCTCCTGTTGCTCTAATCTAATTTTTTTTTTTTTTTTTTTTTGTAATCCATACAAGCTGTGTATTTCCTTGTAAAATACTGGTATTTGGGAAAATACTTTTTATCCTGAGAAGTTCCCAGAAATAGATATTTTTTGAATCATACGAGCTAGGAGACATTTTTTTTTTACCATAGAAAATTTTCAAAAACTATTTTAAATGGGTACTCCATATGCATTGTGCTTAATTTTGTCAAGAGACATAGTCTTAGGAGCACTTTTGACCAAATATTTGGTGTTCTGAAGAGGTCACCTTGAAGCTGACCTCTTTCCTATTAGAGAATTAGCATTTGGCATGTTTATATGAATGAATAAAACTGCAATGTCACTTTTCATTTAAGCAATATTTTTCGCTTCTTTGGCATTTCTAGCCACTCTTTGTTTTTAACTTGCGTCCTTGAGGGAGTCATTCATTTTGGATGTTAAATATCAAGCTCTCAACGTTTGTCCTCTTAGAGACTGTGTCACAAGGCTGAACTCTAATACCAGCAAATGATTAGAGTTTACTACTTTACAAGTGTTCTGATAGTTTATCACCTGCTTGGCTTTCAGCTTGCTCTATAAATTTAGGTATTTAATACCTGGCTCTGAATAAAAATGTTTTGAAGTGTTTTAGCAATCGCACAAACCACGCAATGAGAAAGAGGTGCAGATGACTTGCTTGTGGTTATGGTTGTCAAGGAAACCATTTCCTTATATACTGTTAGACAACAGCCATGGTTTTTTTTTTTTTTTTTAAAGGCCATAAAAACAAAGCTTGTCCAGAACCATGAGGGAGAGAGCATACAATGAAATGAGCCACAGTCAACTAGAGTTATGACGATGCATTAGAGCCAAAATGCTAGATATCAACTGATGAGATATCTTATAACATAGAAATAAAACTCAAGAGGGATAATGTTGAAAAGTGTGGCAGAATGGGGATGGGAGCAAAATGCCCTTGTGGAAGCAAGTTCAGAGTCTCACTATGTTCTCAAAATATACTGTGTACATTTTTAGAGAAATTGTTGAATTAAACAAACAGCTTCATCTTTGCCATACACAGACTCATGGAATGGAATTTAAACAGCTTTGATAACATAATCAGTGGAAGGTTTGAATATATTTCCCAGCAATAGAATAGACTGCCAGAGTGACCAAAGCTGCAGGAAATGGAGAGCTTATTTGGGGTTTTGTCTAGTTTATGCTACATTTTGCTTTGAAAGAGGAGTGAACCTGGTGCACAGTGAAGCTGAAGGTACTTACGGAGGAAAAAAGATTCTAAGATGTTGATTATGGATAAAGTCTATTTTGAAAGCACTTTTTCAAGGTCTATACATATAGAGCAAAACCCCATGGAAGAAAGACGGTCAGGCACGGTGGCTCATGCCTGTAATTCCATCACTTGGAAAAGCAGAGGTGGCAGATCACTTGAGGTCAAGAGTTCAAGACCAGCGTGGCCAACATGGTGAAACTCCATCTCTGCTAAAAAAAAAAAAAAAAAAAAAAAAAAAATACAATAATTAGCTAGCCATGATGGTGCATGCCTGTAATCCCAGCTACTCAGGAGGCTGAGACAGGAGAATCACTTGAACTCAGGAGGCAGAGGTTACAGTGAGCTGAGATCGTGCCACTGCACTCCAGCCTGGGCAAGAGAGCACAACTCTGTCTCAAAAAAAAAAAATAAAAAAAAAAAAAAAAAAAAAAAAAAAAAGCAAAAAGAAGAAAAAGAAAAGATGATGTTGGTTTGATTTTGCAGCTTTTTATTCTAAAATATGGATTTCTAAACATAAAATGTGAGACATAAAGCACAAAAGATGTGGTAAAGTGGAACTGTAAGGCGCATGATTCTGTAGAGAAAAGAGGTACATTGGGCCTAGTCTGAAGCTATCCAACCTACAAAAGAAGAACACGTGATTTAAAAGATACATCATTTGACATGCTGGAAGTCAAATGAAAGTCTAATTGAAAGACCTAATAACGGAAAGACCTAATTTCTGGATAGATTCTAATATCTAAAAGAAATGGTTTCTTCCTTGCTTGAGTAATTTCTTTTCTTACTTCATAAACGATTAGGGTAACTATTGATGTAAGCAAAAACATTGAGTTGATACTTCTCCCTTCCTTTTTCTTTGATGTGTACATATAACTGCAGCACATGACATAGTAAAATGTTCACTTCTTTTTTTCTTTACAATTTACCACAGAGGAAATGTTGTTTGGGCAACTTATGATGTGCAAAGATAGAGCCAACTCACTGCTCCCTGTTGCCTCACATTTAGGTATTATTTATTTCTAAAGATTATGAAGTACTTATTTCATCCTAATGCCTCTTTCACATTATTTCATCAGTATTTTAATACAGAATAAGAAAAGCAAGACAGAATTAATATATTTTAAGGGCAAGATGACTGACCTCAGGGTGACTGATTCTCTTTTATGAGAACGCTGCATGAAAGTAAGTGGGAAGTGACCTGGACGAGGAGAACGAGGCATCACACAATGTCTTCAGCTCCTTGTGGCATTTTAGTCTGTGCAAAAAGGACCTAACCTGGCTGGGCATTGTGGCTCACACTTATAATCCCAGCACTTTAGGAAGCCGAGGCAGCCGGATCACAGAGTCAGGAGTTTGAGACCAGCCTGGCCAGCACAGTGAAACACCTTCTTTACTAAAAATGCAAAAATTAGTTGGGCATGGTGCCAGGAACCTGTAGTCCCAGCTACTTGGGAGGCTGAGGCAGGAGAATTGCTTGAACCCGGGAGGCAGAGGTGGCAGTGAGCCAAGATCACACCACACACTCCAGCCTGGGTGACAGAGCTAGAATCCGTCTCAAAACATGTTTTCAAACCCTCTCCAACTCATTTAAAAATTCCATTTAGTCTAACAGACATTTGTTTGGTTATTCCTTTCCAGGTTTTAAGATCATTTAAATGCCTCTCCTCTTTGGTAATCCTCTTTCATCTTTTCCTTTTCATTGAGAATTAAATTAAATTTTACTATCATTTGTTGTTCACCCTCTGCATACCAAAATTGGCATCTCTGGTGATTTTCTGTTTCCATAGGAATGAAAGCACCCTTGAGAAAATATCACCTTTCCAACGACTACATTGAATGCAGCATAGAGAATAGAGGCGACATGGAGGAAAGGGGACCACTGGTTGTGTAACTTAGAGAAATGACAAAGCCTGGTATGGTACAGTAGTAGTGGGGAACAGAGATGCACATAGGAAGTAAAATAACACAGGACTTAGTGATGGATTCTATGGTGGGAGAAGAAAGTGTGGGGTTTTCTGGAGCTGGGGACCAGTTCTTACTTACTCTGGTTCTGTATTCTAACTTTTCTAGACTAAAAACTCCAGAAGGATAGAAATCATGGAGTATAATTTCTCCCTACTCATTTGGTCTGTGAAAGAACCCACAGAACAATTGCGCTTGAATGACAGCTCTGTAATTTAATAACTTGGATATGGTATGAAGATACTTAATGTTTAATCAGAGCCCGCTACATTTTGGGCTCTAGTAAGACAAGAGTGGTGAGAATGAAAAATCTTTTATCAAACTCTAGTTCAGGAGACAGACAATAAGGAAATGCAGAAACACCAGATAAATATACACTGTTGAAGTCATTCTCCTGCTTCAGTCTCTGGAGTAGCTGGGATTACAGGCGTGTGCCACCACACCCGGCTAATTTTTTGTATTTTAGTACAGATGGGGTTTCACCATATTGGTCAGACTGGTCTTGAACTCTTGACCTCTGGTGATCCACCCACCTCAGCCTCCAAAAGTGATGTAATTACAGGTTTGAGCCACCGCACCCAGCTCAAAGAACTTCTTGAGATATAATTTGATTCATTTTCAAAGAACTTCTTAAGATCTGGAGATCTAATTTGATTGCACTGTGGTCTGAGAGACTGTTACGATCTCAGTTATTTTGCATTTGCTGAGGAGTGTTTTACTTCCAATTATGTGATCAATTTTAAAGTAAGTGCCATGTGGTGATGAGAAGAATGTATATTCTTTTGTCTGTGGATGAAAAGCTTTGTGGTTATGTATCAAGTCCACTTGATCCAGAGCTGAGTTCAGGTCCAAAGTATCTTTGTTAATTTTCTGTCTCAATGATTTGTCTAATATTGTCAGTTTGGTCTTGAAGTCTCCCATTATTACTGTGTAGGAGTCTAAATTTCTTTGTAGGTCTCTAAGAACTTGCTTTATGAACCTGGTTGCTCCTGTATTGGTTGCATATATATTTAGGATAATTAGATCTTATCCAATTGAAGCCTTTACCATTATATAATGCCCTTTGTCTTTTTTTATCTTTGTTGGCTTCACAATCTGTTTCGTCAGAAACTAGAATTGTGACCCATGCTTTTTTCTGTTTTCCATTTACTTGGTGAATTTTCCTCCATCCTTTTATTTTGAGCCTATATGTGTCTTTGAACATGAGATGGGTCTCTTGAAGACAGCATACTGATGGGCCTTGGCTTTTTATCCAACTTGCCATTCTGTGTCTTTTAATTGAGGCATTTAGCCTATTTACATTTAAGGTTAATATTGTTATATATGAATTTGATCCTGTTATCATGATGCTGGCTGGTTATTTTGAAGACTTTTTTATGTGGTTGCTTCATAGTGTCACTGGTCTGTGTACTTCAGAGTGTTTTTGTAGTGGCTGGTAATGGTTTTTTTGATTTCTATATTTAATACTTCCTTCAGGAGCTCTTGCATGGCAGGCCTGCTGGTGATGAATTCCCTCGACATTTGCTTGTCTGAAAAGGATCTTATATCTCCTTTGCTTACGAAGCTTAGTTTGGCTGCATGTGAAATTCTGGATTGGAAATTGTTTTCTTTAAGACTATTGAATATTTGCCCCCAATCTCTTCTGGCTTGTGGGGTTTCTGTGGAGAGATCTGCTGTTAGTCTGATGGGCTTCCCTTTGTAGGTGATCTGGACTTTCTCTCTGGTTGCCCTTAACATCTTTTCTTTCATTTTGACCTTGGAGAATTTGAAGATTATGTGTCTTAGGGTTGATCTGCTTGTACAGTATCATACAGGGGTTCTTTGGATTTCCTGAATTTGAACGTTGGACTGTCTTGCTAGGTTGAAGAAGTTCTACTAGAGAATATCCTGAAGTGTGTTTCCCAACTTGATTCCATTCTTCCCGTCTCTTTCAGGCACTCCAATCAGTCACAGGTTCAAGCTTTTTACCTAATCCCATATTTCTTTTTCTTTTCTTTTCTTTTTTTAAAAATTGTACTTTAGGTTCTGGGGTATGTGTGCTGATCATGCAGGATTGTTGGATAGGTACACACTTGCCCAGGGGGTTTGCTGCCTCCATTCCCCACATCACCTGCAACTGGCATTTCTCCCCATGTTATCCTTCCCAGCCTCCCCTTCCCCCACTGTCCCTCCCTTAGCGCCCGCCCCCCGACACCAACCCCAGTGTGTAAGGCTCCTTTCCCTTTGTTCTCATTGTTTAACACCTGCCTATGGGTGAGAACATGCGGTGTTTGGTTTTCTGTTCTTGTGTCAGTTTGCTGAGAATGATGGTTTCCAGATTCATCCATATTCCTACAAAGGACACAAACTTGTCATTTTTCATAGCTGCATAGTACTCCATGGTATATATATATGTCACATTTTCTTTGTCTAGTTTATCATTGATGGGTATTTGGGTTGGTTCCAAGTTTTTGCTATTGTAAACAGTGCCACAATGAACATACCTGTGCATGTGTCTTTATTGTAGAACAATTTATAATCCTTTGGTATATACCCAGTAATGGGATTGCTGGGTCAAATGGAATTTCTATTTCTAGATCCTTAAGGTGTCACCACACTGTCTTCCACAATGGTTGAACTAATTTACACTCCCACCAACAGTGTAAAAGTGTTCCTTTTTCTCTACATCCTCTCCAGCATCTGTTGTCTCCTGATTTTTTAATGATCAACATTCTAACTGGCATGAGATGGTATCTCAGTGTGGTTTTGATTTGCATTTCTGTGATGATCAGTGATGATGAACATTTTTTCATATGTTTGTTGGCCTTATAAATATCTTCTTTTGAAAAGTGTCTGTTCATATCCTTTGCCCACTTTTGAATGGGTTTGTTTGTTTGTTTGTTTTCTTGCAAATCTGCTTTAGTCCTTTGTAGATTCTGGATATTAGGCCCTTTGTCAGATGGGTAGATTGCAAAGGTATTTTTTCTCATACTGTTGGTTGCTGGTTCACTCTAATGATTGTTTCTTTTGCTGTACAGAAGCTCTGGAGTTTAATTAGATCCCATTTGTCTATTTTGGCCTTGGTTGCCATTGCTTTTGGTGTTTTAGTCATGAAGTCCTTGCCTGTGCCTGTGTCCTGGATGGTTTTGCCTAGGTTTTCTTCTAGAGTTTTTATGGTGTTAGGTTTTATGTTTAAATCTTTTAATTCATCTGGGGTTAATTTTAGTGTAAGGTGTAAGGAAGGGGTCCAGTTCTCATATTTCACAGAGATTTTGTTTCATTTTCATTCTTTTTTCTCCATTCTTGTCTTTCTATCTTATATCGGAAAGATAGTCCTCAAGCTCTGAGATTCTTTTCTCTACTTGGTCTCTTCCACTTTGGATACTTGTGATTGCATTGTGAATCTCTCGTGTTGTGTTTTTCAGCTGTATCAGGTCAGTTATGCTCCTTTCTATACTGGCTATTCTTGTTACCATCTCCCATATTATTTTATCATGATTCTTAGCTTCTTTGCATCGGGTTAGAACATGCTCCTTTAGTGAAGTTCATTATTACCCACTTTCTGAAGCCTACTTCTGTCAATTCAGCCATCTCAGCCTCAGCCCACTTCCATGCCCTTTCTGGAGAGGTGTTGCAGTCATTTGGAGGAGAAGCCAGCATTCTATCCTTTTGGAGTTTCATCATTTTTGGATTGATTTTTTTTTTTCTCACCTTTATGGGCTTATCTTCCTTCAATCTTTCAGGTTGCTGACCTTTGAATGGGTTTTTACGGGGTCTTTTTTGTGGATGCTGTTGCTGTTGCTTTTTATATGCTTGTTTTTCTTTTGTCAGGCCACTCTTCCATAGGGCTGTTGTGGTTTGCTGGGGTCTCGCTCCAGACTCTAGTCACTTCTGTTTCTCTTGCACCTGGAGGTATCATCAGTGAAGTCTGCAAAACAGCAAAAATGGCAGCCTGCTCCTTCCTCTGGGAGCTCAGTCCCAGGGTGGAACCAAACTGATGCCACCTGAATGCTCCTGTCGGAGATGTCCAGAAACCCCTGTTGGGACGTCTCACCCAGCCAGGAGAAATGGGGTCAGGGACCCATTTGAGGAAGCAGTCTGGCTTCTCCTTGGCAGAGTGGGTGCACTGTGCTGAGGGAAACACCTCTTGACCAGACCACCCAGACTCTCTAGAGCCAGCAGGCTAGACAGGCTAAGTCGACTGAACCACAGAGACCTGCAGCCACCCCTCCCCTTAGACGCTCCATCCCAGGGAGAGATCAGAGTCCTGGTCCTGCTTGGATTCCCTGGAGCCAGCAGGCTAGAACAGCTGACTCCAACTGCAGAGATGAAGTTCCCTCCAGCTGGGAATTTGGTCCATCTCGGGCAGTCTCCAGCCTGCTGCCGCTGGCGAGCTGGAATTCCAAGCCAGTGGGTCTTAATTTTTGACTGTGCTGTGGGAATGGGGACTGCAAAATGACACTGCATGGCTCCCTGGATTCAGTCCCCTTCCTAGGGAAACACACTGATGGATCTCCTACCTCGTCAGAATTCCCAGAACTGGAGTGTGCAGAGCTGGATCTCCATGCATGGCCAGGTGGCCACTTCCCTGACACTGCAGCATTCTGTGCTTCGGAGCCAAGGTCCTGGTGGCATGGGCTCATGAGGGGATCTCCTGATCTGCAGGTTGCAAAGATCCGTGGGGAAAGTGTGGTTTCCCCGGCAAGACTGCACAATCACTCACCTCTTTTCTTGGCTGGGGGTGGGGGCTTCCCTGGCTCCATAGAGCTCCTGGATGGGCCACCACCCCGCCCTGCTTCCCCTTGCTTTCCATGGGTCAAGCCTTCTGCCTAGTCAGTCCCAACGTGAGAACCTGGATGCCTCAGTTGAAGGTGCAAAATTCACTCACCGTTTTCCTTTCTCTCTCCGTGACAGCGATGGACTGCCGCTGCTTCTCATCAGCCATCCTGGCCTGCTCCTCAATTTTTTTCAACTGAACTAAAAAATTATTTTTAAGCAGAAAGTTAACCTGGTTGAATGTATACTAAAAATCATTTCTAACCTGAAATAAGTGCCAGTTGAAGTCTTAAAGATGTTTTTTATTTACCCTTGGTTGCTTGGAATCTGCCCAACATATATGTGGTTCAGAGATTCGGGCAGAATATATACACAGAATCTGGGGCTCTGCTTTCATGTCTCTGCTTTCTAGAATTTCTCTGGATACTTTCCAGCTGTTATGGCTGCCTTGAACTCTATCTTCAGGTTCTTTCAGCAGTAAATCTTAATTTTCTAGCCGAGTTTTAACCCACATGATGTGACACAGACTGATGGGACTGCCTCTAGATTAAACATGAAAAAATAAGAAACCCTCTGCGTTCTCTTCCTGGAAGTGTCAACTCCCCGAAAGTTTCTGTCTGCTTTTTGGTCATTTCACAGTGCCTTCCTCAAATGGTTTTTGAAGATTTGGTCCAGAATTTAGCATTGTTTTCTGCAAACATGTTTGTCCATTAAGTGCCACTTGGTCATAACCTGAAAACTCCAATTTCTGTTCTAAGTAGTTTACACATGTTGACTCATTAATTCTCACTACCCTATCAATACTATGAAATATGCCATTTTATAGACAAAAGTGCTGAGGCACAGAGAAATTGAGTAACTTGCCCAAGATCATGCAGGTAAATAGAGACGCTCCAGAGTGTGACCTTCAAGCATTTCTTGAAGTTAGATGTTAGCAGTGGACACAGAAACAGGAGGACAGATATGAAAACTGTAAGAAATTAGAATTTCTCCAATTCTAATTGTCCCATGGAGAGACAAGTATGAGGGTGTGCTGGAAAGGGAAGAATATAAGTGCCTTCTAGGTTTTTGGTTTGAGCAGTGGGATAAATGGTGATAAAATTTGTTGATGAAAACTAGAGGAACACAGATTTTGTTGTTGGAGCGGGTATTTTAGACTTGGTAAATTTGAGGTTCTATTAGACATCCAAATGGAGTTGTTCAGTCGGCTGTCAGGAATATGAGACTGGAGCTCGGGATTAGAGCTAGATTCACGACTTTGGTAGTCACCAGCGTAAGGGCGTCCTTTAAAGCCACTGGACTGGACGAGATAACTAGGCAAAAGTACAGATAGAGAAAAGCAGAAAAACATTCCAGAAGCACTCAAGAGATTGCATAGAAATTAGAAAAAGAAAATAAGAAAAAGCAGCCAGTAACTCTGAAGATAAATCAGGAGAATGTAGTGTCATGGACGCCAAGAGAAGAGAAAAATTTCAGAAGGAGGTGATAATGTACATGAAATTCTGCTGAAAGGTTTAGAAAGGTACGTACAGAAAAGTCTCATTTGCTACTGGATTTAGCAAAGGGGAAGTCAGTCAAGCAATAAGGTTGGAATCCAGACTGGAGTCGGTTGGAGGATGAATATTTGAATAAGGAAGTAGAGACAGCATGTTTTGAATAATTACTTAATAAGGTTTGTTGTGAGTGGGAAGCAGAAGAATGAGGAATTGTTGTAAGTGGAAATGATACAGTAGAGAGGAAGACACTTATCAATGTTATTTATGAATCAAAAATAGATTTAGCTAATTTGTTAGATTGTTTTGAAAAATCAAATTATTTCTGCTAAACTGTTCTATAAACTATAAACTTCTTTAAGAATGTTTTTAGGTATCTGACTTTTCTAGGCTTTATATTTTTTGTGGGTCTTTCTGTGTTTATCTTATACAGTAAATACATGATAGTTAAGGTCCACATTTATTTTAACTTCTTTTGTGTAGTTACATAAAAATGGATGTTTAATTAATGCTTTTTCTCAATGATTTCCTTTGGAGCTTTGATTAGTCATTTTAGTCTCCTGAGTTTCAATTTTTCCATTCTAAAAATAGATAGTGAATGTAAAGATGTGTTTACTCTCATAGAGAGAGGTCCAAACATATTGCTAAGTGGAAAAAGGAGTTTAAAAAACAACATGTCGTATACAATTTCATTTTTATAGAACTATGTTCATACATCAGTGTATTTCATATACCAGTGTCTGGAAGAATTTTTTAACAAAATATCAAAATGAAATTATATTTCTTTAAACTTAATATAAAATAGTAAAATTAAATAAATAAATTGTAAAACCATGCAAAAGTAGATCATTTTTTCCCTACAGTAGGACAAATTTTATCATTTATAAAGAAATAAATATCAAAACCAAGGTGGCTTACTAGAAGAAAACACCAGCTTGGTTTATTTGAGCCTGGACCCATAAAGGACCACGCTACTGAGGAAATTTCTACTGTTCCTAATTGAAGTTGGAAATCAGATCCAGGTGTCTTTTGGGCCTTCCTTAAACTCTGTCATTTTCTATAAGCCTGTCCTTCAACAGAACCTATTTCCATCTATGCTTTGCTAATAGTAACAACTCTACTTCCTGACCCATTTCTATAAGCAAGTTATTTTGGCTCTGCCTTTGAATAATTTTGTCAATTAAATCCTGATTCCTTCTCTTTATTCAGGGCTTTATCCTAAGAACGCTCAGGAATCCTGAGTCCCAGCCCAGTGTCAGTTTGGAACATAAATTTCCTGCCTGTCTCTGCAGGACAAATGCTGCTCTGCCAGTTTTTTTGTGGCTTTGTTCCACTGTTTCTGCAGTGGCCAAAGGTCGGCATCACGTCCTGGTGCCCTCTGATGCAGCCCGCCACTTGCTCAGCCGCACCCTGGCATATAGCCCTGGATACTGGGCTTCTCTGTGGCGGTCCTTTTCAGATTAGAAGTGCTTTATAATAAACTGGTAACTGTGCTTATTTGGCTGTTGAAAACGGAGTCCTTTTAAAAAGGAAACAGTCCTTTAAAAAAATCACACACACACATTTTAAAATTTTCTAGATAGTGTTTTTTACTTTTGAAGGTCACCTGAGGGTGAAGGGGTGGAGGGACATTTTCTTGAGCTGTTTACTCTGCATCAGATGTCCTTCCCTCTCTCTCCTTATCTCATACAGCCCTGCTTTCAAGGTCCAGCTGAAGTCCCAGCCACCCTGTGAAACTTTTCTTATCACCCTTGCCTTGGAGATTTGCCCTTTCTCTGTGCTCTAGTAACACAGAATGCATTAGCTTTTTCAAACTTAGCCTACACTGCCTGTCTGTTAAGTAGAAGCTTCGTTTTGCCAGTTAGACTATCAGCTTTGTTCTCGTACTCACTTATTTATGGACTTGGAGTAAGAGTGGCTGGAGCCCTGTCTCTATCACTTGTGAGTCTTACGACCTTGTTCAAGCCACTTCCATCACTATGCCTTAGGCTCCTTCTCTGCTCAGTGTAATCATAGTACCTATCTTTTAGAGTTGCTGGGAAGATTAAATGAAATAATACACGCGATGTGTGTAGTACAATGCCTCGCACATAGTTAGGGTTCAAGAATTCATATATTTTATACTCTTGTAATTTAACTACTACCTAGTTAAAAGGACTGGTGATACAGTTATGAAACAGGTAATAGTCTACAGAAATAGTTTCTGCGCTGCCAAACCCAGCTGGGAGCCAAAGGGCAAGAGAGTCAATTGAAGCACTACAAGAAATTGGTTTTGCTCCAGTAGAATTTACATTCTAGGATTTAATAACTAATTAGCCAATTGTCTATTTAAATATGAATCTTTTCAGAAGTACAGGGTACTACAAAAATATCTGCCTCCCCTTGAAAGTTTTGGGAAGATTCCCCTAAGGAAGTGGTAAATGAATTTAGATCTTAAAAGGAATAGGTAGGAACCAGTTGATTGTCTGGAAGTGTATTCTTGGTAAAGGGAAGAGCGTGTGTGGGGACTTTGAGCTGGAGGGAAGCGTGGAGCCTCTGAGGACCTGAGAGATGGCCAGTGTGGCTGGAGCATGATGGCTGAATGAGAAGAGAGGTCTGCAGAGGCCAGGCCTGGATTTTATGTCTGTCATTTTCCTAATATCTTGTGCCTATATGTTAAGGAGCTTATTCGTACTCACTAATGATTTAGTTTACATGGATGCTGGTTCATCTAATTCTTTTTTTTTTTTTTTTTTTTTTGAGACAGAGTTTTGCTCTTGTTGCCCAGGCTGGAGTGCAATGGCGCGATCTCGGCTCACCGCAACCTCCGCCTCCTGGGTTCAGGCAATTCTCCTGCCTCAGCCTCCTGAGTAGCTGGGATCACAGGCACGCACCACCATGCCCAGCTAATTTTTGTATTTTTAGTAGAGACGGGGTTTCACCATGTTGATCAGGATGGGCTCGATCTCTTGACCTCGTGATCCACCCGCCTTGGCCTCCCAAAGTGCTGGGATTACAGGCTTGAGCCACCACGCCCAGCCCATCTGATTCTTTTAGATACCAAAAGAAAGTTGTTTTCTGGGTATATGGTATATCGATGAGTCTGGTCGGGAAAACAGAAACTGCATTGGGCATTTCAACAGTGAGAATTTAATCTAAGAAGCTGGTTAAACAGGACTGGAGAAATAAAAACCAAAAGAAGAGATGCTGAGGTCACAAAGAGAGAGCGACTGTAAGAAGCTGCTACCTCTCCAGATCAGAATCTTAAGCTTTGTCTTCACTGCCTCTGTCTCACACATCTGTCCTCACAGAGTCCTGTCTTCACAGCCCAGAGAGCTATAACACAGATCCTTATGTGTCAGTGGGTGGAGGGCAGGAGGTGCCGGCCTGGGTGCTGCCCAGCACGTGCTGGTACTTTAGGAGCTCAGAAAAGCTGGGAAGACTTCCCAGCTCATGCTGGTACCTGTACCTCTAAGAGTGCACATTCAGGTGAGTTCTTAGAATACTGAAATAAAAGAGCAGACTGAAGCCAATTGCCCTTCCCCGGATGCAGAGCTATTGCTAAGGTGATGATAGGAACAGGAAGAAAGCAAGGAGCCAGCCATTAACCTCCCTCTAGCGGCCGCTATTGGCGGGAGCTGACAGGGAGTCTGCAGGTTAAATGGATTTGCAGTAGTCCCAGACCCAGTATCACATAATGAAGAGATGAGGGGTGAAAAATAAGACTAATGGAGAAGGCAGGCATCAATAGGCAGATATGAAGGGGACATGGTCTTGCTTTGGATAAAGTTTGACTCTCTCATTTCTGCCTTTCAACATACATTATTTTCAAAGTCTTTGCAGAAAAAAAGTATTTTATTAACTCATTAACTCTTTGGAAAGTAATGAAAATGAATTCTTTTGCTAATGCAGAAACATAGGGAAAATGTTTTTCTCATTTTTATGCCACTCCAGTCTCTGATTGGAGATATGTTTATATTTATCTCTATCTAGATAGAGATATAGATAGAAATTTTCACACATACAGACATATACACATATATATTTATTTTTATAATTGTTGAAAAAGAACAAAAATTTGTAAGTTCTCCCTGTTGGACTTAAAGCTGTAGGAAACTAGAATATACATTCATGAAAAGGAGACTGAGGGTCATTATTACAGGTTGGTTTCAGCTCTGGAAGGGTCCTGCCATCCCAGATCTCTGAACTCCAGGGGAAACTCTCTATTTCTAAAATACCATTGGTGATTGATTGCAAATCCCCTGGGGTTTGGAGAATCACATGTCTTTTTCCTCCCAGCCTCTGTTACAGGTTTTCATTGACTGTTGAAGCTGAGCAGGAACCACCCAGAGCTCTACCCAGAGACCTTTTTATTATCCCACACCCCATAGTGTGAAAGATTTTTGTCACTTAAACCACCAACATGTTATAAATCATTTCTCAGTATTTATAAATAAAAATACGCTTAAAAGTTAGATATTGTTTCAGTACCGAGTTGACTGAATTCCAACCACAAGCAACAGATGTTTTCCTCATCCCAAGTGATTCTAACAAAGATTAAACTGTGATTTTCATTTGATATTGTGGAACGTTAAAAATAATTGTTGGAGTCCCCAACACTACTTTTAAGTACATCAGGAGACACAGGCTTAGTATAATTTTTTTTCATGTGTACGATATTTAAAGATACATTTGCATGGAAGATCTATTTACTGCAAAAGTGTGACTTTTGGCCAATTCCTCTTAATTCATGACAGTGCTTGATATCAGTACTTTAGTTCTTTGATATCGGCTCCCATATGTCTCCAGAGAATTAGTGAAATAAGCACCTTGACTGGTGTGGAAGGAGCTGTTACTACAAATTTTTCATATAAAAGGAAATTGAAATGCTACTTATCTAATCGGCTCATTTGTCTCAAATATTCATTTGCTAGAAATGATCCTTTGTTCTTATCCATAGTAATTGAAACTCTTACTATTTTATTTTACCTGCTTCCTTTGTTCTAATTTTCAGCATTAAAAAGCAATAATAACTTTGGTAAAAAATAATTCCTGCAGATCATTATTTTGTGGCCAGTCCTACCTGGCCTGTGAGTTCCACTGTAGTGCCGTGTGTTTTGATATTGTTACTTAAATCAGCACCAACCAGAATTACTGGCAATCACAAACAAAAGTCTAACAATTCAGTGTTCAGTTGCAAAGCAAAATGCATTTTTTTTTTTTTTTGAAACAGTTTCACTCTTGTTACCCAGGCTGGAGTGCAGTGGTGCGATCTCCTCTCACCGCAACCTCCACCTCCCAGGTTCAAGCAATTCTCCTGCCTCAGCCTCCTGAGTAGCTGGGACTACAGGCACGCACCACCATGCCCGGCTAATTTTTGTATTTTCAGTAGAGACGGGGTTTCACCATGTCGACCAGGATGGTCTCGATCTCTTGACCTCATGATCCACCCGCCTTGGCCTCCCAAAGTTCTGGGATTACAGGCGCGAGCCACTACACTCGGCCGCAAAATGCATTTTAAAAAATTAAGACTTCAAAGAAAGATGGAAATAACTGTATGATAAACATGTTTATTTCTCAAAAATTTGAGTTTGTTATAGATTCCTTAAAAATTGCCTGGTTATCAATCTTTTAAAATAAATTATGCATTATTTGTGTGTTTGCTTTTCTGCTGGTAACAGTATTTCTCTGACAAGCAAAACAATAAAAAACAAAAAACCTACAAGGCAAACATAAACCTTTGATGAGGCTTGGAATTCTTTCTACTCTTAATCTGCCTAACATTTGCCTTCTGTTCATTGGTTCAGTTATGGATTTGAAAGACTGATTCTCAAAAGCTGATTCTGTATGCTTTGCTTTCCAGTAGATATTTTGCCAAACAGTTCTGGATTTTGCAGAACAGTTGTAGAATTGCATACTTTAACATTAATGTGTAAAAAGGTAGTTTTTGCTGGGCGCGGTGGCTCACGCCTGTAATCCCAACACTTTGGGAGGCCGAGGCGGGTGGATCACGAGGTCGAGAGATCGAGACCATCCTGGTCAACATGGTGAAACCCCGTCTCTACTAAAAATACAAAAAAAAATTAGCTGGGCATGGTGGCTCGTGCCTGTAATCCCAGCTACTCAGGAGGCTGAGGCAGGAGAATTGCCTGAACCCAGGAGGCGGAGATTGCGGTGAGCCGAGATCGCGCCATTGCACTCCAGCCTGGGTAACAAGAGCGAAACTCCGTCTCAAAAAAAAAAAAAAGGTAATTTTTATTTACTTAGCAAAGCAGCAACATTGACCGTAATTATGAAACATGGTTACTATTTTTAAAGTAAGTAACAAACTTAAAACAACTTTCAAAGATGTTAATAAAAACCTAAGTAGAGTTTTGTACCTTCATTGATGATCCTTAGCTACTGTCAATCAAATGTCATCTCTAGTCTATTTTTAGTCTGGAAAGAAACTGCTTATCCTTAACTTGCCCAAAGATTCTTCCGGGGCTTTTCTGCTATGCTGAGGCTTTAACAACATTGCTAGATAGTTTTTCATTTCTGTTACAAGATTTAACTTCCTTATTGAGGCAATCTTGTGAGTCTTCAGCTTGCTCAGTTATCACTACCTAGTTCTCTTGTGAAGCTAAGTTCCATGCACCTAATCTCTTACTTTCTCCTAAATAGGGTAAAAATTGTCATTGTGACTCACAAAGCTGCTGCTGACAAACAGAAATTACAGGTGTGATGTACTTCTCCTCAGTAGTACACACCAACTTAGCAATCACATTTCCCCTCTCAACCATGCATAAACTTACTAGTTTTATTTGCCCTTTCTTTAAAAAAAAAAAAAAAAAAAAAACTATTTTGAGCTACTTTTCTTTTTCCTTGGCAAACTGCTCATTTGGGTGCCTGTAAAATGAATTGTACATCAAATACATTCCATAGCAATCCTCACATGCATGCTCTATTATGGTTTATTTCTGGTCTTACCTAGACCATATACTCTAAGTTAAAACATCTAAGTAACATCAAAATGTAACTTTCAGAAACACACTGGAACTCTCTAGGGAGTTACCAAAAATGCAAAGTAATTTTAAAACGAATTCAAATATTAGGGAAAATAATAACTATGTATAATGGTGCTTTCTACGGCTAGTAAAAGGAAGCCCCTTATAGCCCTTGGTAGGCAGACCTGTTTTGGGGGGGAGGAGGTGGGAAATTTTGCATAAGGGCCACGCAGACTCCTAGGAGTGAAGACTCAAGAAACTGACCTCATCTCTTTTGAGTTTTAATATTATTAGACCATCACTGGTAGACAGAGTTCAGAGAACTGAAGTTCGCTGGTGGGAAAGACTCCAAAATCTCCTAAGAAATGTGTAGAAGTAGTGTCCCAGTCTGAACACCGGGTTTGGACGTTGATGACACATGTCTGCAATATGTGGATATGGTAGAAGCTATTCTTTACTAAGCCAGGCATATGCCTGGAATCATGTTTGAGCTGCAATGACGGAATATGTGACTGTGACTTAAAACAACTGCAGCAAGGATCAGCAAGGAAATCACTGCAGCTGGACAAGCATCTGCTGGATCAGCAAGGAAATCACTGCAGCTGGACAAGCATCTGCTGGGTCAGCAAGGAAATCACTGCAGCTGGACAAGCATCTGCTGGATCAGCAAGGAAATCACTGCAGGTGGACGGGAAATCACTGCAGCTGGACAAGCATCTGCTGGATCAGCAAAGAAATCACTGCAGCTGGACAAGCATCTGCTGGGTCAGCAAGGAAATCACTGCAGCTGGACAAGCATCTGCTGGGTCAGCAAGGAAATCACTGCAGCTAGACAGGAAATCACTGCAGCTAGACAGGAAATCACTGCAGCTAGACAGGAAATCACTGCAGCTGGACAAGCATCTGCTGGGCACCTAGTGTTCAGTAACTGTGTCAATGTCGTTGCTACTGAGCAAGTATGCTAGTGGTCTCATTAGACTCTCTGGTTCTCTCCACTTGGTGGATTGGAAGTAGAAATGACCACTTGGGGCTGAATAAGCATTAAGGTACTTGTATAATTAACAATGAGCAGTGGTTTCTAAAGGCAAATACTGGACTTGCTAATAAGTAATTAGTATTATAATGGCAAAATTACTTTGTATTTTGAACTGATAAAGAAGGTCATATTGGTAACATATGTTTGAAAGTGTTAAGATGATCATAATTTTCTCTGAACTTCCATCGTCAGGGCATTTATCATTTTTGTTATATTAAAATTATTTTTTTCAAACATCTTATCTCTCCAAATTTGGATTATTGAAGGCCATGACTTATCTTTATGTCAATCCTTGCTCTCCCTCCCATTGTAGTACAGCAGAATGCCTCGTGCAAAGTAGAAACTAAATTAACTAAATAAGTATTAAATCATGAAGTGAGACAATACATTAGAAACACTGAAGATATTTCAGATATTGAAAATTCATTTTTTTCATGAATAGTATTTCTTTTTTTCCAGAAAGAATTTTTTTTGCAACTAAAGTTTGAGATAATTGCTATGTTGGTAAGATGCACAGAGAAATAGTTTCGGGAGCCAGGCCTAGGTACAAAAGCAAAATAATAGCTGTGCATATAGAAATTCTGATTTATATTTTGAGCTTAGTGTTGCATCTTTTTTGGGAGTCTTTTGTTCTCAGTTCTTTGATTTCCTTGTTGGTTTTGTTTACATTTACGTATTTTATTTTATGTTATGTTAAAATGTACCTCTGTGGATTTATTATCAACATTTAGTTTTTAAAAGTTGATATTCTCCTCTTGTAAAAGTTCGTATTCCACTAATGAAACAAGCTATGGTGTAGCAAGATTTTCATATAGTTCCATTGTAGAAATAAATTATCTTCTATTCTTTTCAATTCTGAAGAAATATAGAGTATAAGAATAAATTCAGTGATTGATAGGTATGGCGAAGAGAGTGAGGCATTTGAATGTGACGTTGCTATTGTCTTCCAATATTTATTCTCTTCTCTTAGCAATAGAACCTCTTATTTTTAGACAAGCACATATCTGCTAAGAATTAAGACTGCACTTCTTATCCTCATTTGCAGCCATGTGTGGCCATTTGCCCAACCTCTGGTCAGCAGAATGTGAATGAAAGGATGCAGCTTCCAGCAAGTGTACCTAAAGTGTCTGTGGGGTGGGAGGGGAAGGCATGTCCTCGTTCTTCTCTTTTTCTAACAAAGGTTGGAGACATCTTGGGCAAGGAGGCGAATTTGTGAACGGAAGCCTAGTCTTATGCACTGTGGCACTCCAAACTGCCCTGGATAATCTAATTCTGGTGTTTATATGAGGAAAAAACAAACTCTTAATTTGCTTCAGCCACTATTGTATTAGGTATTAGGTATTCTATTTTTTGCAAAAAAAAAAAAAAAAAAAAAAATCCCAACAGAAACTCAATTATTAGAAGTTTGGAGGCTGATGTTAGTATTCTGCTCTTAAAGTAATATTATTTAATTCTGTAAATTGGGACTCCTTCTTGAAGATCTCAACCACTTGATTGTCCTAGCAGTTGGAATGTTGAAATGAAAGTCAGTGCATAGTATTGGGTAAATTTTTAATGCCATTATTTAAGTTTCTGTATCCACAATGAAAAAAAAGAGAAACAAATGTGAAAGTGATGGTAATTATTTGACTGTTCATCTCTAAACAGAGGTGGGTTTCCTTTCAAATTATATCTGTCCCTATAATGATTCATTTGGGAGTCAACTTGACTGGATTAAGACTACCTAGAGAACTGGTAAAGCATTATTTCTGGTATGTGTGTGAGAGTGTTTATGAAGGAGATTAGTGGTGAGTCAGCAGACTGAGTGGGGAAGATCTGTCCTCAGTGTGGGTGGGCATCATCCTATCAGTTGGGGGCCTGAATAGAACAGAAAAGGCACAGGAAGGGCGATTTCCTCTCTCTCTTTCCTGGATCCTGGGATACTCTTCTACTGCCTTTGGACATCAGAACTTCAGGTTCTCTGGCCCTTGGGCTTCAGGCCTCGCACTAGCAGCTCCTCAGGTTCTTGGGTCTTCTGAGAGTTATGTCATCAGCTTCCCTGGTTCTGAGGCTTTCTAACTGAGACTGAGCACCTGTGCACCACAACTGGCACCCTGTGTTCTTCGGCTTGCAGACAGCCTCTCATGGAACTTAGACTCCATAATCATGGGAGCCAATTCGCTAGTAAATCTTCTCTCTTCTCATAAATCAATCAACCAGTCAATCCATCCATCCATCCATCCAACCCATCCATCCATTCAACCATCCATCCATGCATCCAACCATCCATCCATCCATCCAACCATCCATCCATCCAACCATCCATCCATCCATCCATCCATCTATCCATCCATCCATCCAACCATCCATCCATCCAACCATCCAGCCATCTAGCCATCCACCCATCCATCCATCCAGCCATCCACCCATCCATCCATCCACCCATCCATCCATCCATCCTATTGAACCTGTCTCTGTGGAGAGCCCTGACTAATGTAGTCCTCGGCCTCACACCACTTCAGATGGGAGTGGTTCTTGAAGTAATCTAGATTTTAAAGTTTTGTTTGTCCTAGGGCAGTATGACATTGCTTTTACGGGGAGTCTCTTATAATTTAAATTCACTCACCTCAAAGCATTCTCTATGGCTGCCATTTATTTCCTATGGTCTGTGCCTCAAATAGCCATGAGCCTGGTAACCAACTAAAAAAGGCCAGCTGTGGGTGCCCCAGAGTTGCTTGAGCCAGTTGCTTCCGATGCTCTCTCCTGTTCCCCGCGTGCTCTGACTCACTGGCCTCAAGTGTTGTCTTTACAGCTGTAACATCAACCTTAGGGCTGCCACTGACCCTTTGGATTGAATGTTCACAATTAGTTTTCATGGCTTCTTACTCTCAGCTTACCCTAAGTGATACTTACCTTGTTTTTTACTTTCTACCATTCACATTAGGAGTTGGCTTGAACAAAGCTTCCCCCTCAATGTCCTGGTTATGGAAGAGTCACAACAGCCTTTCTAGGAAGCAGGGAAAAGGAGCTCAAAGTATGGGGAATGGTTGCCATTTTGTCACAGCCTCACTTTTTCCTTTGAGAGAAGACTCACAGCTTTCATTAGATGGGGGCAGTGAAAGATTTTAGATGGGGGAGTGAGCTCATCAAATCTGGGTCTAAAAATATGACTTTGGGAGCCATATTGAAGGATCGAATTGAGGAGGAGGTATTTAAGAGAGGAATAATGATTAGGTGGTGATTATAATAGTCTGGATGAGAGATAACAAAAGCCTAAATTAAGGCACTTAGCAGTGATGACAGAATAGGAGAGATTTAAAGCGCCATTTAGAGGGTATCGGTGAAAGGACATAGAGATTAGATGTATTGTGAAAGGAAAGGCTAAGAATGTAGAACAACCCCAGTTCAGGGTGTGAGAAACCACTGTGAGCTGGGCCATTCCCTAAAATAGCAAAAGAGATCAACTGGAGTCAAATTTAGGAGGAGACAATAAATTCAGCTTGTGATTTGCCCAGTTCTAGAGCCTCTGGCTGGGCTCACCCCTGTAATCCCAGCACTTTTGGGAGGCTGAGGCAGGTGGATCACTGAGCTCAGGAGTTTTAAGACCAGCTTGGGCAACATGGTGAACCCCCATCTCTAGAAAAAATACAAAAATTAGTCACATGTAGTGGTACGTGCTGCAGTCCCAGCTACTCTGTAGGCTGAGGTGGGAGGATCGCTTGAGCCCAGGAGGCTGCATTAGAGTGAGCAGAGATGGTGCCACTGCACTCTAGCCTGAGCAGCAGAGTGAGACCCTGTCTCAACAAACAAACAAACAACAACAAAAAAGTGCCTGTGAGCCATCTGGGTGGATATGCCTGGTAAGCACTTGAAAACATAAATCAGCGGGGAAATGAAAGTAGAAATCACCAGCAGATGGGTAATAGTTGAAACCAGGGAAATGAACAAGATCACTGAGGGAGAACAGGGAGGCTGGGAAGAGATGAGTTCTTGCACAAGGGCAGAATCACAGACAACATCAACTCATGAGACA
Source organism: Saimiri boliviensis (assembly GCF_048565385.1). NCBI lineage: Eukaryota > Metazoa > Chordata > Mammalia > Primates > Cebidae > Saimiri > Saimiri boliviensis. Next base: position 9,299,886 of record NC_133467.1, on the reverse strand, counting down.
GAAGAAAATCACCCAGGGGTCGGGGAGAAGAAAGGAAAAACGGTAAGAGAGGACAGAAATGTGCCGAAGGGAAACAAAAGAACTGTTAGAATCTGTTTTCCTTTTACGAAAATAATTTATGCAGCTGTGGCAGACATACATTGTGTTTAATAGTTCGTTTTTGTTTTTTCTTCTCTCCCGGGCACTGGGAGGACCATTCTTTTCCAGTCCTCCGCTGCATCTGGATGGGGCGTGGGACTGGGCACGGGCAATAGAAAGGAGGTAGAGGTGGGAGTGATGATGTGACTTCCACGCAGGCCCCTGCAGCACTGTGGGTGATGTGTGTACGTGTCCTCCCCTTCCCATCCATGGGACTGCCTGCAGCCATACAGGAGAACTTTCTGACGGGTAGTATCCACATCAGACTTTGCTTGAGGTAGAAATCGGCCTGTGTTGTGTTAATCGACTGGGATGTTGAGATTGTTATAGAAGTTAACACATTTTGATTGATACGACAGTTTAAAAATATTTTTAAACGGGGATTTTAAATTGTACTTTTGGCACTGGGGACACACTTTAAAAACACAGTCATCCTGACAGTATGCATCTTTTAAGATTTTCTATTTGCTGTCTTTCAAGCAAGGATGTTATTTTCAGAGTCATTGGAATGGCATCCAAATCTTAAATTTATGTTTAAAACAAACTAATAATAGATAGTGGAACAAAAGGTTAGCACATGCAGACACCCAGTGCTCTTGTCCTGATTCTGTTACAGCCTAGCGAGGAGACTAGCATGCCTTTCCCCAACCAGCCTCCTTGCTGCCGTGAAACCATACAGGGTATGGCCTCTAGTTAAAATCCCTGGCGTCAGGGGCTCTTGACATTTGTATTTGATTTCTCTGGATGGAGTGTTTAAGCAGTGGCTTACTATCACAGTTGATGCTTCCTGGTGCCAGGATTAGGATCTAAATATAATGTATGTACCTAGCACTAGGCGTGGTGCCTCACACCTGCTCTCAGTACTTTGGGAGGCCAAGGTAGAAGAATCGCTTGAGCCCAGGAGTTCGAGACCAGCCTGGGCAACATAACGAGACCTTGTCTTTACTAAAAATTAAAAAATTAACTGGGCATGGTGGCACACACTTGTAGTCTCAGCCACTTGGGTGGCTGAGACAAGAGGATTGCTTGAACCCAGGAGGTCAAGGCTGCAGTGAGCTGTGATTGCACCCCTGCACTCCGGCCTGGGTGACAGAGCGAGATCCTAACTCAAAACAAATGAACAAACGAAAATGTACCTGAGAAGAGATAGTAACAAGGACACACAAGGAACTTCTTCCAAGTTCGTCTTCTGGCCTAATGGGAAGGGCCCCAAAGGCAGCCTGAGGAATTCTGAGCTTCTCAGGAGGTTCTGTTCAAGAAAAATAAATTCAACCACAAAAAGGAATTTAGGCAACAAAATAAGTGACTTCGGGATTTCAACCCAGAGTATTAAATGGGTCCATACTAATCTAAATAAATGACTAAATAAATGAATAGGATAAAAGAGACCCATGTCCCATAAGAACAAACAAACAAACAAACAAACAAAAACTAAATAGTTTATATAGATACTGACCTCTCGAATGTGGACTACACTTAGTGTCTTGATTCCACACAACACAGAAAGGAAAGGGGAAAATAATTTTAAAACAGAGAAACCCAGTGAATACTGCCTCAGCCAGGTGTTCAAAGTTAATACCATCAGTGATAAGTCTTGTACATAGCATATCCTTGATATGATGTACCCTTATCAAATAATGGCATTTAAAGCCATCACCCCAGTTAAATCATAAGAAAAAAAATTAGACAAAACTAAAGTGAAGGATAGTCTAGAAAACCTGAGCAATGCTTCTTTTTATGGTTTGAATGTGTCCCTCCAAAATTCATGTAGAAACTTAATCCCCAATGCAATAATATTAACAAGTAAAGCCTTTATGGGGACTCTGCCATCACGGAAGGAATTTGTGCTCCTAAAAAAAGGATCAGGTGAATGAATGAGATAGGCCGTTTTGCCCCTTATACCACGTAAAGACACAGCAACAAGGCACCATCATTGAAGAGGGGAAAAAGCCCTCAACAGACACTGAATCTCCTGGTACATTGATTTGGATTTCCCAGCCTCCAGAACTGTAAGAAATAAATTTCTAACAGAAAACTGGGTTTAAGATATAAATGAACTCTCTGTACTACTTTTGCAATGATTCTCTAAACCTAAAACTATTCTAACATTTAAAAAGGTTGGTTTTGAAAGCCAGGCACAGTGGCTCACACCTGTCATCCCAGCACTTTGGGAGTCCAAGCCAGTGGATCACTTGAGGCCAGGAGTTCAAGACCAGCCTGCCAAAATAGTGAAATCCCGTCTCTACTAAAAATACAAAAAATTAGCCGGACGTGGTAGCAGGCATCTGTAATCCCAGCTACTTGGGAGGCTGAGGCAGGAAAATTGCTTGAATCTGGGAGGCAGAGGTTGCGGTGAGCAACTGAATTAGTGAGGGAGGAAGTAAATACAGAACCTAACCACTGTGCTTTGTATATTTATCCCCAAATGTATATTTAATTAGAAATCATTAAATATGAATTTTGAAGGGAATTTACTGAATATCTCCTACTGTACTCTGAATTACACATTAGGAGTGGCTTAAGTGACCAGCCCAAACTTTATGCCGTTAATGACTATAAGATTCATGATTATTTTATTCATCCTCATTTTTCATGTTCTTCAAACACCAAGTTCAAATTTTGGTCATGACGCAGGAAGGCTAAAGGCTTGATATGGTGATGCCTCTTTCCTGACAAGCAAGAAACACAGAAAGAAAGAAAATAGCAACTGAATACACACACACACAAAGTCAACCTGACCAAATATTATGTTGCATTCTCTTCAGTTTAAAGACTTATTGTAGACACATAGAGATTCACGTTCAATAAGAGGGTTTGAATACACAGGCTGGAGACCTGCTAGACCATCCAGTGGCTACTGCCTTACACCCTTTGGTGTCCAGAACTGTGGGATGTCTCAGTTCCATCTCTCAGGTACATTCTTCATTAAATATACTGCAACCATGATTTTCATTAAATGTTTCAAGACCTGCAGAAAGCTAAAACTTGTTTAATCCCTTGTCATTATCACTTCGTTCATGTAATCATGCCCTTATTTTCTCAGTCATCTATTCATTCATCCCAGTTTGCCAGACACTGAGCTAGGTGCTGAGAGTACAGAGATGCCATCATCCCTGAAGTCAAGTGCATGCTGTCTACTAATTTAAGTGTTAGCAAAAGCAGCCCGACAGTATTTCCTGTAAAATCTCTGTGGTTTACAGAATTTCTAATTTGCTGTGCACATTAAATATTAAACAATATTTCATGACCTATAAGGTAAAGACTGGTATGGTGTCTGCAAGTAAAAACAAATGAAGAATTCTTAAAAGCTAAAGAATTCAAGAAAAGAAATATGTTATACATTGTTTCCTCTTTCTATTTGAAATGTAAATGTGTAGGTGCATGCATATATATGCACACAACATTTTTATTTCTAGGTATCAATTAACAAAAATTCAATGTTAAAATGATTTTGTTCAAAAGAAGACATACACGCAGCCAACAAGCATATGAAAAAAGCTCAATATCACTGAACATTAGAGAAACGCAAATCAAAACCATCAGGAGGTACTCTCTCCTGAGTCAGAATGGCTATTATTAAAAAGTCAAAAATTACAGATGCTGGTGAGGTTGCAGAGAAGAGGGAACCCGTATACACTGCTGGTGGGAATGTAAATTAGTTCAACCATTGTGGAAAGCAGTATGAAGATTCCTCAAAGAGCTAAAAGCAGAACTACCATTCGCTCCAGCAACCTCGTTACTGGGTATATACCCAGAAGAATATAAATCATTCTACCATAAAGGCACATGCACACGAATGTTTGTTGCAGCACTATTCATAGCAAAGTCATAGAATTACCTTAAATGCCCATCAATGACAGATTGAATTTTTAAAATGTGGTATATTTACACCATGGAATACTATGCAGCCATAAAAAAGAACAAGATCATGTCTTTTGCGGGAACATGGATGGAGTTGGAGGCCATTAACCTTAGCAAACTAATGCAGAAAACCAGATATCACATGTTCTTACTTACAAGTGGGAGCTAAATGATAAGAACTTCAGAACACAAAGACGGAAACAACAGACGTTAGTGTCTACTTGAGCGGGGAGGGTGGGAGGAGGGAGTAGAGCAGAAAAGATAACTATTGGGTACTGGGCTTAATACCTGGGTGATGAAATAATCTGTAAGACAAACCCCTGTGACATGTGTTTACTTATGTAACAAACCTTCACATATACCCATGAATCTAAAATAAAAGTTAAAAAAAAAAAAAAGATGTTGGAACGTTATCCAACCAATAACTATTTCAAACATTTTTAAGCAAGATACCGTAAGTTCTTCAGGTTTTCTGTTTCTCTGTGACTACCAAATTCGCCAATAATGCTTGCAATACTTTGTATATCCTGTATGCAGTTAGAGGATACCAGGGACATCTTAAAGGCTAAGTCAAGCTCAGACACTCCATCCCCTACTTAGACAACAGAAATCAGAACAGATTTTATCACTCAGTTACAAATAAGGTATGGTACTTGTTGTATAGCCCAGGCTGTACGATTTATTAAAGAATGAAGTTATTTTGCCAACCTTATTTATACAAAACAACATACAAGTATCTATGCCAAATTATAAAAATTCTTGACATTAATTTATTTAACTCACTACATATTGGCTTGTCTGCAAAGTCCAGCGTCAATGTGGAAATTATAAATAGTATATCTGTTTGGCAGAGTCTCTGAGATTAACGAGTGTGATTGTCCCAAAGAAGAGGAAATACTTTGAAATTATATTACAAAATTCCCACAGCTCAACAGTCTGTTCCAATGCCACACTCTGTTCATGGTTGCTTTTGGCAATTATAATTTCTTGCATAGTCTTTGGTGTTAGTTATGTTATTCAGTCAAGATATAATGAAAGCACATTCATTTATTGTCAATTACTGTTCAAAGCAAGAGGCAGAAAAAAAATGTGGCAAAAAATTTTCAAACAAACTGAGTTAAAGTTTTTGGTAATGACATTCTAGGAGAAACTCTTCACAAGAATAAAAATAGCAATCATCAGAGTAGCTATCATTATGCCACTTACTTTGCATACATTTTATCTCATTTAAGCCTCACAAAACACCTAAGAAGTGAGTATAATTATTATCCACATTTTATGGAGGAGGATTTTGAAGGCCTGAGGGATAACTTGCTTAAGTTCACACACCTCATAAATCCAATTAAAAAATGGGCAAAAGATCTGTATAGACATTTCTCCAGACAAGACCCACAGCTGCCAAACAGGCCTTTGAAAAGGTGCTCGGCATCACTGATCATCAGAGAAATGCACATCAAAACTACCATGAAGTGTCATTTCACCGCAGTTACGTGGCTTATACCAAAAGACAGACAATAACAAATGCTGAGAATATGCAGGAACGGGAACCCTCTTACACTGTTGGTGAAAAGGTAAAGTAAAGTAACCACTTCGGACAGCAGTTTGGAGGTGCCTCAAAAAACTAAAAGTTGAGCTACCATATGGTCCAGCAATCCCACTGCTGGGTATATACCCAAAAGAAAGGAAATCAGTATAGTGAAGAGATATCTGCATTCCCGTGTTTCTTGCAGCACTGTTCACAATAGTCAAGATTTGGAAGCAACCTAACTGTCCATCAACAGATAAATGGATAAGGAAATGTGGTGTATATACTCAGTGGACTGTGTATAGTATTCAGCCCTAAAAGCAAATGAGGTTCTGTCATTTGCAACGACACGGATGGAACTAGAGGTCATTATGTTATGTCTGTTTATCTAAAATGTTGTTTATTGATTTTTCCAGTTTTCTGCTATATGTTTACTTTCCCTTTCCATCGACTTTTCTCTTGTAGCGTTTAAATGTGTTCACTTCTCTCCCACCTGAGAGGAAATCTTTCTAGTTCCTTTGGACTGCTCCAGTCCTCGTCCTCATTTCTCTCCTGAAAGACACTTAATATTTAGGCTTCAATTGACTGTATGTAAATTATTTAGGACTCTATTTGATTCCACCAATACCTCTGTCTATTCTTATACCATTATACTGTTTTTGTTACTGTGGTGTTGCAGCAAGCCTTTTTTTTTTTTTTTTAGAATAAACAATAGCATGTATGTATTTATTTATTTGTTATTGAACTTTAGGTTCTGGGGTACATGTGCAGATCATGCAGGGTTGTTGCATAGGTACATACATGGCAAAGTGGTTTGCTGCCTCCCTTCCCCTGTCACCTATATCTGGCATTTCTTGCCATGTTATCTCTCCCCAACCTCCCCACCCACTGCTGTCCCTCCCCAACAGACCCCATGTGTGATGCCCCCCTCCCTGTGTCCATGTGTTCTCATTGTTCAACACCCTCCTATGAGTGAGAACATGCAGTGTTTGATTTTCTGTTCTTGTGTCAGTCTGCTGAAAATGATGCTTTCCAGATTCATCCATGTTCCTACAAAGGACACAAACTCATCATTTTTTATGGCTGCATAGTATTCTATGGTATATATGTGCCATATTTTCCTTGTCTGGTCTATCATCAATGAGTATTTGGGTTGGTTCCAGGTCTTTGCTATTGTAAACAGTGCCACAATGAGCATATGTGTGCATGTGTCTTTATAATAGAACAATTTTTAATCCTTTGGGTAAATACCTAGTAATGGGATTGCTGAGTCAAATGGAATTTCTATTTCGAGATCCTTCAGGAATCATCACACTGTCTTCCACAATGGTTGAACTAATTTACACTCCCACCAACAGTGTAAAAGTGTTCCTGTTTCTTCACATCCTCCCCAGCATCTGTTGTCTCCAGAATTTTTGATGATCGCCATTCTAACTGGCATGAGATGGTATCTCAATGTGGTTTTGATTTGCATTTCTCTAATGACCAGTGATGATGAGCATTTTTTCATGTTTGTTGGCCTCGTGTATGTCTTCTTTTGTAAAGTGTCTGTTCATATCCTTGGCCCACTTTTGAATGGGTTTTTTTTTTTTTTCTTGTAAATCTGTTTTAGTTCTTTGTATATTCTGGATATCAGCCCTTTGTCAGATGGGTAGACTGCAAAATTTTTTTCCCATTTTGTTGGTTGCCAGTTCACCCTAATGATTGTTTCTGTTGCTGTACAGAAGCTCTGGAATTTAATTAGATCCCGTTTGTCTATTTTGGCTTTTGTTGCCAATGCTTTTAGTGTTTTGGTCATGAAGTCCTTGCCTATGCCTGTGTCCTCAATGGTTTTGCCTAGGTTTTCTTCTAGGATTTTTATGGTGTTAAGTCTTATGTTTAAGTCTTTAATCCATCTGGTGTTAATTTCAATGTAAGGAGTCTGGAAGGAGTCCAGTTTCTGCTTTCTGCACATGGCTGGCCAGTTTTCCCAACACCATTTATTAAACAGGGACTCCTTTCCCCATTGCTTGTTTTTGTGAGGTTTGTCAAAGATCAGATGGTTGTAGATGTATGGTGTTGCCTCCAAGGCTTCTGTTCTGTTCCATTGGTCTGTATCTCTGTTTTGGTACCAGTACCATGCTGTTTTGATTACTGTAGCCTTGTAGTATAGTTTGAAGTCACATAGCGTGATCCCTCAGCTTTGTTCTTTTTCCTTAGGATTGTCCTGGCTATGCAGGCTCTTTTTTGGTTCCGTATGAAGTTTAAGGTGTTGTTTTCCAGTTCTGTGAAGAAGGTCATTGGTAGCTTGTTGGGGATAGTGTTGAATCTATAAATTACTTTGGGCAGTATGGCCATTTTGACAATATTGGTTCTTCCTAACCAAGAGCATAGAAAGTCTTTCCATCTGTTTGTCTCCTCTCTTATTTTGTTGAGCAGTGGTTTGTAGTTCTCCTTGAAGAGGTCCTTTACATCCTTTGTTAGTTGTATTCTCAGGTATTTTATTCTCTTTGTAGCAATTGTGAATGGAAGTTCGCTCTTGATTTGACTGTTCGTTAGTCTGTTACTGGTGTATAGGAATGTTTATGATTTCTGCACATTGATTTTATATCCTAAGACTTTGCTGAAGTTGCTTATCAGTTTAAGGAGATTTTGGGCTGAGGCAGTGGGGTCTTGTAAATATATGATCATGTTATCTGCAAGTAGAGACAAGTAGAGACAATTTGACTTCCTCCTTTCCTAATTGAATATCTTTTGTTTTTCTTGCCTGATTGCTCTGGCTAGAACTTCCAATACTATATTGAATAGAAGTGGTGAGATAGGGCATTCTTGTCTAGCACTGGATTTCAAACGGAAAGCTTCCAGTTTTTGCCCATTCAGTATGATATTGGCTATCGGTTTGTCATAAAATAGCTTTTTATTATTTTGAGATATGTTCCATCAATACCTAGTTTATTGGTAGTCTTTAGCGTAAAGAGCTGTTGAATTTTGTCGAAGGACTTCTCTGCATCTATTGAGATAATCCTGTGGTTTTTGTCTTTGGTTCTGTTTATGTGGTGGATTACATTTCTAGACTTGCATATGTTGAACCAGCCTTGCATCCCTGGGATGAAGCCTACTTGATTGTCATGGATAAGCTTTTTGATGTGCTGTTGCAATCAGTTTGCCAGTATTTTATTGAAGATTTTTGCATGTATGTTTATCATGGATATTGGCCAGAAGTTTTCTTTTTTTATTGAGTCTTTGCCAAGTTTTGGTATCAGGATGATATTAGTCTCATAAAATGATTTGGGAAGGATTCCCTCTTTTTGTATTGTTTGGAATAGCTTCAGAAGGAGTGGTACCAACTCCTGTTTGTACATCTGGTAGGATTTGGCTGTGAACCCATCTGGACCTGAACTGGTTTTGGTTAGTAGGCTATTAATTGCTGCCTCAACTTCAGCCGTTGTTATTGGTCTAGTCAGGGTTTCAACTTCTTCCTGGTTTAGGCTTGGGAGGGTGCAAGTGTCCAGGAATTTGTCAGTTTCTTCCAGGTTTACTGGTTTATGTGCATGGAGTTGTTTGTAGTAATCCTGATGGTAGTTTGTATTTCTGTGGAATTGGTGGTGATATCCCCTTTACCGTTTTTTATTGCGTCTATTTGATTCTTCTCTCTTTTCCTTTTTATTACTCTGGCTAGTGATCTGTCTATTTTGATCTTTTCAAAAAAACTAGCTCCTACATTTATTGATTTTTTTGAAGGTTTTTTTGTGTCTCTATCTCCTTCAGTTCTGCTCTGGTCTTAGTTATTTCTTGCCTTCTGCTAGCTTTTGAGGGTTTTTTTGTTTGTTTGTTTGTTTTGGTTTTTTTTTGATCTTGCTCCTCTAGCTCTTTCAATTTTGAGGATGGGGTGTCAATTTTAGATCTTTCCTCATTTCTCCTGTGGGCATTTATTGCTATAAATTTTCCTCTAGACACTGCTTGAAATGTGTCCCAGAGATTCTGGCATGTTGTGTCTTTGTTCTCGTTGGTTTCCAAGAACCTCTTTACTTCTGCCTTCATTTTATTGCTTATCCAGTCGACATTCAGGAACCAGTTGTTCAATTTCCATGAAGTTGTGTGGTTCTGAGTTAGTTTCTTAATCCTGAGTTCTAATTTGACGGCACTGTGCTCTGAGAGACTGTTCGTTATGATTTCCGTTCTTTTGCATTTGCTCTGGCAAAGCGTTCTGGGGCGGATGCCTGTCTGGGAGCACTCTCAGGACCCGCGTTGCCCAAGCGGGCTGTAGTCTCCCGCCAAGGCCAGGTGAACTGCCTAAAAGGTTGTCTCGGTTTTCCGCGAACTGCAGTTGTTTCCTGGTCTGGAAACCAAGAAATGTAGCAGGACATGCTGCAGACAAAACCTCTTGGACACCAGGTTTGTGAAGAAAGTGGCTTTTTATTTGGCCGGGAGTCTCGGCAGACTCACGTGTCAAGAACCGAGCTCCCCAACTAGAAAATCCTGGCCTCTTTTAAAGGCTCTCAATCTTCGAGGCTACATGTGAGAAAGTCGCGATCGATGAGGAAAGCCAGGGGTACATGACTTAGGTGGGGGACTGATGGTGGTGAAGCAAGAACAGTGCCTTCCGGGGAAGATTCCTCCACACCACGCCTGTGATCTATAGCTAGGATAGGAACCGGGGTTGGTGGGGGTTGATCTGTGACCTCCAGGTCCGGCTAGTGGCCCTGGTTTTGACTCCTCCACTGCCCTTGTGCCTTCTATGTTCAACTTTTACTTCTCCTTTTGAAATGCAATGTAGAAGGCTCAGAGGAAGTGGTCTTAGAAGCCTAAGAGGAAGGGGTCTCCTTCCTCATTAGGACTGGAACACCTTATTTCAACAAGGTCGAAATGTACTGTGAAAGGAGACGAACGTAGCTTGACTCTAGCACAGGTAGATTTCTGTGCAACAGAGGACCCCATAAAATTAAAAGATAGATGACAGGCTGGGAAGAGTTGCAACTTGTAGGGGCCAAGGGAAATGTTTCCTTTTGCTCTCTGAAGGTTCCCTGAAAATCAACTGACAAAAGTCAAATTAATAGGAGAAAAGATATACAAATGTATTAATGTTCATGGGGGGAAAGTCACAAAATAATTACCCCACCATGCCATGAAACGCAGATGCTTATATATCCTTTTTCATGGGGGCAGGGGAGGTAGAGAAATAGAGACAGTTATTCTGAGGGGCAGTAAATTATTACTAGGGAGAATGAATGGACCCAAGGCAGAAATTAACTTGTAAGTAAATCTCTTTGGAATTTGAATGAGCCTGAGAAGCAAGCCTTATCTTGTAGAAAAGTCCATCCAGGTGTGGTTGCATTCTTCTGTCTTTTCCACAATAGATAAGGAGGTAAGGAGGTAAGGGTGTGGTGGAGGATGGGACAGAGAAGGCGTGTGTGTGTGTGTGTGTGTGTGTGTGTGTGTGTGTGTGTGTGTGAGAGAGAGAGAGAGAGAGAGAGAGAGAGAGAGAGAGAGAGATTTCTTGTTTTGCTTTTTTTTTTTCTTGTTGTTGTTGTTAAGAAGTTCTCTTGGTCAGATAAGGAAATTCCGGAGTCTTTCCCTGTGCTGGGGTGGGGAACCCAAGACAAGGTTAGAGGAATCTTGATTCTGAGGCTTATTTCTGAGGCCTTTCAATTTTCAAAAGCACTCAGCATGCCCAAGTACCATGTTTTAAAGGATCATTTTCTGTACTCCAACAAATGTCTAAGAATGTCAAGGGGCTGCTGTCTAGAGCAAGATTGTCCAACCTGTGGTCCGTGGGCTGCCTGTGGCCCAGGACAGTTTTGAATGCAGGCCAACACAAATTCATAAACTTTCTTGAAACGTGAGTTTTTTTGTGATTTTTTTTTTTTTTTTTTTAGCTCATGAGCTATTGTTGGTGTTAGTATATTTTAAATGTAGCCCAAAACAATTATTCTTCCAATGTGGCCCAGGGAAGCCAAAAGATTGGACACCTCTGATCTAGAGCACATGAGGAATGCCTGTAAACCAATGAGAACACGACAGAAAAGGAGAAAAATGGAGAAAGTATATGAATTGGCAAGTCATGGAAGAGGAAACCCAAATTGTTAGCATGTGTAAAAAGAGATGAGGGCCCAGGACAGTGGCTCACATTTGTAATACCAGCATTTTGGGAGGCCAAAAGGGCAGGTCACTTGAGCCCAGGAGTTTAAGACCAGCCTGGGCAACCTGGTGAAATCTCATCTCTACAAAAACCAAAATGTTAGGTAAGCATGGTGGCACACATGTGTTCTCAGACTCTGGGGGCTGAGGTGGGAGAATCTCTTAAGCCTAGGAGGCAGAGATTGCAATGAGCCGAGATTGTGCCACTGCACTCCAGCCTGGGCAACAGAGTGAGACCCTGTCTCAAAAAAAAAAAAAAAAAAAAAGTCAAGTTCAATAGTAGTTATGAAACCACTCTCACTGGGTTAACGAGAATTAGAAGCCAGGCTTTGGGCAGAATTACAGTTAGGCATCATTCAGAGTGTGCATTGGTGCCCTTTGACCCGCGTTCTGCAGCTGTTGAGAGTCATTTAGCATGCTGCCCACCTCGTACCTGCTCCCTCATTGGTCCTATAGATAGAATGTCTGATGCTAGAATGATAGGAGCTTTTTGCTCAAGAGCTTATGGCGGCCGGGCGCGGTGGCTCACGCCTATAATCCCAGCACTTTGGGAGGCCGAGGCAGGTGGATCACGAGGTCAAGAGATCGAGAGAGACCATCCTGGTCAACATGGTGAAACCCCGTCTCTACCAAAAATACAAAAAAATTAGCTGGGCGTGGTGGCGCGTGCCTGTAATCCCAGCTACTCAGGAGGCTGAGGCAGGAGAATTGCCTGAACTCAGGAGGCAGAGGTTGCGGTGAGCCGAGATCGCGCCATTGCACTCCAGCCTGGGTAACAAGAGCGAAACTCCGTCTCAAAAAAAAAAAAAAAAAAAAAGAGCTTACGGCGTTTTCAAATTATAGCTGGTCTGAGGCCAACCAGTCTGAACCCCCCACCCACCCAGAAACTGACTCAGAACAAAAATGTTGTTTTCTTCATCTCCCTGTCTCAAGATGTCACTCTGAGCTTCTCGTCTAATTAGTGATTCCCACACTGCAACCCCCGTTAATACCTCTTAAAAACATTATCCCCAAAACGTGTGGGGAGATGTAATTGAAGTTTCCTCTTGTCTCCTCATTCAGCTGCCCTATAATTATTAAACTCTTTCTCTGCTGTATCCCTAGTATCTCAGTTTGTTGACTCACTGCACATCAGAGCAAATAAACCTATTACAGTTACAAATAGATACATGAGAATTTTAAAGTTCCTAATGTACACAGAGCAGATTGACAATGAGTAGAAGGTCAGATGATACCAATGCTGGTTAAGAATACACTCTTGTCTGGGCCTAGTGGCTCATGCCTTCAATGCCAGCGCTTTGGAAGACCAAGGCAGGAGGATTGCTCAGCCCAGCAGTTACAGACCAGGCTGGGCAATACAACAAGACTCTGTCTCTACAAAAAAATCTAAAAATTAGCCAAGTGTGGTGGTGCATGCCTGTGGTCCCAGCTACTTGGGAAGCTGAGGCAGGAGGCTGAGGTGAGGGATTGCTGGAGCCTGGGATGGTGAGGCTGAGTGAGCTACATTTGTGCCACAATACTCCAGCCTGAGTGACAGTGAGATCTTGTGTCAAAAACAAAATCAGAAGTAGACAACACAAATAAGACACTCTTAACACTTCCCTACAGAGTGCAGACTGGCACAGCTATTTGGAAAAGCAGTCTGGCAGCAGAGAGGGAAATTTGATCTGTATATACTATTTGAGCCAAAATGTACACTCCTGTTTATTTACTCCAGAGAAACACATTAGAGATCATATATTAGTATATTCAATCTCTTTGTGGTAGACAGCAACTAAGCGTTTATTACTAGAAAATGGATAAAGAACACATTGGAAGCATGGAATAGAATATTCCATTGCGGTCAGAAGTAATGTCTTAGATATACATGTAGCAACATGGATACATCTAAAAAGTCAGTGCTGAGTGCAAAATAAGAAATGGAATTCGAACAATAATGCAGTATCATTTGCCTGGATTAAAATGTATAAAGATGCAAGCAAATAATTATGATCATGTACACATAAATCTTTCTATCTATCATCTATCTATCTATCTGATATATATTAAACAAAATAGAGTGAGTGCCTCTACAGGAAGAAGGAAACTGGGAATGGGGATGGGGGTGAAGAGAAAAAATATGTTAAACAAGGATGTGAGCTTTTGTGAGCCTGTGGTGCTAGCATGCAATGACAAAGAAGATTAACTCAACTGTGTGCATTTGAGGTTCAAAGAGGAATGTCTGGATCCAGCCTCCCTCTTTTTAGCCTTTTATCTGATTTGCTTGCAGTTCATAAGAATTCTCCATGTGCTATCGAGGGACAAGCAGTGTCCCAATATTTCTCCCAGCCCCTAAGCTGTAACCGGGGAGATGTGCGCTTCTCCCATACCTTCCTCATCATGCCAGAAAGTCCCGGTCCTTTACTAGGGTGGGACCTATTAGCCAGAGCCAGAGCCATTATCTGTATGAACATCAAGGAGGAAATGCCTCTCTGTTGCCCATTATTTGAAGAAGAGATTAATCCCAAGGTTTGGGCAATGGAGGGACAATTTGGGTGGGCAAATAATGCTTGCCCAATTCAAATACAGCTAAAGGATCCCAACTCTTTTCCTTACCAAAGACAGTACCCTCTAAGACTGGAAGCCGAAAGGGGGCTACAGGACATTGTAAAGAACTTAAAGCTCAGGGTCTAGTGAGGTCCTGTCGCAGCCCTGGTAATACTCCAATTTTAGGAGTGCAGAAGCCTAATGGGCAGTGGAGGCTGCTGCAGGAGCTCAGGCTCATTAATGAAGCTGTGATCCCTTTACGCCCAGCTGGACCCAACTCATGCACGTTGCTCTCTTAAATACCAGGAAAGGCACATGGTTTACAGTCCTGGACCTTAAGGATACCTTTTTCTGTGTTCCATTACATCCTGACTCCCAGTTTCTGTTCACCTTTGAAGACCCTTTAGACCAGAATTCTCAGCTCACCCGGACAGTGTCACCCCAGGGCTTTCGAGATAGCCCCCACCTGTTTGGCCAGGCTTTAACTCAGGACATTAGTCATTTTTCACATCCAGGCACCCCGGTTCTTCAATATCTGGACGACTTACTTTTAACTGCTAACTCAGAAACCCAGCGTCAGCAGGCCACCCAGGACCTCCTAAACTTTCTAGCCACCTGTGGATCTAAGGTTTCCAAACCAAAAGCCCAACTTTGTAGGCAAGAGGTAAAATTCCTAGGGCTTGTCTTGTCTAAGGGCACTCGGGTCCTTGATGGAGAACGTCTCCAGCCCATCCTGGCCTTCCCCTGTAAGGGTTGGAGCTACATAAATTAGCTAGAATTCTGGCCTCTAGAGGAGGCTTATGGCTGTCTGACAACCGCTTACGCAAACATCAGGCCTTAATGCTCGAAGGGCCTGTACTTCAGCTGCATGCACCTGCAGCCCTCAATCCAGCTACTTTTCTTCCTGAGGAAAGGACAGACAGAGAACATGACCGTCAGCAGTTATAGCCCAGACCTATGCAGCTCAAGAGGCTCCCTTAGAAACTCGCCTAGCCAATCCTGACCTTGACCCATACACTGCCATCCGTTCATTCATGGAAAATGGAGTTCGAAAGGCAGGATCTGCAGTAATCAGTGATCAAACAGTGCTGGAAAGTAATCCCCTTCCTCCTGGAACTAGTACCCAACTGGCAGAACTAGTAGCTCTAAAATTAGGAAAAGGGAAGAGAATAAACATGTAGACAGATTCCAAATATGCTTACCTGGTTCTGCATGCCCATGCTGCCGTATGGAAGGAAAGAGAGTTCCTAACCTCAGCAGGAACTCCTGTTACACATCATAAGGAAATTTTAGACTTATTACAAGCTGTCCGAGAACCCAAAGAGGTAGGAGTCTTACACTGCCGAGGTCACCAGAAAGGAGATGAGAAGGAAGCGGACGGCAATCACCGAGCTGACCTGGAGGCAAAACAGGCAGCTAGACAAGAATTTATAGAAGGAACTTTAGTATGAGAAAACCCTCTCCAGATAACTAGACCTCAATACTCATCAGAGGAGGCAGACTGGGCAGTCTCCCAGGGACATCATCTTCCTTCAGGATGGCTAGCTACTGAGGAGGGAAGAGTGCTCCTACCTGCTGCCAGCTGGTGGAAAGTACTTAAAAACCTACATCAAACCTTCCATATGGGTATAGAGGATACAGATCGAATGGCCAAATCTGTATTTACAAAAAAAGGTCTCTTCAAGATTGTCCAACAGACTGTCAAAGGATATGAAATATGCCAGGAAAATAATACTTTGGCAGATTGCAAAGCTCCTGGGGAACAGTGAACCGGTCATTACCCAGGTGAGGATGGGCAAATGGATTTTACCCATATGCCTAAGTCTCAGGGATATCAATACCTGTTGGTATGTGTAGATACCTACACAAGCTGTGTTGAGGCTTTCCCCTGTAGAACAGAAAAAGCCCAAAAGATAGTAAGGGTCCTGATGAATGAAATAATCCCTAGATTCAGACTCCCTCACTGTCTTCAAAGTGATAACAGCCCTGCCTTCAAAGCTGCAGTGACCCAAGGAATTTCCAAAGTGTTAGGAATACCAAATCATCTTCACTGTGCTTAGAGGCCTCAGTCCTCAGGAAAAGTGGAGAAAAATGAATGAAATTCTTAAGAGGCACTTAAATAGACCGACACAGGAAATAGACTTCCTGTGGCCTTCTCTGTTACCAACAGCACTCTTAAGAGCTCAAAACTCTCCGCAGAAAATAGGACTCAACCCCTATGAAATGCTTTATGGATGGCCCTTTCTTACTAATAATCTTATAGTAGACAAGGAAGCCGCAGATCTAATAAAAGATATAACCTCCTTGGATAAGTACCAACAGGCTCTTAGGACCTTACCTGAAGGACACCCTAGGGAAAAGGGGAAAGAGCTGTTCTGCCCTGGAGACTCAGTGCTTGTTAAGTCTCTCCCCTCAGACTCTCCCTCTCTAGGTCCATCTTGGGAAGAATGATTTTTGGTTATTCTGTCTACCCCAATGGCAGTTAAGGTGGTGGGGATTGACTCGTGGATTCATCACACTCAGCTGAAGCCTTGGACACCTCCTAAAGAAAATCACAGGCCCTCTGCTCCACAACCTGAAGTTCCAAGACAGTTCTTCATACACCTGTGAGCCATTGGGGATCTACGTTTGCTCTTCCAAGGAAATTCCCAGAAAAGTTACTACTCATGAATCTAACTTACATCCTGGCATCTACAGGACTATCACTCTTAACTTGACTTTGCAGCCAGACTCTATGTGGTCGCCCCTACGGATTGGCCTACGTCTCATAAACTCGCCTTATCCGTGGCTTACTGCCTGATTATACATCCAGTAGCTCTCCTCTTCCTCTGATATGATCACTCCCTTACCATGACCTTTCTTGTGGTTCTCATTATCCTCTTTTTAGCCGCAGTCCTCCTGTCAACGCAGGCACACCCTACACGTAACTGTAAAGCTCGTAGTGCTGGCTATAATCTTCCTGGAAGAAGCACCCATGACTTCTCACTCTAAGACTGGTTCTGAAGGTACCGGCAACCACCTCCTTCTTTCGTATCTTGCAAGTATATGCACCTCTGCTTTGTACAAGCATAGGTATTGTACGAGTATATGCAGCTGTGCACACACAACTCACACACCTACTGGACAGAACTGTCCAGCTGCTAAGGGAACCACCACCTGTTGGACATATTTTTCCCATGTTGGAATGTCAGATGGGGGTGGAGTTCAAGGTCAGGCACAGGAACGGTGTCATTGGGAAGTAGTCTCTAGTCTAAGCAAACTGCAAAGCACCCCGAGTCCCTACAAGAGCCTGGATCTTTCTAAGTTACACAAGACCCTTCGTACACACTCTTGTGTACTCAGCTTATTGAACACCATCCTTACAGGAATACACGAGGCCTCCTCCAGCAACCCCGCTGACTGTTGGATGTGTCTTCCGCTATGCTTCGAACCATAGATCCCGGTTCAGTGCCGTACTCATGGAACGTAACCAACTCTCCCTCAAATCACGTGGGGCTTATTGGTCCCTTGGTCACCAATCTACCAATTCCATCTACCTCAAACTTCACTTGTGTGAATTCTCCTAACAACTCCAGTGCTTCCCTATGCAAGAACTGGGTGCCTTACCCCCGGGCCTCAACTGCCTAGCACTGGGCTTATTCTTTGTTTGTGGCACCTCAGCTTAGCACTGCCTGAACAATACCCCTGGGGAAATATGCCTCGCCTCCTTCCTAGTGCCCCCCGTGACGATTTACACCGACTCTCAGGTGCAGAGTCTTCTCTTACCAAGGCTACACCATACTCCAATCCCAGTTATTCCTTTCATAGTGGTGGCCGGAATAATAGGGGGACTTGGTATTGGCGTTGGAGGAATCACTTTCTATTTTAGCTGTAAGTCTAAGCTCACTATGCTTGAGTATCCAGTCTTTTCTATCGCACCCCTGTAGTCTAAAAATCTCTGCTTTGTTTGGTCTGAGGAGAGAATCGCATCTTTGTTTCTCATTCTGGAATTTAGACGTACTGGTTTATTTTTGTGGCTCATTTGGGGATTTCATGTTTATTTCTTTTTAAATTGCCACTAAGAGACAAAGCGTAAACTTTTGTAAAGCCTCTAACATGAATCATAATGAAGACCCATTAAACAAGAAGTTTAATGTCATAATATTATTTAGTAATGATACTTCTTTGTGTTGGAGGGCATACACATGAGTGTAAACATTATCTGGTGAGTTACAACAGTACGGCAAAAATGAAACTTCTGATGCTGTTCAGGATAAGCCACTTTTTCTTCAAATACTCCATTATAAATTTTCTATGCAGTTTTCTTTGCAGACAAAATTCTGTGCCAGATTTCAGATTTGTGGTCTAATTCTAATCCTTTTACCCTTAAAATGGAGTAAGAAAACTATGTGTTAACTGTACCAAAATTGGGGGTGCAAGTTGAGCTTCCAGTCAGCTTCAAGTGGAGCATTACAGCAAATTCAGAAAATAAAACGGAGACAATGGAAGAACCATTTTTCAGTCAGAATATGATGAGTGTGCTTTGGGGCACGTTGTGTTTAAGATTCCCACAAAATACTTAAATGTTGCTATGGTTGTGCTAGAGCGACTGGTTCAACAGGACAGAGTATGGAATAGAGTTTCTATTTTGGGAGTCATCTCTGGTTCACTAAACTATTTTTCTATGTAAGGCAGTACTGCACATATACTAATCTTATAAATGGGAAACTGAGGCATGGAAAGGTTGAATAAATTGCCTAAGATCCCAGAGTTAATATAAGGCAGAGCTGAAATTCAAACCCAAATAGTTCTTGAGATATTATGTGGTTATCAAATAGCTTTCTAGAATTAAAAAAAAAAAAAAAAATACTAGCAGGTCAGACCAGAGAAAGAAAGGATAGGCTCTTTAGTGTCTGCCAACGCAAATGTTCTATATGTTCTTTGCCCACTATTTATAGCGAAAGCAATTTAAGTTTTGTGCCAAGGTGTGTCAGTTGATAGGATATTTTATTGAGCTACTAAAGGAATAAATCTGGTTTGGTTGAGAAGTACAAGGGCTCCAATGTAAATTCCATCCCCTGGTGTCCACAACATATTAGTCCTAGGACCCGTGAAGGCACCGCAATCCAAGGATGCTCAGACCCCTTACACAAAATGACATAGTACAGTCATTTTACGAACATAGGAATTGGTTCTGAGACGTGTCCTTGGGCAATTTTGTAGTTGTGTGAACATCATAGGTAGGTAGTATTTATCTACTTAAACATGTCTAAACATAGAAAAGGTACAGTAAAAATCTACTATAATCTTTTTTTTTTAATTGCATTTTAGGTTTTGGGGTCCATGTGCAGAACATGCAAGATCGTTGCATAGGTACACACGTGGCAGTGTGATTTGCTGCCTTCCTCCCCTTCACCTGTATCTGGCATTTCTCCCCATGTTATCTCTCCCCAACTCCCCACCCCCTGCTGTTCCTCCCCTATATCCCCCCCAACAGACCCCAGTGTGTAGTGCTCCCCTCCCTGTGTCCGTGTGTTCTCATTGTTCAACACCCGCCTATGAGTGAGAACAGGACCGGCGTACTATACACAGCCTTTACGTCCTTGACCCAAATGTTGTCAGACAGGGCGTGGCTATATTTGCATGTAACCTGATCATATCTTCCTGTGTACTGTAAATCACCTCAAGATTACTTATACCTAATGCAGTGTAAATGCTGTATAACAGCTGTTATGCTGAATCGTGTTATTTTGACTTTTTTATTTTATTTATTTTTTAAGGCTAGTCAAATGAGGCAGTGGAGTGGAGCAGGAACAAAGAAATCTGTGTTGGTTGTGATCACTTAGTCGTAAACACCACTGCATTCAGACCAGCCTATATGTGTTATTCTTAATTGATGAATTCTTATTTTTTGTTTTAGTTTTTAAACAATATTCTGGTCCAATGGTTGGTTGAACTTGCAGGGATGTGGAACCTGACGATACAAAGCGCCAACTTACACTTACTTACACAGCAGCACAGTGGGTAATCTTGAAATGCATCATCAGAGAAATCTTCCAACATTAGATTGCTGGCATGATGAAGGTAATTCTGCAGTACAATGTTTTCTCCATGCTATTGACAACACTGGAGAAATCTCACAAATTAATCAGATTTGCTGGATTTAGGTATTTAAGCCACACTAGCCTTTTAAACTTTGGATAAGTGGATTCTTCTGTCATTGGCTAGAAAATGCCACTGTTCCCATTTCCAGTCTCTTAGTAGACATATTCTGAATACTGTGGACCCTAATGTCTCGCTTCTGCCTCTGTAGCTAGAAGACCTGCTTCCACCTTCACTGAGGAGAGGAAGCAAACCTCTCTGCTCTTCAGCTTGTTCTTGTTGTTAGTTTTCCCTTTCTTGGCTCTCAAGTCGATTCATTTTGTTGTTGTTGTTTTGTTTTGTTTTTGTTTTTTTGTTTTTTTAATAAGTCAATTTGTTTTACTAGCATGTCAGTGAGAAGTTGAGGATCTATGTTTGAGCCAATAAATTGTCAAGAGCCCTACAGTCCCTGCACAGGATGCTTAGTTTTGCTTCTTTTCAGATAGATTACAAACCTCTCAACGTAGAAATCTTAGACTAGGTAATATTTGACTAAATCTATTGGAGATCAGTTTAAATAGTACATCTTGTTACAACTTCAGGAAGAGTTGTTACCAGTGGCTTTCCAGTGGCTTTTTACAGTACTACTGCTAGCTATCTTTATATTTTGTTTGCAGGAATCTCATCCTATCTGCCAAAGATTTGAGAATGTGTAGATCTTCAATAATTTATATGTTTTAAGATACAGGTGTTGCTATGCTGCCCAGACTGGAGTGCAGTGGCTATTCACAGACACAGTCCTGGTGCACCACAGCTTCAATTCCTGGTCTGGAGTGATGCTCCCGCCGCAGCCTCCTAAGTAGCTGGAACCAGAGGTGTGCACCACTGTGCCCAGAGGCATTTTAAATTAAATAACACTTACAGGTAAAAGCCCAGCTTAAATCATGACCTAAACATTAATGGAAACTAAGATCATCCAGATAATAACACAAGTCAACAGGCACAAAGGCCTCTGGCCTTCGTCGTGGTACTTGGAAAAAAAAAATCCAGCTCAGTAGTTTCCATAGGATTTATGACTGCTTATGGTTTTTGACATGTCTAATATTTCATTTTCAAATATTCTGATAAACATCTTAAGAGAAGAAGTACAATTTTTCTCTTAACGGACCCATATGCTTTACCAAAATCCTGAACTTTTTTGAATCCCTATTAGCAGTTCTAGGAAGCACAGGAATACTACCTAAATGACAGTAACAATAGTATTTTTAATATCTCCTAAATTCTATCTTTCCAAAGGATGCCTGTCTCCCATATCTTCTATTTAATCACAAATGCTATTCTCTATCCTAGATGTGTAGCTGTAATTTTGTTTTTCCTCTGTTTAACTGATTTTTAATTTAACATGTGAAAGAAAAGTAAGTCTTGGGGGCCCCCAAATCACTAAGCTAAAGGGAAAAGTCTAGTTGGAAACTGCTTAGGGACCGACAACCTGCCTCTCATTCTATTCAAAGTCACCCCTCTGCTCACTGAGATAAATGCATATCTGATTTTCTCCTTTGGAGAGGCCAATCAGAAACTCAAAAGATACAGCCATTTGTCTCTTATCTACTTATGACGTAGCAGCCCCCTCCCCGCTTCGAGTCTTCCTGCCTTTGCTTCCAGTTGTCCTGCCTTTCCAGACCAAACCAGTGTTCCTGTTGCACGTGTTGATTGATGTCTTATGTCTCCCTAGAATGTCAATCCAAATGTGCTCTGATGACCTTGAGTACATGTTGTCAGGACCTCATGAGGCTATGTCAGAGGTGCGTATCTTCAGGAAGTGGATTCTTCTGTGATTGGCTAACAAAAGCCACTGTTCCCATTTCCAATCTCTTACTAGAACTATTCCAAATAGTGTGGACCCTAATATCTCACTGTATATGTATAAAACCAAATTGTGCTCTGACCACGTTGAGCACGTTGTCAGGACCTCATGAGCCTATGTCACAGGCGTACATCCTCAACCTTGGCAAAATAAACTTTTTAAATAGACTGAGGCCTGTCTCAGGTTTTCTGGATTCACAGGCAATATTTATTTTTCTTTTTTAAAATATCAATACTTTTAGGGTTTATCATTTACCTATTATGTGCTTAGTGCTGGGGTGGGTGGCATGATTAAGAAATGTTCTCTAATTGGAGATGTGATCTCAGAGACCCAAATAGACACCCTTTATCAACTGAAATGAAGCCTAAGGTTAAGGAAACAAAAGTTAGCTGCAGGTTGACAGTTCACGGCTTGGCTGGCATGGCAACTTCCTAAATACTATGGCCACAAAGACAAACTACACTCTTGCTAAACTACCCAACAATAGGAAATATCGGCCAAATGGTCGGACCTTTACTAGCTCTGACTTACATCCCAGACCACTCCAACTCTCACTGGACAGGGGACTGTCCTTTGAACATTCTTTTCTAATAAGCAACTGCAGACTGTAAGCAATTGTAGTCCATTTATAATGGCTGGGCACAAACTGTCTTTGTGTCCTATAGTTCACCTTTTGATGCAAAGAGACAAATTACACCTCATTTTAATGCTAAAACCTCACCCCAAAGTGAGCATTGGATGTATATTACATATATGTGTCCCTATTGCACATGTGCTTGACTCCTTTCATAAATATGTATCGCTTGTCCCCTAAAGCTGCTGAATATATATGACTCTATTGACATTGTGAGGCATAATGTCAATATGCCTGTTCCTTTTTCAAAGGCAGCATTTTTGGTTCTTTCTGGAGATTATCTCTTCCTGCTCTGCAAACTGACATTGCCAATAACGCTCCCCTTTCTACTGTTTAGCCCTGCTGGTGGTCTTCTGGAGGACAGAGAGAAGAGATATACCTATCTTTATTAGTTAGGGTAGACTGTAACAAAGAGAACCCAAGTGTTATGTCCTAAAACAATAGAAAGTTATTTCTCTCTTGGGTGATTGTTAAGATTATTAGTGATTATTCTGGGATGGTGGAAGCCTTCTGCTCAGTGTAATCATTCAGGAACCCAAGTGCTGGAAAGCCCACCATCTTCAACATGTTGCTCTGGTTTTCATTGACACCATTCAGCTTTAGGAACAGGGAGTAACATGGAAAAATATGGCTGGGAGGTTTTATGGGCCCAGCCTGGCAGTGGCATACATTACTTCTACATTCTTTCTATTGGAAATAACACAATTGTTTAGCTGCCTAACTGCAAGGGGATACAGGAACCATGAAGGAAGGGAAGAATGGATTTTGATGGACAATAGAAGACTCTAACAAAATATCAGAGAGGTAAAGCAATGAGAAAACAGCAAGGGTACATGCCACACAGAGAGGTGGAAATTGTTACAAAAAATACTTAGGAGTTGAAAGAAAGTAGACATCAGTATGGAATAAAGCCATTGGGAAGAGATCACTTGGGAGATGGGACATGATGGAAAAAAGAGCATACATTGGATAAATGGAGAAGGGTGAGAGATGAGGTAAGAGGTACCTTTCTTTGGTTCCTCTGCTCTTCTCCCTTTTCGTTCTGTAAAAACTAGTCAAGTGCAGTACTGAGAAGAGGGGAAGGAGTAGAGCAAGCAGTTGGATCTGTAACTGACTGAAGAATCAATTGAGATAACTCACTACCTTTGGACAGCTGGATTTTCCTCCTTTATAAATGGAATCTCTCTTCCCCTCACAATGTCTTTAAAACTGCTGTCATAATAAATGAGGCAGCTATGTGTCTTCTTTTTTTTTTTTTTAGACAGTGTCTCACTCTGTCACCCAGGCTGGAGTGCAGAGGTACAATCATGGCTCACTGCAGCCTTGAACTCCTTGAACTCCTGAGCTTAAGCAATCCTCCCACCTCAGCCTCCTGAGAAGCTGGAACTACAGATGCATGCCACCAAATCCAACTAACGTTTCTATTTTTTGTAGAGTTGGGGTTTTGCCATATTGCTCAGGCAGGCTGTGTCTGTTTTTGATCATTCTTTCTTTGACCACCCTACTCAAACTGCCCTACTTTCCTCTCTTTTCCTTTCTCTTTTATTACTACACACATGCACACATACACCAATGTTAACTTAGAAAAATTTGTCTTTGTTTTTGGCATTTCTTCTCTGATCTCAACTTGGCAATCTATGGCCTAATGATTAAAACACCTTAAACAACTTTCATGCATTTACATGCTGGGCACGTGATATGGTTTGGCTATGTCCCCACTCAAATGTCATCTTAAATTGTAGCTGCCATAATCCCCACATCTCATGGGAGGGAACTGGTAGGAGATAATTGAATCATGGGGGTGGGTTTCTCCTATGCTGTTCTCCTGATAGTGAGGTCTGATAATTTTACAAAGGGCAGTTCCCCTGCACATGCCCCCTTGCCTGCTGCCATGTAAGATGTGCCTTTGCTCCTCCTTTGCCTTCTGCCATGATTGTGAGGCTTCCCCAGCCATGTGGAACTGTGAGTCCACTAAACCTCTTTTTCTTTACAAATTACCCAGTCTCAGGTATGTCTTTATTCGCAGCGTGAGAACAGACTAATAGAGCCTGTGTTAGGAACTGTGGATATAAAGGTAAATGAAACAGAATTCTTGCTCTTGAGAAACATGCAAAGGGAAGCTAATAGCTCAGTTCTTGAACATCATCTAATTTGGATCCTTACTCCAATTTTGGGCATTTTGCAGAATAGATATTATTTTTCTTATTTTGTTGATGAGGAACTTGGAAATCATAACTTAACTGATTTCCTCAAGCCAGGCAGAATTGTAGCTAGTGATGGAAACTTTTCCCTAGTCAGTGCTGCCCTGCTGCTGTTCCAACCTACTCAGCTTCTTTTTTTTTATGTTCTGTAAGTTGTTTTCTTGCTCATTCCTATTTATAGGTATACCCAGTAACTAAATAATATACTTCTTTTAAAAATTTTATTTATTTATAATTATTATTAATAAAGAGGTCTCATGTTGCCCAGACTGGAGTGCAGTGGTGTAATCATAGCTCACTGCAGTTTCAAATTTGTCAAGTCTGGTCAGCAGACTCTGGCCAAGTGACAGATGAAAAATTAAGCTGATGCAGGTTTTTGCCTGAAGGAAAACAGCCAGGGGGTTAGGACTGCTTTGGCATTGCTGTAGAGTGGATCCCACTGTGCTTCCCTGATCAGCTGGAGGGGCTCTGCATTTATTTAATAGAGATTTAATGACAAAGGTCTCAAGTAAACATGATTATTACTGGGTAGTTAACTTACTTTGCCGACCCCCTGAGTAGAGAGCAGTTCTGCATGCAGATGATCAAAGGTCCGTCTTAGTAAACAAGCTACTTAAATAAACTCTTATACCTTCCCTTGTTATGCGCTCTTCACTATTAGCTCAAGGTAACAGGATTAGGCTTCCTTCAGCCATAACCCCCACCTGAGGCTTTTGTAAAACCTTGTGGCCTTCCAAGAAGGCTTGTGTCTTTTCTGTAATTCTCCAACCATTCTGACTGATTTCCTACACAAATTCCTAGGTTCAAGTGAGTCTCCCACCTCAGCATCATGAGTGGCTGGGACTACAGGTACACACCACCATGCCTGACTAATTTTTTATCTTTTTGTAGAAATGCTTTGTTGCCCAGGCTGGTCTTGAGCTCCTGGCTTCAAGTAAATCTTCCACCTTGTCTTCCCAAACTGATGGGCTTACAGAGTAAAGTGATGTATTTCTTGACTTTAACTTTATATTTTCTCATATTCCCAGCTAAAATAGTTGTACTTCAATTATTAATTAAAGCAAAGGAATATACAGAAAACAAGCACATTTTAAAGGTAAAATATGAAGAACACACTCCTGGAATGAAATATATATTTATCGATTATGAGCTTTGTGGGAAATTCAGAAGTTGGAATTTTAGTAGAGAAACATATTCTATTGCCAAAATTATGAAGTAGGAGAATCGTGTCACTCATGTTCCCTCCAGTTCCTCATGACAGACATCCTTCCCTCCCTCTCTCCATTCATCCATCCATCCATTCATTCATTATTTTTCTACAGCACAGTTATAGTGTAGATGCCAGTATACTGTTGTGTCTAGTATGTGTTAGATACCGTTGTGTGTTGAAAGCATGAAGACACAGATCTGCCCTAGAGGGGGAAGGCAAACAAACCAAAAATTACAGAATATTCTTCAGCTTCCCAGAGTTCTTTTGCTTCAAGGTCAGGTCCAAGTCTGGATTCCCAAGACAGAAAACTATGTCCCAAACCTTTCCTTTCCCAGCCTATTTACTCTATCTGTAAGAGATAAATTATTTTCTCTCACATGGGAACATGGAACTCATTATCTCAAGAGCTGTCACAAGCTAAAAATATAAACAAACAGCTTAACAAAAACAAAAGGGTTAAGATAAATTCATGTACGATATTAGTAGGCTCCAAATAAAAAGTCTGACACTTTAACTTCCAAAAGTTATGGCAAGAACAACCAAGCCTTTCCATACTACTTTGGAATCACTGTCACCAGGAAAATTGAGAGTGTCAATTGAAGAATGAGGAGGTTCATAGGACGAGAGGAGAGCTTTATTTCTCATAAAGGATTGTAGCCTATAGGTGGCCTTTCTGACAGGCTTGGAAGTGTAGTCTTTGACAGAAATTGATAACAGGCACTTCAGGAAGGGAAAGTGTAAGACGGGAAAATCATGCTGAATAGGGTAGCCAGATACACATATTCAATAAGCTAATGGGTAAGTCATGAATATTTATGAAGGGAGAATATGCAGATGTGCAATTGAACTTTATTCCTTTTCATGAGTCACATGTTCAAAAAATGGTGGTGTTAGCATGATCTGAGAGTGGAGTTTTCAGCCCTCTAATGTCAGAAGGTGAAGCAGAGGCCACAAAAACCCATAGCGCACATCTTCTATGAGTGGCCCAGAACTGGTCTAGACATGGTGGTCAGTTTTTAGGAAGAGATGCATTGTGAAACTGGTGAATTGTCATGTCAAAACTGCAAAGAGGCAGGTGGAGTCTGGTAGCAGCCTCAGAGAACTGGCAGAAGATGGTGAGGAAATGAGTTGTCTGTTTCTTGTTTTCTAGATCTGGTTTCTGCTTACTTCTTAGGAAAGAATTCTGGTTAAAGATCAATCAGGAAGGGCCTTTCTAAGGGATGTCTGACCTCTCATCCCATCATGGTTGGGAACTGAATGTTTAAGGTTTCTTTGGGGTTCCCTTGGTTGAGAGGGGGTCCTTTTAGTCAGTTTGGGTGGTGGGGGGGCAGTTTAGGATTTTACTTTGAGTTTTCGAAAGGAATAAGAGAAAGAAAGAAATGGAGAAATAAATAAGTAAACAAATACACTTCTTCAGGTTTGGCTTCCATACTAGGAAACTTAATTGACTATTTTTCTGGTTGTAACGTGTAAAAAATACTTTTGAGAAAAATTGGAGGTTGGTTTATTTATTATCTTAACTATGCATAGACTTGAATAATATTTTTATTAGAGTCTTTAGTGTCCTTCAAGAAAGGAAACAACATTTGAACTTAAGCATAAAAGTGAGACGTATTTTAATTGATGAAGCTGAATGCAAAATGAGACAATAATGAGACCATAAAAAGATCGTGGTTTTCTAAAGCTTTAAGCTTTATAGTCGGTTAAATATTTGTCCTCTATTAGTCTATTGCTGTGCTTATTATCCTTCAGCACCTAGGTCTCCCAGCACCGGTGAGTATGTTCCATTTGACTAGGTCTAAAGTGCTCATGGATAAAGCTTCTGGATTCTGGGCCTGGTGGGCTGTTTCTCATGTTCTTTGATAAACGTTGAAAAACATCTCTAAGTTCTTTTAACATGGGACGCGTGCAAGATGCATTTCAGTTTTCCATGGCATTTCAGTTGTAGTTGCCTGACTGGTTCTTCTTGCCCACTGTACAAACAAAACTAGTTCACTGAGGGTACTGCGGTATAGAATTAATTAATGAGCACAAGCCCAGCCATGCAGAAGAACTGGGGATGCAATCCTAGAAGTATGGAAAATCGTCTTTGTGCATTGAGTCTGTCTGTGGATGGACAGCAGTGGGGTGGGTGGGGCCCTACAGGACAGATGAGTCATGAGTGACTAGTCCATGTTGTGTAAGTCTGAAAAACATCTCAAAAGAGTAATCTTAAGTTCTACAATAGTGATGTTACCTATAGGTGCAGCTGGGGAAATGACCGATCTTGTGACCTCTGGCCACGTGATTCCTGAGCAGTAAGGGACTGTAGAAACAGTACCTATATTTTAGCAGAATTCAGGCCCCTCCCATAATCCTAATCTTGGTAGCCTTCATTAGCTTTACAAACCTCAATATAATAGTATGAGCTATGGCGTTGAAAATCAGTGTAATACGTGTCCATCCTATTGTAGGAACCAAGGGAAAACTTCCCCTTCACCCTCTGAAGGGTCACTTAAAATCAACTGACAAAAGACAGATTAATAGAAGAAAAGGCATTCAAAAGTTTATTTTAACATGCATAGCACTGGGAACCTAAAGAGAATGATTGCCTCATAACCCAATGTGGTACAGAAGCTTCTTTTTTTTTTTTTTTTTTTTTTTTGAGACGGAGTTTCGCTCTTGTTACCCAGGCTGGAGTGCAATGGCGCGATCTCGGCTCACTGCAACCTCCGCCTCCTGGGTTCAGGCAATTCTCCTGCCTCAGCCTCCTGAGTAGCTGGGATTACAGGCACGCCCCACCATGCCCAGCTACTTTTTTGTATTTTTAGTAGAGACGGGGTTTCACCATGTTGATCAGGATGGTCTCGATCTCTTGACCTTATGATCCACCCGCCTCGGCCTCCCAAAGTGCTGGGATTACAGGCGTGAGCCACCGCGCCCGGCCAAGAAGCTTCTATGCTCTTCCATAGAGGAGGGGAGAGATGGGGGGGGAACGTAGGCAATTCCTTTGAGGGACACCAAATGATTATTAGGGAGAACAACGAACTTGCAAATGATTCTCTTTGGAATTGGAATGAGCCCTAGAGGCTGGCATTATATTGTGAAAAAGTCCATCTCCCTGTGGTTGCATTCCTTAGTCTTCTTTTCTGAGACAGAGAATGAGATTTCAGGGAAGGGAGGAAGACAGGTGTATTTCTGTTGGAAAGAAGCTTTCTTGGTCGGAGGACATTTCAGGGAGAGTCCGTCCCTGTGCTTGGGGCGAGAGGTGTGGGACAAGGCAAAGTGAGAGGGCCCTTGATTCGGCAGCTGTATCTAAGGCCACTTAGCCTGTCATAGCGCCAGTGTCTGGGCTTATGCTTTCTGAGCCCTAGTATTACACTCTTTCCAAAGGTTTATTTTATTTTAATTATTTTATAAACTCTGTGTCCAAACAACTGTAAAACTCATGACCTGGGATCTAAGGGTATCATAGTGAGGCTGGAGTGAACCAGTAGTCAGTGTGTAATTCCTAGGATTTCAAGGGTAAGCTCTTCCCTCTGTGGAGTACGATAGTGTAGTACACTAGCTGGGGTTATGGGCAAGCTAATAGGTTTGGCTGTTCTCATTTTTTTCCCTTGGTCAAAAACTACTCAGGTTCTGAATGCAAATAAGAGATCTCAGAGCAGCCTCCAGTCCCCAAAACACTGGACATGATAGGTCGAAAAACAACAGGGTATAATGAGCTATCCTCGTTTCCAAATTGGGTCTGGGATTTTCCGAATTTTACCCCAAATGCTGGCCTTTTGGCTTTAATTCTCTCTGTACCAGATATATTGGAATGAGAGAACCAGAGTGGAACAAACTTGCATTTCCCAAACAGGGAATCAATCATCTTTTTGGAAGAAAATTTTAAAGGATATCAATCATTACAAAAAGCAAGTCTGGAAACAATGATGCGTCGCTCATTATGCGGATACTGTACTAACTCTTAAGGGTGCTTCTCAGCCCAGATTCTTCTGCTTTCAGACAGCCGCCATATTAGCTTCATTGCACAATATTTAATCTCTGTCCTTGAGGTTCACAAATTAACTTGCTCTGTGATTTCCTCCTTGTGATAGCCTCTGGCTGTGTTTTTACTGCCTTAACTGCTACTGGCAGGCAGCTTGTCTCCCACATTCACTACCAAGTAAACAGGAATTTGGTCCCAGGGTAATTGGCTGTTCTCCAGCATAAGAATTCGAGTTATTCATGAGCTTTGTGAGCTTGCTTCTGCCTAACACAGACTGTTTTCACCAGGGAGCACAGGGGCAAAAAGAGTTGTGAAGTTTCGAATCTTCAGGATTATTCCTTTCAAGTATGTGATAACCTGTGATTCTTCTCCCCAGCTGCTTTCAAAGCCTCCCGGACCTTTTCCACTTCCTTTCATTTCATGGTGACTACCAGAAGTTTACCAAGGAAGCTGCCATGAAATAACATATTTCTTTTAGAAATACAACCAACTCAATAGACAGTTACGGGTGTGTTGTTGTTTTTGAGATACAGTAAGTTTACAAAACTTTTAAAATTAAATCTTCAGGAAAATGTGTGGGTAAATGCCAAATGGATTTGTGAGAGCTAAGGTTAACAGTAATTAAAATAGAGAAAATGATGGAGAAAAAGACTTGCAGTTTCAAAGATAGGAACATATATACTTTAAATTTTGAGGTGTTGAATAATGGATTTAAAGTTTACCAAAAATGAAGGAGTTTAAACAAAAATTTAATAAAAGCAAAAGAGTTACCCATTCATCATGGTTGGAAGAAGGTGACGTGAGACTGCTAAGCTCCTAAAAGTAGGGGCACATAAAAGGTTTTCCTCTTTTACTATCTTACCTGAGAAGTCCATACTGTAACACGCGATACTGTTAAACACACACTCTGAATGAAGAGACCCCCTAACCAGGCTTTGTGTGAGCCACATGGCTCTTTATTCACCTAAGTGCAGACAGGCTGAGTCTGAAAAGAGAGTCAGTAGATGGCGATGGGATAGGAGTTGGTTTTATAGGTTTGGAGTAGGCAGTGGGAAGTTACAGAAGTTACAGTTCAGGCAGTTTTTGCAAACTGGGAGGGGGTTGTAAGGTCTGGAGTCACGGGGTTGACCAAGGTTGGTTACAAAGTCCAGTTGCCTTATCATTGAGGCAGGAATAAGGAACAATAGAAGAATGTCTCAAAGTTAATTAGGCACTGCAGGGGTTGATCATTCTCCTTCTTGTGGTTTTCTAGTTACTTCAGACTTTCTACTTCCAGGAACTCATCTGGAGTGTACATGCAGGTCACAGAGGTCACCCTGTCATCCATCATGCAGTCAGTCGGCCTAAAATATCTTATATTCCTGGCTTTTTATATTAGTAATATAAAGGAAAAAGGAATGAAGAGTGGGGGGCAGTGGAATATTAGGAAGGCCAGCACAGAGGGGTGAGGCGATGTTTCTCAGGGCTTCTTTGAGAGGGACTGGGGGCAGTACGGAAACCTAAAAATGGGAAAGAATTTAGAGAAAGATAGGTATCAGAGGACTAAGGATGGAAGAAGCCATGACACCCAGTTAGAAAGTGTCCAGCCAGTCCAGCCAGGTCCAGAATAGCCATTTGCCTGATTAGCGAGCTTTCGGGCTCTGTCTTTTAATCTATTGATGGCATCATATATGAGGTCAGACTGGTTTACGTAAAACAACGTTCTTCCTTTAGGAATAGGCAAAGACTTCCTTTTTCAGCAGTCGGTACATCAAGACCTTTGTGGTTTTGGAGGACAACTGCAGCTAGGGACTTTATCTGAGCTTGAAGAAGGGACAGTGATTGAGCTAATTCTGCAGTGCTAGCAGAGAAATCATTAGAGAGGCTACAGAAGGTGACGATTGAAGTGGTAAGGCCTGCTATGCCTATGCTGAGTGCAGTAGTAAGATACCATGTTTCCTAAATTCTTCTGTGAACTACACTCTCAACAAAACTCTAGTCTTTAAAATTATTGTCCCAAAATCTATTTAACCGAGACACGAACAATTGTTTGAGACTTACAAACAAGACAAATGTGTTAATTCCTTCAGTTCACTCAAAGCTGTACAATAATCAAAAGACAAAATACTAAATATACTAAGCCCCCCGATTTATTTAAATTTTTATGATTACTTGTTCAAAACTTGAATGGAAAGATTTTGCTTTTTTTATAACATAATTGTCGGTGAAAAGAGTTAACTCTGTAAAATATTTGAAGAGATTTATTCTGAGCCAAATATGAGTGACCGCCACAGGTGACATACCCCTCAGGAGGTCCTGAGAACATGTGCCCAAGGTGGTCTGGGCGCAGCTCGTTTTGTACATTATAAGCAGGCATGAGACATCAATCAAATACATTTAAGAAATACATTGGTTTGGTCCACAGAGGCGGTACCATTCAAAGTGGGGGCTTCTAGGCTATAGGTAAATTTAAATATTTTCTGGTTGACAATTGGTTCAGTTTGTCTGAAGACCTGGGATCATTAGAAAGGAATGTCTGGGTTGCAATAAGAGGTCATAGAGACCAACGTTTTACTATGTAGATGAAGCTCTTAGCTAGCAAGTGTCTGAGAAAGTGATTGTAAAATGCTTTGTATCAGACTTAAAGTCTGTGTTGATGTTAATACCTGGGAGACATAATGAGGCATGTTCAACCCCCACTTCCTGTCATGGCCTGCAACAGTCTCTCAGGTAAAGTCTTAAAAGCCCTAACTGAGGAGGAAGCCCATCCACATGGTCGAGGGGCCTTATAATTTTATTTTTGGTTTGTATAATTTATAAGTGGATCCGTTCTTTCACACTTCACTTCCTCATCCTGTGAGGCATCGTCTCTCTTTCTTGATCATGCATCTACCTTTGAATTGGCGATTGGCAATTATGTGGGACTCTCTGAGTAGACACATGGAGATTTGCAAAGATCTGTTTTTCTTAGATGTCTCAGGAGGAATATTAATTAACTTTAGCATGCCACCTGCAGCTTCTAAACCCGGTGTAGTTGACAGATCAAACACTTGCATTCTGGGTGCTGAAGCTCTGAAGTTAAATGGTTAGGATTTTTGCCCTCAAGGAGTCCTCAGTCCAGTGGAGAATCCAGATGCACAAACAAACATTGATGATGAAATATAAGTGTAGTAAAGAGGAATGTGGTAAATTGTGTAGGGGTGACGGGAAAGCTTCCCCTGCACTCTCAGAAGGTTCTCTGAAAAATTCAGTTCACAAAAGGCAGATTCATAGGAGAAAAAGGATACTAAAAGAAACCGGGGTCAAACTTATTTGACCATAGTTCATTTGATCGTAGTTTCCCATGACACAGGAGCCTTCAGAATGAGGACTCAACCCCTCAGTGGGGTGCAGGAGCTTATGTACCATCTTGAAGTTACAGGAAGAACAGGAGCTCAGAGCATAGCCCAAACCGGGTGATGGTAGTGAATCAGATTTTAGTGGCAATACAGGTTATGGGAGGGAGAGAAGGGGAGGCTTGGCTAGCAGTAGTGGTCTTGGTATGGAGATGAAACCTCACAGGCAGCAGCCATCAGAGAGAATAAATGGCAAATGTTTCTTTCACATCTTTAAAGGTGGCAGACTCTCAGTTAATCTTTCCCGGATCTGGACTGGGGAAGGCCTGGCTGTGTTCATGTCGATTGTCTAATGATGTATATTTCCCCCAGAAAAGACAGCTTTCCAGGGCCACTTCTGTGTGCTGACCCTCTGACAGCCATCCCAAAATATGTCAAAGAAATATATTTGGGCCCAAAATATTTTTATTTCCTTTAGCTGCCACGCGAGTGTGGGTGAGAAAGCAATTCATCTGAAAATGGAGAGTGGTTCATGTGAGCCTCAGAGAGGATGGATGTCTGAGCAGAGCCTTAAATCACGTGCTGGGGAGGTGGAGTTTGGAAGGAGGAAGGCCTGGTGCTGTGAGAACATGATACTTCTGGGAGTGGTCAGGGGCGAGTGGCTAGAGAAAGAGGTGGACATAGCAAAGGGCCACGAGTTTTGCTCTTTGGATTTCCTTCTGTAGATAGGAGTCTTCAGACAAAGTATCATAATCAAAGCCACGTGGCATTTGGAATTTTATGAGAGAGGCATCCAAGCATTTGTTCAATGCTTATCAACCAACCTCGATGGACGAATGGATTCATACACTGATTTACACACTTGGATAATGGGTTATAATGAGCCAATTATTTCTTAGAGACTGAAAAAAATTCTTAGTATCTGTAACCCGCTGCCTTGGGACATATGAAGGGCAGGATAAAAGTAATCAGGCTTAGAAAGTTTCTCACCAAGACCAGTTTGAGCAAGATGAGACATTTCAATAGTCAGATCTTCTCTCTTCGGGGCAGCTGCAGCAGCATAGGAAGACTGAGTGTAGGGTCCGTGTAACGCCACCTCACCAGCTGTGAATGCTTCCGCAAGCCACTTGACTTCTTTGAGTCTCCATTTCTCTATCTATTAAATGAGGTGTATAATCATACCTGTTTGTCTCCGAGGTTTAATCCTCACAAGAGGATTCAATGAGCTAATATAAGCATTTTGGGGGCATGTCATGAAGTATCGCCAAAAGTGTGGGGTTACGGTTATAACTATCAAAAGTAGAAGCCTAACTGATTACAAAAATACCAATAATTATTATTATTTATTGAAGATATATTTTGTGCTGGCACTGTTCTAAATTCTTTATATATGTGATCTCATTTAATCCTTATAGTAATCCTATAAGGGAGGTTTTTACAGAGAAGGAAGTTAAGGCTTGACAAGGCTGAACAATTCACGAGCAATGGAGCCAGAAATCAGAAGTCATATTTTCCTGACTATAAGCCTGGGCTTTTACTTTTTTCAATCAATCGTGTATTTTCCTTTCTTTGTTTTTATTTTTACTTTTATAGATGGGTCTTACCAATGTTGCCTAGGCTGGTCTTGAACTCCTGAGCTCAAGTGATTTTCCCACCACAGCTTCCTGAGTCGAATCAATCTTTCCAAAATGCTTGTTTTTATTTCAAAGCCTAGGCAACTGACAAGAAATAATCAACACGTGATAATTGCAGAATTTTTTAGGCTAAAGTTTATCATGTTCCTTCTCACTATCAGAACTAAGAATCTAGAGATAGAAAATGTGATCCCTTGCTTTTTTTCTTATATAGGAGCAAGAGGTATTATTGTTGACTACAAATAAAATATGCTATGAGTTTTGTTGTCAAAATATGACTTCATAGTTTAATATGAAAGTCATTTCTTTTTTTCAGAAAGGCAAAACCATATGGTTTTTCAAATTATGTTCTCTATAATTGTGTCCTTTAATGACATCACTGTTTAAGAAGAATAGAGCACAGATAACCTGGAAGAGATAACACCTCACCTCCTACTCCGACATCTAAAGATTCATCTTCCCTGGAAAAGTGAATGAAGAGAACACAGTCTGTCACTTTCAGGTCCAAGAGATACTGAGAAAACTAACATAGGGGCAGCTGTGTTTCCATAATGTTGTTGCGTATTCAAAAGACTGAGCTTTTACTCCAACGGTGTTGAAGTTTTAAAAAGGGGTGGACTATAACTGATTATACATACACTGGATTAGAAACCCTGATTTTGTCTAATTATTAAGTGAGTTAAATCTAACCCAGTATCTGTTATTTGTTGATGGAAACCTTGCTGTATCTCTGGGATATAATCTCAGTGGCTTTCATCCCATCTTTTTCTAAATGGGTGGCAGTGCCCCAGCAATGACCTCGGGTCCTGGAATAGACTCAGGTCTCCCCCACGCGGGGTTTTGCTGCTAGGCAGTAGATGGCAGAATTGAGCTTGACTTTTGTGATCACCTTTCCTCTCACTGGCCTTCACTGGTGAAGGTGAAGCACTCCTAAGCCACTTGTTAAAGTAGCTTTTTATTTTTAATCGCAAATAATTCTATGTGTCCATTTTATTCTATTTGAATCTTATACATTGCATACTATATAATGCTTTTTATTAAAAAGCTTATAGGAACTATAGTTCACTTCTACTTCACTGCCCTCATTTTAGTACCCTTTTGCCTCTATTTTCTTCTATCCAATGTTATTAAAGATTCTTTTTTTTTTGAATTGGAGTCTCACTCTGTTGCCCAGGCTGGAGTGCAGTGATGCAATCTCAGCTCACTGCGACCTCTGCCTGCCAGATTCAATCAAGTCTCTGCTTCAGCCTCCCAAGTAGCTGGGATTACAGGCACCCACCAACACGCCCAGCTAATTTTTGTATTTTTTGTAGTGATGGGGTTTCACCGTCTTGGCCAGCCTGGTCTTGAACTCCTGACCTCATTCACGATCCAGCTGCCTCAGCCTCCCAAATTGCTGGGATTACAGGCATGAGCCACCATACTTTGTTTATTAAAGCTTTCTTTTATTCTCTTCCTCATCATTTAAAAAGATCTGCAAATCAACACTAGATGTTGTTTCATGTCCTTCAAATTATTCAGACAATTCTATTGGTTTTAAGACTATAATAAAAGTTCCTGTTTCCACGGTGAGGGAGAATTAAAGTATACCCTGTCAAAGAAGGTGGGATCTTCTTGTGATGTCGTAGGTTGGTGCAAAAGTAACTGTGGTTTTTGCAACTTCAATGGCAAAAGGCCGCAATTACTTTTGCACCAATCTAGTAAACGAGGGCTTTGAGAAAGCTACTGTTTTAAGGGACCTACAACTTGAAGCCACAAAGAGGAGCTCAGGACAAAATCTGGGAGTTGATCGAGGAAGAATAAATGGAAAGTTTGTGAAAGCAGAAATCTTCAAGTAGGAGATTCTGTTTAAAGTTGAGAGTGTTATGGGAAAAGGTGGAAGCCAGTTGACTTAATCCTATTATTGAAGGCTGAAAAGAACATACATAGTTTTAAAAATGTACCGTTGAAGTAGTTTAGGAAAAATGACCGAGAGCTGTCAACCCCAAAAGGCAGGAACTAACCGAGAGAAATACGTCTGCAAGAACGTGTTGAGATGGCTAGGATACAAATCGGGCCTAAAATTCGATGTGTGGTCTAGAGACTAGAAAACGCTTAGTACTGTAACGTTAGTAGAACTGAAAGAAGACGCTTAAACTGCCTTAGGGTCGAAATAGACGGCAAAAGCTCAGCCTTGAATAAATTAAAATTGTCAATTGTTTTACTTACTTATACGTAAGATGTACCCTGTATTTCTTCATGCTAGTAGATAACACGATTTTTGCAATTGATCTGCCCTACGAAACATTTTATGAAAAACCTCAGGTAGGAAGATGAAGAGGAAAAAAAGGCAACAAGGACAAATATCGAGGTGGGGACAGCCGACCGACTCGAGAGCCTCTCCTGTGGGACTGCCCGAGACGTCTCTTCTCTTCTTTCCTTTTCCCTTTTCTTCTCTTCGCTTTTCCTTTCTTCCTTCCTTCCTTCTTCCTTTCTTTTCTTTTTCTTATCTTTTTTCTTTTCCTTTCTCTTTTCTTTTCTCTCTCTTTCTTTTGCTTTCTCTTTCTCTTTCCTTCTGCTTTCTCTCTCTTTCCTTCTCTCTCTTTCCTCCCATCTCCCCTCTCCTCCTCCCTCTCCTCCTCCCTCTCCCCTCTCCTCCCCTCCTCTCCCCTCCCCTCCCCTCCCCTCTCCTCCCCTCCTCTCCCCTCCTCTCCCCTCCCCTATCCTCCCCTCCCCTCTCCTCCTCCCTCTCCCCTCCCCTCCTCTCCCCTCCCCTCCTCTCCCCTCCCCTATCCTCCCCTCCCCTATCCTCCCCTCCCCTCTCCTCCTCCCTCTCCCCTCTCCTCCCCTCCTCTCCCCTCCCCTCTCCTCCCCTCTCCTCCCCTCCTCTCCCCTCCCCTCTCCTCCCCTCTCCTCCCCTCCTCTCCCCTCCTCTCCCCTCCCCTATCCTCCCCTCCCTTCTCCTCCTCCCTCTCCCCTCCCCTCCTCTCCCCTCCCCTCCTCTCCCCTCCCCTATCCTCCCCTCCCCTATCCTCCCCTCCCCTCTCCTCCTCCCTCTCCCCTCCCCTCCTCTCCTCTCCCCTCCCCTCCTCTCTCCTCCCCTCCTCTCCCCTCCCCTCTCCTCTACTCCCCTCCCCTCCCCTCTATTCCCCTCCCCTCCCCTCCTCTCCCCTCCCCTCCCCTCCTCTCCCCTCCCCTCCCCTCCCCTCCCCTTTCCTCTTTTTGAGACAGAATAGAGTCTTACTCTGCTACCCAGGCTAGAGTACAGTGGCAGGATCTGAGCTCACTGTAACCTCTGCCTCCTGGGTTCAAGCAGTTCTCCTGCCTCAGCCTCCCGGGCAGCTGGAATTACAGGTGTGCACCATCACGCCCAGCTAATTTTTTTATATGTTTTGTAGAGACAGGGTTATACCATGTTGGCTAGGCTGGTCTTGAACTCCTGACCTCAAGTGATCGGCCTGCCTCAGTCTCCCAAAGGGCTGGGATTACAGGCCTGTGCTTCGGTGCCCAGCCCAAGACCTATTATTTCTTTGCAATAATTTACACAATAAAACCCAAGATTAACACCTGAATTCTTCCAATGCCCTTCTTCCGTTTTTCTTTCCTTCCTTTTTTTCTCCCTCCGTCCCTTCCCCTTTCTTCCTTCCAGCTTCCCTTCCTCCTTTCTTTCCTTGTTTCCTTTTATTTCCCTCAAAATAAAAAGGGGGGGGGGCGTTTAGGAGCACCTGTGGACTATTAAAAAAACGATGACTATTGTGAGGAAGAAAATGTCCATGCACACTATTTGTCATGCCTCAATGTTAGTTTCCCATGTTATTTGCATAGCTGGTCTTTGGCAGGGAAATCGCAGTCATTTTCCTAAGGGTAAATGTGACAGACACCTGATAACTCTGTGTAGCACTTCCTGATAGGAACCAAAGTAAACAAGAGAGGCTCACAGCCCTGTTGTCATTTCTGCTCCACCGAGTCCATGTGGGTGTGGAGGTAGAAAGAATGTGGCTTGATTGGAAAGGAATTTGTTGCTGAATGAGAGGTAAACTATGTTCTGTAACTTTTACGTCTTTGTGCAAAGCCTTTAAAATAATATTACAAAAAGGAAAAAGTTAACGCAGGTTAGCTGTACTCTATCGTTTCTTTTAGAGAGAAAAGACTCAGTAGAGTCATGTTTTCTTAGAGCTCCAAAATGTGGATTTCAAGACTGTTAGTTCAGAAATGTTCAACTTTTGCTGCCCATTGAAATTACCCGCAGAGCTGTAAAAAGACGTTGAATGCCTGGGCTGCACCGCCCGGAGGTTCTGATTTGATCGATCCAAGGGAAGGCCTGGGCAGTACATTTTTTGAACGCTCCACAGGGAATTCCAAGTTGGGAACCATTGGTGGCTGGCGTAGAAGACAATTATTAAGTGATGGCACGACATGAGATTTGGCACAAACTTTGTATATCAAGTGAAGAAACTGATCCTGCAGGTAATGGTCAGCCTTGGGGTAGACAGATAAGTGCCACCTTGTTAGGCTTCCAAGTGTATTGCCTGGGGAACATTGAACAGCAGGCCTCGGGTGTTGCCCCCATCGTCCAGCGTCCGGCAGTTCACAGGCTTGGTCTCATTCCTGCGGTCGCTTTTCATGTTTGGTTCCTGTCCTCCCTTGATTGTCTTTTAAACTCAGGCAGTCTTGTCAGCGTGGCATCTCCTTCCAGGACGATTCGCTCTGCTCAGGACTTTCTCTAAGTTATACCGTTAAAAGAGTTTCCTAAACATCAATAATTGTTTGATAACAAAGGCAAAGGCTTAAGTCTATTTAGTCTCTAAGTCTCCTCAGTTTTGAATACACACACACACATGCACACACACACACACACACACGCACACACACACACACACACACGCTACTCTTTTAAAAACATGTTTCTCTTTCAAATAACCTGAAACTCTTGACTCCTTTTCAAGTAAAATACAGCGAACAGATTGTTGTTTTACATTAGGAAATTTATGGTTCATAAACTGGAAAGTAAAGTGGCATTGATTTTATCAAATACATTACAATGAGAATCACCTTGAAAAAGTTAACTACTCTACTTAAGACTCTAGAGAGTCCTCACTGCCTCGACCAGTGCTTCCTTAAGAAGTACTGGTTTAATAAATGTGTCAGAGAAAATTATAAAAGTCTTTGAAATGAGCAAAAACACTACTAACTATTAAAAATACTATGAAGTGTCTTTTCTTTTTCTTTTTCTTTTTTTTTTTTTGAGACAGAGTCTTACTCTGTCGCCAGGCGCTAGGCTGGAGTGCAGTGGCACAATCTCAGCTCACTGCAACCTCTGCCTCCCGGGTTCAAGCAATTATCCTGCCTCAGCCTCCCGAGTAGCTGGGACTACAGGCGCACGCCACCACGCCCAGATAATTTTTGTATTTTTAGTAGAGACAGGGTTTCACCATGTTGGCCAGGATGGTCTCGATCTCTTGACCTCGTGATCCGCCCGCCTCGGCCTCCCAAAGTGCTGGGATTACAGGCTTGAGCCACCGCGCCCTGTGAAGTGTCTTTTCAATAGAATGCTGTGCTTTGTCTTGCGTACCTGCCAGAGTTATTTGAATCTATAAAGGTCTATGTCTGTCATTGTTTTTGACCTGTTTTACAATTCTGTAAATTGAAAAAAACTGATAGTAATACAAATCATTTTATTCAATGGAAATGAAAATGCTCTTCCTCTTGTAAAAGCCACCTCATTTGCATCTTTAATAGATGTAGATTGATCTTCAGCATTTCTGCTGGCCTCAAGCCTCGGGAGTCTGCGAGACCACCCTCAGGCTTTGTGCACTGAAACGACTCACAGGACCCAGAAAAAGCTGTCATACTCAGGTTTATGATTTATTAGAGTGAAAGACTACAGATTCGAGTCAGCAAAAGGAAAAGGTAGACAGGGCAGCGTCTGGGAGAAACAGGGCACAGGGTTCCAGTTGGCCCTTCCCAAAGGTGCAGCATGAACAGCACTTAACTGTGTCAGTGATGATGTGACACACGTGTAAATTTTCCATCCTATGAATCTCATCTGAGCCTTGGTGTCCAGGGATTTTTTACTGGGGGTAGTTTCAAAGGCATGCAGTGGCTACAGGACCTGAGCTGCTCAGTCTCCAGCCCCCAGAGGTCAGTGTGGTTCAGCAACTGATGCAGTGTTGTTCAACAACTCAGATATACAGAAACAGTCCCGGCAGGCAGGAGAGTTCAAGAGAGCTCAGAGGTCACCTCCTGGCTGTTAGCCAAGGACCAGTCCTTTCTTTGCAATGTGCAGGGTTTGAGCACCCCAAGACTGCTGCGTTAACCTTTTCCTGGACACCTATATTATATATATATATTTGTTTGTTCTTTAGATTCTCCATTGAACTGGGTATTGCTATCACTGTCTTTGCCTTCCTAGTTTTTCATTAATGGGCTAAAAGCAATTGTTGACACATTTAT
This sequence comes from Saimiri boliviensis, assembly GCF_048565385.1. NCBI lineage: Eukaryota > Metazoa > Chordata > Mammalia > Primates > Cebidae > Saimiri > Saimiri boliviensis. The sequence goes on along the minus strand of NC_133467.1, from coordinate 9,258,400 downwards.
GTTTGCATATTCCCTCCTTGGCATCTTAAAGTACCGAGATTACGGGGATGTGCCACCATGCCCAGCAATTTCACTGTTTTCTTAAAAGTTAACCTTTAACAAATACGTATGCATAAAAATTGCTCATACTTTTTTTTTCCATTTGTTTCCCCTGCCTACCTCCTTTTTTCCTTCTCCCTCTTCCCTCCTGCCTTTTCCCTTTCCCGTCTTCCCCTTTCTCCCCTCTTCCCTCCCTTCCCCTCCCTTCCCTTCCCTTCCCTTCCCTTCCCTTCCCTTCCCTTCCCTTCCCTTCCCTTCCCTTCCCCTCCCCTCCCCTCCCCTTTCCCTTCCCAACTGAATGTATATTTGCCGATTGGGGTATATTGGAATGCTGAACCGTAGTGTAGACCCTTATTTCACATTCTCCCTGTCAACGTGAAAAGTTATCTTTGACTAAGTGCTCTTGCACGTCTCTACTGAATCATAGTTTACAGAGGCCGTTCATAGATGCCACCTCATCTCTCCTTCCCTCTACCCGGTTGAGGCAGACAGATGATGGGTTTCATTTTGCAGATAATGAAACGGAGGCTGAATGAGAAGTGACGTGTCCAAAGTCTCCCACGGAAAACGAGCCAGACTTCTTGCCTATCTAGGACCACATACCCAACGGCCTGCTAGTGTTTACCTGAATGTCTTGCAGACATCAAAATGTAACGTACAGAACGTAAGCTTTTCTCTTTCTCCGTCCTCCTCCCCAGTTTCTTTCTGTTCCGGTTTTTAATCATCTGTTAAATAGCGCTTCCCACCCAGCTTCTTAAGCCACGAACCTGGGAGCATTCCCTGACTACCCCTTCCTTCTCTCCTCCCTCCCATATCCGACCTATCACCAACTTCCTTGGGTTGTATCTTTACAATAATATCTCTAACCCATCCCTTCTTTTCATCTTCACTGTAGTTCCAGACACCAGGCTCTTCTGCAGTTTTTCTTATTTTTTACGCCTCTTTCCGTACTGCAACCAGAGGGCTGTTTCACTAAAAATCAATCTCATCATTATACTTTAAATCCTTCCATGCCGCAGTAACTCACGACCTACAGGCTCAAACCCTTCTTCCACCCTGCACCCTCTTTCTGTCTACCACGATCTAGCCGTGACCCTCTCTGTTCCTCAAACACGCCAAGCCTTGCCGTGCTGCTCTCTCCGATGGAATATTCCTGCCCGCTCTCTCGTCACCCAGCCGCCTGGCTAAGTCGTGTACATCCTTCCGTTTAAATGGCGCGGTGGCTCAAGCCTGTAATCCCAGCACTTTGGGAGGCCGAGACGGGTGGATCACGAGGTCAAGAGATCGAGACCATCCTGGTCAACATGGTGAAACCCCGTCTCTACTAAAAATACTAAAAATTAGCTGGGCATGGTGGCGCGTGCCTGTGATCCCAGCTACTCAGGAGGCTGAGACAGGAGAATTGCCTGAACCCAGGAGGCGGAGGTTGCGGTGAGCCGAGATCGCGCCATTGCACTCCAGCCTGGGTAACAAGAGCGAAACTCCGTCTCAGAAAAAAAAAAAAAAAAAAAAAAAAAATGTCACTTCTGCAGAGAGGCTTTCCTTAAACCCCCAATTCAGCATGAAGTCCCTCCTATGATTTTCTAATTATGCCCTGTAATTTTCCCTGTGGTACTTAATATAATTGTGATTAAATAAGCTTTTGTTTCATGCCTCACAGGCTCCATGAAGGCAACAGTTAAGTCTGTTTTGTGGTGGACAAAACAGACTCACAACAAAACAGACTTACAAGGATAGGCCCAGCAAGTACAGAGTCAGAAAAAGTCTTGGCCTACCGTAGGTACTCAGTGTATCTTTTCTGAAAGAATGAAAGCAAGCAAATCCCAGCACTTCTCATTCCAAATTCAGGGGTGTTTTCCTGATGTTGCACTCTTTTCTGAGTAGCGCTTTTCACATTTTTACTGTCTCTCCTTCAGTTTCCCTTTTGCAAATTTAATTTTTCACTACCTGAAGTAAAGTATAACTAACTCTTTTATCATTGATATTTTCAACTACTGCATTAAAGGTTTGAAAATGACCGTGCCCTGAAAGGTTGTTAAGTCAGTGAAGGATGTTTGAGGGTCTTTTTTTTGTTGTTGAGATGGGGTCATGCACTGTCGCCCAGGCTGGAGTGCAATGGCGCGATCTCAGCTCACTGCAACCTCCGCCTCCCGGGTTCAAGCGATTCTCCTGCCTCAGCCTCCTGAGTAGCTGGGATTACAGGCACCTACCACCATGCCCGGCTAATTTTTTGTATTTCTGGTAGAGATGGGGTTTTCAGATGAATAATAAAGTTGCCCTTGCATAATCCCCCCCACCCCCCGCCGTTCCTTTTTTTAAACTGTGTTCAATTCACTCAGGCAGAAAAAAAGGTTAATTTTAAGAAGCTTTTGGGCTGGGCATGGTGGCTCATGCCTGTAATCCCAGCACTTTGGCGGGTGGATCACCTGAAACCAGGAGTTCAAGACCAGCCTGGCCAATATGGTGAAACCCCATCTCTACTAAAAATGCAAAAATTAACTGGGCATGGTGGCACACGCTTGTAATCCCAGCTACTTGGGAGGCTGAGGCAAGAGAATCGCTTGAACCCGGGAGGTGGAGGTTGTGGCAAGCCAAGATCGTGCCACTGCACTGCAGTCTGGGCAGTAGAGTGGGATTCTGACTCAAATAATAATAATAACAACAACAAAATGTCTTTCGCTGCTGACCACTGGAGAGAACAGGGAATGACAGCCTGTCACCAAGGACAGAAGTGTCCTTGACTGATGTCCTGACTTCCATCCCTCTGCTTCTGCACTCTCAGAGTCTCCAGAAGGGACAGGCTGTGGCAGCTGCCGAGCTCTTCTTTCTGTAAGCATTGATGGCTTGAACTCAAGATCTGTGAAGGCTTTAAATCCTAATTGTAAAAGTTATTCTTTGTATCACTAAAGCTAGTGCTGAAATGAAATGAGCATAACATGGCTTGATGTCCATTCACTGGTCGTTGACTGTCATGCAAAGCTGAGGGTTTTGTTTTTCTTTAGAATCTGGGGATGAGACTCTGAATAGACCAACGGTTTGTATTTCACATACTTTCTTCTAACCCTTTTTTAGAGCAAAAATGAAAAAAGGGGGGAAGTACATTTTTTGAATGAATAATATTCTTCTCTACATGTAAAAAAAAGTTTGGGAAATATGCTATTTAGAATGTATGGATTCTGCCTTCTTGGAGCTTTTGTGAATTCATTACAGGTCACAGAATATAATTCACTCTGCATGAAACTTGGAGAACAGCTTGGTCTTCGTAATAGCCCTTCCAAGGTGCTGTCTCAATGTCAAATTGCAAAGAAAGTGCTCTTATCCGATCCATTGAATGCTTCCAGATTATAGAAATAGAAGAAAGGCCAAGGATTTTATGCTAATCTCCTGCTTAAATTTCATCTAGAAGAAATAGCTTATGTATAAGCGAAAAGAAAATTAGCACCTTTTCTTTATAAGTGTCAAAGTACGTGAGCCCTTTGTTAGCATAGTCTAGGGAACAAGATAACCATAGCCAGCTTGATGGCAGGTAACCAGCCCTGTGTAATTTGGCTTTCTTTGGCATTTCCTCATATATAAGTGCTAAAAAACAAAAAAATAAAAAATAACTCCTGGCAATTGTGCAACTGAATTGCCAATGTTTCTTTCTTAGATAAGAATGACTTTTTCTCATTCATGTGACAGGCATAAATAGGAAGGGAATACACTCTGGTACGCTTAACTCCCTTGAGGGCACTTTAACGAATAGCTCTACAGATCATTATTAAGTTGGGTTCGAAGAACATCTTTCTCCCTCCCCTCAGTAACGCATTTAGTGGTAGATGTGATTCAGTCAGCTGATAATCCATAGATATTTTACAATTCTCATGGTTGGCCTTAATATAATTTATATCACAAAGAGTCCTGAACTTCTCTACTGACCAAAGTTCTTACAAGACAACAGCAGCACTGTAAAACTCGTGGTGTCTGATTTTTTCATCTGAAAGGCACACACGTTTGTTGACGAATGAATGAGAAATGCAGCTATTTGATTAACATGGTATTTATATGCCTTACTGAAACTGCCCGAATGGAAGCAAAGAATTTTAGAGTCAGGAGTTTAGACATACAGTCAAAAATGATGATGTTTATAAAGAAATCATCTTTTATTTTATTTTATTTTATTTTTTGAGATGGAGTTTCACTCTCGTTACGCAGGCTGGAGTGCAATGGCGCGATCTTGCCTCACCGCAACCTCCGCCTCCTGGGTTCAGGCAACTCTCCTGCCTCAGCCTCCTGAGTAGCTGGGATTACAGGCACGAGCCACCATGCCCAGCTAATATTTTGTATTTTTAGTAGACACGGGGTTTCACCATGTTGACCAGGATGGTCTCGATCTCTTGACCTCGTGATCCACCCGCCTCGGCCTCCCGAAGTGCTGGGATTACAGGCGTGAGCCACCGCGCCCGGCAAGAAATCATCTTTTAAAATCCCATAGTACTTAGGTGAGCCTAAGTACTATTCTGTTGAGTAGCGGTGAAGCCCAGTTGTACTCAGAAGGATTCTAGTTATGGGTACAGAAAAAAATCTTGGGTGATTTAGGCAGAACAATAAAATTGGCAACTCACAGTTCACATCTCCAGGAAGGCTGGAGAGCCAGCATCAGACAGGAATGGAAAAAAGGGATTGCTCATTCACAGACAGCACCACATTTTACAGCCAGACCTGTGAGGCCACTGGTGTGACTCTCACGGACCTCTGGACCCTGTTGGGGTAGTTGATGCTAGTGGCACTGCCCCCCCTTGGAAGATGGATGTGTCATTCAGGGCAGCCTCTGCCACTAACATGATGGATGCCCCTGTGTCTCTGCCTGTCAGTGCCATGATGTCCCAGTTAGAAACTTGTAGCTTACTGGGAGATCAGATTACAAGGGGCTCAGGGAAGTGAGTATCTAGCTTTCTACAGAGGTACATTCTTTAAACATAAGAAGACAGTTTAGATGATTGGAAACACAAAAAGTTGATAAATGTCCAGTATACCAGGTCCCTTGTCTTGCAGTTTTCCCAAGCTTCACTTCATGGTTTTACATATAGTTCATTCCACAAAAATTTATTGAGAGCCTATAGGGTTCTGAGAATATAACCATGAGTTAGGCACTTCTTCTTTAAGATGTTACAGATACTCAGCCCTGTAAAGAGATAAATCATAGTAAAACAGTAAGAATGCAGTAACACAGGTATAAACCAATGGTTCAAGAAAGTAAATTCCTCCCTCATCTAGTAAATACACTGTATTCTTCCAGTTACCCAGGAAATCAAATTATTGTACAATAATTTTCTAGGTTAAATAAATTATATAGTTATTTGTCTGCCTGCTAGTAGTTTACACACAGACACACACAGGCACACACACACACACACACACACACACACACACACACGAGGGACAGGTATTATATTCTTATTGGAAATAAACTTCTTATTTTCATGCCTGGTAGAATGAACATTATTATTTCTCTCTTCTTATCCAATAAACATTTGACAAATGAAAATACTGGATTGCAGTGAATTGTGCTTGGTTTGAAAATAAACGTTTGAATTTAATTTATTCTAATCTTGAAATTTAACAATACAGGTTAAAAGTAAACTATTTCACTTACTCTTTCTTTCTGTACAAAGATATATACATAATAAAGTTTTCAACAATTGTGGTCTTTGCTCAGACATACATATTAGAAGTAATTTCAGACATGTTTTTAATACACTGAAAGGAAATACGTTTTATTTGCTGAAGGCCGGTGGGAAAACTGTGAAGGGAAGTTTGTTTCCGGTGCCTCTGCACAGGGACCCTGTCCCCGATTTTAAGAGCCGTTCCCTCCCGCTAAATGCCGCTCCCTACTTGTGTGTCCTGGGCTTGACTGCAATGGCACAGGATGAGGCATCTTGAGGGCTCTTCGTCGCCGTGGTGTTTGCTGCTGTTTCTACCATCATTTTTCTTTAAGCAATTTTGTATTTTATCCCCTGGGATGGGCTCCAGGTGGCACTGAGCTGAACTGATATAGATGGATAGATATTAAGTTTTTCCAGAGACAGGGTCTTACTATGTTGGTCAGGCTGGTCCTGAAATCCTGGGCTCAGCCTCTCATCTCAGTCTCTTGAGTAGCTGGGACTACAGATGAGCGCCACTGTGCCCATGAAATGATAAGCCTGTTAATTTTGTCATGAATGAAAGGGGAGTAGACGGGAGCTCCTTGAAATAATTCCTGCTCAATGCCCTTCTTTCTGTCTCCTAATAATTATAGTTATTATATACTGAATGTTTCTGACAGGCTGCTAGCTCTTTATAATCCTCACAAAAACCTTTATAGGCAAGTATTATTGGCAGTGTTTCCATTTTACAGGTTCATGAACATTATATGACTTCTTTAAAATCAGTATGATGACGAAGCGATGTATTTCTGTTAAGAAATAACTTCATTTCTGGAAACTTTTGTGCCTTCCCTCTAATTTAAAATTATTCATAATAAACTCTATAAGTGTCCGTATATTTTCTTTTCTGAAGTTTTACATTTCCCTCTTTTCCTTCATTCGTTTTTCAGAACTCTTTTCATTCATTTGTTTCTTCTTTTTCCTTTCTGTGCTATCCGTAGTAGTAAACCATGCACCAAAATTTGAGGTAGCTGTGGGTAGATCAGTTCAGTTTTATACACAGGCAGTGGCCTGCATGTCCTAGTTGCAAAACTGAATCAAAACAAAATAAAACAAACCTCTCCCCCCCGCAAAACCCTAGCCTAGGTAAAAGTATAAGAAGACAGGCTGTCTAGGGTTATCATAACAAATTATTACAAACAGGGTCGCTTAAAACAACCAAAATGTATTCCCTCACAGTTCTGGAGGCTACAGGTTTGAAATCAAGGTGTTGACAGGGCCAGACTTCCTCTGAACGCTCTTGGGAAGAATCTTCCTTTCCCTTTTGTTAGCTTCCGGTGGTTCCTTAGCTTCTGGCCTTCCTTGGACTGCAGATGCCTCACGACAACCTCTGCCTTTGTTGTTCCATGCCCTGTGTGTGTGTGCATCTCTGTGTTTCTTCTCCTCCGCGTGTAAGGAAATCAGTCACTTTGAATTAAGGGCCACACTGCTCCAATATGACCTCGTCTTAACTAATTATATCTGCAATTACATTTATGTTCAAATAAGATCACATTCTGAGGCTCCAGGGGTTACGACTTCAACATATCTTTAGAGGGGACACAGTTCAACACATAACAGCCTGCTACCGTTTCAGTTAACATTAATTTTCCTTCTTGTGATTTCTTAGAGGTTTAAGTTTGTGCTGTCATTAAAAAAAAAAACCATGGGTGAAAAGTAGCCATAACCTACAATTATATCGAGAAAAACAATTAGATAGGCCTTGAACAATTTTTTTGAGCCTCTTCTGCTTGTGCCTGGAGCTAGGGAGGCATTGTGGAAGATAAAAGAGTAATAAAATCGTACCATTGTTAGAAAAGCAAATTCTCAGGATCTAGCACAGACCAAATGAATCGGAATCTGCATTTTAGCAAGAGCCTAGGCTGCAAGAATCAAAATGGCTGGGTAGCTTCACTGCTCCCCAGGGCAGTTGTTCTAAAACTCTGTTGTACTTTAGAATCACCTGGGGTTCTTTGGAAGAGTCATGATGGCTGCACCCCCATGAAAATTAAATAAAAATTTCTGGGACCAGGATCCATGCAACAGTATTAAAAAACAAAAACAAAACCCTATGTGCAGTTATAATGTCACTTCTCAAATTTTAAAGCACATATGAATCACCTGGGGTCTTGCTAAAATGAAGATTCTGATTCATTCGGTCTGGGTGGACCCTAAGAACTCTCAGTTTTCACCTGCTCCCAGGGGATGCTGTGGTAATTTTATTTCCCTTGTATTCCCTACAATGTCCAGTTCCATGCACAGGTAGATACAAATTAAATATTTTTTGAAAGGCAACGTTTTCTAATTTCAGAATTAGTAAATATTTCAGATATAAAGGAAGAAACAGGCTTCACAATGTTTAATTTGAAAGTACTTCAAAGGAAAAACATTTTTTTTCTCAGACTTGAAGAAGGCAAAAACACTTCAAACAAAACGTCTTTTGTTTTCTCAGGATTCTCTATGAGAAAATAGACTCAATAAGAGATAACAGCTTGGGTTGTTTTTCTGTTTCTTTTACACAGTTGATTCAAGTTTCATTATTAGGTTCCCTGGGTACAACACTCAAGAATCATTCCCAGACTGTATTAAGTTCCTGCAGAGTGAATATTGCATTACGAGCGATGTATACAGACTGATTAAACAATAGATCATGCAGAGCTCTCTATTACGGTTCACACCACTAATACATTGTTTTCTGTTTCACAGGAAACGTATTCCAGATTTGTCTGAGGAATGCTGTTTAGAATAAGTGTTATGTGATTTCTCAGTGCCCAATCAAAGTTTAAAGCATTTGACTCAATTAAAAACAATTATTCTTTAAAACAGAATCCATGGCAGACAATTTCAGATTTGGTCTGATGTATTTGCTCTTAGACATTCTAGGAGGAAGACTATAAAACTTCAAACATACTACTCTGTAGATGTGGCTCATCCTTCTTACTTCCTTTATCCTCTGTGCTGTGAACCTCCACATGCTTTTTTTTTTTTTTAAATGAAGAGACTGGGTCTTGTTGTTTCATCCAGGCTGGTCTTAAACTCTCGGGCTCAAGAGATCCTCCTTCCTCAGCTTCTGGAGTAGCTGGGACTACAGGCACATACCACCTTGTTGGTTTTTTTCTATCCCCTTTTTTAAACGTGTTTTTTTTTTTTTTTTTCACCTCTGCCTTAAAGCAAGGAGTGTATAATTCACCTAGTTTTATAACAAATGCAAACCAGATACAATAATAATTGACTCAGTGCTGTGTGTTCAAACGTGGTTCACACTTCGCACTGCATTATACGTCTCTGCCCTCCATTCCTCTGTCCATTTTTCCCTCCATCCCTCAGGCATTTGTCCAAGTCCTCATTGTTCTATTTGATTGTCTGGGTATTGATATCTGTTATCTACATGTACTAAGTACTGAGTACTGTGATGGATAAAACACACCATTCCCTAAAATCTTCCTTAATTTTCCCTTTTGTTGAACTCCTCATGTACTTTTTGTGAGTACAATGACATTGAGGATTAAAATGCTCTCTAATTTTTTTCCTGTGATCTATTTTTAACTTGTTAAGTAGATCAAAGGCTTACTGAAGATTGTGCATTTGATAATATTCACAAAGAAAATGTATACCTAAATTGCTGAAGAGGCTGTGTCCTAACTTTTAGGGTCACGGAAGACTTATCAGAGGAGAGGACATCTAAGCCAAGTAGGATGAGTCGGATGTAATCAGGTGGAGAACGAAAGTGGGGAAAAGGTTGGCAGATTGTAGGATCCCGTTCTGTATTCAGGAAGTGTTTTTGCAAAGAGAAAATAAAGTATAGCATGTTTAAAAGATGCGTAAGTACTTCAGAATCACCAATCACAAACTGCAAGGGGGTAGACATGGGGAGTGAGGTACACCGTGAAAAATATATAGGGACAATACAAAGAACAAGATGGAGGGTCAACACTGTGCTATAGACATGAAATGCACTAAAATAAGTTTTCTGGTTTTTCAGTGACTCTACAGGACTGTGAGATAGAGGAGGTCAATGCCAGTTGGAGCAGTATGCAAAGCAGAGAAGGCCTTAAATTGCAGAGGGCTTTGGATAGGCAGAGGAGGAGGGATCCCCTTTAGGCTGGGAAGACCCCCTAAACAAATGCCCAGTGGTTGGCAGCCATGTTTGATGGGCTTCCTGCCTGACACTGGAATTTCTGCTCAAAGGTGAATGAGATACAAATGTATCCAATGGCACATCAGAATGACTGAAGGAGGAAGACAAAACACGTTCTTCAAGTCCGGACTCAACCAGCCATTTGCTAGAACACAAAATTATCTGTGCTCAAATGCCAATTTTCTTGAGTCGCTGACTGTGCTCTCTTTGTCTTTTCATTATTTCTTAATAATAATCATATAGCACCGACATCATTTACATCCAGATTTGCAGTTAAATAGATCTACTAGTAAGCTGCACGAAGAACGGTGTGTTCTATGCTGAGATGACTAGCAATGATCTTATCTTCACAGGATATTATCACTGATTTGAGTCTCAGAAATACCATCATCATCATCATCATCATCATCATTAGTTTAGTAATTCTTGTAGCTACTATTTTTAAAGTTCTTTTTATGTTCCAAGCACTGTGTAAGTGCTTTGCAAACTGTAAGAGACGTAAAGCTTTTCTGTATGGCTAGCATCCCTTCCTTATTTCAAAAATAATCTCTTCTTTTTTTCTTTTGGGAGACCATCCCTTCCTCATTCTCGCTCTCCACGGTCCACTCCATGCCTCCGCAGTCGAACCCTTCTCTCTCTAGGCAGTCAAGGTGGAGCACAGGATGCAGGCCTGGCTTAGGTGGGCACACGTCCCAGGGTAGTCTGAGCCACACTGAGACCTGCAGTCTCGCTGGAGCTGCTGGAAAAGAGGTCCATGAGTGTAAGAGCCATTTAAACCCGGAGCTGGCCGGGCTACCACGAGAAGAAAGTCTGCCTGCCACTGAAGTCAACACACAAGAAAACAGAGCTGGGAGATGGAGATAAGGCAGTATCATCCTCAAGACATTAAATTCTGAATCTGGGTGTTCCTAAAGGGAGACTATATCTGGACCTTTCAGCTATGTGATCCAATACATGTCTCTTTATCTTTACTAAACTACTTGGAGTTGGGTTTTTGTTCTTGGCTACTGAAACAGGCACAGACATTACATGACTAAAAAGCTGCTGTTCCTAACTACCAATGTCTCCAAGGATTTTGGAGAAATGCTGGTGAAATGATGTGAGTAAATTTAAAACAGAATCTCTCTTCACCTGCCTTCAAGTTTCATGAGCTGCTTTTCGGGTACATGTTCCATAAAGAATGTGTTTATTCTTTATGGAATATTGCGCCTTAGCGATGTGTTAGTTTGTCCATACGAGAGCAAGCAGCACTTATTTCCTTGTGGACAAGGGCAGTCGAAGACGCGAGCAGCTGCTGAACGTGCTGATGAGTGTTCACCAACCCACTGCACTCTTGCCAGTACTATTCCAGTCCTAATCGGAGTGATCAAGGGTTTGAGGCACCCTCTCAAGACAAGCCCCAACCAGGGGAGGGTCCCAGCTCTTCTCATTTGAAAATGGTAAGCAAGCGCATCTCACCACGAGATGGGAAGCCTGCCAATAGCAAAAAATGGTTTTGCTTAATTACAGGCAGGCTTGAATTTGATGAAATGGCCCCCTCCAGTGGTTAGAGCAGCTGCTGTCATCTTCCTCCTTAAGGTGGGAGACCTAAAATGAATGGTACTTACTTAGTCCATCACTTGTAAAGCCCCACTGTTCTCTGAAATGTACTGTGTGGGTACCATCTGCACAACTTAGACTGCAGTGACAGCTGTATAACTGCATCGTTCGAGAAACCCTCAGTTTGAATGACTGCTAAATATTGGATGGATTTCCTTACATCTTGGGAGTGTTGCTTTCACGCTTCTTTGTAAGGGGAAGCTCGTCAGTTTCTCAGGAGTATAAATTAATCAGAACAAAACGACCCTAACACAGCAGAATAATTTCTCTATGTTTAATCTCTGTCTTGTAAAATAGCAAGATTTAAATGGAGAAACTGTAACAGAAGATCAGAACGTGTAAGCTCCTTGAAGTCCCTGTACATTCGGCCAATGCATACAAAATTGTTTATTTCATTTGAAAAATAATTTTGCAGAGGTCTTGGCAATGTTAAGTTCTTGATCTTTAAATTCTTTTATTTTTCTAAACTTTTAGACAGGCATTGATAATGGGAGAGATAGCGTTCACACCAAACAGATATCATCATTCCTTCTCTTTTTGAAGTGTTCCTCTGGCTGAGATTCCCACTCCACCTCCCCCTGCTGTCCCTGCATTCTCAGCAAGCATCTTCAACATTGTTTATCCTGGTCCTCTGTCTTTGGCTGTCTTCTCAATATATACCCTTCTTCTGAGTGTTCTCATCCAAACTCATGGCTCTATTTACTATCCATCTACTGTGGTTTCCTAAATTAATATTGCTATTAAAAAAAAATGAGCTGTATCCTGACCTTCAGAGCTATACGTAAAATGGGCTACCCAACATCTACCTGAGTGTCCCATAAGGATTCCGATTTAGTGTAGCAAAACTGAACTTCATGTATCTTTTCCCTGAATTTAGTTCCAGTTCATTTCATGGCCTCCAAACCTTGTATCTGGGAAACATACCAGAATCTTTCCTTGCCTTCTTCCACAACCAACCAGTTGCCATACAATGCGATATCTACCTTTTGGCATTTCTGATACTTGTCTTCTCCTTACCACCTTTACTGATGTTGCCCTCATTCAGACACTCATCTCTTACCTGGGCTATTGTAAGAGATTCTACTTTCAACTGAACGTACACATTGTAGCCAAAGTTGCTTTTCCAAAATGCAACTCAAATTATGTTCTTCCCCACACCTCCTCAACTTTTTTTTTTTTTTTGAGACAGAGTCTTATTCTGTCTAGTGATTCTCCTGCCTCAGCCTCTCAGGTAGCTGGGATTATAGGCATGCACCACTATGCCTGGCTAATTTTTGTATTTTTAGTAGAGATGGAATTTCACTGTGTTGGCCAGGCTGGTCTCGAACTCCTGACCTTGGGTGATCTGCACACCTCGGCCTCCCAATGTGTCGGGATTACAGGCATGAACCACTGTGCCCAGCCTATGTTCTTCTCCTTTTAAGATGCTTGAGAGTTTTTTTTAATAAGCATAAATTTAAATTGCTTGATGCACATCATACATGATCCTCCACATCTGGCTACTGACCACCGCTCTGTATCAGTTGTCTATTGCCCTGATCCTATTATGTGACCAACAACCGTGAAATCTCAAGGACATAGTTAAGACACATTTATTGTTCCCTTGTCTAGGTGGTCTGTTGTGTGCTCTGCTTGATCTTGCTTGGAGTTGCTCTTCTGTCTGGAGGCTGGCTGGCCTTGGCTGGGCTACAGTGGACTTAGCTGGAATAACTGCAGCAACTTAGCTCTGTTCTGTGTGTTCCTTGTCCTCCAGCGGCCTAGCCTGGGCATGGTTTACGGGGATGACAGAGGTACCGGAGAGAGCGTAAGCAGAAATGCCCAAAGTTTCTTGAGGCCTAGGTTCAGGATTGGCACACTGTCATGTTTGCTGCATTATATTAGCCAAAGAAAGTCCCGAGACTGGCTCCCATTCAAGGGTTCAGGAGACAGATTTCGCCTCCAACGAGAGGAACTGCAAAGTCACATGGCAATGAGTTGATTACAGGAAGTGGGGAAGAATTAGAGTTTATAACGCACTGTCCGTCACATACTTCAAGAAAGCTTCCACTTGCTTTCTTCCTCGGGACAAACAAGAAGCAAAGAAATTCTCTACTGAAATTTTCAAATTTCATTAGAGATAATGCAAGGAGAAGGAGAAAATGTCAAAGGAACTCTAATTTCAACACCCTTGTAGAGAAAAGAATGTTGTACCTATGGGGGAGAGAAGTACAGGGCACTATGAGAAAAGAAACATTAGGAGAATAGAAAAGAGATATTGGAAATTAAAAATATGATGGCAAAATAAGAAATTCAGTGAAAAGCTTGGAAGACAAAATTGAAGCATTTCCTGGAAAGTAGACAAAGACCAAAAGAATACCACTAAGAAATAATAATAATAGTCAGTCCAAAATAGTTAAATGTGATTATTAAAGATTTAATTTTTAATTTTAATTTTAATATATATATATTTGATACAGAGTTTCGCTCTTGTTGCCCAGGCTGGAGTACAATGGAGCTCTTTGCTCACTGCAACGTCTGCTTCCCGGGTTCAAGCTATTCTCCTGCTTCAGCCTCCTGAGTAGCTGAGATTACAGGCATCTGCTATTATACTTGGCTAATTTTTGTATTTTTTAGTAGAGATGGGGTTTCACCATGTTGGCCAGGCTGGTCTCAAACTCCTGATGTCAGGTGATTCACCTCCCTTGGCTTCCCAAAGTGCTGGGATTACAGGCATGAGCCATCATGCCTGGCCCCTGATTAATAAAAGTTTTAAATAAGGAAAGGCAATTATTTAAAAAAATAAGAAAATGCAGATGCCTCGAGTTTGCCTGTAGAGAGATCTGATTCAGAAAGTCAGTAAACTGAATGGACACAATAATTTTATATCTTTTCTTCAGCTTATTTGAAACACAATATGAAACACAGACAAAGTAGAACTTCAGAACCGATGAACTGTTATTAAAGGTGGTTTGATTTGAAAATGTGGAAGTCAATTGTGGGAAGAGGACATAAGGTTGGAGATAACTATGTTTAAAACTTATTTTGAAAGTAGACAACAGCTAACATTAGTGTTCCGTGATGACGGGAAATGGAGACAATGCAGCTGCTAAATGAGTCCCTTTAAATATTGACATGACTGACTCTAGTGGGACATGTTTAGTAGGAAGTGGAGAGGAAGCAAAAATAGAACAAAGCAAACATTTGCTCAAGATAGCTGAAGAGCAATACATCCTCTCTGTTCCTCCACCCATATGCAAACATGGCCCTAAGCTTCTGATGCGTTTTTTTCTCACGTTTCTGTTGTTATGGTCATGGTCCGGATTTAGTACATTCTAGTGACTTTCATATGTGCTCCTCTGTCTAATCAAATGCTAGATAAATGTTTTCTGTTTACATTGTCACAACTCATCAGGGATGAAGGTTACTCTTCCTTCAGTAGAGACCGAAAATAAAGATTCAGCAGTGGAATCTTTTTCAACATTACTTTAAAAATGCAATCTCAAGTGGTCTCAGTTTTAAAGGTTATGGGATTATGTATAGACTTCTACAAAACAAACAGGACAAATGGAGGCAGCCGCTTAGGTTACTGAGAACAGATCTCGTTTTTCTGAAAGTTTTAGGTAATTGAGGCAAAAGTCAGTAGGGTCTAATGCAGTTGGATGACAGCTCCATTGTCTACTGTGTCTTTCATGCGTGGTACGGACAAAAATTCCTGTAGAGAAATTGCAAAACAGAGGAATGGACAGAACACAAAAGAAGTTTCTTGGCTGGGCGCGGTGGCTCAAGCCTGTAATCCCAGCACTTTGGGAGGCTGAGGCGGGTGGATTACGAGGTCAAGAGATAGAGACCATCCTGGTCAACATGGTGAAATCCCGTCTCTACTAAAAATACAAAAAAATTATCTCTTTTTTTTTTTGAGACGGAGTTTTGCTCTTGTTACCCAGGCTGGAGTGCAATGGCACGATCTCGGCTCACCGCAACCTCCGCCTCCTGGGTTCAGGCAATTCTCCTGCCTCAGCCTCCTGAGTAGCTGGGATTACAGGCACGCGCCACCATGCCCAGCTAATTTTTTGTATTTTTAGTAGAGACGGGGTTTCACCGTGTTGACCAGGTTGGTCTCGATCTCTCGACCTTGTGATCCACCCGCCTCGGCCTCCCAAAGTGCTGGGATTACAGGCTTGAGCCACCGCGCCCGGCCAAAAATTATCTCTTTTTTAATAAGTGAAAAGAATGGACCATGACAGTTAATTCACTCAAGCTATACATAGAAAAATACAGCAATTTTTCTATGTAAAATAACTGAATCTGTTGCCTGTCAATTTCAATTGTCTGAGAAAATAGTTCTAGAGGCATGTCAGGTAGGGTTGGTGTAAAGATGGCAAACACTTTAAGAAAGTCTACTTATCTCTGTCTAGTCTCACTGTGCTGAATAGATGCATTTAGAATTAGACTGCATTAAAAATTTTAAAATAGCAGACATTCACTGAGCAAAATGATAATACTTCTTATTCTCTACTTAACTTTCTGCTTCATTCTTATTTAAACTGCACATTTTATTTAACACTAAATGAACAGTGTGCTGGTGGAGGTATCAGTTCTTCTGCCTAAGTGCACACTGGTGAGGAATGATGGTAATAAACCCTGAGAATATATTGGAAGTGCTGTCCTAAAGCGAAATCGTATAACTTACACAAAATTACAAGCAAGCAGCAGCTGTGTCCTGCTGCTGGCTTGAAGGAGAGGGACATGGTTCTGAAATACAGGCAGAATCCTGGCTTACATCTCGGCACTTTCAGGAGTTGCAGTATAGAGGCAAGAGCAGAGTTCTGTGAATTATTTGAATTTTGCTAACTGGGATAGGCTGGGGAAGGTGTGTCACAGTGAAATTAGTAGCATAGGCTTTGAAACTTGACCAGCTGAGGTTTGAATCGGAATAGGCTCTACCTTATAGACCTGGTGTAAATAAAGTGCTTAGCACAGTGTAGCATGCAGCAGGTGCGGAATAAATGGCACCTCTGTTCACAAGGGAGCAGATACCGACGGGAGGTCATCTGATGTTAGCTGGTAAAGTCCTCCTTCACCCAGCCTCAGCATCTCATTTCCCAGTATATGAAATGCCATCTTAAGTTTTAATTCCTTCACATCCTAAAGCCCTTTTAATCGTCCAAAAGTCCATTTTAAAATGCCTTGGATCTCTTCTTATCATTAGCTAGTATAAATAGAGGTCAGTTGAATTTTCTACTATGTATTTTAAATGATCAAAATGACAATTCATTTTATTAATAATTATTTAAAGTACATTTTTTGGGAAGTATACATCCAAGATAAGTTCATTAGGAATTAGCTTGTGTCACAGTATTTCTCAAATTGTGTTTCACTTTATTATAGCGTCTACGATATCTTCTTTGTAAAAGAAAAAAAAAAGCCATAATGTCATAAGGTTGAGTTATGCATACCCAAAGACTCACGTTGCACATCAGCATATTAAAGGCCTGAAACTGTTCTACGGAAAAGAAACCTTTGCTTAACCCAGAATTTTCCAAACCAATTTGATCAGAGAATGCTTTTGTTGGACAATGTCTATTAATATGCCGTAGCTACATTTTGGTTTAAGACTAAATTCTAGATTAAGAGATTATTTTCCAAACTTCATAGTTAACTGGGAAAGTCGGGCTCTTTAGGAACAGATCATAGATTAGATACTTGTAACAAGGGGATAGTAGAGAGGATCCTAAAAGGGAAGGCAAGGGGATGACAGTGAATTCTGTCCTACACGGAGAAGAGAAGAGAGATTCATGTGGCCACTAGTCTACTTCTAGTTATGTGCTAACCACTGACCCATGTCTACCTCAAATCAATGAACCTATCTGCTCCCCGGTTTTTTCTCCATCAAATGTCAGCGGGCAAGGTGAGATGCCTTCTAGGGTCCCACCTAGGTCAGCTATCCTAGACTTTAACTGTTTTCTTGAAAAGAATGTACGGTATTTTTTATTTTGGTGGACATAGTGGTGGTACACATTTATGTTACCTTTAGGGAGGTCTATTTTTTTCCTTTCAGGAAATCTAGACTGTCCTATACATCAATAAAAAATTTTGATATAAACTATTTTAGTCTTTTTTTATAGTTTGAAGAATACTGCTTATTATAGCTCAAAGTTTCCATTGAAATATGTTTACTAAAGCAAAAACTGAATTAATTTTTTTTAAGTCATGGGAGTTATTTTAGGTAGATCAGATCAACTCATTATTTCATTGCCTCATCTTTTATGTCCACTGGGCTTACTGGCAAACAAAAGGAATGAATCTTTAAACAATGGAAGAATTAGAAGATACCTCATGCTCAGTGGCTAACTGGAATTATTCCATAAGCCATCAATTGTATTTCACTAATGTGTTCAGTGTTGACTCAGGTTATCACGGTCTTGGAGAGGGACTGTTGTGTTTTCACACAACCAGCCCTGCAGGTCAGGTGGTTAGCTTTTGTTTTGAGAGGAGCAGTAGACGATTCAGAAGCTTTATGGACTTAATAGCCACAAAGTGGGTTGGTTGACAAAGGTGTAGAATAAAAAGAGAGATCTAGAGGGCATTACTAACCTCTGAATAAATGGTATGCAAATCACTAGATTTTTACAGTAGCAGGTGATCATGAGTTACTGTTTTTCAACTCGCTCACTTTTGCCTTACGTAAGGGAGGTATTTTGGTAAAATCTATGGGTACGTTGCAAAGTAATTATTCATCCATTAAAGCGATTCCAATGATACCGTTTTGGACGTAAAGCATACCGATACTGTTTGTAGCCAAACTTAATAATGATACTACAAGAATTATTTTTCTACCCAACAACTTTTTTTTCTCTTTTCCCTCCTTTCAACTGCTGGAGTAGGAGAGAGAATAAAGCTGAAGTCTTCTTATGACAGCATGATCATACAGAACATTAGGTCTCCTTTTTCACCAGATGGGCAATGCTTTGAACTCATTGGATGATAACATGTCAGCATTTATTTTTGATGGACAACTCAAGAATATGAAATTGATTTGAATTGAAAATTCTTTAGTAAGTTTTATTTTATAGTCATTCTTTAGAGCTGTAGTCATCCTGGAGAAATAAACTTTAATAATCCTTATTAAATCACTTTAATAATCTTCATCTTTTTAATGTAATTGATATATATTTACTGTCTTTTAATATCCAGAGAAATGACCATTTCTTAGCTTGGTGAAAGGACATTAGGATTAGATACCGCGCCAGCTGAGTTTAGAGAAGCGGTGGTTCTTTCAGTGATAACAAGTGCATAGCTCACAACAGAAGAACTCGTATTTCCTAAGGTTTTTAAAGAAGTACTGCTCAATTTAGCAAAATCATTACAGTTTTATAATTATACCTCTTCTCTTATTAGGTGTTAAATTGCATTTGGACTTTTATGACTAAACAAAACAAATATTTCAAGGGGTAAGAAGGTAAATGGTGGACATACTTCCTTAGCTAAATAAATAAAGGCATTTTAAGGAGGAAAATTGAACTAACCAAGATGAAATAAGATCTGAGGAAAACCTAGATCTCGCACGCAAAGGAAATCTCTGTCTTTTAAAAAAATTCCAGAAGGCTTGCACTTATACCAAGCTTTTGATTTGGGAATAAAGGCTGAATGCAGTAAAAAAAATAAAAAATTAAAAAATAAAATAAAAAAGTAAGAAAGTAAAAACCTGTTGGAAATGTTTAAGGAAATACATGGAGACAGATCCTTCAATCCAGATACGAGCTTGGAATTTTAATATGAAGCATGTATTACAAAATGTGCAATTACAAAGGAAGATGTGCAGTGGCCTGGAATTTTCTGTGCATGGCCTTAGACTTCGGGAAATAGAAGATTCACACTTGTGTCCTGGTTCTCCACTCGTGAGTTTTGTCACTATATACAAATCATGTCATCTGAGCAGCCTTAGCTTCCTCATCTGCAAAGGGACAAGACTAGCAATTATCGCGCTGACCTTTAAGACCATTTTCATCCTATTACTTTATAATGCTACGATTTTTATTGTTAGTTTTTCTTTAGATAGCATTTTTCTGAGATCCAGTTGGATCCTTTGAGATCCAGTATTTTTGCCTTTAAAATAACATGTGGCGTCCTTTCAATTATCTGAAAAACAGAAAAAGGTTTATTGCAACTTTAGGAAGCCTTATTTTTAATAATCCTGAAATTTTGAGACATTAACTATTACTAGACCCAGGCCAGATTAGGAGCTGGGGCTTATTAACACTTTCCTCTTCTGTAAGTTTTATCATTAAATCATTTTGGTGATGAAGTTTCAAGTAACGTGGTTAAAATTCTCAGAGAATAGCAGAAATGAGAAGGAGTAAGATCAACCTCACACCACCACTATCCATCCTGATAAACGCCTTATGGTTCCAAAAATTCTCACAAACTGTTTTGTAGATTTGGGCCTTGATCCCATCACCATTCCAGGAAAAAACAAATACCTACGTGAAGTAAGCTGGTAACTTAGTCATGACTCCTAAGATAGCTCTTGCGTTAGGGAAGCTCAAGTGTGAAAAGACAATGAGGATTTCCTTTCATTTGGCAGGACAAATAGGATTACAGAGTAAATCCACTGAAAAGGAAGAGAAACAAGCCGCCTTGACCCTGGCTGAACTTCCTCATGTGATTCCCCGCAGGGCTGAGGAGAATGAGCTGACAGAGTCTCAGTAACACGGCCAAGAGCTCCAAGCTGGAGCTCGCTGGAAGGACCAGCTATGCTTACTCGCATTGGCATGGTTTGAGTGGGAAGATAATACGTGCTCCAGAGCATCAAGTGGCCTTGCTGTCCCTGTAAGTTTCTTCCTCTGTTATGTAATATCCTGACAAGGCTTTAACAAGAACCCAAACAGCATTTTATTTAGCTGTGAACTGTAAAACACTGGGATACACTCTCCACTGGCAAAGTAAAATAGTTTTTATGACACCTGTGGTATAGGTAGAAGGATAATATAGCCCAGTGAAAATCTAACGTAATTGATTGTTTCTGCAGCAAGTTCTTTTGCTATGATTTGCCCCAAATGTGCAACCTGATGGCTCAGCTTCACTGTCTTTCCCATCTTTCCCTCGTGAGATTTGAAGAGCTCTAGAATGTTCAAGGAGCGTCAGAAGGAACGGGAGAGGAAATAGAGCCGTAAAAGGAGGAAAAGGTGCTGGATTTTATACAACCTGGGCAATCAGGACAGACGCGTCTAAGATTTACTGTTTCAAATACTTATCAAGGATCAAAGTAATTAAACAATGTGAAAGGGAGGACAGTCATATTCATTCATTCATTCATCACGTGTTAAGTTACTCAACAAATGAACGTTTTATTGCCCACCGTGTTCTTGCTGCAGTGTAGAGGTGGACTTGTGTCCAAGAATCTTTCCTTCCTTTGTGAACAGGTTCAGCTCCTCACCTGCCCTCCTCCATGGGCTCAGACACCTGAAGGACACATTTCCCTGCATGCACGGCCACCTCTGCCTGTCTTCCCAGGCTGGCTTCCTGAACTCCGCTGACTCTTCTTATCAGTTCACTGAGCCTTTGCTCCTACCCTTGGTTTGGGTTTCATTCTTGTCTTCATCATCTCCTTAAACTTAACGACTAGCTGAGCAACCCCTGATGAACACGACCTTCAAAATTCTGTTCTTTCCTTCTCTAACGCTCTCTCACTTATGAAGGCTCTCTTTCACCGTGAGGTCACGGGCCCCCGGCACAGCACCTAGCACACATTAAAGCACTTACTGTATGTTTACTGAATAAATGAATGAGTGCTTTGGAGCCTCTTTGGTTTCTTCTACCTTTCCCTGAGCCACAGATGTCAATTCCCCTCTGCTGTCATCTACAGCAACCAGCCTGCCCCCACAAACTCACTCCCTATGTACTTTCGGCTCTGGAATCCCAGCTTCACCTTACCTGGGAGAAGAGATCAGACCTCTACCCTCCCAAATAGCTAACAAATAATCTGGCAAATAATGGAACATCTTGACTGATTTCCCTGACTTGGCTGTGTTAAAATAGCCTAATAATCTGCATGCAACGGAACTCCCTTGAGTAAATGTGAGTTTCAGACCCACCAGTGTTTGTGGCAATTACTCTGAACTGTTTTCCTTTAGTTCACCTGCCCTCATTTCTATCTTTTCCCTCATTTCCCAGATCTTACTTAGCTCAGCCTTCCAGGTACCCTTTTAATCTGATCCCTTGGAGCTGGTGTTTGTTTCTGACCTCTGATTCCTGATTTATGGCTCCCTCTTGTGGATATTGGCTTGGGTGTGCTCCACCAATGTGCTCAGCCTGAATTGGCCCCCTTCCGATGGAATGAGAGGTTTGAATAGTTGTGATAAAATAATATAGTAATAAGATGCAACAGAAGCATGGCTAAGGTATATTGCACATAAGGAAGCCCTAAGTCTGTCTGGGAGAGTCAGGTTAGCGATGCAGCATTGTGGATTGGAAGGAAAAGTGGGCGGTTTCCAGGCAGACGAAAGGAAAAGATCGTTAGATCATAGGCACAATACACTTTGGCAATTAGGGCAATGGGGCTGGGAAAAAGGGGAGTCCAAGAAAGAGTTAAAGCCAGGTTTCTGACTTCGCCAACTAGGTGCTAACCCCAGGTGAGAGAAGGCTACAAGTTAGGAGTTGGTAGGCGGTTTAATATGATACTTCACAGATAATGGAAATTACTATGAATACTATAAATTACTGACCTTAAATATTTTGAACACATACTTGAATATTTAAACATATCATTTACATTCAGGTAATTGATCAAAATATTATTTTGGCAACCATTAAAATAATTTTTCCAGTCTTTTTTTTTTTTTTTTTTTTTTTCTGTAGACATCCTCTGGGTCATCCAAAGCCATTGATCAAGATAAGTATTTTGGCTTTAATGTATTCTTAGAATAATGAAACGATGTATGTATGCTGTTGTATAATGTAGGCTTTTAGTATTTGATCCTGCTTCATCAGTCCAAACTTAGGAGATTCGTTCACTTGTTCATTCCATCAGAACGTGTTCGGCTTCTTCTAGGTGCATGCCCTGTGTAATACCGGGACGGTGAAAATGACGTGAGATTGGGCGCATCTAGAGCAGCTGTATGTCTTCCCAGGCTGGCTCCCTGAACTCCACTGACTCTTCTTATCAGTTCACTGAACCTTTGCTCCTACCCTTGGTTTGGGTTCCATTCTTGTCTTCATCATCTCCTTAAACTTAGCAACTAGCTGAGCAACCCCTGATGAACACGACCTTCAAAATTCTGTTCTTTCCTTCTCTAACATTCACTTATGAAGGCTCTCTTTATGAAGCTGTACTGGAAAATCTGCAAGAGTGATCCTGCCTTCTGCTTTGTTATACTCTGTGCATCGTTAATAGCTTTTGCAAACTACAGTTTTACCTTAAAATTGATGGAATTAAATGCGCTGAAGGATAGCGATTGAGCTGTGCTGTCAAACTGAGCACGATTTTCATGTTCTGAAATATTGTCATGGCAGTAGCACCAGTAAAATTAAGTTCAAAATTACGGTAAAAGAGCAAAGTGAGTTAAGTGTATATTCTTTGAAAATACTCTTTATTTGATGTGAATTCTTGGCAGACAATGTAATTCTTTTCAAAGCTGGGGTAGGTAATCTGCCTTGAAGAGAAAAACACCACAAAACTAGAGCATATTATTTATCCTACATTATCATGAGGGTGATGTGTTCATCTGTACTTTGCGATCGGGAGAGGGTGAGTAGAGGCCCGTGTCGCCCCTGCTTACTTACACCTGTCAGAATTTACAACTTTCATATCATTAGCAGAACAAATAATATGCATATATAGTTTGCTTTTAACTTTTTAAAAATGGAGATAAACCCTAGGGAAGAAGCACAAGTTGTCTTTTCCTCAGCTAACTTAATCTTTAACTTAAATTGGCTTAGCAACCATTTAAAATATCAATGTATTTAATTTCATTTATCAATAAAGTACATAGAATGAACACACAAATGCCAGACCACTACAGGGATACTAACATTTTTGTTAGTTTCAACTGGATCCTAAAGAGACCAATAATCAGAAAATAATTTTATGTGTGTGAGCACATGTGCATAGATATCCTTGTATTTTCTCCTGGTCTTTCACAGAGACCCCAAAGAAAGAAGGCAGTTGTTACTAGGGAGTATTTGGTACCCAGCACAGTGTCTCTCGCACAGTGGAGGGCTCAATGAATACGTGTTGAGCCAGTGGAAATGCATCTGTCAGATCATTTTGCCTGCTAGAGAAGGCAGCCACCAAGCTTCAGTTCCGCTGAAATCAATGTTGCATTCATTGAAACCTGATTTTCATAGCCTTTGTGTTTTCATTTGCAGAGATTTTGTCCAGTGTCTATTTATTCACCAGGCATTATAATTGGAGCTGATGAAAGAATGATTAGAAAGACACACACGGTCCTTGCCTTTAAATGGCAAACTGTCCCATTGGGACCAATGGTGACAAAAGGATGTGATGATGGAATGAGTCAAGTGACTAGGAAAGCATGCAGGCTCCTTGAGTCCCAGAGAATGGGCCTGGGAGTAGGGACCCCAGGAAAGACTTGACAGAGGGCAGGAGTCCAAAAACATCTTGAATTTTTTCTTGTCTTCCTTTTAAAAGACCTTTTGTAATGGAAATTTTCAAACACATACAAAGTAGAGAGATGATTTAACAGCTATCCACACATAACCAATCTTGTTTTATCTATACTTCCTCACCCTCTACCACCCCTCAGTAGGCTCTTTTATTTTAATTAATTAATTTAAAGGAATGTATTTCTTACAGTTATAGAGCCTGAGAAGTCCAAGGTCAAGGGGTCATGTCTAATGAAAGCCTTCTTGCTCGTGTGGACTCTGCAGAGTCCGGAGGTGATTCAAGGGGGCATCACACGGTGAGGCGCCTGAGCATGAGCATGCTCCTGTGTTAGCTCAGGTCTCTCTTCTTTCTTTTCTTTGATAACATGAAACAGAGTCTTGCTACATTGCCTAGGCTGGACTTGAACTCCTGGGCTCAAAGGACCCTCCTGCCTCGGCCTCCTGAGTAGCTGAAACTACAGATGCATGCCATGGAGCCCAGCTAACTAGACTACTTTTAATCCAATTTCAGATTGCATATTATTTCATCCATAAATCTTTTAGTATGTATCCATAAAAAAATCGGACTCTCGTTTTTACTAAAAAACATAATTACAATACTATTTTCTCACCTAGAAATTAATAATAATCTCTTAATATTTTCAAATATCCAGTCAGATTCAAATTTCTTCTGTTCTTTCATGGATTTTTTAAAAGATAATGTGCTTGAAACAAGATTCAAACAAGATCCACGCCCTACTTTTTGTTATTATCATATCAGAGTATGTTTGGAATATATCCAAGGGAATGTATGCCCTATGCAGGCAGGTGCTTATTTTGCGTTTTGTTCACTGTTTCGTTGTTGTTATTGCTGTTTTGGTCACCCATAGCCTAGAACAGTGCTTAGCACATAATAGGTGCTCAGTAAATGTTTGTTGTATGAATGGATGTATAACAGAATGAGGTAGGGAGGCATTTCAGGCTGAGGGAGCAGTGTGCGTGTGAAGGTCTGAAGACCTGTGAGATCACAATGCATTTGCTGAACAATCTATTATATGTATGGCTGAAACACAGGATTTAGGTGATAGTAGGACATGTGACTGAACCTAATTAGGGACCAGCTCATCTAGTAGTAAGCAGACTGATTTGGAACTTTTGAAGAATTTTCAAGAGAGGAATGACATAATCAGATTTGCATTTTGAAAAGATTGTGGTTTCCAGCTGTGCCGGAGAGACCAAGAGATCCCTTGGACATGGTGTCACATTCAAAACAACACCAATTAGGCAACAAAAATTAATTCAAGGGAATTTAAATGTTTATTGCAACGTCCCAAGAAAATTCCTCACCATGTCGCCCAGGCTGGAGTGCAGTGGTGTGATCTCAGCTCACTGCAACCTCCAACTCCCAGGTTCACGTGATTCTTGAGCCTCAGCCTCCCAAGTAGCTGGGACTGCAGGCACACACCACCACGTCCAGCTGATTTTTGTATTTTTAGTAGAGACAGGATTTCACCATGTTGGCCAGGCTGATCTCAAACTCCTGATCTCAGGTGATCTGCCTGCCTCAGCCTCCCAGAGTACTGGGATTATAGGTGTTGGCCACCATTCTTATCATAGTAAACCTCTTCAAATTTTATCTCCCGCCTCTCTCCTGCCAAAATCTGTCTTGTGAACTTCATTCCCATACACTGTCTTGAATCTTCACCTTTTATACCTTACTCATCTATTTCATATTCCTGCCTCTGGCCAGTAGACCTCTAATATAAATCCAGATAAACTTCAGACTTTTCCCATTTTCTGTGGAAGTCTTCGCAGCTCGATGGGGGCAGGAAGAAAGTTATCCAGTAAAGTCCGTTCTTTGTTACTCTTCCATGATGCAAACTTCCATAGGTCCTGTAGCATCGTTTGGGTGATGGTGAGATTCTGCCCAATGCTGTTTCCCAATAGAATGCAAATCCTAATTATTACACTTGAAATTGCTCTTTTTTCTTTTTCTCCCAGAACACAGTTCTGCCCCATACTTCAGAATTCCATCATCAGTGCCTTGACAATGTGTGCAGTTAATTGGAACACCAGTTCCGCTGTTTAAGACTGAGGATTTTGCCTGGGTGCTGCACACATAGTAGGCAGTATCCTGGGCTTTCTGATGAATGTAGGTCCTCAGAGAAAGAAACTGCTGGGTGGGAGGGTAGATAAGATGAAAAGATGTGGGGCTGGAAGCCGCCAGGGACTGCAGAAAGCTGGTTTCTTGCAGAATTTAGATTTTAGAAATGCATAGAAGTGTATTTTCTTGGGACTAAATTGGAGACGGGATTGCTTTGCATGAAATTCAGAGTAGCTGGTGGCAGTATAGTGATTATACATTTTGAGCCAGTTGTTATAGATTTGTGTACATATTTTATAGTCCACTAATTTGCAGAGAAGTATTGAAATCTTGATACTTTTAGAATTTCATTTAAACGGCATGGACTTCCCAAAAGAAACCTTTATAGACCAATTATGAAGGCTTCCCACCCCCTCTCCAAGTAGCTTCGGTCATCTATCTGTGCTTTTACTGGATTTCTTTTGAAAGTTTATTTAGAAACACACTTCTTTTGAAAAAGCCTTTGGGAGAACTCATGTACTAAAAATATTCTTAGTATCACTGTGAAAGACACCAAAAATGTCCTCTAATAAATCGCTACAAGGAGGCTTTCTTTATATTTAGAATGAGGACAAACTTGAATGGCTTCAATGTGATAAATTGTTAAAATGAACTTTTTGCAGCTTAGTGGAAATTTAAAAGATTTCTCTCAAATGAATGTTCAAAGAAACAGATGGTAAAGGACTAGGAGTTTTAAGAACTTATGTTCCCATGAAATAAAAGAGAGCATGAGTCTCTCTGCTTGCTTTCCACTGCCAAAAATTCCCTTTTCCACTCTGAAAAGATATCAATATTCAAACTACTAGCAGGCACTTCTTAAATTTATGTTAATTCATGACACAATTCATAAAAAATAAGATGTGAAGCAGACCACTGATAAGCCTTGTTGACATACTTAGCAATTCCATCAATGAATTAGACATTCTAGCAGATTAATACACCGTTAACACCAGCTACCATCTCGTTTCTCTCGCAGTTTCACAGATGACCAAAACGACTTGTACAAAGTCAGGGGCAAAGTGAACACTAGAACTTCATCCCTTCCATCTCTCAGAGCAGTGCTCTCTCTTTCTCTTTTTTTCTTTCTTTCTGCCTTTTTTTGCTATTACGCTTCTACATGCTTTGCTTTTCAAACAAGCGTGCATAATGCATTAAGATTTGTTAGTTTTTGGAAGGTCAGAATGTGCAGATAGTTGCAGGACATGTCAAGGGACTTGAATTTCATCCTAAAGATGATAGGCGTTCTTGATCACATTTGCATTTTAGAAAGTTTATTTTCTATAGCTCACTATTCTTTGCTTGTGTAATTGATGTCCTCTCTCAATCTCTAATTCTTGTTACTTTTATATTATCTTGCAAGAAAAACTATAGAATTGCCAATTGTATCATGTGGAAGTGGGCTCAGACTTCCTACATTTAGATTTTAGACATGCTTGTAACATGTGTGTATACCTATGGCTTTGAAGTTCTTTCTTCTATTGAGGAGGAAATAACTTGCAGAATGGTATATAGCTTCTGGCAAGAATACCATTTCAACTGCATTTTTGGAGCAAGGATTTTTTTTTCCCCTGAGTCTGGTACAAATTATGATTTCTAACACTGGATTTATTTTTTATAGAAAGCTCAATGTATCTTAAAAACTACCGTTAACAGCAGTGAAAGTAAAGGCCAAATATGAACGCACAGCGTTTCAATGGCAAGCGCTCTATCTTCCCAACTTTCAGTAAAAGTTTTTGTAATCCATTGAATGGGTTTTTTCTCAGCTTTGCTGACTTGACAAATAATCATATTGAAGATGCACACCTTGCTGTTTTTATACATATCTACATTGTAAAAATAAAGCTAATTAATGTACCAATCACTTCATGGAGTTACTATTCCTTCCTCCCATCCTTCCTTCCCTCCTTCCTTCCCTCCCTCCTTCCTTCTCTCCCTCCTTTCATCCCTTCCTCCCTTCTTTCCTCTCTCCCTCTGCCCACTCTTTCTTCTTTCTTTCTTTCTTCTTTCTCTCTTTCTTTCCTTCCTTCTTTCTTTACTTTTCTCCCCTTCTTTCCTCCTCCTCTCTCTCTTTCTTCTTTTTCTTGCTTTCTTTCAAAAGTTTAATCTTGTTAGTGAGGATGGGAAGTTGATGAAGAATTCTGGTCTAACCAGATGCTGGACTTTCCTGAAGTCAAGAGGTTTCGTGCCAACTTTGTAAGTTAAGGCAGGTGATATCATCCTTCTTCCATTGTTTTTTTTTTTTTCACTCTAGATTGTATTCAAGTTGGCAAGTCCCAGGAA
This sequence comes from Saimiri boliviensis, assembly GCF_048565385.1. Lineage (NCBI taxonomy): Eukaryota > Metazoa > Chordata > Mammalia > Primates > Cebidae > Saimiri > Saimiri boliviensis. The sequence goes on along the minus strand of NC_133467.1, from coordinate 9,229,956 downwards.
AAATATAATCATTATAATTAATCCTTCTCTGTCATTTATTTTCATTGATCAAATCAGTGTAAATCTGAAACTCCCAAAGCTATTGAGAATAAAACAAGCACTATGCTATGAACTTTATGTACATTCTCTTCAACAATATAGAAATACACATTTCTATATTTCTAAACTCAGTATATAGGAAAAGGAGAGTAGTCTGAGCCAGATATCAAATATCTGCCTCCAAATTCATGATGGAGGCATCAAAACTGAGGGATCTAATTCCCAACCTAGGGTATTGTTGACATTTGGGCAACACAATTCTTTGTTATGCGAGAGGTCACCCAAAGGCAGGAAGTTTAGCATCTTAGATCCCTCACCAACAAGTACCCACAGCAGCCGCCAGTCAGCAATGTGACACCCTCCCTCACCTCTGACATTTCCAAATGCCCGCTAGAACGGGAGCTCCATCTATGTGGAGACTAGATGATAATCATCCTCCCTGTGCTGAAATTTCACTCCTAAATGAATTTAAGAGAAATTATTTTAACCTTTTTGTCCAAGACAAAATTCTGCACCAACCGACTTGACTAACCAAATGAATGGAGGGCTTTAGGCTGCTTCAGGACTGAAGGCAGCTGAGGGTTATACACACCCCACTCCCTTGCCTTCCGCTAACATGAAATAGATCAGTGCATCCGTATAGTGCTGCAACGTAGCTACAATATAGCAGAAATTGCTTGGAGTGTTTATCACAATCCAGATTTTAATTCAGTAGGTTTGGACCAGGCCAGTACCTGCACTTCTAGCTGTCAATGAACAAGTGACAATTTGAATCTCATTTATTTGGGGTGATTTTACAGGCTAACTCCAGAAAAATGTGATTCAAGTTGTTAACTGTTCACTGCCTCAGAAGATTTTAACTCCAGGAAACCTCTTATAGACCCACTGGCAATAAAATTCCCTGTAATAACAGCATGCAGAAGACAAGAGAGGTTCTCAGTAGAAGTTGAGAGCAGTAATAGAGGAAGTAATGCAGTGGTTTTGTCTTAGGTAAACGTGTTTTGACAGTGGTTCAGGGCTCAGACCTACCTGAAGGGAGAGAAAATAAACCGCCTGGTCCCTTGGGAGCGGCCACAGTTTTGGGGACTTGTGTATCAACTTCAAAAGAGATGAACCACGAGAATACTGTCACCACAGGTACAAATTGAAAGGGAGAAGAGAAGTCGTGGCCTTCTGAACTGTTGTGGAGAGGAAGTCCATGTTCATGGACACATTCTTCCCTCTGTCTCCTGGGCTCAAGCGATCCTCCTGCCTCAGTCTCCTGAGTAGGTGGGACTACAGGTGTATGCCACTATGCCTAGCTTCTGTTTTTACTGAGATTGCTTTCAATAATAAATAGTCTAATTACAATACCTATGGCTGAGATTTATTCTCATTCTTAGCTGATCTTTAATAGAGGGAAGGCATTGTATAAAACCAATTACAAATGACAGTATACTTCCTGTAACAACCTCCTGTAACTCCTCATTCACAGGGAGGAGAAACTTGAGGTAAGAGGTGAAGTTTGTCTTTAGTGTGTCATTTCCTCTTTACTTCCTCTGTTTTGGACCCCTCCCTATTCCACCACATAGGCCTACGAAGGAAGGGTTTGAATCATAATCCCAAAAGACACAATTCCAAACAGTATAGTTCTGAATGTTGAAATCCCAAAAGATCAAAATCCCTAAGCAGAAGATGATAAAATTTAATAGGGAATGTTCATGTCAGATGTATATATAGAATCACAGAAGAATTTCCAAAAGAGTGGCACCATGCAGAAAATGAATGTAAATGTATTCTCCGAGAAGAGGCTTCTCCTCAAAGAAAAAAAGCAGCTATTTATTATGCCAGACTTCAAAATATAGTTAATAATCGTGAAAGCTGGCGAACTCTTATGTACTATCTCTGTGCAATTGCCCATAATCTATTCCTGTAATTCACTTTCTCTTAGTTAAATTTTGCTTTTAATTTCTTTTTCTTGGCTGGGCATGGTGGCTTATGCCTATAATATCAGCACTTTGGAGGCTGAGGTGGGTGGGTTGCTAGAGGTCAAGAGTTCAACACCAGCCTGACCAACATGGTAAAACCCTGTCTCTACTAAAAACACAAAAATTAGCAGGGCGTGGTGGCTGGCACCTGTAATCCCAGCTACTTGGGAGGCGTACGCAGGAGAATCGCTGGAACCCAGGAGGCAGAGGTTGCAGTGAGCCAAGATTGCACCATTGCACTCCAGCCTGGGTGACAGAGCGAGACTCCATATCACAAATAATAATAATCATAATAATGAAAACATTTCTTTTTTGTTTTTTTCCACTATTTTAAATTGTCAGTATTTTTACATCATTGATATGCTATATATTTCATGTTCATATCATTTCCAATACTGGAGGTATACACTGTGTAGAATTTTTAGAGACTTCTGATTCATTTCATGCATTAAAAATTTTTTTACTTCACGAAAGTGTGTTATAATGTTCCCTTTGTTGATCAGCATTGTGCATGTATGTAAAAACATTGAAACTTTCTCGATAAATGAAGAGATGTCCTTTTTGTACATCTACATTTGTGAAGGATACAATTTTTTAAGATCTCCGATCTTTGAGCAACTGCATATGTGGTGGTGACCCACTGCAGGTTTTGACTGATCTTATCAAAAGACGTACATTGCTTGTCACAGTATTGCCGATGGCTACAGTTATAAAGCAGGGAGCACACCACTACCAACCATTGTGATATGGTTTGTACATTTCTCTTTTGACCTGTTTCTTTATGAATATGATTTGTCTGCTTATACCTATATGACTGTTAGCATACCTGAGGGTTCATGCTTGCAAAAAATAGTTATGTTATTACTGCCTGTCTTACTGTGTAAAGTAACATGGTCTATGAAGTGCTTTATTTTCCAGGGGTACAGGATCCTACTCTGTCTTCCAGGCTGGAGTGCAGTGGCTCGATCGTGGCTCACTGAAACCTTGACCTCCTGGGTTCAATCGATCCTCCCACCTCAACCTCCCGAGTAGCTGAGACTACAGGTACATGCCACCAGGCCTAGCTAATTTCTGTATTTTCTGTAAAGATTGGGTTTTGTCATGTCGCCCAGGCTGGTCTTAAACTTCTGTGCCTAAGGCATCTGCCCACTTTGGCTTCTCAGAGTGTCAGGGTTACAGTCATGAGATACTACACCTGGCCTGTTATTTTTTAAATATATTTTTCCAGTAAAACTCATTTTAAAAAGGTAAATAAATATCTTTGAAAGAATTAAATTTTTTTTTCCAGAATTGCATTTTTTGAGATTTTGATTTTACCGATTTCAACTTTTGGGATTATGGATTTGAGATGGTATCTTTCGGGAGTGATTATGATTATCATAAATTCCTCCCCAGGGAAGCTCCTCAGTCCTATTTTCCCAGAAGTTTGTTCTTAGCTAGTTCTTCTATAATCCTCATTTGTGTCTTACCTAGAAAACATTTTCCTCTGGGAGATATTTATTCAAGTTGCTCCTGAGAAACGATAAGCTTTTATCACCCAAAAATGAAACATCAAATGGTGAGTTCAGACACCCATGTGAACGGATCTTTCGGGCCATCTATTTAGTAGCCTCAAAACAAAACAAAGTACCACTCATAAGACTGGTTGTGTGACAGTGTGGGTTTGAAATTCATCTAAATCATGTAAAAGTATGGAGAGGACCTTGAGCAATCATGTGGTCCGTCTGTAGGTTCAGGCACATCAATATTTTCACCTCTGAAAAAAGGATATTTTTTTCTTTGCACAAATTTCCACTAAAGAAGGTTACAATGAATAGCTAGGCAATTTCATCCCAGCAAAGTACAATGTACCACCGTCTCTCTTTCCCCTGGACTCTATCAGTAATGCCCTAAACTGCGCTGACTCTTGTTCCCATTCTTGCGATTCCTTCCCCCTTTTCTTTTCTACTCCCTTACACCCAGCAACCTGTTTGGCACACTGAGGCCCAAGTGATCTTTTAAAAATGTGAATTCGATCATGCCAATTTTCTTCTTTAATCCTTTGGTGGCTCCTCATCCTTCCTAGGGTGAAGACTCGCATGGCTCACAAGACACTCCATGGTCCTGACTTAGTCCATTCCTCCTCCTCACTCTCACCCCCAGTGTGCCATCATGCTCCTGTCACTTCATGGCCTTTGCACAGCACCTGAGGGCTTTTATCTATGCTGCCCCAACCCCCACTGTTCGTGTGTTACTTAACCTGTATTTTTGGTCCATTGCACCTATTACTGTTTTTCTTTATTCGTATATTTGGGTGCTTATTTGATTCATGTTTGTTTCCCCAGCTAGACTATAAAGCTCCATGAAGTAAGGCATGTGGGCTCTTCTACTCACCAGTATATCCCCAGTGTCACAGAAAGAGGCACATAGGAAGCTCACAGTGAATATTTGCCTTATATATGAATGAACTCTCCATTTTATCTAGCAAACATCGCTCATGCATTAAGTCGAGCCCATTTTTAATCATTAGAAAAGATGGAGAATTGCTGTTCAATTTGTTCTAATTCTGTCTTTGCTTTGGGATGCGATATACTTGTACTTTGGTGAAAATGCACAGATGTCTCATTAACAACGAAACTGGGCAGTATACATTAATTTAAGTATCATTCGTTTAGTTAACAACAGGCATTGTTGATTTTATTCATTTTCATCAGTTAATTAGTTATTCTTTGTGTTCAAATTCTGATTTGGTAACTGGAAAGCATGAACTCCATTACATCATAGGAGCTTTAGGGCTGCTAGAATTTTTCCTTGCTAAAAAAAAAGTTTAGTGTTTTTTTTTGTTTTTGTTTTGGTTTTGGTGTAAATAGCAGCATAGAGAAATAAAACTGCAAGGGACAGAATAGAGAAATAATTAGACTAAACTTTAAGATGGCAATAAAGACATGGGAATTAGGGGTGGGTTTCAAGAAAGAACCAGGGATCTTATGAGAGTTATTTGTTTGAAAGGAGAAAGATTGTTCTTTAAGCTGTATCAATCTCTTTTCATTTAATCTAAATCCAGTACAAACACAGATTGTATCCTGGCTAAACTTTCTCCCATGACTAGATCTCAGAAAGTATTGCCTACATATGACCATTTTTTCTAATAGTAATCTGTAATCTTAAAAATATTTATGAAGTATCATGTGTCAGACACCTACATAGACTATTTTATTTGGTTCTCAGCGACAGATATGATTATTATTTCATATTCTGGAATTAAGGAAACTGTGGTTCAGGGAAGTTAAGCAATTTGCCCAAACTCATGGCTTTGGACAAATCTGGATTCAAATCCTAAGTGTGGCTGATTTAAACCCTATGCTCCTCTTTTGTCTTATTTCCTCTTTAAAATGAGATCCCAACATTTCCTAAAGTTTAAGATATTTTCCCATTTTCACAGGCAAATTACTTAGAGCACTGGTTCTCCAAATGAAGTCTTCTGATCAGCGGAATCAGCAACTCCTAGGTATTTACTAGACACGTTGATTCTCTGACCCGGGAGCAAATTTACCAAATTAGAAACTGGGGGGGTGAGGGTGGGATTTGCGTTTTAAGGAGCCCTCCGGGTGATTGTGATGCATGCAAAGTTTGAGTACCGCTACCTAGGTAAATGAAAAATTGAGCAGTCCCTATTGCCGACTAAGCTAGTAACTGATCCTCTGGCCCAACCAGCCACTTCGGGAGGTTTCTCACTCTCCGCGGTTGCTCTGCAAATCAGTCATGGTGATCTGAAATCTTCCTACAGCTTTTTGTTTTGAGCCGGTGTTGCTATTTTTGCACAGGCCGGGCTGGAACTCCCCATCCTCCCGCCTCAGCCTCCCCAGTAGCTGAAACTACAGGCCTGTGTCATCGCACCCGGCTCAAAGATACGACTTGTGTTTGCTTTGTTTTTAGAGATAGGGCCTCTCAATGTCGCCCAGGCTGTCTCTGCAGACTGTGTTTTGGTTTAAAATGGTGTCACATACACTAACACTGCTTATGTCAACAGGCAGCATCTGAACTAAATTTAACTTCAGTGTTGTGGTGGCAAAAAGGTCATTGTGCTTTTTTGGTTAACGGGTTCCTGTTTCTCCACTTCCGCTTTCGTCCAGAACAGGAAGCGGAAGTTCTAAACCACTGCGAGGTCGGCTCCTGGTATTTCCGGCCTCCTGAGACCAGGAAGTAGCGGAAGGCACAAATGTTTCTTGTTAGGGTCCCAATTTGATTTCTAAATCAAGGTGCGCAGGATCAAAGGTCTCTTCAGTGCAGATCCCAGACTTTGATCGTTAGGTAAACAAGCAACTTGGAACTCTCCTTCCCCCCCCTTGAAACACAGGCAGGTGACTGAGGTGGTGAATCAGCACTGGGGAATGAGGGGGAAGGCCCACCTGAGAGCTGGGAGCAGCAGTGATGGCGTCTGTCCTTGCCACCCCCCCCACACACACAATTTTACTTTTCTAAGGTGTAGGGGACCAAAACTCAATAAATTGAAGATTGGAGGTCTTGGAATCTGAGTAAGCTAAGAGGAGATACAGTTTCCACAAATAAGTTCTTGCATTACAATAAAATATAGCAGAGGAGCTTTAAGGCGTTCGCTCGCTGCCAAGAATTTCAGCTGCAGTTGGGGGTGGGGGAGAGGGCAGTTAATTTAATTACATTCTGTCTTGCGATCTCTAAGTAAAGGCGCCTGGAACTAGAATAAGCAGAAAAGAGAAAAGATCGTACCATGTTTTCTATCTGTTACGTAGCTTAGATTTTCTCTTTCGGTTGTGGTTTGTTTCTGTAGGGAAGAATACTTATTCACACTGAAAGAAAGCAAAGAAAACTTGGATTTTTAAAAAAATAACGAAACTTCTAGATGAGTAAACCTGGAGGATAGTTTGTGAATTAAACACATGTGTTTGGTTTATAATCAGGGAAACTGATAAAACCCACTCGTCTGAAAAGAAGGTGAGGCTTTTTGGCGATCACCAGGATCTCACTGGGTAAGTCAGTCCCACTGCCACACACAAATGGAATAAAACTAGCGGGGCGTTTTATTCATACTCACGGTTTAGAATCTTTAGAACCACTAGTCTGGTAGTGCTATCTGTCAGGTTAAAGGATTAGTTCGATATAAACCATGTAACATTTGGACTAAAATAATCACATTAGCCTTTGTTAAATGTACTCATCATCAAGTGATAAAACATTAGTGTTCTCCCTACTTTATATTTAAAGCTTGAGATTTCTAATATGATCAATGTCTCCACTTTGCCGTCTGAAAAAGTACTGTTTAAACCTTCCTCAAATACTTGTATGCCATATATGTTTCTAATCTCTATAAAATAATACTGACATATAAGCACTGTGTTTTCTTCTAGCTTAAAATGATAAGTTAGTTTCTTGAGGATAGGTACAACTATGATCTTAGGTAAGAAGTTCTGGATTCTAAATTGAGCCTGCTGTGAAAACTAATCTTTGCTTTAGATCTCCACCTTGTGGTTACATGTTTAAAATGTAAATTCTTGTGATTTTATGCTCCTTGCTTATAGATTCTTTCAAAAAGAAAGGTAGAATGGATGAACATTGTCTGAAAATAACTTGAAACTTATGACTGGATATTTAGAAAATTATAATTCAGATTCAGTGCACTTCAGAATGTTTTCTCTCTGAGACCCTTGTTTACCACTTTTTGTTCAACACCTTGAAAAATTAGTTTTGGGTTTCTTAAGGATTTAAGAGGCTTTCAGAGACCATCTTTTGCGTTAGTGTGCTAGTATAGAGGGAGCTAATAGGAGGAACCTCATTACTGTATCTTCTTATATCTTTAGTAAACTTGAATGAATGGAACATATGGGTTCAGAACTTACAACGTCAGAACACTGGGAAAATCTGTAAGAAATACTCCAACATTTACGTACCACCATGTGGTTTTAAAAGAGAAAAGAAGAAATACCCCAACATGGGGTTAAACTTGGCCTAGGAAAAGAAAACAGGTTTCAACTCCTGTGACTTCATTTCCCAAGTTTTCTCACCACAACATAGAAAAGCTCTGTGATGTCCACTGGAGATACAGCAGTGCTCTGTGTAGCTTGAAGAACGTGTAGTTCGAGCATGAAGTCCTGCAAGAGTGGACCTGATGTGCTGTGTGCGGATCAACTCTAGAGCCCTTTGGACTTATATGAGATTTGAGTTACAGAATTTAGTTACAAAGCACAGTAATATTTTATTATGTTCATTTGTTTTTATATTATCCTTTTTTTTCTGCATTCAACAGCAAATATTGGTGACCCCACCTTAAAAACATACTCAGAATCTGACAACTTCTTGTAAATTCCGCTTTCATAGCGACCAGCTTCATCCTGTTAAAACATCAATCAGATTACTGTTAATCACCTGCTTAAAACCAGGGATTTTCCCTCACTCAGAGGAAAAGCCTAATCCTCATGGTGGCCATCAAGACCCAGTCTAACTGGGCTGTGTTATTGCTCCAACTTCAGCACCTCTAGGACCTGTCCTCCTCCTGCTGCAGCCACACAGCCTCCTTGGTGGTCTTGGTACAGAAGGGCCTTTAAATGACTGCTCAGTCTGCTTGGGGTGCCTCCTTCTGTACACCCACATGGTGTGCTGCCCCCGTGCTTCAGAGTTAGTCAAAATTCATGCTTCCTTCTGACCACCGACCTAAAATAGCAACACTCCTCCTACACTTCCAATCCTACTTCACTGCTTTATTTCCTTAGCTTTATCCCACATACTATACATTTTTCTTACGTGTGTCATTTGTTATCTATCTTCTCTCCTACCATGTAAGTCAAATAGTGATTATGCTTGTGTTTTTCACTCTTGCTTTCCAGCCCTCACAACAGTGCCTGGCTCAATAAATAAATATTTGCCAAGTGAATGAGTGTCTCACCCATAACATCCTTAAGTCCCTTACAGCCATGTCTTGGTCGTTTGCGTTTCTAGGAGCTAGCGTAGTGCCTGGCATTTAATAGAGTTTTAATGAATGTTTGCTGGTTAAATGAATCACTGTTGAAGTACCTTCTTAAGGACTGTCAATACATTGTACGTATAAGCGTATGGGATGGTTGTATTTACTCAATGCTTTAAAATATGTGCTATCATTTAAAAATCTTAAAATCATCTTGGCTACATTTCATGTTATTTTTATTGACTTGATTATTGAGTCAGTCTTATTTGAGTACTTAAGACTGTTCATTTGAAAACTTTTTTTTTTGAGACAGGGTCTTCCTCTGTCAGGCTGGGGTGCATTGGGACTATCATAGCTCACTGCAGCCTTGAACTCCTGGGCTCAAGTGATCCTCCCACCTTAGTCTCTCAAGTAGCTAGTAGGCATGTGCTACCACATTTGGCTAATTTTTTTTTTTTTTTTAGGGTTTTGTAAAGATGAGCTCTCTCTATGTTGCTCAGGCTGGCATCGAACTCCTGGCCTCAAATGAGCAATCTTCATGCCTTGGCCTCCCAAAGTGCTGGGATTATGGACACAAGCCACCGTGCCCAGCCAAAAACTTCATTCTTAGACATCATCTGAGACTTATTCCCTTTCCTTTCCTCGACACTATCTACTTGGTGATCTGAAATTTGATGTTTGTGGACTGCTATTTTTTTTCTTTTTGAGATGAGGTCATGCTCTGTTGCCCAGGCTGAAGTGCAGTGGCACCATCATGGCTCACTGCAGCCTTGACCTCCCAGGCTAAAGCAGTTCTTCCACTTCAGCCTCCCAAGTAGCTGGGAACACAGATGCATGTCCCATGCCTGGCTAATTTATTTTTTAAGTTTTTGTAGCGATAGGGTCTGCGTATGTCACTCAGGTTGGGTTTGAACTGGACTCGAGCAATCCTACCATCTTGGTCTCCCAAAATAATGGGATTACAGGTGCTCAGGCTTTTTCTCTCTTTTTTATAAAAATAAATTTTATTGTATATATTTGAGGTTTATATCATGATGTTATGGGATACATACACATGGCAAAATGCTTACTATAGTGAAACAAATGAACATATCATTTATATAGTTTTTTTGTGTGTGTGATAAGGACAATTAAAACCTACTTATTTAGCAAAAATCCCAAATGCTATGCACTTTAATTAACAAGGGTCCTCATGTTGTGCATTCGATTTCTAGGCTTCTTCATCCTACATGTTTACTGCTTTGTATCCTTTGACCTATATCTTCTTTTATCTCTCACTGCTGTCCTTAGTAACCAATGTTTTATTCTCTATCACTTATAGTTGACCCTTTTTTCTTTTCTTTTCTTTTTAAGATTCCACATGTAAGTGAGATGATGCAATATTTTTCTTTCCATGTCTGGCTTATTTCACTTAGCATAATGTCCTCCAGCATAGTATAACCATGTTGTGGCAAATAGCAAGATAGCCTTCTTTTTAAGGGCTGAATAATACTCTTTTCTGTGTGTCTGTGTGTGTTTTTGGCATATTTTCTTTTCTTTTTTTTCTGAGACAAAGTCTTGCTCTGTTGCCCAGGCTGGAGTGCAGTGGCATGATCTTGGCTCACTGGAACGTCTGCCTCCCAGGTTCAAGTGATTCTCCTGCTTCAGGCTCCCAAGTAGCTGGGACTATAGGCATGTGGCACATTTTCTTTATCCATTCCTCTTTTAACAGACATTTAGGTTGTTTCCATATTATGGCTACTGTGAATAATGCCACAAAAAGCATGGATATCTTTATGAAGTGATGATTTCATCTTTGATATATAGCCAGAAGAAGGATTGCTGGATCATATGGTAGTTCTATTTTTGATTTATGTAGGAACCTCCATACTGTTTTCCATAAGGGCTGTGCCAGTCTGCATTCCCAGTAACATTGTACTAGGGTTCCCTTTTCTCTGCACCCTCAGTGACATTTGTCATCTTTTGTCTTTTTGATAATAACCACCTTACTGAGTGTGAGGTGATATCTCCTGGTGATTTTAATTTGCATTCCCAAATGATGTTTTCCTAGTGATTCGTGATGTTGACCACCCTTTCATATACTTTTTGGCCATTTGTATGTTTTCCCTGGAGAAATGTCTATTCATGTTCTTTGCCCAGTTTTAAATAAGGTTATTTGTTGTTTTGCTATTGAGTTGTTACAGTTCTCTATAAACTTTGGGTATCAACCTTTCCTCAGCTATGTGGTCTCCAAATATTTTTTTCCAGTCCATAGGTTGCATTTTTATTTTGTTTTTGTTACCTAAATGGACAGATATCCTGTGTATATGGACTGAAAGAATTAATATTGTTAAAATCTTCCTGCTACCCAAAGAAATACACAGATTTAACATAGTCCCTATCAAAATTCCAACGGCATTCTTCTGAAATCGAAAATAAAATCTTAAAATTTGCATGGAACCACAGATAATCCTGAAGAACCAAAACAATACTGAGAAAGAAAAACAAATTTAAAGCCACTCCACATCCTGAATGAAATTATATTACAAAACTATAATAGTAAAAACTATACAGTGCTGGCATGAAAACAGAAACATAGACCAATGGAACAGAGTACAGAGCCCAGAAACAAATCCAAACATATATGGTTGACTTGTTTTTAACAAGGCCTCTAAGAGGACACAATGGGGAAAGGATAATTCCATCAATAAATGGTGCTGGGGAAACAGAATTTCCACGATCAAAAGTGTGAAATTAGAGCCTTATCTTATACCATACACAAAAATGAACTCAACATGGATAAAATACCTAGAAGACCTGAAACCATAAAACTACAATACAGTGTAAGGAGAAGTTCCTTGACATTCCCCTTGGCAATGATTTTTTTAATATCTCACCAAAAGCCTAGGCTGCAACAGCAAAAATATATAAATGGGATTATGTGCATGTTTTACATACTTTCCTTTTTCTCTTCTCTTTGGAACTTTCCTCCCACCTCTCCTCAGACCCTAGACTCCTGTATGCCCTCACAGTGCTTGCTGGAGGCAATTCAGTAGAAAGGGGGAGTAAGTTCTGTTCCCCTAACTAATGGCAGCTGCAGTTTACAGCACGGTTTCTCAGACTTTCATATGCATGTGAATCCCCTACTGGTCTTGATAAAATACAGACTCTGATTCAGAAGGTTGATTCTGAGTCTCTGCACTGCCAGTAATTCCAAGGTGATGTTGATACTACCTGTTGGAGGGTCACACTTGAATAGCGAGTGATGGCAGGTGATAGAGGAGTCCTGTCATGCTGGTTCAGCCTGTTTCTGTCTGATGCTGCTAGCCTTTGCTGATAGAGTAGTCTCTGTATGGGGGGGACCACAGGTGGCTTTTAGGGGGCACCGTTCATCTTTATTTTGACACCTTTATTGCTGCCGAGAGGAAAAGTTCTGAACTCTTCTCTGGGTCAGGCTGTCTGGGCATCCCCTGGTGCCCCTGCTCTTCTGCTAATCTCTGTGCACTTTCCTACGAAGCCAAAGGAATGAGAGGAGTGATGCTGTATTATATATCCTCTAAGGGTCATGGAAAACTGGATTAGAGTGGAGATTTTCCCTGTTTTCTTTTTAGACACATTGCAAAACAATCCCTTCAAGCCTTGGAGATGTGGTTTCCTACTTCTGGGATCTCTTAATCTGGGAGCAGATGTTAAGTAACTCTCCCTTCTTTCCAGGTTGGGAAACAGAATGTAAAGGCAAACACACCACATACTTCTTTTCTGAGAATGCTCTTTACTCAGGCATGGTCTCAACAAGCTTGGCTCCTGTGCCAGGATGAATGTGAACTTGTGGATCCACACTCTACAGTCCAGTGTGGATCTTGCCAGAAAATAATGCCCATTCCTGCAGGCACCTTTAAGGCTTGTCTCAGAGCTTCTTTCACTTGCCTTCTGGAAGGAAAATCTCCCACTACCTCCCCAGCAGAAGGTGGGGTAATAACTCTTTTCACAGACATTTGCTCCTCAAAACTGTAGGTGATGTCTCCTCTCAGTCTTAGAAGACCTAGCACTGCCCTCACCCATGACCTTTGCTTCCATCCATTGCTCTTCCTTTTCCTCTTTGTTTATCTCTGACTTCAGCCCGGACTCAAAACTGAACAAGGGACCAGGGATGCTTCCTTGGTCCTCTGCCCCAAGAATCAAGCAATAATTCATTACCCTCACTCTCACCTACTGATCTTTTCCTCCTTTCTCTCCATACAAGTGATGTGAACTCTGTCCTTTGTCCTCCAGTTAGTTTCAAATGACAAAGTACCACTACTTCCCCTGGCTCAGAACCAACCACCACCACCCCATCATTTCTGTATCACCTCCAGCCTGACTTTCCACCTGCAATCTCACCCCAAGATTTTGCACAAGTTGATGTCAGTTATGTCCTGCTCTGAAACCTTCCATAGCTTCCCCTTACCCAAATCTAAAATAAAGCCCAACTTTAAATCTGCTGCTAGGGTTAGGCCTGTCTCTTTTCCAGTCCTCTGGCTCCCTTTAGGGCCTCCATGACACTGCATCAAAAGAAGATCCAGCACACAAGAGAGGTGAATAAAGAGATGGATTTTTAAAGATTATGGTAGCAATATTCTCTAGGGTTTGGTGGTGGCAGGGATTATGCCAAATGCTGGTAGGAACTTGGAACGTAGAACTTATGAGCTGTCTTTTACCCTCAGTTCGGACTTCAGAATTAGACAGTACTGTGGGATGACAGGAAAGATCACATTTCATATCCTGGCACAGTTGAATAAATGAACTGGAGCAACCCAGCTCTCCCTCCTCTTATGTTCCTCTCCTCTCCCAGAGATGAGCCAGAAGATACAGCTTGGGACAGGTATGGGGTAGGGTGGAAATGCAGATGAGAGGTTCCAGAGCTTTTCTGTAATCTATTAAAGAGGAATGTAAAGAAAGCATGGACTTTAGGTCAAAAATACTCCCTACCTTGTCCTTTGAAAGCTTTGTAGCTGTGGGCAAGTAACCACTTCCTGTCTTGTTTTCTTATCTGATACATGGGGAAAATAACTTTTATCTTCTGTGGGTGTTAACCAAGTATGGAAATATTAACTTAAATGCTCATGTACTTAATATCTGACTCATAGCGAGTGCTCAATAAGAGGTAAATATTCAGTAAATTGTAGTATTGTCACTTTCACCCCTGTTTTTATGATTTTGAAGATTTGTTTCATTCTCAAAATCTAAATGTCCTTTGGACCCAGTGCTCTTAAGAGGGATTTTTTTCCCCTCACAGCAGTAATAAGTATCACAGTAGAGTCAGACATTGGAAAGTGACAAATTACTTATACAGTTACATGAAAATAACTATACTGTAACTAAAGCTGAAACGTTACCAGAGTTGAATTTAGAGTTATTTATTTTGGACTTTGGACAATGGTCATAAGAAACTTTTATGAATCAATTTATACAATTTGGCAATTCTTAGCTAATGTGAATTTCATGTTTTTTTGAGATCCTGGGCTTAATGCTTAAATTCTAAAAATTGAAACTCAAATTCACTTCTAAAAGTCCACAGCACTAATATTTTTCAGGGTCTATAAACAATAACACATCACTGAATCAGCATTAATGCTGACATTATGCAAACATTACTTTGAAACATATTTCAACCGAAGAGAATTTACAGTTTGCTAAGGGACTTTCTTCTTCAATAGTTCAACCCTAATCCTCTCTTGTCATCATCCTAATTGTTAATGCAAACATTTAGCTTAGTGACTTTAAAAAAATATTATGAAAAGCCTTGAAAGTTATGAAGTGTTTTCCATTTGCAGATAATAAAAGATTACAAACATATTATTAAATCTTTGTACACTCATGAAACAGAATTATTGTGATAGCCAAAATTTAATTTCTGTTCTAAATTTACGAGTGAGTGGCACTGAATCAAAAAGAGCATGTACAGTTTTGAAGACAGAGTTAAAAACATAATTATGCAGTTTTTTCTTCAGCTGAGAAGTCTTACCATACTTGATCTGTAACAATAAAAACAAGTGCTTACTGAGTGAAAACTACATACCAGTTATCATACCAGGCAGTTTAAATAAGTTGGCCATTTAATCTTTAAAATATGTGTTATAAATAGCATCGTGGCTCTCATTTTACAGATAAGGAAGCTGAGGGTCTACAAGGTTAATTGGTTTGCCCAAAGTTATAAGGCTTGTAAGCATCAGAGCTGAGATTCATGCCTCTAAAGCCTATTGGCGGTGCCAGTAAATGGAAAACAGAGGCTAGCTGTAGCTACCCCTGAAACGAACTAAGTATCTTTCAATTGAGTAGACAATGAAAATTAGTGCTGGAATAGAGAACTAGTTCAAGTCTTCATTTTATAAGAAACAAAGTGACATGCACAAGACCAAACAACTAGTTATTGGTAAAGCTCTAATGAAGACCCTTAAAGCTTGCCTCTTTTGCTGTTCTTTTTCTGTTGTCTGTTAGACAAAAAGAGTTAGTAGCATGGGTAGACCTATCGCAGGACGTGGTCCTGTCTCTGTAAGTTAAACGAGCTGACCCTATGGACATCCTCTGGCAATTATTTTCCTCACATTACTTCAGGAATATATTATTTTATGTAATGTGTCCTCTCAAAAAGTTGCCTGTCATGGAATGGAACTTGCTGGAATCTAAGAGTTCTACGAGGCCTGCTTCTTTGTTTCTCGAATAAGAAAATCCTACCCCAGTGAGATGAATAGGTTTCTCGAAGGTGACACACTGCTAGTAGTGCCAAAGTCTTGCTTAATGTATCACACTGCTTTAAGTATCTGTATGGAGAAAAAGAAAAGTTTAGAGTATTAGGGGGTCTTGCTCCTTACAAGGTGTTTTATGAATTATTTTATACAGTGGAGAATACTTCTATGAAGAGAATAACTTTCCCTTTTATACCATTTCTGTTCTTCCTGTTTTGAATCTATGGCATTCATCTTATACCTCAAATTTTTGTCCATGAAAATATGGATCATTAGACTTTGAATAATTCATATAATTTTAAATTCATATTAGAATTGTCCACATCTTTGTTTCTTGTAAGTTTTGGGTATGTAAGCCTATGATAATTTACATGACTTAAAGTAGTTACAAATTAAGCAGAAATCTGGCTCCAAGTATTGCCAAATGATCACTGTGTGGATGAGTATTACATAGTAACAAGGTGCAAAATGGCCTAAACCAACAAGCCCATTCCTTCAGATTCCAGCTTTGTTGTTTATTTCCCCTGGTGGCAGGAAAACTGGAATGAAACTGTATCTCATATGCGTGAAGCTAGCCAGACACTGTGTGCATGTGGTAACAGAAGCCTTCTCTCTCAGACCATTGATAAAGATTGAAATAAGCAAAGAAAGGGAAGCCAATAGCAATTGTTACAGTGATTTTTAAATTAATTCCTGATACAGCTCTATAAGAGACTTTAGAACTGCAGCCAACTTATCTTGCTGCAGCAAATGGCGGTTGTACTTGCTCATGCCAATGGCCTGAATGCCACACAAGAATGCCACGGTATGAGACAACACATAGAAAAGGCTGATACAGGAGACGAATGAGAAAGTGATCATTCATGTTGCTAAATAATTTTTCACTTTGTAAAATATTAACTATGGTACTTATTTTTCCACTAAGCTTTCTCAAGGCTACTAACATAATTTTAAGAAAATGAAAACCATGAGTTGCATGCAAATATAAAACAAACATGTCAAAGATTTCATTCAGTTTATCAAAGAAGGAATCAGTAAGATGTTTACACTGGTTTAAGAAGCATTTGAGGACTTAGGCATTTATAAGCAATTTAATAAAAGAATGTCAGGATAAGATTGTTACACTGCATTTAAAAATTCTGGTTAATAGCCTACAGGGCAGTACACCATTACCTTTGCAATAATATGTTCCACGAATCAGACTTTATTTGCATTTTTACTGGACAAAATTCTACAAGTTTCATGGTAATGTCACTAAGTTTGAGACTTTTAATTAGTAGTTATTATAAACTAAACAATTATATTCTCCTATATAATCCCTTGGGTAAATCTTAAACCCATAAAATATTGGAAGAACTTGTAATCTACTTTTTTTTTCTTCCTTTTTTCAATTTTGGATGTTTTTCCTTATCAGGGCATTTAAGACATTAAAAATTATGTGCTTTTTTTAGTAGTATAGGTATTATATAAATATATAATAACCATATGGGGAAAATCAAATTATCAGGGAAAAATAAGACTTGTATACAAAATAGTTGTATACTTAGAGGAATCCTTTGAGATGAGGCAATATGGACTGAAGCCCTTCTTGGGTTTACTGCTACTATTGGATCGAATGCTTACCGTGTGTTGGCTGTCACATTACTTGCTTTACAAACACTATCGCTAATGACTTTGAAGATAACTCTTTCATGATGACTGAACATCTGGGAGTCAGATAACTTAGCTGAGGACATACAGCTACTGAGTATAAGAGCCATGGCCCAAGCTCGGACTGCTGTGCTCTAAAGCTTTTGCTAACTTCTGTGCTCTGCCACTTCTCACCATATCACCACAAGGACAAGAATCTTACAATTTTGCATATTTAATTTTAAGCACAAATATTAACTCTTAATACTTGTATTAGTATCAAACCTGGAGCTGATATTTAGAGGAGACTTACTTCTTGCTAGACACCTTGCTAGTGCCTTGATGTAGCTGTCACATTTAATCATCCCAGCAATCCCATGATGGGGATCAAAAAGCACTGTTAGTTGCAGGTTACGACAAGACACAATGATATTTAACTAAAGCACTACTTGATATATTTAAAAATTCTCCAAGTATCTTGTGGCATGTTGTATCTATAAAAAAGACTATCTTTCTCTCTCATAGTTTACAATTTAAGAGAGACTGTGTAAAAGTGAGACCATATTGACGTATATAAAACTAGGTAAATATGAAACAGAAACATAGATTAAACAGAGATGTAAATCATGTACCATTAAAAGCATTCCTAAAACATTGTGAATATTTCATAGGAAAAAGTGTATCAATGGTACCTTCTACCTTTGGGAAATCATGAGCTTGCTTTATTATGATGGTGCAGAGAATAGTTGAATAATTTAGACTCTATGACTCCTGGCCCTAAATTCAGAAAGTGGAGTTATATACCCCAGTATTTTATATTTTTTATTTAAAAAATCTCTAGGCAGGAGATATTTTGGTAGGACACAAGACCATAGATTTGTCATAATATTTATATTTTATTTTCTACTTTTACTGTAGCGGATAATCCCCAAATGACCATCATGGAGTTAATCTGTCACCATCTCCTTCCTATATCTTCTCTGAGGGAAGGTTGGCATGTGAAGATATGTAGACACCTATCGTGTTCTGGGAAGCCGAGCATGTCTGATGTAAGACGTGAGATTTAAATGCATGCATGCATGTGGTAGATATGTTCTGTCACCTTTCTAGCCCGCTAACTACAAACTACATATCTATCTTATGTATCTGTCGATGTGTAAACTTTACTGGATGGAAACGCGGCGAATCTTAGAGTCAGAAGAGATCTCTAGAGAGCATCACATCCAAATTCTCTTTCAAAGAAGGTATTTGTTTCACAACATCACTGATGACAGTTGTCCATTCAGTCATAGGGAACTAGCTATCCCTCCTTGGGCTCTTTTTGACTTACATTTGTTTCCTGGGGCTGCCTTAACAACTTACCACAACTCAGGTGACTCAGAACAGCAGAGATTTATTATCTCACAATTCCCGAGGCTAGAAGTTTGAAATCATGGTAGGGCCATGTTACCTTGAAAGCCTCTAGGGGAGGATCTTTCCTTTCTTCTCCAAATTTCTGATAGCCCCCGGTGTTCCCTAGTTTACGGCAGCATAACATCAATCTCTGCCTCCCTCTCTACAGGGTGTTCTTCCTGTGTGTCTGTCTCTTCACATGGTCATCTTCTCCTCTCATAAGAGCATCTGTCATATTGAATTAAGGGCCCACCCTATGACCTCCTCTTAATTTGTTTACTTCTGCAAAGACTTTATTTCCAAATAAGGTCACAATATAGAAACCACAGGTTAAGTCTGCACCATATGCTTTTGGAGATCATAATTCAACTCATAACACTCTGTATAACCAGAAGAGCTAAGAGATTTGCTTGAATATCTTTCATTACTTATGCTCTATTCTTGGCTTTTTGGCTAAGAATCTTCCATATCTTCTCAGGTTTGAAGTCCCTCAGCCCATCATTCTTACCTTGTGACTATTAACCTGGTTTTGCAGGAAGATCTCAGGCCCTTACAGATCAGCCACAATCCAGACCTATCTTAACTTGGCCATTCCAGGAAGCTTGTTCTATTGTGTAGGTTAAATTGATAAATGTATTTACATTTATCCTTGTAAAATTTCAAATGGATTATTTTCATTATTTTCATAGTCCATTTTTCTGACCCTTGACATAAATTAGAATCTTCATTCTGTTATCTGGCCTACTGACTGTCCTTACCACTCTTTGTAATATTCACAAATTTGATTAGCATGCTGATTATGTTTTGATCTAAGTTGATCAGGACAGGGCAAAGAACAGAATCCTAGCGAGGTTAACCTGGCATGATTTGTTTTTAGTGAATCCAGGCTCTCTTTCTTTTTAAAGGGATCAACATATATCAACTTATTTCTCATTTCAACAGAATGTGGATGCTGTATTTGCCAGGGATTTTAGAACCTATTGAAATTGATTATATTCATTCATCATTCATTCATTCATTCATTCATTCTTGTACTGCCAGTCAAAAAGTGAATAAGATGCAGTCTTTAACTTCCAAGACCTACTTTTGTTTCTCCTGTTCTCCACCCCTTTGAAAACCAGGGCTTTGCCTATCTTTGGCCTTCTGGCACAGCTTCGTTATTTCCATAAAAGTGCTGACAAAAGGGCCAGATTTATGAATGTCATATGAAAAAGTGAGGATAGGGTGAGAGGGCAGGAAATTACCACCTTATACAGAAACGTCTTTGTGAAGGAGACAGCATCTCAGGAAGTCTTAAAACACTTGATGAATTTTGTATAAAGCTTGACTGAATTTTGTTAGATTTGACATATACAGAGGTATAGTAGAATTCAGAACAAATTATTAACTTGTCCTGGGCTATGTAGTACATGTGAACGTTTTTACTGCTACTAGCATGCCACTCACACGAAAACTACTTTAAAAAAAAAAAAAATCTTACTAAAATTTTCACTTGAAGTTTTGTTTTGATATTCTGTGTATGCACATAATACTAGGCTAAAAAACTTCAGGAACCAATGCCTGAGGCATTGCAAAGGCAAAGTATACAAATTTTCTTGTAGAACCCAACTTTTTTTTCAAAGCAGTAACTTTTTACTGCCTAGTTGTGTTCCATTACTGTGCTAATAAATCTATACGCATAAGAAATTGGGGTTTCACTGTAAGTAAGCCAAGTGTAACTTTTTTCCAAAACTAGGTTGCTAAAATTGTCACTTGATAACTAAGAGGGACCTCATTTTGCTATTGTTACTCTTTTCAACCAAAATGTTGCCCATAATGTGTCTGAATAATACTGTGTGTGTGTGTGTGTACATACATTTTACTGCCACTGTTTTACTTGTCATCCTTTTACCCCTTGTCTAATAGTTTCCGTCTTCTTTCAGAGTGGAAAAGGGAGAAAAAAAATAAAGATTTTCCAGTTTTGTTTCCCTAATCCTGTTGTTTCTTTTTTCTTTTCTTTTTTTTCTTTTGAGACAGGGTGTCACTCTGTCACCCAGGATAGAGTGCAGTGGCACAGTCTCGCCTCACCGTAGCCTCTGCATCAAGCAATTCTCCCACCTCAGCCTCTGGAGTAGCTGGGACCACAGGTGTGTGCTACCATACCTGGCTAATTTTTGTACTTTTAACAGATGGGATTTCACCATGTTGTCCAGGCTGGTCTCGAACTCCTGGGCTCAAGCAATCTGCCCTCCTTGATATGCTAAAGTGCTGGGATTACAGGCGTGAGCCATTATGCCGGGATCTGTCGTTTCTCTTCTCAGATAATTTATTAATAGCAAAACTGAAGGTGATAAGGTGCATTAGTTTTGGGAGGGCTTGAGTGACAGGTTGTTTTTCTTAGGGCTTCTTAGAAGAGAATTCTTAGAGAGATTCTGAAGAAAAAAAAAAAAACAGAAGTCATATAAAGAATGTAGAAATGATAAGATTGTAAACATTGTTGCCACATCTTCAAGAATATTTCTTCAGTTACTATGTAAGTTAGCCCTGGACTGACTTTTTAACCTGTAGAAAAAGTGTACTCTTAATATGATTATTTTTCTCTGTTTTTGTGGGAGAAGAGCTTGGAGAAGTGTGAGGAGCAGAGGCAGAGCACGGAGCAGTGCTGAAGAAGGGGAAGGATAAAGGTGTGGGTAGGATTCCTTATACACTTAGAGGGAGGCTTGGGTAGGAACTTAAATCAGATTTCTTATTAAATTCTGCGATTGGAGATAATTTGGGGGAACAGCATTAGTGATTTGGGCCATACAACATCCTATTTTGGTGTTGGGCATGATAAAGCCAATTTCAAGCAAATTTCTGTGACTCTATTTTTCTTTGTCTGTGCTATGTTAGAGAAGGAAGAGGGACAATGGCTCTAACTGGCTGCCTTAATTGGCTAATGGGAAGGTGAAGTCAGAAAAGCAGTAGATGTGGCAAATTATCATCAGTTCATTTATAAATTATTAGTTATTAAAATTAGATCACTACTGTACTTTCTTTCTGGACACAGCATAAGCTTGTAAACTTAAAGATGACCACAGCTTCCCTAAAAGCCTCTTCTAGGAGTTCATCCAGATACAGATTGTTAGTATGCGAAATGTTCACAAAATGATATTAGTAAAATTTCTATTTTATAACCTTCTCTTCTCAAGCAATTTGTCATCTGTTCCTGCTACTATCTGTATTTCTTTCCCATGTTTTATTCCCACCTTATTTAGTCTTTAACTTACCCCTAGAAGTCTTCCATTGTTGATTGAAATTTTTAAGATAAGAAACAATTATTATTTCCACTGAAACTTGATCTAAATGGGTACCTGTCTACAGTCAATTTTCTTTACCCCCTTTCTGAGTGAATTCCTGTGAAAATCTGTTGAAAGTATGGGCCTTCTCTTCATAAGAATATACCTCCATAAATTTACATGCAGTTTCAGGAGGATAAATTTCCCTTAAATATACAGGGATCTCAAATTAACAACACTTTTGTAGGGAATGTAGGATGGCAAGGGTAAGCATGGATTATATTGTTAAGGTCTACACATGCAGTTAAGGTCTAGACAGGAACAGCAGCAAATAGGTGTTGCACATCTTTGCACAGACCATTTCTTGATGGTGTGGGAGCTGCTTTAATTAAAATATGATGGGAATAGCTGGCCACCAGCTAGCACTGGCAACACAACAAGAATGTCAATAAATGCATCACAGAAGAAAACTTACAGGCACAGCTGTTTCTAATGGAGACTGTGAGTCTGTACCCCTATAGACAAGAGCTTCAATTCTTTCCGTTCCAATCACACTTGCTGTAGCATCCTTAATGTTGAAAATAAACTGAGAACTTCCCCAGAATTGTTTAAAAAAAAAAAATACCACCGAGGGCATTTAGTCTTTGTAAAACCTTGGAAAAGTAGTTAATTCTGAAAAACTCACCACATGTCTTATTGTGAGTCACTGAGAAAACAAACAAATGAACTCCACAACTCATGACTTGGTTGTCTCCTTTCACGGGTAGACCACAGTCCCATTGGCAAGAGGAGAGGGCTTGCTTCCAGGATGCAACGTCCGCAGTGGAGGGCAGGGAGCACTGGTGAGCACGTAGTGACAGTTACCAGGGAGAACACAGGGATGTGGTGCGTCCTAGGGTGGGGTCAGGAATGATTCCTGGACAAGTCAGAACTCACAGCTGCTGGTTTTCTTCTCTACATTTGGCAGCTCCCTTTTTTTCCTCCCTCAGTTTCCTTAGCGTTAAAGTAGGGGCTAATGTGAGCTTGCAGTGAGAGGATACAGATCAGTGTTTCGAAGTCTGTGAATCATTAATCTCATGGAAAGTATGGTAATTTTCCACTTTTACTAATTGAAAACTGATGGTAAAGAAAGCAAATTCCCCTACTTGTTTTCCTAGTGTCGATAACCTTTTCTGAAGTCAGTAGAAGCTCTAGAGCAGGCAAAATATGGGAGCTTGGGCGTATATATTCTCATTCTGGTGGGGACAAACAGGTTTGAAAATGTGAAAAATAGTGTAACTACCACAAATCCTCTTTCTTCTCAAAATGGATCGGACACAATTTTGTTCTGTAGTACTGATTGAAAAGCAAGAAATTAGCAATGTACCTGAAAGAAAAGAGAAGGTAATTAAATTTTTCAATATTCATGTGCCAGGCATGTTCTCAACTACGTTACGTATTTTATCTTAACAAAATTTGTACGACAACACAAGAAGAAAGCTGCAGGTCAGAGAAATTAGGTAGCTTTCCTGTCACACAGCTGGGTATCAAAGCCAGGATATAAACCTATCTGTCTAACTCAAAAGCATATGTTCTTCCTACCATGCCATACTGCATTCTACCCTAGGCATTTTATTGGGAAATAGGCTTAATCTAATCAAGCATGTCGAATGGAATAGACCACTTAATTATCCATTCAATAAGCCTTCCTTAAATATGTATTATATACAGGGCACTGCTAAACAGTTGATATATAAAGAATAAGAGAGTACTCACTCTCAAGGAGCTCAAGATCAAAGCTTCTTGTATCCATCTATATTTACCAGCAAAGAGAAACTCGTTAAATAATGAGAGAAGCAACTCCCAAACATGATTCCAGTCTTTTTAATTAACAAGAAGCTTCATTCATAAAGCCTCTTAAACTGAGAGCTTATCCAATATCCTGGGATAGTCATGTCTCCAAATTTCATGCCACATCTGAGATTTTAACTGGAATGAATTCATTTGCAGTATATATAGAGAGGCGTAATTGTCTATTACATGCTCTGACAAGGATTACTTAAATTTCAGAGCTATCTAGTTTGTAGAAACCTGGAGAGTCTTGGAGAATTAGATTCAGATTCAATAAAACGATATTAACATAAACTTGAGTTTTAAGCTGCTGTGCTGTGAGACAATGCCTTCACATCGTGTGGGAAGTTCTATTTTTTAAAGTATTTATTTTGGTTGGGGCTAATGAGATGTTTATCTCCATTGCCTAGACATTTTGTGTTTCAGAAGAGATTCCAAATGTTACTTACAGGAAGCAAACTCTAATCTCTTAATGTCAAAATGTACCACAGAAGAACGAGGTGTAAGGTACAAACAGCAAAACACAGTGCTTTTTACTTGACGAATCCGCCAGCAGAGGGCAATATTAGTTTTCACACTCTCCTAATACCCCTCCTGATTTTAAACCGTTAAGTATAAAATAGCTATTTGGTAGAAATCTTAGGCTCTAAAGTATTTTTGTTCCTGGCAGATATGAACAGGAACATAGTAGAAGCAAAGATAAAGCATGGTGTTGAGTATTAGAATTCCAACATCTCTGATAAAAATTAAGCTTATTTATTTTCATTGCTAGGAAAACGCTAGACATTTGCAGATTATAAATGCAGCTGGAGGGTTACCATCTCTTTATGGTATTTCTCTATTCTCCAGCACACAGAAAGTTTTCAGTGACTGTTCACTGAATAACTTATGAGTAAATAAATGCTGATCAAATAGAGATGTGTGTATGGGTTTAGGGTGGAGGCAAAGGGTAGGTTGAAAACTTCTTACACTCCCCCTCTCTTTTAGAATGCAATCATTTCTGTGCATGTCTTCTTTGAATGTTTCATACGGCACTTTTGGAAAGTGCTTTCTGGTCTTTCTAGCAATTTTAGGCTAACCTTAAATCAATGAATGTAATCGCCATAGCTTGCATTAGTAAAAGATGAATGCTATTGCTGAACTTTCCATAGGAGAGTTCCAAGGCTTACTTAATATTGGTAAAGATATTTGGCTAGACTGGATTTATGAAAAGTAAGATTAGGAAAATGAAAATATTATTTATCAAGTGCTAGTTGAATTAAATGAGCCACTTGACAGAACTAAAGCCAGAAAGACTCAAACCGATTTTTTTAGGCTGAATTAAAAGAAGAGATACAATACAAATTGTGAGTGAATATGTGTCTGCTTGGTATCTGTATCTTATTTTCTCAATTTTGGTATGCAGTTATTATTTCCGTTCCATAAATGATAGCAACAACATTGGTAGTTTGAATTAATTAGCTGGCATTATGCCCCATTTTTGTTTCAACATCTGTTAAATGCATTTCTAAATCTGTGCTCTGTTTCACCACACAGCTAAATATTTAGCATGAGAGAATGCCCTCTGGGGATGACTGAGTGAGTCTCATGTTTCCAATAGTTCATTATATATTTGTTTTTAGAAACTCCACCTTAAGGCAAAAACTACAGTCCTCGTGGAAAGAAACCTTCTTCGGTGTACTTTTGATGTTTAGGTGTTTGGCCAGACTAAAAGTCACAGCAAAAGAAATTTGCGGAGATGATTTAAACATAGTACTGCAAATCCTCTACCGGGAGATTTGGGATTAGCTGCAGTGTGAGTGGAAGGATTTTTCTGAAATTTGCCCATCAAATTTTAGCAAAGTGTTCCCATCAGAGTCATTTAGAGTATCACTTTCTTTGCTCTGCTAAAGTTTCCTTGGCTGGGTTAATAAGGTCAAGTTCCATAAGAAAATAACAACCTGATCTACCATCAGTTAGGCGTTCTGTTTAAGCAGTTTTTTTCAGGGAGTATTTGGGTTTATGCTGCTGCAGGCACACTCATCGACTGAGAGCTGCAAGGCAACAAGCTTGTATTGAGCTGGAGTTTGTCATCACGTATAGTCAAACTAAGTGATCCACATATTAAAGACGTCAGCCTCTTTAGCAAGCTCTTCTGATTAAAGCAGTTGCAGTTTATTATATTAATAGATAAGGGTTTTTGAAAAAAATATACGAATCTCTTCTACTCCCAATGTTTCAGAATCCAATGCTGTAATTTGCCAATGGCCATAAGCAACAACAGCATTATTGTTTCAGGGCACATTTCCGATACTTATTTATGCTATACAGTGCCTTTAGTTTGATTTTCAATAGGACTGACTGAATCCTTTTAGATGGTTAGTCTCCTAAGTGTAAGACTTTATTCTGAGGGTAAAACACACTTGTAAATGTGCAAGTTGTCAGTTTCAAAATGGAGTCACTTGTGTTTTTAAAAACCACGACAAAGACAGCCAGGGAAGCCCCTGAAGGAAGGGTTATCATGCACAAATGCAAGATCAAAAAAACTATCACAAAAGACTCCAAGAAGTTCAACCTTGCATAAGGGTCATCACAAACTTACAGAAACAAAAATTCTTCTTTGAGGACATCTGCCCAGTAACTGCCTGTCCAGTCTTGGACTGGTGCTACCCTAGTTATTTATTGATCCTTGCAGCCAAGAATAATTACCTAAAAAATTATGTAATTCTCTTGATTTTTCCTTTAAAAACTTTTGTTTCCCTTTACCTCCCTGAATACACATAGTTTATTATGACAGGCATATTCCTATGGCAATGCCCTATTCTTGAATAAATATTATTTTCTTTTAGAGAGCCTCTCTCTGTTATTTAGGTGGACATAAATTTTGATGGATTATTTAATTCACTTCATTGTATAGATGACAAATGACTAATAAAAATCATTTCTAATTTTTTTTTTTTTTTTGAGACGGAGTTTTGCTCTTGTTGCCCAGGCTGGAGTGCAATGGCGCGATCTCGGCTCACCACAACCTCCGCCTCCTGGGTTCAGGCAATTCTCCTGC
The DNA here is from genome assembly GCF_048565385.1 of Saimiri boliviensis. Lineage (NCBI taxonomy): Eukaryota > Metazoa > Chordata > Mammalia > Primates > Cebidae > Saimiri > Saimiri boliviensis. Next base: position 9,203,185 of record NC_133467.1, on the reverse strand, counting down.
CTCAGCCTCCTGAGTAGCTGGGATTACAGGCACGCGCCACCATGCCCAGCTAATTTTTAGTATTTTTAGTAGAGACGGGGTTTCACCATGTTGACCAGGATGGTCTCGATCTCTTGACCTCGTGATCTACTCGCCTCGGCCTCCCAAAGTGCTGGGATTACAGGCTTGAGCCACCGCGCCCGGCCTGTATTTCTTGATATGCTTATATTCATGTCTCTTTAAAAATGATTTGGTGGCTACTTTTTACAAGTTTTTAATTTAATTTGTATATAAACTTGAACTTTTACAATAGTTTTAGGTTTATTGAAAAGTTAGGAAGATGGTTTAATTTAATTTGTATATAAACTTGAACTTTTACAATAGTTTTAGGTTTATTGAAAAGTTAGGAAGATGGAACAAAGAGTTCCTATATATGCTACACCTAGTTTCCTGTATGGCTAACATCTTATATTGGTATGGTACATTTGTTACAATGAATGAACCGGTATTAAACATTATTATCAACTAAACTCCATACTTTATCGATACTTCCTCAGCCATACCTTTTCTGTTCCAATATTCTATCCAGGATACATTACACATTAGGCTTCTCTAGATTATGACAGAAATCTTGGGAGGATTCTTGAAAGGACGACCGTAGATGCTGTTCTCCTCACATCATATCAAGAGTAAATGCTATTGATATGACATCACTGTTGATGTCAAACTTAATCATCTGATGGAGGTAGTGTTTGACAGGTTTCTCCTTTGTAAAACTATTTTCTAGCTGGGTATATTTCAGAAATACCCAGGTATATTTGAATACCTAGGTATTCATCCTCTATCTTACTGAGGAGGGAATATCATATATACTATTTGGAATTCTTCTGTATGGGAGATTCATCTATATTCCCTTATTTATTCAATTATTTACTTACATCCTTATGGACTCAGGATATTTATTTTATATTTTGGGTTTTAATTTAATATTGTTTATTTTGTTGCTTAAACTGTTACAGCTTTGTTCACTGGGCATTCTTTTACTGGCACCTGTATCTTTTTAACATATCCCACCATTGGGTGTACGTGTGCTTTACATTTTTATTTTTTGCATTTCCTTCATTTCTGGCCACTCTAAGATGCTCATCTTATATATTCCCTGTCCCAGCCTCAGAATCTACTATTTCTCCAAGGAATCCTTGTTTCTCTTATGGACAATTGGCATTAGAAATCAATATTTGATACATTTTGAAGTCAAGCTCGTACAAAGAAAAATCCGTAGTTGGGCACTAATTTTGCTCCTTGCTGTTGAGGTGTCATTACTTTTAGGCCACCTCAGCTGACAGAGCAAGAATATACATGTTCATACTAACATATATATGTACATCTATAAGTATTAATATATACTCACGTTAGTCTGCAGCAAGTCAAACATGAGTTCATGCTGATGGCTCCAATTTTACTCCATCACCAAAGGATCGCTCCAGCCTTCTGGGGACTTGTTACTCAAAAAAATACAAAAAAGGGTTTTAACTTAGTGTAGGATGAAAATAAAAAGGAAAGAAAGAGGACTGGTGTTTACGATAGATTCTATTATTTCTCCAAGCAACCTGGAATTATTTACTGCCTTTCGATTAGTACGATCTAAATGGACTACGCTACTTTTTTAAGTAAAGGCAGAAGACTTGGACACAGTTTATTATTATTGAAGCCAATCCTTTTCTTCTTTCGTTAATTGGTTTGGAAAAAAAAGTATGTGAAAGATTGTGACCAGCTCTAGTTTTTCTGCAAACAGAACAAGAAGAAAGAGGCTTAAATTACGTTGGAAGAAATTTAAGGGAAAATACTGTGATATAGAGAGTCACTGAATGATGGAATGTAAGATAAGAAGAGAAATTAGTGACTGTTTCTTAAAATTAGGACAGATTTCTAGTTGTCTAGAACAGTAAGTGTTTTTCTGATTTTCAGAACTCTATTTTCCTCTCTCAATTCTGGAATTTTACCACTTACAATTAAAGACTTTGCCTAGGAAAATCCCTGTCTTGAAGATATGAGAAGGAGATCTAAAAAAGGAGAAAAAAAAAAAGAATAGATTATACTTACTGCCCAACCTGTTCTCTAAAAGCTTTTCACATTCTTCAACATCAAGTAAATCCATACTAGAATATTAATCTGCCCCTTTTCAAGCTCCTTATGTTCATGGAAACTGGTCATAAGCACTAATAGATATTTCCTTTTCATAAACAGATAAATGGCTAGATATTCCCAACTTCATACTGTTCTTTTCATCTTTTTATAAAAAAGCTTTTACTGTATTTTTTTAAAACTACATTCTGCTAAATTGTCCCTACTTCTTTCATTACCTATCTGGAAGTAAGTAATCACATTTCATCTAAACAAGATGATTTAAACGATGATTTTGAACTTAGAATGATTGGCTTTCTCTACAGAACATTTATTTTTCTAGGAATATCATGCTTAGGCTAATAATAAAATTATTTTGCATGAGGGCAGTGGTGTGTATTAGAGTCCTGCATGACCTGAGTTTTACTCCTGACTGTACTACATGCCATGGAAGTGACATTGGATAAATTGCTTGTCATTCTGAGTTTAGTTTGCTCATCTTGGAGATGGTTGTAGAAATATTTACAAAGTTGTCGTGGATATTAAATGTGTTCATGAGTTCACCCATGTGTTAAGAATATGCTTAAAGTTGTCATGGATGGTGACACATGCCTAGGTACAAGGGGTAGGGGGAGTTGGGGCTGAGGCGGAAGGATTGCTTGAGCCAAGGAGTTTGAGACCAGCCTGGGAAATATAGCAAGACCCTACCTCTGAAAATATATATGCGTGTGTGTGTGTGTGTGTGTGTGTGCGCGCGCTTGTGTGTGTGTGTGTATGTATAATATGCTTAGAGTACTCAGATGGCAGTTATTATTATGGTTATTATTAATCATAATGAATTCGGCAACTCATCAAAGAAACATTATTGAATCCCTGCTGTGTAAAATAGTGTGTAAATGTAAATTTTACATAGTGTGTAAAAATGAATAAAACATTATGTGTTCATATAAATGAATAAAAGATACTTTATTTTCAAGGAGTTTATGGCACTGGGGGAAAATGTGAAATTACTTTGAATTTGTAAATAAGAGAGAAAGCTCAGAAAAATACTCGTGAGCAGGAAAAACTAATTCAATAACAAAGAATGCTTCATGGATAATTTACAAAGCAAAAGAAACCAAAACTATTTTTTTTTCTGAAAAGATCCATATAATTATAATATATATATCATATCAATGACAAAACATTGCAATATACTATAAAATAATTGTATATTTCAAAGCTTAAAAATGTTTGATTTTACTGTAAAGTCATAGAGAAAACAGACTAAAGGAAAAGGAAGGAGAATAAAAGTGAAGGAGAAAGGAATGAGCTGTGAGAACTTGTACAGGTGATCTAACCTCTGTGTTAATTTCATCTTTAATTTTCTCTTCTGTGAAATGGGCATCCTTCTGTTAACTATCTTACAGTTTTGGAATGAGAATGAAAGGTCGTAGTGTGTTAATACATATAAAGCGCTTAAGGCTGGGTGCGGTGGCTCATGCCTGTAATTCTAGCACTTCGGGAGGCTGAGGTGGGCGGATTATGTGAGGTCAGGAGTTTGAGACTGGCCTGGCCAACGTGGTGAAACCCCATTTGTACTAAAAATATTGAAATTAGCTGGGTATGGTGGCACATGCCTGTAGTCCCACCTATTTGGGAGGCTAATGCAGGAGAATCACTTGAACCTGGGAGGTGGAGGGTTCAGTGAGCAGACATCACGCCACTGCACTCCAGCCTGGGCGACAAAGTGAGACTCTGTATCAAAAAAATATATATATCACTTAAAATAGTGCCTGGGACATAATAAGCACTCAATAAATATTAGCTATTACGTCTGGTAGGGTGCAAGAGTGATCATCACAAGCTCAAAATCTACTTGGCTACACGGTCTCAAATTATTTTTGTGAGATCTTAGATAAGTCATTCTCTGGGCCTCAGTTTTCTCTCTGTGTAAGGTCCTGGAGTAGAAAAATGATCTTTACATTTTATTCCAGTTTCTGAATTGAGGTAAAGGAACAGAAGAGACTGGGTGTGAGAGTTGCTTGGGCCCTGTGAGAGGAGGGGTACGTTTGAGAGGACATCTTGAGATGGGTCATTGGGAATAAGTTTTAATTTCTTCTCTTTTCTTCAGAAAATGAAGCAGAGATATTGTTGGTTCAAGTCTTTATTTCTCCTTAAGTATTCATTAGACTTTACAAGACATTTCCTCAAGTAGTATGACAGCCTGAAGGTCTTGATCTTTATTTTGTGCACTGGGATGGAGAGCTCAGGTCCCTGTAGAGAAGACCACAGCTGATAAACCAGAATCACAAGTCTTAGAAAACGAGGGCCCCAGCTGAGCCTAAAACGTGGCTCCTTTAGGACAAGCTACCAGACCCATGTTTTCTATGTCCTCTTGCATTGGTTGCGAGCCAGTTTTCTCTTCTGAGGCAGCGTACTTCCTGTTCTATGGTGGGAATGTTGCCTATACAAGGAGTAAAAGACTAGGCCAGGCGTCCCCAAACTACGGCCTGGCCCGCGTGCCGCATGCGGCCCCCTGAGGCCATTTATCCGGCCCCCTGCCGCACTTCAGGAAGGGGCACCTCTTTCATTGGTGGTCAGTGAGAGGAGCACAGTATGTGGCGGCCCTCCAACGGTCTGAGGGACGGTGAACTGGCCCCCTGTGTAAAAAGTTTGGGGACGCCTAGACTAGGCCCTCAGTGCTTGTCCCTCTTCTGCTTGTTTCCCTTGCTGACCAGAGGCTTCTTGGCTTCATTAAAAAAAATTAGAAGCTGAGTATTACATTCCCCAAAGTATGCCATGAGAGTTATTCTGCGCCATTTTTCTCTTTAGTACCAAAGGAGAATAAGATTGTAAACATCTGTTTTATATAAGCTAATTCCAGACTTAAACTTGATTAGTATAAGAGAATATTCTGTGTGATTAGTTTTCCAGTTATAACCTGATGGCTTTCTTCCTTTTATTGCCTTCTTAAAGGAGACAAGAAAGGAACAAATCTTTCTTTTTTTTTTAAGTGTTCTAGCATTGCCAAGTATAACCATTATGATTGGTGCAAAAGTACTGTACTTTAAATTCAATGGCAATAGCAAGTTACTTGCCCTGTAGAAATGTACCAAAGTAAACATAAAATAACCATGGGCCTGATTACATAGAGAACAAGACATTTTGGGAAGGATCACTGAGAATAACATCAAGCCATTTAGTGAACTGCAGGAGGCGGTTTGCTACAAAGCAGTGTTTTTGCACACTGCTTTATAGCAATCATCTTCAGAACCCTTGTTAATTCAAAGCTTTTCTGAACTAGGCTTTGTCAGGCCCAGTGTGATAAATGCTTCCGATTAAGAGATCACTTAAAATATTTAAACAGTAAGCACAGTCTTATCTTCTCCAGAGCAGGTAGAAGATTTTCAAGGGAGAAAACTGAATTGAAGACAGGAGTTTATCAGTGATATTATTGGAAATGTGCTGGCCGGCTTAAAAGACAGTGTTACCTTTTCCTTTGTCTCATTCCCCCATCCCCACCATCCAATATAACATTAATGATGAGAATCTGTGTAAGGAGACTTTGGAGAATAATTTGGTGATTATTATCATGAAACTAGAAATGTCCCACAATCTGCTACATATTGCTGCAAAGTCCACCATTGTGTATATGTAAATACTAGAAGCAGCAACTCCCTTCTCTACTTTCATCTCCTTCCTCCTAGGACTTCTCAGGTCAAGGATAGATAGCAGTTTCCGATGAACTGAAAACCTGTTTGTCTTTACTCTTTTCTCCTTGTCTCTGTCCCCATAGCCTTTAAAGGATATTTTTGGTTTGTGCCTCTTTGGAGCTACCTATGCAGATCTTTTCATAAAAAGCAACTGAAAATTACCAAATCATGTTGATCTTGAATTCCTGTCACTCCCTGCATCATCCATTACTATTATTTTAGTTCACTTCCTTGTACTTATGGCCAGAAGGCAGCCTTGCAAAGCAGTAAAGAGCAGAGGCTCTGGAGTGAAGTTGCTCGGGTTCAAGTCTTGGCTCTACTGCTCCGTACCACAGAACTTAGGCAATTTGCTTAACTCTCCAAGTCTCAGTTTACTTAGATGAAGAATGTCATCAGTATCATTATTGCAACCTACTCTTTTTTTGTTTTCCAGTTTATTTCCCTTATTCCGTCTCTCATACATCCAGTGGTTTCGTAAAGTATCACTCTTTTTACTCTTCAGCTTCAAGTCCTTTCGTGTCTTTAGGATGTCATCTAAGCCTCTACACCTGGTATCAAGGCTGCTTTCTGCTCGGCTCCCTTTTGTAGCTTTTCCACACTTGAACTTTACCTGCAGTTCTATAAATGGTCATGTCCCTTCACCCCTAGCCCCATCTGAGGCCTGGTAAGTTTCTACATACTCTACACTTAATTGAGATGCCATATTTTCTGGGACACCTTCCCTGATTTGCCTTTCCTGAGAAAGGTCCCTGCCCTATTTGCTTCCTTAGAATGCTAGGTTTAATCTTTCAGAATATTCTTTGTTTGCTCAACCCTGCAAAACTGTAAGTCCCTTAAGGGCAGGGACGGACTCTTCTCTCTCTAGTACTTAGTATAATCTCTGGCAACATAATAGGTATTCCAGAAATTTCTTGAGGAATGAATAAGTAAATGAGTGTACAGTTTGGGGTTCAGAGACAATAGAGGGTTCAGGTTATTAACGATGTCATTTTAATGGACATTGTCAAATAAGGGATAATATTGGATAATATCCAAGAATTACTTGGATTAGGTCTGTTTTTTGGACACTTGTTTTTCACTACTTCACATACCGTTATTTCTCAGCAACACCTTCACTTGAGCTTCGCTGTCGTTGTTTATCCCATCGCCTCCTACTCCCGTCCTGGGCTGGGCCCTTTTCCTAACTCAGTCATGTTCTCTTAATTTATATTCTTGGTATCTGCAGCTGACTGCCTGTCAAAATCTAATTTCAGGGGTTCATTTATTCTAAAGTGTAAATAAGATTTCCGTCCAGGGACTACTCTGCCCTAGAGAGCTACATTTTAATACAAGACTAAACTTTGTTGAAAAGGAATGAGAAACCCTCCTGTGTCCCAAGTCATACATTTGTCAGTATATGAGACGTAAGAGCTGCATTGGAGATTATGGAAGATATAAATGTATTTCTACGTATATACATATGTATGTGAAAATGCCTTTTAAGTATTAAATGTTCCTTTTCTTTGTTACCCTCTTTCCCAACTACAGCACCCTGTGGATTTAAAATACATTCTTAAGTGCTATCACCCACTTGATGGTAATGAGGCTACAAAGGTCCTAAAAGCAATCAATTTTGTAATGTACTCTTCCACTGGCTATCCTTTCTTCCTTACTTCATTACCTCTGCCCCTCATGCCTGTACCCTGGGGTCACACTCCAAACCGTCTCTACTCAGACTGGAAAACCCCATGACTCATAGAGTACTGGGCAGAGTATACAGAAGGGTCTTTTCTCAGTAGTGGAAATACTTAGCCCTAGAAACTGAGTACTGCTTTGGTTTCACCTAATTTAAATGCAAGCCCTAAAAGGATCAAACTTTTTCTAAGCAACTTAATTCGGTCCCACAATAAAGTCCAAGCATATTGATAGGAATATGAAAATATCCTTGTTGTCCTAACACAGTTAAATTCACAATGTCTGTTAGGTAGTCAAGGATTACAAGGCCTGAAAATATGCAAGAAAATACAATCCATAACAAGTAGGAGTATTGACCAATTGAAACTGACCCACAACTAACAATTAAAATGATCAAGTATATCCATTAAAGTTATTATAATTATGTTCTATCTGTTTATACACTTAAAGGGGGAAAAGGAAGACATAAAAAAGGTCCAAATGAAACTTCTAGGGTTGAAAACTGTAATGTTTGAGATGAAAAATAAATTGGATGAGGCAATTGGCAGATTAGATAGTGAAGAAGTAAAGGTTAATGAAGAAATAGTTATGGAAACTATAAAATAGGAAACATAGTGATAAAAGAAAAAGGTTGTTTTAAATGAGCACAGCATCAGTGCACTATGGAATAACTTTAAGTAGCTTCATATATGTGTAATTGGGTCCCCTAAAGGGTAGGAGGTTGAAGACAGAAAAAATAATGACCCCAAATGTCCAGATTTGATGAAAACAGATAGAAGAAGTACAAGAAATATGAGGGGAACCACATCAATACACATCATAATCAAATTGCTCAAAAACAGTAATGATAAGAAAACTCTTAAAAACATCAAGAGAAAAGAGGCATGGTTTATATAGAACAAGTAAGTACCAAGAAGATAGAAATTTTGTTTTTAATGGAAACAATATAAGCAAGAAAACAAATAAAAGCACTGAAAGAAAAACAAAAACATGTCTACCTAGAATTCTAGGAACAAAGAATAGATAGGACAAATAGAAAACAAACAGCATGATGGCAGATTTAAACTCAACCATATCCGTAATCATATTGAGTGTAAAAGGTCTAAGCACACAGGTTAAAAGGCAGAGATATTAGACTGGATGAAAAAGCAAGACCCAATTTTAGGGTCACTACCTAAAATACACTTTAAATATGAAGAAAAAAATAAGTTAAAAGTGAAAGGACAGAAAATAATACACCGTGCAACACTAATCAAAAGAAAGTTGCAGTGGCTATGTTAATATCAGACAAATTATATTTTGGAACAAAGAATACTTCCAGGGACAATGAAGGCAACTTCATAATGATAAAGGCGCCAATTCATCAAGAGGACATAATAACCCTAAATGCTTATGTAACTAACCACAGAGCTTCAAATACATAAAGCTAAAACTCACAGAACTGCAAGAAGAAATACACACATCCACAATTACGATCAGAGCTTTCAATGCCAATCTCAATAGCTGATAGAATAGGCAGAAATCACTAAGGACATAGAAGATTTGAACGTTATTAAACAACTTGACCTAATTAACATTTCCAGCCGCCTTTTCAAGTGCACATGGAACGTTAAGAGACCATTTAATCCTTATTAGGTTAGTGAGATCATGATTCCTGTTTACAACTGAGTAAATACAGGTCTGAAAATGTTTGGTAACCTTCTGAAGGTCACATAGTTAAATACCACAGCTGGGCTTTGAACCCAGGGTATCTGACCCAGAACTCTTAATCACTAGGTTCTGTGGCCTCCCTTGTGCACCTGGAATAGCTCAAGTCTCTATGACTTAGAATGAAATCCTTTTTAAATCAACAACGGAATGGGAGACTCAAACAGCATTCTCTAAATACTGTTTGGAAAGGAAGTACCTTCCCCCTTTCCTCTCATATTCCCACTCAGCGCAAATGGCCTGTCTGCTTCCTTTAAGTGACATGACTTATAGGTATCATAAACTCGGGTTCCACAGCCGCTGGGGCTGGAAGAGAAGACAATTGTAGACTAGGAAAGGTTGGTGGGAGCTGACTCTTCCTCAGGCTGCACCCCCGTTGGGTGGGTGGTCTAAGATACATCCAAACAGACATCACGATGCCTGTCTGCCCCTCTTTAAATGCTGGGATCTGGACAACAACTCCTTTTCTAGGAAGGAAATGCGTTTCTATTAGAATGAAGCAAAGAATCCTAAGTTCATGGTGGGCTTTCTTTGCCTAGCCTCCTTGGTACTGTAATGTATGTAACAGACGCAACACGGAGAAACGTTGGCATGTCTTCCAGGGTGAGGTCTCCTTCTTGACAGGCAAGAAAATGCCATAGAGGGGGGCACCTTCCTAATGGATCTTTGGCTGAGGCCTGAGGCCTGACTGCCAGGGGGAGGACATGTGCCACGGGGGTCTTCTGCCTTACTGTGCTGCGCAGAGGATTCCAACTGCCCAGCACATGTGAATCTTGATAATACGATCCAAACATCCGTTTTCTCTCTAATAGGAGCGCAATGGCCCATTCTTTCCGCACACCCCTCCCGCCCGTGCTCCGTGTCCTTTCCACGGGGCTTCCATCGTGCATTCCCACCCCGCCGAGCAGTCAGTGCCTCCCGGGCCTTGTCTCCCACTTCCCTCAGCAGCCCCTTTCCTCCTCCTGGGCGTCCCCCCGCTTCCCCGCAGTCCAGGGTCTCCAAGGAGACCCCAGCGCCGTAGTGCGGCTGCAGCAGCGCAGCGGAGGGACGTTTCCAGCGCCCCCTCCCGGCCGGGCGGAGGGTGGGCGGGGAGGGCGCGGAGCGAGGCGTCTGGGGGCGCGTGGCTCGCAGTGGAGAAGCGGGATTCCCTTTGTGCTGGAGCGGGGTCCCTCGGTTTGCGTCTCGGCCGCCGTATTCTTGCAAGGCGTTGTTTACCCTGGGGCTTTGCAGGTCGGGGACGGTGCCGGTGGGAGCCGAGCGGGCGCCGTAAGCGCTTCCCTGGTGCCGGGGTGACCCGACGGTCGGAGGAGGGAAAAGGCTCCCTCCAGGGGGCCTCCGGCGCGGGGCAGGGAGGACGGCGGCGGCCAATCAGGACGCGAGGCCGGGCCGGGCGTCCCCTCGCCGCCCGCGAGCCGCGAGCAGTGGGCAGTCGGGAGCCTCCGTCGCCGGCCCGGCGGAACGCGGAACGCGGGCGCCGCCGGCTCAGAGCTGCCCCCGGGGCATGGACCCGGCGCGCCGCCGGCACTCCGCCACAGGCCGCCCGGGGCCCGCGGGCAGATAGACAGCGCGCCGGGAGGAAGCCGCCGCCGGCATCCCTGCCCCGCCCCGCCCGCGGAGGGACGCGGGTCTGACGCTCAGCGCCCGGCGCTGCGCTCGTGCGGACACTGCGAGAGTCTGATGCGTTCCTGCGAGAGGAAACCCTCTGCGCGTTGCTGAGGGGGACCGAGCACAGGGCTGAGGCGCTCGGGGGGAAAACCGCAATGATTTCCTGGGACGTGGTCCACACGGCGTTCCTGTGCGCTCTTCTGCACTCTTCCCTCGCCCAGGATGCGAGCCCCCAGTCCGACGTCGGCGCTGAGGCCGTTCCCGAGGGGGCCTCCACGCTGGCTTTTGTGTTTGATGTGACGGGCTCCATGTATGATGATTTAGTGCAGGTGATTGAAGGGGCTTCCAAAATCTTGGAGACGTCTTTGAAAAGACCTAAGAGACCTCTTTTCAACTTTGCCTTGGTGCCTTTCCATGATCCAGGTAAGGGGACTATTTATTCTTTGTCTTCGCTGTGTCTCATGATGACCTTACTGCTTTTGCTGTGAGTGAGATTGTTAGGAAGTTTCAAACCCATTTATTTAAAAATGTGCAGCTGACTGTAGTTGTAACAAAGAATTGCTTGCTGGCATCTGAGTTTGCTCATTGATACCTACTTAGGTCTCAGCCCGGGAGGAGATGGCTTGTTTACCGGACTTGAGTGGTCCTCAAACCTGGAAATGCAGAGTTTACGAAAAACAAAACCAAAAATCTGGAACAACGACATCAAAATCACTTAACTCACTTACATGTTAGAACTAAAGCATGTTTAATTACGAAGGCAGACTTGGACACAGATTTACAGCAGCAAAGCTTTAGGGGCTAACATCCAGATTGAAAGCACACCCTTGAGGATAACTCTCATTTAGGAGGGGAAAAAACCTGTTTTGTGAGATACAAGGAAGGCTGAAAGTATTAACTACTAGTGGAACTGAAGACATGAAAAGAGAGAAACCGATCATTTCTTAACTGGATCTAGTCATCTTTGCACCGGGGCATCATTAGATGATAGGTTCACAGATGGGTATAAACATTATTCACGTCTCCTGCAGTAGAATTGCATGTAATTCGGAATGTCTGTGCTTTTCAAAGGGCGTTGAAGCGAAATAACTTCATTTTTTGCCCTAAAGCCATGGGTTTCAGCAGCTCCACTGTAATATGATCCTATTTTCTTTTTTCAGTTTCTCTTTAAAGTAGCACCTCTCTGTGAGGCTTATAGGAGCCCCGCGCCCCACTCCCCCGCCCCCGCCATATCTGAGGGCAGCCTTGCAAGGGGAGCCCTGGGGCTGGCGGTCTAATGTCCACCTGAGTTTCATTAGCACAAGTTGCTGCCCATTTGAAGAAATACAGCAGTGGTTTCTCAAAAGTCCTCCCCTCCTGTTCTCCCACGTTTTTCCTGCTTTTGAAATTCCCCCTTTACTAGAAGACCTTGACACAACCTCTTCACAATAAGAGTATGATAATGGTAATCTCAGATTCTCTCCTATGCATTTAGCAAAGGTATATGAGTTCAAATTATTGCTAGGTATTCAATGTGGCAGGTTTTAACTATTAACAAATGGCACTGGGAGAAATTTAAAGAGAAATAGAACTCTTTTGTATTTTCATGCTCTTCAAGTGATGAAAATAGTAACCTGTCCTCTTCTGGAATATGTTATATATGTGTATATATATATATGTGTATATATATATATGTGTATATATATGTGTATATATATGTGTATATACATATGTGTATATATGTGTATATATGTGTATATATGTGTATATATATGTGTATATATGTGTATATATGTATATATATGTGTATATATACTCACACATACACATACACACCTTACATTATATATATGTAATTACATATGTTTGTAATTTCTACATTGGTTAAACATGAAATGTTATCTTTGAATAAATGATTGAATGCTTATTACTGTGTTTACTGTCTTAGTAAGACACTTCGTATGTTGTGATTATCAATATATTAAATGTCAAGATGCCAATTGTGGTGCAGTTTGAGGTTTTCGTTATTTTGGAATACCTAAAATATGTTTCTTCTATATGGATGAATCTGAGGTTAGCTAAAAAACGAAGTAATATTTCATTTTTCTCTACCACCACGATTTGCTTTTCTCCAAAGAACTGTTATGAGATTATATTGCTGTAAACAGAATACACAAATTGCCTCAACTTGTAAATGGATTCCGGACTATCCTGGTATCTTGAAGTGATGTGAGCACTTCCTGGAATGAATTGTGTTGTGGTGCCCTGCCTTTCAGTTGTTACCAAATGGGAAAGTTTGCACATCGCTGTAGGTGACTTTTCTGTAGTTTAGCAATCATGATTTATTAAAGTGGGGGGAACCTGACGTGCTAATAACAGATGACTGAATTCGTTAGAGGTTTTCTGAATCCGGTAATATGAGCAAATGGTTAACTAATTTAAATTGGTTTCATAAACTTAATTGTGTATATAATTCAACAAAATTATTCTCTTTACATAGTGATTCAAAGTAGAGAGAAGTGGCCAAATGTTTGTGTTACCTAAGGCTATTAAAATATTTTTCAATATAAAGAGAAATTAAAGTTAAAACATACTGTTAACCTTAGTATTCACTTTGCTAGATTGTAGTACTTTATTTGTGTGATTTTTTCCTCTGTGGGTGTGTGTGTATAATCATTAAGAGTTTCTGTAGTTTTTTTTGTGTGTGTTTTTTTTTTTTTTTTTTTTGAGATAGGGTCTCACTTTGTCACCCAGGCTGGAGTGCAGTGGCACTATCACTGTCATGGTTTACTGCAGCCTCAACCTTCTAGGCTCAAGGAGTCCTCTCACCTCAGCCTCTGGAGTAGCTGGAACTACAGGCATATGCCACCACACCTGACTAATTTTATTTTATTTTTCGTGGAAACAGGGGTTCCACTATGTTGCCCAGGTTGGTCTTGAACTCCTGGCCTCAAGTGATCCTCCTGCCTTGGCCTCCCAAAGTGCTGGGATTACAGGCATGAGCATCTTGGAATGACAGGAAGGGCTTTAAATGGGGATTGGCTGTCTTAGTGAGTGACATTAGAAAAGTACATTTACTTTTTGAATCTTAATATCCTTAACTATATAAACTGAGAGAGTTTTATGTGACTATCTCTAAGATCTCTTCTAATTGTGACAGTTTATGACTGTGTTTTACATGTGATTATCTTCATAGTCCCTAACACATGGTCCTATGGTTGGGTGTCACAACTAACATGGAAAGAAATCATGTATGGAATTTAATATGATTATATTAATAATCTTGAATGCTTATAAACACTTTGACATCTACTGTCACATTTAGCTAGACAAAATAATGGAAAAATTCTGTGATATATTCTGTGTCTTTTGATATAAACCTTTGTATCTTTGCAGATGATTGCTTTGGAGCCCTGCATTACAGTTTGGGACAAGGCATGTGTGTGCACGGGTGGAATAAATTTAAAACACGTGGATCACATAGATGTAGAGGATGTCTAACAAGTTGAAAATGAGATAAGACCATTCAGAATATGTGCATATAAGAAGCGCTGTGTTGAACTAGCAGCACATGTGTCTAGAGTAGAAGGAGGTCCCAGAGACTATGAGGGGTCATGGAAAGGCAAGCCAGCCTTTTGATTTTGGTGTTAACTACGGTTAAGATGGATTTTCCACTTTCATAACCACATATAATGTGTTGATTTTTAACGGCTTTATTGAGATGTAATCCCCTTACCATACAGTTCATCCACTTAAATAATTTGATGCTTTTTAGTATATTTACAGATAGGTGCAAACATCGCTGCAGTCCATTGTAGAACATCTTCATTACCTCTGAAACAATCCTGTACCCTTCAGCTATCAGTCTCCTATACCTCAGTCATCTTCCTGTCAGTCCTAAACAACCACTAATCTGTTTTTTTGCTTCTATGTATTATTCTGTTCTGGACTTTATACAAGAAGAATCATATTCTATAAGGTATTTTATGACTGGCTTCTTTCACTTTAGCATAACATTTTTCAAGGTTCATTCACATTGTAGAATGTATTAGTACTTCATTCCCCTTTTTATGGCCAAATAATGTTCCATTGTATGATATATCATATTTTGTTTATCTGTTAGTTTATTCATGTGCAAGTTTCTGTGTAGACAGTTGTTTTCATTTCTTTTGGGAATATAACCAGAAGTGGAGTTGCTAGATCATAGTAACGCTGTTTAATTGTTTGAGAAACTGCCAAGCTGTTTTCCAAAGCAGCTCTCTACCATTTTACGTTCCCACCAGTGGCGTGTGAGGGTTCCGATTTCTTCACGTCCTCTTCAATACATTACTGTTATTATTTGAAAAATACAAAGGTTCTTTATTACAACACAGATTTATAAAGCTCTTATTACTTATAGTTAAAATCAAAAAATAACATAGAAAGTAAACTGTTCTGGAGATTATTCTCTTTATGTAGCATACAACTTCTTTTTTTTCTTCCAGCTTTCATTTTTTAGGTTCAGGGGCCACATGTGCAGGCTTGTTAGGTGGGTAAATTGCGTGTCACTGGGGTTTGGTGTATAAATGATTTCATCGTCCAGGTAGTGAGCTTCGTACCTGATGGTTTTTCAATCCTCATCCTCCTCCTATCCTCTAATAACAAGTAAGTTTCAGTGTCTGCTTCTTTGTGTCCATGTGTACTCACTGTTTAGCCCCCACTTGTAAGTGAGAACATATGGTATTTGGTTTTCTATTCCTGCCTTAATTTGCTTAGGATAGTGGCCTCCAGCTGTATCCATGTCACTGCAAAGGGCATGATTTCACTCTTTCTTATAGCTGTGTAGTATTCCATGGCGTATCTGTACCACATTTTCTTTGTCCAGTCCATTGTTAATGGGCATCTAGGTTGATTCCATGTCTTTGCTAGTACAGCATGCTGTTATTGAAACTTTTGATTCTTATATATTTTTACTATGCTTTTTACATAGCACTCAAAATGTATTCCTCTCTTCCTTGAAATACAACTTCGAGGAGGGCTGACCATCTCTCTTTTACCATAGCTTCTTTTATTGCTCACTCTCTTATTTCCCCTCCTCTTTTTAAGGCAGGTACCAGAGACAGGAGGAGAGAGAACAGGACAGTGTGTTTTAATGAGTTAATTCATAGAAAGAAAACTCTTCTCTTTCACAATTGTGTCTTCACTTTCTTCCTAGGGTATCTTATGGAAGTCTACATGCATTCATTTATTCATTCACCTTTATGTTTCAGACCTTGCCTCACATAAAAGGGAGTAAAGCAGATAAAAGCTCTTGAATTCATGGAGCTTACATTCTGTTGCAGGGGTGGGGAGTGACACAGGCAATAAAGAAAACAATTAAAACATGTATGGTAATTTTGATGATGATATTTTACCGAGTTTTTTTTTTTTTTTTTTTTTAAATGATGATAATTGGTATGGAGAAAATAAAAAGAAGGAAAAGGGATGGGGAGTTTGAGGTGGATTGGCAGTGTTGGAATTTTAAATGTGGTCATTAGCAAAGTCCTCAGTGGAAAAGGTCACATTTTATCAAAGACTTGAAGGAGGTAAGGGAGGGAGAATTGAGGATATCTATGGAAAGAATGCTACAGGTGGAGAAACAATAAATGAAAACTCTCATGATAAGCGCATCCTGACATGTTTAGGGAACAGTGAAAAGACCAGAGAGTCTGGAACACAGTGACTGTGAGGAAGAAGTCAGAGGGTGAAGTCAGAAATATGGTTAAGCCATTTCAGGAAAGGGCTCGTAGTCCACAGTGACTTTGCCCTTTACTCTGAGGGAGATGGGTTGCCATTTTAGGGTTCTGAATAGAGAAGTGACATGATCTGACTTTACGCATCTACATAGTCATTCTGTTGTTTGAGAATAGTCTGAAGCAGAGCAAGGGCAGAAACAGGGAGAATAGACAGGACACTATTGTTTAAATCAGACAAAAGATGGTGGTATATCTTGCATGAAGTTGGTGACTGTGGGTTTGAGAAATGATTGGTATATTTTGAAGACGAAACCAAAAGGATTTAATGAAGAACTGGATGTGAGGTCTTAGAAAAAAACAGAAGACAGGATGGTTTCTGAGGATTTGGCTGGAAGGATGCTATTGTTTGGATGTGGTTTGTCCAAGCTAAAAATTTCATGTTGAAACTTGATTCCCAATGTGTCAGTGTTGGGAGGTAGGGCCTAGTAGGAAGTGTTTAGGTAGATCCCTCTTGGACAGGTTAATGTCTTCCCTTGAGGGCACGTTTTTGGTCTTGTGTGAATGGATTAGTTCCTTTAAGAGTAAGTTGATTGAATCGGGGGTGGTGGGGGGAGCCCGATGGCTCACACCTGTAATCCCAGCACTTTGGGAGGCTGAGGTACATGGATCACTTGAGGTTAGGAGTTCAAGAGCAGCCTGGCCAACATGGTGAAACTGCGTCTCCACTAAAAATATAGAAATTAGCCGGGCATGGTGGCGTGTGCCTGTAGTCTCAGCTCCTTGGGAGGCTGAGGCAAGAGGATTGCACGAACTCCGGAGGCAGAGCTTGCAGTGAGCTGGGATTGGGCCATTGCACTCAAGCCTGGGCAACAAAGACTCCATCTCAAAAAAAAAAAAAAAAGTTGTTAAAAAGAGTTCGGCTTCCTTGGTTTTTCTGTCTTGCTTCCTCTCTTACCATGTGATCTCTTCGCAACTCTGCACCCCCCCCCCACTTCCATCATCCGCTATGAGTGGAGGTAGTATGAGGCCCTCACCAGATGCATCTGCCCAATTTTGAACCTTCCAGCCTCCAGAATCATGAGCCTAATGCACCATTTTTCTTTAAAAATTACCCACCTGAAGCATTCTGTCATAGCTACACTGAATGGAATAAGACAAGTGAATGAAAACTTAGTGTGACCTTTCACTGAGATGGGGAAGAATGACCGAGAAGCAGGTTTGATAAAGGGTTTGATTTTTAGGTGTTAAAGTTTGAGATGCCTTTTGATATTCAAGTAGAGATAAGAAGATAGTTGGATATATGAGATTTAGGTTCAAGGAGAGATGTCTTGGGATCCAAAGACATACATATAGATGGTATTTAGGACTGTTCGACTAGAGGAAACCATTAAGGGGGACTGAGTATAAATAGGAAAGAGAGGAGGTCTGAGGACCCAGCCCTGGGACTCCAGTCTTTAGTGGTCAGAGAGATGAGGATGACTCAGCAAAGCAGCCCAAGAAATTGAAGTCAGGGTAGGGGGAGAAGAATATGTTATGCTAGAAGTCAAGAAACTGTTTCAAGGAAGAACTAACTGATCAATTAAAAGAAGGGTCAAGAATTGGCTAATCAGCTTAGCAATGTGGAAGTCATTGGTGACTCAACAAGAATAGTTTCATGCAGGAGATGGGAGTGAAAGCCTGTCTGGAGAGAATTCAAGGAGGATGGGGAAAGAGGAGTTGGAAATCTTTGTAATTATATTGCCAATGTCCAGCTACTGGAACGGTTGCTTTGTCCTTGAGGCTAAAATTGAGCTTAGTTTTGATAAATGATTCAACGAGTATTTTATGAATACAAATAAAAGTAAAAAGAACATCCAGTTTGGAACAGAAGGCTTCTTTTCCTTATTCTTGTCTCTTCAGCAAATCATTTAACCTTGCTGGACCCTCTGTTTCTCCATCTATAGAACTAGTGTGCATTGGTAGGTTATTATCAAAGTCCATGATTTACACCACTATAATATAGAGAAAAGTAAGCAACTACAAAGAAGTTCAGAGTAGCAGGGACCTGATTCATTGGAAGAAATATCGGCATTATATGTCTTTAAATATAAAAGTTTAATTTTGATACAGTTCATCAGCCTTCAGTGACTTTGTATAGTTTGGCTGTACCTACACAGTGTTAAGAAAATCCTCCAAGATTTTTTTTTTCTTTAGTAAAACAGTTATCCTATAATATTTTCTCTGCGCAATAGCAAGATCATTTGAAACCATAATGAATACAAAGATTTTTACAAGGAAGATATTACACATTTGGACCTTGAAAACCTATGCACATCTATACAAATTGAACTTCAAATTGAAATGTTCTCTGTTGCAATATATATAGGAAAAAGAGCCAAGAAGCTGTTAGTCTCTCTGTGCCTTTAGCACATCCTACAGGAAGGAGGATTTTCATGAGCAAAATGATTGGTCTGTTATGTCCAAGAGAAATTCAGCTAAACAGAATGCACTAAAATTTAAGAGTGAGAGACTTTGGACAAGGTTAACTCTTATTTCTCAGGATAATAAAATATTTTAACTTGAGGGAGTGAGTCTGATGTCACTGGGTGTTTCCTGAGGATATGTAGAAGTGGTTTACTGCATATAACAAAGCCTTTCTCTTAAAGTATAAGGACAAAAGTTTGGTAAATCAGATATTTTAAATGTGTTAGAGATGCTTCCCATTTAACAGAATCCTCTGTGACTCCTGCAAAATGAAGGGTTTTTTCTCCCCTTGTTGAATTAGTTAAGAAACAGCCTTCTACTTTATTGTTGATAAATCAGAATTTGGCATTGCTTATGGTTTGTCTCTGATCATACAGACAATAACCATTCTTGATAATTCCGCTTATTCATCTTTCTCCCTGACTAGACATTAAGCGCCTTGGACAAAGACTACCTGAGTCATCTTACAGCCACATAGTAGACCACTCAATAAATGTTTCCTGAATGAATGCTGCAGACAAAACCTGATAATTTCTCTGGGTATTTTCATCCTGCCTTTTGTACCTATGATTTTACTTTATAATTCACAAGTAGAAGAATACAATTCACAACATAGTAATTTGCTAATTAGGCCCTTTTGGTGATAATATATCTCCTATCCAAGCTTGAATATGAAATGGAAGGATAATTATGACTCAGATAATGCCTGATTGAGTCTTGTGTAGTGATTGAATGTTTCTAAAGCAGGTGATTTTGTTGGGGATTTAAATGCAGTCTGCAATGTTTCAGCTGTATTCTATAAGGCAGTCTGCTCACCTTCCAGTTTTAACTGGACTGGCTAAAGGAATGTTAGAACAATTAAACTAATTTCCAAGGAGCAATATGCAATCAAAGGATCTGCATTATAGGTGTTCTCACAAATCTGCCTGGATTCTCAACCTTGGTTTTTGTGGTTTCTGGTAATCCCATGAGGAGTCATCACTGTGAAGAATCGGAAAAATTTAAAAATGGACTTAGGTCAACTGTAAGATGTGATGATATCAGTTTTTCCTACCTTAGTGATGGTATCATGGTTAAATTAAACATATATGAAAGTCCTTTAAAAGTGCTGTGGAACAGATGGTGTTACTATGCCTTATTTGTCTATAAATTTTGAATAGGTACTGGAAGGAAGACAATTATCAAGGAAAATAATACAAAACTTATATGGTGGCCGGGCGCGGTGGCTCAAGCCTGTAATCCCAGCACTTTGGGAGGCCGAGGCGGGTGGATTACGAGGTCGAGAGATCGAGACCATCCTGGTCAACATGGCGAAACCCTGTCTCTACTAAAAATACAAAAAATTAGCTGGGCATGGTGGCGCGTGCCTGTAATCCCAGCTACTCAGGAGGCTGAGGCAGGAGAATTGCCTGAACCCAGGAGGCGGAGGTTGCGGTGAGCCGAGATCACGCCATTGCACTCTAGCCTGGGTAACAAGAGCGAAATTCCGCCTCAAAAAAAAAAAAAAAAAAAAAAACTTATATGGTAAGAATAAAAAATAGAAAAAGAATCTATTAAATGACTTGACTGTTAATCTATAGGCAAAGGATGATTTAAACCAGTTCAGGTATATAACTACTCTAATATATGCCCATATATTCAGTGCTTTGAGAAGCACATATGCTTTGCTATGTTGTCCCTTTGAGCTGTAGGTCGCTGCCTCATAATTGGGAAATGAGCAAGAGAATCTAAACAGTGAAAGATAAGTCATTAGATCCATTCATTCATTCAGTTATTCAGTCTGTCGATTACAGACTTACCATTTGTCAGGGACTATGTATGCTAGGTGTTCTTGATTCAAGTCTATGAGAAATAGGGCAAGATAAAGTACAATATACTATACTGTACTACCTTTTATAGCAGAAGGAAGCATAGGGTGCTGTGCAGACCCAGAGCAGGGCACCTGATCCTGAATCAAGACAGTGGTGGTCAGCAAAGATTTTCTGGAAGAGTTGTGTCCTGGACAGATACCTGAAGAAAGTACATGAATAAAAGCAGTTTAATCAAACATCGAAGAGTTTGGATTTCATCCTGAAAGCTATCAAGAGCCTGGAGGGATTATAAGTGAGGAGTGACATGACTGGGTTTTATTTTAGATCTCTATCTCCTGGATGGATTGGAAACAAGGGAGTCCTGAGAGCTGGAAGATGAAATGTGAGACCATCACAACAATCCAGGGGGAAACATTGAGGGGACTTGGGTGTCCAGATAAGGGGATAGATTTCTGAGCTATTAAGAGTGTCCAATGAACTGGACATGGTCCTAAGAATGTTAAAAAAAAACAACATAATTGTCTTTTGGAAGTTAAAATTTGAAATTAGCATACGATGGAAGAGAAATTAGCTTTAAGACACAATGTTATGCCCAGGCCTGTAAGTGCTAATAGTAAGCTCCTCATACATTAACTTATCCAAGATAAAATGCCAACCTAAAGTGTAGGGAACTGACAATGAAAGAGAGTCACAGAAACTGACTTAAGCAGTGTACAGCCAAGTTCTAACTAGAGTTCAGGGTGTTAGTTCATTCTATACTTGAATAACCAGCCCACCCATCAGCAGTCTTTCTAACTGTGGTGATAGACAGTTTATCCTTGTAAATATGTAATGATGGCATTACATATTTGGATCATATTATTAACTCTCCTTGTTCTGATTGAATGCTCACCAAACAGCCTCCTGAAAATTTAACCTCATGCACTTTCCTTATGGGGAGAGAAGGCTCTAGTCAGACTGGCATGTACATTACGTTCACCAGGCAGTTATATTCCTCATTGTTAACTCATATTTTGGCACAGTACTCACATACATCAGTCTCTTTTGTTTAAAATATTCTGACAGTGTCAAGTTCAAATTTCTGAATTTGCAAGTCCAAGAACCTGTCCTTGGTCAGTGATGGTAAATTTATCAAAGTGAATGTCTCTCTGTGTGGATCTGTTTGGGTGACCCGTCTGTCTCCAGGTATCCTTCCTCAGCATTTCCAACTGTCAGTGTTAGTATGACTTGTGCCAAGTAACTATTCTGTCCACTTGAAACTTATATAGATGACAGCTGAAGCCATCAGAATAAATGAGATCATCCAAGGAGAGAGTGCAGACTGAGAAAAGGAAGGAGCTGGGATATAACTCGGAGAACACAATTATTTAAAAGACAGAAAAAGGGAGGTTCATAACGGATCTGGAAAAGAGTGTCCAGGAAGATAGGGGAAAAACAGGAATGAGTAGTGTTTGCAAATCTAAAAAATCGTTAGTTTTAAGCAGGAGAAGTTGTCAACTCTGTGCATGTAAACAGTTACTGAAAATAAAGGGTAAACAGTATGGAGCTAAACAGGACAGTTCTTCTGAGTTGTGGAGCTTCCACAGAATGAGGCTAAAATGATGAGTTAAGAAAATGGAGCTCGTGAATACGGTATGTTTCTTTCATGAAAGGAAAGCATAGTCCCTGGAGTCTGATGTTTGGTTTGGAAGTCTGGTTCCACCAATTACTTGCTGTGTGATCTTTGTGCTTCAGTTTCAATATGCCCAAGAAGACAGGGCATACTCCTAGGGCTGCCATAGCAAACTACCACAAACTGTATGACTTCTACAATAGAAGTGTATCATCTCACAGCTCCAGAGGCTGAAAGTCCAAAATCAAGATGTTGGCAGGGCCATTTCCTTCCAAAGACTGTGAGGACAAATCTGTTTCATGTCTCTCCTCCAACTTGAGGTGGTTTGCTGGCAAACTTTGGTGTTGCTTGGCTTGTAGATACGTCACCCTAATCTCTACCTTTGTCTACAGCACTCTTTGTGTGCTGTGTCGAATTTTCCTTTTTTGTGAGGACACAAGTCATACTGGATTAGCGACCCACCATACTCCAATGTGACCCCCTTTTAATTACATCTGCAATGACTATTTCCAAGGAAGGTCACATTCTGAGGTGCTGGAGGATAGGACTTTAACGTAGGAATTTTTGGAGGACATAATTCAATTCACAGCAGATCACTTAGCAGTTAACATTAAATACCAAAACTGTTTAATTCTTTTGCTAGGGAAACTCAGTTTGTGCTAAAATTTCGAATCAAAATGTTTGCATTCGGGAATATCATAGACTCTGAACTCTGATCCCTTTTACTGGATAGGAACAGAGTTCTCAGTGTCAATTATGGAGAAAGGCATTAATGTTTGGGGTGCTATTATAATCCTCGAAATAATTTGTATTGTTAAAAACCTGTTACTTTTTTTTTTTTTTTCTTTAGACAGAGTCTCAGTTCATCCATTACCCAGGCTGGAGTGCAGTGGCACGATTTTGGCTCACTGCAATGTCCACATCCTGGGTTCAAGCAATTCTCAAGCCTTAGCTTCCTGAGTAGCTGGGACTACAGGTGCGCACTACCATGCCAGGGTAATTTTTGTATTTTTGGTACAGACAGGGTCTCAGCATATTGGACAGGCTTATCTCAAACTCCTGACCTCAAGTGATCACTTGAGTGATCACTTGCTTCGGCCTACCAAAGGAATGAGCCACTGCACTTTTACTTTTAAGCATGCATTTAATAAAGTTTTATTTAATCTTTCGTTGGTGATGTTGAGATATTTAATTCTATAATGGGGAAAGTTACATAGGAGCTAGAAATTCTGGGAATTATGTACAGGTTCTAAAATATTTTGACATTGTATACTCCTAGGTTTCTTTGCTTCAAAAGTTTAAACACTGATTGGAGCAATTTTTCCATCAGCACCGCTTCTCTGAGAAGTTCCCTTTGCACACTGTTTTATAGCAGGTGGAAGGAATTCTTTGATGTTCTCAGGCTGTAAAGCATACTGATTACCACCAAAAGTGCTTCAGGGCAACCTTTATGCTCTTGCCAAGTTCTCACAGGGAGAGAATTAAGTGAGAAGCATGGGTGATGGGGAGGAGATAAACACAAGAAAGGTAGTTAATTTTTTTTTTTTTTTTTTTTTTTACGAATAGAAGGTCAAGAAAATACAATATTTCACCAAGTAATAGAGAACAAAATTAAAATATTTTGCTATCTGGAATTTCAGTTTTTAAAATTTGAAGTGAAATCTGTTATGCTTTTTGTTTAGCTCATTTTCACTTCAAAGCCTTTTGCTAGAGCACACAGAAAACCTCAATTCTATTGTTTTCCTATTCCCCAGAGGGTCTTCCCTGCTCCTCTTAGGTGAACATGCTCACCACCTCCTAGATCAGATCATCACGCTTTTGCCTTGAAGTTTTCTTCCCAGCCACACCCTATGTTGGAATGTCCCCTATGTGCTGGACGATGTCTTACCGATAATCAAAAGATTTTCCAAAATTTCAACTCGCCAAGAAACTTTCCTAGAATATTGGAAAAGTGTCATTCTTTTTAATATTGACATCCCTTATTATATTTATTATATTTTATGGACTTAGTTTGTGCCTTTGATAACCGCTTCTTAATCCTTCTACATCATAATGAAAATTAACAGGGGATTTGATTTATCTTGACAAAGTGAAATTTAGTAGAATTAGAATGGCATAGGTTTTGAGAGAATGGATTCTAATATCAAATAGACCAGTGTTCAATTATTAATAAGTTGCTAACTTCTCAAAACCTTAGTTTCCTTATCATTAAAGTGAGTATCAGTAAAGTGAGAATAACAGTCATTCTTCCTTAGCATCATTGTTTTAAGGATTAGAAGAGAAAATCCATGTAAAACATTTGGTTCAAAGCCTGACACAGAGCAAGGACCCAAGAGTGTCCTATAAGGGAAATAACACTTTACCTAGAGTCAAAACACTTGAGTACTGGCTCTGTAACTGGGCAGGTAACTAGACTCTTAGAACCTCAGTTTCTTTCTGCATAAAATAAGGATAAAGCCAGTTTTGTGTACTGATAAATGTTAAATCTCTGGCCCTGGAACTTGGCTTAGGGAGAGGCCTTTATTTGTAGCATTTGCCAGTTTGTATGGTGGTGTTACTGCTCCGTGGCCCATTTCAAACACCAATATGAAGCCTGGATATAGAGTTAGGAATAGATGTGCGCAATCATCTCTCATTCGCCACCTAAAAATTCCCTCCACAAAGATATTTATGTTTCAGTGAGACTATGTATTCGTGAAAGGACTCAGTATAATTGTCATTCACAAAAAGTTTAATTGTGCTTGGAAAAGTCTATTACATGGGTAGAGTTAGTGAGAGTAGAATTAGCTGTGATGGAGAAAGCAGATTGAATGTTTTCATTTTCATGACAGTTCTGGCAAGTTTCAACATTAAATACCCAGTGAGGCCAGGCAGGCAACACCAACAAAGAAGTGGGATGAGGAGAAACCTACTGCCTGCTTAAATCTTCATGGGGCATCTAATAGATATCTCATATTTATCAGCAGCCCCTCCTCACCCTACATGTGTGTTCTCCAGCGTTCCTCGTATCTGAACAGGCGCTACATTTTCTTAGTTATTTGGGACAAGGCCCTCGGAGGCCTCTTGTGCTCCTCTTTTTCTTTCACGTCCCGCATCTGATCCCTCCACAAATTCTTTTGGCTCTGCCTTCAAGATCATTTAAAGTTTGACCAGTTCTCATCTCCCTCTACTGCTATTCCTCTAGCCTGAGCCACTTTAACTGGTCTCGCTGCTGTTCTTCCCAGAGCTACCAGAAGGATCCTTTTAAAATGAAGGAAAGATGGCATTATTCCCACCTTCCCTTTCTGATGTGCTTGTTCACATCACTTTTAGCATCTTGGCCTCTATATTGTTTCTTCCTATCAGGCACACTTCCTCTCCAGAGCCGTTGTTCTTGCTCTTCCCTCTTTGCCCAGATCCTTGATTTGCATGGCTTACACATCATCTCATATGGCTCTTGGCTAAAAGTCACCTCCTCAGAGAAGCCTTCCCTGACTACCCAATCTAACATTTATTAACTGCTTTATTTTTCTCAGAATTTAGCACTGGTTGTCATTAGAGGGGATGTGAATTCATTCATTTAAGTTCTGTCGTCTCTATTAAATATAAACTCCGTGAGTGCAGGAACTTAATTTTCATGACTGCATTTGGTAGAGCCTCATGTAAGTTTCCTGGCATACAGTAGGCACTCAATACAGTGAGTGCCGTCTTTCGTTTAAAGAAATAATGAATTTCTTGTATTATTTTTGTACTTGAAGTTCTAATCATTTTGTGTAGAGTTCTGCTATGTCCAAATGAAAAAACTTACGTTGCTCAGATATTCTCTTGATCAGTTATTGCCCAATTGATCTATCATGTTTTTAATAAGTTGCATTTAATGTTCCCATTGTGATTATGTTTTTGATATTTTCTCTTTGTAATTCCAGTCAAGTTTGGCCTTTAAGGTAAGTATATACTGGCTAAGGATTGTTTTATCTTTCTAGTGATTTGTTCATTTTATCTTTAGATATATGGCCGTTTTAATCTAGTGATACTATTTGCCTTTAAATGTATTTTGATTGGTATTAATATTGTTCCGTATCTGATTGGTATTTATCAAATATATTTTCCTTGGTTTTCAAACTGTTTTTTATAGACAAATTTAATCCTATTGCTTTTATTGTGATTTTTATATAGACTTATTTCTATGATTTTATTTTGTGTTTTCTATTTACTGTGATTTTTGCTGATCTTTTCCTACTGTTGAGTTTTTTCTAATTCTATTTTTTCCCCCCTCCTATAGGCTTAGAAATTACAAATTGCATCTCTCTTTCTCTTTTAAAAATGCTTATCCTTGATTTGGTTGTCTTGAAGTTAATCACTGTTTTTACGCTTCTGTGTAATATATAAGGACCTTAGGGCACTTTATTCTGATCACCTTCCTCCTACTCTCTGTAGTATGGTTTATTTCATCTTGTTTTTAAACACACCCACATTAGTCATTTTGTTTACATAGTCAGTGTTTCCTTAGACCTAACTTGTTTGTTGATTTTTTTACTCATTGTTGCTTCTAGCTTCCTACTCCTTCATTTTGAATTCTTACTCCCCACCAACCCCATACATTCTTTACATTCTCTAGTTGTTTTTTCAGGGATGATATATAAGCAGGAAATCCTTTTGGTCTTTATTTGAGAATCTATGTATAGTACCTTCATTCTTGATTAGTAGTTCAGTTAGGTGTAAAATTCTATAATGTAGCCCATTGAAGGTAGCATTTTATTGTTTTCTGACTTTTGTTGTTGATGAAAATTCTTCTCTCAGTTTAATTTTTGTCCCTATTTAGGTAAGCTGTGTTTTCTCTGTGGTTATTTTAAAATTATCTCTGTCTTCCTATTTCTGCAGTGCCTTATTTAGTGTCTTTACTGCCTGGAACCTGGTTTGCCTCCCCAGCTCAAGGACTCTGATTTTTATTTTTATTTGTTTGTTTGTTTGTAGAAACAAAGAGAGAGAAACTGGAGAAGAAGAGAGAAAGAAACAGCTAACTCTCACAGTGAGTGACAGAATCCAGAAAGATGGAATCGAGGAAAGGAAAGCAGCCTCCACACTGAGTGGAAGGGAATGAGAGAGAGAGAGATGGAGTTTAGGAGGGAAGACAGGCTATGAGAGACATACAGTGGTTTTTTTTGTTGTTGTTGTTTGTTTTTTTTGTTTGTTTTTTTGTTTTTTTTTGTTTTTTCAAACAGAATTCTCTTTACTACATTACAGAAGATGATGTAAAGTCAATTTTGTTAGTTTCCATATTACATATTGAAAGAATACATCACCAGAATGCTGGATTCAGTTATATTTCTCACCTTAAGTACTATGCTTGCGTTGTCACACATCACACAGGAGATAAAGCCATGTGGTGCATGATCACGCCATGTATTGTCCAGGTGACAGCAGCTCCTGAGGTATGGAGGGCAGCCTCCCTCTTCCCACAGGTACAGGTGCACAGAGTCTTCAGATGTGGTGAGCACATAGAGAGCATCCACCCAGAAGTTGTCGATGGGCGTCTGGTGGTCCTGAAATCGTTGCAGCAGGAGGCCAGTGATACTGAAGAGGAGCAAGTATGGCCCACTGGGAAAGACAACCAGATATCCATCACTGGCTCCTATCCAGAAAGGGCACTTCAGATGAGGTGCCAACTGGAAATGTGAGATCTCATATGCTTGGACAACTGTTCGGTCTCCGTTCCTCTTGATTGTTAGATCAAAGGTGATAATTTCTGTCTTTTTTCCGCGGCCATTTTCGGACATCAGTGTTATCCTATTTTTCTTCTTTGGGTTCCAGCAGGCGGTGGTACAGAATTTATGTGGGAGAAAGGTAGACAGAGGAGCGCTGCCTTCTGATGGTCTCAGTAAGTCCTCTGCGAGGAATACCTGTGGAAAGGCACAACTGTATGTCCCACATGCAAACACCCATTTCTTGTCAGGAGAGCAGCGTAGAAGTACAGTAGCTATGAGAGAGTGTGGAAGGGGACTCCAGAGGGCTAATCCAGGAGAGAGAAAGATGGCTTCCATGAAGGGAATGTTCATGGAAGGGACCCAAACACGGAATCCTAAGGACTCAGATTTTTATTAAATTCTGGACAATTCTTATCTTCCAGATATTTCCTCTCCATATTGTCTGTTTAATCTCTCCTTAGTAAAAACCTTGTTAAATGTATTTTAGATCTCATTCTCTAAGCCTTTTTACCTTTCATATTTTCTATTTCTTTTTCTCTTTGCTGTGTTTGAGTGATTTCCTCAAATCTTTCATACATTTCTCATCAATTCTGTCCAATCGACTCTTTAAGCCATCCATTGACTTTTCAGTTCAATGACCATAGTTGTTGTTTTTTTTTTTTTCATTTGGTTCCTTTCACATCTGCTTATTTTGTTTTTTATAGTATGTTCTATAACACTGTAGTCGCTTTCATATTGTTCTATTATATCTACTTGTTAGAGTGGTGCAAATTCTCCCATCTATTTGGTCTGCTGACTCTCTGTCATTGTGGTGGATTTCCTTGTGTGGTTTCTAATTGCCTACTGTCAATGCATCTTTAGCAGGGAGTCTGGTGCACCTTGGCTTGTGCACTACCAGTGTTTCTACAGAGGGGTTTGCATTTACTTTTGTTGGGATTCCAAAGTTAGCTGTGGAGTAACTTTTGGGCTTTGAGTTCCTGAACCATACAGCTAGTATAACCTCTATTTTCGTTATGTGTTTCTGACTTAGGGTTGCAATGTCTTTCAAGAGATTTTTTGGACAGATGGCAAGCTTTCTTGACAAGTTTTTTGGGTTAGTGGGAGGAACTTGTTCTTGTTTTATTGATAGGACTCAGCTTTATAAAAGAGTACTGTATTGTAGCTCTCTGACCCAAAAAGGCTGATACCATAAAAAGTGCGCTCACATGGACATTAAAACACTTTAATAGTCAAATCCTATGTCAGGATTTTTGTGCTGCTGTGGTGACAATTGAAGTTTATTTCCGTTTTGAGCTTCTTTTTTATTTGAGGCATTGGAATATTTCCCTTTATTCTCACCACCCCATCTTAACTATTTATTAAAAAGGAAACTCTGTATTTGGCCCAGTGTTTCTGTTTTAGAAGAAGAGTATCTTCCGTGTCAACTTTGTCGTATGAAAGGTCACTTCTCATATCTTCACATATTTCCTTGCCTCTATATTCTTTCCCCATATCCAAATTTTGCTTTTTGAAAAAATAGTCTTTCTCATAGTAAAATATTTGCTTATACAGAAAACTGTAGGCCCAGATGATTTCTCAGAAGGTCTTTATCAGGTATTCAAGGAAAAATAATTATAATTGTACAGAACTATTTCCTGGCAATAGAAAAAAGGTGATACTTCCCATTAGGCTAGCATAACCCTGGTACTAAATATCTGATATGGATACTACAAGAAAGAAAAATTACAGGTCAACTTCCTTTATAAACCTAGAGGCAAACATTTCCAAACATTTCCAAATCAATATTAGCACACCAATCCAGCAATATATAAAAAGAAGCAGATATAATGACCAGGTTGTTTTTATCCCAAGAATAAAAAGATTAGTTTAACACTAGAAAATAAATAATTATAATATGTTAGTGGCTAAAAAAAGAAAAATCATATAATCATCTCAATAGTTACATAAATAGTAATTGATATAATTATAGATTCATTTATTGCCAAAGAAACAAACAATTCTTAGCCAACTAGGAATATAAAATAACCTATTTAATTTAAAAATAATTCTTAAAAAAACTCAAAAGTAATTATTATATTTTATGGTTATACTAGAGTTTTTCCCTTTGGAATTGCAGTGAAGATAAAAAATAGCATAAGGAAAGTTTAACCCTGGTGAATCTATACCAATGGCTCAGTTTTCGTTTCCAGTATCACTTGTGGCATCTGTTTTTCTTATGATTAGTCTAGAGCAGTGTTTCTATTGGGAGGAAACTGCTTTTGGTTTTGTTGATCATCCCTAATTTTTTCTTTACTGATTTATTAATTTGTGACTCTATTTTTATTATTTTTTAGCTTCTCCTTTCCTTAGTTTTCTTCTCTTGTTCTTTTCTAACTTTAAAACTTAAATGTTTATTTTTACCTTTCTAATGCACAGATTTAAAAGCTTTTAACTTCATCATACATTTATTTTCATGAGTCATTTTGGTTCATCTTAAAGTTTTGATCTGTTGTATTTTCGTTGTCATTTGATTCCAAATACTTTGTAATTTCCATTGTAATTTCTACTTTAACCATTTCTTCCTGTTTTTTTTCCCTTCTCTTTTCTGTGCCAAATTTTATTTCGGAGAATAAGGCTCAGTTGCATAAAATTTCAGGAAAACATAAAATTAAGCTTTCGAAGTAGATTTCATGGCTCCGCTCTTTATTATTGACTTATGAAGAAGTACATTTTGTATCATTGTTTGAATCTGATAGCATTTCCATGATTGAACTTTTGACTGCAAAATTGAATAGCAGTATAGTCTATTTTGAGCAATTCTTTTTTTTTTTTTTTTTTAATTGTACTTTAGGTTCTGGGGTACATGTGCAGATCATGCAGGATTGTTACATAGGTACATACATGGCAAGGTGGTTTGCTGCCTCCATCCCCCATCACCTGTATCTGGCATTTCTCCCCATGTTATCTCTCCCCAACCTCCCTACTCACTGCTGCCCCTCCCCTAGCCCTCCCAACAGACCTCAGTGTGTGATGTTCTCCTCCCTGTGTCCATGTGTTCTCATTGTTCAACACTTGCCTATGAGTGAGAACATTCGGTGTTTGAGTTTCTGTTCTTGTGTCAGTTTGTTGAGAATGATGGTTTCCAGATTCATCCGTGTCCCTACAAAGAACACAAACTCATCATTTTTTATGGCTGCATAGTATTCCATGGTGTATATGTGCCACATTTTCCTTATCCAGTCTATCACTGATGGGCATTTGGGTTGGTTCCAGGTCTTTGCTATTGTAAACAGTGCTGCAGTGAACGTATGTGTGCATGTGTCTTTATAACAGAATGATTTCTAATCCTTTGGGTATATACCCAGTAATGGGATTGCTGGGTCAAATGGAATTTCTATTTCTAGATCCTTGAGGAATTGCCACACTGTCTTCCACAATGGCTGAACTAATTTACACTCCCACCAACGGTGTAAAAGTGTTCCTGTTTGTCCATATCCTCTCCAGCATCTGTTGTCTCCAGATTTTTTAATGATCACCATTTTAACTGGTGTGAGATGGTATCTTGATGTGGTTTTGATGTGCATTTCTCAACCGTTTCTTATTTAAAAGTGTGGTTTTTAGTAAGAATGGGATATCAGCTTACACCTGTAAGGATGGCTGCTATCAAAAAGGTGAAAGATAACTCTCGGTAAGGATGTGGTGGATAGGGAACCCTTGTACATTGTTGGTGGGAATGTAAATTAGTACAACCACTATGGAAAACGCTGTGGGATTTCTCAAAAACCTAAAAATAGAATTACCAGCAATAATAATAGGATAGAGTAAATCTGTTACTTGTCATACATTTATTTTCATGAGCCATTTTAATTCATCTTAAAGTTTTGATCTGTTGTATTTTTGTTGAATACAACAAATTCTGTTCTATTATTATTGCTGGTAATTCTATTTTTAGTTTTTTGAGGCATCTCCACAGAGTTTTCCATAAAACTAATAGAATAGATGATCCAGCAATCACACTCCTGGGTATATATCCTAAGGATTTGAAATCAGCATGTAGAAGAGATATTTCCATTCTCATGTTCATTGCAGTGTTATTCACAGTAGTCAAGATATGGAATCAATCTATGTCCATGGATGGATGAATGGATAAAGAGATGTGATATATTTGCACAATGAAATACTATTCAGCCTTAAAAAGAAAGGAAACTTTGACATTTGTGACAACATGGATGAACTCAGAACATTATGCTAAGTGAAATAGGCACAGAAGACAAATGTGACATGTTTTCACTTATGTGTGGAGTTGAAATCAATCAAATTCACAGGAGCAGAGAACAGTGGTCACCAGAGGCGAGGGAGTGGGAGAAATAAAAAGATGTTGGTGAAAAGGCGCAATGCGTCAGTTAGGAGGAATAAATAAGTATTTGAAAAACAAAACCAAAAACCAAAAACCTCTTTGATGCTTAACAAATCAGACCATTCTAAGTTTAATTATTTGCCTAAAAATTTGCTATTTTAATAAAAATTGATTTAAAAAGTGTGATCTTTGCTTTCCAAACATATACATATTTTTTTTAATTGTTGAGACTTCTTTGGTCCACCAGTTTGGTCAATTATTCTTTTTTAAATATTTCGAGTATGTTTAAAAAGCGTAGGTATTTTCTGCTTGTTGGATGTATAATTCTTTATATATATTTTAGATCGAGTTGTTAATTATATTGAAAAGAGAGGCGATATAACAATAGTTAAGAAATTTGAGACCAGCCTGGGCAACATGGCTAAACTCTATCTCTATAAAAAATACAAATTAGCCAGGCGTAGTGGCAGGCATCTGTAGTCTCAGCTACTTGGGAGGCTGAGGCAGGAGAATTGCTTGAGCCTAGGAGGCAGAGGTTGCAGTGAGCTGCGATTGTGACATTGCACTCCAGCCTGGGAGACAAAGGGGGACCCTGTCTCAAAAAATAATAAAATATAAAAGAAAACAATAGTTAAGAACATAGGTTATGGAGTAGACTGAGTTGGTTTTTTTTTTTTTTTTTTTTTTTGAGACGGAGTTTCGCTCTTGTTACCCATGCTGGAGTGCAATGGTGCAGTCTCGGCTCACTGCAGCCTCCGCCTCCTGGGTTCAGGCAATTCTCCTGCCTCAGCCTCCTGAGTAGCTGGGATTATAGGCACGCACCACCATGCCCAGCTAAATTTTTGTATTTTTTAATAGAGACGGGGTTTCACCATGTTGACCATGTTGGTCTCGATCTCTCGACCTTGTGATCCACCCACCTCGGCCTCCCAAAGTGCTGGGATTACAGGCTTGAGCCACCGCACCCGGCCTTAGACTGAGTTTTAATCCTTGCTCTGCTGCTTACTAGCTCTGTGAATATGAGCTTGACTTCTCTACCCCCAGTTTCTTCATGTGTAAAATGTGGATAATGATAGTACCTTCTCATACAGTTGTTTTTAGGGTTAAATTAAGTAATATATCAAGTGCTTAGAATAGCTCCTGGAGTATATGTCTAAATTGCTGTTATTCCAATCCATATTTCTAATTATTTTTATTTTCTAGTGCCATCAATTTGTGAGATATATTCAAATCAACCATCGTAATCTGTATTTTTCTGCTTGTGCTTTGGTCCATCTTTTATTCTCTGTTGTAAAGCTATGATATGTACATTTAAAATGATTACATCTCCTTGGTATATTTATACATGTTTGTTATGGCATGGTAATATCTTTCTTGATCCAGGTGTCTTTGTGGAGATTAGAAAAAGCCAGACCCTGTGGGGCAGGAAGTTTGGCCTAAGGTTGACTCAGGAGGTTGTCCAGGATGGCTCAGGGATGTCTAGGCCAAGCAGCATCACACTTGGTCAGATCTTATCTGAAAGGCTGTCATTGACTGTTTTCCGCCTGAAAGTGCTGCTAGGTCTCATGGCTTAGTGCTGGGTTAAGGCTCCAGAACTCCTCCTTAGCCATTGTGAGACCCTTGTGAGCTACTTGGACATTCTAGGAAAC
Source organism: Saimiri boliviensis (assembly GCF_048565385.1). Lineage (NCBI taxonomy): Eukaryota > Metazoa > Chordata > Mammalia > Primates > Cebidae > Saimiri > Saimiri boliviensis. The sequence goes on along the minus strand of NC_133467.1, from coordinate 9,169,153 downwards.
TTGGAGCAAAGGCCTCAAGTATCAGTCCATCAGCTAACTGAGGAGGACACAGCTGCCTAGAAGCCACATCTGGAGGTCAGGTGTGGGCTGAGGACTGTGACAAACCAGAGCAGCCATACCTGATAAGAGTGAGAAGGGATTAGGAATTTCCATTTTTGTCTTGGATGGGGTGGGGAAGGGAGTTCCAGATAGCTGGGAATGGGAGTAAGGGGCTACCTAGGAGAGGAGCAAAGGAGAACCAAAGTTCTATCTCCAGTGTTACAGCCTTAGAAAGCTTGGGCTCTTTTTAAATCTTTCAGCTTGGAGTCTCACTATATTGCCCAGGCTGGAGTGCAGTGGCTGTTTACAGTTGTAGTCATGGTGCACTAAAGCCTCAAATTCCTAAGGTCAGGCAGTTCTCCTGCCTCAGCCTCCTGAGTAGCTGACACTACAGGTGCATGCCAACTGTACTTGGCTCTGTGGGCTCGTCTAGAGTATCAGATCCGCAGGATGGACAAAAAGCACTCACCCATGAAGGGTTGACAGTGGAAGTCAGTAAGATGGTGGGAATGGGTTTAAAATCTGGAGAGATTCTTCAAACCAACTTTTTTTTTTTTTTTCAAAAGGATAACCATTGTGAAATTTTGGGAGAAGGTTGTTAAAGGCCGTAGCCAGTTCAGGTTCTTACTGTTCCCTTTTCTACATGTATTTTCCAGTCAAACGGAGTGTCGTCAGTTTCCTGTTCCAACCTTTTCTGCCAGTGTGCCTTTCCATTCACTTTTCTCATTGTCCCAGGGAAAGACAGGAGATCCAAAAAGGACACATGCTTTGTGTCAGGTGAACCTGGGTCTGGAACTCTTCTTTCCTAGTCACGGGATTTTGGGCAATTTAACACATTTTCCTTAATTTGACCTCAGGGGAGGAAAAAAAAAAAAAGAAAAAGAGCTGTGATAATAATATCTTTCTCTGTAAGTTGTAGTAAGACGTAGCAAGTTGACAGACATAGCAAGTGACCAATAAATATTAATTTGTTTCCCCTTTTCTCTCCTTAGGAAATATTTTCGACCAATATTCTACCAATATTAATCTACCCATATTCTAAATGGTAGGATATTTGTACTCTGTCTCTACCAGTCTTCTGAATGGTCAAGTCAAACTGTTTTCAACACACACAGGAATTAAAAGTTTTGTTCCTTCTAACTTCAAAATGCACTTGGAAGTTGTCCATTTCTCTTAGTTTCTGCTGTTGCCTCGCCACTATCATTTCTCTTACCTCTGTGATAACTTTCCATCTGGTCTCTGCTGTTCTAGTTTCCACCACATAATAACAATAGTAATAATCTATAAATTAGGAACCTTTAGCAGCTTCCCACAGATTTTAAATAAAATATAAATTTCTTCCTATGGCCTCTGAGGCCCTGTATGTTTGGCCCGTTTGCCTCTCTGTGCCCTCTCCTATCCTTCCCCTCTTCAACACATTTCATCTTCCTATGAATACTGTGTTATATACAGTTCATTCTCCTTTCAAGACCTTACACTTGGCTTTATTCTCTCTGCAGATAATGTTTTCAGGTCTCAGCTCAAATGCTTGAACTTCAAAGAGATCTTTCTTGGCCACTTTATCTGAAGTTGCCTCCTGCTGCCTCTAATTGTTCTCCATCAGACTACCCTATTTTAATGTATTCAAAAACAATTGTCATTATTACTTAAAGACCAATTATTATATATAAATGTATATGCTTATTTATTGTCTTCTTCCCCTAGAGTACAATTTCATCTATCTTAATCAACTGATATGTTTCTAACTCTTTACATAATATCTGATACATGGGAAAATGCCAAAATATATTGGCACAATGCATGAGTGAATGGTGTTTTCTTCATGAAGCCTTTCAGAGTACTCCCATTGTAGGTAATTTCTCCCTCCTTGGAGTCCCCATTGTATTGAATTTCCATTTCTTACTGTATTGTCGTGTTTCTTGGATTTTGGTTATACATAGATATTCTTGTTTCCTCTGCTGGAATCCAGGGTGCTGGAGAGCAGAATTGAAGGGAAAGTGTTCAGTAATTGGTTGAATTGATGAATCAAGTAAAAATGATTTAAATATCACCATTATTTAAAATACGGATAGAAAAGATAGTGCTGAAAATGGCTACGTCTTGACTCACCAGCACTTCTCAACATGTCTTGGCAATCATGTCATTTGGACTGTAACTAGGCTTGTTGGAGGATATGTACATTTTTCGGGATTGTCTTCAACATGCCCATGCCATTTTCTCAGCCTCATTAAGTTTGTAAAATGAATTCACTCTTTATTCACTTCTACACTCAAGGAAACCACCAGCATATGACTTTTAAAAAAGATTATTTAGCTTTATAGCTGATGTCCTTTTGAAGCCAAATGATTACAATTTCTGTTCTTGATGACATTCATGATTTAAAACCTTTTCCAGGCCAGGTGTGGTGGCTCATACCTGTAATCCCAGTACTTTGGAAGGCCTAGGAGGGTGGCTTACTTGAGCTCAGGAGTTCCACACCAGCTTGGGCAACATGGCAAAATCCTGTCTCTACAAAAAATACAAAAATTAGCTGGGTGTGGTTGCACACACCTGTAGTTCCAGCCACTTGGGAGTCTGAGGTGGGAGGATTGCTTGAGTCTGGGAGGTCGAGGCTGCAGGGAGCCTTGATTACACCACTGCATTCCAGCCTGGGAGACAGAAGGAGACCCTGTCTCAAAGAAACAAGCAAACAAACGAACAAACACAAAAAACCAGAAACAAAGAAACAAATAACTCTTTTATTGTCTTCCTCCTACTCCTCCTCTTCTTCTTCCTCCTCCTCTTCCTCCTTGTATTTTTCTTCCTCTTTTCATTCTTTTTCCTTTTTTAAAAATTAATTTTTAATTCAGTAGTTAAAGAGTCAAAATGTATTAGGCATCTTCTTGCAGTTTTTAAAATTAGTTCTCATAACAAATCTGTGAAGTAGTTGTTATTGCTTCCATTTTGTAAAGGAAGATAAGAGAGGTAAAATAGTTCATACAAAATCTTCACAGGTGGGATTCAAACCTGGGTATTCCTGCTAATGTCAAGCTAACACTCTAGTGTCCCTTGGAACCATATTAATAGATTAAACAGAACAGAAATACTACTGAAGGCCATGGTTGAAGATTTAGAAGCACAGGTTACATCTGTTCCTGAAAGGCTATAGCTATACTGGAAGAAAAATGTAGACATATAAACATAACTTGGCCGGAACCTGTTTTTTGTACTGTCTGTGATTATAAACACTTGAGAATGTTGTCCTTCCCCCCCATTTCCTTCTTGCCATATGAACACATTTTCACTGTTTTAACTCTATCAGTAATGTGAGTGCACTGCACAGATGGGGAGAGTTGTGGAAAGTTCAGTCATATGGCTGTTGAACTTTGCTCCCCTTACTGCCTTTGCTGTGATGTTTCCTGGAATGTTAAGACAGGGACATTATCATGAACTGGTTATTCTATTAGATTCTATCCTGACCAAGGCATGAAGGGTCATGGTAAAGAGAGTCCTTTTGGATATGTTCTATATAGATTTAGGGAGATTTAACAAAAATAATAGGCATCAAAAGAGATGATTTTGAGCGACTGTCCATCAAGGTCATGTGGCATCTTTTTTTTTTTTAAGTGTGTGAAGAACAAAATTGGAAAACTATGCTTTTACTGCAAATGCTTAAGTAATATTATAACCAAAATTTAAATCCACTAACTTGTGAAGTTTAAAAGTCATGAAATATTATTTATTCATCTTTCTTCTCTATCCTTTATCTTACTATTGGCAATAGTAGGAATTCAATACATTTTTTAAATGAGCAGATGAAATAGCATTGTTTTAGTATCTTTGGCGTGGACTTTTGTCTCTAACTTAATATCATCCCATGATTTTGTTAGTATGAAATGCTTTTCACTACATGTCGTGGACAATGTGATGGGATTGTGAATATGGAAGACCCTTGAACATTATAAGCAATAAAACACAGAAGAGTAAAATGATAGTGAATACACTGAATCAGGCCATTATTAACAACATCAATTGTTACTGTTCCGTAATGATGAGAAAATAACAAATGATAGAATTCTAGTTGATATCCATAATTAATTCTTTTCTTCGTTAGAGCTTCATAATTGGTCAGCAAAGTTGTGTTTTGGGTTATGATACTGCCAATTTCTTCACTTCCTGGTGGGGATAGGATATGACCTTGATGTGAGGAAATACTTGTTCAGGTGGTAAACTGGAACAGGCATTTCTTTTGTGGAGTTAGGATGCAAAGTTGTATAAATAGTCCAGAAAACAAGCCAAGTCCAAAGACCTAGAAGGTGTAAGAATTGAGTGGTTTCATCTAGGAGCCAGTCATCAAGTTGAATAGAGAGTATCCAACAGCCGACCCAAGTCAAAAAGTCTCAAAGGTAATGCACAGTGGAACTCAGTGAGACAGAAGTCAGGGAGTAATTTCAGAGCTGTGGAGCCCCGGTGGTTGTGAGTGGAGGACATGTGTGACAATGCAGAGTGGGCTTGCAGGGTTACGGCAACATTCCCCAACATGGAAGAGTAGACCCATGGTGTGGAGGCAGAGTGATTGTTTGACAATAACTCACTTTTTAAAAAAACGTTCATTTATTCATTAAATATTTATCACGTGCCTACTCTATGCCTTATATTCTGTGCACAGAATGCAACAACTAATGAGATAGACAAGGTCCTTTCCCTTATAGAGCTTATAGTGTGTGGAAGGTAATGTTAAGAAAATTGGAATTATAGTATAATATTAATATAATACATATTATAGAATGTGGAAAATCTAGGTTTCATGGATGTAATACTAATAGGTAATGCTTGTTGAATAGCTACTATGCATCAGGCACCATTCTTAGTGCTTTATATGCATTAACAAATTTAATCCTCATGACAACTTTACAAAATATTACTGTTGTTATTAACATTTCATGTATGCGCAAATGGAGTCCCAGGAAGGTGAAGTTTTACTGTAAGAGTCTCGTAGTAAGATTTGAAACCAGTTCATCTCCAAAATCGAAAGCCGTAGTCATTATATTCTCTAATTTTCCTATTGTTTATTAATTTCTTCACTTTCAGTGGAAAGTGGGTGTGAGGCTAGGACAAGGATCTGGGGAAAGTTTCCCCAAGCAGAGGTAAGACCTGGGGGCAGGGGCAGAGGTGTAGTTGGGGAGAATGGAGGTGGTGGTAGCAGGGATTGAGAACGGGGACAGAAGGAACATGTTCAAGACTCAAAGGCCAAAAGGAGAGGGTGAAACTGGAGAGCAGTCAGACACTCAAGCTGGGAGGTGGTAGAGCTTTTTTGTTGTTGCTTATTTTTGGTTGAGGAATGAAATTCTTCTGGGGCCCAATGTAGATGTGCTAAAGATGTTTAGACTTGTGATCTTATGAGTAGTCAAGTATCTGTCCCCTGAGACCCTAACTGTCCATCCCATTTTCCTTATCACATTATTCTTTAGTTTGTATGTGTCTACAGTCAAAACCCTTTCTTCATGAGCTTGTTAACTTCAAGTGGTATTGCAGTGGTATCCTGACCAACTCTTTCACTTTTCAGTTTTACCGGTGCCTGTTTACTGGTACTTTCACTGTTTATTAATTTATCCATCATGAGTCAGACAAGTAAAGTAAATGAAACATTGCTGAAATGACAACTGTATTTTATCTAGACTAGGCAACCACTTGATACTATGTAAAAATCAAGGTTACCACATGAAAATGTATGAAACATGACTAAACACAACTCTGCTTTGTCTAGACAGGTAAACCATTTTGGTGGCATAGGACATGAATACTTTGGCATAAAACAGAATTTTGGATTAATTTACTATTTCTGAGGTAACTTTTAGATTAATTTTTTAGATTTTATTAATAATAATTAATTAATCCCCCCAAATGCCAAATTTAAGTATGAGAGAAAGAATAATGATAAATATGTGATCATATTTTAAACTGGTATCCACCTTTAAAACTGACCATGTACAAAGGATAAGTTTCTGGACCATCACCCTATTTAAACAGGCTTGTAGCAGGCATTCCAGCTTTACCAGTTAGGGAACAAAAAGAATTTCCGTGTAGGAAACTTTGTGCAATTTATACTCGAGGGAAAAAAGAGGTGAAGAGTATTTTATAACAATGATTTTCTCTGTTTCTATGAGAAGACTTACACTCTAACCTACATTTCAATTCTGCCTGGAAAGGAATAACTGATATTGTTGTTACTTTTCAAAGTGGGGGCTGCCTTGGTAAGTTTTAAGATCTCCATGTACTTTTTAAATGAATGACAATCATTTGTTTCAGTGAAGTTCTGCTCTCAGCAAGGCAAGCTTTGCTGATGTCATGTAGAACTTTCATTTATGAATGCCTTAGTGTACACTTGAGTGTACATCCTCTGGGTACTTGTAACTTATATTAAGGTGCTCGAAATATGACTCGGACACTGTTGTAATAAAATGAACTGAATGAAATTTGTGCTTGTGTTGTTTAAGCTTAATCCTGCAACTTTAGCTCTGATAGTCATGGTTCCCAATAAATAAGAAAATTGGGGACGCCAGAAGTAGTCATGTTATCAGTCTAGCAATAGACTAATCAGAGGAGAATGAATTTCTACCCCTCTTAGTGACGAAATCAGGCAGAGAGGCTAACAAGATAGGATAGATGAATTTCAGCAATATTGACCGTAAGCCAAAGACATGTAATTAAGTGAATCAGTTTTGACACTGTCCCTGATAATAAAAGTGTCAACAATATCTTAAAGGAAAAAAAAAAAACAACACCCTGGGGTTCTAAACTGAAAGCTTTTAGTGTGGAGGAGATTTAGATGTTGGTTAAGAGCACAAGGTCCCAGGTATTTTGATACTGATGATGTTTATGTCAAACTCTCAGACCTTTAAAGAAATTTTTGTTCTTTGGTCCAATGCTATTGTCCATGTCCTTCTTGTCTTCCTCAACTCACAGAAGTTTTTCCCTTGGCTAACTTATTTCTTTCTTTCTTTATACCTGCAGCTATCATAACCCAAAGGTTAAGGAACAGGGTTAGGGGCGTGAGAAGAACAGAGATCTGTCCTCTGAGTGAGAATGTCTGGAAAAGGGCAGCATTGATTCCAGGATTACCTAGGCCCCAAAACCCAGGACACTGGTAAATTGATCATGCCTGGAGAGGTTCTGTTTTCTGCAGCAAAATGTGAGGGAGAGCTGACACCAGATCTGGGTGCAAATGCACAGAGGCACATGGCGACATTGAAGCAGACACCGGAGAACCAGCACGGGGGGCTGCCAGAGACGGGCTGACAACCACAAGGTGAACTTAGGCCTAAGGGAAAGCTCCAAGGGAGAAGTTTGGGGTCAATTCCTGGCAGGAATTACAGGGAAACAAAGGCAGATTTCAAAAATGAGGATTTAGTTGCTGAAAAGATTCACTTGAGGGAGGATCAAAATAATCAAGCTATCGTTAGAGACAAAAATGATTTTATCTAAAATGCTATCTTTTGCCAGTATTTCTGCCCTTTGCTGCAAAATGGTTCCTTATATTAATTAGCTTTTGGAATAAGTTAATGGTAGCTTTTCCAGGAGCTTCATAGTATCTTTTCTTAAATGCCTAGTTAAATATAAAGAGCTACATCACATTTTAACACTGGCTCTGTTATCTAATATATCGTAGAAGGAAAGAAACTTGCCAAATGCTCGTGTATATTATCTCATTTAACACTCACAGTCTTGGCATGGGGTAGGTACTTTTATGTCCATTTTACAAATTAGAAGGGTAAGGCTCTGAGAAATTCTATAAATCACATAGCTCTCTGTTATCCAGTTACTCATGTTCTACGTTTTATGTGCTATAAAATGTTTAACATTATTATACTAACTAAATGTGTAAATTATATAAGGACAGTCTCACATAATGAGAAACACTTGTATATAATTGACTGTACAAGTTGTTCGTTCAGGTCAGAAAGAGAAAATATGTTCTAGGACCCAGGAACTGTTAACCCTGTGATACAGTCTGTAGAGACAGAGGTCCTCATTCTTCATGGGAAGGAAGCCAGTTCCTGAATGAAAACAAATGTGTACAATTAAAAGTATAGTTTACAACTCTTTTAACCAACTTGAATTAACTCATGAGATTCTACAAAATAAATCCAGGAGAAATGCATACTTGTTAAGGGTCATTTTGAGAAGAGAAGCCTGTATTATTTTCTACTTCTTTGCATGGTGAAAAGGAGGGCGAAGAAGAAAGAGGATGTGCAGTAGATGCTATGTTTCAGCATGACAGATAGGTTCAAGCGAAGAGGGTGATAAATCCATAGATGAAGGATCCATAACCAGTATTTCTGTGAGAAGTTAGGGGTATAGTGGTTAATATTTCAAGTGGTGTTTTTAAAGCAGTTACTTCACTTCATATAGAATTCTTATGCTATTTTTTAGGAAGAGTTGTATTGTTGTTTTGACTCATGTTGATATTTACTGTGCTCCTCAATATTGTAGCATGGATTTTCTTTTGAGCATCACTCTGTCAGGCAGTATACATACATCATCCCTTCTATCATGTTTTCTGACCTATGGATCTCATATTAACATAAAAACAGGTAGTAGAAATATATACTGTACTTACTGGAACTTTATCCTTGTGTGAGTTAAGTTTCTCTTTGGTCTCTTATTCACTTACTGAGGTGTGGCTGTAAGTAGTACTGACAACCTCCGGTGATCTTAATGTGAAGGAACCACATGAAATAAGAGCTCAATAATATATTCGAATAAAGTCTATATGAAATAGTAATTTGATATAAAGAAATTTAATTACAGTGTTTAATTTTATTGAGACCAGATAGAGCAACAACATGTAATATATATATATATATATATATATATATATATATATATATATATGTTCAAAGATGAGGAAACCGAGGTATGAAGAGGCCTGATAACATGTCTGAGTTCATACATCCAGTAGCTGGGTAATTAGGGCTAGAATCTGAGTAATTTACCTTGAGACTTCATTCTTGAACAATAATGCAGTAGGGCAATGGTTCTCAAAAGGTGGTCCCTGGACCAGCAGCATCAGCATTAACTGGGAACTTAGAATAAATGCAGGTTATTAGGCTTTACTTAAGAAACTTGGTGGGGACCGGCAATCTGTGTTTTAATCTATGTGATCCTTATTTTCTCCTCATTTGGAGAACTCTTAAGGTAGAGCAAAGGCCACAGTCTCCCACTGCTCCATTCTTCTTATCTCTGTGTGGTCCATTGTAAAAAGCTCCTCCTCTTCTTTTGGTCTGGATGGTTCAGCTACTCCTGGGGTCTTGTGTACCCATATCCTTATAACTTCCTCCAGGTGTTTATGGCAGCGTGAGTTTTGTTTGTGATTTGCAATTAAAATATATCATTAGAACAAACACTTTAGACAACTGGAATATGTTTGGTTTAATGAAGCTTATTAAACCAAAGCAAGGTTCTATTTCTGGAAACATGGTCAACTAGGATAGTCAGACCAACCCTACCACTGAAAACAGGTTAAAAAAAAATTTGGTGAACACCTATATAATCTTAAAAGCATGAGAAAGCTGAACAATAACAAGGAATCACATGGCTAAAACCGCAGAAGAAAATGAGAACTCAGAGGCCATTGGAAAGCTGAAGCTGATTTTGCCTGAGGAAATTAGCCAGTTGCGCAACCTGGCCAACTTGAGCCCAAGGTCTACCCATGGTAGGGAGTTTAAGAGGGGACATTATCCCTGCATAAGGCTGAGATCCCAAGTGAACTCTCCAGGCCCTCTCAGGAAACTGCAAGAGTCATTATAGTGCTAAACAGACGATAGCCCAAAAGTCAAACCAAATGAAATAAACAGATCTTTGAGAAGTTTTAGCTAATCACTGGTGTTCTCAAGAACTCATTGCTTAAATACACCTTACCTAGGCAGTTCAAACAAAGCTAGGTGTGGATTTAGTTTAAGGTTGTTCTGAACAGGTGGTACTTTTGTGTGTATCTGGTAGACTGCAAATAGCAATCCTAAGCCTCCAAGAATTCCCAAATAGTTCCATTAATAACTTGGGCAAATTACAGGTGAATTTAAGCAAGCACACAAGGAATCTAGGAATCTAGAATAGGAACTAGCAGAAACAACCAGCCACCGAAACAGAACCACAAAAGTTAAAGTTTTATACTTGTCAGACAGCTAATAAAACAAAATCCTCTCTTTAAGTAAATAAGACAAGCTTCAAAATATTTTAAGGGAATAGGAAAATCCTAGCAGATCTGAAAAAAAGAATTCAGAGAAATTGTTAAAATAAATTAAACAAGGGACTGGTAACAAAGGCTTAATGTTGTATTTCGTGCTCTGAATAACCATGCTTATTTTTTGATGAGTAGATTTCGTGAAATGTATTTTACGCAGTTAACTTTAGATTCAGATTTATTTGAAATTAGTGAATAACATGCTTCAGTTAATATTTACATTCTAGATTGTTGCTATATAAAGATAATTTAAAGTATATTAAACCTACGTTGTTTGTATTTTAGTGTCCATATCCAACTGAGAGATTGATTTGATAGTGATTTGTGAGCTCTCCAATAATTGAGCAAAGACATAATATTGGTCTCAATTTTCTCAATATGTCATGAACACTTGTGAGTAAATATTTCAGTTAAATGATGTCAGTTTTCCATTTTGCTTATCCATTTCAGTTAAAGTGTTTAAAGGGAATAAGTAACTTTGGAAGCAAGGCAAAGATAAGACAACAGTGACAATTTTACAAGTAAGCAAGTAGAGAGTTGCTGGGCTTCACTAGCAGGCAGCTGATTTAACAGTAACACAATCTGTGTTCCCCAGAGAATAATTCTAATGTTCGGAGTTCATAAAGCTTATAACTGAGGCTTAGTGTGTGGAAAGGAAAGAACCACTGTGTTTTAACTATGAATAAAGGTATCTGCAAATGTTGCATATGTAATATCCAATTCATCCCTAGAGATGCTAATTATTCTTTAAGAATGTGGTAATGAGGTGAAACATACTGTTTGCCAGCAGGCATAATAGATCATATTTCATATCACTCATTTAAATCAGGGCATTAATTTTCGTTACAAGATAAAGTCCATGATAGAAACAGAGGCAAACTGTGGGGAACGAAAAGTTTAGCAAGTATAGGCAATAAGCCACACAATAGTTGGCTCGTGAAATGCTGATCTCATTTACTTGCAGCCAGACTCGTTGAAAGATGGCTATCAGAAGAAAAACAAAAATCCCCTCTGTGGTGCAATATTGATGTTAATAGCCCTTAGCAAAGAAAAAATATAAAGTTCAAGTTAACTTCCATAAAGGATAATTCCTTTGAATGCAACATGAGGCCAGAGAGGGAAAACATAGTTTCTCCTTTTTACATTATTATTATTTCTCAACATACATTTACTAAACACCTATCATGTCAAAATAGTGAGCAAGAAGCCCACTTTGTTCAGAAAGCTTACAACTGGTATAACAAAGGGCCAGGATGACCCTCATAGGACAGTAAGTTGGCTTCTTACATTTGATGACTATTTGATGTTTTGATTTGCATTTTATCTTTTTCCTCCTCTATGTATTTCAGTCATAGATTAGAAGATGGGCTAGAAAAAAGTAAGAATTTTTAGAGGAGATGGCTAATTTGTTTGACAGGAAAGCATGTAGAAAGAGGTAGGAGAAGGTGACTTAATCCATTGTTATGTCCTCTGAGAAGAGACAAAGCAGAAACAAAAGGTAAGTAAACCCTAAGATTCAGCGATCAGGAGAGTCCTTACGCTGCTTCTGCTACTTGCATGAATGAGTAAACAAATACACTTAAGGAATGTGTTCTACAAGTTGATGCAAAACTTAGTATATCTCAGGCATTAGGAATTTGGGTAAATACTCTCAAAATTAAGATGGCCAGTATGGTTTGGGTGGGTGTGGTGGCTCACACCTGTGATCCTAGCACTTTGGGAGGCCAAGGTGGGAGGATCACTTGAGCCCAGGAGTTTGAGACTGGCCTAGGCAACCTCTTAAGGTCTGCTCTTGGAACTGGCATCCCATCACTTTCACCATATTCTGTTGGCCAAAACAAGTAACAAGACCGGTCCAAATTCAAAGGGTGAGGAGATAGATTGCCTCTTGATGGGAGGCAAAGTTATGTTTCAAACGGCATGCATATAGATAGTTCGGTAATTTTTGCAGTCTTCTGCAGTAGGGAAGTGAATTCTGGCAGATGTTATAATGTGAAGAATGAAGTACAAGAGACAGATTCCACCAAACCTCAAAAACGCGACGACTCTCTCTACAGAGAAGGAACTGAAAGGGTAATGTGAAGCCTGAAAGGAGCTGTGTTTGGGATGAATACTGAAGAGAGAAACAAGGATTTAGACTTTTTCAGAGAGTATATATTAAAACTATCCTCAGCAAAAAGTAAATAATTTAGCTTTTAACTTTAAGTTAGATAAAATTTTGAAGACCACAATTGGGTAATTGCAATACAGAAAAATCAAAGGTGCTGTATAAATGTTTTTTGTTTTTTGTTTTTTGTTTTTAAAGAGATGGGGAACACATAAAGAAAAAGATCCAGATTCTATCCAAAAATATAAAGAAGACATATGGCTAGCTATGATTTTCTTGTCCTGAAGAAAAATGGAGCTTTTGTTTCATAATGCAGTAGCTCCCTTTTAGACTACCTAGATGAAAACAGGAGTTTCTGAGACACCTGATCTTTTTTGCACTTGTAAATAGGGTGAAGGGCAGGGGAGAAGTAATGTCTCTTCAGCTCTGTAAAGTGTTTCTAAGTTACGGCAGTGTGAGAATGTGCCTTAATACTTTTCAGAAATTACACTTTTTATGTAACGATCACTAATATTCACTTGCTTCCTCTCTGGAGCAGTCATTTAGCAGGAACTATCATTTTATTCCAGCTGACTGGGCAGGAAACAAAAATAAGATTGACATTTAAGTGCAGGGCCTTATTAAGGCAGTGTTTGTGATCACAAGACTATTAGTTAAAGGCAGGACTGTCATGGCACATCCAGCTCATTTTTGGTGCTCGCACTAGATTTTTTTTTTCCTTCTTGCGGCCTATTGCAGTTTGTCATTACAGGTGAAAGCTGGATCCTGGGCTGTTCCTGGAAAATGAAGCTAAATAAGAGCCTGAGGGACAGAGAGTACAGGACCATGTTGTGGCATTGTTATTCAAATCCCATTTTAGATATAAGATTTAGCAATGTGTTATCAGGGCACTAATTATGTCTTATTAATGTTTAAGAGATTAGTTTTATGTGTGCTAAAAATGAGGAAGTCCTTGAGCCTAGAGCATTCCAGAATACTGTAATTTACCCTTGCACCATGGCCAACAGGCTAATGCAATTAAAGTTCTCTACAGAGGACAGGAGGGGTCAGTAAGGTTTGGCAGATAACCACAGGTGCTGTTCACCCGGATCAAAGTAAGCAGTTAGACACTGGGGCTTTCAAGACGAACATGAAACGTAACCTGTTCATTATTTGGTGTGAAGTCGGAGGGCTGTGGATAGGGTCTAGGCATGCACGTATGTAAGCAGGCCCTCTAAATCATGCACATAGTTGGAAATTATCATCCCTTTTAATGTTTTGATGATTTGGTAGGTGTTATAGCTGACTTTTTGTCACACCGCTGTTCACCTTTTGGACTTAAGCTGTTTGACTGTTCAACAAGCATTTATTAAGATTTTATAAGATATATGAATGATTTAGATAATTTGGCTACTTACTAGAGACAAATACATTTAATTGACTGGATTTAATCACTGATTGGATTTGTACCAAATTAAAATTTGGGACAAATATTCAAATGAGTTCAAGTCAGTCAATTTCAAGAGTCCTATACTTGAGCTGTCCTGTTATGTTCCAAACATGGTGGCAGAACCTGTTGATACAGAGGTAATTCATCACCTTTAGTAGCTCATGATCTCGCTATGGCGACTCACGAATAAAGCTATAAGATGACGCATTGTTTCAATTAGAATTGTAATTTTTTAAATGATATAGTGATACAGGTGTTACAGTAATTAACTTTTTCTCATGGGGAGAATAGAAGCCATCAAAAATGAAATAATGCCTGAGAAGTTTGGAGGACCCAAAGAAGGGTGAAGATTTGGGAGTGTGAGGCCACTCAAGGCAGTGGGTTTAACACAAACAAGTTACCAGTGTATCAAATGGCACATCTTGTTTGAGGAACAACAAACAATCTAGAGTGGCTAAAGAATAAATTAAGCAAGGTGACTAGAGTCGGAGCATAGCAGTGGGCAAGGGATACGTCAGTAAGGGCTTTACATAACGGGCTTAAGATTTTCAGTTTAGTTCTGTGGGTGATGAGGAACCACAATATAGTTTTAAGTTGGGGAGTGATTAGACTAGATTTGTCCTTTAAAAGATAACTCTCAAAACTGGAGGAAAGCCTAGGAAGCAGCAAGCAGTGAGGAAGTAATCACTGAGATATTTAGGTGAAAGTGGAAATGGAGAGAAGAGAACAAATTCATAGAGTGCTTCATAGTCAGCAGTGCTAGGAGTTGCTGACAATTGAACATGGGTAATGAACTTCATTTTGAACTTCATCTTGATTGAAATATCAAGATGAGTCCAGGGTTCTTTGGGCCATTGAATATCTGGACAGTTATATGTTAGTATTGGATATTCATAAGAAGAAATATGTTTCTGGAGGTGTGGAGTAGAAAAGAATTTTGGTTTTGGACATTGTAGTGGTTAACTATTGATGGCCTACCCAACATCTATTTCTTATCTTCCTTATTAAGGGAAGATGACTGTTGTAGTCTGATTGTGCTGCTATAGCAGAATGTCACAGACTGGGTAGTTTATAAAGAACACAAATTTTATTTTCTCACAGTTCTTGAGGCTGGGAAGTCCGAAGTCAAGGTGCTGGCCCCTGTAAGGTCTTCTTGCTGTTTCCCCACATGGTAGAAGGTGGAAGGGCCCAAAGAGGTGAATATTTCCTTACATGCGGAAGAGCAAAAGAGCGAACTCATTCCCATAAGCTCTCCTTATAGTAGTATTAATTCACTCCTGAGGGCTCTGCTTTCGTGACATGGATACCTTCCCAAAAGCCCCACCTCCCAACACTGTCACATTGGGGATTGTTTCCAACACATGACTTTTGGGGGACACATTCAGACCATAGCAATGGCTCTCATTTATACTCTAAGGATAGATCATGCTTCGTGTATGCTGGTGATTCTCCAATGGGAGTGATTTCACCCTCCAGGAGACATTTGACATTGGCCGGAGACATTTTTGGTTACCCATGTGGGAAATGCTACTGGCATGTAGGCTGTAGATGCCAGGCGTACTGCTAAGAATGCTGCAGTGCATAGGATAACCCTCCACAACAAATAGCTATCTGGTTCTAAATATCAGTACTTCAATGACCGAAAAACCTTGGTCTAAGCTAACTATGGTAATCTCATTCCAATGATTGATTTAGGAAGGTGCATGGGCTTAATTTCATAGGACTTCTGTAAAGTTTTTCTCTTAAAGTAAGTGATGCACTTATTTTTATGGATGGTCTTATGCCTGCACCTGACATGTAGAATTGTCGCATCTATCTTTTCATCAGCTTGAGGATGAAGCCAACATGTAGAGGAGGGAAAAACTAAGGAAAATGCAGAGAAAAGGATTCGGAGCTTTGATGTACATTTTAACTGTGCCTGTAGCCTGTTTTACCTCATGTCACATGGGGCTATAAATTTACTTGTGGTCTAAGACAGAATGAGTAGAGTTTTCCTATTACTTGTAACCTAAAGCATCCTAACTGATATTTCCATGTTGAATTGCTTGTGGATGATTCAGAATGGTAGTGTTAAGTAAAGTATTGAACATGTAGCATTAGGGCTTAGCAAAAAGGTTAAGATTGGAGTGAAAGCTGTGAAAGATCCATAGAGAGGTGACAGGTGCAGTTATGGAACTGGTGATCTAGTCCAGTTAGAGGTTGGAGAGCAAGAAGGAAGTGCAATAGAAGTAGAATTTTACAATATAGCTCTTAAATTATAAGTATGAGTATAGGAAAATGTAATGAAAGACTTCTTAAAAGGATTCAGAAAAGCTACACATGGAGCTCAGTGAGTGACATGATGTGATAGAGACAACTTTCTGTCTGCTGAAAAGTTGTGCTATTTATTCCGTATTATAGAATAATTACTAGGATGTAGATGCTTAGCCAGAAACTACCTTTCCAGATCCTCTAACCTCAAGAAAGTCTAATGGAAAATAATTTGTTTATTTAAAGTTTGGGGGAGTTGAACATATATCCTGAGCAGAAGGGGAAACAAGACTTTGTAGTAGAAGAGGAACACTGATAAAAGAAATAGATGAGATTGATGGATGGCTATGGAATAGACCTGAAGGGCTGCATTTAAATTCACTTAAGAAGGGTATAACTTTGGAAAGGAAAAGCAACTCTAACACCAGTTTGTCTGTCACAGGGGGAAAGATGGAAAGAACGCGTACAATATAAATAAAGAAGAGGATAATTAAAGGAATTCATGGCTAACTTTTTTTTTTTCTTCTGACAGTGTCTGTTGAGAGTGAGGGACTGTAGAGCTTAGTGTGAATGATAAAGGTTTACTAACTGCTTTTAGGCAACGGAGAAGAGGGGCAGGGAGAGAAAAATGCATTACTGAGCTGTTGGAGTTGAATCTCACATATCTGACGTGGATCAAATTAGCATATATGTGTAATTCCCTGTGGAATGCACAGTGATCCTTGAAAGGAAATAGTTTTATTAATCCAAGCTTGGAGTTTAGAAGGAAAAGTGGAATAGATTAACTGGCAAAGTAGTAACTAAAAAAACTGCTGGTAGGAATGTTGAGTATCACATTGTCAGTAGGAATACATTCATATGATTTGGAAACTTCGGATAGTGAAGAAAATACTGGGAATTAAGAATGTTTTAGAATAAATCATTAGCCATCAATTTATCGTCTCTCAGGGATAAAGCTTAGGGGTGGGTGAACACTTAATTAAAATGAGAGTGATGTGGGATAAAGTATGATTGACATCAAAAGGTCACTTCTCGGATGTCCCGTGTCACAGATTCATGCCATTTTGAAATAGAAATGAAATTACCAAAATTCACCCACTTGGCAGAAGAACAATCTGAGATTCGGAGATGCTAAGGGCAGGGTGAAATCTCAAGGTCAGATAGCTTTTTACTGACTAAACTGATTATCACCTGGATATTTTTGTTCTTAGCTGAATGTGTTCTTTTTTGAGCAGTTCTAGAGAATATGAAAGAGAGAGACTTCATAAAAACTTCAAGAATAAATCCGAAAAGGAATAAGCCAGCCCATCACGGTGGCACACACCTGTAGTCCCAGCTACTTGAGAGACTGAACAGGAGGATCACTTGAGCCCAAGAGTTCGAGACTAGTTTGCGATAACCACGCCTGTGAATAGCCACTGCACTCCAATCTGGGCAACATAGTGAGATCCTGTCTCTTAAAAAAAAAAAAAAAAGGGAATGAATGAGGCTCTTCAGTTAAATAAATATAAATGCCTCATTGAACTGGGAACTATTTTGAAAACATTTTTCTATCTACCATTTTATGGAAGTTCTAGGAGGTTGGTCACATATAAATAGGCTGGCTCCTATGGTTTGGGAGGGCCATACTTGGCAGGGAATCTGGATGAAAGCCAGGTATGGCAGTTGTTTAGGAGTGAAATAACAGGGTGATAAAAAGTCACTGGAGGGAAACAAAAAGGGATTTGATGTAACTAACTGATTGTGAATGCAGCCTGAAGCATGCAAATTGAGGAAGACCTTCACAGTCCACTGACTAAATATATGCTTTTTAATCAAGAGGTTAGTGTTTCTGTAAGTCCTGTTTCTCTTTTGAAAGGGGCTTATTCATTGGGGGAGTTATTGGGAACATGTGTTTATTGGACTGGGCTAGGGAAAGCTTTAATACTGTTGAAAGAGATCAGCCATGTTACTCAACCTCTGCTCTACCCTATGGTAATTGACGATGCTCTAACAGGCGCAGGCTGTATAGAGAAGTGCGCTCTCCCTTTAGGGTTACATTGACTGTCCTATATGTTGAATGTAAAGCTATGAAGTCTGAGTTTGTTTTTATATGTGACCCAAATCATGGTTCAGAGCATATGGTTTACTAGGTGAAAAGCCATTGGTATTTCCTAGTTATTTATTGGCATTTCTTATTTTATTTATTTCCTGTTTAGATTATATCAGTTTATTATTTTCATATGTAAATTTTTTGTAAACTCATTCCAGTTTTCTTAACAGAGATTTTTATGAACCTTTAAATTGTCTCTCTTGTGCACTTAATGATTGTAGAGCACAGATGTCTTTCTGCATTTTAATTAGATAGCTTGTTTTTAGGGACTGTATGCTCTCTTCACTCCTTGCATGGAATGTTTGTTTCTGTCATTGAATTTTCCCACCCCTGGGTAAGTGAGGAACATGCCCTTCGAGTGGTGATTAACTTTAAGTATCAACAATAATTGTATAGGGGGGGTGTGTTTGTGTGTGTGTGTGTGTGTGTGTGTGTGTGTGTGTGTGTTTGTGTGTGTTCAGTCTTTATTCAATGAAAATAGCTATATTGTAATGTGGAGTAAATACAAATCTCTTTTTTAGTAATTACATTCTTGTGACTTTCTTTGTAATAAAAAAATATTCCTAAGGATGAAGCTTGCTTCATCAGGTTTCTGCTAGGGATAAATTGTTTTGAAAACTTGGTAAAATAAATAGGGTCATTGTGAGAGTGGGAAAAATATGTATGTTTTTGGCATCCACAGGTGCTCCATTTATTCTGAGATAACAGAAAGCATGATTACGTAAAAATGCATCATATGAATCGTGTGTATGTTGCCCTAGAAACGGTTGCCTGTTTCAGATGTTTGTGTTTCTGTGATCTCCTTCCTGGTGCAGTGTTCACTTTTTGTAAGACTTTACAGATTTTCTTTTGGTAATTGCTGCTTTCACTTCCTGTGTTACATTTTATTATATTATTGTTTATTGTGAAGAATAGAATTGCCTTCGAGAGTATGGTTTGCTCATAGCCAGTTAAACCATAATTACAAGAGACAGTGCAGCCATGCTGCAGGTCTTACTCTTAGGACTTACCGTTCAAGTGTAAAAGTGAACTCACTAGATCCATACAGGAAGGTATTTACTATTATAGCCTTATTTTGCATAATTTGCCATACCTAGGAGCTGCTACAAGTTGTAGTGACTTTTCCTATTCTTAATTTCTGCTTTTCTCCATTGGCTAGTTATATGATAGAAAAAGACATGGAGAAATGATAATGAAGAGTGTAGATGGAAGTTTCTTGCTGTCTCCTCACCGTCTTCCTCTGTTCAAAGGCATCAGTGCAGAACTTGTTATCTTCTTATACCTCTATATGGTATCATTCAGTACATTCAGTAGCTCACTCTCCAGAATCTTACAGCCTTGCCACAGAGCAATCTGCAATTTCAGATGTTTGACACAGTGTTAAAGTAGGATTATTGGGATCCCAATGTGCACAACTGTGGTGCACTGTGCTTTCTGTACATCTTATTCATGTTAGATGTAAGCAGCTCTGTTATCCTCCAGCTGGTTTGATACGGTCTAAATGAATTCTTGCTTCTACCCTTTTTGAGGCCTATTTGCCGTGCTCTTAAGTGCCTTTCCAGGGCATGCAATATGCTTTTCTTATCCTGACATTATGATTATGGGGGAGAGCAGAACTTGAAAGAGGTTGTGGCTGGCTATGGCAGTGGGTGGACTAATCTGTTTGCCTAAAGGCTATTGAAAACAAAATGGGCTAGGGTTTCCTCCACCTAATTGGGGAACTTTCTTATTCCTTTGGGTTTCAGATCTTCCAGAGTCAAGATGAATTCCCAAAACCTTCACTGCTTTCAAAGATAATTGGCCCTACGTGTTCATTGCCCTGATTAATCCCAGCCACTCTCAGTCAGTGAGGGGCTCCTGACGACTGACACAGTGAGGGAAAAACTGTGGGTTTTGGACATGGTGTATAGTTCACAGAGGTATGGGGATTTCTATAGGGACCTCTGTGTGTTTCTCTCTGAAGATTTCCCATTCCCTCAGAAAATTGTGTCTTATTTTCTCTTTCATGTTTTCTCTTCCGTTAAATTCCTCTTTTTTGCTGGAAATTAAGTGGGTTGGTTTTGATAGTTCTGCTGTTTCATCTTAGCTTTCTTCCTAGGCAGGAATACATGAGCTGGACAGACTTGGTGGAAATTTCTGAACCTGTGACTCACAGGAGCACTATTTGTCTGTTGGGGGGTTTCTACATCTTTCCCTGCATTGTCTGCTTATCCTCTCACTCTATTTCTTTTATTTATTTATTTTGTATCTTAAATAATTAATCATGATATCAATTACATATTATAACATGTATAGATCTTAAGTGTATGTTTTCATTAATTTGACAAATGCATCTACCATGTAAGCCCAGAATGTTCCCTTTATGCCCCTTCTCTGCCAATCCTACCACCATGTAGGCAGCCATTGTCCTGATATCTGTCATGGATACGTTTTTCACGTAAGTGGAATCTTGAAGTATGTACTCATTTGTGCTTGACTTTTATTCACTCAGTTCGATGCTTTGCATGGAGCAATTTCTTTTTAATTACTAAGTAATATTTCATTGTATGAATATGCCATAGTTGGTTTATCCATCTTCTTGTTAATGAACATTTCGATGCTTCTGGCTTTGGCATTATGAACATTATTATACAAGTCTTTTTGGGGACATGTTTTTATTTTTCTTGGGTAAATATCTGAGAATACAGTTCTGCTGGTAATAGGTGGAGAGGTATGGCTCAGGCTGCTTCTTTAAAATAAATCTGTGACATTAGTGGAAAATTTGAGATTTTGTGCATTCACCTCTCTTCCTTACTTCTCTGGTGTATGTAGGAGTCACATGTGTTTGAGATAAGTGTACACTTTCTAGAATCTTCACTTTCTCTTCTCTGGTTACCGTTTCTTAAAAAGAAAGTGACATTAAGATTGTGCCTCCTCCTTCATTTGATTGCTATATTTTTCTTGGTCAGTTTTAATCTGTTTTTGTTCATTTGTTAGGCTTGTGTGAAGGAAGATTCTGTGCTCAGTTGCAAACTGCTTATTTTCCCTGGAAGTCCGATTTATAACAGGAAAAATATTGAAACTTGTTTGACTAATTCATCATCCTTCTCCCCACTCATGTTTTACATATATTTCTCAAAGCAGACATGTGTTTTAAAATCAAATTTGGCTTTATTCTGCCATCTTGCCCCAGAGCTCCAATAATTCTGTTTTGAAGGCCAAATAGGAAACATTTTTCTTTCGTGTGACAAATATAATGTGATCCTGTTTGTGGCTGATAGCAGACTCTCTGTCTTCAAAAATCAAACATGTCATTGACATGAACAAATCCCAGGACAGTTCTGGGAAATAGTCATCTTCTTTAGCGGGATATTTTAAAAATACTTGGATCATGCTGCTCACTTCAAGTAATTTTGTTGTGAATTCACTTCAAAATGACTTTGCCTACTGGATAGAGGTCTGCTACGTATTTTGGGTGACCTGGTTCCTCATCTTGTCTCCACTTATCAGCTATCACTGGCAAATCATTCCTCTTTGTATGGCTAAAATCTGTAACCAGTCAAATGTTGCAGATATATCTGAGAACAGAGATTAAGAAAAAGATGTCTGTAAGCCATTGTGAGATATTTTAGAAGAAGAATGCATTGTGATTTTATAACATCATGACGATGTTGTTATTTATCAGGCTCCACGGAGGCCTCTCTTAGTTTCCAATTCGAAGGCCCAGAAATCATTTTCCCTAACGTGAGGTTTTCCATGGAAATGCAGAAAACAGTGTTTGGAACTTACATTTACATGGTACATATTCTTCCATGTTCTCTCTGTATGCCCATTGCTTTGTGTTTAACCTTCTTGTTTTGCCATTAATGTGATTACCTTTTTCTTCTGTCATTTATTTCTTTGCAGGGAGCCCATTATTTGGCCAATAAGAAACCTGATTTTATTTTAGGATGAAAATACATATAGGCAAAGGGAGGCTGGCCTTTGGATTAAAAATGGCATCTTGGCTTTGTTGCCTCATCTGGAGTTCTCTAGCATCTTGGCTTTCTTCAACTTCCTTGGAAATCTGTCCTATGGCTTAGACTGGTTCCAGCAGTTGCAATGGATCATTGTGCAAAACTTTGCTAGCTGCAAATACCCTCTTAAAAATGTATTTAACCACAGATTTCAATCCCCAAATTATTAATGTTAAAACTATTTGAAGAAGAACACATTTCCAGATATAAAGCCAACATGAAACTTTTACATAAATCAAGTATGGCAGAACCAAATTAAAACTGCTGCATTTCCCCAGTCTCTAGGTTTGGGCATACTAGTGGCCTAATTTCCCATCTGTGGTTAGTGTGATCATATCCTATACTGTGTGCCACCCCTGTGCTATATTTGCCAACATTTCACAGGGAGACTTTTTACCTCCTATACTTGCTAAAAATTAAATATGCAATGACAGGACATGCTTTTTTTGGCTTAGTTCTGTTAACATGAGATAACTTTACTTTTCACCATTTTCTTTTTCTTTTTTTCTATTTTAATGTAATTTAATAAGTTAAAATATGTTCCTTTAAATTTGAACCTAAGGGAAGAATGTATTTATATGTGTGCATTTGTGTATGTCAGAGTGAGAAAGAGAAAATTGTGGGACGTGCTATAATTGTGTGTGTGTGTGTGTGTGTGTGTGTGTGTGTGTGTGTCTGTCTGTGTGTATGTCTGTGTTTAATGAGCAATTGGCCTAAAAGGCAGACAGAAAATATATACTTTATGGGGTACCCTCTGTATCAGGAATGAGAAGAATTAGATTAAGGTTGGGGTTGATGGTGGCAGCTTGGCTTGGTCTTTTACTCTGGGCTGGGAGAGTGGGAATCAGCAGGCGCATGCCATACTCAATCAGAGTCTGGAGAGATTGGCAGAAGCACACGCGGTGCCCAGAGACGCCAGTTAACTGAAGCACATGGCATGCTAAGATTGCAAAATGCACACTGCCTGTTGTCTGAGAGCTCACAGCAAAGTATGTCGGGAAGGAAGCCACCAGCATGGGAACAAGGAAGAGAGAAAATTGTAAACATCCTGAACACTTTCATTGTCATTCTCTAGCTCTGCATCTTTCAGCAAGTCCTTATTCTCTTTATGACTGAAATCTTGAAGTTAGCAAAATGCTGGAATGTATTTCACCTATGTATCTCAGGGTCTAAGGAACAAATGCTGGAAATGAGAGAAGGAAGGAAACTAACATCCATCGTGTAATTCTATGAGGCAGTTTTATTAATTTTCCCATTTTTATGATATATTTTTTCTACATTTCTGTATTTAATTTTACCATATTACAGACACTAAGGTAAAGCTCAGAGAGGTCAGATAACTTATAAAGGTCAAACATCAGGTAGGTGGTAGCTATAACTGAGGTCCACTTGCTTAGATTCAGAATGTATGCTTGGATTAATATATACTAGATCTCCTGTATGTCTTCTTTTGTAAAGTATCTGTTCACAAACATATGAAAAAATGCTCATCATCACTGGTCATCAGAGAAATGCAAATCAAAACCACATTGAGATACCATCTCACACCAGTTAGAATGGCGATCATTAAAAAATCTGCAAACAACAGATGCTGGAGAGGATGTGGAGAAACAGGAACACTTTTACACTGTTGATGGGAGTGTAAATTAATACAACCATTGTGAAAGACAGTGTGGTGATTCCTCAAGGACCTAAAAATAGAAACCCCATTTGACCCAGCAATCCCATTACTGGGTATATATCCAAAGGATTATAAATCATTCTACTACAAGGACACATGCACACAAATGTTCATTGCAGCACTGTTCACAATAGCAAAGACCTGGAACCAACCCAAATGCCCAACGATGATAGACTGGATAGGGAAAATGTGGTACATATACACCATGGAATATTACGCAGCCATCAGAAACGATGAGTTCACGTCCTTTGTAGGGACATGGATGAACCTGGAAACCATCATTCTCAGCAAACTGACACAAGAGCAGAAAATCAAACACCGCATGTTCTCACTCATAGGCGGCTGTTGAACAATGAGAACACACGGACACAGGGAGGGGAGCACTACACACTGGGGTCCGTTGAGGGGAAATGGGGGAGGGGCAGGGGGGTGGGGAGGTGGGAAGAGATAGCATGGGGAGAAATGACAGATACAGGTGAGGGGACGGAAGGCAGCAAACCACACTGCCATGTGTGTACTTATGCAACAATCTTGCATGTTCTTCACATGTACCCCAAAACCTAAAATGCAATATATATATATATATATATATATATATATATATATATATATATACACTAGATCTTTCTCTTCCACCAACCCACCCCCAAATACTGATACCCAGAGAGTAGCATCTGCCTAAATTAAAAATCACTTTAGCTTGCTCTCTCCTATAGCTCATGACTCAGTAAATTAAATTTATTTTAGTCTAGTAGTTTGGTGAGTTTGAAATCTTCTATTTTGATTGCTGGTTTTGAAATACTTCAAGGATTATTTCCAAGTTGGCATTTCTCTTATGCCAATGCAGCAGACACAAAGAGGACGTAGCTTCATTTATGCATTTATTTAAGTGACATTATGAAATTGTCAGCGAACACATCTGTACATACATATGTAAGGTGATGTGCCCAACTTTCTTACAAAGAAAACTGATAGTAAAAATTAATATTACGTTAGAATACATTATAGTTTATTCTTGTGGAAGATGTAAAACATGTGGAACTTGAAATAGAAAAGATGTACTGTTGACAGATAAGTGCAGAGATCAGTTTTTAAATAAAAGACATTTTAACCTAAGCATGAGGTTTGGTCGGAGTTTTGCCATCTTGTTTAAATTAGCCCTGTAGCCTAGAGGGAGCTTTTACAGGAAGCCATTGTAATTTTCATCCCCTAGACACTGGGATTTTCATGAACTGAAGTTAAGTGTCTCAAGGGATAACGGAATATCACTGAAACATTTCCTGAGCTCGCTTGAGCTGTACGTTGGTATGTCCAAATCTGCTCTTAGAAGAATAGAGCTTTTGTTTCATTTTGTGAGGACATAATGTTGTCCCCAAGTGCAATTTTTCTTTTTAATGCATTTTTTTTTCAAAATTATATTTAGAAATAACAGTTTAATTTATTCAGTAAAAATGTTCCATAGTTTGAAGAAATCACAGGAATTTGATTATTATGTGTCTTCTGATATCTATGTAATAAAGTAACAAATTCAAAATACTTAACCCAAGGTTTTCTGAGCAAGTATAAAATAAGGTAAAGTTTCACAGGCATTTTGAAATAAAGAAATAAAAACGCTTTAACTACAATTGTTTTTATTAAAATTCCCAAAAAGTTATAAGTTACTTTTATAAAATTAAAATTCACATGTAGCATTTGTCATTACTTTTTTACCACTAAAATCTATAAAGCAATAAAAAAGCAGTCATAAACAATGGTACCTTATTGAGTATTACTGTGACTTGACAGACATTTATTTTATGTTCCTAGCTTTGGCAGTTGGGTGAATGGATTTTCTGTTAGTTAAGAAAAGGAACAAGGGTGGAAGGAAGGTGGTAAGAGGAAATAGAGGGCTGTGTGTGCAGCTGGTCAAGTTTCAGGTGGCTTGTGGGCACTCACTAGGAATCACAGAGACCCTGGCAAGTAGGTCCAGGGAGGTTTAACATGAAATGGCATTCACACCTCAGTATAGCTCAGGTAACACTGATGTGCTTCCTAATTACCATATTCTCACTCTGATATAATGAAGAATGCTTGATTATGTTAATTAGAAAGTATGTCATGCACACTGATCACTTTGTTATTTTGTATGTCAGAAATATCATTATAAATTTTATAACAAAAATACTATTATAAACTTTACCTGAATTCTGCCACAGATTGTAGTAACAGTCTGATGAATGACATATGATGTATAAATGAAGAAGGACATCTCTACCACGTTTCTGAGTGAAGGCCATTTCTGTGATTGTGGTTGCTGTGATTACATTAGGTGTACCTTGTGATGATCTTTCAAAAATTCTAGTGCTTCTGCCCTAGCTGTTTTCAGAGGCAGTTTTATCACCTCTTAGGTACTGTGGGCTCAGGCAAAGAACCTCTCTGCTAGTGTCAGAGATAATCTCAAAGTTTACCCCTTACTGGTGCAGTTATTAACTCTATTTTTCACCCCTATCTCTGGGTTGAAACTGCCAAGTAGTATAGATGCCACCTAAATCTTTCTGTTTAAAGGGGCTTCAGAACTTGAGTGTTTGTCAGATCCCACCTTCCCAGAAGAAGATCTGTTCCTGTTTCATTCCTGAGACATTCTCCTTTAGTCAGTTTTGATTGGCACTTGGCTAACAGTCAGTCTTATCATTTGTGAAACAAACCCACACCCTACTTACCTCAAAGAAATAATGACCTGCCCAAACCAAAAAGAGTGAGAACAAAAACTTGCTGCTACAACCAGCAAGTCCTTCAAACTACTTTAAAATATGCATCCTTTCATTGTCAAATTTATTGAAAGCACACATTTAACCTATTCAAAATTTCCACTTCCTAATCAACCCTTCCTGTATTCCTTGTAATAAAGCTACTATTCTCCGACGGTTGCCAACAACATGCATGTTACCAAAGCAAACAGTGATTTTGTCAGTCTCATTTTCCTTCTCTTTCCCATAGACTCTGATGCTACTACTGCTCTATTCTTTCTAAAACATTGTCTTTTATGCTTGGTTTTCATATCACTGCTTTATCCTGACTAATAAAAGGAGCAGGGCTTTGGGGTCAGGCAGATGCGTTTGTGACTCTTACTGTCCACAGCTGGGTACCTTATTTAACTGCTGGGCCTCCAGATCATGAAGCACCAAAAGGAAGGTGGAGGGGAAGGCCATTTGATGTCACATGGCCTAGAGCAGTGTTTTTCAATGGGGCCTTGTTGGCATTTTGGGTGGAACAGTTTTTCCTTATGAAGGACTCTACTAAAGTATTGCAGGATGTTTGGGATCCCTGCCCTCCAGGCACTAATTGCTGACTGCATCTCCTATTATGCCAACCAAAAATGCCCCACACATTCTCTAATGTTCTCTACGGAATGATACTGCCCTGGGTTGAGAGGTTACGATTAACTTTTTCTTCCAAGAGTCCTTAGAATGACATATAAGCCTTAGCTTATTTATTTACTTATTTATTTATTTGTGAGAGACAAATGGTGTCTATAAGGTTCAGCATAATTTATTTCCATTACCCTTGTCACAAAATGTGCACCTTCTATATTATCCTATTTATACTTTTCCAAACTTATTTTTTTTCTTCACTTCAGGCTTCTAACTTTGTTGATATGGAACTGTCGT
Source organism: Saimiri boliviensis (assembly GCF_048565385.1). Taxonomy (NCBI): domain Eukaryota; kingdom Metazoa; phylum Chordata; class Mammalia; order Primates; family Cebidae; genus Saimiri; species Saimiri boliviensis. The sequence goes on along the minus strand of NC_133467.1, from coordinate 9,141,691 downwards.
ACCTAAAAATTTCCTAATCCATACTTCGGATTCAGCTTAAACTTGTAGACCCCTAGGTGTCAGAACTTTCTGCTGTGAGCTCCTTTACTACCTACATTTCACATTGAAATGCACAGCTAATTTTCATGTTTATTTCTCTCAGTACATTTGGGAACACAGATGACTGCTTTGTTCATTTCTGTTACAGTGTCTGGTACATAGCAGGCCCTCAATAAATATTTGTTGTTATATGAATAAAATAAACTGGAAGGAAAATATGGATATGGTAAGATTAATAAATATTTTTAGTTTGAAAGGAAGTAGAAAAGTTTATATTAACTGACTGTGAACTTTGTAGAGTGGTGTGGGTTACACTGACAACTAAATTATTCTAGTTATAGAAAAAATTGTGATCTCAGCACTTTGGGAGGCTGAGGCAGGTGGATCACTTGAGGCCAGGAGTTCGAGACCAGCCTGACCAACATGGTGAAGCCCTGTCTCTAGTAAAAATACAAAAAATTAGCTGGGCATAGTGGTGAGCTTCTGTAGGCCCAGCTACTCAGGAAGTTGAGGCAGGAGAATCATTGAACCCAGGAGGCAGAGGTTGCAGTGACCCAAGATTGTGCCATTGCACTCCAGCCTGGGCAACAGAGCAATTCGATCTCAAAAATAAATAAATAGGAGTACTCAGGAAGATTAAATTAATCATAATTACTTCATATATTCACAGTGAGTGATACAATTTTTAACACATTATGAATGTGCAGGACAATCTTAAATATCTTCAGCAAACCCCTGTAAATTCTGATCTTGGAATAGGTGATTTTTCTATTATTTGTTCTTGGATATGCTTCACCCAGGTGTAGGCCAACAGGAAATTGGAAGGCGCTGGTAGGTAGATAGATGAATTTAATAAACATTCATCAAATGCCTACTATTATTCTAAGCAATGAAGGTATAGAGATAAATGAGAATAAATCTTGCCCTCAAGAAACTCACCATCTAAAGAAGAAAAATACATGAATAAATAACTATAATAAATATTCAAAACACTATAGAGGACATTTTAGAAGGATAATGCTGAAGATAGTGTGGTGATAAGGTTGGTTCTCTTACCGTGTAAGGAGCCATCATCATGCTAATAACAACAATTATTTGTACTTGAATGGACCACATAGCATTCATCAATTTTCTAGCCACAAACTGAATTCCCAATCACAGACTTATGGTAAGTGAAATATTGAGGAAAAGTTTTAATGGACCGACATATATCATTCACAGCTATAAAGAAAACTGGTCAAAACATCCTGTTGGTTTTTATTAGTGGCTTAAGGCTATTCTCTTTTTAGTAGAAAATAGTTTTCCCAGAATGTCCAGGACAGGAGCTGTTTGAATTAATCATATGTTTGGTATTTAAATCTCTTAGCTCCCAAAAGACAGAAGGTCAAAAAATAATCTTGACCTATTCAGCCCCAGTGTCTTCTTTGTGTATTTTTTTAAAAAAATAAAATTTAAAAATTCATATTATAGATTAAAGAGTAACATTTATCATGTCTAATTTTTCATAATTAACTCTCTGAAAGCGATTATTACCTGCTAAGATCAGAAATGACAGAATGGTTCCTACTGAGGAGTTCCAGTTAGCTCACAATCGCTTCATGGTGCTCCTTCTGACTGACTGCACCTCATATTTGTATTTCACGGTTGAGGCTGCTGTGATATCACCTACCGAATACTGGTAGATCTGCGATTGCCCCCCTATATCACAGCAAACTATGCCAAAATTATTTAAATGAAGGGCTTTTAAAAAAGGGTGATTATTATATTGTTTTATAAAAATTTTATAATTGTTATTAATGCAATTTTATAGCAACGCTTTCAGTCTCTAGACTCAAGAAAAAACTGTCTAGTGTGTAAGAGGAGCCAGCATTTCATTGGAAAAACAACTTACAGTTACAGTTGCAATACCTTTTTTTTTCTTGGTTTTATGTGGATACGTTCAGGTTACTACGATTGAAGTTAATTCTAGCATGGCTCTGAGGTTTTACAGTTCTTGACACAGTGGTGCTATATTAGCTATCTATTATTGTTGTAATAAATTACCATGAATTTAGAGGCTTTAAACAACACTAACTTATTATCTTACAGTTCTAAAGGCCAGAGAGGCAAATATCAAAGTACCAACAGGGATGCTTACCTTCTGGAGGCTAGATGGGTGGATCCACATCCTTGCTTTTTTCTGCTTTTAGACGTCACTTGCATTCTTCGGTTTTTGGTTTCTTCCTTGCTTTACCCTGGCTTCTGCTTCTGCTGTGAAATCTTCTCTGACTCGACCTTCTTGCCTCCCTCTTGTAAGGTCTCTTGTGATTACTTTGGACCCACTTGAATAATCCAGGATAATTTTCTCATGTCAAGATCCTTAATTTAATCATATTGGCAAAGTCCCTTTTGCCATATAAAGATACATATTCCCAGGTTCTGGGGTAAGGATGTGGACATCTTTGGCGGGGGGGGGGGTGGTGGTGGACGTTATTCTGCCTATCATAGTTACCTTAATATAAAAGTCTCTACATCATTGAGTTGCATTAACTAACATTTTAAATGCTGATTAATGTAAAAAGACAATTGATATCAAATATTTAAATAAGTGATTTTTATAACGGGAGATGGGGAGGCATTTAAAGAGTCATCCAGGGTCTTCATGGGGCATTCTTCAAATAATACATGCCTCCAGGGAGATTCTGATGTACTTTCCTTGGACGTTAAAGTGATACTGCTCAGTTGAGAATACTGGAATGTCATATGGAGATGAACTATATGAAGACCTAAAAAATGGTTCAGAACCAGTGAGTTGAGTTATTATTAAGAACTATCAGAAAGTTGAGTCATTAACTGTATTTAGGTAAGTTATACCCATGTATTCTAAAAGCTAATAATTTCTGACTTTAATGGCATTAATTTACCACTGCCAATGCTGTTACTTGATTTCTGGAAAACTTCTTGGTAAGTAGAAAGCTCTGGGAAATGTTACGATTTGTTTCAATTATCTAGTGTTTTCTCTCTACTTGATAGATTATTTTGCTGTTTTGGTTTTCACTTTCTAAAAGGAAAAAAAACTTTTAAAAAACCTCCTTGGAAATAGTAAGAACATCCTAACAAGTCTGTGATGCAGTTACACTCTCAGGCCCAAATTATAAATGTAGCTAAGTTTTATTGAATATATACAGTGCATTTGTATTTGTCAGGGTTCTCTAGAGGGACAGAACTAATAGGATACACACACACACACACACACACACACACACACACACACACGTGCGGGAGTTTATTAAGGAGTATTAACTCACACTATCACAAGGTCTCACAATAGGTCATCTGCAAGCTGAGGATCAAGGAAGCCAGTCTGAGTCCCAAAGCTGAAGAACTTGGAGGCTGAAAAAGAAAAAAAAGAAAAAAATTAGAACTTGGAGTTTGATGTTCAAGGGCAGGAAGTATCCAGCACAGGAGAAAGATGTAGGCTGGGAGGCTAAGCCAGTTTAGCCTTGTCACATTTTTTTCCTGCCTGCTTTATATCTTAGCCACACTGGCAGCTGATTAGATGGTGCCCACCAAGATTAAGGGTGGGTCTGCCTTTCCCAGCCACTGACTCAAATGTTCATCTCCTTTGGCAACACCCTCACTGACACACCCAGGATCAATACTTTGCATCCGTCAATCAAGTTGACACTCAGTATTAACCATCACAACATTGATTTAAGAAAACTGTTGTGATATTTCTAAAATAAGACTTTTGAAAGGAAAATGAAAGTAATGCCACTGTATTTATGTATTCTCTGTATATTTGGAGTAGAAATTTTCAGATGAGAACCTTAATATTTGGAATATTTGTATCAGTTCTGAAATGGTTTCCATTCCCTGTTAAAATCCACTCTATATCTAGGAGCAGCAGAAGTCTTGGTTTTCCACTGAAGTAACTATGCATGTATCTGTTGCATTAGAAAGAAGTAAGAGTACCTTAGTAAGTGAACTACACGCTGGCTTTCACAAAAATGGTTCTACAATTGAGTGTCCACTCTACCTGTAAAATTCTAAATTTTACAGGTAGAGTGGTCGTAGTTGAGCTTGTGAAATTTCTTTCCCAAAGTAATTGGCCACTAGCTGACAGAAGTTCTAGTGCCTTTGATTTACTTCTAACTTTCTGTTGCCAACCCAAATATTTCAGTTTCCAAACTGTCCAAGAAATGCACATTTTTTTCTTGTTACTTCATATAATCATTGAGTCCTAAAAAAATAAAGAGTCATTTTAAATTCTCTTCCCAAGGGAAACCTTTTTTTCCCAGGAGCTGCATGTTGAGTTGGTTGTATTACAAATCATCAATTTCTGACTGTTGAAATGACCTTCCAGTAACACACAAAATTTGGTGCCCTCATGCCAAGGACGCAACTCAAGAAATTGTGATGAGTGTCTGGGTGCCAAATTCTGCTTTAGTACTTCTCGTAGGAATGTCTTGAGTGTGGGGATCTTTTCTGATTGCCTAAAGTTCTCAGCAAAAGACATGACCCCTGTTTATATTGATAGGTCATGAAGAGAAGCATGTCTAGAATATAAAAAAGATTTTTCTCACCTCCAGAATGCTAGAAAATATCAGCTTAAAGAATCAAGGTCTTGGGATTTTCCTTTTAAATTGCAACACCCATTTCTTTCTCTTAATGGATTTTGGTAAAATATACTAAGTAACTTCAATGATGAAGGCCAAGGATCGTGTCTGTCTTGTTCACTGTTATGTCACAAGGTCTAGCACATACTACATAGCAGATACGTGCTAAATGTTTGTTGATCAATGAAATGAATAATCTTATGGTGCCTACCATAGCTCTGCTACCTTATGTTTTTAAATTTTATTTTACAGATATAGGGGGTCAAAGTGCAGTTTTGTTAACATGGATATATTATGTAGAGGTAAAGCCTGGGCTGTTAGTGTAACCATCACCTGAATAGTGTACATCAGCAGTCCCCAACCTTTTTGGCACCAGGGAATGGTTTTGTGGAAAACAGTTTTTCCATGGATGGTTTGAGGATGAAACTGTTCCACCTCAGAACGTCGAGCATTAGTTAGAGTCTTGTAAGGAGTGCACAACCTAGCTCCCTTCTATGCACAGTTCACAATAGGGTTTGTGCTCCTATGAGAATCTGATTGCCTCGTTGATATGACAAGAAGGAATGCTACCCACCTCCTGCTGTGTTGGGCTACACAGCAGGAGGTGAGGAGCACACAGCTCCTGAGAGGCCATGGACTGGTATGGGTCCTGTGGTCGGGGACCCCTGGTGTACATTGTACCTGTTAGGCAATTTCTCATCTCTTACCCCCGTTCCACCTTCCCACCTTTCTCAGTTTCCAGTGTCTATTATTCCGCTGTTTATGTCCATGTGTACACAATATTTAGCTTCCACTTGTAAGTAAGAATATGTGGTATTTGACTTTGTTTATGAGTTATTTCACTTGCAATAAGGGCCTCCAGTTCCATCTATGTTGCCACAAAAGAAATGATTTAATTCATTTTTTGTGGCTGAGTAGTGTTTGTGTGTGTGTGTGTGTGTGTGTGTGTGTGTACACTCACATATATGCATTCACACTGTACATACATATGTACCTACACTACACATACATGTACACATACACTACATTTTCTTTAGTCAACTATTGATTTACACTTAGGTTGATTCTGTATATTTGCTGTTGTGAATAGTGCTGCAATAAACATGAGTGCAGATATTCTTTTGATATAATGATTCCTTTTCCTTTGGAAAGATATCCAGAAGTGGGATTGCTGGATCAAGTGGTAGTTCTACTTTTAGTTCTTTGAAAAAATCTCCATAGTCTTTTCCATAGAGGTTGTGCTATTTTCCATTTCCACCATTAGTGTATACGTGTTTCCTTTTCCCTGCATCCTTGACAATGTCTGTTATTTGTTGATTTTTTTAATGATATTCTTACTGGTGTAAGATGGTATCTCATCGTGGTTTTAATTTGCATTTCTCAGATGATTGATGATGTTAAGCACCTTTTCATGTTTGTTGGCCATTTATATCTCTTCTTTTGCAAAATGTCTCTTCATGTCCTTTGCCCATTTTTGTTAATGGGGTTGTTTTTTTCTTGTTGAGTTATTTGAATTCCTTTTAGATTCTGGATATTAGTCCTTCATCAGATGCATAGTTTGCCAATATTTTCTTCCTTTTTAAAAGTTATCTTTTTTTTGGTTTGTTTTTTCGTTGTTTGCTTTTGAGACTGGTTATTGCTCTGTTGCCCAGGATGTAGTGCAATGGCACAAATCTCAGATCATTGCAACCTCAGACTTCTGGGTTTAAGCAGTCTTTCTGCCTTAGCTTTCTGATTAGCTGGGACGGGTATGTGCCACCATGTCTGGCTATTTGAAACATTTAGAGATGCAATTTCACTATATTGCCCAGGTCTTGAACTCCTGGCCTCAAGCAGTCCTCCTACCTTGGCCTCCCAAAGTGCTGAGATTCAAAGCTAGTATTGATATGTGAGGTTTTGTTTCTGTCGTAATGTTCATTGTTACCTAGTTGCTTTTTGGTCTCATTTTTGTAATTGCTTTAAAAGATTTGTTTTATACTTTCATGTGTTTTTATAATGGTGAGTACTGAAGTTTAATTTCAATGTTTAGATGTCTCTTGTCCTTTTCTTCTAGGACCAATCTGGTTGTGATGAGTTTCTGTAGCATTTACTTGTCTGGGAAAGACTATTTCTCCTTCTTTTGTGAAGCCTAGTTTAGCAGGATACAGCATTCATGGCTGACAATTTTTTTCTTTAAGAATTCTGGAAATAAGACGCTAGTCTCTTCTAGCTCATAAAGTGTCTGCTTAGGAGTCCAATGTTAGTCTGATAGGATTTTCTTTATAGGCAACTAGGTGCTTTTCTCTTTCTGATTTTAGGCTGACGACTATATGTCTTGCTCAAGTACTTCCTGCAATGTATTTTCCTGAAGTTCTTTGAGCCTCTTAGATCTGGATGTCTAAATCTCTAGCAAGACTTGGGAATTTTTTCTCAATTATTTTCATATATATACGTGTGTGTGTGTGTGTGTGTGTGTGTGTGTGTGTGTGTAAAATATATATATATAACTGCACTTTAGGTTCTGGGGTACATGTGCAGATCCATCCCCAGTCACCTGTATCTGGCATTTCTTCCCATGTTATCTCTCCCCAACCTCGCCACCCTCTGCTGTCCCTCCCCTACACCCCCTCAACAGACCCCAGTATGTGATGCTCCCCTCCCTGTGTCCAAGTGTTCTTATTGTTCAACATCCACCTATGAGCAAGAACATGTGGTGTTTGATTTTCTGTTCTTGCGTCAGTTTGCTGAGAATGTTGGTTTCCAGATTCATCCATGTCCCTACAAAGGACATGAACTCATCGTTTTTTATGGCTGCATAGTATTCCATGGTGAATATATGCCACATTTTCTTTGTCCTGTCTGTCATTGATGGGCATTTGGGTTGGTTCCAGGTCTTTGCTATTGTAAACAGTGCCACAGTGAATATAACGTGTGCATGTGTCTTACTTTCTCAGATAGGTTTTATGAACTCTACTTTTTCTTCTTCCTCAGGAATTCCTCTGACTCCCAGGTTTGGACATTTTACATACTTCCATGCTACTTGACTGCTTCATTCATTTAAGAAAAAAAATTTTTTCTTAATATTTGTCTGACTGGGTTAATTCAAAAGACCTTCCTTCAGACTCTGAGATTCTTTCTTCACCTACTTGGTCTAGTCTATTGTTAAAACTTTCAACTGTATTTCGTGTTTCCTTCAATGAATCTTTTATTTCTAGAAGTTCTGGATTTTAAAATATTTCTATCTCATAGGTATATTTTTCCTTCATATTCTAAATTATTCTTTTGATTTCTTGGTGTTGGTTTTAAACTTTCTCTTGGATCTCATTGAGCTTTTTCAAAATCAACATTTTAAATTCTTTATCTGATACTACAAGTATTTCATTTTGATTAGGATTTACTACTAGAGAGTTAGTGTGGTCCTTTGGGGGTATTGTAACACTTTTTTATACTTTCAGAATTCTTTCTTTGGTTCCTTATCATTTGCATATACTATTTCTTCTTCTTTTGGATTTAAATTTCATTTGGATACAAGTTTTTCCTTTTTACGATGTGACTATAATATATGTTGTTTCAAGTCTTTTGGCTTTGGTTCTAAGGGTGGTTTTGGTGGCAAAGGCTCTGTATGAATTCCTTGGTTATAGATAACTTCAATGTGGTCATTTTCTTCAAATGCTGGTTGTAGTTGGGATATACTTAGCATGTGGGCAGGCTCATACTCTCCTGCAGAGCTGGGTTGGTGGAAGTCTCAAGAAGCGTATTTTGTTCCCAAGTACTATGCATTTGTGTCAGCAGATTATGTATGGAGTTGTGCAGATCACCCTCCAGGCCAGTAGAGAAAGAAACTCTCTGGTACCTTAGGCAGTGGGCTGGTCTGTGGGATGCCCAGTGGCTTGGACTCCATACTCAGCCCCAGAGTGGGGATTAAGTGTAGCTGGACTAGGAGGGCTTTTCCTCAGATCTCCCAATGGCAGACACAAGGACCAGCCCTGATTGTGGGGAGAGGGGGAGGAAGTGCAGGAATGATGTAGATGCTATGATTTCCTAGGTTATAAATGCTCTTAGCATGGTAGCTTTCTCAAATGCCGGTTGTAGCGGCAGGCAGGTCAGTGAGCTCAGGGCCTGCTGAGTAGCTGGGATGTTTAGGGACATGCTGGTAGCTGAGGTTGCACAAAACTTGTCTCCCACCCGAGCACCATGCCATTGTGCCAGCAGGTGTTATAATGGGCTGTGCAGGTGACCTCCTGGCCAGTAGGTGTCTATTGCAAGAGAGGCAGCTGTGGTAGTAGCAATGGGATTTATTCTTGACCTTTGTTAACCAGAAATACTGAGATGTCTCAGGTGATGGGTGGGGCTGTGGAACTCCTAGGAGTCCCTTCCCATGTTCTGCCACTGAGGTGGTATCAGGGGCAAAGCTGGATACTGTTGGGTTGGGCACGCCCATATGCATGTTCCCCAGCAATGGGTTCAACCGTCGGCCCTGATGGGGGTTGGAAGGCAGCTCTCAGGCTGCTGGGGCAACATTCTAGGGAGCTGCAGAGGTGCCTCTACCATGCCAAAGAGCCCACATGGAGAAAGAGGACCTGCCCATGGCCCCACAGCCTACAAGGTGATAGTGGGACCCACCTAGATCCCATGCACTTGATCCTGGTGTTGTTTTACCTGTGGCCTGCCGCAGTAGCCAAAACAGTCAGCAGGACCCAAGCTGTCTGTGCCCAGATGGCAGAATTCCCCCAGGCTGTGAGACTCCCTGTCCAGGACAGAAACTATGGCTCCTAGACCACACCCCTTCTGATCCACTCTTGTGAAGCCAGCAGGGGGTCACCAAATTCCCACACTGTAGGGTAAATCCATCCCACATTCCTTCAGTTCTGACCATGGGGACACCTTCCCTTGCTCCAGATTAGATTGCAAATCTCACCCGTAAGCTTCTAGACAGTGTATTATAGTCCTTAGTGGATGTGACTGGGTCAGTGGACTTGTCTTCGGGCCCCCTGGGTTCAAGCACAGCTTGTGATAGAGAGGGTTAACCTGGTCTACGGGCTTCTAACAGAATGCTCCGGCACAAGCAGTGGTAACTGTGCTGTGGGCCTGCCTCCAGGAAGAGTGTGCTCCCTCTCTGCAGGAACAACTAGGCAGGCAGCCGTGGAAGGAGGCAGGCAGCCGTGGAAGGAGGCAGGCAGCCGTTGGGGGAGGCAGGCAGCCGTGGGGGGAGGCAGGCAGCCGTGGGGGGAGGCAGGCAGCCGTGGGGGGAGGCAGGCAGCCGTGGGGGGAGGCAGGCAGCCGTGGGGCTCGTAGTTTGCTTACACCTTGGTCCCATAGCAGCCTGCAGCAGCAGTGGTGGTGTTTGTCTTTGAGGTGTGTGAATGTACCTGGCCTTGTTTCTCCCTCCCTAGCTTAGCCTCTGGTGGTGGCCCAAGGGTGGGATACAGAGCTTTAGGGGTTGGGCTGTCAGAATGGTGCCATGCTGGAGCTGTTCAGGGCTCTGAAGTCTGTGGGACTCCACATGAATTCGAGCAAATTCCCTGGGCAGCTCCCTATTTAGTCAGGAGGCCCACGAGGATTGAGGGGCTCTCCCGCAGCTAGGATTGCAAAAGTTTGTGGCAGGAATATGGAGTCTCAGGGGTCTCTCACCGCCCCTTTGCTCATGTCCAGAAGCTTACCCTACCTCCCGCAGTCTCAGTCAGGCAGTCTGCGTTGCTTCCCTCTTGGCTTTCGGTGCTTGCCTTCACTTCTCTGCTGGATTCCATTGTTCTCCCTTAGATGATCTAGTTGCGGTGTGAATATGTATTTACTATTTAGTTTTTCTCGGTGGAAGAGGTGAGTGCTAGCTGCATCCAGTCAGTCATCTGGAGCCCTTTCATCATGATCACCTTAATCAACTGCATGTTGGAAGTCATCCAGTCATCTGTTTAGTCATTAGCATTTCCAAGCTATAATTTCCTTCTCTGTAAATATGACTAATTATATATGATATAATATTTTATTTTATAGGTTGTTTTGAAGATTAGTGATAAGCACCTAATACACAGGAAACACTTATTAAATGTTAGGCAATATTATAAATATTTATAAATGGAACAACTTCAATTTTAATTTCATGTTTAACTTGTTTTGCAAGTGCATTAGATCTTACACTAGAAATAGGTCTAAAGTATTTGAATTAACCGTACCAAATTTATGAATTGTCTTAGTATTTATGAATTGCTATGCTAAAGAGAAAATAAGTGTACCTACTACAGAAAAAAATATTTGGCAATCTATGAAACATGAGTATCTGATAGCATTTCTTCTGTCTTATATTTGTGGAAAATAAAAGTATTTAAAAATATATATATTTATGTGTCAGCTGAGAAAGTAAACCACTGTTTTTAATAATTTTTTTAAAGAATATTTGTACTCTTATTGGCTCACTGCTCTGATCTTTGCAGCTTTTAAAAAGTTGTACAGAGCAAAAGATGAGATGTTTTAGGTACATCTAAAAACAAAACAAAACTACAACAATGAGCAAGCACAGAGCCACAACACCTGATAAAATGATTGATTCACAGGAGGTGCTGCACTTGTTTTTAGCTAAATTGAGTAGAACAACAAATTACTTTCTGAAAGAATGTATATGATGCTACTAAGTATTATACGATGCTACCATGAAAGATTTGTGTAGTTAGGGTGTGGTCAATAATTCAGATTTATTCATGTTCGTCATGAGTGCCAAAACAGAAAGAAGTCAGTGGGTTAAGATACTATCACTTGTATGCTAAGAAAAATAAGTGCTCTGGAAAAAAAATTACAGCTCAACTGAGCAGATCCATCTTTCTTCCATGAGAAATCCACAGCTGCAGGTTGTTCTAATGGTTCAGTGCTCTTGGTTTCTAGTTTGGTCATTTGCTCCTTTATTCAACAAATACTGAGCTTCTGTAACATGCTAGGCACTCGCTTGGCACTGAGATGGCTGAAAAGCAAGACCAGATGCAATCCCTTCTCATTTTGGCTAGCAGTCTCATGGAGAGACAGAAATTGATTAAATCAAATTAAACAGTTGAAAATGTAAATGCGACTTAGAGAGTATGAACTAGTTGAATGATTCAGGCAAGGATTCCCAAAGGGGAGTGAAGGCTGAACTAAATGCCAAGGAGGAATAAGAATTAACTAGAGGAAAGGTAGAGGGAAGAAAAACCCAGGGAATGGACAGAGCGGAAAGGTCCTACGGAATAGAAGTGTGCAAGGCAGGTAAGAGCAACTAAAAGGTGTGGAGGGGATTATGGGTGGCTGGAGGCGTAAGTGGAAACCAGATCATGCAGGGCATTGTTGTTGTCCATGTTTAGGAGTTTGAACTACATCCTACCAGCAATAGAAAATCATGGAAGGATTTAATTGGTAGATTATATAATCATATTTATATCCCGGAACACATAATTTGGTTCCCTGTAGGGAATGGATTAGAGAGGAATTCATAGTAAATGATGGAAGAAATGTTAGGAGCTCTTTACATACTCTAGGTTCTCTAAGTGATAAAAAGGACTAAGGTTGTGGTTGAAGAGATGAGAAGAAGGAGAGAAGTTCAAGAGCTATTTAATGGGTACATTGGATAAAATTTGGTGATGGCTTGGGTATCGGAGGAGTGAGGCTAGGCATGGGTGAATAATGACAACACCTAAGTTTTTGGATTGTGCAACCGGCTGAACATAGGTACTTCTCACAGAAATGGGAAACAGTAGAAAAGAATCAGATTGGAGGGTAGAGGTGAAATCATAAATTTTTGTTTTGAGACATCAAACTAGAGTTGATTTAGGGACATTTCAGTTCAAATGTAGACTAGACATCTTGATGTAAGAGATTCTGCGCAAGTTGCCTTAGACTAGAGTCACCATCGCGTAGGTTTTAACTGAGGCCCGTCGGCATGGATGAAATCGCCTTGGTAAAGGGTGTAGTACGATGGCCTAAGAATAGGCCTTCAGGAGTTATAGAATCCTTACTGACCAGGTAAGGAAGAAAGAGTATGCAACTGAAAGACCCAGAATCAAGGATGAAAGAGGAAGGAGAAAAGCAGGACAATGTTATATCAAGGTCATGAAGGAAAGAGAGTGTTTTAAGAATGAGGGAGTGGTGCCAAATGCTGTTGAGATATCTTGTGAGATGGTGACCGAAAGGTGCTTATTTGACTTAGTGTCTTGAAGGTAATTGGTGGACTTGACTCAGGGCTGTTTTGGTGATATGTTGGGGCAGTAGCCAGATGTGACTAAAATTGAGGCTTTGGCGAAGATGAATAGTGATCACAGATAAATATTTTGGCAAGTTGTCTGTAAGGGAGAGGAGAAAGAATGATACTGGAAGAGAACAAGGGAAACAGGGAGGTGTTCCGTTGTTTTGTTTTTGTGTTTTGTAAATTGTAAAAAGTTGAAAGGTTTAAATGCTATGGAACAGAGAGAGCATTTAGATATATACAATAGGGAGATAGAACATTCCAGAAAAATAAAGCTCCTACTGCATGTTTTTTTTTTGTTTTGGTTCCTAGAATCTGAATGCCTATTCGCACAAATCTATGCATACAGCAATGTCAGAATTATCTGTGAACTTCTTGGGTCTCCCTCAAAATAACCTTCGTACAAGGAAAAGTCTCTTTCTTTATTAAATGTCTCCACTAAAATTAGCAGAACCAAAAAAAAAAAAAAAAAAAAAAAAGGAGGAAATGACTTTGGGGAGTAAATATGGTGAGATAAAAGAAGGAAAGATAAAGTCCTCTAAACTTACTTTAACCTTCATAAACACCTTAAATATATAGTTTTGACATTTTTATGACTACAGTTTCATTACAAACTCTCATCATAGTTACTTAAGTCTATAGAAGCAAAGATGAATATTTATCCGTGGAATTCAAGCAACATCTGGTCATTTAAGCTGAAAGATCCATTATTTTTTCTTCAATGGTATTTTTTTCTCTCAGTCGGTTTTACTTTCCAAAAGGATTTGTGGTGAGGGAAAAACGCGGTTGAAAAGTAAATCTCTATCAAAAGATGTTCTTTCAGCATTTAAAAAGTGAGACAGAAAAAGGATGAGGCAGAAAAGGCACTTTTGAATAGTTAGTACCTGTTTAGGAATAGGGAAGTGGGATTAGGTAGAATTCTACTTGTTCTTAAATTTCCTTATACTTCAGATACTACTTTTCGTGCCAAAAATTTCTTTTTGCTTTCTGTTAAAACCTTCTTATCCTCTCCTCTACTTATGTAAATTTAGGTAAGCCAACCCTTCAGTTTTGTCATCTATAAAACAAAGACACTGGAAGAGATTATATTCCAGTTTTCTTCCTGATCCAATATTCCAGGATTCAGCAAACTTAAATCATTGCTTTTTGGCTATCACTCAATTACTGTCCTCAGAATGCATCTTCTTGGATCCTTTAGTTATCTGTCAACAAAAATAAATTATTTGTCTTTATTTTTGAAATATTCCTCTTAAGCCCCACATGTGTGAAATGCTGCAGAAAAGAGATATTTTTATTCATGTCTTTCCATACCTTCTAAATCAACCATTACAAAGAGTTTACCAGTGTTTTGTGTTTTTAAAAAAATTTTCACTTAAAAATTGAAATGCCTAAAGAGGGCATTTTATATACTCTCTGTTTTCAAAGTATAATTTTAGTTTTCTTAGGTAGTAACACTAACAAATTGCAAAGTTAATAACACTGACAGTTACCCATAAAGTATTACAAAAATGGTATTAACAAATCCTTAATTTGTATGTCTGCTTACTGAAACATTGACTGCTTTGCACATTGTAACTGCAGTCATCATGATTCTAGTGTTTGTTGAGTTGTGGTCTGTTCGTTTGACAGTCTTCTGGAGTGCTTATTACCTAAACTCAAATGACAAGATCTTTTTCTTCAAAACATCTTGAGAGTATGTCACTGACTAAAGAAAAAGGAAACCTGATTTACTTTAATACTACAACTTCATTTCTTGCAACATCTCAGGAGCAACCACAGAGTCTCACAACTCTAAGTCTTTATAAATTTTTTTAGTAGTGTGGATTTTTAAAAACAGGTTTAGGGCTTCCAACCCAAAGCTGTTAGGTTTTAAAAAATAAGTTCTTTTAGCACCAACCAGACCTTCTACCTCTGCTTCCAACCATTGCTTCATCTTGTGTACCTTTAGGACATTTCTTAAATGTGTCCTTACTTTGACCTGATTCTGCGGAAATTCTTATTTATATCTTAATTGTTTCCTGTCATGGCTGTAGTAGTTCCTTCTTTATAGTCTTCCTACATCCTTGCTCTTTAAACTTCAGAGGGGGCTTAGAATGTTATGACGAGACTACGGATTCCTGCTGTTAGAAAGTAATTTGCTTTGTATTGAAGTAATGTTTATTGACCTAGTTTTTTATTTTAAAAAACTATACTATTTGTCTATTGACTTGCTGTAATTGTTTGATTAGGAAATGGATGAGATTAGCATTTGGAAAGAGTTGTACATCTAACAGATTCTATTGGAAAATGTATCTTGAACAATTTTAATTAGGTTTCTAGTGGGGAAAAATTATTCTGATGGCCTATTTTCCTTAGATTGATGACAGTCTTTTATGTAAATTTCACTTACTTAACCTTAAACTGGGAGCATGAGAAAAGCTTGTGAAATACAATCACATTTTTAAAAAATTCTAAAGACGTTACAATACTTTTCACAGTTATAAGTATGGTAGAATTTGTAACATTTTAAACTGTATCTCCCAAAATATTTTATGCTGATACTCCAACCCCTAGATATGCTTATGAAGTGGACGAGTGAACAGTTTTGCACCCCCATTCTCTCATTATCAAGTGCAGATATCTTCCCTCTGGAAATACTAAAAATTTTATTACATAATAACATTTAGGTGGAAATGACAATTTGGTATGTGTGTGTGAAATGAAAGTAACTATCATATATAATTTGATTGGTACTTCTGAGCTTTATGGGAATTATAGTTGAGGCTTTGTCATATCTTGTTATTAATAAAGGACAAAAAACGAATACATGTATTCTATATCCCTCAAAAAATATTTAGGCAAAGTTACTTTTGTGAAACATTTTAACCACATGATCTTTTTGCAGATTTATTCAGGACAGCAAGAGTTTGCTGTAGCGTATGTGCTATTTCTCTCCGTCCCTCTCTTGATCACTGCTTCCCTCTGCTGCATATGTCTAACCCAGACCCATACTGCACAAAAGGTACTTCTGAAGGTGTGAGAGCAGCATGGCGTGTCAGCCTTGTGTCCTGCCTGAAACTGCTCCCGTATTGGTAGAGCCAATACTTGAGCTGATTCTGGTGCAGACAAAATACGTGTTCTAATCATTACCGTTTGGTGCCACGTTCATGGTTATGGCACAGCTCATTATCCATTTAGTTTTTCACATGGGGCTAAAAAGGATTCTATCATTTTTATTCCTAGAGAAAATATTCTCCATTGTGGAAGAGTCATTCTAGCTTTACAAGTTAGGAGATGACTGTAGAGTGAATCCAAGCATGTACAAACTTGACACAATAATCATAGATAACTTTTATTGAGAGCTTGTTACATATTAATTATAAGTCTAAGTTCTTTTATTTATTAACTCATTTAAAATTACAATAACTCTACAAAGTAGTTCAATTCTTACCCCCATTTCATAGATGAGGAAACTGTCACTAAGAGATTAAATGCCTGAACAACTAATAAGAGACAAAAATGAGATTCAAGCAGACTCTGACTCTAGAGCCTACATCCTTAAGCAGTAGTCTCTACTCCTGTCAATATGTAAGGGGTGATTTTCTTCAGTTTTCATTTTACGTTTATGAGGCCCAACAGGAAAAGTTCTCCAGCAACAAATGCTGCACATGGTGGCACACATCCACCTACGAGGCTGAGGTAGGAGGATCATTTGAGCCCAGGAGGTCAAGGCTTCAGTGAGCTGTGATCACGCCACTGCACTGTAGCCTGGGCAACAGAGTAAGACCCTGTCAGTGAGACCCTGTCTCCCGCTCCCCCACCAAAAAAAAAAAAAAATCACTTAAAACTCAGTAAATTATCTTTGATTTTTTTCTGTTCTCTTTGATTTGCCCCATTTCAAATCAAGCATCTCTTATGTATGATGGTATTGCATCTTGCTTCTTTTACCTTTAAAAACTGGTTTGCTTCTTAGAAACTCAGCCTTTCTGAATTTTAAAATTAAATGTAATGCACTACAAAATTTTATATTGATGTAATGTGATGAATGCAAATATAAAATGCCCACTGTGTTTTGATTATGTTTATTTATTATAGCTTAATGTAGGCATTATGTGGAGAAAGTTAAATTAGTCTTGTTATCAAAAGTTTTCCATCCTCATTTCCTGTCTTACACATTTTTTTCTTAACATTTCATTAATGAAACAGTTGAAATTTTTCTCACTGATTGAAATCTGTAAATTTGACTTTGAAATAACGAATTCTCAAGAATTTGGTATTATAGTAGTAATTAGTAAGAGGGGTAATGCTTAAAGTTTTAGCTCTCTTGTGTGTTGAAGATTATAATATTAGAAAAAGCCATTTTCTGTTAAATAGATTTCCTATTCAAACTAAGAACATTCAAAACCCAGAATATGAAGACTTTTAACATTTCAGTGTGATGATTTCCTGTTGAAGGTTACTTAGTCCTTGAAAACTAAAGGGTTACATTTTGGCACTAAACAGTCAATATTTGGACTTTTTCTATGCTGCCGCTTATCTTCCCAGTAATTAATTGCATGTATTATTTCGGAGTAACTTAGCTGTTATACAGCCTACACAGTTCAATAGATGGGCTTCTCTGAACATGCAGAATAAATCTGATTGAGGAACGCAGACTAACATTTTCACATGTGTACTCACTCACACAACTAAGAACACATTCATGCATATACACATATGGTCATATGCAGTAACATGCACACAAATACACAAACAGGCACATATTGACATACACACTATGTTCATGGGTTCATGTACACGTACGTATTTGAAAGTAAGGTTAGTTCTGGCCAAAAGGCTCCTTTTGTATTACTTTGTTTTGGTGTTAAGATTAAAAAACTCCTTTAAAGTAAGCCTTCCAATGTTATTTATAATTTATGAGGATAAGCCTTGCATTCTTGTCTTTAGTATCACTTCCCTCATGCTTATGAATTTTATATCTTTACACTGGATTCTTTCTGCAAAATTCTTTTATGATAACACTTCCTTTTCTCTTGCAGTCTAAAAGATAAGAGCTAACAAATTAAGTGGTATAACTTTACTAAATTTCTAAAAAGTAAATTTTTTGAAAACTTATGTTCAGAAAACAAGTGATGAGAATATTCTCTTTTTGAAATATTTAAGGTATGGAACTTTCTGTTCTAATTTCTGAAGGTAGAGAGACAGTTTTGCTTCATACTGAAATTTCTAGGGCCGTGCACGGTGGCTCAAGCCTGTAATCCCAGCACTTTGGGAGGCCGAGGCGGGTGGATCACGAGGTCAGGAGATCGAGACCATCCTGGCCAAGATGGTGAAACCCCATCTCTACTAAAAATACAAAAAATTAGCTGGGCATGGTGGCGCACGCCTGTAATCCCAGCTACTCAGGAGGCTGAGGCAGGAGAACTGCCTGAACCCAGGAGGCGGAGGTTGCAGTGAGCCGAGATCGCACCATTGCACTCCAGCCTGGGTAACAAGAGTGAAACTCCATCTCAAAAAAAAAAAAAAAAAAAAAAAAGAAAGAAAAAAATTTCTAAATAATTTGAAAAATAAGTGAAAGTCACACTTTAGCAATATAGTGAGACCTGTCTCTACAAAAGTTAAAAAAAAAAAAACACCAAAACCTGTAATCCCACTTTGAGAGGCTGAGGTGAGTGATTAACCTGAGGCCAGGAGTTTAAGACTAGTCTGGCCAACATGGTGAAACCCTGTATTTACTAAAAATACTAAAAATTAGCAAGGTATGGTGGTGTATGCCTGTAATCCTAGCTACTCAGGAGGCCGAGGCCTGAGAATCCCTTGAACCCAGGAGGTGGAGGTTGCAGTTAGCTGAGATTGTACCACTGCACTCCAGCCTGGGTAAGAGAGTGAGACTATCTCAAAAAAAAAAAAAAAAAAAAAAGGAAAAAAATAACCCAACGTGGTGGTTCATGCCTGTAGGCCTGACTATTCCAGAGGCTGGGGTGGGAGAATCACTGGAGCCCAGAAGGTTGAGGCTGCAGGGAGCTATGACCATGCTACTGTACTGCAGCCTGGGCAACAGAGCAAGACCCTGATTTCAAAACAATTACTTAAACCTCAGCAAATTATCTTTGATCTGTTTTTGTTATTCTTTTGTTGTAGACTATTAAAATTTTCAATAGATTTTGGTCCTTAATATAGAATTTTCTTTTGTGGCAATAAACCTACAGCTGTATTTCATATTATATTTTGAAATTTGCAATTTGGGAAACTACCTGGGATAAGAGAATCCTACTGTATTGTGTATTCTACTTCCTTTTCTCCTCAGTCATCTGAGTGATACGAGGTGGTTAACTGTTCCATTTTCTTGGTGGCTCAATATTTCTTTCTTTGACTCTTAATAATACAATGACATCCAACATGGATCTTTGGGCAACTCTTACAAGATGACTCAAAAAGTATTCAGAAGGGAAATAGCAATAGGGAGTATGTAATGGATTAGCTGCTTGGAATGGAGAGCTATTAATTTATACCAGACCACTTGTTCAAGGTTACTTTCTCCACCCTCCTTTGTGATCTAGAGCCAAAGGATCCAAATGGGCAATTACCTTTTGTCAAATTATATTTCAGCTTACCTAATGATAGTATTCAGTATGATTCTTTCCTCCCAAATGATGTATAAGCACTTTATTAACATCTCTTTCATTCCTAACATATGTCTAAGAATGAGAAAGAGGCCAGTGATTTTCCTTCACCATAGTAAAAACCCCATTTTACAGACAGGGCTGGAGACTAAGGTCATTTTCTGAAAAACAGATTTTGGCAGTTTTCCCCAAGAATTTTAACTTTGAAATAACTCTTTTAATAATGCTTTATTAGTAGGAATCTTTGAGATAATTTTGTAATTAATAAAATGTTTCTTTTGTCACCATTCCATTAACAATAAATTTGTATACATACACACAACGTACATATAATTTATGTATCTATATATAAATATCACTAGAAATTCCTAGGGATTATATATACTATAACATAATATATGCACATGTATATACATGTGATTATGTATATATCACTAGAAATCTCTAGGTATAAGATTATATATATATATATATATAATTAATATTCTGAAATTCCTATTATGCATCTTGTATTCTATAAAGTGATGAAGAAAACAATGTTGATAAGGTGATCCTTGCCCTTGTACAGTGGCACTTCTGGAAAAAATAAGCAGTATCTTAACATACTTTTTGATATATAGACATGATATAGTATGACGTAGCATACTTTTGATATATGGGATCAGTTAAGGACGAGGTACTTTAAAATTATTTAGATCTGGTCTACACTTAACAGATTTAGTGAATTATTCTGTCACTAGTACCACTCTGAGAGGCTTAAGATACTTTTTGAAACAATTCAAATTCCCATCACTACCTCGTGGAAAGTCCAAAATGTTTGTTGCAGGGTTTAGGTCATCCTTTTAGTATTATTTTTCTTTTGGGTATCAATATTTATTCTGCATTCTCGGATTTCTTTGGTGCTACTTGTTAGTCTATTTTAGTGGGACGATTGAAGGTGAGAAATAAACACTTGAAGAGGTAAACTGATCACTGCCACTCTTCTCAGGAATTATTGGTAACTAACTGCAAACTAATCTTTTAACACTTTGGTTATATCCCTACAAAACAGCAGAGAGTCACACTTATTTGAGCCTTCATCACACTATTTAATGGAATGACGAGGAGACATATTCTGCAATTAAATGATCCAATCTAGTCTCTTTCATTTGTCATTTTTTCCTATTGATCAGTGAGTTCTTAGCTTTAATAGGGCAAATGTGTTATAGCAAATTTTAGTTTTCTTTAATAATTGGGACAAACTTGCATTTTGCATACAGACTCTGGGAAGAGATTGAAGTGAAGTTTGTCAAATATAATCAATGATTAAGTTTAAGGAAAAAAAATTCCACCTAATAAAAGGATTCCCAGATGTCACAATAATCACTGAAAATGAAGGCTGGGTGTGGTGATTCACACACTTTGGGAGGCTGAAGTGGCAGATCATGAGGTCAGGATATTGAGACCATCCTGGCTGACACTGTGAAACCACATCTCTACTAAAAATAGAAAAAATTAGCTGGGCATGGTGGCGCATGCCTGTAGTTTCAGCTGCTCAGGAGGTTGAGGCAGGAGAATCGCTTGAACCCGAGAGATGGAGGTTGCAGTGAGCCACGATCGCACATTGCACACCAGCCTGGGTGACGGAGCAAGACTCTGTCTTGCCAAAAAAAAAAAAAAAGGTTAAACTCAGATGTAAGAAAAGCTACATGAATGTTTTACTCTTTGAATGTTTTTTCTGATTTGACAGTGATGCTTAAACATAGGTGGTTTTGCACGTGACATTAAGATGAATCCAAACTGTCGCATGTAGGAAAATAGACTCTACTTAATCCCATAATTGGTTTATGTACAACATTAAATATGTTCCTAATGAGTGAAAACTAAATAAATATCAACTCCGTGTGTGTGTGTGTGTGTGTGTCTCACATGTGCACAACATGGAAGACCATAAATTCTTCCCATAATGATTAAAATTTATAAAGTGCATGGAAAATAAAAGTTGTATAATAATGTTGATCTGAAATGTTAAATATATAAATTTAGAGTAAATTGGCAAATTTCATTTTTCAAAGTTCAGCTGGGTGATGGTTTTACCAAAAAAAAAAAAAAATCCAGACATTTCAACACTGCTTATGGAAAACATTTGGCAATTCTGTTAGCAAAGAACAGTGTCAAAAATCTAAACGTTTTTCCTTCAACATCTGTATTTGCTTATTAAAAAACAAATCCATCCCACACCCCCAATCTCTCAAACAAGTTAAGTTTGCACGAAATGTTTTTCATTTGTCCTGATATTCAATCTGAAATTTTTTGTGTATTTGAGCGTTTTAGTCTCTTTGCTTATTTCATTTCTTTCTTTCTTTTTTTTTTTTGTGACAGAGTCTTGCATTGTTGTCTGGGCTGGAGTGGAATGGCATGATCTTTCTCTCTGCAGCCTCTGCCTCTGAGGTTCAGGTGATTCTCCTGCCTCAGTCTCCTGAGTAGCTGGGATTATAGGTGCCTGCCACTAGACCTGGCTAATTTTTGTATGTTTTTTTAGAAACGGCATTTCAGTATATTGGCTAGGCTGGTCTCGAACTTCTGACCTCATGATCCACCTGCCTTGGCCTCCGAAGTGCTGGTATTACAGGCATAAGCCACCGCATCTGGCCTATTTATTTCATTTCAACATGTCCTACATATGGGACTTAAGATAGGAGTGGTCTTATGGAATTTTGAGAAAAACGCTTAAAGAAAAACAAGTCATTTTATTTCAGTTTGAAAAACAAGACCTATTAGAGGGACAGCATAGATTCTCTTACGCAGCCTCCACAAAGAAATGTTTGCCCCGCCCTCCACTGGTGCTCCATCAACTGAATTTAATACCTTAGTTTAGGGCTATGATACGTACTATTTTCCACATCACAATGTACTTGAAATAGTTGATTCTCATAAAAGCGCGAGGAGCAGCCTGCGCAACATAGTGAGATGTCATGTCTACTAAAAAGAATTTAAAAACTAGCCAGATGCAGTGGCGTATGCCTGTAAGTCCCAGCTGTTTGGGAGGCTGAGGTGGGAAGGATCACTTAGGCACAGGAGGCTGAGCGATGATCATGTCACTCCAGCTTGGGTGAGAGAGCAAGACCCTGTCTCTTGAAAAAGAAAAAGGCAAAAAGGAGATGTGTGTGTTTGTTGGTATGACCCAATTTTCTCATGGATCTGGTTTTTAACCTAGGATACTGGAAGGAAAGAAAAGCCAATCTTACTTCTCTTTCTCTTGCTCTAGAAAAAATACTCATGTAGATAAATATGCATGTGCCTTCATTGGATTGTTTTAGCAAAAAGATTAAATGAAATGCTGAACATACTGAACTAACCTAGGGGACCATTCTTCTTGATATTATTTTTATACATTTTTCTTTTTAGTATACTTCAGATACTTTGAGATTGTCTGAAATTATGAGGTGAACTACTTTCTAGGGCATTTTCTTAAGAATTGTGATATTATAGAAAGCTAGAGACAGACATTAGCAATGTTTATAGATAATTTCCTTTCAATTTAAGGAAGATCCTCTCAGAGTTTCAGAGTACTCAGCTTTAACTTAGTCAGCTAATTTCTGGATAGCATATAGTTTTTGCAGATGGCCAACATTAAAAGTTTCTATCTGCTTAATAGTATATTGCTGATTTTTTTTAGGGTGAGATATAACTGATGATTAAAAGAAAGCAGATTGTTTCTGTGGCCTGTCTTGGTTGTTTATCTGATTTCCTGTTGATAAATATCTTTTTACTGAAACATTGATTTTAGTGTTATTTTGACATGTTTGATTAAGAAATGTAGCACACTCAAATCAATGGAAAACACATATATAAAGGACTGCGTCATCTTGAAAGCTACTTGGCTTGAAAAAACAAATATGATTGTGGCTTACTGCGCTTGTTTCTTTAAAAAAACAAAAGGTGTTGTCGTGCAACTCCAAGAAAAATTAAACTGATTTTTTATTTGAAATGCCTTATATATTTTCCACATTCTCTTGGTTATCTGTTGGTTATATAACACTTAATATTTGGGATCTGAGAAGTGAAAAGTGTAAATGATCTGCTTCACATGTACAAAGACCACCTTTTATAAGTTTTTAAAGGTAAATATTCACATATGTTAGACTTTTGAAACAGTTTATACATTTGTACATCAAGTGAGAATAACTGAATACTGAATAATTGAGAGAAAATATTAAAAATGTTTTTGGCATTTTAGTTATCCAGTAGGTTGCTTTCTAGTTCTTAATTATCTCAATATTGACACTTGCTTGGAATATACATACATATATTTGCAAAGCCACACTCACACATTCTCCTCATTGCTATGCATCATGCTCAATAAGATGAAAATGAGACCTTTTTTATGTAACTGAGAAAATATATAGCATAAAGTTTCCAAATTTATAATACTGTTGTTTTACAAAGATAACTATTATAAGTTTTCTCTACACATGTGCATGAGTAGTTTTCATGTGTTTTCTCATGAGAGGACTTCCTGATTGCATCTGATAGTGACTACCTACATAGTACTTATTCAACTTTTGTTCCTTAGCTGCACTGTAAACTCCATGTCTGCCTTAGATCTGCTTTTCAGAGCCGAACTTGGGACTTGGTCCCATAATAGTTAATCAATTAATATTGTGCATCGATGAATGAATAAGTATACTTAACAGAACTTTGGTTTATTTATTAAAATAAGAAAATAGCTGCATGGAAACAGGGCAAATTAATGTAACCACTGAGGTTTTGTTGGACTACCTAGTTAAAATATGAAGATAGAAACCAATCATAGTATTGATGGGATAGGTTGTGAACTGTACTTTCTTGAAGAGAAACACTGCAGTGTCAGTGTAATTCCTAGATAATTGTAATTCTGGGAAATTTTGGAGCATAATCAAATTCTAATTACTCTTGTAAAATATACTGCTATAGGAGGCTTTAGGTCGGCTTTGAACAAGCGTAAATTTAGTAACACTGGCTAGCCTACAAAAGGCTCACATAATAAATGGATCTGGCAGTACCAGCAGGTGGAGCTGTATTCCAGTGCTGAATAACATGGCCTCTTTCTAGAGGATTGATATGGTACAATCAAAATGCTGATGGAAAAGTTTACAAGGAATTTTACTTATCATGGTATTAAGCACACATCTTAAATTCCACATGTAATATAATAATAATTTATAGTTTAATAGAAAATTTCTGGCTTGTTTTCACTTATTTTGACTTAAGCCCCATGTTTGCCGTCAGAAATAGTTACAATCTTTGCTGTATTACGTTTGATTCACCTTAAACATATGCTAACAAAATACACACACCAGAAACTGGAACAGAAGTAAGTGAGAAGTCAAGTTTAGACTCATCTTGTAGAAAGAATTAAAAAACGATGAGTCAACGAATAGGATAGGTAGTTCACTTAAAGGCAACGGAGAAATTATAGTGGTTTTTTTATGGTGTTAGTTCATGTAAGCATGTTATAGGAACTTAGTATTGCATATTTTCTATACTTAGTATTGCATATTTCATTTGAGTGATAGGAATTCTAAAAAGTAAAACAAAGTTTTAGATATGAATAGTCAAATTTAACCTGTTATTTGAAGAGAGATACAGAACCTAAGAACTTGAAAATAGAAGAGGCCTTGACAACAATCAATTCTTCTTTCTTCTCTTGAAATAGTGATTGTACAGGTTACTTTTTTGAAGCAATTGCTGATGGACTGTAGTCTCTGACTCAAATGTTATATTCTCTTGCCTTTGAAATAGACTACACTTTTTTTTTTCCTGGAACATCTGTGTACTATGAAATTAAAAATTAGTGCTAGAAACAGAGTTGGTGGGATACTTCCCAATGTATACTGGTTTTCACAAACCATTAAAATTTAATAACAGACAGAGTTGAATTCTTCTGAGAAATTACTCATAGTTCTACTTAGGTACAATTAAAGATGCATTATCTGCTTTCATACTTCTTTTCTTGCTAAAACAATAACTTAACCTAGTCAGCAGAAGGTAAATTTGGTGTTTGATGATATTTAGTCAGTTGGCCACTGGGGAGTAGCTTGGTAATGAAGGCATCTATTTTATGTTTCCTATTCATAGTTTCTTAGGAGGTTATCTTTCAATTATTTTTTGTGCTTAATATTTATTTATTTATTTTTGAGATGAGTATTACTCTGTAGCCCAGGCTGGAGTGCAGTGGCATGATCTCAGCTCACTGCAACCTCCGCCTCCTGGGTTCAAGTGACTCTCCTGCCTCAGCTTTCCAAGTAGCTGGGACTACAGGCACACGCCGCCACGCCTGGCTAATTTTTGTATTTTTAGTAGAGATAGGGTTTCACCATGTTAGCCAAGCTGGTCTTAAACTCCCTACCTCAAGTGATCCACCCGCCTCAGGCTCCCAAAGTGCTGAGATTATAGGCGTGAGCCACTGTGCCTGGCTGAATTTTTATGTAAGTAGAATAATTTAGGGGTTACAGAGGGTAAAAAAAAAAATCAGTGTTCTTTGGTTAAAATAAAAAGAAGAGAAAGTGAACAATCTCTGGTTAGACAAGAAAAACATGTTTGAAGTCATTGGCAAATAGAGCTTATACTTCAGTGATTTTACATGTGTAATGATGGATCACTCAAATATACTAATTACATAATTTTGAAGAACCATATCTTAAGAATGATGTAATTCACTTTTAAAGTATATTGTTTGACACAGACTGTGAAGGGATGAAGCATGGACCACTTTAATGTTTGACCAGAATTAAGTGTTATGAGAAATTTGTCATCCTAAAGTTTACTTTTTTATATAAAAATGCTGTGTCAATTGTTTACAAATTGAGTAAGTTACTCTTATCTTTTTTTTATTAATCGCATTGCAAGTGCCTATAATGACTTAGAATTCTTATAAGTGCCTACCACATTTTCTCATTCATGCTGCCTGTAAATGTACTTAAACATAGAAGGTACTCCAGGAAGATTTGTTGAAGAAAGAGTGCATTTATACTGAATAGGAATTTTCAATTCTCCACTTCTATTATGTACATTATTTGGTGTGGGGATAATTTTGCTATTTAGTGTTAAAGGTGTCAGACCAAGAGGTCCAGGTCTTAATATCAACACTAGCAGTTTTGGCTGGCTATGCAACCTAGACAAAAAAATGACCAATCTTAGTATGTTCAGCAACACATTAGTGACAATGTTACGTGATTAAGTTTCCTCTAATTTTGAAAAAGTGTACGCTAATCACACTAATTCATGAAAGTAAATATAACTGACAGTAGTGCCATTAGGCTGTTAGAATTCCTTGCTAAAATATTTACTATATTGCTGAACATCAATTTGATTTGTTACTATAATTTAAATTACTGTGTACTCCACTCCATACCTTGATAATCCTGTTTTTTTCTAGCAGTATTGTACCCCATGAGCAATATTGCTACCCACTTAGCAATATCATACCCATTCACTGTGTAATGAATAGGCCTATGGTCAGAATTCAGGTGAGAATTCATGGACTAAATTTGATGTAGGCAAAAATTGGGATCAGTAGAGTAGGGAATTACTTTGCCTTAGCCAGAAGAATTCCATTTTGTTTCCTGTTTAAGACAGAACATGTAGCATGGTCATGGGATTTGCCACTCACCATCTGGTCAGAATGGAAGATTGAGCGACTCAAAGGAAGAATAAATTATAGGTGGTTACTAACACAGATCCATCAATCCATGTGCTAAGCTGACTTTGTAAAGTGGTCAGTGATACTGCCTTTTGCCATATTGTCATTTGAAAAGCATTCATTGTCTGTCGAAGTACTCAGGTGACTTCTCTTTGTAATTCTGGAGATTTTGTAGTATTTAAATGGAAAAGAGGTTTCCAGAATTCCATAACCATAGCTCAGTCACAGCTTTCAAATCTCTAGGATGCTTATCCCATTGTGATTTTCCAGTATACATCAATTTATTGGATATAGGAAAAGAGATTAGAACAATTTATTTTTCTCCGTTATGCCTATGACAGAATGAATTTTAAATAATGATGCATAACGTTCTTATGCTAATGTCAGCTGCGTCTGATTAGCAATAAAGGCAGCTTGGAACATAACATGGAAAAACCAGTGGTCTGTTTTGGGTAACATTCTAGCCGAGAAAATGACTCAGAACTAATGCCCCAATATGGGGGCTGAGGCATTGAAGTAAGTCTTTTCTTAGGAGTTTATGGATTTGGAAGCTCCCTTAGGAGAAGCGCCTGGAATTGGATGCTTTCTTGGGTCTACGTGAGGGGAAGCCTAGGGACAGAAAGGAGTGGAAAGTGGCAGGGGCTTCAGCTGTGATGACTGCATGCTTTGATGGTGGGCTGCAGCACATTCTTGATGCTGTGGCCTGGACTTCTTTTTAGTCTATTGCTTGGGCCTCTCACCATAGCCCAGTGGAAACTCCTTGAGGGCAGGGATTGCTGCTGCTGTTTTTTGTTTCCCTACCACTGTATCTTCAGCGTCTGCAGCAGTGCCTGGCACATAGTGGAAGCTCAGTAAATATTTGCAAGTAAAAACTAATGAGTTTGCTTAGAGATTATTTTGTGCAAGGTGCTTTAGTAGATTGGATGGGAGAAACAGCGATGAATGAGAAACTCTTCATTCTTCAGCTCACCCAGAGTCCAGCAGGCATGACAAATTGTGAATACAAAAGACAAGTAGCATATCCCCAATGGCCATAGGTTCACACAATAAATAAAGTCATTCTAACTGGAAGGCAGAAGTGGAACTACAGAGCTTCTTGAGGTAAGGGACAGTCAACTTGACCTTTAAGGATGTGTGGGCAGAAATAGACAGCAGTGGATAGGGGTGCCTCCAGGCTGATGGGACAGTTGGGGCAAAGACGGGTGGAAACTTTGGGGTCTGATTGCATAGCAATAGGCAGAGAGACTGGGCCCCGGGTGGGGTATGTAAGGAGACAAGATAGGAAAGAAGGCTGAAGAGAAAGGCTGAGACCAGTTTATGGAGGTGCAGCAATGTCGTGAAGAAGTTATATAGAATTAGAAGTTTGTGCATGCCTAAGGATCGTGAATAATGGTTAATTCTGAATTCCGAATGTCACTGGTGGCGGTTTATACTTTGCAGCCTATTACATAGTTTCAAGAATTGTTGATTTGATTGTTTTTAGCATTAAACTTACCAAAGCCTATGAAATATCTCCAGTATATTTATTAAAAGTGGTATGAGAATGGCTCTGACTTTTATTAGTATGCCTGCAGTCAGATTTTCTCAGAAAGACTGAGAAAAGCCTGAAAATTGTCAGTCTGTGTAGAACACAAAAAGCTGTTTTGGCTCACAGAATCTCAGAAGTTGGAAGGCAATTTAGCCAGGCTTAAATAGTTTTAGTCCTTTGCAGCTACTACGTTTTCTCTCATATTGGTGTTGTTACCTTTACTGCTTTCCTCTTTTATCCCTCCACCAACTGTCCAACTCCTGCATTTGGCTAAGCCCAACGCCTTCTTCAAAACTTACATAATTTATTATTTCTTCTCCAGAAGTCTGCCTTAGACTTCCCAGCCTTTATGAGACAGGGCACATCTCTATCTGTACCTAGACGTATCTTCAGTATATTTTTTTCATTGCAACATAATTTTCTTTGCCTTCAAGAATGGATAAATAAATCATTTCAAGACTCACTATGGGATCCTTGAAATTGATCACTTAAGTTGCCCCTAAATACTTCATGTGACAGTGTGGGCTTATCGCATAACACTTTTAATTATTAGAAAATTCTTCATTGCATTGAGCTGAAATCTGTTTGTTTCCCTCACCTATCAATTTAAGTTATTTTTGTTCCTAAATGGCATGGATGTCAGTGTTTGGAGATTATTAGCTTCTTTTCACTATTTTTATGAATATTGGTTTCCAGATTAAGACACCTCAAAACTTGGTAGCCCTTCTATAGACAAACTCCATTTGGTCACTTTTCTCTTTTTAAATGTGTAATTGTATAGGTATGATTGAGTAGAACTGAATATAGTTAATTCTTACCTTCTTTGATTTAATACAATATGTATTTTTACTAACTCTGAGATTTTCAGCTTTTTTGGGTAGTGATCTCACATTATTGACTGTTGTAATGCTTGCAATTGGCTAGTCTCAATATCTTTTTCACAAGAATTAAGATGACATGCGCCCAATGACTACAGTTAGCTGAGTAAATGAATGGCACCAGCTTACCACCATTCTGTGCCTTCAAAGACTTAAATATGGAATGTAAAACTTACCCAACTAAATCCAGTTTTATACATTTGAAAACTTGTAAATTTTTATAAGTTTCACTTGGGCTAAAATTTTAATCTCGTTGAACATGAATAGTTTAAGAAATTTTACCAATTTTTTTTTTTTTCTGAAATCAAACTCTTTTATGTCATTCCTTATCTGTTACCTGGAAGCTGTATTTTAAAAAGGAACTGTCACTAGCTTGATATATTTTGTTTTTATTCACATGCTACTGTGTCTTTTTCTAAACATTCAGGACCATTGGAGGCATTTTCTTTTTCTGTTTTTTGTTTTTTGGTTTTTTAAAATTGTACTTTAGGTTCTGGGGTACATGTGCAGATCATGCAGGGTTGTTACATAGGTACATACATGGCAAGGTGGTTTGCTGCTTCCATCCCTCGTCACCTATATCTGACATTTCTTCACATGTTATCCCTCCCCAACTTCCCCAGCCCCTGCTGTCCCTCGCGTAGCCCCACCAACAGACCTTAGTGTGTGATGCTCCCCTCCCTGTGTCCATGTGTTCTCATTGTTCAACACCTACGTATGAGTGAGAACATGTGGTGTTTGATTTTCTGTTATTGTGTCAGTTTGCTGAGAATGATGGTTTCCAGATTCATCCATGTCCCTATAAAGGACACAAACTCATCATTTTTTAATGGCTGCATAGTATTCCATGGTGAATATATGCCACATTTTCCTTGTCCAGTCTATCATTGATGGGCATTTGCGTTGGTTCCAGGTCTTTGCTATTGTAAACAGTGCCACAGTGAACATACATGATTTATAATCCTTTGGGTATATACCCAGTTACGGGATTGCTGGATCACATGGAATTTCTGTTTCTAGATCCTTGAGGAATTGCCACGCTGTCTTCCACAAAGGCTGAACTAATTTACACTCCCACCAACAATATAAAGTGTTCCTATTTCTCCACATCCTCTCTAGCATCTGTTGTCTCCAGATTTTTTAATGATCACCATTCTAACTGGCATGAGATGGTATCTCTACGTGGTTTTGATTTGCATTTCTCTAATGACCAGTGATGATGAGCATTTTTTCATATGTTTGTTGGCCTTATGTATGTCTTCTTTGGAAAGTGTCTGTTCATATCCTTCGCCCACTTTTGAAGGGGTTGTTAGTTTTTTCTTGTAAACCTGTTTTAGTTCTTTGTAGGTTCTGGATATTAGCCCTTAGTCAGATGGGTAGATGGCAAAAATTTTTCTCATTCTGTTGGTTGCCAGTTCACTCTAGTGATTGTTTCTTTTTCTGTACAGAAGCTCTGGAGTTTAATTAGATCCCATTTGTCTATTTTGGCTTTTTGTTGCCAGTCCTTTTGGTGTTTTAGTCATGAAGTCCTTGCCTATGCCTGTGTTCTGAATGGTTTTGCCAGGGTTTTTTGGTCTTAGGTCTTATGTTTAAATCTTTCATCCATCTGGAGTTAATTTTCATGTAAGGTGTCAGGAGGGGATCCAGTTTCTGCTTTCTGCACATGGCTAGCCAGTTATCCAAACATCTATTAAACAGGGAATTCTTTTCCCATTGCTTGTTTTTGTCAGGTTTGTCAAAGATGAGATCGTTGTAGATGTGCGACATTGCCTCCGAGGTGTCTGTTCTGTTCCATTGTTCTATATCTCTGTTTTGTATGAGTACCATGCTGTTTTGATGACTGTAGCCTTATAATATAGTTTGAAGTCAGGTAGCGTGATGCCTCCAGCTTTGTTCTTTTTGCTTAGGATTGTCTTGGCTATGTGGGCTCTCTTTTGAAGTTTAAGATGGCTTTTTTCCAGTTCTGTGAAGAAGGTCATTGGTAGCTTGATGGAGACAGCATTGAATCTACAAATAACTTTGGGCAGTATGGCCATTTTCATTATATTGATTCTTCCTAACCATGAGCATGGAATGTTTTTCCATCTGTTTGTGTCGTCTCTTATTTCATTGAGCAGTGGTTTGTAGTTCTCCTTTAAGAGGTACTTTACATCCTTTGTTAGTTGTGGTCCTAGTTGTTTTATTCTCTTTGCAGCAATTGTGAATGGCAGTTCGTTCTTGATTTGGCTCTCTTTAAGTCTGTTATTGGTATATAGGAATGCTTGTGATTTCTGCATATTGGTTTTGTATCCTGAGACTTTGCTGAATTTGCTTATCAGTTTAAGGAGATTTTAGGCTGAGACAATGGGGTTTTTAAAATATACAATCATGTCGTCTGCAAATAGAGACAACTTACTTCCCCCTTTCCTAATTGAATACCCTTTATTTGTTTTTCTTGCCCGGTTGCTCTGGCTTGAACTTCCAGTACTATATTGAATAGGAGTGGTGAGAGAGGACATCCTTGTCTAGTGCCGGATTTCAAAGGGAATGCCTCCAGTTTTTGCCCATTTTCAGTGTGATATTGGCTGTGGGTTTGTCATAAATAGCATTTATTATTTTGAGATATGTTCCATCGATATCTAGTTTATTGAGAGTTTTTAGCATAAAGCGATATTGAATTTTGTCAAAGGCCTTTTCTGCATCTATTGAGGTATTCATGTGGTTTTTGTCTTTGGTTCTTTTTATGTGATGGATTATGTTTATAGACTTGCGTATGTTGAACCAGCCTTGCATCCCCGGGATGAAGCTTACTTTATCTTGATCAATAAGCTTTTTGATGTGCTGTTGCATTTGGCTTACCAGTATTTTATTCAAGATTTTTGCCTCTATGTTCATCATGCATATTGGCCTGAAGTTGCTTTTTTTTTTTTTTTTTTTTTTTTTTGCTTAGGAGTGATTTACTTCCAATTATGTGGTCAATTTTAGAGTAAGTGCTGAGAATGTATATTCTGTGAATTGGGATGGAGAGTTCTGTAGATATCTACTAGGTCTGTTTGGTCCAGATCTAAGTTCAAGTCCTAGATATCCTTGTTAATTTTCTATCTCATTGATATGTCTAATATTGACAGTGGAGTGTTAAAGTCTCCCAGTATTATTATGTGGGAGTCTAAGTGTTTAACAGGACCCCTTTAAGGCATGGCAAGTCACAGGAGAAGAAAAAGAAGGCCTAGAGAAGGTGCAGGAAACAAAGTGAGTAACAGGAAGGAGAAAAGTACAATGAAGTATGATAAGGTGGCGGAAAGTTTGGAGAAACACTGCCAATGACCCTGACAAATATGTGCATGCTCTTTGCTTTCCATTGGGAACTGTCAGCAGGAGAAAATGTCTAAATGTTTTTCATAAGATTTAAAATTATATGTGCCCAGTAACTACATGTAACTACAAAAGTAATCTCTGAGGTTAACTTGGATCCCAAATAGATTAACCTCTTTCATTTCTTCTGGACCACTTCATTGAAGGATACCAACTCCATATTTATTATACAAGGGCATTAAACCTATTGAGTTGTAGAGTATTTGGGATTGGATTTGGCTGTATCCATTTTATTACCTAAGGCATTTCTCATTCATGTTTTTTTAAAACTGGGTCTTAAAATTATGAAGCTGAGACAGCCCCAAATAGTAAACGTTTTGTTGGTAGAATAGTTCATCAGTCAATGTAGATCAAATTATTTATAGTAGAAATGAAAGACATAGTTCCTAGTGATTTCAATTTCAAAATAATCTTCCTCTGAGCATAACATTGTTTTCTTGTATTCAAATAAGGTACATTTTATTTTAGTAAATTTTAAAACAGTCTAAAAATATATTTAAATTTGTGGTACATATTAGTCTTTGAAGCTTTGAGATTTTAGAGGATTGGTATGATTAAAATAGAGCTGAAGGTCATTAGCTAAAAACATCCGTCATCAGAGAGTACTTTATGGGAAACAATGTCAGTAGAATAGATGATATCTTAGAGGCGTATAGCAATATTTTATGTCTGCACAGCACTTGCCATAAACTACAAGTGAAATGTACCATCTACATCTGCTCCATTCAGCTGGATAAAGATATTTGCTTAGATAGATATTGGAACACTAATTTTAATATGTAGATTTTGAATATAGACACTTTTCTCATGAGTTCTAATCATCTAATTTCAAACTTTTAGAAATCAGACACCCTTATTAATGAAAATAGTATGTACCTGTTATATATATATGTGCATGTAATATATATATATGTATATATATATATGTATGTATGTATGTATGCTTATAAATCACAGGATGTGCTATTGCTGTAATACATTTTGTAAACTTTAAAGTGAAAAATTAGAGATGGTTGAGATAAATCAATATGAGCACAAATGTCTTCATACAGATATTATTATGTACCATTTTGGGACAGGTACACCTCTCTGTAAAGACTACCGGTATAAAGGATTTGATTCTCTGGTATAACTTAACTAAAGGTACATACATTGAGAGGAATTCTGAAGAAGTTAGCCCTAAGTTTTGATTTCTCTTGTTTAAAGTCATAGTAACTATATGTCTTTAGGTGTTGACATATGTTTGATGCAAGGGAAGTGAACTGTCTTATGGTTAGAAAGGTTTAGGAAAGTCATACTCATATTCTGTCATATAGTAATAGATGACAACTAAGCTTAAGGATAGTCTATTATAATGTCTGTTGAGTTGCTAACAGTGATAACTGATTTCTTATCACTAGCATGTAACTCTTGCAATGAAACCATGTAACTCTTACAGTGTAATTCATGTGTCAAATATATGAAAGTCTGATGACAGTTATACTCCTGCATGTGTACACTACGTTTTAGCTGTGGTCTGGCTCTGCATTTTTAGCCATGCCAAGAACTATGAGGCCAATATTATAGCTTACTTTTTGAGCTAAGGAAGACTTGAGTGAAGGCCTGCCCTTGGTTGGTTCTCTTCTGCTTGATCAAGTTGAAAAAGGCTCAGTAAAGCCAAGAAGAAGGCTGGCATCGAAGTGCCTTGACAAGCAGTGGTGACTCTACAGGCATGAGAGCTAGTGTGCTCTGCCCTGGGAAGTAAAGCTATTACCTGTTGATTGCTTTGCTGTTAAAAAAAAAAAGCTTTATAACAATAGAATAAACTTAAATTAATATTACTAAGTGAAAGAAACCAATCTGAAAAGGCTACATAGTGTATGATTCCAACTACATAATCTTTGGGAAAAGAGAAAACTGTGGAGACAGTAAAAAGATCAGTGGTCGCCAATGTTTGACAGGAATGAACAGGTTGAGCACAGAGGATTCTAGGGGCAGTGAAACAACTCCACAGGGTTCTATAATGGTAGGTACATGTCACTGTATGTTTGTCCAAACCCATGCAATGTACAACACCAAGAGGGAGCTCTAAGGAAAACTACAGACTCCAGTTGATAATAATGTGTCAATGAAGGTTCATCAGTTGTGACAACAAATGTACCACTCTGGTGGGGGATACTGATAATGGGGGAGGCTGTGGGGTGGGGTGCCGGGAGGTACGTGGGAGTGTCTGTTCCTTCATCCCAATTTTGCTCTGAACCTAAAACTTCTCTGAAAAATAGTCTTAAAACATAAAATAAGCGTTACGTTCTCCATCCTTCCAGGAAACTAGGAGACCCAAAAGCATCCAAACTTAGTGTTCTAACTCCTGCTTGCCTGATCAACGTTCTCACACTAACTTGAAGGATTTGATAATATTCATGTAAATTAAATCGAATTCTTCCTCACACAGCTACATTAAAGTACTTGATTAAGTCTATCATGATTTCTAAGAGCACATTCTGGCTGCCAGTAAATGTTTTAAAATAAAAGATTAAATTTAACATTTTGTTATTATTATTTGGTTGAATCTCAGTTTTAGTGAGATCCAAGGGCATCATAGTTGCCTGGCAGGAGTTAATGCCTTCAAAGTAAGTAGTTTTGCTGAGAATATAGGCTTTCTCATTTATGAATTTATATTTTAAAAAATGGTAGTATTTTTCTCAGGAAGTATCTTATTTGACAGAGAATCCTTCAGATTTTTTGTTTGTTTATGCTCCTTATAGAAAACTTGGAAACTATATAAAATATGAATAACAAAACAAAATTAGCAAAATTTGAACTATCTCACTGTTAAAATTTGATATATTTTATTTATCTCCTCTTTCACTCTCCCTTTCACTTACCTTATTTTATTTTGTTTCAAATGTAAGTTATATGTGATATTTTATATTTTACTTTTTCACATAGTATATCATGAGTATTTCCCTAAGGAATGAATGATAGTAACAATATGGACCCTAAATTATTTTATTAACTCCACTGAATATTAAAGAACTTATTCACCCTAAAATGGAAATTTTGATTAGATACAGTTTCTCCAGGGCAATGCATTCTTGAGAGATACTATTTTCTGGAAAATATCCCCAGCAAAATTTTAAAATATCTATATGCCGGTAGTTTCATGAGAGTTCTGTAATATCCAAGGCAAACATGTAAAACAACTGTGAAAGTGCATGTAACATATAAAATATTTTTCTTTGCTATTTAAGGTAAAGTGGAAATAATGTTAATTTCATGGTAATAAATACTGATAGGGTTTGTTGTTGTTGTTATTTTTGATCTGGATGTCTCAATTGACTGCAAGTTTGAAGTTGTCTCAATTTACTACATATTTCTGGCAAAGATGCTTATTTTCCTGACTAGTCGGTCATGAGCTTCCCCAGTGGCCATCTCTTGGCTTTGTGGTTTTAGTGAAATCCAAGTCAGCTCCATTGAGCTGTTCACGTGACTGAATGCCAGAAGATAGAGATGAAATACAATTTCTGTTCTGGAAAAATAAACCACCCAAAGGACCTGTGCATCTTATTTCTTTTTATTTCTAACTTAAGAATGAAAATTTAAATAAGCAGCATTTTGAATTCAGAACTGAAACAATAGAAACTTCTAGAAATTAATAATTAAATTACTTAGGTTCATAGTGCAGTCAAGTGTGTTATATTTTTTTGCTTTTTTAATGTGTAACTTTCTATTTATTTATTTCTAACATATCTGAGCACTTTGGAACTAACAGCAAGTAGATTGTTGTTTGTTTATCACCGTCATCACCATTCTGTGGAGAACTGACACGGCATATCTCTGATAGAAACGGGAGTCTATTTAAAAATATTCTGGGCTTACTGTGAGACTTAGATGACAGGATATTTTTGTTAACTCACATGCCCTGGGTGCTTGGATTTATGCTTCAGCTTGTTTAATACTCTGAATAACCCTGAGAAGGTCAATTCTAAAGATGAGGAATCTGAGTCTAAAAGAGTTTAAGGAAGTTGCCCAAATGATGCTAGAAAGTGATTGAGCAAGATTCGAGCCCAAGCTGTCTCCTTCAAAGGCCATGTGTATAACCACTAAACTTACTGCCCCAGACAAAAGCAATCTCCTCTTTCTCTAAACTCTTGTGACTATGTTTGCACTGCATGTATCTCACACAGTCTGTTTGTCATTAATTTGTTCATGTTTGCCTTCTGAATAAATTGTAGGCTTTTTGGGATCAGAGAATTCTCAGATTATGTAATCTAGTCAAGCACACCCTCT
Organism: Saimiri boliviensis; assembly: GCF_048565385.1. NCBI lineage: Eukaryota > Metazoa > Chordata > Mammalia > Primates > Cebidae > Saimiri > Saimiri boliviensis. Next base: position 9,104,584 of record NC_133467.1, on the reverse strand, counting down.
ATGCAAGCTACACAATGCCTTCTGATAAGATACTAAAAAAATGCCAGTATTAATATTCCACTGTGGGCCAAGCTGTGGTTAGATTATGGGGGTGAATGGACACTTCATTGGTTGTAAGCATAAGCACAATTGAAACTATTAAGACTTCTAGAGTTTTCATGGGGAAGGAGCCCAGTTTTATTGCATGTCTACTGTATATATATTGCTTTACATACTTTGTCCCATTCATTTCTAAGCAATCTTTCAGAATCTTACAGATAAGGAAACTGAGGTTCAGAGAGACTAAATAAGTTTCTATAATAACTAGTAAAACCAGAACTGGCATTCACGTTTGTTTTATTTTATAGCCTGTGTTTTTTTCAAACTTTTTTATTCCATCAGAGCAATAGATCTATTTTGTCAAAACGGTAAAATAGTATAGAAATATTTCTGAGCGAGCGTTAATACTAAGATTAGCTCTATTATTGTGGCCAAAGATAGAGGAAGAAACAAGTGGAGCATTGATATCTAATGGTTACTGCAATGGCTGATGTACTCCTTAAGAAAAACTATTAGAGTTTTATTACCATCATTATATTAGATTTTAATGTAATAGAAAGTGAAAACAAGAAATTGTTCAGAATGTTATTAAAACTCAGTAAATACTTACTGAACATCTGTATGTTAGAAACTATACTGGTTGTTTATGCAGATATTAGCCAAACAGAAACACCTAGGAGAGGTACTTCCAAGTCTATTTTGGAAGGCATACACCAAAGCTCAGAGAGTTGAGTAACTTGTCCAAATTCACACCACTAATAATGTAGAACTAGTATAATAGCAAAGGTCTTCACTTTAAATACAGTGCTTTTTCTATTATGTCTGGTTTTAATGCTATCTTTAGGGGATAACTTTTAAAGAATTAATAAAACCTTCTTTCGAAAGAAGGAATGATCTGTGCAGTGCTTTCTTTGTTTTGAATGCCAAGGAAGTATGGTAGCAAGTGCTAACTTCTATTTGTAAATGTGTCTGAATTATTGTGTGTCTGGAGTTTTTACACATGTAGCAAGCTCTAAAAGTACATGAAATAATGATAACCAATTCTGCCCAAAGTCAGTAATTTGTAATCTTACTCTCAAATGTTTGTCACTTGAATTCTTGTCTGTTTGTTATTATATTTATGTTACATGTATTCAAAGTTTATTTTTTAGGTAGGGGGTGTATCAACATTCTTAATCGTTGTCAAATTCATTGGCAGGCAAATTTATAGTATTGTTTGGTCAGTTGCTTAGGGGACAAAACCAAACAGCATATTGATTGTGTTATGTTGGGCTTTGTGGTTTTACAGTTTAGGAAGTCCAGTTCTTGTTTAATAGCATGCAACCATTTCTGTTCTAAAAGATTTTCTCTTGCATGTTACTAGTGGTTTAAAAAAGTATTTGGAGGAGACTAAAGAAATGTAAATTCCAAAACAAAGAAATAATGCCACAATCTAATCAGGGATTATTTTGTTTCTGCAAAAATTAAATATTTAAAAATTATCTTGGGAGGATGAGAATTTATTTGAGTGGGGTTCAGAGTAAAGACAAATCTGGGCTGTGCTATTCATTTGTAAAATGAAGATAATAACCAACTTGCAGGGCTATTTTGAGGCAGATACAATAAAATAGTTGTATGTGTGTTTACAGTGCCAGACACAGAGTAGACAGCTATTATTGTTTCCTTGTATTTCCAACTAAATTCTCAAACATATAAAGTATATGGATTTTGAGGATATTTGATTGTTAAGAATAAAAATTAAAGAATTTAGGATAGAATGTCTGATTTGAATGTGGTAGTTTAAAATCGCATTATCACCTCATCTTCTCAGAAATTATCCAAAGCAACAAGGTGAATGAAAAACAGAAACTTAAACAACCATATTTGGTGAAGCTGAAAGACTGCTAAACTCCAGATCCTCCAAAAAAAAACAAAAAAACAAAAAAAAAAAACAAACAAAAAAAAAACAAAAAGGAATATCTTCTCAAGGCAATGTCCCAGGTGGGCATTGTAGATGAGGATGAGGAGATGGAAAACAGTGGAGCCCGTGCAAGAAATGCACAGCTAAGAGAGAGCCATTTATGAAGATGAGGGATACACACTGAGATGCAGTTTCCGAACTTCATTATTATAACAGGACAAATGAGATGCACCAGTTGGTTCTGAGCTGTGAAAAAGATGGGCTAACCACATGAAAACATAGACCAGTCTTCACTGGTTGAGCAGCCAGTCTTCATTGCAGTAGAGAAAAGACAGTTTGCATTAAGAAAACCATCCCAGCTGTTATGTCCATTGATTGAGGAAGTGCAAAAGGCAAATAAATATACAATCAAAATCTTACATTATAAGAAAAATTGATCTTAGCCTAAATATGTCTCCGTACCCTTCCCCACATGAGCTTGCAACAAATAGCTAGTACAGAAAAAAAACTCACCAGTTTCAATACTATATCATACAAAAAAAGATTAGCCTAAGATCTTTTTAAAAAGAAATTATGAGAAAAATAAGAGGAAATGAAGAGGGACATCAAAAACTCAGGAGAAAATAATAGCAAAACAAAACGAAATAGTGTGCCCATGAAAGAGACAAAAATTGTTACTGAACATTGTGTTATAAATTTAAAAATAAAGTAAAATAAAACTTTAAAGAAATAAGTGTGTTTATGAAGAGTGAATGCAAATAAAATATAAAAGAACTCAGAAAAGAGCTAGGAGGTAAACAGTTGTCTCAGAGAAACAAAGGCAAAATAAAACCACCATAGAAATTCAGGAAAAGTTGGCAGAAACACAACAAAAAATAAACACTGCTGAAATATAGCAAAGAACTTGAGAGAGGATGGATATGAGAAAAGTGGGCAACATGAAAGAGAAATTTAAGAAGAGTTTTAAAAGATTAGAAAGAAAATGGTAGGTGGCTATAGAAGACAGGCAAAGGAAATCAAGCATGCACATTTTTGGAGTAATGAATAAAAATGAAAATTATGTCACCAAGTAAATATTTAAAGATATAAATTAAGATAATTTCCGTAAGTTAAGAAAGACTTGAATTCATATGTTGAAAAGGCATACTAAATCCAATGAAAATTGCCCCAGAGGCATAAACCTAAAAACATACCCAAGTCAAATTCAGAGATGGTGAAAGACTCCCTTAGGTGGTCAAGACCAAGAAAGATGTCTCTTGCAGAAGAAACAGATTATTGGGATTTTAAACCACTCTAGAACACATTGAACACTAGAAGATAATGGAGCAAAATCTACATCCTGTGACTAAAGAATTTTATAACCAGCAAAAATATTGTTCAAAAACAAAAAACAGAGACAATAGCAAACAATTTTGGACACACACAACTTAGGGAATATTGCTTTCATTAGATATCAGGAATTTTTTAGAAGAAAAATTACAATTAAACGAGATGTCTAAAAAATCTAAAACAAAAATATTAGCCATAAGCATTGGATTTATGCAACTCTTTGACTAAGACTAAGATAAATATGGGGATTAAGGTAATAGAACAGACTGTAATGTAAATTGTATCAACAATAAAAGTAATAAGCTTTATAAAAATGGATAAAACAGGGAAAGAAAATGGAAGTAAAATAAATATATGTATTTTAAATGTAAATTAAAAATAAGTGAGGGTCATACTCTTGATTATATAAGGCAAGGTTTACTTTACATCAGATAAACATATGAGTCCAAAAGAACAATTTTTTTTTAACCTTGGAAAGTTTTAATTTTTAAAAACATTTCGACTTATTTGTAATACATAAAATAGCTTAAAACACAAACACATTTTATGGATGTACAAAAACATTTACTTTCTTTATATTCTTATTCTATAAACTTTTTCCTATTTTTAAAATTTTATTACGAAAAGTTTTTAAAAATGATTTTTTTAAAAAAACAAAGATACAAACACACACCTTAGCCTAGACCTCCACAGGGTCAAGATCATCAATATCAAGGTCTCTCACCTCCACATCTTGTCCCACTGGAAATTCTTCCAGGGCAGCATGCACATGGGGCTGTCATCTCCTATGATAACAATGCCTTCTTCTGGAAGACCACTTAAAGGACCATCTGAGGCTATTTTACAGTTCACTTTTTTTTAGTAGAAGGAGTACACTCTAAAATAATAATAAGGATAACATAGTAAGTACATAAACCAGTAACATAGTCTTTTTTTTTAATCATTATCAAGTAATATGTACTGTACATATAACTGTACATGTTAGTCTTTTATATGACTGGTTTGTTTATGCCAACATCACCATGAACACATGAGTAATGATATACAGTGGCTGCAGTGACACTAGGCAATAAGAATTTTTCAGCTCCATTATAATCTTATGGGACCACCATCTTTTTTTGTTTATACTTTAAGTTTTGGTGTACATGTGCAAAACATGCAGGTTTGTTACATCGGTATACACGTGCCTTGGTGGTTTGCTGCATCCATTCCCCACCCCATCATCTACATTAGGTGTTTCTCCTAATGTTATCCCTCCCAATCTCCCCACCCCCTGCTATCCTGCTCCTAGCCCCCTGCCCCCAGACAGGCCCCAGTGTGTGATGTTCCTTCCCTGTGTTCATGTGGAGAAACAAACAGCGCATGTTCTCACTCATAAGCAGGGTTGTTCAAAAGAACAATTCTAATGTTAAACAAAACAAAAATAACACTTTGTAAAGATGAGACATTCACGTGAAAATATAGCAGTGAAATGTATCTATGTACTAACAGCATAATATCAACATTCATAGAACAAAACAATTACAGAAGAAATAGAAACAGATTAGAGTAAGAGACTTGAATCTTCTTCCATACTTGCTGACAGATCAAGAAGACAAAAATATGTGAATCTAGAAATATGGAAAAATAGAAGACCTGTTTAATATAATTAATACACATCTAACGATACATAAAACATTGTTTCCTGAAAACACAGTACTTCTTTTCAAGTAGCCATGGAATATTAACAAGAGTCAATCACAAGGAAAAATGGAATAATCATAATGAAGTAAAACTAGAAGTTAATAACGAGGGAGGTAAATTTTTTAAAACCATCAAATTAAAAAATCTCTTTTAAACTCGTGAAACAGGAAACCCAACCTAAAATTTTTAATATTTAGAAACAAAGGTAATATAAGCACAACATATTAGCATCTTTGGGATGTAGATAAAACTCTGAGAAGACAAGTATACACTTAGTACTCTGAGTGGTGAATTAGGAAGTTAGAAGAAAACAACAAAGTCAACCTAGGCAAAGCAAAATGAAATAATAAAGCAGAAATAAATGAATTAGACATAATAGGAAGTACTTCTTCTTTGGGAAACGAAACTATTAGTTAATGAAATAAAATGTACAGGGCACAAATGCACCATATAAAAAAGGATAATAGGAAAAATATCTTGAGATGCTGGATATTTAGTCGTAAAAGATTTTGTTTACTAAACTCAAGGTGAACAATTTGAAACCTTGAATACAATGGTTAAATTTCTAGAGAGAGATAATTTTTTAAAAGACTTCAAAGCATACGAAAAATACAAGTGAAGGTTGGGCATGATGGTTCATACCTGTAAGCTCAGTACTGTTTGTTTTTTTTTTTTTAAAAAGGTGAGGATACTTGTGCAGAACATGCAGGTTTGTTACATGGTATACATGTGCCATGATGAACCTATTGGCCTGTCCATGTTGAACCTGTTGGCCTGTCCTTTAAGTTCCCTCCCCTCACCCCTCACCCCTGCAACAGGCCGTAGTGTGTGTCGTTCCCCTCTCTGTGTCCATGTGTTCTCGGTGTCCAGCTCCCACTCATGAAGGAGAACTTGCAGTGTTTGGTTTTCTGTTCCTGTGTTGGTTTGCTGAGAATGATGGCCTGCAACTTCATCCATATCCTTGCAAAGGACATGATCTCATTTCTTTTTATGGCTTCAGAGTATTCCATGGTATATATGTGTAACATTTTCTTTATCCAGTCTATCATTGATGGGCATTTGGGTTGGTTTCATGTATTTGCTATTGTAAATGGTGCTGCAGTAAACATATATGTACATGTTTCTTTATAGTAGAATGATTTATAATGCTTTGGATATCTACCAAGTAATGGGATTGCTGGGTCAAATGATATTTCTGGTTTTAGATCCTTGAGGAATCACCATGCTGTCTTTCACAATGGTTGAACTAATTTACACTCCCACCAACAGTGTAAAAGTGTTCCCATGTCTCCACAGCCTCACCAGCATCTATTATTTACTGACTTTTTAATAATCATCATTCTGACTAGCGTGAGATGGTATCTCATTGTGGTTTTGATTTGCATTTCTCTGATGATCAGGGATGTTGAGCTTTTTTTCATGTATCTGTTTTCTTTTGAGAAGTATCTATTCATATCCTTTTCCCACTTTTTGATACAGTTTTTTTTTTTTCTTGTAAATATGTTTAAGTTCCTTGTAAATTCTGGATATTAGGCCTTTGTCAGATGGGTAGATTGTAAAAATTTTCTCCCATTCTGTAGGTTGCCAGTTTACCCTGATGAAAGTTTCTTATGCAGTACAGAAGCTCTTTAGTTTAATTAGATACAATTTGGCAATTTTGGCTTTTGTTGTAATTGCTTTTGGTGTTTTAGTCATGAAGCCTTTACTTGTGTCTCTGTCCTGAATGGTATTGCCTAGGTTTTCTTCTAGAGTTTTCATGGTTTGGGGTTTTACATTGAAGTCTTTAATCCATCTAGAGTTAATTTTTGTACAAGGCGTAAGGAAGGGTTCAATTTCAGTTTTCTGAATAGGGTTAGCCAGTTTTCCTAGCACCGTTTACTGAATAGGAGATCCTTTCCTCCTTGCTTGTTTTTGTCAGGTTTGTTGAAGAGCAAATGATTGTAGATGTGTGGTATTACTTCTGAGGTCTCTCTTCTGCTCCATTGGTCTGTATGTCTTTTTTGGTACTACTACCATGCTGTTTTGTGTAACCCCAGCACTTTGGGAGGCCAGGCAGATCGCTTGAGCCCAGGAGTTAGAGACCAGACTGGACCACATGGCAAGACCCTGTCTCTACAAACAAACAAACAAAAATTAGCCAGGGATGGTGGTGTGTGCCTGTAGTCCAAGCTACTGGTGAGACTGAGGTGGGAGGATCTTTTGAGCTGGGGAGGTGGAGGTTGCAGTGAACTGAGATCATGCCACTGCTCTCCAGCCTGGTTGACAGAGCAAGACTCCAAAAGAAAAAAAAGTGGATATATTAACTGAAAAACAAAAACAAAAACAAAAAACCCAGTATAAATCTATGCCCCCACTATCATCAAAAGCGCAAAGCCCTGATGATTTTATAAGGGAATTCTACCAAAATTTCAAAATCTTGATAATGTTAATGATATTTAAACCCTTTTGGGGAGCGGGTAAATGATGTGAGCATGATATTGACATCAAAATTTAGTAAAAATTTCACTTCAAAGAAAACTTTAGATGTTTCATATTGATGTTCATGCAAATAATTGCAAAAATCATAAGTAAAATGTTGACTAACAGAATTTAGCACATGTTAAAAGAATAAAATCCTGATTAAAGGTGTTTATTTCAGGGGCATGATGATAGTTCAATCAAAGGAAATTATTAACATTACATCTAAGTGGAAGAGCACATGATTATATTAATATATATAAAAGGCATTTAACAAAACTAGTCTTAAAGCTTGATTTAATTTAAAGAAAAACCCCGAAACTGTTAACAGGGAATAGGTATATATTTTCATAATCTGATAAAATGTATGTGTTTCAATTTCAAATCCAGTATTATCCTTAGTGGGGAAACACTAGAAGCAAGAACTTGACAATTTTAGGAACAAAACAGTAATTCCATTATCACTACACTAAATATTGTTCTGGAGTACTAGCCAAAGCAATTAGATAAGAGAAAGAAATTAGAGATATGAAAGTAGAAAAACATTTACAGCTTCTGTGATTGTGTGCCTAGAAAGCTGAAAAGTCTTAGAAACAGTTAAAACATCAGTACAGTGGTGAATGAAAAAAAAATTGAAAATCAATAGCTTTTATATAAATAAAAAATACTATCATTCAGAACATATGATGGAAGAAATTCAAGACATCTAAAGGAAAGATAAAATAGCTAGCCATAGGTTTACCAAGAAATTTGTAAACATATATGGGAAAAAAATAAACAGAACCTTAAAAGACTTCTAAGATTCCCCCCAAAATATTGCAATAATTGGAATAATACCCTATAGAAACCCTCAACATCTTGTCAGTTTCTCCTAATTGTTTGTATAAATTTAATGTGACATCCACTAAAGTACATACAGGATATTTTTGGATATATATAGGCTGATCTAAAGTTGATACGGGCTGAGCGTGGTGTCTCATGCAGTAATCTCAGCATTTCGGGAGGCCGAGGCGGGTGGATCACTTGAGGTCAGGAGTTTGAGACCAGCCTGGCCAACATGGTGAAACCCCATTACTATTAAAAATACAAAAATTAGCTGGGTATGGTGACGCATACTTGTAATCCCATCTACTTGGGAAGCTGAGGCAGGAGAATTGCTTGAACTCTGTAGGCAGAGGCTGCAGTAAGCCGAGATCATGCCACCGCACTCCAGCCAGGACGACAAAGTAAGACTCTTTCTCAAAAAAAACAAAAAATAAAAAAATTATATGAAAAAATAATAAGCATGAATGGGCAGGAAAGTTTGGCAAAAGGGAAGTAATGATGTGGAACTAGCTTTACTAGATATTAAAACATATTATTAAGCCTCAGTTACTAAGATAATTTGGTTCTGAGCATGAAGGGAAAGACTAGTGGATTAATATATAGAATACATATGCGAATCATAGGGGTTTGTAACACGATGGAAAAAAATGTGTTTTTTTTTTTTTCCATAAATAATGAGGAGCCAACTGGATAGACATCTGGAAAAGAAAGAGGTTCCATACCTTATGCCACAGACTAGGATAAATTCCAAATGCATCATAAATTTAAATGTACATCATAAACCACAAATATACTTGAAAATATCATGAGAGAATTTTATATAACTTTAGAGTGAAGAAATCTTTCTCAACTGTGAAAAAATCAAGAAATCTTAAGAAAAAGATTAATTTTACTACCTAAAAGAAAGCTATTTCTGCATGGCCAAAATTGCTATAAGAAACATCAAAGTGGAGGAAATTTTTTGAAATTTATATCACAGACAAAACCTAATTTACTTAATATATAAAAAGCTTCTACAGATTGGCACAAAATACCCAATAACCTAATAAAAGTGGACAGAGACTGTAGACATTCATTTTGTATGAGAGAAATACAAGAGCTGTCTTCCATTGTCACTGTTACAGTAAGCACCCCCTTCTCATTATTTCTGTCTCAATAGCCTGCTTATTTCTATAGTAGCATTTATTTCAACTTGTTATTTTGTCCCTTTGCTTGTTTACTTGTTTTATTCTTCATTTTCTCTCTAAGATTATGAAATTATTGGAGAAAAGGATTGTGCCTTTTTTTTCCCCCACAGTTGTGCCAAGCACAGTGCTGTCAAATATGAGGCATTTGATAATGTTCGATTTTATTCCAGGTTGTTCTCTTCCTTCACCAGAAAAAATACCTTCTAAAATGTGCTCCTTATCTCCTTTATCAAACATATTCACCTTTTCTATGCTAAACTGTATAGATGGGTGAACATTTATATAATTAAGAAGACATTATATAAATTCACCAAGTAACTAGGCTACATACAATGTGAATGGTCTTATTAAGCTTTAAGTAGTCAACTTCAAGTTCAGGGAACGATTAGCTAGTAGGGACTTAAAAATTATTTGTTGAATTAGAAAGTATCAGAAGTAGCACATTTGCCAGTTAAGATCTCAAAGTTTTTTTAGTTGATTTTTTGGCAGAGTGTACTTTTTCATTAATAACTTCTTCAGAGTTTTGAACCCGATTTGGATTGTTTTGAATTTTCTTCATTCTTTTATCTGTCTCTGATGTTTATGATCAAATACCATGATGAGATGCATAGGCAACATTAGAGATAATATATGAATGATTTCAAAGTTCTATTAATGTCTATTGTTTCTCTCATACTTCTTAGGATTAAGTAGCATAATTATTATATTTTAAGGGATTTTATAGTACCTAGTATCTTCTTAATTTTTTTCCTGACAGCCATATGAATGTTTTCCAATTTCTTCAGACATCACATTTTTCATTTTCTTAATTATTACTTAAATGTTAGCCTCTTCTAAAGTTGGTTATTTATGTATCTGTATATTTCTTAGTGTACACACATATACATATACATATTTATATTTTGTTTTGCAAATTAAGCTACAGATTTTTGAACCTGGAGACTGTACTTTATTTCCTCTATATATTGCTTATAGTGACTATTTTAAAGTAGTGATTTGTGTATATTGTTCAGAATTGTCTCTTTCTATAACTTCACTGTCATCAAACAGTGAAGGTCACTGTCTAAGTGCTGGAGATTCAAAATGTCACAGTTGGTATCATCAGAGCAGTTTATAATCTAGTTTGGAAGAATGCATAAGTGAATGTAGCTATGTACTGTTGGATAAAAATTATTCTAAGACTTAGTGCTATTTAATACAATAAACATTTATTATTTAACGGTTTTTCTGGGTCAGGAACCCTAGTACTACAGAGCTGGGTCCTCTGGTTCAGTCTCTTAGAAGTCTTTAATTAAGATACGGATTGGACCTTGTGGTCCTTGCAAAACTTGACTGAAAGATCCACTTCCAATTTACTCACATGGTTGTTGGCAGGATTGAGTTCCTCTTGAGCTACTGGACTGAGAGCTTCAGGTACTTGTTGGCTGCCCTAAGTTTCTTGTTATTTGGATCTCCATAGGGTAACAGGGTAGCTTACATGGCTGGTTCACATGACTGGATTTCATCAGAGAGCAAGAGAGGGTATGCAAGACAGAAATTGTGGTCTGTTTATAATCTAATCTTGGTAGTGACGTCTCATCATCTTTGCCCTGTTCTTTCTTTAGAAGCAGAGCACTAGGTCCGTCCTATAGCCTAGGAGAGGGGATTATACAAGGGTATAAATACCAGAACATGGTGATAATTGGAGGCCATTTTAGAGGATGCTTACCACATGTGGTAAATACTGAACAGACAGTTAAGGCATATCCTTAAATCAGTTGAGTGAGCTCTAATTCAGATGAGTGACACATTCAGGAGGCTTTCCAAAGCAAATTGAGACCTAAGTTGAATCTTGAAGAAAGATATGATAAGTAAATGGGGGAAACAGCCTCTTGTATAGAAAAAATATAAACAAAGATGTAGAGATGAGCATTTTTCTAGATTGCTTTGGAAACAGTGACAGATAACATAACTCGACAGTAATATTTTCATCTCTTTCAGTGCCTGCTAATTGTTATGAATGGATGTCTGTAAAACACACATCAATTATTGCATTTTGGTTTGAGTACAGATCATACAGCAAAGAAACAATCTCTTCCTTTTAGAGTTCAGGTTTTAAAGAGAAGACTTGATGTTATCAGTTAACAGTGTGCTTCAGAGTAAAGTGGAGAAGCATGGGAATTGGGAGCAGAGGTATCGAAACCCTGTGTGTGATATCGCTTGGTATGGGTGGACTGATCACAGTGATACCAGAGAATGCCACAGAATGTCTCTTGTTTCTCTTCTATAGTTTTTGGAAAGTTTTGGATATGTGCCACAGCCCAATGGTATTTGTATGGAGACACTTGCCTCTCTCTGCAATTGCAGCAATGCATTGGTGACTTGTAAGGGGACAGAGTGAGATGGCTGAAATGTGAATGCTTTCCTATTATCAAGTATCAGCATGATGTGTATTCTGTCTTGGGCTGAAATGCCTTTGGAGAAGATTCAAACTGGAACAAAATAACTAACTTAGTTGACCTTAAAGAGACTAGGATAATGTCTAAATCTGGGATGCTTTTTGTTACCAACTAAAGTGAATACTCTGAACTTCTTCATAGAGAAGTATCTAAATTGAAAATGGGCATTTACATTGATGATCCGGAATTATTTATAGTATGTACAATTATATTGGATATTTCATATTTTAAATATTTCTTCTATGAAGAGAAAAAGGCAAGACAAGCAGACATGTGTGTATAAATCGGCATACATAATTGCAACAAAATATATAGAAAATATAAATAATATACAGAAAAAGAACCAAAACTTGGCTGTGGTGGATTTCAGTGTTAAAAGTCCAAACAGCGTTTCGTTGAATTCAGTGAAAAGGAATTCTTTGTATATTCAATAAAGACTAACAGTAGGAAGATGACATTGCCAAGACTTGTGCACTTAGAAGAGTTGAAAGCTTGAAGTGAGAGGACTGAACAAGCGTACCATATCCAGATAATGACTGTTTTGATTACACTCAAAATAACTTAAAATATTTCACCTCACAACGTTAACAGATAATGTCTTAAATTAATGCTTTCCTTGTTATGTTGCCTAATGCTCAGAAATACTTCTGTGCTTTTTTTCCGGTGACCATTATAAACAAATTAATAACCACACACAGTCAAAATTCATAACACAACATCAAGCTTGTATGTGATCTGGTGAAATTCCTCTTTTTTTCTTAAATTATAAAACAGTACAATAAGTTGAAAATTTTGAAAAGTAAAACACTCATTACTCTATTTCTATTTGTTTCAAACATTAATTTTATTCTGGTGTTACCTTTCAGAACTTGTCCTTAAGCACATGTGTCTTTGCAAATAATTGCAATTAAAGTAATATAAACAATTCTGTGTTTTGCCTTTTCAGTTTATTATTATATAATAAACATTGGCTTATTTTTCTTCATAGAACAATAGTTTAATTGATGCCTAATATTATTTAGAGACTTACATGTTTTTAATCATTTCTCAATTTTGATGTTATGATATTCTAATAATGTTCATGCCTTTTTATTTCCGGTGAATTATAACAAAGAGCGAAATAACTTTATCATAAGATACTTTCATTTAGACCTTTGTTTTAGGTTCAGAGATACATGTGCAGGTTTGTGTTATAGATAAATTATATGTAGTGGGTGTGCAGATTATTTCATCACCCAGGTGATAAGCAAAGTACTCAATAGGTAGTTTTTCAATCCTCATGCTCCTCCCACCCTCCACTCTCAAGTAGACCCAGTGTCTAATCTTACCTTCTTGGTGTCCATATATGTTCAGTGTTTAGCTCCCACTTGTGACTGAGAAGATTCAGTACTTGGTTTTCTGTTTCTATGTCAGTTTGCTTAGGATAATGGCCTCTAGCTCCATCCATGTTGCTGTAAAGGACATGATCTTGTCCTTTTTTATGACTGCATGGTATTCCATAGCATATATATATATATCACATTTTCTTTATCCAGTCTATGGTTGGTGGGCATTTAGGTTGATTTCATGTCTTGGCAATTGTGAATAGTGTTGGGATTTAACATATGTGTATCACAAAATACTTTTAAGCATGTAATGCATGTAACTGTAGTAAATTTCTCAGATGTTATTTATAACCATACACAATCTTACCAACAGTACAAGTATTTCAGGTTTATCATGACACTAGTTTTAAGTAATAATCCTTCAAAAAAGTTTTCTTTGTTATAAAATATACTTCAAATTTGCTGAAGTTTGCCTCTCTTTCACTGTGACTAAATGTGAGCTTTGCTCCTGTTGTCTTTTTGCTATCTTTTTTAGAATTTTCCTGTCATGTAGTGTGTTTTTTCTTATGAAGTTGAAGAATCTCTTCAGATAGCATAAGTTTTAATCTGTTTTAATTGTTAATAAAAATACTGCTTAATCTGGTTTGATATTTTATTTCAGATTTTAATTTTTATTAATTTTTGCTATGTTTATATCTGTCAGCATTTTCCTTTATGATCTCTTATGTTGCTTTGAAAGAAGAATGTTATTTTTATATAGATCTGATATATATTCTAATTTAGATTTAATTTAAAAAATATAATGTTATATTTAGCCATTTCATCCATTTGGGGCTTATTTTACTATATACTATAAAAATGAATTAAAGTTAATATTTTAAAAATAAATAATCCTACTTTAAGCACCTTGTCTTGAGATACTAGTTTGCATATAGACTATACATTTTTGCCATTATTACATATTTATTTGTATACCAGTGCTCCTAACCGCTTAGTTGTTGATGCTTGTGATGTAGTTTACTGTCTTAGTCAGTTTTCATTTATATAATTGCCCATATGCTTTTCAAAATAAATTTAAGAATAATGTTACTAAGCGTTTTAAAACAAAATAACCAATAACAATCTTATTTTTGAGATTTTGATTAAATGTATTAAATCCATAGGTTAACTTGCCAGGAGAGTATATATATATTTTAATATTTAGCTTTCTTTTATATAAACATGGTTTTTCTCTCTTCATTAATAAAAACTCTTAGATTTTTCAGTAGAGAGTACTACTTAACCCAATTTCATAATAAACCTGGAACAAACATGCTATTGTTAGGATGATACAGTAAATGGTTCCTCCTTCAGTATTCCATAATCTGGTTTGCATTTGTCTTTTCTGACCAGCTGGAGGCACCATCTGGTATCAGCCAGGAAACAGGAATTGTGTAATTCGAGTGAATCCACGTACCAGCTAAATGCTCTAATATTTGCATTTTTAAACTAGCTTTGCACACAATGAGGGCTGGTAAAACTTTTGGTTGTAAATTAAGACAGACTTCAGAGAGCTGGCACCTAGAAGAGAAGATCCTCCAGGCATGGAGTCTGAGAGGGAGCTCCCTGGGCATCTGGATACTTCTTAGGCAAATGTAGATCCATGAGGCACCAGAAGGTTGTGCTTCACCTCTGGGCAGTCTGGGTTGCCAGGTTCTCTATCCTAGCAGCACAAGCCATAAGCTCTATGCTTTTGGTAGGTCCATTTGAACCAGACATGCCATGCCCTCTTTCCATGGGGTAGCCACCCACCAACTCTTGACAGGCAGGTGACCCCCAGGGATCTTTAAGCCTCAGCACTGAGGTGTGCTTGGTAGCTGGATTGCAAGTGCATGAAAAGCTTGTCCCACTGAGACTTGGCCTCTGGCCTCTACTAGAGTGATGGTGCTGCCAGCCTGGAGAGGGGTTTGCCATTCCATGCCCCACTCAAAGATGGTGCTGGGCATCACACCCCCCAGTCTCACCCTTTTCTGTTCCCACGTACAGGTTTCTGTTGGGGCACAAGGTGACAGCGTGTAGGAGCAGAGATGGGGCTGCTGAGTAGGGCCTGGGCATCTAGGAATGGGAGAGCAGGTAGCAGAGAACCTTCTGTTGGTGAGAGGTGGGACCATGTGTGAGCCGAGGCTTCAGTCCTGGAGCACATAATCCATTGTCCCATTGAACTTCGGTTACAAACACAAATTCAAAGGAAAAAAATATTTCCCTACAGTGACTGCAAAGCATTAGACCCCAGTGTGAAGCCCTGGTGACAGCAGGACCTTGTCATAAGTCCATGCAGCTGGCCCTTAAATTTGCAAGACACACCCAGACATTTCTGACTTTTATAATCAAGACTCCTCTCTTTAAGTGTATTGGTTTGCTTATAGTTTCTTCTGACAATTTGAACTCTGCTAAGTATGTATACCGCCTGTTTGTTGAATGAACTGATGCAAGTATTTAGGGAATACTTATACACACAGACATCTATCATGCTTTTAGCAGTCTCAGATTCTTTGTGAATAGAATGTTTGCTTCATAAATAGGGTTTTGTTTTCTCTGAAAACACAAAGTGCTGCATACATTCATTTGGTTGTTGTGGAAACAATCGAGGCTGACGTTAGGTCTATTCTCCCAACATGTGGAAATTACAACAATATTAATGATTCCTTTCTAAGGATTTGCAAACAGACTCTTTTCTTCTTCATCAACGTTTTACTTCTTCCTTCATAAGTTTTATTTTCTTTATCCTTAATTTATGACTAGATTTATTTGGAAGAATATTAATGTTAAGGAATTGCCTAAAAGCAATTAAAACTTTAAAATTAATTGCAGTATTTTTATCCTAAAATTTAAAACACATACCCTAGTAAAAATTATTTCAATTCAAAAATATTCTTGAAGATGCTATTTATTTTCTTTTTGTTTTTCTTTCAGGGTACCTTGAGAACATTGAAAAGCTTGTTAATTTTATTAAATAGCATAACTTAAAATACATGTTCTCTTGTATCTCTGATTATACCTTATCAGTGCATAGTTGTATTTTAATGTTAAAAATGTCATCTTACATTTAGGATTACATGTAAAACTTAGAGTCTGAACTTTGTTGGTTATAAAATTCCCATGACTTTTTTTGCAAGAGAGCTTTCTGCTGCTCTGGCCAAAGTCATCTAAGCAATAAAATCCTACTCTGTATACCTCAAAGCCCTGTGTTCATTATTAAAGAGTTCTTTGCTTCTTGTTCTAAACATCCGTGTAACATTGCTGAATTCATAACATTTTCTTTCTACATCCCATTCAGCAGTCCATGAAGTGAAATATACTATGTGCAATTTTGTTCAATGCATATATTTAAGGTTATCATACCCCCTATTAAGTGAATAATTTCTTTGGAAGTGGAGCAGAATGCTATTTAATCCATATTAGATAATATGCTGTGCATGAATTCATCACTGACTTTATAAAATACACAAAATACATTACTTTATTGTCAAAACTATCATAAGGGCCTTTAAGTGGTCCTGAAAATCACCTGTTTTAATATGAATAGGAATGTACTCGATTAAATGAGTCCTGAAATATACTTGGCATTCTCTCAGCTCAAAGTCAGGAATCAGTTCTGCTTTTGTTGATTAGATGGAGATCATTTAAAGATGGTGCTGGACAGCAACATTACAATTGAGTAAGTATGGCGAAATACGGAAAGCGTGTACTGTAGATAAATTGAAAACAGTAAAAGTAGATATAATAATCTGATTTTTTGCAGTATCCTAAAGCAGAAAACATAATTTATTATTTTTTGTTCAGAAAACCGCCCCAATGCTTTGAATATATATATTTATACTAACATCCTTGCACATAAAGGACAGTAGAATTGATTTGTCTTAAATTAAGTGACTAAGAGTAGAATTTTTAGAAAGTGGGAGGGACATGTTGACCTTCAGCTCGTGAATGGCATTTTGAGGAGGCCACTTCCCAATGCCTAGGATTTTTTTGCTCTTTTGTCACCTCTATTAATCTGGTGTTCGCTTCATAACACAACTCATACCCTGTCTCTTCCGGGATGCCATCACAGTGTATTTTCCTACAGCTCATGGATTTCACTATCCTCTTTGGACAAATAAAATTTACTGTTCTTACGTATTTTGTACTGCTTGGCTCTTCTTACGTATTTTGTACTGCTTGGCTCTGCTAGGTTAGCTTTCTTTTAACTTTCCGTAGCTTGTTGTATTTTAAGTTTTCAACTATATTTCAACTCCTGTTGTGGCAGATCCTCTGATTTACATATTTCTTAGCTTCTTCTATAATGCCTTGCAAATATTGACTAGTTTATAATGTAGCTCAGGGGATTCTTGTTTTAACTTTTCATATATTTATTCATGTGTAACTATCAATATAAAGTTAATAACAGTATGTTTTTAAAAAGAACAAAGAAATTGGAAACATTGATATTGAATTATGTCCAGGCAGTGTTTATACCCTAGAAGGCTCCAGTAAATATTCCTCTTATTATCAAGGAACCACTTTGAGTAAAGAAAAACTACAAGTAGCAGAAATCTGTTAGTGGAAAGGAAAAAGGAAGTGAGGGGCTGGATATTGATGTTGCCAAATGAACCAGTGAAAGAAAATATTACATTGCGAATTTCTTTCCATTATTTTCTTAAGTACAACCCAACAACTCAGATTAAGAGAACAATGGCTGAGATCCTGGAAAGAAACCCAACCCATCTGATAAATCCCTAGGAAAAGGGAAATAATAAGATTATTGAATAGAGAAAAGATTTTCTTAGAGTTTCAGACGTTTTTTAAAACTAAAAAATGATCTCTGAAGCACAAAATAATTTTATTTTTGTGTAATACATGTTACCTTCATTTTTAAAAGTAAGTTATATATGGAAATGGTATGAGTTGTGTGTATCAACTTTACTTGATTAAAGAATAAAACATTTTGATGACATAGGAAACTGAACATTTTCAGTTGATTAATCAGTGTCATCACTGATCTTGTAACATGGTCTTTAGCGGTGGCGTTGAGGCTCCATGACGTAGTGACAAAGCAAGATATAAAGAATCTGAAGGCCTAGGTGTCATCTTTATTCTTTTCCTTTCCCCCTTCTTCCTACATTCAAACACTTACTGGAAATCTACTGAATGTGTACTGAGACAGTTAATCTCCTCAAGGTGCTGACAGTCAATCGAGGTATGATTAAAGCAATCAGGCAATCATAGTATCGTATGGTAGATGCTAGCTATTGTGTTGCTGGCACATGGTATTGTGGTATCCCTTCAAGAGGCCGGGCCACTTTGGCTAATCACCTCAGCTTCTATTGTCTATATAATTATATCTATTCTACCTACACTATGAGGTTGTTAAAAGGCAGGAGGATCGCTTGAGCCTTGGGAGGTCAGGGCTGCAGTGAGCTGTGATCACGCCATTGCACTCCAGCATGGGCAACATAATGAGACTCTGTTTCAACAAAAAATAAAAAAATTGGTTGGGCTTGGTAGCTCATACCTATGGTCCCAGCTACTTGGGAGGCTGAGGCAGGAGGATTGCTTGAACCTTAGGATGTCAAGGCTGCAGTAAGCTGTGATAGTGCCACTGCACTCCAGCCTGGGTGACAGAGTAAGACCCTGTCTCAAGAAAAAAAAAAAAAAAAAAAAAAAAAAAAACCCTTTAAAAATATCCAGGCATGTGACAACAAAGAATGCTGGGTACTATGCGCATCAGATTAAAATTCTGGACTCTGAAGAAGCTCATCCTGCCCATAGTCCAGAGGAAAGGAGAAGGATATTAGTCTTGATATAATTCACAGAATGGAGATGTTGGAAAAAAGGGAAAGTTAGTGAGCTTCTTAGGTCACTCAGCATTAGATATGTTATCAGATATCTTCACCTCTTTCTTCACTACCGAAGTTTTTCAATTTCATTGTCTCTGGACCTCAAGTTTTCTTGTCTGTAGGATAATGGGATTGACCCAAATGATCCGTAGTGCCCTTTCTAGCTCTATGCTTATATTTGAGATTGATGGGCATTTTTTTTTATGGGTGAGTTTTCTTTGTAAACAACTAGATAACATGAACTGAATCATGTGAAAATGATCTCTGCATGTTGTTAAATATGCAGCTTCATTCTTCCTGTTTTCTGTTACAGGGTTATCAGGACAATAGTAAAGCAAATTAGAGAAAAGGCAAGATATTAAAAGATAGGGTTGAAATTAGACCTTATAGACTGAGAGGTACATGTTCAGGAGAAAGACGGAAGGGACGGTGACAGGGATGGTAAGGAAGTGCAATAGCTTCAAAGTTTGAAGCTTGTAGTGAGGGCCTGAATCACCTTTGAGAGTTTCCATTTAATTCTATAAGCAATGGAGGACCATGTTCAGGCAGGAAGAGAGGACAAAGTTGTACCTGCTGAATGTCATCAAAGGCTTGGCAGGAGATGAAAACAGCATGAGTGAAAAGGAAGAAAAGAGGAAATTGCTAATGACACAACTGGCACACGGCTCTGTTATGTGAAAAGAAAGACTGGAATGGAAGCAAGTTCGGAAAGGGAGGAGGGCTGATTTTGCCAAATAGTCATATCATTCAGTTAAAACGAATTGGAAAGGATGCTTACAGCTGGAGGGATAGGGCAGCTCAGAAAGCTGTTACTTCTCCTGAGTGTTTCTCATAACTGATAAAAGATTTATCTCAGCTGTCCAGTATGGCTTGCAAAATTGTTTATTAATGAGCTTTAAGAGAGATTTCCTATCTTTGTTGAAAACAGGTGTGTATTTGAGAGTCTCTGGTTAACTAAAATGAAAGCTAATCGGTCTTTTTATTTTAGTAGCATCCCTTGATCCCCACTCTTGAAGAACAGGCACATATTCAGAGATATTTTTATTACTATAGGGAATGTCCTTGCATGTCTACACTCTTTATTATTATGTAATTGTTTTTTTCTAGTATTTTTTGTATTTCTTTCTACTTCTTGAGTTTTAAAGTCTTAGATTATTTCAGTATTATGCAATGTGGGAACATAGACGCTTGGCTTGACAATGCTACTGACAATTTATATGTCAGGGTGTAACTCCCTGGCATATTCTTTGCTGTTTTGCATTCCTTTGCAAAGTATGCCTTTGTTTAGTCTTGAGGGAGTAGGCTTCTCCCATTTTCCATATACTTGGGACATGGCTAATGACGGTTCTGCTTTGTATGGAATACAGATGTTTGCATTTTCACAGTTTCTCCAATTGCTTCTTCACTCCTCTTGCAGACTGCAAAGTGTCTAATCTATAGTGAAAGGTTGAGGCATTTCTTCCTGTTATTTCTAAGAAAAATTACATGAGTTATGGCAGACAAATTGTAGCTCCTTTCCAGTTTATCTCATTTATTTTTAAAATAGTAGTCTGTTTTTGTACCATATGTAGCTTGTTATGGAAGGTTTGGCTAATTAATTATTCTTTGGAGTTATATATAAACTCCTTTTTGAACGGTATGCCTTTAAAGCTAGAAAATATTTTATAAAAGCTAAATGTTAAGTATCTTTATAATTTTGTATTGTAGTTGCACGTTATACTTTTGAATGAAATCTACGTCTTCATTACATAAGATAGGAAGCTTTTCATCTACCCTGAGAATTTAAGATGATATATCTAAGCACATGACACCTAGACGAATTTTAATACCATTACTTAAATGCATGGATTCTCTCTGAGGAAAGTAGTTGATACCTTTATCTTTGGTATTTATGGGTATCTCAATACCCATAAGTGGCCACTTTTAGGTTGTCTATTTTAGGAGTTGATTTATTTTTTTAAAGAGAATAAGGTTTGGGGACTGAAATATTTACCATAGACATGCTGTATCCAACCAAAAATGCAAATATATATGTATATACAGATTTTCCAAGTTAACCCATGATATCTGGGATTCTTCAATTCACCTGACTTAGGATCTCAGTCCTGGCTCTCCAGGGAAGGCAGTGGCCCCCCATTTTCCTCTTGGAAGCAGTGGTTTTGTGTAGTACATCTGGGCAGTCATGACTATGGCCACAGCCCTGAAAATAGTTATGTTCAAAACCAGTCCAGGAGGCTAGTGATAGCTTGTGTCAGCCACCCAGCCATGAGAAAAAGTTACGGGGACAATTTCCTGCACTGTTAATGTCCTTGTAACTGTACATCTCCAAACTCTTAAAAACCTGTGCGATAGGCAGTGAATGTTCACTTTTTTCTTTTTTTTAGTACTGACTTTTTTATTTTGAACGAGTTAAGACTTACAGAAAAGTTGCAAACAAATTTATACTTCAAAGTTGGGCAAACTGAATTATAGATGAATAAGTGATTCATTTAAATTCTAACAACAAAGTGGTTATTAATAAATATTTACTGACTGGTGAGAATAAGAAAGAACTGGAACTGTACTCTCCTGCTTCTTTGTCCTGTGACATTGTTTATTCCTCCTTGCATTTCCCATGGTTAAAACTTCACTCTTTTAGATATGCATACTTTACAGTAAATTATAAGTTATTCTCTGGTAGCTACAAATTGAGAAAGAGTATTTGGTGTTTTGCTATTTCTTCTTAATAAGTAACCATGTAGTGCACAGTGGAAAGACATCCATAAACACAATAAAGTCTTTTATGCTGTTGATTACTATTTATTGACCTATGTCATTTTTATTTTCACAGAAATTGGCCCAGTGACAATTACCACAGATCCCAAGAAATTTCAATATGAACTCAGAGAACTGTATGTTCAGGTGAGTGCTTTCAGTGTTCTCATGGGGGAGTGGAAAATTATGAGCCTTTGGCTGATTTTCTTTATATTTTAAATCTAAAATAAGTAATTGTTAGCTTTTTAACAGACCCAATAATTGCCACACCCCCAGCCCTCCACCTGAGAAGAGAATGAATTGAATAATAGGTAAGGAAATAGGACAGATGGGGTTTGAAGTATCACCAGTCATGTACTACCTAAGGCTGGTTTATACCATCAAGGCAGAGTTGAGTAGTTTTGGCAGACTGGTCCCTTTAAGGAAAATGTTTGCTGACCCCTGCTGTAGATAAGTCTTTTTGCTTAGAAATATAAGGAACAGTTAATAATTCTTTCCCCACAACATTAAATGGCATAACTAAGGTAACTGATATTCTGTGCTGCTATAAGTTAGCCATATGAAATGTTTGACTGTAAATATAACTTGGTTATTAGAGAAAATGAATCACATTGGTTTTAATGTTATTCTGAAAACAGAATTTAGAGGTAAAATTGCTATGCATCTTCTTCTGGTGCTGAATTTACTCATTTAAAAAACATGCTTCTCCAAGGCTGTTTTTCTGTGCTACCCTGTGCGGTCCCTGCCTCTGCTATCCTCAGACTTGTTGGCCACTTCCCATCATTCATTTCGGCCATTGGTACCTGCTTCATTGTTTGCCTTTCCCCCTCACTGCTGCCATTTTTCTGAGTGGCCTCAGCATTTATGAGAATGACCTAGTCAGAACAGCCCCTTTTCAGTTCCTTGACCTTTTCTTTACTCTGTCTTAGTCATCTGTTCCCACAAACGTCCCCAGATTTTGTTGTCATCTGTTTCCTCTCTCAGACAATTCAGACAGGTTAATCAACAATTCCCTGTGCACTGAGCAGGTTGGTGCAGCTTTTCACACTGCAACCCACTCCCTTACCCTCATCAGGCCCTCCAGTCCCCTGACTCCTGCACTTTCTCCCAGGCCATCAGATTTCCTGTTTTTTCACTTCTAATATAGCTGTGAGTTTTTATCATTTACAGCTCTACTTTTTCTTCTTTGTCTATTGCTTTTCTGCTCAAAACACATAAACTCATTCCTGAATGACCCTAACTGTCTGCATTATTCATGCTTGTTCATGAGTGGCCAAATGCGGTTGAAATTTCACAACATGACACTTTGATTCTCCGGGGAATTCATAGCCACCTAACGCAAATGGACTCTTACTGTTCCCATGATGTTACTGTGTTTCTTTAGTCAACAAAAATCTTCCTTTCTTTTCAATGACAGTAGCGAATCTTATTCACTCTCCTTAAATCTCTATCTCACCAGCCTTTTACTACGGGCTATTTCAACAGATGATCTACTCTGAGCAAATGACCTCACTTTCACACACAGTCACAAGCAAATGAAGCCCTCTGCTTCCTCATACATAACATATAACCCATCTTCATCAGGCACCTCTCCTATCCTTATTCACTTAATCTCAATTCCTTGGCTTTCTTGGGATTTTAACATGATCAAACTGTTTCTCTTGACTGTTAGAATTCTCACTGAGGTTGGGCACAGTGGCTCACACCTGTAATCCCAGTGCTGCTTTGGGAGGCAAAGGCAGGAGAATCATTTGAGGCCAGGAGTTTGAGACCAACCTGGGCACATAGTGAGATCCTGTCTCTAAAAAAAAAAAAATTCAGCCAGGCATGGTGATGCATATAGTCCCAGCTACTTGGGAAGCCGAAGGTGGAGGATCACTTGAGCCCAGGAGTCCAGGGTTGCAATAAGCTATTATCATGCCACTCCTCTGCAGCCTGGGCAACAGAGTGAGAACTTGTCTCCAAAAGAAAGCCAAAAAAAAGTTTTCATTGACTTTTAAAGATACATGTTCAAGTCTCAAAAAACATAGACAAATCTCACCAAACACAAAAACCAAACAAGCAAAACAAAATAAACAGCAAAAAGCTTCTGTATTTTTCTGAAGTCCTCTTACAAATAATTTCTTTTCTATCAGTTCCTTCAATGCCAAGCACATTGTCTATGTTCGTATGTTTACTGCTGTCGTTTCCTCAGTCCCATCCCTGCCATTCATTCCTCAATCTATTTCAATCTTTCCCATTCCTCTCCCTGTATCAAAGTAGCATTAGCTAGAGACCAGTGATATCTGTTTTGCTAAATGCAGTGGAAATGTTGCAACATTGGACTCTCCTTCCTGCTTGACACACTTGTTCACTCATGCATGCTTCCTTTTCCTACTCAACTTCTTAGAAAACTTCATTTTCTTCCACTTGGCCATTGAATATTGATGTTCCTCAAGGAAATTGGCGTTTCCTCGTTTTCTATCCTCTCCTTAGGTACAATAATCTATACCATGTAAATATGCTTTAGCCTTGACCTCCTTCCTGAGGAACAGACCCACACTTCAGTCTCTTGGATGTCACATGGCCCTCTAAAATGAAATTCATGAATGTTCTTTTTCCAGTACCCTAAATTTGGTCCTTAATCCTTGGCTTTTGTCTCTTCTTTGTTACCTTTGTGAATGATGCTTATAGTATTCTGGTTACCCAGCCAAATATCTGGATACTTCCTTAATATACCCTGTGCTTTTACCCTTTATAGTCCAACTGTTATTAAGTCTTGTTTTTAACTTTCTAAACACCTTTAAAATCAATTGGCTTCTCTCTATTTCTTCTGGCACCGTCTGAGTCCCAATTACCATGTCTTTAAACTAATGCAGAGAAACTTCCAAGCAATTTTCTTGCATTTATTCTTGCTTCTATTTTCCAGGCCTAGCTTCTCTGCTCTGCAGACAAGGGGATCTCAGAGTACATCTCTGAAAGTTTCTGCCTTGTATCATAACCGCTTGACTCTTTACCCCCGCCTCATTAAATTACTCCTATGGTTCTGGGTTCTGAGTGACCTAAGACCAGCCTACCTTTCATTCGCATCTAGTGCCACTCTCTCTCCCAGGCTCTGTGCTCTGCTGCAGGGGCCTTGCTTAGAGCCTCCCCATACCCCTAACCCTACCTAGCTCCTCAGGGCACTTTGGCACATGCTGTCCTTGCACAGAAAGTTCCTGTCCTTCAGTCTGCCCGAATTTCCACACTCCCTTAACCTAGTTTAAAATTCTATATTCAAAGTCTATCTTGAATAATACCACTTCCTCAGAGAATTCTGCCTGATTTTCTTGGCCTGGTCATTTCTCACTACCTTTCTCTGTCACAAAGCAGTTGGGAGTTCATATTGAAGGACTGTGTATAATTTAGCTTATTAAACACCCCAGTAAAAGGACTGGCATGTAGAACATGCTCACTTTTTAATAAATGAATGACTATAACAGAATGTACAGATTCATGGAGTCTAAATCGAAGTTTGAAGTATAATACTTTCATCAGTTTCACTGTTGGATAAATAACTTGATAGTAATGAGCATAACTGAGGCATAGGGTGTGAATTGGAAAGTTTGGCATTCCAAATGTGTATTCAAGGGTGATTCTATTTTGCGCATGTCTCTATTTGTAAATTATATACTAGATTGAATTGTATCTGATAAATATGTAAGTAGATTTATATAATTATCTCTTGACTAATTTTCTGTTTTTCTTAATTTCTTTTGACATTTTTTCCACCCACACATTTCCATTTCCTTTCTCTTATACCATGGCATTTTTTTAAGTCATGATTTTGCTGCTTATTTGCTATTTACTTTTCTCTCCCTCAATATAGCTAATTCTTTGCCACTTGGGATGTTCAGATTCTCTGAAAAAATCTCCATAGAAATTTATATCATGTTCATGGATCTTGGACATTAGAAACTGCATTGTTGTGGTTGTTTAAATGCTTTTATATGCCTCTATTGCACTGAGTTCCTGAGGACAAGAGTCCTGTAGCTGGTATCAGCCTGTGCTTCATCTGGAAGATAAACCAGTGTCTGCAGTAGAGTAGACTTTAAATGGGCTTTAGACAGTTGAGTAAATGAGTGCCATTTGAGATGACTTTAAAAAAAAATGTACATTTAACAGTAAAAATGTATCAAATATTATTTAAACTTTATTCGATGGCATAGAAAATACCTGAAAAACCTAACCATTTGTTTTTATTGCACTATAGAGAATCGGAAGGGCCAAACAGTGGAGATTTCTGGGACATAGAATGTTAGGAAGTGATTTACTGTAGTCATTCTTTTTTTTCCTCTGTGAGAATACAACTAGACCATATTCCTGA
The DNA here is from genome assembly GCF_048565385.1 of Saimiri boliviensis. Lineage (NCBI taxonomy): Eukaryota > Metazoa > Chordata > Mammalia > Primates > Cebidae > Saimiri > Saimiri boliviensis. Next base: position 9,078,447 of record NC_133467.1, on the reverse strand, counting down.
AAATCTGGCCAGAACAAAAATACCTACATTTAAGGAGACCTGGCATGAACTTCCTGATTGTCTGCCTCTCCCATTCTTTTGTTCTGAAGGATCTATAGGGAGTGCCCTGACCCTCCTTGTTCTGTTTGTCTCCAGGGTGAAGGATCCCGATCCCTGACTCATATTCCCTGACTCCCTCTCCAGAGGTCTCCCTCCACCCTCTAGAACTGAACCTGATACAGACACTCTGTAGGATCATATAATTTTACCTTTGTTCGAAAAAATATTTTTTCTTTCTTTCTCCCATGCAATAAAAGCTGGGGTCTATTTCTCTGTAGATTTCCTCTTGACAGGCTGTATCTTAGGGGATTTTCTTCCCCCCTCCCTTTTTTGTACTGTCGTAAGATCCAAAAGGATGCTTAATGAGAACAACCGGCAAGGGAAAAAAAATCTAATACTTACTTTTTCCCTTCATTCAGCATTGGGAATTGTTACAGGCATTGGGAATATCATGGAAGGGTTTTTACTTTCAAAGTTTTTAGTGAATTATTCTTTCTTAAATCTGTGACAAAAAATGAATTAAAGGTTAAATATGAAAAGTCTAGTCTACATCGTCACTTAGCACTAACCTAAAGGGTATATTCCATTCAGTATTTGCTTGTGGAATACTTAAATATTTCATTAATCAGTTGGAGAAACTTCACAGATTTTATGAAATTTTAGTATGAGATACTACATTTTGTTTTATGTATGATTTTCAAACCCTTCTTCAGTTCCCCTTCTACCATTTTTAGTAACTCCCCGGAAATCACTGATATCAATAACGACATATATTGTTGTCCTATTAAACTAGCTTGAACATTAAAAAAAGAAAACCTTTAAAAATATTGCCTTCATATTTAAATTGGTTTTGAAAGCAAGAGAAGTGAATTCAGTTTGAAGTAAATTAATCATCTCTTAACATTACAACAGGCTCAGCTATTTTTCTTCTAGAGATGCAGAACTAACTTGAGAAAAGGCAATCTAAAATTTTCCAGAAAAAAAAAAGCAAAAACTTATTACACATAAATTATTAAATTTATAACATTAATTTCATTTTCCTTTATCCTCGTTCATCTGGAACACAGAGAAGTAACTTGAAAACAACTGTGTTTTCTCTCTGGGGAAAAGAAGGAGAGACAAAACGACAACAAATGGTATTCAAATCACACAGCGCTTTGGAAATTAATATCCTCGTAAATATGCAGTGCAAAGCCTTGCCTCGGGACACATTCTTTATGAGAAACTATAAAGCTTGTTGAGTTTTAGAAAATGGTATTGGCAGTGATATGCTTTCAAGCGTTTTATCCAAATGTTTTAAAGAACAAAAAGTATATTAGTCAAACATTCAAAGTATAAACACACACACACACACACACACACACACACAGACACACACCCCTCAAAACACCAAGATATTTCTACAATAATGAGATTACAATTTCAACTTTTGTATAAACTGTTGATTCCCCAAATCGAAAGTTCACACGTAATTTAATTCTCCTTAGTAAAGTCTTTTAATAAAATATAATTTTTAAAAAGGTAGGAATATGATTTAAAATATCTGGAAAAGCATTGTCACATAGCAACGTGACAGTATTATGGAGAAGATAGGGTGAGGTCCAGGAGAATAAATAGGTTTAAACTTTAGCAGGCTGAGGTTAGGGGGAAAAGAATGTTTTGCTATAGAACAGTTCGTAGAATTAACTGCCTAAGGAGAATATGAAATACCCTGGTCAGACAGGCAAAGACTTCTAAAAAGAAGAGAATAAGATAATGCTGATTTTAGAAGAATAATTTACTATGTCAATTTGGTATATACACTTTATCTATTTCTATAATAGATTTATATTTCTATGTCAATTTGGTATATACACTTTATTTCTATAATAATTTCTATAATAGAAATTATCATATAAAAAAGGTATATTGCGTAAAACTATAATTTTAATTTCTAGATATATAGAGAATTCTTCCGTATGAATTTTTAAAATCAAACATATATGGCTAGATAAATGAAGGAAGCACATAAAAAATAGACAAAAAAGGAAAGTCATTGTGTGCCAGCATGGATACAGATATAATGTAGAGCTATCAGAGGTTTGATTTTCATTTTTGGACATGATTAGACATGATTCAACGTAGAAAAGCAGTTTTAGTATCTATTTAAGTTTTCATAATACGCATTTGCTTACAAATACACACACACACACGCACTCACTTTAAAGGAGGACTGGCTTGTATTTAATTTAGGGAAGAAAGTATGAGAAGGCGTCTAACTCATGGAATGTATAAACCTTTAAGCAGAACCGTGTCTGGCCCAAAGTACAGGCTCAATAAATGTTATCTATTGCTACTGCTAGCTCTAGTGCTCCAAAGTTCTTTTAAGGGAAATAATCCCCAAATGTTTGTGGCGTAAATGAGCAACGGTTTTGGAATATGTGCCTTGCAAAAGGTTTTGCATGTGTTTTAAAATCATTCTCTCAATTTATACTCACATAAATATTACTATTTCTTTTTACAAATGAGGAATCTCAAGCTTTTTGATATTAGGTAGCATGTCTTACTCAGGTCACAAAAATAGCAAGTAGCAAATCTGGTCTCAAAGCTGGAGGTATTTAATACCAAAGTCAGTTTCTTTTATTGCTCTGCTACTTTCCTTCTAAATATCTGTTTAAATAACCTTATTATTTTAATCAAGTTAGCATATTAATAAACTTGTCTTTGTAACTTCACAGTAGGAAAGTAAAGAATTAAAGACAGATGTATGTCTAGGGTTGATATCACCTTCAACAAAATGAATTTATTTCTTAAATATTTTTATTTCTATTTCTGTCTCCCGTCACTTTGAGTAATTGCTCCACCAAAAATTGGCAAGTAGCAAATGACATAGTTATTAATAAAATCACTGGCTTTCCTGGGTACATGTTCTTGCTACGAAGTCTGATAAGCTTGTTTAAGCTCATGCACGCTTTGGAGAGAAACAAGAACAAAAGGTTTTTAAGATATTGAAGGGTACTGTGTGTACTGTAGGTACATTTGTAGGTAGTGTTTTCATTGTTTTTATTTTTGGAGTTGAAACTTCTGAATGAAGCATCTATTAAAACTTGAGTTGGCAGTTCGAGTTTTCTATTAGAGTTTCTGCTAGAGTAAAGAATTCTCTTGAGGGACAAACAATACTATATCCCCAGAGAACAAGGAATAGAGACTGAGACTGAGACTGAGACAAGATGGTGGAGGACAGGAATGGGAATGTCTGGCCCTTTTTCAGATATCCATTTTGGTACCCTGTCCAGAAGCAAACGCCTAGTTGATTTTGCAATGATCTTTTGAGTGAACTTCAAAGGGCAAAGAATATAGAAGGCTATTCGACTTTGGATTGCTTTTTCAAAATGGAATATACAGGTGGTTAGAGTGGGGTGGATATGGATTATAATGAGAAATTTCTTGATTTTCTTTTCAGAGTGTGCATCTATGGAAATATCCTTAAGGGTAAATACATGAGTCATTGCCTGGTAAATATTGCAGATTCCTGTGGTCAAATAGCATCTAAGAGGAACAATTTACCAACCTATGATGCCTGGATTCACTCCATACATGCTACTTAGGCAACCAAGAGATTGTTTTATTCCTCCACAATAAGTACTAAATCTGATTTTGTCAGTTTTTAGGTGACGGTAAGGATGGAGATCAAAACATTTTCCTTGGGAGAACATTCCTTGATCTACAGCCAGGATTTCTAGAGAAAACTATAAATCTCATTTTTTTCAGAGTTGCTGGCAGCTGCAGTTAAAAAAAAAAATCTCATTTTCAGTGAAATGGACATAAAGGAAAATTAGAGTTTTTTCTCTATCCAAATTGGTTAGGAGCAGTTAGTTCTCAGGAAGTATGTTTTTTAGTCCTAGACCTTGAAAAAAATTTTCAGGAGAGTTGTGGAGTCTTAGTGTTGGAATTGATTTGGAATATTATTTGTCCAGTTACACAATCAGATGTTAGAATCCCTTCCAGCAACCTGTCAATACCCTAGACTTGAGTAATACTGGTTAAAGATTTGATAGCACTGGACTTTGTCACCAGATGATACCTGGGGGACTCCTCTGGAGCAATGTCTGAGAAGCTTCTTTTAATGCTGTAGGCTGATATCAGCTTTCTTTGGCAGGCATATTACATTATTGAATACTGGTTCTGTCATCAGCTAAGTCTCTCAGGTTTCCTTATATAAACATTTAAACTAGGTCTCTATCCTTCTATCTTCATGGTAATTTTTTTAAAATCCTCATTTATTTGCTCTATCATATATATAGCCTTCTCCTTTAAGATCTTATTTCATCATTTTTTAAAATTACTAGCTCTAAAACAATGTAAAATATGTATATCTCAAACTTTCTCATAATGTGATATCTTTCTAAGTCAAAATGATTTTATTAGTAAAAATGCATTTTTACATTTTGCCAGGAAAGAAAATCACACAAGCAGCAAAAATATATTTTAAACACATGAAATAAAGAATCACAGCATTATAGTCTTCATTAACTAGCCAATAACAAAGATAATATCAAATGTGCTGGAAGGCATGCAAAATCCGTATGTGAGTGTTGGAGCAGAAGGAAGAGAGGAATTTCTATGACTAGGTAGAGTCTTGACTAGCTGAGAGGAAAACCAGCAAAGCGTCATAGAAGAGGAAGAACTGGGAGCAGGAGGGTCTGCTCAGAGCAAGGATAGGTATGGTGAATGCCTCCTCCTTGAGTAAGCAAATGATGATTGGCTAGTAAGAACTTCATAGACCCTGTCCCTGCTCTACCTCCCTAAGCAAGCAAGGGAGCCACTTGTTAGGTGGGACGGGGAATCCATTCCAACCAGGGGAATGGCAGTGTCTTAATTTTGAAGGTCACAATAAAGAAGATACAGAAACCTTGAAGCGGGTAAGAAAGAATTCTCTAAGCTGAGAAGAGGAGGATACTGAAGGGTGACTGAGAATACCAAGATATGATTTGTTAGTTTCCCATTTTTTTTTTTTTTGCCTGCAGTTAACCCTGTGTACTCCTACGTGTCTTCTGATAAGTAGAAGATATTTTCACTATTTTCGTTATTCTTGGTTGTCTCCATCCTATTTCCCTCTTCAAAGGGCCACTCACTGTCCCTTATGACTCGTGAATTATAAAGCTTTTGATATTTTTTAATGTATTAGGCACAACATTTTCTAATTTACTAATCAGGATATCAAGTGACTATTACATAGTGCAATCTTTATAAATATTTTATTTGAAGTGACCTGAACCTCCTCCTGAAGACCCAACAAAACATCTCCCCTGAACACCCACCAAAGCTCTACCTCCCATGAAAGAAGGTCCAACGAGCTGAAAGATCAGTGGCTGATGAGTTTAATCCTTACCACTGGCCGGTGACAATCTGAAAGCATGAACATTGTTGTAATTGTTACCTTTAGTGTGCCTGGAATTGTGGTCAGCAATTCTTTGATACTTTGATTTGGATTTCACCTTCTTTGAGTTTGTCTGGTGATCAATGAATGTGTAGCAAAGAACAGGATAGTTTGCCTGCCTGGGATGTACCATCTTCTTTTCGATTCTGGAATCTGAAGTTTGGGCTCTGCAATGTTCTAATTGTCTCTCAGTATATCCCTGCAATATATTCCACAAGTAATAAAAGCCATCACATGTCACTGATGAACTCTGTAATTATTCTCATTACTTTGTGCTTGCTTCAATGCAATTTTAAATTCGATTCAGTGTGATTTTTTTTAGAAAAAATTTTTTTAAACCAAAAAAATGGTTTTTACGTGTACATCCTGTTTTCTTTGTAAAAGAATTGTGCAACTTTATGAAAGAGAATGGATTGTTGTAAAATTTTGTTCAGCTTTATGCTGGGTGCAGTGGCTCACGCCTATAATGCCAGCACTTTGGGAGGCTGAGGTCGGTGGATCACCTGAGGTCGTGAGTTCAAGACCAGCCTGGCCAACATGGTGAAATCCTCTCTTTACTAAAAATACAAAAATTAGCCAGGCATGGTGGCAGGCATCTGTAATCCCAGCTATTTGGGAGGATGAGGCAGGAGAATCGCTTGAGCACCAGAGGTGGAGGTTGCAGTGAGTGAGATCACACCACTGCACTGCAGCCGGGGTAACAGAGCTAGACCCTGTCTCAAAAATAATTTTTTTGTTGTTTAGCTTGAAACTGAGTTTCATACCTAAATTTTGTAGGTGAAGGACAGATTACACAAATAAGACAATTCAGGTATGGGTGTTCCACGTGAAAAGAATGTAGTCTGACTTTGAAACTAAGTGCAAACTTTAGTAGGTTATATTCTTGTTAGAATAAGGGTAAATGTTGTAATGCCAACAAGAATTATTTTGGACTTAGTCATGAGCCTATAAAAATGTTTCAATTTTTGATTGCTTAGAATTAGGCATACCAGGAAAACAATTGATATATAAACAAGTTCAATGAAAGACAAGAATTGAAGACTTGAAATAGGTTGACTAGAAGACAAATAATAAGGCATGGGAACATGCTTCCTCTGAGATTAACATTCTTGGGTCTCTCTGATCTATCATTTGATGTACATTTTTCCCATTAGAATTCGGACAGGGACTTCATTTTTTTCCAACTCCTCACGGTTTAAAAGTTTAGTTTATTCCATTGCCACTCCTATGCTGTGTTGTATTTAGAAAAGACAGCATGATAATCTGTTTTAATAATCCCTTGAATGATAAGATTTCTATTCATTCTTATTTAACCTTGCTTTCCAGGAATTCATTTTTTGAACATAATTATCACTGTAACTCTGAAGTTACGGTTTTAAAAAAAATTCCAGGAATAACAGTTACTCTGAAAGCTCACATGCTTCTGTTTTTTTTTTTTTTGTACACATTTTTTCTATCTGAAATGTCTTTGGCAATTTAGTAAGTTGTAGACAGAAAGCTCACATGCTTCTGTTTTTTTTTTTTGTACACATTTTTTCTATCTGAAATGTCTTTGGCAATTTAGTAAGTTGTAGACATCAGTAACATTATAAAGATAAAATGTCAATCAAAATATTGAGCAGGACTGTGCATAGTGATATTAATTATCTGTATTTCAGGGTTCAAATAAAAGCACAGGTTAACAAAGTCAGACTGTAAAATGCATTTAGGGAGCCGTCTAATTCTGTGCATTATACAGTTCATCTCCATTATACCTTTTGTGTGTGTGTGTGTGTGTGTGTGTGTGTGCACACGCACTCCCGTATTTCTGTGGTTTTAGGAATTATATTTACATAGCCATGTTGATTTTATCCTGTTAATTATTAATCCTGACTTTATGCAAGGACAGAGAGGGATGTGAGGAATAGATCAAACACACGGGGAGTTAGCTTCATAAACTTGTACTTTTAGAGGGTTTAACCCTGGAATTATATTACTTGAAATAGAATGGGCTAGGCTTAAGTTAAGCTCAGGCTGAGTATGTCAACTGTGCCTAGAATATGGCAAGATTGCTTTGCAAAATCTACTAAGGATGGAACACCTATTAAGTACTTCAAAAAACAGAGATAAAGTAGAAGGAAATATAAATTATAATACATCTTATTGAATACCACAATAGAGGAATGAACAATATTCTGTAGGTATCTAGAAGAACGAGAATTTTCTTCCTCTGATTATACAGTGTCTCAGAAAGCTACTTGCTTAGAGTCACAGAAATTCAAGAAGGTAATAAAATGCCTCACAGGAGTTTGCATGATTTTAGGCCAGGCATAATTGAGTTCAAATCTCTGCTTTTTCACGTACTAGCTGTGCGATCCTGAGAAAGGATTTTCAAGAGTTAGTACTCTGTCAATCAAACATGCTAAAAGTGATGCTTACCTTATCCGTTGATGTAAAGAATAAATCACATAGCGTTTGTAACAATACTCCCTCAGCACTTGGCTCAGAGTAGACATTTGTTGAATTAACACAGGTAGAGTGTCTTATTACCAAGAAAAGTACTGATTAAATTAATAAGACCTTTTATAGATTCAAGTTCTCCAATTGTAAATTCTTCTATCATAAATGTTTTAGGGGTTATTATTATTTTTTACATTTTAGGATATTCATTTTAGACACTTTCCTATATTTATCCACATAATGAATCACATAATCATCACATTATTTTGCAACTACTTTTTAATTTTAAATTACAGTATATTGTAAACCTCTTTGTATGTAAATAAATGGTGGCAAAGTATTCCATTCTATTAACTAAGCCACCCCCATTATTTTTTTTATTGCATTTTAGGTTTGGGGGTACATGTGAAGAACATGCAAGATTGTTGCATAGGTACACACGTGGCAGTGTGATTTGTTACCTTCCTTCCCCTCACTTATATCTGGCATTTCTCCCCATGCCTCCCCCCACCAACTCCCCACCCGCCGCTGTCCCTCCCCTATTTCCCTCCAACAGACCCCAGTGTGTAGTGCTCCCCTCCCTGTGTCCATGTGTTCTCATTGTTCAACACCCGTCTATGAGTGAGAACATGCGCCACCCCCATTATTAAGCTTACATTTTGTTTCCAATTTTCTTCCTGTTATAAATAACAGTGAAAACTTTATAACTCTCCATTTGTGTGTATTCTTAATTATTTTTATTTTTTTAATTTTTTTATTGCATTTTAGGCTTTGGGGTACATGTGAGGAACATGCAAGATTGTTGCATAGGTACACACAAGGCAGCGTGATTTGCTGCCTTCCTCCCCTTCACCTATATCTGGCATTTCTCCCCATGCTCTCTCTCCCCAACTCCCCACCCCCCGCTGTCCCTCCCCTGTTTCCCCCCCAACAGACCCCAGTGTGTGATGCTCCCCTCCCTGTGTGCATGTGTTCTCATTGTTCAACACCCACCTATGAGTGAGAACATGCGGTGTTTGATTTTCTGCTCTTGTGTCAGTTTGCTGAGAATGATGGTTTCCAGGTTCATCCATGTCACTACAAAGGACACAAACTCATCGTTTTTGATGGCTGCATAATATTCCATGGTGTATATGTGCCACATTTTCCCTGTCCAGTCTATCATCGATGGGCATTTGGGTTGGTTCCAGGTCTTTGCTATTGTAAACTGTGCCACAGTGAACATTTGTGTTCATGTGTCCTTATAGTAGAACGATTTATAATCCTTTGGATATATACCCAATAATGGGATTGCTAGGTAAAATGGAATTTCTATTTCTAGGTCCCTGAGGAATCGCCACGCTGTCTTCCACAATGATTGAACTAATCTACACTCCCACCAACAGTGTAAAAGTGTTCCTATTTCTCCACATCTCTCCAGCATCTGTTGTCTCCAGATTTTTTAATGATCGCCATTCTAACTGGCATGAGATGGTGTCTCAATATAGTTTTGATTTGCATTTCTCTAATGACCAGTGATTGTGAGCATTTTTTCATATGTTTGTTGGCCTCATATATGCCTTCTTTTGTAAAGTGTCTGTTCATATCCTTTGCCCACTTTTGAATGGGCTTGTTTGTTTTTTTCTTGTAAATCTGTTTTAGTTCTTTGTAGATTCTGGATATCAGCCCTTTGTCAGATTGGTAGGCTGCAAAAATTTTTTTCCCATTTTGTTGGTTGCTGATTCACTCTACTGACTGTTTCTTTTGCTGTGCAGAAGCTGTGGAGTTTGATCAGGTCCCATTAGTCTGTTTTGGCTTTTGTTGCCAATGCTTTTGGTGTTTTGGTCATGAAGTCCTTGCCTACGCCTATGCCCTGAATGGTTTTGCCTAGATTTTCTTCTAGGGTTTTTTTGGTGTTAGGTCTTATGTTTAAGTCTTTAATCCATCTGGAGTTAATTTTAGTGTAAGGTGTCAGGAAGGGGTCCAGTTTCTGCTTTCTGCACATGGCTAGCCAGTTTCCCCAACACCATTTATTAAACAGGGAATCTTTTCCCTATTGCTTGTTTTTGTCAGATTGTCAAAGATAGGATGGTTGTAGAAGTGTTGTGTTGCCTTTGAGGCCTCTTTTCTGTTCCATTGGTCTGTATCTCTGTTTTGGTACCAGTACCATGCTGTTTTGATTACTGTAGCCTTGTAGTATAGTTTGAAGTCTGGTAGTGTGATGTCTCACGCTTTGTTCTTTTTGCTTTGAATTGACTGGACTATGCGGGCTCTCTTTTGGTTCCACATGAAGTTTAAGGTGGTTTTTTCCAGTTCTGTGAAGAAGGTCATTGGTAGCTTGATGGGGATGGTGTTGAATCTGTAAATTACTTTGGGCAGTATGGCCATTTTCATGATATTGATTGCTCCTAACCATGAACATGGAATGTTTCTCCATCTGTTTGTGTCCTCTCTTATTTTGTTGAGCAGTGGTTTGTAGTTCTCCTTGAATAGGTCCTTCATGTTCCTTTTAAGTTGTATTCCTAGGTATTTTATTCTCTTTGTAGCAATCGTGAATGGCAGTTCATTCTTGATTTGGCTCTCTTTAAGTCTGTTATTGGTGTATAGGAATGCTTGTGATTTTTTTTTGCACATTGATTTTGTATCCTGAGACTTTGCTGAAGTTGCTTATCAGTTTCAGGAGATTTTGGGCTGAGATGATGGGGTCTTCTAGATATACAATCATGTGGTCTGCAAATAGAGACAGTTTGACTTCCTCCTTTCCTATTTGAATACCCTTTATTTGTTTTTCTTGCCTGATTGCTCTGGCTAGAACTTCCAATACTATATTGAATAAGAGTGGTGAGAGAGGGCATCCTTGTCTAATGCCAGATTTCAAAGGGAATTCTTCCAGTTTTTGCCCATTCAGTATGATATTGGCTGTTGGTTTGTCGTAAATAGCTTTTATTATTTTGAGATACGTTCCGTCAATACCTAGTTTATCGAGGGTTTTTAGCATAAAGGGCTGTTGAATTTTGTCAAAAGCCTTCTCTGCATCGAGATAATCATGTGGTTTTTGTCTTTGGTTCTGTTTATGTGGTGATTTATGTTTATAGACTTGCGTACGTTGAACCAGCCTTGCATCCCTGGGATGAATCCTACGTGATCATGGCGGGTAAGCTTTTTGATGTGCTGTTGCAATCGGTTTGTCAGTATTTTATTGAAGAGTTTTGCATCTATGTTCATCATGGATATTGGCCTGAAGTTTTCTTTTCTTGCTGAGTCTCTGCCGGGTTTTGGTATCAGGATGATGTTGGTCTCATAAAATGGTTTGGGAAGGATTCCCTCTTCTTTGATTGTAATAGTTTCAGAAGGAATGGTGCCAGCTCCTCTTTGTATGTTTGGTAGAATTCGGCTGTGAACCCATCTGGACTGGGTTTTTTTTGGGGTGGTAGGCTCTTAATTGCTGCCTCAACTTCAGCCCTTGTTATTGGTTTATTAAGGGTTTTGACTTCTTCCTGGTGTAGACTTAGGAGGATGCAAGTGTCCAGGAATTTATCCATTTCTTCCAGGTTTACTAGTTTATGTGCATAGAGTTGTTTGTAATAATCTCTGATGATGGTTTGCATTTCTGTGGGATCTGTGGTGATATCCCCTTTATCGTTTTTTATTGCCTCTATTTTATTATTCTCTCTTTTCTTTTTTATTAATCTGGCTAGTGGTCTACTTTGTTGATCTTTTCAAAAAACCAGCTCCTGGATTTATTGATTTTTTTGAAGGGTTTTTTGTGTCTCTATCTCCTTCAGTTCTGCTCTGATCATAGTTATTTGTTGTCCTCTGCTAGGTTTTGAATTCTTTTGATCTTGCTTCTCTAGCTCTTTCAATTTTGACAATAGGGTGTCAGTTTTAGATCTCTCCTTGCTTCTCATGTGGGCATTTATTGCTATGTATTTTCTGCTAGAGACTGCTTTAAATGTCCCAGAGATTCTGGTATGTTGTGTCTTTGTTCTCGTTGGTTTCGAAGAACATCTTTATTTCTACCTTCATTTCATTGTTTATCCAGTCAACATTCAAGAGCCAGTTGTTCAGTTTCCATGAAGCTGTGCAGTTCTGAGTTAGTTTCTGAATTCTGAGTTCTAACTTGATTGCACTGTGGTCTGAGAGACTGTTTGTTATGATTTCCATTCTTTTGCATTTGCTGAGGAGTGATTTACTTCCAATTATGTGGTCAGTTTTAGAGTAAGTGTGATTTGATGCTGAGAAGAATGTGTATTCTGTGGATTTGGGGTGGAGAGTTCTGGCTTAAATATCTTAGGTTTGCTTGGTCAAGGTCTGAGTTCAAGTCTTGGAAATCCTTGTTAATTTTCTGTCTCGTTGATCTGTCTAATATTGACAATGGGGTGTTAAAGTCTCCCGCTATTATTGTGTGAGAGTCTAAGTCTCTTTGTAAGTCATTAAGAACTTGTATCTGGGTGCTCCTGTATTGGGTGCATATATATTTAGGATAGTTAGCTCTTCTTGTTACATTGATCCTTTTACCATTATGTAATGTCCTTCTTTGTCTCTTTTGATCTTTGTTGGTTTAAAGTCTATTTTATCAGAGACGAGAATTGCAACTCCTGCATTTTTTGCTCTCCATTTGCTTGGCAAATCTTCTTCCATTCCTTTATTTTGAGGCTTTGTGTATCCTTGCATGTGAGATGGGTTTCCTGGATACAGCACACCCATGGGTTTTGGCTTTTTATCCAATTTGCCAGTCTGTGTCTTTTGATTGGGGCATTTAGCCCATTTACATTTAGGGTTAATATTGTTATTTGTGAATTTGATCCTGCCATTTAGTGCTAGCTGGCTGATTTGCCTGTTAGTTGATGCAGTTTCTTCGTTGCGTTGATGCTTTTTACCATTTGGTATGTTTTTGGAGTGGCTGGTACTGGTTGTTCCTTTCTATGTTTAGTGCCTCTTTCAGGAGCTCTTGTAAAGCTGGCCTGGTGGTGATGAAATCTCTGAGTACTTGCTTGTTTGCAAAGGATTTTATTTTTCCTTCACTTCTGAAGCTTAGTTTGGCTGGATATGAAATTCTGGGTTGAGTTATTTTCTTTAAGGATGTTGAATATTGGCCTCCACTGTCTTCTTGCTTGTTGGGTTTCTGCTGAGACATCTGCTGTGAGTCTGATGGGCTTCCCTTTGTGGGTAACTGGACCTTTCTCTCTGGCCGCCCTTAGCATTTTCTCCTTCATTTCAACCCTGGTGAATCTGACGATTATGTGCCTTGGGGTTGCTCTTTTTGAAGAATATCTTTATGGTGTTCTGTGTGTTTCCTGGACTTGAATATTGGCCTGCCTTGCTAGGTTGGGGAAGTTTTCCTGGATAATATCCTGAAAAGTATTTTCCAGCTTGGGTTGATTCTCTCCGTCACATTCAGGTACACCTATCAAACATAGATTATGTCTTTTCACATAGTCCCATATTTCTTGGAGACTTTGTTCATTCCTTTTTACCCTTTTTTCTCTAATCTTCCCTTCTCCTTTTATTTCATTGAGTTGATCTTCGACCTCTGATATCCTTTCTTCTGCTTGGTCAATTTGGCTGTTGAAACTTGTGTATGCTGTGTGAAGTTCTTGTGTTGTGTTTTTCAGCTCCATCAATTCACTTATATTCCTCTCTAAGTTGTTTATTCTCATAGCATTTTGTCAAATCTTTTTTCAAGGTTCTTAGTTTCTTTGCATTGGGTTAGGACATGTTCTTTTAGCTCACAGATGTTTCCTATTACCCACCATCTCAAGCCTGATTCTGTCAATTCATCACACTCATTCTTCATCCAGCCTTATTCCCTTGCTGGTGAGGAGTTGTGATCCCTTGTAGGAGGAGAGGTGTTCTGCTTTCGGGTGTTTTCATCCTTTTTGCACTGTTTTCTTCCCATCTTTATGGATTTATCCACCTGTCATCTTTGTAGTTGTTGACTTTCAGATTGGGTCTCTGAGTGGACATCCAGTTGTTGGTGATGAAGTTATTTCTTTCTGTTTCTTAGTTTTCCTTCTAATAGTCTGGCCCCTCTGCTGCAGGGCTGCTGAGGTCCACTCCAGGCCCTGCTTACCTGGGGATCAACTGCAGTGGCTGCAGAACAGTAAGGGTTGCTGCCAGTTTCTTCTGCTGCTATCTTTGTCCTAGAAGGATACCTGCCAGATGTCAGTCTGAGCTCTCCTTTATAAGGTAACTCTTTAGATATACAGGGGTCAGGGAGCTGCTTGAGGAGACAGTCTCTCCTTTACAGGAGCTCAAGCGCTGAGCTGGGATCTCGATTGTTCATTTAGAGCTGCTGGGCAGGTACGTTTAAGTCTGCTGCAGCAGAACTCATAAACACCCACCCCTCCCCCACACCGCCCCCCCCGCCATTTTTTCCCCAGGTGCTCTATCCCAGGAGTTAGGGCTTTATTTATGAGTTTCTGTTGTGCTGCTGCATTTTTACAGGGCTGCCCTGCCCAGCGAGGAGGCAGCCTAGTCACTGTCTGCCTGCAGAGGCTTTGCTGAGCTGCTGTGGGCTCCGCCCACCTGCTGTGTCAACTTCCCTGCAGTCCTGTTTATACAGGTGTAGTTAGAACTGCCTTGGCAATGGCGGCCCACCTCTATAATGCAGACTCTCTCTGTAATAGCAGGCTGCCTCAGCAATGACGAACTACCTCCGTAGTGGTGGACTGCCTCAGTAATGGCAGACACCCCACCCCCACAGAGCTGGACTGTCCTGGGTTCAGCTGTGCTTGCTGTGAAACTCTCAATCCAGAGCATTTCCAATTGCTGTTTTTGGTGCACCTGGCTCCCTGCCTCAGAGCCCTTTTTTTGTTGTTGTTGTTGGTTGACTGTCTCCCAGGTGTTCCAGTCGCCTGTTGAAAAGGTGCCATGATCTTTGTGATATCCCATGCCGGGACCCACTGCACCACCGGCTGAAACAGCAGCACTGAGATTCGTGACACTTTTTTGCCCGGCAATCTGCTGGCCTGGCTCCCTGTTTCAATCCCCATTTTAATCAGATGGATTTGTGACTCTGCCTTCCCAGAGCTCCAGTTGCCCTCTGAAGTGGCGTGGGATTATTATTTTACATTTTTTCTATTTGGTATTCAGGTCAAAACAAAACTGCCAAAGACTTTTAAATAACTTTTTTTTTTTTCTTTCTTTTTTCTTTTTTTTTTTTGAGAGAAGGTCTTACTCAGTAGCCCAGGCTGGAGTGCAGTGGCATAATCACAATTCACTGCAGCCTCCATTTCCCCAGGCTCAGGTAATCTTCCCACGTGAGCCTTCTGAGTAGCTGGGACAACAGGTGCGTGCCACCACACCTGGCTAATTTTTTTTAGCTACAGGGATTTCCTCTGTTGCACAGGCTGGTCTTAAGCTCCTGGGCTGAAATCTGCCCTCCTTGGCCTTCCAAAGTGCTGGGACGGCAGATGTGAACCACCATGCCCTGCCAGGACTACTTTTTTTTAAAGTTTGGAAATAAAACTTAAAAAGTTTGTTTTTATAGTTTCAGTCACATTTCATTTACCTCCAATTTTTAAATCAGCTGACACAAATCAATCTACAGAGGCTTATTTATAAAAATGGACAATTTTAGCAATGCTTCTCTAGTCTAATCCTGTTCTACCAAAGCTAAACTTAAAGATCAGAAAGTCAGTTCATATTTGAGAGAAACACTATCAAGAAACCAGTGGGTTAAGGTGTATATGTGTGTGTGTGTGTGTGTGTGTGTGTGTGTGTGTGTGTATGATAAAGTTTGATGTATGTGTGTGTATATATATAATCTTTGTTTATAAACTTTGTGTGTGTGTCTATAGATATATATATATATGCCAATTTGTGTGTGTGTGTGTGTGTGTGTGTGTGTGTGAGTATATATATATATATATCTGTCTTACTCTGTAGCGCAGGCTGGAGTGCAGTGGCATAATTGTGATTATGCCACTGCATGCATATATACACACAGACAAAAACACATACATACACACACACACACACACATACACAAAGCCAATAATTTGTAGAGCTTTGGAGTAAGTTGTACCTTGATTCTTGATCCTTAGTAAATTAAAGCAACTTAAATTTTGTCTCTTAATAACTTCTGCCAGGAAAGGAAGTTGATGAAAGACTTCATCTAAGCAACAGTTTTACAATTAACGGTCTAAATGAGGTCTACATTGGGATATAAATTGTGTAATTTTAAAGTAGTGCTGTCCAACAAATAATGTGAGTTACATATATAATTTCGAAAGCAGTTGAAATTAATTTCAATAATCTATTTAAATAAATAGATTTAACGTTATTTAACTGAATATATCTGAAATATTATTTCAATGTCATTAATACAAAAATTAGCATTGCTTTAGTTTTTAATTTACATTTTAATTAAAACAAAATTTAAAAAATTTCTAATTTTCACTAGTCACATTTCAAGTGCTTAGTAGTCACATGATGCTAGGTAGTGGCTACCGTATTGGGGCAGAGGGAAAGCATTTCTTTCATAGATTATTTTAATGGCAATTTATGATTTAAAATTATTAGAAAACCAAACTCAAGTATCAGATAGGGAGCTTTTACAATAAGATAATATTGTATGTTAACTTATTTTGGAAAAAGAATAAACTTTTTTTTTCAGGACCCTCTATCCACAATGAGATAGACACATAGCTTTATTAAGATATGAATTACTAGTTAACATTTATTTTAATTTTCAGTTAGGTAGGTACAGAAAAGTAATAATTTAAATATACTGTATTATTTTGGGAAGAGTTTTATTCCTGAGAACACTTGTAATCAATATGATTACAATATAATCTGTGTTTGCAAATGTGAAATTTGGTACAGAATAGTCGTTTTTATTTAAAGAATGCACTGATTTCCATAGCTGGGAAAAAAAATTAAGCTATACAAATCACTCCTAAAGGATGTATAAGCACATCCAGTCTTGGCTTCATGTGTGAGTCAAAGTGTTTCTTTTTTAAACATTTATTTTATTTTTTAAGAAATAGCTTGCTATGTTGCCCAGGCTGGATGGTAATTCCTGGTTTTAAGGGGTCCTCCCACCTCAGCCTCCCCAGTAGCTGGGACTACAGGCGTGAGCTACCATGCCTAGCTTACAGTGTTCTCCTTTTACTTGACTTTTTCCAGTTTTCCTGGCTGCTTTGAGACTTTTTGTTAGTTCTTTCATAAAAGTGAAAGAATTCATTTTAGAGCATATGATTTTTTAAAGGTTCAAGAAATGGAAGGTTATTTGTGAAATTCTCTGTGGGATTTTAGTTGTATCAGCTCACCACACTCTTTCCTTTGATTATTAACTGATATTAAGCCTTATATACATAAAACTCCAATGTTTCACAAAGTGTCTTTTTATTTTTTAGGAAAATAAGGTGGTTTTAATAATTACAGAAAAGGTTGTTGACTATCTTGCTTTTATTAATATGTTGTTAAACTGCTTTATTCAAATTTATAGGTTGAAAAATATTTATAGTCTTAGGGATCCCATTTAGTACATGATTGTTTTAGGGCTGCATTTAATTTTAGGTTGAGCCTGAAGCTCTGGGGAGATTCCAATGGGATGATTTCATTTGGAGTCCCTTTCAAGGATTCTAGTGGTCTCTATAGCAGGCGTCCCCAGACTACGGCCCGCAGCCGCATGCGGCCCCCTGAGGCCATTTATCCGGCCCCCTGGCCGCACTTCAGGAAGGGGCACCTCTTTCACTGGTGGTCAGTGAGAGGAGCACACTATGTGGCGGCCGTCCAACAGTCTGAGGAACAGTGAACTGGTCCCCTGTGTAAAAAGTGTGGGGACGCCTGCTCTATGGTCTACTCCTGGATAATGTTTTAGGATTCCTAGGGAATTAGACATCTGTAGGTCCTCTTAGAGCAAATTTATACCCAAGTAAATGGCTCAGAGAGGGTCTGTCACTCAGTAACTGGACAAGGTTTATCATTCCTTCTATTCCTAATATGTGCCTCTAGATATTTCTTAGCTGTCCTCATGTTTGGCCCATAGACAGAAAACTTCTCCTAGGGTGTTGGCACATACATGACGATTAGTAAAAGGCACTTAATCTCTCCTTAGAATTATACTACCATGGAGTTGTATTGTGTACTTGGCTGTTCAACAAATGCCTGGAGAATGGATAAATTATATTGTGGTTCATGCTTGGGTGTACAGTGTCGAGTACAGTTGAGGAATGTTTTTGTTTAAGCTTCTGAATATACAATAGGAATTTAAAAATTTTTTTGAGCATCCCAGAATATCCGTTACAGATTATACAGAGTTGGCTGCAAGTAAAGATTATTTCTATTCAGTATACCAAAATTACTAACATGTCTGTCTATTTCCCACTTTCCTGTTACACAAATGTTCATTCAAGGTCGTTGTTGCACATGATAACCCTCCCAGTAACTGTTACGCAAAGGACATATGTTAAGTACCACTAAAGTGTAAAGCATAGTAGAATACATCTGAAGAGTAAGGAAGCACATCTGACTGGAAACAAAGCTTTAAAGAGGGGAAGGCATATTATCTCAACCTTTGTGAGATAATAGTTTAATGTGAAAAGTATTTATTCAATGATTAAGCCAGAAATGTGCTATGAACTGAGGATTCAAGGACTCAGCAGAGCACAGCTCCTTGCCATCAATGAGCTTATACAATAATGGAAGAATTTAGACATGCATATTTTGTTGAGAAGCGTTTAATGATAGAGATAGAACAATAGAAAGACTACTTGAATGCAAATACTTACTATGGCATTAAGGGGTGAAGCAAGGAGACTAGTAAAAGAGCAGGAAGTAGTCTAAGCTTAAAGGGAGCCATTTATGGAGAAGGAACAACAGGAGATAGAAAGCTAGAAAGATTATTTGATCCAACACAAGTAGTGAAACATTTTACATAGCAATGTGATGTATATAGCTCTTTACTACAGGCAGAATAAAGTTAACTGGAAGGAAGAGCAGAAAATCAAATAGGAGTCTATACATGCATTAAAATTATTGATAAGAAAAGTGAATAGTAGGAAGTGAAGAAAAAGGGAAGGGACAGATTAATGAAAGTGGAATGAGTGTTTGGCCACCGATTAGATGGAAGTAGAAGGAGGAGTCAAAAATGACTCAGGTTTTGAAACCAAATGTCTATGCAGATAGTACTGTTAACAAAAATAGAGATGACATAGCAGAAAATATGAGTTCTGTTTTAGATGTACTAAATTGGAGAGACCTATGGAACACCCAGGAATGGAGGTCTAACAAGAAATTGAAAATGTAAAATTAGAACTTGAGTGGTGTTATTTTTTAAACTAAATGCCTTGAAAATGCACATAAGTGATAGAAGGTAGGAGATAAGTTCTGCAAAAAGAGAAAGGACTGCTAACTGGGTAAAATTTTGGGGAATCACTGGCTGATATATTTTCCAAAGTGAAGATCAGGGTACTACATCTTCTAGCCCCATACAATTAAGAAAGTGACCTAATATTTAATGGGTCTCTTAGTTTTAGAGTCAATTTTTAACAGCTGATGCTCTGTTCCAACCTATTTAACAAATAATACTCAAAGGCTGATTGGAATCCAGTACAAGAAAAGAGACTCCACTTTATCCAGGCTAGCTACAGTATAAACTGTTCTAATACTTGTTTCTTACGACCCTGATTAGATCTGTGGTGCTCATGCTATCTGTATCAGAATCTGGGACTGTTGGAGTTGGCGGAAGTCCCAACAGGAAAATCAAATAGGATTTCCAGAGTTTAATGATAAAGCCTTATTCCTTTCATGGAATAACTTTTTTTTTTTTTTGAGAAAGAGATTTTACTTGTCGGACTCTGCTGCCACAAAGCCCACATGATCCGAAGCTGCTCTGCTCTTTATGCGATTGCTTATTCTAGGCCCTGAAGTCCTTCAGAACAAGATATTTTAGCTTATTTGTGTTGGATGCCCAAATTCCAGCAGGGTGTTCAGCAATTATTAATTGCTCAAATTATGTTGATCAAAAGTCCATTCTCTTGGCCCTATAGTTATTGCTATCACTCTGCCTGTCTGTCTGTCATTTATAATGAAGAAGTAAAATTTGAAAGAGCATGAATATTTCAACAACAGAGAAATGGTTGACTCAATTATGGGATATAGGCATAATAGAATGTTATGCCATTATTCAAACCTGTGGTTTTGAATAATGCTGATGACATGGAAACAAATAGGATGTAATTCTAAATCTAAAATATAATGTGTAAAACTATAAATGCAGCAAACTCACAATTTCATGTAGAAATCCACGTAATTATGAAGGAAATACATGCGACAAAAATTCCCCTGAGGAACAGATTTTGGGGCAATAGGCAAAACATGTTGAGCCTATTCAAGTAGAAAATAAAACACTGAGATTATGGGTTAATAGGAAAAATGAAACAGAGTCAGTGGAAAGAATGACAAACAGGATGGATTTTATGTCATATAGTCAGGGAGAGCTTCTCTGACAGGTACCAAGTGAGCAGAACTTTGAGGGAGTGTGGAGGTGTGCCAGTATGTTTGTATACTGGAATGATTTAGTAAAGCGTGTAATGGAATAGAGAGATCACCTTGATTAGTTCCCAGGTGAGTAATTAGCCTTATCCATGAGTGCATAGCCATGAGTACAAGCAAGTTCTTCACTATTAAGGCAGGCATCTGGCTGCTTCTGCAGGTAGATTTATTAACAGGTATTGTGGTGGGAGCTTATGAACATTCTCTTCTGATTGCTCCTGTCTTCTCAGTACAATAAGCAAGGTCATCATGCCTGTAATCCCAGCACTTTGGGAGGCCGAGGCAGGTGGGTCACAAGATTAGGAGATCAAGACCATCCTGGCCAACATGGTGAAACCCCATCTCTACTAAAAATACACGCACGCACACACACACACACACACACACACACATGGGCATGTGGCGCATGCCTGTGGTCCCAGCTACTCAGGAGGCTGAGGCAGGAGAATCACATGAACCCAGGAGATGGAAGTTGCAGTGAGCCAAGATCCCAACACTGCACTCCAGCCTGGCAACAGTGGTGCAAGCGGAGCAAGACCCCATCTCAAAAAAAAGTTAGAAAAAGTAAGAGAAGGGGGGTACACGAGATAGTCATGTAAGAGAGGGGAGAGTGAATAGACATTTAATTTTAAAAGTATATATCTGTTATTTTGTGTGTTTTGGGTGAATTCTAACTTACCCATAACTTAGAAATTTTTCCGGTTAATATCGCTTTACATCTCTTCCATCCCTCCTTGAACAAAGTGCCAAACTGACAGAAAATAAAAGGGAAACTTGCTCAAAGCACCTTGTTGTAACCAAAATATTCATTTGTTTTTGCTGATGAGGTAATTGAATTTTTCTCTCCACTCAACAGGGTGGTGGTGATTGTCCAGAAATGAGTATTGGAGCTATAAAAATTGCCTTGGAAATTTCTCTTCCTGGTTCTTTCATCTATGTTTTCACTGATGCTCGGTCCAAAGATTACCGGCTCACCCATGAGGTGCTGCAACTTATCCAACAGAAACAGTCACAAGTGAGTAAGAATCAACCTCAAATGTTTCTGTCTAGATGCCTGTTCTCTTTGACTATTCCATGTGTGGTGAATAACCATAATGATAACTGTCTGCCTGTCCACCTGTATGTTCTCCAATAGGTATATGTCAACTAATTTCAACATTTAAACATGTACCTGATATTTATACATAGCATATGAATGCCTTGTTTTTCAGTATGGAGAAGACACAATTGGGGATTAATTAAGGTACTTGTTACCATCTTTTCCTTATAACTGATAAAACATAGGCCTAACCAAAAAAGGTTTATATTCCAGGGTCCACCTCTGATGTGGAATCATGCCTGAGTCAGAGTTAGTTATTCATTGTGTCAGCAATTGCTTCATGACAGACTTTTTAAACACTCAGGGGTCTAAAACAATAAGCATTTATTTCTCACCTGTTCACAGAGCTCAGTTGATCTGGGCCAGGCTTGCTCTGTGTCTGGGGAATAGCGTGGGTTTGGCTTATCTAAGCTTGACTGTCAGAAGACCTGGCTTTGCCTCATAGTTGTCTTATCCTCTTTCTGAGACCAGAAAGTTAATTTAGCATGTTCTTATGGCCATGGCAGACACCCAAGAACAAATGGAAATACACAAGCCCTCTTGGGTCTCAGCTTAGAAATTGTAGAATGTCATTTTTGCCTCATGCTATTGGCCAAAGCAAGTCACATAGACAAGCTTAGATTTAAAGATAACAAAATAAGCTCTACCTCTTTTATAAGAGGAAATTCACAATCTTTTGGCTGAGTGTGTACATACAGGGAGGGGTGAGGAATTGAGGCCATTCTGTGATATAGCATAGTCATGGTCTCACTTCTACCGCTTTTAGCCTACACTTCTAAAATATAAATCACTATGTGTCTCTCTGGGTTCACTATTAAACAGAGTACAAAGTCAAGAATTATATATATATATATATATATATATATATATATATATATATATATGTGTATATATATAACATGTTAACATATTACTGGGCAAGTAGAATATGTGTGTATGTGTATATATATATAAAATATATGCACACATATATTTAAAATATATGTTTATATTTTATATTGTGTGTAATATATAATATAAAATACAATATATATAATATTTTATATTGTATGTAATATAAAATATATACACACACACATATATTTTTTTATTTCTGGAAACTCTTTACACTGTTTTTTTTTTTTAAATCATAGGTGGTATTTGTGCTCACTGGTGATTGTGATGACAGGACCCATATTGGATATAAGGTCTATGAAGAAATTGCCTCTACAAGTTCTGGTCAAGTGTTCCATCTGGACAAAAAACAAGTTAACGAGGTCAGTTTAATAAAGTGAGTGTACTTTATTACCAGCTGCCTTATCAGAATCAGTTAGGCCAGCCTAATTGTGACAGATTTGATTTCAAAAACAATTTTAACCAAAAGATATTACTCCTAGGCCACAGTTCAATAAAGGTATTGAATAATGTGAGGTAATATAGATATATTTAATGTTAATTTTTACATCATATTACTTAGCAACAAACTGTTTAATAATGTATTTAAAATCATTTTATTGAAATAGGAAACTTTTGGAGTTGTTGTTCAGTAGGGTCAATTTGTGTTTTTGATGAATAACGTTCCTGTAACTATTAAAATGAGGCTCAACTGGTTACTGAAATAGAATGTGACTTATGTGAGGAAGAGCATCATTCTCCCTTACATCAACTTGTATATCACCCGCTTAGAATATTGTGAGGCCAGGTGGGAGGTGGTGGTGGTGTGCAGTGGGGGAAAATAGGCTGTTGAGCCAGTATGCTGAGTATGTTATACCTAGTAGACATGATCATTCCCAGCAGAAGTACTATAGAAGAGGCAGGAAGACATATGGCTGGCTAAGCTTTTGAAAGAATAGTTTCTCAATGGGACCTGTTTGTGAGCAGTCAGACACCACTTAGAGATTTCCAAAACAGGCTGAGTGTGGTGGCTTATGCCTGTAATCCCAGCATACCTAAGGAAAATTGAGTTACATAAAATTGAAATAATATAGTGTCTTAAATGGAGAAGCAAAGCCCTGCAGAGAAACTATAAGCCCTAGAGCCTTTATTAAATGACGTGTGATATAGCTTGGCTGTGTACCCCCTCCCCAAGGTCTCATCTTGAATAGTGGTTCCCATAATCCCCACATGTCATGGGAAGACCTCATCAGAGGTGATTAGATTACGGGGCAGCTCCCTCATGGCGTTCTTATGAGAGTGAATGAGTTCCCACAAGATCTGATGGTTTTATCAGGGGCTTTTGAGCACTTCTCTCTCCTGCCATTGTGTGAAGAAGGATGTGTCTGCTTCCCCTTCTACCATGATTTTAAGTTTCCTGAGGCATCCCAAGCCATGTGGAACTGTGAGTCAGTTAAACCTCGTTCCTTTATAAATTACGCAGTTTCAGGCAGTTCTTTACAGCTGCATGAGAAAGGACTAACAGCATGATATTACACATAATTTTTATAGTTCGAATGATTTTAATAATTATGACAATTACCAAATAATTTGTAAGAATAATAATTTATAAAAATTTGATGTAAATTGCAGAAAATTTTATAAATATGGACATATTACAGAAACTTAACCCACGGGCTTGTTGATAGTGTTTCCTCTCCTTGATCATCAACTGATATTCTAATCTTTAAATTTAGCTTTAGCAGAATAGCATGAGAGAGAAGTATTGCTAAAGTCTTCCATTTTTATAAACTAGAGTTTGATGCCAACAGGACTGAGCCTTTATTTATCTGTCCATCATAGCAATTCTAACCCCCTTGCCCAG
Source organism: Saimiri boliviensis (assembly GCF_048565385.1). Classification (NCBI taxonomy): domain Eukaryota; kingdom Metazoa; phylum Chordata; class Mammalia; order Primates; family Cebidae; genus Saimiri; species Saimiri boliviensis. The sequence goes on along the minus strand of NC_133467.1, from coordinate 9,054,231 downwards.
TTGGTGCAAGAAAGGATATCTCATTTACTTTTGGCTAATGAGACCAAAGAAATTTTAGCTAGTAGTATCTTGGATTAAGTCAATAATCAAACATATCCTACTGCTAAACCTCCAGAGTTCAGGAAATTATCTTTTTGTTCAAGCCAATTTGAGTTTTCAGTTACCTTAAAGTAAACGCATCCTAAATGATAAAGCTTCTGTATTTCTTTGTAACATGGGACCTGTGAGTCCCAGTTTACTTGTTTGTAAAATGGAGATAATAGAATGATCATTTTCAGAAATTTACTCTTACTTTAAGTGAGATAATGCACTTAAATGTTCCATACATGGTCTGACACAAAGTAGTGCCCAATAAATATTAACTAGTGTTATTATAACACTGGTAGTGTTGGTATTATGCTTTTAAAGTGGGGAAAATTGTGCCATCGTGTTTGTTAGAAATTAGATGTCTGATTGTTACTGGGAAATAAATCTGAGTAGGAGAATCCAGTAAGAGGCTGGACAGTTTTCTTTTTCACCGTATGTGAGAAAAAATACTGTGAAGCACCTACTGGAACTGTGTAAATCAACATGTTCCTTAAAGAAAGCCACCACCATGGAATATTTTGTCAATAGGAAGCATTGTGACAGTGTTAAAATTGGATTTGCAAAATTGTTGGCATGTAATGTAGTCATTTTGTTTTTCTCACTGTCCCAAATTATTCTATTATGTAAACGTTACAAACTCTAGGGAAAATAGATGCTATACTGGTATCTTCACATTTAATAGACACAAGAACTGCAGGGAAGTCATGCATACAGAGTCCTTTCATTTTACTCAAGGGTTTTCATCTAGTGTTTCTAAAGGAAACTGTAGTGTTGTATTTTACCCTCTTAACCTATTTAATCTGTTTTTTTACCTGGGATATATTTTGTATTAACTCTCTCTTGAGCTAAAGTGAAGTTGTTGTTGTTGTTGTTGTTGTTGTTTAAAGAAAACAATGATTAAGTGGAAAAGCTAGGTAGCTTCCATCTTCATTTAATGTAAAAGGGAAACCAAAGTGAAGAAATTATTTGGCCAACCATCAGTGGTCTATAAATCACTGTATGGTATTACGTTTTGGAAATGCAATTTAAAATACATCTCAAGGATGTCCTTAATTCACCTTTGAATACAGACAAGGAACTAGACGATTGCAGTGTTACTCCTTTATTTATTTATACACTGGGTGGGTTGTCAGTTGATTTAATTAATGCTTCCTTTGGCTGTAAGAAAAATTCCAAATGGGAATTCTGAAAGTTTCTCACAGATGCTGTATTGTTGTGTCAAAGAAGCTAACACAGAAAGGTCCACTGTTAATTAGATAATTCACTTGTCCGGAGCTTCCCTATCCTTTTTCCCACCTCCCCCAACTCATGTCCTGTAATGTTCCCTTCCCTTGAAAAAAAACTTACCAGCCTGGTGTATTGGTCTGATTCCAACAGATGTTAACATAACAATAAAAACGTTTCTTTTTTGTATTTTTAAAATTTCTGTGGGTACGTAGTAGGTGTATATATTTGTGGGGTAAATGAGGTGTTTTGATACAGGTATGTAATGTGACATAAGCACATTTTGGAGAATGGGGTATCCATCCTCTCAAGCATGTATCTTTGAGTTATAGACCACCCAATTACACTCTAAGTTATTTTGAAATGTACAATTAAGCAAAAAATAGCATTTCAATAAATAATTACATCTGTAATTACACCTGTAATTATTTATTACAGAGGCAGGGTATCAGTAACTGAAGCTCTGTAACGACGGGACCAGGGGAATATATACCCAACCCCTTCCTATTTCCTGGTGTCTTTCTTTTTTTTTATTCATTGCGTTATAGGTTTTGGGGTACATGTGCAGAACATGCAAGATTGTTGCATAGGTACACACATGGCAGTGTGATTTGCTGCCTTCCTCCCCATCACCTGTATCTGGCATTTCTCCCCATTTTCATTTCCCCAAATCCAGCTGGAAGCTAGGGAACCAAGGAGCCCTGTTGAGGCATTCCATAAAAGTCAGCATACCAGGGTGCAAAGCAGGATGGGAAAGATTGTCAGAGAATGGAGCTGGAGGGGCAAGAAGAAAACATTCAGCACAAACAGTGTCATGTGGTAATTAAGACTAACGCTCTGGGTACATGGCTCGTATCCCAGCCACGTGACCTTGGATATTTTCGGTATGTGAGTTTCCTAATCTGTAAAATGGAGAGAATGATAGCACCTACCTCATAGGTTGTTGAGTTTAGAACACATCAATAAATATTGACTGCTATTATTTTTATTTAGTGATACATGCTCGTCAAAATATTCTGGCCACCTTTTTTGGTTTTCTAATAGGAAGAGGAGAGTTGAGCTTACTAGTATTTCAAAGGAAGTAACCTAAAGTCAGGAAAATAAAGTAACAATTTTGCAACACATTCATGAAAAATTGAAATCCTGGTAATGAAAAGCCTCATAGATTAGAGATTACTGGGTTTATTTCTCTTGCTAGTTTTTTCCCTGAATTCAATACTTACGTTAGAAAAAACTGTAAACTTTGCTGGAGTGTGAATTTGGCAAAGCCTCTTCCTGCTGTTTTGGCTAATGTCCATTTAGTATTAGACTTTAGACCACGAGCTTTCTGCATATGGACTCCGTGGGGTTTTGGACAATCAGTGCTGTAAAGTGAGGTATCTGCCATTTTGTTTTTCCCCATTCCTGAGTTTCACTCCAGAAATTATTTCAAAAACCAAATCTGCTGACTTAGAAAATAGGTAGAAACGGGTGTTTCCTCTGAAATTTGAAAATGTACCAGGGACAACTATAATGTAATGTTCTAGAGAGCTACAGGAAATGTGTGAAAACAATGTGTAAATGTTTCCACTTATTTCTTCTTTGAATTAAGCTGTGGAAAATGGAGTGGACATTCAGAGCCAATTCTTTAAAATAAATGTATTTTGTTTACAAAAAAGGAATGCGTACCTGAACCTTAGTTTCAGTGGAATGCTTTCTTACTCTTTTTTTGTGTTAAGATTGACATGTTATCCATGTGAGTATGTGCTAGGAATGCTAACGTTCCAGTCACATAGTTACCTGTTCACTCCCAGGAAACTGGGAGTGCTTATAGGTCACAAATAAGCTTAAATGAAGCCATGTGTACTTTATGTTTCCATGTGTTTAGGTAAAAGAAAAATGAAGTTCTTAATTTAATGCTTAAAAAATTGTCTATTGTCTGTAGGCTTCTGAGCATGTGAAGAGTTTTCTGTAGTGATATTTAATGAGTACATAGTACATGGTACTTGGGGGAGAGGTTGGATGGAGATGACTGTTCTCAACAGAATGTCATGTAGAAAAAATATACCAAAAGTCAAGCAGAGCTCTCCTGCAGTCTAAAACAGCAGGGGATGGGACCAGATATGGGATGGGAAGCGGGGAATACATGGTTTAAAAGGGTAAGCCCTGCAAAATTGAAGTGCCTATCTTTCATTTCATGATTTTTTTATATGGGCTCCGGGAATTTTTGAAACACTAGTTATGAAGTGTAGCGATACATTCTGTAATGTGCAGTGGGATCATCTCTACACAACAGAACTCATTGCCTGTGAAATGTAAGTTTCAGTATGAAAGTGTTATCCCATAAGACAATCATGGCATCTGATCCCTAATATAAAATTCAGAAAACAGAATGGCTATCACTCATTAAAGCTTCTTCCTAAGATACTGAAAAAAAGCACAGAAGACCTATCTCAAAGGAGAAAAAAGCTTATATAAATACTTCAAGGAATATTTCTTAGAAAAGAAAATTTAAAAAATGTTACTCAAGGTTAAACACTAGCCAGTAAGTTGCATGCTTTCAACAGGACCAAAACAAATAGAAAAAAGAAAGAAACCTATTTATTTAGCTGACTTTATTTTGATTAGAAGCTAAATAAAACATCACGTTTGACTGTGAGATGTTAGAGTTAACTGAGTCGGTTAATTATTTGCATAGCTAATTCTGGATTTGTAAAAATCTTGATTCCCAAAAAGTTACTGTGTCAACCTCAAAGTCTTTGAAAAACTCATTCAAAATCTATACTGTTTTGAAAGAGATTACCTATTCTCTCCATTTGTTCTTTATTTTTACTGGAGTTGCTGTGGAAACTGAAGATTTGAAGTGAGAAAAATTGTCCCAAATGCTTGATATTTAAAACTGAAACAACTAGTTAGCTATTGAAATTGCTGACCATCATATCTCGAAGAGTTTATTTATTGGGAATTGCAGAGGAACACAAGGGAATATGAAAAAAATCAGCAATGATGAGACAAATAAAATTCTATTGAGCAGTTTTCATACAGCCTCAACAATTTGGATATTTCCGTTTATATTGCATATATTTAAGATACTCCTTTTTAAGCGTTTTTGTTAAATAGCACCTATGATTGAATAATAAGCAACTAACTCTCACTGAAAGTAGAAAAATACAAAAGGTTTTTTACAATATCTTTTCTGCAGAACAAGAATTGCCTCTTGCCCTTACGTTTATGTAATTAAGGGAGAAACACACTAGTATTTTTTCTTTAATAATGATAATTGAATAATTTGGGTCAAGGTACTTGGCTGTTGTTAATCTCCAGACATAGAAGATCTTATATAATTGTCTAATTTACTTTTCATAATTACCTACCCAGGAACTCCATTACATAATTAATATTCATCTGAAAGAAAAAGTTGTAACTTTTGTACCAAACACAGTAGGTACATATTATTTTAAAATAGAAAAGCCTTGGCTAGGAACTCTAACAGAGATAATTGTATCAATTAAATATAGTTTAAACCTTTGGAAAAAACATGAATATTGTTTTTTTAAAAAGTAGTTTAAACCATTTAGTATACAGAGCATGAAGAAAACTGAAGGTCTTATTTTAAATGTTTCAGAGTATTATGAACCCATACTTGACTTTGAAAAGAGTGAGCTTATCTAATGAAGCAGTAAGCAGTTCCATGAAAATGTTAAGTTGCTAAGGCCATTTAAATGCCAAACATTCATCATGATTTATCGTTGCTTACATTTGGTTCAACCTAAAAATATTCATCAAGGACCATCTAGTTTTGGCTTCTTATTCTGCAATAGCAAAGAAGAGATGAAAGAGTTAAGAATCAAAGTAAGGGAAGTTTTATTTGAGAAATTTCCTTATGACCCAGGATAAATAAATGGAAACAGAGTCCATGCTTCATATATTTTGCAGGTTTCCTTGTGCATTCTAAGAGTGAATTGACTGTAATAGGGTTATAAAAGCAAAATCTTTTGAGAGACGATATGAGCTACTTTTGAGAGCTCCCTTGTAAGATTTTGGTCATGATTTGGCTTTGTGACAAAAATTACAAATGGCTTTCTCTTTGTTGCTACAGGCCCCAGAAGAAAAATGTACTTTAAAGTCATATACCACATAATTTAAACAGCTTTGGTATAAGTGATTGAATAAAGAGAAAGGAAAAAAAAAACTTTCAGAATTTTAGTTATAATTTTAAGTAGAAACAAATAATTTATTTACTTTAATACTTCTTTTTATTATGAACTTAGGAAAAAGACACATGATATAGTTAAACCATTTAAAATTTGAATATGAATATCTGTGAAAAGGAAGAAAGTTTTCAGGAACTAATGAATGCATTTGTAAAAATTTGGCCATTATATATTCAAATGATATTTATTAAATCAACAAATTAACTCAATAATATTGTAATGAATACAATAAATTTAAATAGTAAATTAATAAAAACAAGTAAAATTATTAAATTGAACAATGTTTCTTAAAAGTCTATGTCTAGTAAGATTGCAGTTTTTAAAAATATATTCATTTACATTTATGTATGAATATTTATAGAAAAATGAAAGAGTCATACCTAAAAATGTTGATAATGGCAATCACTGGATAGTAAGATTATAGATAATTTTAACATTGTTTTCTTTTATGTCTTTTCTTATTGTTTAATGAGTAGGTATTGTTTTTAAAATAAAGAAAAATAGTGAAGCCATTGCCACTAGCAAAAATATTTCAAGCACACCTCATAGACTCATGTTTCAGGTTTATAAGTAAGACTCTATGCTCTGAGCTATGAGGATTTAAGAACAAATCAGACATAGATACGGTGTCTCGAGATGCCAGATTTTGGAATCTCTGAGGAGAGAGAGCAAGTCTGCCCTGTCCAGAAGCAAAATTATGAACCAAACTCTACCTTCTGTTTTGCTTCTCCCTTAAGTACAGGCCTTCTCTTCTTCACTCAGTTGGAACTAACTGTTCACTTCGTCTGTTACAATAGCTGTTGCCCCAGTCCTCATTTCCTTGTGTAAAACTTGATACTGTTGATCGTGTGGCTTTTTTGAAACCCTTTGGCCCTGAGCATCTGTGATACGGTATTCTCCTCTGACAGATCTCTATTCCTTCTCTGTGTCCTTTACTGAGACTTCTTACTCCTCTTATCCCAAATGTGTTTCCCAACTTTGGCTAGCCTCTGTACTTATTCTGTCTCTTAATATTATGATTCAATTATTTCATTTTTTTTCTGGTCATAACTCCTTTCCTCAAGTCATTCAGTTATCTACTTACCTTCTCTTTCTCCTGATAGCTTAAAAGATAGTAAAAAGAACATCCCTAATTTTCTGTTCTGTTCCCATTACCCTACTTTATTTATAAATTTTTTTTTATAGATTAAGGGGGCACATGTACAGGTTTATTACCTGGATATATTGTGTCATAGTGAGGTTTGGGTTTCTAGTGTACCCAACACCCGAATAGGGAACATACCCAGTAGGTAATTTTTCAACCCTTGCCACCACCCTCCCTATGTTTGTAGTCCTCAGTGTAGTATTCCCCTCAGTATGTTCATGTACACCTGTTGTTTAGATCCACTTAAAACTGGGAACATGCAGTATTTAATTTTCTGTTTTTGAGTTATTTAACTTAAAATAATGCCTCCAGCTCTCTCCACGTTGCTGTGGATGACATGAGTTCACTCTTTTTTGTGGCTGAGTAATATTCTGTATGTGTGTGTGTATATATACACACACACACCCCACATTTTCTTTATTCAGTAGCCAATGATGAACACTTTGGTTTATTTCATGACTTTGCTCTTTTTGATAGTGCCGTGATAAACACAGGAGTGCAGGTGTCTTTTTGAAATAACAATCTTTTTTCCTTTGGGTAGATATCCAGTAGTGGGTTTGCTGTGTCAAATGGTAGTACTATTTTTAGTTCTTTGCAGTATTTCCATATTGTTTTTTTTTGTAGAGGTTGCACTGATTTAGATTCCCACCAACAGTGTGTAAGCGTTCTCTTTTCTCTGCATCTTCGCCAACATCTGCTGTTTTTTGACTTTTTAATAATAAACATTCTGACTGGTGAGAAATGGTATCTCATTTTGGTTTTAGTTCACGCTTCTCTGATGATCAGTAATGATGAACGTTTTTTCATGTTTGTTGGTCACTTGTATATCTCTGGAGAAATATCTGTTCATATCCTTTGTCCATATTATAATGTGCCCACTTTTTGTGTGTTTTTTTTCTTATTATTTCTAGATTCTAGATGTTAGTCCTTTGTCAGATGTATAATTTGCAAATATTTTTACTCTATCTGTTGGTTTTCTGTTTACTCCACTGGATATTTCTTTTGCTCTGCAGAAGGTATTTTGTTTAATTAAGTCCTATTTATTTGTTTTTGGGTTTTTATATTTGCTTTTGAGGTCTTAGTCATAAATCGTTTGCCTAGATCAAGGTCCAGGTTTTCTAAGTTTTCTTCTAAAATTGTTATAGTTTCAGGTCTTACATTTAAATATTTAAGCCATCTTGGGTTGATTTTTATATACTGTAAGAGATACAAAGGGTCTAATTTCATATGGCTATCCAATTTTCCTAGGACTGTTTATTAAATAGAGTGTCCTCTCTCCATTGTATATTTTTGTTGACTTTGTTGAAGTTGGTTGTGGGCATGTGGCTTAATTTCTGGGTTCTCTGTTCTGTTTCATTGATCTATGTTTCTGTTTTTGTTTGGTTGGTTGGTTGGTTGGTTGGTTGGTTTTTCACCAGTGCTATGCTGTTTTGGTTGCTGTAGCCCTGTATAATTTGAAGTCAGGTAACGTGATGCCTCTAGTTTTGTTATTTTTGTTTAGGATTACTTTGGATATAGGGCTCTTTTTTGGTTCAATATGAATTTCAGGATTTTTTTTTCTAATTCTGTGAAAAATAACATTGGTAACTGGATAGAAATTACATTGAATCTGCATATTGCTTTGAGCATTATGGGCATTTTAATAATATTGATTCTTCCAATTTATGAGCACAGAATGATTTTTTATTTGTTTATGTCATCTATAATTTCTTTCATCAGTGTTTTGTAATTCATCTTGTAGAAATCTTTCACATCCTTGGTTAAATATATTCTTAGATATTTTACTTTTTTTGTATTTTTTTCCCTTTTTTTTTTTTTGACTTTTAGGTTCAGAGGTTTGTGTGAAGGTTTGTATAAGCCAATTTGCATCACAAGGGTTTGGTATACAGATGATTTTGACACCTAGGTACTAAGCATAGTATTTGATAGTTATTTTTCCGAATCCTCTCTCTGCTCACTCCATCCTCCGTCAAGTAGGCCCCAGTGTTTGTTGTTCCCCTCTTTGTCCCCATTGGTTCTCATTATTTAGCTCCCACTTGTAAGTCAGAACATGCACTATTTGGTTTTCTGTTGAATGGCTATTGTAAATGAGGTTGAATCTTCACTTTGTTCTCAGCTTGAATGTTATTGATGAATAGAAATGCTACTGATTTTTGTACATAGATTTCGTATTCCGAAATCTTGATACTTCACTGAAGTTGCTTATCAAGTCTAGGAGTCTTTAGAGTTATCTAGGTATAAGATTATGTGATCAGCAAACAGAGGTAATTTAACTTCTTCTTTTCTAATTTGGATGCTTTTCATTTTTAAATCTTTTTAAAAACATATTTTATATTGTACTTCAGGTTCTGGGATACATGTGCAGATCATGCAGGATTGTTGCATAGGTACATACATGGCAGTGTGGTTTGCTGCCTCCATCCCCCCATCATCTGTATCTGGCATTTCTCACCATGTTATCCATCCCCAACCTCCCCAGCCTCTGCTGTCCCTCCCCTATTCCCCCCCAACAGACCCCAGTGTGTGATGCTCCCCTCCCTGTTTCCAAGTGTTCTCATTGTTCAACACCTGAAGGACACGAGCTTATCATTTTTTATGGCTGCATCGTATTCCATGGTGTATATGTGCCACATTCTCCTTGTCCCGTCTATAATCAATGAGCATTTGGATTGGTTCCAGGTCTTTGCTGTTGTAAACAGTGCTGCAATGAACATACATGTGCATGTGACTTTATAATAGAACAATTTATAATCCTTTGGATATATATCCGGTAATGGGATTGCTGGGTCAAATGGGATTTCTATTTCTAGGTCCTTGAGGAATCACTGCACTGTCTTCTGCAGTGGTTGAACTAATTTACACTCCCACCAATAGTGTAAAAGTGTTCCTGTTTCCCCACATCATGTTCCCATTCTGTTGGTTGCCAGTTCACTCTAATGACTGTCTCTTTTGCTGTACAGAAGCTCTGGAGTTTAATTAGATCCCATTTGTCTATTTTGGCTTTTGTTGCCAATGCTTTTGGTGTCTTAGTCATGAAGTCCTTGCCTATGCCTATGTCCTGGATGGTTTTGCCTAGGTTTTCTTCTAGGGTTTTTATCGTGTTGAGTCTTATGTTTAAGTCGTTAATCCATCTGGAGTTAGTTTTAATGTAAGGTGTCAGGAAGGGGTACAGTTTATGCTTTCTGCACATGGCTAGCCAGTTTCTGGCTAGGACTTTCAGCACTATGTTGAATAGGAGTATGAGTGGGAATCCTTGTCTTGTTCCGGTTCTTGGTGGGAATACTTTCAACTTTCCCCCATTCAGTATGATGTTAGCTATGGGTTTATTGCTTATGGTTTGTATTATTTTGAGATATATTCCTTTGATGCCTAGTTTGTTGAGGGTTTTTATCAACAAAATCAAGGGATTTTGGATTTTGTCAAATGCTTTATCTGCATCTATGAGATGACCATATGGCCTTTTGTTTTGTTTGAGACAAGGTCTTACTCTGTTGCCCAGACTAGAATACAGTGATGTGATTACTGCTCACTGCAGCCTCAACCTTCCACGCTTAAGCAATTCTCCTACCTCAGCCTCCTGAGTAGTTAGGATTACAGGTGTGCACCACCATGCCCAGCTAATTTTTAAATTTATTTTGTAGAGATTGGTGTCTTTCTATGTTGCCCAGGCTGGTTTCAAACTCCTGGGTTTGAGCACTCTTTTTACCTTGGCCTCCCAAAGTACTGGGATTACAGATGTGAATCACCTCGCCTGACCCATGTGATCTTTTGACTTCTCTCTGTACCATTATCTTATTTGTTTATATTTTTACTATTCAGTCACTCATTCATTTTTTTATTCATTCCATAAAATTTTTGAGGGCTAGTTACTGTGTGTTAGACTCGAAGGATTCAATGTTGAGCAAAAGTAGATGTAGTGCAGGTTCTTACGTAGGAAAAGTGTTGTAGAGGGAGCAGCCGAGTAAAGAGGCTGGAGGATTTGCAGATTGTTGTGAGAAGGTAAGATGTCTGGAGCAGCTCTAGTTGATGGCAAGTTCATTGGTTGGCCTTGGGAATGTGTGGGTGAAATGGAGCCGTGAGGAGGGTTACAAGAGTTGAGAGGTCATTGAGAGGTCAGCAAGTTGGATAGGCCATTTTTGTGAATATGGAAATCACTGTAGTGACAATAAGACTTGCTATGGAGAGAAAGACAGCCAGGTAACAAAGTGTTCAATAAATGAGGAAAGATTGGTAAGGCAGCAATGAAGAGGAACGGTGCAAGTCTCAAAGGAGCAGAGCTGTATCATTGTGGAGCGGGCTGGAGTGAGGAATGAAAAGGCTGCCCTGATTTCAGTCTCTAAGATATACGGGGTGCCGGATAATGAATAACCTTCATCAAATAGAGTTGTCGGAGATGAGACTGGCCTAGATGAGGAATATATTTTCCTTGGGGTTAGGAAGTATCTTGAGTTTTCAGGAAAGATTTGGCATAAGGAGTCCAACAAAGGAATGGACATTTTGGAAGTCACAATGAAGAACTTTGGTCTAGAAGAATCCATAAAAACTTAGGTTGATGAAATCAAAGCATAGAACATAATGGGGTGAAAAGTACAAAAAGAAGATTGATAATTGCAGGCATTTCAATACTGGAGAATGGCCAAATTTAATATAGATGTGAATCATGGTAGGTCCAGTTAGAATTTTTTTTTTTTTTAACTTTCGCTGATATATCATGCTATTTCCTCTGAGACTGGATGGGCTCTTCCTTACTCCTGGAAAACTTTTCAGCCCCTGTTGCAATAGCTAACCACCAACTAAATCTGAGCAAGTTGCCTGACATTTGTCCTTCTCTCTTCATGTCATCATGTTGTATAATAATAACTGCATAGTTATTATTTTTGCCGTTCTAGGCTATAAACATCGCAAGATAAAGACCTGCTTCTGTCTTTAATTTTTAACATTTCTGCTGCCTACCAGAGTTCTAGGTATAGTAGATTTCTAGATACATAATATTTGTTGAATGAATGTTTGAAGGAATGAAATAGGGGAATGAAGTAGGGAATTGGACCAGAAGAATCTGAAATAAAATCTCAACTCTACTATTATGTGCTAGTTATAATAACCATCATGTAAATTGGAGAAGAAAGGAGTTGTCTTTCTGATAACTTTATCATGTGCAGGGTGGCCTTGTATCCAAAAGTAATGACATCCATCTCTCGAGGGAGGGAGTGTGCAGGTGAGCGGGTGAAGGAGCCAGACAGAGCAAGCACTTTGGGGCACCAAAAGGAGCAAAATCTTGGCGGCAGCATCCAGCCAGGCATGTCTGCGACTCCTGAAGTCCCAGAATGTGTGTTACACTGCTTTTTTTTTTTAAATTTATTTATTATACTTTAAGTTCTGGCGTACATGTGCAGATCATGCAGGTTTGTTAAATAGATAAACATGTGCCATGGTAGTGGTTTGCTTCATCCATCGCCCCGTCATCTACATTAGGTATTTCTCCTAATGTTATCCTTCCCAATCCCCCCACCCCCTGCTGTTCTTCCCCTAGCCCCCCACCCCCCAGGCCCCACTGTGTGATGTTCCCCTCCCTATGTCCATGTGTTCTCATTGTTTAACACCCACTTAGGAGTGAGAATATGCGGCGTTCGGTTTTCTGTTCTTTTGTCGGTTTGCTTAGAATGATGGTTTCCAGTTTCATCCATGTCCCTGCAAAGAATATGAACTCATCCCTTTTTTTGGCTGCATAGTATTCCATGGTGTATTATGGGCCACATTTTCTTTATCCAGTCTGTCATTGATGAGCATTTGGGTTGGTTCCAAGTCTCTGCTGCTCTTTTAGCTCTGCCATTGGTGGATGGCTTAAATGTTAACAGGTCAGTGAGCCCTTTGCCATTTTGTGTGAGGTGGCTGCCCTCCACCAGTGAGGGCAAGGACCAGTGTGACAGCCTTTTGTATCCATACTCGTGACTCCAGAGCTCTTGTTTGGCATCCAGGAAAAATGAAATTGTGTGAGTGAATTGAAGGATGGTAAATGTGGGGGATTTTATTGCCCATGAAAATGGCCTTCAGTGGGAAGGGGAGCTGAAAAGGCAATGGAGTGGGAAGGTAATCTTCTCCTGAAGTCTGGCCATCTCTGGTCATATTATTGGCGTTACACTGCTGTCAAGCAGTCCCTCTGAGGTCAAGCTGCTATTCTCTGACATCCAGGCACGATCCCCAGTGTCCAGCTGCTTCTCTCTGCCAGCTGATTCTGGGGTCTTTATAGACACAGGATGGGGTGGGGCAGAGCCATGGGGGGTTTAGGAAAAGAAAACATTCCCGTGGGAAAACAGGGGTGTAAGTTCTCACTTCGGGATGTGGTTTCAGGCTTTTGGCTTGAGGGTGGAATTTTTGCTGGGGATCTGCCCTTTTCTGCCTAGAATTTCTCTGCCTCCTGCCCCATCACAGTGTCCACCATTTTTATTAGAAATGTAGAATAAGACATAATGCTGAGCATATGAATTTAGACAAAGTCATTTATGAATTCAGTCTGCAATATTACACAGAATAAAGTTCATTTTCAGGTGAAGTTTCAAAAGTAAGCTCAGTAGAAATAGCCAGTTTTTATAAAATATCCCATATGTACCTACATCCAAACCTGCTCTGAGTATTTTTGCAGCTTCAAAAATATTTTGAGAAGCCTCAATGTTTTCTCATTTCAAATTCTCCCTATACTTCCTCTTTTAGATGGATTCTGGAAGTCAAAGTTCCGAATTTCATGAGATAATTTTTTATTTTAGAAATGCCTAGCCTAAACAGATGTAGAAATGGAAAACTATTCATTTCATATTTGAAGATCTATCAGAGTCAATAACTTTTTTTGAGAAAATTAAATTTATTTTTGTTTTAGAAGATTGGTATATGACTTATTTTAAAGGGCACGTAAACTTACAGGGGTAGCTGCATTGACTATAGTAGACTTTACAGATACTCATTGATTTATGTGCAATTATGGAATGAAGCAATGCTAGTGAAACTCTCATGGAGCATTCACAGCTTATTATTGCCTACCTGATAAGAAAATTAATGTGTTGTCATTTTGCCGATATCAAAGAAATAAATGATTTTTTCCTCCAGTTTTAATGTTATTCTTTGATTATGTAGCTAAGTGGTTTTAAAGAGAGCTCTGAAGAGTTTGTTTGGGGTAGGTCTTGGAACAATTTGGCTTTGATCTGTTTTTTATATTTGATTCTGCGTATTATTTGATTTGATAAAAGTATCTTGTTTTTTTAAAAAAAGCTTGAAACGCCTTGATATGGATTAATTGCCACAGAAAAAGAAAATCGTCTGAAATTCATTTATATAAAACCTTAAGTATGGAAGTCATTATTTTCCCACTTCAGAAATTAGGATATAAAGAATGATAAAAATAATATTTAGCTTTTAGGATGGAAATAGCAAGTGAAGTACGTTTTATGAACTTTTTTCATCTGATGCTAACGCTTGGGCTTTCTACTGTGAGAAATAATTACTTATAATGTATTCAACTCTTCAGAGATTATAAGAAGACAATTTTTGCTCGTATTTGACAAAAATCAAAGCCTAAAAATGTATATTTTATTTATAGCTGGTGAGGGAGAGCATTTACAAAGATGGCAAAATGTGAAGTCCTCCATAGTAGCTGCCTCTTGAATTCTTGTGCACATTTGAATCAATCTTTTTTTTCAACATACTGTCTTATTTCTCTGATTTCAATTATAGTGCCAGATTGTGAGCTCCTGAGGGCAGGGAGGGCAAGGGTTTTGCTTTAAATGCTTGTAGTAATTAACCATAAAGTAATGTTCAATTACTGTGCTTTTGACAGTGAAAGAATGAGTGACTGAATACAATATACACACACCCCCACACCCACACACACACACACACACACACATACATATGGGTTTGTGTGTCTTTCACTTCACTTCATTATGAAGACAAAGAAGGCATGCTTATGACATTTATCTTTGTATTCTTGTTGATGGAAATCAGAGTTCAATGCATGAATATATTCACAAAATACTTTTTACCAACATTATTTGGCTGCATGAACTAAAATGCATTCATATTAAGTGTGCCTTTTGACGATTTATATGCCTGTTCATTCCACTACAATTATGATACAGAATATTTCCACCACCCTTGAAAGTTGGCTTATCCCCTTTTCACTCATTTCATCTCCCTGTCATTCAGCCTGTTGACCACTGATTTGCTTTCCATCTGTTGAATGGTTTAGTCTTTTAAAAAAATTTCATATAAATGGAAACTTTTGGTCTAGATTTTTTAATTGAATGTGATGTTTCAAAAATTCACCCAATTTATTGTGTTTCATTAATTCATTCCATTTTACTTAGCACATTTGATTTTACAGATATAACATAATTTGTTTATCCATTTCCCTGTTGTTGGATATTGGAATTGTTTCTAGTGCTTATTTACTTTGGATAAAGCTCCTATGAACATTGCTGTATAGTTGCTTCTGCATTTTCAATTTCTAAAATTTTAGCCATTCTAATAGATGTATTTTAATTTCATTGTGGTTTTAATTTGGATTTCCCTCATAACTAATATTGTTAGTTGCTAGTTCTATCATTTCTGTCATTTCAGGGCTTGTTTCAGTTGACTACTTACAGATCTTTTTTTTTTTTCTTTCTTTCTTTTTCTTTTTTTGCTTTTTAGTATGTCTAGTGATTTTGGATTATAGGCTAGATATTATTTATTGCTGAGTATTGTATTTTTGTTGTATTCATTTAAAAATCATTGGACTTTATATGACATGGAGTGCGTTAGTTGTGGATTTGGTTGATCCTTTAAGGCTTTTTAAAAAGTTCTTACAGAGTGAGTTTTTTAAAATGCCTTTATTCCAGGGATAATTTAGTTCTACTTATAAGATGTGGCCCTTTTGTGGCCTCTTCTAATTTCACTATGTATTCAATGAGGTCTCATTATTTCAATGAGGCTGAAAAGAACTTAGGTAAATTACTGATCCTGTATGACCTCTAGGAATTTTTATCTTATTTATCTCAAGTAATTTTGTCTGTGTAGAAAGCGCTTCTCTCTAACCTCACGGGGCTTACCTTTTGGATGCACAGATTGTTACTTAGACAAAGAATCAAAAGGCACCTTATGAGTATATCTGGATGTTCTTGTCTTCATAGGTTCCTTCTCTATAATATTGCACTCTTAAACATCTAACTGCTTCAGCTTCCCCAACTCAGATCTCTGTCTTTTTAACTCAATTTTATTTCCAGGCTGGAAATTGCCTCTAACTAGAAATCCTGAGCTCATCTCACTTTTTTGTCATCTCTTAAGGGTAATGATCCTATTCTATCTGTTAAGTCTAAAAAAGGTTATTTTCTATATTTTTCCTAATAGCTTTAGTTGTTTGTAGGAGGGCAATTTCTAACTTGGCAGTCTCTCATGAAACAAAATTGTTTTGAAAGTGTATGAAACAGGTTACTAAGTCAGTCAATCAGGCACCGTTACCTGTTTTTGAAAGCTGATCATGCTTTGCAAGGAATATTTTATAGAGGACCCATGGGGGACTAAAGGAGATATCATGCAAAGGGCATTGGTCCTATCACAGGAACATTATTGATTTTGGAGATAAAAACATGATTGTTACATATAAACTGGTAAAATAGTGTAGTTATGAATAACAGAAGACCTATACTCTTAAAATGTTATCAAGCTGAGCATTAATAATTAGAAAGAAAAATCTCACTGATATATCTTCAGGAATGGTTTATAATGCCATACTTGGACATGCCATCATTTTATGTTTTTCTTGTGTAGTGGTCCTTTTTCGTCATGAGAACTGTGAAAAGTCAGAGAGTTCCAGAGGAGCAAAAGTTATTAAAGGAATTAAGAATTCAGTGTATTAGAAACATATTATTCGTTATTCTTAAGAATTGAGATACATTACTAAGTTACTTCATAAAGAAACTATATGTACAGAAAAGGATAGATAATATTTAAACAAACTCATACTAAGAAGTGTAAGAATAGCTAGTTTGCTCATATAAAGGCATATAGAAATAAAGACCATGATTATATGGTTTTTGAAAATCATTAAGCAACATTTATATCCATTGAGAGTCATAGCAGAGAACGGAATCATCCCATTATTTTCATTTCCTGAAGATTTTTTTTCCCTTTTCTCAAATCCACTAATATGGTTGCACTACATGTCACTATATTAAGGGACTGTGTTTCTATATTCAGTCCTCTAAATTAGGTTTCTTAAGGTATAGGCTTACTGCCTATTGCTCTGTTACTAAGATTTATAAACATCAGTGTATATCTATAACTAGGTGGATCAGAAGATTTTGGAGAAGTAGATAATTTGATTTTCCGGTGCCAGACACATTATCTCATGTAATTATCTACCCTGAGTAAAGGAGGGATAGTGGCCAGTCATCCACCCTGCAATCCATAAAACTTCCAAGGAAAAATTGATTCCAGTTGCTATGCCAATAATACTGTGCTTTTCATAGTATTATGGCTCAAAGGAATGATTCCATAGCAAGCATGTGATACCAAATTTAATTTAAAAGTAGTCTCTTTACAGTTTTGTAGCCATTGTATAAGGATTCACCAATTGGAAATCTACCTTTTTATATTTAAAAAAAAAAAGTGTCTAAATGCTTATTGTGTCCCTGTGAGTCTGTCTAAAGATGGATAAGCATCATTTGCCTAACTCAGTTATGCAGACTACAGATTTTGCCCCATCTCTCTCTCTTTTCTGCTCTGGTTACAGTTTTCTTCCAATAAAACTGCAGGGCTCAGAGCTTCAAGCACTTACAGTCGTTATACTGCATGTTCTAGTGGAAGAAAACAAAGAAGGGCGGGAGTGGGTGGAAAAGGAGAAACAGACAGCAGAAAATAAAAGCCCAATTGTGTATATGCTGAATGATTAATAGTCATGTATAATTTAAATTAAGTAAACATCCAGCATACATAGTTAAATAGATAAATACCTAAGAGATTCCTTGGTTAGGTGTTTAAGAACCTTTAGGTCTTAAGAAACTTGAAAATAAAACTAGAATGCATCTCCTTTGAAAAGGCTGGGGATACTTGTTTCTTATCATAAGTCTTTTTAAATTCATCTCTTACTTGCACAAAGCATATTTAACTATATTTTAGATAAAAATATATATTCAGATTTTCTCATCTTAAATGTTTAATAAAAAAGAAAAAGCATATAGTTTTTTTGTTTTGTTTTTTTAAGAAAAGTTGTTTAACCACATCAAATTTAGTTTTACATAATGGAATGTATCATAAAGATATATTATGGAAAATTTTATGTAATGCACCGTAACGTCAGCTGTCTTGCCCAAGTCTTCATCACTTCACACCTGGATTACTGCAATAATTTATTCTTTCTTCTACTTCCCCCTATCCAGTCCACTAAGATAAGCTTCCTCAGATACCACTTTGATCACGCCCTGCCCCCATTCTAAAAACCGATTCTACTGCCAGTTGAACAGTGTCCAAATAGTTTTTGTTGGAATTCCAGCCCTTCTGTAATCTGGCCTCGCCTTGCTATCCAAATGTATCTCCAGGTATTTCCTAATACTCCGTTCCCCACTCTAATTAGGCCGTCTCCTGTCTGCCCCCACACAGTGTTGGGTACTTTGCTGCCTCAGCGCGTATGTTTCTAAAGCTTCCTTAACCTGAAATAACCTCACTTTCTAGCTTTTACCTTCTTTCCTTTCCATCTTTCAAGGGCCATCTTTTGTTCCTCTTTTTTTGTTTGTTTTTAGACGGAATCTCACTCTGTGGCTAGCCTGGAGCACAGTGGTGCAATCTCGGCTCACTGCAACCTTCAACTCCCTGGTTTAAGGGATTCTCCTGCCTCAGCCTCCGGAGTAGCTGGGTTACAGGCATGAAACCACCACGCCCAGCTAATTTTTGTATTTTTAGTAGAGACAGGGTTTCACCATGTTGGCCAGAATGGTCTCGATCTCTTGACCTCACAATCCGCCCGCCTCAGCCTCCCGAAGTGCTGGGATTGCAGGCGTGAGATACCACACCCGGCTTGTCCCTCTTAATATATGAGTCGTACTAGCATCCACCTGCCGATTGTACACTTTCCTAGTCTGATTTCCTACTAAGTCTGCAGTACTTAACTATGTGTTATGACACATCTTCTCATCCACACTAAGTAGCGCTTTTTAAACAATAAAACAATTCAACAGCTCTTAAATGGAATTTATTTTACAATCAGTAGCACGTTATAAAGGTTGATTGGAAGTGCTTTCCTTTCTAACTGGCACAGAAAATAACGGTGCATTTTACACTTTATGGTATTTTTAAGCATTGGAAGATCAGTGTGCACTGTATTAACATATTTATATTAACAGTTATTTGTTGTTTTCTAATGGTTTCCTGAGTGTCTGGCATATTGCCTAGCGTTATTGTAAATTTGCTACCATGAAAATCTTTTTTTTTATTTCCCGTCTTACTCCCTTAGAATACCCTGTAGCATCAGCTATGTACTTAAGCTTCTTTGATTCAATTAGTGAAACTATTTTAATTAAACTTGACAAATATAAGAAATATGCTTGGTTAGAAAAGTGCTTTTATGTATTATTGTTATTTTTCTTTTATTTCAAACTTTTCATTGAAGTATTTTATACATATAGAAAAGTGCACATAAGCACACAGCTTAATACATTTTCACAAACTCAACATATCCTGGGTAGCCAGCATTCAGACTGAGAAACAGTACATTACCAGGACTCCACAAAACCATCCTTCATACCATCTTCTGATCACATGGTTGATCATTATACTTGCATCAAGAAATATAGATTAGTTTGGCAAGTTGTGTCCTTTGTAGGAATGAAATCATACAGCACGTACACGTCAGTGGCTGGCTTCTTTTGTTCAACATTCTGTTCGTCAGATTCAGCCACATCATTGCATGTAGTTGTAGATGGTTCATTCTCATTGATGTATAGTATTCCATTTTATGAATGTGCCACAGTCTTTTTCGCCATTCCACTGTTAATGTATACATGAGTAATTTCCAGTTTTGATCTAATGCCAGTAGCGTTGTTCTGAACATTCTAGAACATGTCATTTGTTATACAAATGTACTAATTTTTCTTGGATATGTATCTAGAAGTAGGAAAGATGGATCATTAGGCATGGGTTTGTTCATCTTTAGCAGATGCCAGGTAACCTGTTTCCACAGTTGTTTCCATTTATATTCCCTCCAGCCATGTATTTTCTGTTTTCTGTCTTTTTCATTTTAGCCATTCTAGTACATGTGTGTTGTATGATTATTTAATTTTTTGCATAGATTTTTAAAAGCTTCCAACAAAATTTTTGGATTTTCTTTGAGTACTATGTTGACAGTTAACAGAATTTAAGCACTTTAGATTGAGCTATAGGATTCACATGAAAATAATTACTGAAGCTATTATCATTACTTATTTTTGTCTTTTTTCCTGACACTGTAGTTTGGGTAGTTTCTGGTAATATCTTTCTGTTGATATTTAACTACAATTACTTTTGGCTTTGTGTAAATCAACTGACCATTTTATTTAGTCTCCAGAGTTATCTATTTGGCTCTCCTAACTTCTGAGTCACAGAATTAGTTACGCTAATTCCTGGGAGTTTGGGTGGCTTAACATTATGTCGATTACTTCCTTAGATTAATATTATTTATTTTTTGTTTATACATATTTACAATTAATACTAGCATTGTTTACTGAAAAATAAAGTTAGAAATAAAGCATGTAAGCCTCACTGATGCTGCAAGTATCTATTGTAAATATATGTTACAAGTAAAAGCCATGGTTTAAAATCTTCTCATTAAATCCCTAATGAATTAATAGTTCGTACTGATTTTGTATGTTCCAAGATATTTTATGGGTTTTGCGTATTAGATGATTATCCTGTAATTCCACTTCTTTATCCTGTGATTGCTGAGAGCAATACTGTGGTCATTTTTCTTGGCAATATTCTTTCCTACTCAGGAATGTTCAGGCCAAGATATTTGGTCTCTTACTGAATCATAAAGCTGTATTTCTTAATTGTTCTAAAATTAAAGGTGCTGACTTCAGTAAATTTAATTCCAGAAATTTGTACAATGTGTGTGGCAAATTACAATAATTAATTATGACTCAGAAATGAGAAAAGTCTATTCCCTTTTGTCTGTCACAATGTTTCATTTACAAAACAAGGCCTTAGAATATCACCAAGCAATCAGTGCAATAGTTGTATGGAACCATGACGAGTTTCCAGATATGTCTTTTGTGATATGTAAACTCAAAAGTGCTGAGTTCTACCAGGTAGTGATGGATTGCATGTTAAGATCCTCATACTGAACGAGCTTGTGTAAGACCTTTCTTACATTGTCATTGGGTAAAGAATACATAGTGTTAGGATTTGCCTTTTTCCTTAATAAGCTAGACGTTGATTAGTTCATAACTTATAAATTGCTATATGTGGTTTGTTCCCTAACTCTAACCTTAAGTATATTGTTATAATCTCATTTAATAATTTTAAAATATGCTTCAGAACATGAGCTCTTTTTAATGTTTTTTACATTTCCAGATGTCTATTAGATTGGTGAGTACATAGTATTAATAAATATGTATTGAAATAAGAAGGGTAAACATTCTAAGTATAGTGTAATAAACCTGTGTCTAAGAACACACAAAACACACATATGCACACCCATATATGTATGGAAAGAAAGACCAAAATATGGAAGGTAATTATTTGCCGGTAGTACAATAATGTGTTATGTTTTTCTATGATTATTTTACATTGCATTTATTACAGTTACAATAAATTAAGTACAAAATTTGAAAATAAAAATGTAAGATAAGATAATGTATTTAATTTGTGCTAAGCACAGAACGATCCTTGGAACTGATGCCTCAAAACTTTGATCAAGCTGAATCTTAGTGTTAGAGAATCAATGGAGGAACTGGGATCCTCCTAATTGTTCTAATACATAGATGGGTCTAATTGTCATGAACAGAATAGTTTTGCAAACCTCTATTGTGAAGGAATCCAAAATGAATGAGCTTACCTATTATTTGATTTGTAGGTATACTATAACTTAAGAGTTTTCTTCTCATTAGTTTTTTTAAAAAAAATCATCATCCATAATCTGTCTAACATTTTGTTTGTAGAAAATTTCAAATATACAGTTATGATTTTTGTTTTAATTGACAAAGTGTTGACTTTTTAAGGTGATGCCTCTGGAACCAACTTTCCTTTTGTAATTCTGGTTATAGTTAAATGGCATCTTTTTTTTTTTTTTTTTTTTTTTTTGCTTCTCAAGCTAGGAAGCTGAGTCATTCTAGACTTTTTCTTCTTTTATGTCTCAGTTTAAATTGCTACCTTGGGGACATTGAATCCAAGATATCTTTGGAATCTATTTTCTCTCCTTCATTTCCACGGTCATTGTTTCTTTACTAGTTTTCTTCATTTTTTGCCTCTTCTAACTGCCACATTATTGATCATTTATTTTTTGCCTATTCTAACTGCCACATTACTGATCATTCTGCTTCCAGCCTTTCCCTCCAAATCCCTCCACCACATTCTTCCAGTATGATCCTTCTTGAATATAAACTTGATGGGGCATCCTGTTTCTGAACTTCAGTGACTTCCATAGATCTTCAGGGTAAGGTCTGCCATCTAGCACGGCGTGTGAGGACTCCCACATACTTGCAAGTTCTTCCTACCCTCATCACTTACCACCATACACACACACCAGTATCATGACACACTCTAGTATCTTTTCTGATATGGCTTATTATATCACCTTCGAACATGTCATTTCTTCTGTCCTAGATGTTCTCCCTCTGCTCATCCGTTTGGGTCCTGCTCATTCTTTAGTGTTGAATCTCAAGTATGCCTGGTCATCTTTCCAAATAAAAACAAACCAGATTTGACCATCTTCTTTGCCTTTGTTCCTGACATACATTTTCTATTATTTATTTACATGTCTTCCCCACTAGACTATAAACCCCTAAAAGAGTTTAGTCACTCCTGACCCTGGAAGGATGTTCTCTCTCCTGTTGTTAGCTAGCTCTTAAGAGATAAGATCCCCCTCTGCTCCCCTCCAGACTGACTGTATCCATTTACTTTTCCTCCTTATGCATGTCAAAGATTGCAGGAGACTAATTACTTATCCACCCCACCCACTCTTCCAGCTGATCCTATAAAATGGAGGAAATGAGCAGAATTCTTTCCATAAGGATCATAATAGTATTAGTGGCAAAACTGAATTGCAAACTAGAACGGACCTTCTGTCTCACACCGTATTTCATATTCACCCAACTACACTCAGACGTAGGCACTGAAGCTGGAAAGTGGTAGATCTCCCCCTTTAAAGGGGGCTTTCACCTAAGGGTGTAATACAGGGAAAAGGACATGGATGGGACTGAGATGCTAAAAGTTAATTAGGTGCTATTGAGGGACAGAGACAAAAATCGCTATGAGCAGTGACTCTTCTCCTGGTTAATCTGGGGCAATAGATTCACTAAGGTTAGTCACTTTACTACCCACTGGGAGGAACAAGTCAGGAAGCTGAAAGAGGAACCTGAACTGTTCACTCCGTTACTTCCAGAGTCGGATATCAGAATCTTGTCTACTGTCTGTAAAGAAATGAAGGCTTGGAAATTTGTTAAGGGCGAAAGTAACAATGCTGATTAGATTATAAGGGAACTTTTATATTTTAACTAGAAAGATAGCATTTAGTAGAAGTACCGCATACATTAAGGGAGATGGGTCCTAGCTTGTAGGGGTCTTGGCAGATGGTCAGGGTCTCAATGAATCTGGGTCCTAATCCACAGAATGCTTT
This sequence comes from Saimiri boliviensis, assembly GCF_048565385.1. Lineage (NCBI taxonomy): Eukaryota > Metazoa > Chordata > Mammalia > Primates > Cebidae > Saimiri > Saimiri boliviensis. The sequence continues at coordinate 9,030,752 of NC_133467.1, read as the reverse complement.
TGCAGATCCTACATCCAAGCAACAAGTTCTAGATTTCAGCTCAGGAAGGAATTAGAAGCAAGTGTCTGGTGACAAGATGGTCCACAGAACCTGCTCTGGAGAGGTCTACATATCTAGTTTAGTTCATTTTTATATTTTGTAGAACCTAATGGCTGTTACTTTAAATGACCTTTGTTCATTTACTCAACATTTAGTCTGAGAATGTGATTGCATCTACAGCTGCTGAAAAGCAAAGAAAATACTGAAAGTCACTATTTGCTGGTCTTTAGACAACTAAAAAAATATCTGACATTGATGGTTGCCATTTGATTGGTGTGGTAGATGAGTTGCCATGAATGTGTCATCCAAAGAATGGAAGTGGATGTAGGTTTAGAGTGAAGGCAACAGAACTTAAGCCTCAGCACCCTACTTTTGTGTGGACCCCTTCCAAGGCTCTAAAACATGTAATGAAATGTGTTCACAGAGTTACAAACTGAGGGGGAATTTTGCAGAAGTAACATATTTAAGCTCTAAGAAGACTATTATCTCCTTCAACTTCAACTTCTCCCCTGGTACATGTCTCTTAATGTCCAGTGACACCGGGGAGATCTTGACTATTTTTTTTAGATCCAAATTTCTATCAATGCGACAAACACAAGTACAGCTATATATGAAGTTGAAAGTTTTGAAGCTTCCTGGATAAGAATAAAAATTATCTATTATTACTGTAGAAAATATTACAATTTTTTTGTCATAGTAATATACATTCAGAAATTATATAGCCAAAAATACAGTGAAAAAATGCCATAGACTCGTCAGATGGTAACAAAATTGTTCTTAATTTCTAGATTTTGTGAGATTTGAAGTATTTATCAGCGTTTAACAATTTGAAATTTGGCATTGTAAGTTACTATAGGCAGGGAACATACTTTACCACCTTTGTGTATCTAGCACAGAACCCACCATTTGGTGAAACCATACTTAAATGTTCTTTGACTTAATATGAACCCCCTTTTCAGGGCACACATCTGTTTCACTCTTGAGTTGTTAATAATTGTGATAATTTGTTTTAAAGTAAATAGAAGCAGTATTTATTTCAAAGACCCTAACAGGCCTATGGGTTGCATGCTTTTTCTCTTCTTTTTTTCTTCCTCTGCTCCCCAACATGTTGAAAATGTCCTCCTGCCTCTGTTTCTTCTTTACTTTTCAAACTCTCCCTTTTTCAGGTATCTAGATTACCTTTTGATATGCTGATGAGTCTGACGTTCGCTGATTTAATCCGTTGCTTTCATTTACTTCCAAAATTTGGATTCTTGCTTTACTTGTTCTTTTCCCATATGATTTCTAAGATTTGCACAGTTGTTTCCAACTACCAACTCTGGAGTGATGATTTAGTTGTGAGAGTGAATAAAATTTTGCTGTAATATATTAAAGATGTCTGGCAACTGCTGAATCTCCACCTATATTATTGCTAACGCTACAGTAAAATCCAGGTTGTTATATAAATTGAAATATCCTTTATAAAGATTAGAGGGGATCTGGAAAGAGTTAGTGAGATTTTTGTGCATGGTGCCAGATTTTAAAGGCCATATAATGTTGCATTTTACCATCTCTATAAAGTATTTCCCAATAATTTTAGTCAACAGTGATGGTTCATCTTTTTGACTGCCTGAAGCATATATTGCCACTATCATTTATGCCCATGGAACATCTGAAATGATTGGACCTTTGAAATCCTCCAATTTATCTGCAGATCCAATGCACTTTATATGCTCTATTATATGACATTTGAATGTATACTTCCTAAAACTCCTTGGTTTTAATGAGATTATTAGTTATTAGGAGGCTATTTGGAAATACAGAGAATATGATGAGATCTTGAGAACTTCACCTTAGAATCAAGACATAATCAGAGTAGGGATATACAAAAGTCGATAGGGCAGAAAGGCCCAGAAATTGATGAAACTTGCCTAAAACTTGATTGAATACATTAAAATCTCTAAAGAGTACGTCAGTCAGAATTACTGCAAATCAACAGAAAGCATAAGAACAGTTAAGTCATGAAGGTAAATGTTGGTAGTTCCCATCCAAGTTCTGTCTCGAAGTGAGAGAGCCAGGACTTATGTTAGGAAATTAATTTAATCAAGCTAATTCTATTAAATGTTTAATGCATCTAAATCACTTCATCTGTATTATTTCTAAACTTAACAATCACATGATAGGAAAGTAGATTTATATTCTAAATGAGGGTTGCATCTTAAGCCAAGACATAATTTGGTGATTGCACAGTCAAAATGATACTCGAAATCTGTTGAATCACCCTTAAATTATTATGACCTAGGCCCATAGCAGCTCAAAATCTAATAATGTATTTGTTTCCTTCTCTTCCCACTTCCTCTCTTTCTTCTTCCCTTTTAATTTCCTTCTTTTTCTTTCTTTTCCTGGGCCAGTTGGAATCTAAGTTTCTTTCAAATGTAGAAATGAGGGGTAATGGACATACAAAGAAATTCACCCATGTTAATGATGTTACAATGATTAAGAGAATAGAGTTTAGAGTACTGTGCCTTTTTTTTTTTTTTTTGAGTCTTATACTTACTAGAAATCTGTAATTTACTGAAAACGTAAGTATGAATATTTATAGATTATAGAAAAAAATGAATGAGGTAAAATTTGTAGCATTTTCAGCATGGAGCTTAGCATGTAAGTTCTGTTTAAATGGTAGCCATCAAAAAAATCATCCAGTTACGCTTTAACTTCCAGAATAACTTTTCCTTCAGAAGTCAGTGGGATAGGCAATGATTCTTCCTCACTGACATGAAAAGCCTTTTGGGTACGATACGTATGTATCTGTACCTAAGAATAAGTTCTGTCCCCAAGATGGATCCAATCCGAGTTGAAATTAAGTGCCTAAACCTAAGGTCCAGATCCTAGACCTGGCTGAATTCTTCTTTGGAATGAAGTCTATATTTTGAAGTCTTTTGGGAAGGATTTTTCTAACCTTTATGTGTCATAAAAGGGACTAACAGAATTTCTACACGTCATGTGTAAACCAGACAATCTTGTATTTTAGCGTCCTTCCAGTATATGTTGGGGGTGAGAAGAGCAGATTAGAACATACAAAGATCTACTTTTCTTAGTAATTAAAAATTAAAAATTATTTCAGTACTCCACAGTACTTTAGCTCATAGTTTCTTCTTCTCTTAATTTTTTATGTATTAACTATAGAAACACTTGGAAGGAGCGTATATCAATTTATGAATTGAGGAATCCTTTGCAGTGTGAATTATTTCACAGTATAATTTATCTATTTTAAATAAGATGGTCAGATACTTTTTTATATAAAATTTTTTTGTTTAGTAATGTAAAGGATTCTTTTATGGAAGAGAGGATACCTCTGTAAAGTCATTTTCTAAACTTCCCCTTTCATCTCCCTATGAAAATCCGGCCAAACTATGAACTTTCCTCCCATGTACTATATCTGTATATCGCTGTATATATATATATATATATATATATATATATATATATATATATGCTTTTGCATATGATTTAACAAATTTCATAGATGGCCCTGAAGCCATTCATGGAGCCCAGGTTAGTCATTTCAAATATGTGTGCAGTAGTGTTTTATGTAACTATTATATCTGCTTGCTTTATTAATGTGTGAGTGTGTATGCCTATATGGATAGGTAAACAAATAAAGGATATGAATGAGGAGAAAAAGTCAGGGCTAGGAACTTGTAATATCAATAATGCTTACGTACCTCCCCAGCTGGGGGTTGTTTTTGATACTTGTAGAGAGCCTAAGTATGGTTTGAAGTTTGTTCTGCATTCAGGGTAGCCAGATATAAGGCCATACCTGGCATGTGTGAGTTTGTATATACATATGTCTACATGTATGTATGTATGCCTATGAATATATGTATCTATGTGTTTTTAGAACTTCTTTTTCCTTTAAAACTAGAAAGAGTCTCAGTGGGACAACTAAACTCACTGAGATTTGGCCATTCTAAAATAGACAGGTATTTAGTAGAAGAAAACAAGGGAAATAAGCAAGCAAAAAACCCAAGCAAATGAAGATTCAATGAGAGACATGAATGATAAAAGTTAATTTTCTATATTTGTATTCTTTTAAATAAAGCATACTTCTCTGGCACGCTAAATTTCCTCTCTTGTTTGTAACACATTGAAATTGTGACACAAGAATATAGATTATATATATATATATATATATATGTGTGTGTATATATATATATATATATATATATTTTTTTTGAGATGGAGTTTCGCTCTTGTTACTCAGGCTGGATTGCAATGGCGCGATCTCGGCTCACCACAACTTCCGCCCCCTGGGTTCAGGCAATTCTCCTGCCTCAACCTCCTGAGCAGCTGGGATTACAGGCACGTGCCACCATGCCCAGCTAATTTTTTGTATTTTTTTTAGGAGAGACGGGGTTTCACCATGTTGACCAGGATGGTCTGGATCTCTTGACCTCGTGATCCACCCGCCTCGGCCTCCCAAAGTGCTGGGATTACAGGCTTGAGCCACTGCGCCCGGCTGACACAAGAATTTTATGAAGATAAATTAATGCAATATACCTTGACACTTTAAAATAACTAGCAGGAATGATTTCACCATTCAGAAATGTCTAAAGTGTACTTTTATTTTTTCAGCTGTTGTACGTAATAAAACTTTCATCATATAGAAGGTGTGGAAGTTTTTACACAAGTTTTGGGTGCTCATTGAGTTGAAATTGAGAGTTACATCCCCTCTAGAGTTCCCACTGAGCCCAGATTTTCTAATGCCATTCCAATTTCTAAGCTCCTCCAACCCATATTCTCTATATAAACTGAGTAAAATTTTAGTTCCAGCCAAAGTCTTTTTAAAAAAATCTTATAAATTATTTCTTATTTTGCCTACCTTTAGCATGAGCATTTATGGGCTATACAAAACATCACCAGCCACACTTGTTTATGAGCACTTACTATTGTTAAAACTCACTGGAGAATTTTCCAAGTTAAATAGGCACACAACACCCAAGGAGTAATATAAATGGATATTATCAGGGGGAAACCGTCTCAAACAGTCTCAAGTGGTAACATTTCTGGGTGGATTTGCTAAATCTACAAACCATGACACTGGATTTGTCAGTCTCTGAGTGGATGCATGTCAGGAATAGACTTGAACTAACCAAATTCAGAGGAGTGCTGTATAAAATCTCAATGCCAGCTCATTTATCTACCATAAGAAATCTAATTGCTTGCAAGTCGAGAACACTTGCGTTGGCACGAGTGATGCGTTTGCTGTCTGTAGGCACATGTACAAATTGCAAATCATCATCCGAAATTTACCTGCGCCATCAAAACAAGGGGACTCTTGCTCTCATACTCTCTTCTGAGCCATTATGTATTGATGTTTACATTTATTTTCACAGGATAATGTATGTCTTCGTTTGTCTAAGTTCTTGTAGATATGGTCAGCAAGGGGATGCATGGCTTTAAATTCCGTTAGATCAGTGACCTGGATCTCTCAAATGAGTGTCATACTCAGATCTCTGATTTCCTCCTTTTTATTCCCACCTGGATGTTCAATAAATGCTTAGTGACTTCTAAGCAAAATTGGAAGCATGGGCTCTATGCTGTACTGCAGGATAGGAATGAATTTGAACCCAGAGAGATAGCTCTACTGGTTATCCAGAGGGGTATCGCTCTTACTATTTCAGATTCACTCTTGAAAACTATCATATTTTTCCTAATGCTAACTCAGAAAATAGAATGTAAAAGACAAGATTATGAGACCAACAGGCAATGCTGCCTTCTTCCTAGTTGTGTGCCTTATCAACTTTGGCATGTCTTACTCATTTTTATTCATCTGTAAAATGGAAATAATTGGAGGTATGTACCCATGCAAGTGGCAGTTGCGAAGATCAATGTAAGGCTTTTAAAAGTATCCAACATGTAATAATCACTGCTGTGTGCTTGCTGGTGTTAGTGTTAATTTTACAGAAGTTTTTTTTCCCAATAGCTTATTTTATAATTCTTTTTTTCTTTTTTGTACTTTAGGTTCTGGGGTACATGTGCAGATCATGCAGGATTGTGGCATAGGTACATACATGGCAAGTTGGTTTGCTGCCTCCATCCCACTCCCATCACCTATATCTGGCATTTCTTCCCATGTTATCCCTCCCAACCTCCCCACCCCCTGCTGTCCCTCCCTTAGCCCCCCTCCCCAAAAGACCCTAGTGTGCGATGCTCCCTGATCTGTGTCCATGTGTTGTCATTGTTCAACACCCGCCTATGAGTGAAAACATGGGTACACAACTTTTTTTTTCTAGAGTAGGCTTCACTTATCAGTTGGATGCATTTATACTTAATCAACTTTCTACCGTCACTGAGCTTGAAAAATCTCTATACAGTGTGACTGAGAAAAATGCATGTGTTTTTGCATTTCTTAAAAACCCCTGGCTTAATTCTGGGAAGTTTTCCTTTGAATTTAAAAATCCTAAGCTAACCAACTAAATAAAATAAAAATTAAATACAACCTGATGCTTACATTTAAAACCATGCATACAGGTTTGAACTCTATTCAGCTTCAATGCAGAAAATTCAGTGCTGAGAAAGGACTGTCACAAATGCACACAGGGCCAGAAAACTACCTTTTAGTACAGATTTAACTCCAGGTAGAGACCTGACATAAAATTCTTTCCTCCCTCCCGTTTTATCTGTCTCTTTTCCCTTTCTTCGTTCTTTTGTCTCTCCCTCCCACACATATTTAATTAGGAATCTGCTGTATTTTATGTGCTGTATTAAGTTCACGGACTATAGTAGTGAACAAATCAGCCATGGTCTCTGCCCTCATGGAACTTACAATTTAGTAGGAAAGATGGATAATGAATAACAACAGCAAACACAAAAATGCAAATAAATGCATAATTCCAAACAGTATTGAACACCTCACCATACCTACCTTTTCTTGGCGGGAAGACAAAGGATGTCCTGGGGAAATTCATATGGATGTGATACATTACCTAAGAAATGCTCTTCCAACCAAAGCTATTTTTCAAGTTCTGTTCATGAATATGTGCGCAAAAATTAACTTACATTCCTACTTAATACTATTGTTTTATCATTCATAATAACGTGTGCTGCTTTTATGCTTTAAAACTATTGTTGTATCTTATTTTAGAGTCGAGTGGATATATGGACTATTTTTAAGTATTGGTTATTTCGTGGGCAGCAAAATCTTTAAACTATGAGAGTACACAAGGAACTTATGTAAAAATATAACTATTGAGCCCGAATCCATTTTGTTAGATGTTTTAAAGGTATACAAACTCTCAAATATCAGTTTCCTCATCTATCAAATTAAGGAGGTGGATTAGATGGTCTCAGAAGACCTTTGTAGATATAAGCTGTTATAAATTGTCAGAGAACCATTTTTACATTAAAACTTTTAATGCACTATCGGAACCGTTCTCTAGGGGTTCAAAAAAGCTTTTGTGTTGATAAAAATGCATAATTCTTAGGCTCCCACATTATTCTAGTTTTCTTCTTTTTTCTTTATAATAGAAGATCATTTCTAATCTCATGAGAACATTTCTCATAGTTAGACAATTAGAGATGTTTAATTTTCTTTTTTCTGGCACCCTGAGAGGCCAGAAACCTCACTTATGGTACATTCTGTAGCTTGCAGTGATCTACTTTCACTCGCATATTGGTAGTATCTGTATTTTCTAATAAAATGGGTTACATCTGTTTTCAATTTGATTTTTTCTTATAAGTGGATGAAAAAAGTGATTTGAGAATCTTGACAGAAGTCTGCACTGTGTCTTTCCCAACATGTAATATTATGATACATGGTAATCCCTTTGTGAAAGCCTCATAAATGGTGATGAATTGGAAGCAGTATTAAGAGTAAACCAAAGCCTGCTGATATTCTGTACCATTTGAACACACTTGCCTCACAAAAAGACAACCAGATTAGGTAGGCTTCCATTTTCCTATGAATACTTAAGACTTGGGGATTTTCATATGTAGCTAACAGACAACAAGATAGATTTCCAGCAATATATCATAACCTCTCTGCATTGAGCTTAAAGGAAAGATGTATTTTTGGAGCCACCCAGACATAGACTATAAATTTAATGAAGGATGTATGTAAAAAATGACTTCCATCTTTATTAATGCCATTTCGTTTCATTATTAAACTTGAAACGTCTCATAATTCTTTGTGGTACTCGTTTTCTAACTTTTTTTCCTCCTTTTCTATTGAGAATTGTTATGATCACATTATATGTCTTGTCCTTAAAACAGATGTTCTGTCCATTTGTTTAATTTCTCTCCTTTGCTCTCTTCAGTCTCTGTATCAGATATTATACTCAAAATAATTGATTATCAGTTAAATTTATCAAATGTTTTCTCAGGCCCAACAACAATCCTTTCTTTCTTTCTTTCTTTCTTTTTTTTTTTTTTTTTTTTTTTTTTTTTTTTTTTTGGTTAGACAGACCCTTACAGTCGTATTTTATGTCAACACTTTGCTTATTAAAATATGTGTTCTATATACAGTCAATGTTAGTTACAGTCTGGTCTCTAGTCATATGAACAGATTTGATAAGCAGAGTGATCCATATCCTTATCTTCAAGCATGAAAGATCATTAAGAACTCATTTTTCAAAAATAGCATCTGCTGCTTTAAGCAAATATGTTTTATTTCATGTGTAAAATTCCACATACTTTGTAAGGTTAAATTTTGGGGAAATACATCATTTGATTTATGAGGTAATTAGTTGTATTAAATTTTGTTTTTCTGTTCAAGCTATTGGTGATAACACTACAAAGTTTTCCTTGTAAAATATCATTCCAGTGTGTTACTCCTCTGCTTGAAGCCTTTAGTCATTTTCATTGGGATCTCTAGGATAAACTCCAAACGTCATAGCCTGACTTGATGACCATCCATTCTCTGGTCCTGACACAGGCTTCCAGCCTCATCTTCTGCTTCTTTCTCATCTGAACACTTCACTGCAGCCAGATGTGGTCACTCATGTTCCCAACATATTTGGAGTACTCCTGTCTCTGTCCTGGTGTTTTTGCTCAGATTCTCTCTTCTCTCTGGTATGAATTTGCCTCTTTTTTTTTTTTTTTTTTTTTTTTGAATTTACGGAAAACTCTTCTGTCTTTCATGGTTAGATTACTTTGCTTATGAAGCCATTGCTGAAACACATTTTGGCAATGGCCAAAACAACTAGGCGAAAAGAAGGGAATTTAGCTGGGGAGAGAAAAAACTAAGATCATGTTAGTATGTGTACTGTGAAAGTACTGTGATGTGGAATTACTGTCTGGAGGTACTGTGAGGGGATTTTACACACATTATTTCAACAAGCATTTCTTGTATTATGAATTTCTTTCATTTAATAAGAACATCAGTGTCATTATGATCAATTTCATTGACGTTAGTACATATCCTACCTTTATCATGTGTAGAGCACAACACTTACTCTTGGATACACAAATAGGCGATATGATTTTTGATACTGGAGCAAGGACAGGAATTTTTATGAAAAATATATATAAGAAATGCAAAAACGTTCACTATATCCGAGTTTTAATGGCTAAAAATGTGATCATCAGTCCTTAGTACCTGCAAAAGTATCTTGAACAATAAACATTTATTTTATGATAAATGTAATTGCTTTATGTTGTTAATCATGTGATAATAAGTCTTGGATGCTTCCCTTACCCTTAGGGGGAAAGAAAAGGAAAAAAATAAAAGGATACTTTTCACAGAAAATAAAAATGTTGCACAATATTTATTGCTTGGTTACTTGAAATGTGACCACCTACACTGAAATATCAAAAAAAATTTTTATCATTAATAGCTTGACTTTAGCTTAATATGCAGCTCTGGTCAGTGTCTTATGCCTAATTACAAAACAAAATTTTCATGGTGTTATGCAGTCTTAAAGGATACATAAACCAGAGATAGATGAGGTGGATCAAAGATTATCATGATGTAAAGTTATAAGATCATTCAAGGAGTACCTGTCCAGATTACACCATTTGTCTAATGGGAAATTATCTTTGCTACTGCAGAAACTTTCTATGGATTCAAAGTTTTTCTGGTTCACATTGAGGCATTAACACCTTTTTATAACCCAATTTCTTGATTTTTTTTAAGGACTCTTTTTCAAGAATACACTACTTGGTATTAAATTCTAACCTGAAATATCTATTCTCTTTAATATAATACCTTTCCCATTATATGGTTATTTATTCACTTTATTATAAAAAGGACTATTTTGGTGACATTGCAATTATATTTCTATAATTAGCATGCTGTAATGTATTATAATACACTATGTAGAATTATAATATGGTATAATTTAATTAATATGCCCAATTTACTGAAATTGGATTTGATAATTTGCTAGATGGATTTCTTCTACAAATTGCATCTGGAAGAAATAAAATCCTGAAAGAAAGAATGGAGGAAAAAAGGATCGTACATGTTGGCACTACTGTGTTTTTAAATGAGTTCTTATCTCTTGAGACATAGCAAATTATCAGTAATATCTCTGCATGTTTCCCTTCACCGCTTTTGTATACTGTAGTCTCATTATGAATATATTATTCCAAGATAGCTTGAAATTTGAACATAGATTACCGGCATTTTGTTTTGAATCTACAGTAACCAGAGTTAGAGTTCTATCTTCGGTAATAACTGAAATAAATTTCTCAGCAGTCCAGGATGTGCCGGAGTCATTTGATCACCCAGAGTACCTAAAAGAGCAATGGTATAAAACTGTGAATGTTTTTTGATGTCACTTACACTTCTCTTTTTCTTTTACAGGTATTAAAATGGGTAGAAGAAGCAGTACAGGCCTCCAAAGTTCACCTCTTATCCACAGATCATTTGGAAAAGGCAGTAAATACTTGGAGAATTCCTTTCGATCCCAGCCTAAAAGAAGTCACTGTGTCATTGAGTGGCCCTTCTCCAGTGATTGAAATTCGCAATCCTTTAGGTGAGATATATCAAACGTCACATAATAAAATGCAAAATACGTAGAGGGTAAAATACTTTTTGCACACTTGTTTGTGTCAAGTTAATGCTACCTACATGAATAAATTCAATAAATTCAGAAGTGGCTAAGGAAGGTATTTAAAAAATGTAACATTTTGAAAGTACTAAGTATTGCTGAAATAACTTGAGATTCAGAAAGGTAAAACTTCTTATATTTAAACAAGTCAGATTTAGTAAATTAATTATAGTTAAATGATTCAAAAGAAAAATATTTAAATAAAACCTAAAACTATGTTTTCTTAATCTGTATGTGAGGAAATACTTTACAGTAACTTATTCTGTCAAATTCAGTATTTTACACTATTTTTAAATGACTCACACCAAAAAAATTCTTAAAATAACTGATTTCCACTCTATCGTTTTCTGGTAAGTTTTAATTTTACAGAAGATATTTGTTAAAAACCAAATTTATATCTTACTAAAAGGGATTTTTAATTCACTTTGCTTCCTTACTTAAGTATATTTTATAACCATATCATTTGTCTGGTACCATTGCTAGTTGATCATTACAATAAGATTTATATTGAATTACAATCTAGTAAAGACAGAAATCTTTAATCTTTTGTTAACATTTCCATTTAGAAATATTTTTACTTGATAACATTTGCAAAATAGTTTTATTTCCACTGTGGCTTTAGTTGCATGTTTTTTCTCTGTATAAATAGGGAAGGAGATAACTGATTTTCTTAGTTTATTTGTCTTAGAAGAAAATAACTAATTCCCAAAAGAAAACAACCTATGAAATTGTTCTCAGAGGCCAAAAACACATTAAAATTTACAAGACAAGTACAACATCTTTCTCAAGACTTCCACAAGTTTGACTTTAAAAATGGATTTTCCTATTGAGGTAGCATTCTGCTGCAATACCGTCCATGTTACCTAGGAAAGACTTGTGTTTTCCACTACCTGGAGACTTCGAGTACCTGTACCCATTGCATTATGTTTCTACTACTTTAAAAAGTCATGTTTCTACTACTTTAAAAAGTTTTACAATACAATGATTGTAAAACTTTTGATTCAAATATAGGATGCTTATAACATTATATTATTATTATTATTATTGAGAGTCTTGCTCTGTTGCTCAGGGTGTAGTGCAATGGTGTAATCTTGGCTCACTGCAACCTCTGCCTCCCAGGTTCAAGTGATTCTCCTGTCTCATCCTCCTGAGTAGTTGAGATTACAGGCAAGCACCACCACACCTGATTAATTTTTGTATTTTTAGTAGAGATGAGGTTTCACCATATTGGTCAGACTGGTCTTGAACTTCTGACCTTGTGATCCTCCCACCTTCAAAGTGCTGAGATTATAGGCGTGAGCCACCACACCCGGGCTAACTTATTTCTTTACATAACTGGAGAAGTAGTCTATGGGAAAGTCAAGAGTGAAGTGAATAAACTGTGGCTTAATCCCAAATTTGCTTTTCCTCTTTTCTGCGTTCCAGCTGTTAGACACTTTAGATAAATGTCAGGTCAGTAGGCGATGGTATCATGCAACTTCATCACACTACCTCCTTTAATTATTCCTGTGACTGGTAAAAGCCCTCTCCTGTGCTTCATGGAAAACCAGTTAAGGTTTTACACTTTGTGCAAAGATATGCCCAGGGCTCTCATGTTAGTAATACCATGAGTGCTCTCCAGAACAACATTTATTCTGGTTTGCTGGGTTTGCCATCTGTTTAATCTAAATGTCTCTAGTGACTCCATGTAACTTTTGGTAGCCATAGTAATTATTATCTAGGTTGGCTTCAGGAATATGATTACAGTCTGCTGATTGTTATTCTCGTTTTATGATCAAATCAGCATAACAAATAGTAATCCATTATTTCAGCTTCCAATGCATGGAAACCCTAAAATTAGGTATATTTTAGAAATAAGTAAAATAATGTTTTGAGCTGTGGGTAGAAGTGTCAATCATGTCATATTACTGAAAATTAAATGCCTTTCATTTAGCCACAGAATAGAAAATAAAGGCTCTTGGGGTTAGTTTGCAGCACACTTGAGTAAAAAATGTGCCTGAGTTATTTGAAATTTGATCATGCTCTTAGTTTTATGCAGTGTTAAATTAGCTAATATACATAGCTGAGAGAAGGATTACCTTTATGTCTGTCTTTCAGGGAAGCTGATAAAAAAGGGATTTGGCCTGAATGAGCTATTAAATATCCATAACTCTGCCAAAGTAGTGAATGTGAAAGAGCCGGAGGCTGGAATGTGGACAGTGAAGGTACTGTTATTTCACAAAGTTTGTTTATTATTTTATTTTGAAGTTGGCATGTTTCATGAAGTATGCATAATGGGTTTTTTAAACATATACTCTTGCTATCATGGAGAGTGCTTGTAATAAAAAGCAATATACATAGTATGTTTGTAGAAGGTATCTTGATCACATGAATTTGGTAGTTTTAAGTTTGAGTACCATGAACGTCATCATTGCCACATGATACAATTAAAATAGTTTTCCTGTCATCAAATCTGTGGATTTATTGTATTATCTACCTCATGCTTCCAAATTAATCAGAGATGGAGCCAATAGAGAATAATGGTTCCAGCCATAGGCTCTGTTGTGAAAATTCCTGGGTTTGAATCTTAACACCAGCCTTTCACAGCTGTACTGCCTGGGGAACAGAACTTCTCTGCACGTGGCTTTTCTCCTCTGTCATGTGGGGATGGTAGTCACAGTCCTTTACTTTACAGAATTGGGCTGAGAATTAAATTAATATGATACACCTGAAATAATATCATTTCTGTTTCAAAGCAAGCTTTCAAGTGGCGTGTTGGTTTTTTTATTTGGTAGGTATCTATTCATGTTTTCATTTAGCACAGTATGATATTTGTATCCTAAAGTTATCTTAAGTGGTACGTATTTTCTTTAAGAAAGCATTGTATTTTGGCAGTATGGAGGAAAAATATATCCACTTAAAATTCAAGCTACCATAAACCAGAGACCTAGTTCCACTGCAGATGATGTGTGTGTCCCACTGTGGCAGATGCTCTGAGTGATGTGCCCATGTTTCTCAGGCTTTGCAGTGTGCTCTGGTCTACCTCAAAATCCAGTACATGCATTTCTGTGTCTTAAAGATTGATTTCTAGAATACGAAAAGGTGGTTCTGCTGAGGAATTAACACTCCTCAGGAGCAGCCTTTTAGCACCTGAAGGAATAAGCTCTGGGTGTTCATTGTGGAAACAGGCTTAAAAACGCACACTTTATGGGCCTGTTCCCATTCCTGTGTGTCTCCCCTCTTCCTATTAGCATACCTTCCATCTCTCAGATAAACAACTTGCTCTAGAATCTTTCTGGGAGAACTCAAATGACGGTATCCTGTACATTGTTTTCTCTTTCATTGTTTTCCTATATAAAAATGGAATTAGTGGGATCATAATTTAAATTACAGGGCTGCTGTGAAAGTATGTGGAGCTAATATACTGTAGAAATTCGAGGAGCCATTTTTATGCCAGTTTTTTTTTTTTAAAGAATAGATCCATTAACATCCTCAGTTTAAAGAATGAATGTTTACATTGCAACGCCATTCAAATCCTAAGGTACTAGTTTTTTATTCTCAGAACTCTAAGCTCTGTGGGAAAAATAGAAACTCTTGTATAGATTATTTCAAGATTGATAATATAAGATAAGGATATAGGTGAAAAGGCCTTTGAAAGAAAATCTGGTAGTTTCTTAATGAATGTATGGGAAATGGCCCTACCTTCCTGTTGTTTTTCCCCCACCCAGTTCCTTGCACATAGTGCCTGATATTTATTGCGTGTCTTAGATTGACGATGAATTGTTTTGCTGCTATGATATTTTTTTAAATGTGGCCAAATTTATGTTATGGTTATTTTGACTAACTTGCCAAAAATATCACTAGTATTGAGTCTGAATTTTTGTGACCACTGTAGGAAGGAATTACAGTGTAAGTGTCGAGTCTCTTCATCCCTCAAATACTTTAATTTAAGCATGACTTAGCCAGCAGTGTCTTGAGCTAGCACATCCACTGGGGTAATTTTTTCTCACTTTGTGAATATTGACCTTAAGTAATCCATTATGGACTGTGAAATATGTGCACGTGAGGCCATGCTTCCATGTTAGTAGCAATTTATTGGGCAGTACTTGAACCTATTTCCAGGTGATTTGGATTGCTACCAGTGGCATTTCTTTTCTCAAAACTCTTGCCCAGAGGAGGGATATTGCATGACTGTTATTTTACCTTGTGCCTAACACAACTATTCATTCAGTCATCCATTCAGTAAACATTTACTGACTGCTCTTGGCCATGATCTGTGGTACTTACTTAAAAGACATTAAGCACATTTTAATTGATAATTAGAGCAGAGAAGTAATGAGGATTAGTTCCATGAGTGAGCAGAGCCTTTGATAAGGTGATGAGGTGATGAGAACTCTGTTTAGACAAGTCTCTAAGCTCAGTCTCCTATAATTAAGGGCACAATAAAAAGACACAGTATCTATTATCATTTTATTTTAAATTTATATCTAGCCTTCACCAAAAGAGCCTCCAGCTCTGATTTACATTTCTAGTGTAGGATTAGTGGTAACAACAACTAGACAAAGAATACGCATTATAATGAAACTGAAAATAACAAACTTCTTTTGCTTCTGTGTGAAATACCAAAAGAATGTATCAGGTTGATGCAAAGGAAACTGGACTGAATCAGCTGACATAAAATATTGCTGTTGACTTTAGATTTCCCTTTTGGATGTCTAATGAATGATAAATGTTTACATGTGCACTTTCTCAAGAAGAGAAATGTCTGAGATTAGATAGTGTATCCCCAGTGCTATCTCCCATGCACTCAGCTATCTGAAAAAGGCCTGCTCTGTCATTAAAATGACTTACTGAATGTTTCACATAACAGTTTTTATCCCAAATATGGAGAACGATCTGTCTATTACTGGACCTTACTATGGTATTCATGGACCACCCAATTGAGCCTCAAGCCAATCTTTCTAGTTATCTTCTATCATTTGTCTTTACATTCTTGTCAAATATGGTTTTGTACTCTCTCTCCCTCACCACATTCTCTTACCCTATGCTTTCTTTCAAGCTGTTCCTTCTCCTTATGCCTTTCCTTGCATTTTAACTTGTAATTATCCCACAGAGTTCAGCTGAAATGACAAGTTTCATCAAATTGTCAGATTTTTTTTTTTTTTCTCTAAAAGGCTCTTTTCCCTCTGGCTTTCTGCGAAGTTTTTCTGCACTTCCCTTTTGGATTAATTTCTCCCTTATATCATTTTTGTTTCTCTCTCTTTTTCTATAAAGCAGATTTTGCCACTAGTATATGCCACAATGCTTGAGAAAGAACTATATAAATATTTATGAATAAAAAATAATACATTTATTCCGAGCATATCCAGGGAAGCAGGTAGAAGAACTGGTTTACTTGGCCTATAGTGGAGGTGCTACCATGTAACACTAATGTGTTTATGATTTAAAATGCTAAGAGAATGGCAGTTTCTTTTCTTTTGTGTTTTTTTTTCTGGTAAGTGCTTTACTGTTCCATCTTAGGGCACTTTTACTAAGCAGAAATAATGAGTCAACTCATTTGTATAATTCACATAAATACTCTAATGTTTTAGGTTGCCTCTGATGCAGGTAAAACATGTTAAAAAGAAGTAACTGGAAAGAACATAAAGTTTAATTAAAAACAGAAGAGAAGATTGTTTTATGCTCCTAAATTTCCATTTGTAGGAAAGCTACAGTTCATGGATCTTATTTCTGAGAAGCAATATGATTTTTCCATTCAGCAGCTATATGTAGAGTATTTGAATGCAACCACAGAAAACCTTGAGCCAAATTTTGTCCTCTGCTTTTTAAGGGAAACTCCCAGCAAAAGCATTAAATGATTGTCAGCACCCAATGGGTTTAGGTGATACTAACGTTTCTATTAGTCTAGGATTATCAGTGTGATCATTTAATTTAACCTATCTCCTGGGGTATGTTTCTACTAAGTACGTTCGGATAAACTGTCTTTAGATAATCTCCAAAGTACAGAAGGGTGTGTACCCAACCGCATTATTATACTGAGGTTCTGAGACTAGTAGAAATATTTTGGTTTTGGATAGCTGTGTTGGTATCCAGAGCCTACTAATGCATTTTCTATGGGGTAAGGATATTTTAGAAATCATACTCAAGTGGCATAAGCGTGTTTAGTAATCATAATTAAATCAACCTCAACCTCCTATTAGTCTTTCCTCCTGAGTCTTATGAATAAGCCTGTATGCCACACCAAGTGTGTTAAGTAAATAGATTCGGTGTAGCATTAATGTTTTGGGTCAGTGTAGTGTTTTATAGTAGATTTTTCCTGAAAAATGTCCCATCTTTTTTGCCTGTAAATATCAGACTGTCAACCAAATAGAATGCTTTCTTTAAAAAAAGTTATGTGTACATTGAGGTACACATATACTTGGGTATATATAAATTGATATGTATATGTGTGTGCATATATGTGTGTGCACGCGCGCGTGTGTGTGTATTTAAGTAGAATGTATGTTTTAGATACATTTCCTTGTCACACATTTCTCCAAATGCATAAGCCCAACAAAATAATAGTAGTTAAATCTAGCTGGCACGGCTATATCTTTGACACAATGCCTAGCTTACAGTAGGTCCTGTTTTCAATATTTTATTGAAACCATCATATTCCTTTATTTGTAAAGAATTTAAAACTTAAGAGCAAATACTTTGAAAAGAGATGGATATCTACTTGAATTCTAGATTAATTACTTTACGTCTTTTTGTTTTTGGAGAAATTACTTAACCTCTCTAAGTCTGAGGAAAGTGGGAGAATCCTGTCATGGTCAAGTGAGATATTGGTGAGGCACTTCAGCAGTTTCTGCCACATGGATTAGTTGTTACTAATAATGTTGACACATGAACTCTGACATAGTTTGATCAGTTGTTATTCTCTTGAATATATGTAAATACATGTAAAAATGCAAGTGTATATTTTTAAAATTTATTTAATGCATATTCTCCAGGTTTTTTCCTCACTAAAATAACTGAAGATGCTGCATGTTCTAAATTAAGGTAGAGCCTCCATCAGCTCGGGTTCCCGAGTGACTGCGAAGCAGAGTACTCTGCCAGACCCCATGGAAAGTAAAAATTGCATTTTTACTCTCTTTTTATGCATATACACTTGCATTTTTCTTTTGTTTTTGTGTTACTTTGGGCACATTTGCTATTTTATAAAACGTTGAAATTCTATTGGAGAGAGAAAAACCATCACTATCAATCAAATTTTAATTCAATTTATCAAAGGGGAGGTTTCATATTTAGTGCTAGGAGGAATTCTCACTGGCTTAGTACAAGAAGGTTAATTCCTGACTAATGGTCTGTGTTCTGTGGGGCCTGGCAGAGTATTCTGCTTCGCAGTCACTCGGGAACCCAAGCTGATGGAGGCTCTACCTTAATTTAGAACATGCAGCATCTTAGTTACTTTAGTGAGGAAAAAACCTGGAGAATATGCATTAAATAAATTAAAAAAAAAAAAAGAAATTTGTGTTACCTCTGTCTTATTCCAGAAGCGACACATTTCACTCCCTTTATAACCCAGTAACCAAGCTATTATTGTGGTCTAATGGTAGACCGAAGCTGGGTCATAACAACTCATGAAAAGTCAATGATACATTTCTCTTTTCTGCTCTGTGTTCAGTGACATCATGTTGGGAGCTGGCAGTCAGCTGTGATGGGAATATTTACACCGCAGAAATTGAATAATGTCAAAAATTAGGTTTTTTTTTTTTTGTTAGAGAAGAATTTATTAACACCTGACTGACCGACTCTTCTTAACTAAAGGGGCACTCAGAAACGTATAATGGCAAAGAAATAGCTGGAGAATGTTATTGTTTTCTGTGCCATAGGGTCCAAATCTACTCAGAAATTATGTTATTCTAAAATACCATGCATAGATTTAGGTACCTTAGAAAGACATTGAACTTGGAATAATTGCCATTTAAGTTGCTGTCTAAACCTAGATAAATATTTTTTTTTTGAGCCTCTGTTTCTTTGCTGTGCCACAAAATTATCTTTGGTTATAATAGGGTTTTAAGAGATAACATGTGAACATACTTAACATAATGCATCTAGAAACATTTAGTGAATTCCTGATGAGTATTCCATTAGCTGGTCTGAGGAAAATCTCAGGAATAACACCAATACTAGGTGTGTGGATGTCTTTAATGTCATTTATTAAACCTACAAAATCACGTACCTCCTGAGTGACATTCTATGGGTGATAAATATGAAATAGGTACTTCCTTGAAGGGACTTTCAGTGTAGGCAGGCATTTAATAGGCCTTTGCCTTTAAACTAAGCAGTAAAGGCAGAGCTGACCAGGAAGATCTGAGCTGAGATCTCAGAGGAGCAAGTCGTTTTCCCTGGAGCTCTCCATGGTGCTTGTTCCATTGTCCTTCAGCCTGTCTTGCTCCTTCAGTCCAGCTAGTCTCTCTCCAATTCAGAAACCTAGACTCCGGTTCACTCTGCTCCTTCTTTTCCCTTACTGTGTTATAGGCCAAGGCTATCTATTTACAACTTTCGAATACTGGTATATATCTCTGTGTTAGTCAGGGTTCTCCAGAGGGACAGAAGTAGTAGGATATATGCATATATGAAAGGGAGTTTATTAGGGAAAATTGATTGACTCAGTCTCAAGACAAAGTCCTGCGATAGGCCATCTGCAATCTGGGGAAGAAAGAAGCCAGTAGTGACTCAGTCCAAGTCCCAAAACCTCAGAAGCAGAGAAGCCAACAGTGAAGACTTGAGTCTGTGGCCAAAGGCCTGAGGGCCCCTACCAAACCCCTGGTTTAAGTCCAAAGGCCAAAGAACCTGGAGTCTGTTGTCCAAGGGCAGGAGGAATGGAGGGGAGCATCCAGCATGGGAGAATGACGAAAGCCAGAAGATTCAGCAAGTCAGCTTATCCCACCGTCTCCCACCTGCTTTGTTCTAGCTGTGTTGGCAGCCGACTGGATAGCGCCCACCCATGTTGAGGGTGAGCCTTCCTCCCCAAGTCCACTGACTCAAATGTCAGTCTCCTTTGGCAACATCCTCACAGACACACTCAGAAACGATGTTTTACCAGCTATTTAGGCATCCTTCAATCAAGTTGATACCTAATGTTAACTATCACATCTAGTATAACCTCATCTTTGCCAAACCGTGGCCTTACCTCACATCTGTTCACACTGCAGCAGCTGTATATTCCTGACTCAGACCCCTACCCAACTTAATGAACATGATACTACTCATTCAGAGGAGTAATGTGGCTCATTGTGTATGTTTAGAAATTGTATGAATAAACTGACTTTGAAATACTACTCTTCCTAGCTCAGATAAATCCTGTTCACTATCTAGTATCTAGAAAGTTTCTAGCTCTGAGCCTGAATGCTGCTGCTAGATTTCCCTCCTCTTATCTACAGAAGCCATGAGGTTTAGGGTAACTCTACAGGAGTAATACTTCAAGATATTCCATGGTGGAAAGGTGCTTTTTGGAGCCATATTCTAACTTTAATATAATTCACCGGTTGAATCTACATGATATAAAAGAACAAATAGAAAGCCATTAAGACAGTAATTTTGACCTCACTAATTTGTACACATATACACACACACACACACACAGTTTTATTGCATTTATAGACAATTTACTAAAATGGCTAAAATAATTTGGAAGAGAAAGGAAGGGAAAGAAATATGGCTGGACCACCTCTTTGCTTGACTCAGTTACAGAATTAGCTGAATTTTCTTTGCCCCTCCAAGACCTTCCTGTCATTTAGTTCTCCTCCAACCTCATCAGTTTCATAACTCGTGAGAATCCAAAGTCTCCCAACACTCCCGCAGTTCCGTAAAAGATTTCTTGCTTATGGTCTCCTTGCCTTCTGATTATTTGTATGTTGATTTTAGCCTTTTGTACTTTGATGCAGGGAAAAACTCAGCCCCTTCAAAATATCACAAGAAATCTATCAATAGCAAGCGTTTTGTGAGGTTAGTAGACTTACCTGTAGATTTGGGAGCTATGTCGTAAAGCACCGTGTGCCCGCCTACTCTTTCCTTGGCCACAAACTGCTTGCTGCCCCATTGCATTTCTCTGCTGCTTTGCTCTGGATAGTCCCAGGAGTTCCATATTACTCTCTTCCTATTGTGTAAATCAGTTCAGCATATTTCAGTGTTTCGCAAACCAGCATAATTAAATTCACTGAGATCATCATGAGAAATGCATGAGGTAGCTGCAGAGTTCTGTTTCTGGAGCTTCACTGAGTTCAGATCCAAGCTTTGCCATCTGCTGTATCTGTTAACTTTGAGCAAGTCACTTAACCTCTCTGATCCATGAAGTGAAAATGATAAAACTCCCTCACAGAGATTTTTGTGAGGATTAAAAGTGAGAATTTATATAAAAAGTTAAGTGGATTTATATATTTATATATATATGGATGTATATATATATAATATGTATTTAAAATATATTTTTATATAATTTATAAAAGATACATTTTATAAACATATAAAAAATATATTTAATGTATATAAATATACATATAAATCCACACGTATATAAAAAATGTATATATAGAATTATATTTATATATAAAAATATAAAAATTTATATATATAACGTATAAAAATATAAATTATATATATAACATATATAGCTTGTATTTATATATATAACATATTTCTATATAACTATATATATATAGTGTATGCATTTTGTGCATGTTAATGCTTTTTTCTCTTTCTTCTTTCATGTATTGCTTGGTTTTACCCTCTTTGTACATAAAACCTGTTTGTTTCTATTATGCTAATATTTTTTAAAGGGAGCTTAGAGAAGAAAGAGATGAAAATAATAGCTTACTTTAATAGATATCAAACTTGGCACTTTCTCATGATGAAATTTTAATGTGGTGTTTAGTGTTTCTAACATACTGTTCAAGTTTTAGAATTATTTTAAGAGAATAATTAAATAATAATGAATGCATGGATTAACATCAGAGGTTATTTTAGTACTAAACTATTTTAAAAACTTTAACCAAATTAGCTCAATTTTTTACTTTTTATTGTATATTTAAACCACACTGTTAGTTTATTTGAGATGTTCTTTGTTTCCATTACCCTTAGCCCAGGGTTGAATTAATTACATATAAAAATGGGCTCACTTGGAGATATCTTTTATTTATAAACCCTTTTAAATTCATTGCAGACATTCCTACTGTCTACAGTATAGTATAGACACATGAAATATATTTTGTTATTTAAATTATTCTTCATGTTTTAGCATTGCTCAGAGAATAGTAAACCTGTATTCTTTTTTTAAATTATTTTTAAAAATTTTTTTGAGACAGAGTCTCGCTGTGTTGCCAGACCGGTGTGCAGTGACGCAATCTTGGCTCACTGCATCCTCCACCTCTGGAGTTCAAGCGATTCTCCTGCCTCAGCCTCCCGAGTACCTGGGATTACAGGAATGCACCACCATGCCCAGCTAGTTTTTGTTTTGTTCTTTTTTTTTTTTTTAGTCGAGATAGGGTTTCACCATGTTGGCCAGGATGGTCTCAATCTTTTGACCTCGTGATCTGCCGACCTCGGCCTCGCAAAGTGCTGAGATTACAGGTGTGAGCCACTGTACCCAACCTAAACCTATATTCCTTTCTTTTACATACTTTATTCCTTGGTGTGGTCTTTAAAGGATCAAAGTTAATTTATATTACATTAATTTTGTATAATTTATAAGGGGCTCCCTGTTCATCAAATCTACTTTATTTTAACCTGTTAGTTAGTAATAGAGGAAAACATATTTTCAAACATTTATATAATTTTTATTTTTTTCTCTCAGCTATTAAGTACCACATTTTTTAAAACTACCTTTGTTAGTTGATTTATGCACAGAACACTTGGCAGATGATTAGAACTTGATAGCAGTCATTTGGCAAATTATGTGTCTTATTTACCTTTAGTAACCTCAAAAGCTGTTTCATCATAAGGGACTTTCTGAAGAGCAAGGCAACTAACAGTAATATATGATGTTAGTGAATAAATAAAAATTAACCCATTGTAATATCAAGCATTCCGATTGACTTACATGAAATTTGTAGGTGATAGTGTCGTCAATAAAGCTCTACATTATCTAAAGAAGTTGACATTGGAATTACCAAGGTTTTATATAAACCTATAGGAAATCTCTGATTTAAAATTGAGTCATGGTCCTTAGTTTCCTTTTTTAATCTATTATGTGGAATTCATAACACATTTTCATTGAGAAATAATGGAATAAGGGTGGCACTAAGATCTGTACACTTACACATAGAATCTTTTGTAACCTTTATGCAAATGAATCATAGTAACTAGCTGCATAATTTATGTTAAGCATATACCCAACAGTTTTCGTGCTGATGGGTTTTTTTCTTCTTCTTCCCCTTGGTTTTACTACTTGAGTTCTTGAGATTCTGCTCAATGAGGAAGAAACATAGTAGCAACAGGGACAGATCTGCTTTTGCTTCTTCGCCACATTGCTATATAACAAGGGGTCGTAGTGATGCAGGGAATATTAGATAGTTCACACAGCTCTAGAAGTGGTCCGCTGGTACCATTGTGTAAACCACGACTGTCTACCAGATTAAAATGTATATGCATAGATCTGCTGTCTACCAGATTAAAACGTACATATATACTTCCAATGCATTCTGTTACTGCTATAATACCTCAGCATTTGCCTTCTGAGTACTGAGTTTGAGATTGATAATTGGTACATTAGTGTTACCATGTGAGGTTTTTCCTTTCACTCCCATCTCCTACTTCTACTTAACTGCTGGTCTTACGTGGTCATTTTATTTTGAGGCAGAATCTTAGTAATAAATCTATGTAATAAAATAAAATGGTGAACTCTTGTGGATAAGTTTTAGGTGGTTTTTGAAATGCAAATTCCTAGACTGCTCTGACCAAATACTCTGATTCAGTAAATCTGGGCTGGAGCTAAGGACTTGGCATTTTTGAGAAACATTGATTATCTTTTCTAGAACACTGCTGAGCTGAGGATGTCAGGTAGCCTAAATCTGGCAAATGGTCAGCTCTGTTGCTTGCCCTGGCTGTAATGTCCTAGAGGCAAAGAAGTAAATATTTTCTAGAATTGAATCTGGATGTATTTGTGGAAGCAGATTTCAGTGTTTGCTAAACATCTACTATGTTAATAGCGACTAAAACAAAGATCCATACCCTCATGGAGCTTTTACAGATTTATTTCAAGACCATTCACTAGGGACTAAACACTTGTATCTTTTATCATTATGCATGAAACATATTACTGAATCATTTTTTAGAGCTGTCCCCATGGGGTTTGTATTACAAAACTTGCGTTTAAAATAGAGACTCACAGCTATGTTCAGAACATCCAGATCAGAGCCTCAGTTTTTGGACGTCCATCCTAATTAAATATTGTGCAGTTTCCCATACTGATGATGGTTGCATATGACCAGCATACCGGATCAACTGCTGACCAGCTTTGTCATTAAACATTTTCAGACCTCAAGCAGTGGAAGGCACTCTGTTCGCATTACTGGCCTCAGTACTATTGATTTCCGAGCTGGCTTTTCTCGAAAGCCTACCCTGGACTTCAAAAAAACAGTCAGCAGACCAGTGCAAGGTTTGTATGTGCAAATTATTTGAATTGGCATAATAGATATCCAAATGAAAAATATTTCTCAGACTGTCTGTATTCAATAAAACTGAGAAACTTAACTTTAAATGTGACTGTTCCCTTGTCCTAGTCACTTTCTCAAAGTATAATCCCAACACCATTGATACGAAGATCATCCAGGGTGCTTGTTAGAAATTAAGATTTCCGGGTCCCACTCTAGATCTCCTGAATTAGAACCATGGAAGTTAAGGCCCAGGAATATGTGCTTTAGTGAGCACCTCAGTTTACTTACACTTACGAAATTTTGAGAATTACTAACCCAGATCTTGAGATTTTTTTCTTACCAAAATCTATAAATTACCTATTGTCAAGGTAAAATAAGTATATACAGCTGAAAAATTAAATATGTTACATATCACTGTATTTCAAAGATAAAATTATCAGTGATTTTTAAACCTCGTCCTTCTTTTATTTTATTCATCCATTGAGATTTATAGTTTTCTAGCTAAAAAGAAGCTTAACTATACTGTAACTCTTAAAATTTGGGGGAGATTATTTTCATTTATTTTTATTGCTGCAGTTTCTGGAAGGATACAAAATAATTTATCTTTAAAAGTTACAGCCAGGCGCAGTGGCTCAAGCCTGTAATCCCAGCACTTTGGGAGGTCGAGGCGGGTGGATCATGAGGTCAAGAGATCGAGACTGTTCTGGTCAACATGGTGAAACCCCATCTCTACTAAAAATGCAAAAAATTAGCTGGGCATGGTGGCGCGTGCCTGTAATCCCAGCTACTCAGGAGGCTGAGGCAGGAGAATTGCCTGAACCCGGGAGGCAGAGGTTGCGGTGAGCCGAGATCGCGCCATTGCACTCCAGCCTGGGTAACAAGAGTGAAACTCCGTCAAAAAAAAAAAAAAAAAAAAAGTATTCATGTGATCAAACATTATATAACAATTTTCACAATTCCAATTTTCCTACGTATAAACAGAGTTAAAATACTATAAAAGTAATTTCTTAGGATTACCTATGTCTCTCTGGTCATGCATAAACTGTCTTTCATGTAGAAACAGTTCTGCAATTAACCCAGAATTTGTAGGACATCCTTATGGTACTCACATGTTATTACCATGCAAATACTTACTTGATATATAACTTCAATTGCATGTTTCTTGTAAATGATGATAAAATCTTTCTCTTGTAGGAATACCTACCTATGTGCTGCTCAATACTTCTGGAATTTCCACTCCAGCTAGAATAGATCTTCTTGAACTTCTGAGTATCTCAGGAAGTTCTCTTAAGACTATTCCTGTTAAATATTACCCAGATCGAAAACCTTATGGCATATGGAATATTTCTGACTTTATACCACCAAATGAAGCTTTCTTTCTCAAAGTAGCAGGCTATGATAAGGATGATCACCTCTTCCAGAGAGTATCGAGTGTTTCCTTTTCTAGTGTTGTCCCAGGTAAGACATCATTTCATTCAACACTGGAATATTGATAGTTGAAGGGGTGATGTGGTCCCATAAGTTAGTAACAAAATAACAAATAATATCCTAATATTATGATGGCACCACCAAGTTGATGGGCATTTACATGTAAGTAACAGAGTTTTTCTTAACCGTTGAATAGCATATCCAAAGTTTCCTGTTAAGTCTCACTGATTGCAGGTCAAAGAATTCTGATTAGTCAGTGTAAGAACCGGAACTGGAAAATTCTGGTACTCTCTTTCTTCCTTAAAAAGCCCGGCACATACATTTGATTAACCTATCTAAGATGGCTAAAAGTTTATATACAATTGTCAGAAACTTTCTGCTCTATAGGTGGTAGTTCATTGTAAACAACTGGTAATCACTGCTTTTATTTGTCTAGTTGACTAGTAAGCTAGTTAATTGTACATTTGCTACTATGTAGAGAGAAGATTACAGATCAGACGTTAATGGAAGCAAGAGGTAGGATTTCGACTTGGCTGTACTTGAGCTCATTTTTCAAGGCTCATGACTGAACTCTGACCCAATCTTTAGGACTGTAGCTTGAACCATGGACTGATAAAGATATAGGATTGTTTCTAAAATTGTACTATTAGGTTGAGGGACAAACATTTATCATTTATACATAGGGTAGTGATTTGGAAAATTCAGGAACAATTCTATAGCTCTTGTTTAATAGAGTGGCGAGAGTGGAACCAACCTCAATATTTCCTCACATACAACATTCAAAGTCGGTTTAGCTCCTAATTTGAGTGCTAAAAAACCTGATGGATTCCTAAAAGTCATTTTTTACGTTTACTTTGGGAAAATTATCCTATGTATTTGATTCTGAGGTATGTGGCTTTTTATGTTTTTGATAAAAACATATTCTAGAATTGATAATACGTTATCACTTATTTGGTAGTATTTTTTCTATCTTGGTGGTACAAAAATATACCGTGTCTTAAAAACAAAGGAGTCTTAGATTCAATGAATACTGTAGTAAGAGGCTCAAAAGGTCAGAAATCAACCAGCTTTGAACAAATAAAGCTAGAAAAGGTAATTAAAGTATAAAGATTTTTGAATGGATTCAAAGGCAGTACTTAACATCATTGTGACCTTCTTGCTTATGATTTTTTGGTGGTTTTTCTTTTTTTTCCTAGATGCTCCCAAAGTTACAATGCCTGAGAAAACCCCAGGATACTATCTGCAGCCAGGTCAAATTCCCTGCTCTGTTGGCAGTCTTTTGCCCTTTACCTTGAGCTTTGTCAGAAATGGAGTTACACTTGGAGTAGACCAGTATTTGAAGTATGTACATGTTTCCGTCAGTAGTAAGATATAGCATTAAAGATGTAAATATAAAGAGGTTATTATTGCAATGTACTTTTCCACTGGAAATTCTCACTTGTTTCGTTGTCTGGAATATAGCAGGGAACAAGATGGACACAAATCAGTGCCCCTGTGGAGCTTATATTGCCATAGAGGGAGACAGTAAACAGATGATACATATAATAATATAATAAATGCTGGAATACATTCAAGTGGTGACTCATGTTATAAAATCTGAATGTTTTATAATTTGAGGGTCTGTTTCTAAGACAAATACAGAATTATGAATATGACGTTAAGTACAAAATCTTGGAAGGAGACCTTGCAAATGAGAGGTCCTGAAGCTTTAGCTTCATTCGCTCCATGGTAAGAGTGCTTCTGAATCTGATTTAAAGTGTTATGGTAAGGGAATCTGGTAAGCATTTTGGCAGAAAGTAGAGCAGGTTAGTTGGGGTGAATAGTAGTGATAGGAGGAATGCATGTAGCATTGGCCAATTTGAAATCCTAAAATTCAGAGCAAGGAGCATTGGAGCAAAGACAGAAAGACGGCAAAAAGGATGATCAGCAAGGTATCCAGAGAAGAGTGTTCTAACATGAGGAAGAGTGAGTGCAAATGTGTAAAGGCTGGAGTGGACAGGGCACATGAGAAAGACAGAAGAAGACCAGTCTGGCTGAAGCCCACTGAGCCAGGAGCAGTAGAGTGGCAGAGAAGTTCAGAGGGGTGTGGTCTGTGCGCAGGTGGGGCCACAGATAGGTCACAGCAGGTGTGGCCTGCATGTAACAGTCAGCAGGAGTGGGCTAGAGGGCACCAGCTTTTCCTTGTGACGTTGGGTGTAAGTAGAGCTTGAAAACTGGAGAAAAATGATTTCTGAAAAGTGTTGCCTTATAACTTTCTTTGAAACAAACAACATTTTGGGAAAATCTCTAGGAATTTTTTTTTAACCAGACTTTTATACTGTTAATTTAATATCAACATAACTTCCATAAGATGTTACATGTTTGACAGTCTCAGCTTATACAGTTGCTTTAGGGGGAGTCATTTTAATCAAAAATTGATGGCAGGAATGTTCATCATAACTAGAAAATTTTCTATTCTTTAAAGATTGAACTGTATTATTTCCTGCCCTTTACATAGTATATCTTAATGATTTGTTTAGCTGTGTATTTAACAACTGGCAGCATAATTGACCAGGATATGAAATGATGAAGCTACATAACTAGCTGATGAAATCAAATAATTCTGTTTTATGTTTAAATAGTAACATTTTTCAGAGACACTTGAGATTCTTTAGAAACATTAATTCATTTATTCCACACAATTCCTGGGAGGTAAGCCACAAGAATTCTTTCTCTCATTTTTCCAGCTTTGTGGCCCAGAGATATGACATGCTTTGCTGACATGTATTAAGCTCTTTGGATGTGAGAAGTTAGAGACCAAGTTAGGCATGAGTGATGATAGACTGATATTCTAATCCTGATTCACTCTCATGTCCCTGCCCTAGATTTCCTAATAGCATGAAACATGTGAGTTAATGTTTGTTTATGTCAGTCAGTTTGGTCACCAGGGGATGTAAGAGAGAACCCGTTTGCATCAGTAGCAGACTGCATTTTTATTTGACATGTTCTTTTCCCTATTCCAAAGTCTACCCTTCAAAACTTCTTTATTATGTCTATATAGCGCTTAATGTCAACTGAGAAGGCTCCATGAAAAAGAGAATTATTTTAATATAACATTTCATAATCAAGAAAGGAACAATAATAACTGTAAAGAACATTGTTCAAATGTTGTATGCCTTTGAACCAATTACTTGTCCTTTCTGTATCTCAACTTTCTCATTTTTAAAAAGAGGGATTTAGGACTCAAAGAATTGTCAGTTTCTGTTCTAAAATTTCCATCAGTCTGTTTTTGTAAATACCAGTATATGTTCAGCTTTTAAGCAGGCACTGAAGAAAACACCAAGGATATACCTCTTCCAAACCCCTACCTTCCTGAAACTTACCAGTACCTCCTAGATGATGACATTTACAAACTTGTGTTTAGTATACTCCTGTTAAGCGTTGAAGACACAGCTTATATGATCAGTATGATACGGAGTCAAGTGATATTTTACTTTTATTCTGAAAGTGACAAGAAGAACCACTGGCATATAGTGCCTACAGAATTGAAAGGAAGCAATGTTTAACCAAAGTGAATTTTCTCAGCTACTAAAACATGTAGAACAATGACCTTGCTGTGTTTTTCGCTTTCCTAAGGCACAAAAACCTGTTTTAACTTTCTCTTACAAACCCTAGTTGTACTAAATATGAATTGAGAGCTCAGTAAGTTCTTCACCGTTGTTTGATGATAAGTATGGTGTGTTTGGATGGGGAGAGATCTGGCGATGTCACCATACGGTATTATATTTTACATAACTTCCGGAATTCAGTGGAAGGTCTCTTGACTGCAGCAGGCTTTTTAACTTATCTGTATCTTGATTTTTTAAGATTATAAATAGCTGCAGATGATACAAGAGAGGAATTATGAAGATATTTCTAACATTTCAGCCGTACTTTAAAACAGAATAATGTCTATTTTTTTTACATCATTGAACTCTTTGAAACAAAGATTAAATATCTATTACCAAGACAGTTCCAGACAATGAGAAATAATTTGAACAGTGTCAGAGGACAAAGAATAAATTTTTATTAAATGAATGAATACATAATACAGCAGAGGGATTTTTTTTTTAACCCAAATGACAGAGTTTAAAGCCATAAAACCGATCATTTGTTTTCATTTCTCATTGTGTATGTAGGTTGAACGATATATGGCCTATCACCCATTGTGGAACTTATCTAAAAGAAAGTTAAGGGGAATTTATCTTCTTAGAACCAAAAAGTCAATTTCCTACCTTCAAATTTGTATATTGTCTGATTAAATTGCTTTATCTAAGATTCCTGCTGATGAGACCAAAAACCGGAAAAAAATAGGAGAGAGGATTAATGAGCATTTCTTTGCCAGCCAGCTCTGTTATCTTATGTTTTGACATAGCCACAAAATATTTCCTCAAAGAAATTTTCAATCTCTATAATTACTGTTTATGTTGTATCTTGTGATCAGAATGGAAAAGCTTCATTTTATGGTAAAATATAAATGGTACGTCATTTTCAGTTAAAAAGAACTCTGCAGTTTTATCAATTTAGTTTCTTTACATTGTTCTTTTGAATGAACCTTCAAAAGAAATAGTGAATCATTGCTTTCAGCTTGGTCTTGTTTTATAGTAACTACCGGTGTTTCATTTTCTTACCTCCAGAGAATCTGCCAGTGTGAACTTAGATATTGAAAAGGTCACTTTGTCTGACGAAGGCTTGTATGAATGCATTGCGGTCAGCAGTGCAGGCACTGGACGGGCACAGACGTTTTTTGACGTATCAGGTAATTAGCACTAATTTCTTTGCAGTTACGCGAGTATCAATACAGCTAGGAAAATGGGATGTTTGTTAACCAGTTTGTGTGTATACAATTGTCTTTATGACTATTTTATTACTATCTCTCCACTGAATTGTGAACTTAAATCCTGGCTTTACCACATATCAGATACATGACCCCTCTTGGCCTAATTATTTAAGGACTTAATACCTTGGTTTCCGTAACTATAAAAAAAAAGCATAGTCACAATAATGGTCTCTGTTTCATGGGGAAACTGTGAGGATTAAATGATATGTAATATATGCAAAGCATTTAGAAGAGAGCCTGCCACATAGAAGCACTTAATAGATATTAGTGATTATTATTGTTATTATCATTATTGTCAGGGAGTAATGAATAGTTTTTTAAATGATCACGTAGCATTTTCCTGTGAGAAAATAAAGTTTAAATGCAGGATCTGTTCTGATCAAAACAAAGTTAGACTTTCCCTCTTCCTCTCCAGTGTTCATAATGAGAAGAGTGCATTTATGAATGGATTCTGATATTTTAATTGAAGATAACACTGAAAATGATCACATTCTAAGAACACAGGGCCTCAGTAATGTTAATTATTTTACATTCAGATTGTATGTTTCCTATGAACAGATGGGAGATATAGTTCATATTATTTTATACATTAAAAATACATTAAAAAATAATTTTTTCTCTCATTTCACATAATTCTTAGGGGGGAAAAAGACTACAATTTATAATCAATAATCAGGATTAAGCCCCTTACTCAGCATTTGTCTATAATTAGAAACTGTTTGGCTGAATGATTTTCTACCTGCCTTGTGGGCTAGTGTTGCTGTGTGTTTAACTGTAACCTATTCTGACCTAAATATTGCTACTGTTGAATTTATTGCAATGCCTGTATTTGCTTTTAGTACTGCTATGCATTTTCTTCAGACAATTCAAGACAAATGAAGCTTATAATGATAGGTATATCATATATTTATAAGTCTAAGATATGTTGTTTGCTATCAGTAAGTTCAAGGTGAACTTGACAGCAGAAGCGTGCAAGTCAGGTAAGCATGTTCTTGCAGTGAAGAAGCATGTTCTTCTTTCTCTTACTGCTAGAAAAATGTTTGTCTTCTGAAACAATTTAGCAAGTTGACATACATCACAAACTATTCATTTGTTCATGTCCAGTAATTATGAAAAGCACTGGAGTCATGTCAACATTCCTCAGCTTCTGGGAAAACAAACCCTTGAACAGTTGAGTATTTTTCCCAGCAGTACTAATTTAGAGAAGGACAACAGAGAAAGAGTTGTGAGTGAGTCGATTCAGATATCTTGCATAAATAACTGGGAAGTACCAGGAAGAGCTTGTGAACTGACTGTCATTAATTTGGCTCAGTGTCAGAAACTTCCATATGTGTATTCTACACATGCCCTTCTAGTAGCCATCTGTAATCCGTGCCAGGAACGCAAAGGAATAACTAGGAATTGTGCTGTGCCAGAGCTGATTTTCAGGAATTGTTTCCCACTCAGTCAGTTAAAAAAGAAGAGGACGGAAATATTGATGGTGGTGGCAAAGTCACAAGTGAGTGCCCCCTTTGACCTGAAAGGGTGGGCATTTTCTTCTCTTGATTAGCTGTTGCGTAATGCACCGGCCTTTAAGCTCCACCCACTTCTGAATTTCCCTTAGCCTAGGCTGAGGCCCCGACTCAGCCACCCCCCTACACCTAGTCATCGGCACACTAGAATCAGGTGCTGATTCAGGACTTCACAGGATAATTACATCTTGATATTTTTTAAAGGGGTATTTATGAAACAAAGCATTGTTGAATAGTGATATTCTTGTGCCATTATGGATATTATTTTATAAAGTTAAGGAACACCCAAGAGCAGTTTAAGGAAAATCCCCAAGTTCTACCAATATGTCGCCTCAATTTTTGTCAGCACTTTTTTTCTACTTGACTTGTTGAAGGACTTTTGATTCATTTGAAATTTTGGTTATTGGCTTATTGATTGTTGTAAATGCACAACAGGTGTAGAAAGCGTTGTTCTTCTCTTTTACTGAATATAAACACATAGAATCTAATGAATGAAACTGCAGAAGCACAAAAACCTCATTATTTTCAAACTATATTTGGTAGTTTAGTTTGATACTATTACAAAGTTATAATTACTTTCTGTATTGGGAATTGTTTCCTAACCCAATGACCCTCACCCAACACACACCCACACCCACACCCACCCACCCACACACACACACACGCCCCTAAAATTCTGAGTTTAGGTAAAATTCTGAAGAGAGAAAACTTGTCAAGGGCATGTCAGTGACAGGAAACCTTAAATTATAGTTACAGGATACTCTTTTAGAAAGGATAAGATCTGGAAATAATCTTACACCACCTTTTCATTTTATAGCTAAAGAAACAGAGCCCAGAGGAGGCAAGTGACCCATTTATGATCAAATAGGTAGATAGGTAGTAAGATGTAGATTCTTGGCCTCCTAATTCTCAGTCTCACGGTCTTTACTTAATGTCCCAAGTCTGTGCTTGTCACCTTTCCTCCCTCATTATTGAGGCTTCCTTTCCGCCACCCTAATCCTACCCTCAGTCGTGCTTTCGCCCAGGAATGGTTGCACTTCATACTCCTAGAGCAGGTTATTTCTGATCATCTGTAATCTTGGCTTCCTTCACAAACTGCTGTAATTCTTTCTCATCACTCCCCTATTCCTACCAGATGTATTCACATATGTCTAAATATGTCAATGTGTATAATATTTATTGTCTTAAGGTATTTATGCAGTGGAGTCATATGCCATTATTTCAAATCTCATCTGCTCATGTATGTTATTAGACAGTTGGCATTTACTTATTTGACTTTATATTTGAGGAGGAAGTAGACTCTGAGGTGGAGATTGCATGCAAGAGGGTTTTGGAGAGTTCTCTAGGGGAAAGCACCTGTAAGGGAGTGAGGAGAGTGGAAGAAATGAGCTGTGCTGCTGTTGCAGCAAGGGCCTACAGGCAACTCTGGAGCTGGGAGGGCTCTGAATGGAGCCAGGAGAGCTGGGTCTTTCTTCCTTCATAAAGAAGTGATTGGACGTGGGTTGTACTGCAAAGGGGAGTCTAACCTTCAGTATGTTTGCTTCATAGGATCTGAGAGCAAGAGGGAGTCTATGACAAATTAATCATATTATTTTTCAGACAGAAAAGCTATTAATATCACTAAATTGGCTTATCTAAAGTCACACAACTAATTAAGGGTAGAAGTAGGTAGCCTATTATTACCAAATTTAACAAATAAAAACAGGATGCCCAGTTAAATTTGAATATCACGTATGTGGCTGGGCACGGTGGCTCATGCCTGTAATCCCAGCACCTTGGGAAGCCAAGGCAGGCGGATCATGAGGTCAGGAGATCGAGACCATCCTGACCAACATGGTGAAACTCTAACAAAAAAAAAAAATGAATATCACATATGTGTCACCCAAATATTGCACAAGGCATACTTATACTAAAATATTATTTTATTTGTATCCGAAATTCCGATCTAACAAAGTGTCCTGTATTTTATCTGTGAACCCTAGCCAGACTCCAGTCAAAGCTTCCTAACTTTGTCATGTATTCTTTCCAATGGATTCAGCAGCTATTTTCACAAGAGATTTAAAAAAACAAAATAATAAAACATTTTTAAATAATTTAAATTAGCATATACTACTTAAGAAAAAGTGTGGAAAACAATGATAAATTAACAGAAATTATGGAAAAACCATATATTGTATCACTCAGAGATAACCACTGTGGTTTTGGTAGATTTGTTTCCAGTCTTCATTCTAGGCTTATGATATTAATCTGCACTCATATATAGTTTTAAATATCCCAAGGATAAAGTTTTGATCTTGAATATTTGACACACTTTCATGTGAAACTAAAACAGACACCTAAATTTCTAGCTAGCATAGATGACTACAGTTTTTATTGCTGCATTATTTATAATGTATTGTTACAGGAGATCATTTGAAAGCATTTAAGCAGAGAGAACTTTGGAGAGAGAATTTAGATTCACTCTCAAGACTAACGAGCTAACAGAGGAACAAACAGAAAAGCAAACATTGCCTGTTCTCACTCGTAAGTGGGAAGTGAACAATGAGAACGCATGGACACAGGGAGGGGATCATCACACACCAGGGCCTGTTGGAGGGTGGGGGCAAGGGGAGAGAACTTAGAGGACGGGTCAGTAGGTGCCACAAACCACCGAGGTACACGTGTACCTCAAAACAAACTTGAACGTTTCATTGGAACTTAAAGGAAAATCATAAAAAGAACCAACTAACTGGAGCAACAGAAATCGTGGTTAAATAGTTAATTAGTAATTGGCCTTTGACCGTATCTGAAACACGTACATCCCTCGATGCCTTTTGTGTATATGGCTCTATGTGTGCAATTTTATTAATGGTCTGTTTCTACTGTTCACCTGAACTTCATAGATCAAATTGTTCCCCATTTCTGCTAGAACAGTTATCTTTCTCTTCTGTTGTCCTGTGTCTTCTTAATGAGACTGTAACCCCACTTAAAGATGATACTGTCATTTTCATGTCTACTATCCTTTGTGTGCTGTTTTCTTTAAAACACTGAATATATGTTTTTAAAATTTAAAAGTTCACAAATGCTACTTTCATCAATAAAAACTTTGCCTCTTTTCAGAATCCTAGATCAGTCAAGTCATACTCTTTTGCCATGCCTCTTTGACTCTCATGTCTGTAATTTATAGATTTGGCTTGCGTATCCTTTGGTCTGTGTATATGTGTGCGCGTGTGTGCGTGCGTGTGTGTGTGTGTGTGTGTGTGTGTGTGTGTGTGTATACTACTTCCTAAAGCATCCTTTAGGTGGTAATTTGTGGGGCGGTGGGGCTCATAGACATATGCATTAATCAGTAAGTTCTGTTGCACTGCATCTTTCCTACTGGATATTCATATTTATTCTGTTTTTAAACCACATCTGTAAGTGAGCAAAATGGCTTTTAGGTCTCTTGATTTGAATTTTTTGGTTTCACACAGAGCCCCCTCCAGTCATCCAAGTGCCTAACAATGTTACAGTCACACCTGGAGAGAGAGCAGTTTTAACATGTCTCGTCATCAGCGCAGTGGATTACAATCTAACCTGGCAGAGGAACGACAGAGATGCCAGAATGGCAGAGCCAGCAAGAATTAGGACCTTGGCAAATCTGTCATTGGAGCTAAAGAATGTGAAATTCAGCGATGCTGGAGAGTATCATTGTATGGTTTCTAGTGAAGGCGGATCATCAGCTGCTTCAGTTTTCCTCACAGTGCAAGGTACAGTGCTTTTGGTAACTTCTGAATTATGACATCTTTCTTTCCTCTTTTTAAAAAAATTTTGTCCTCCCAAGTTGGACGAGAGTGAGAGTATCTACCCAAATAATTACTGTTTTGAATGATAGAATGCTTAAACATACTCTGGCCTACGCAGGAGCTAACAAAACTGGAAGCTAAAACATCTCTAACAAATGGGTAACTTTAATATAATCACAACTATTCATAGTAGTTGAAGATGTTTAAGAGAATATAAAAATTGTCTCTGAATAATTTAAGTTTTAAATCATTTAATCCATCTTGTGGATTCAAAAAATTCTAATTATAGTAATAATAGGTCAAAAAACAACCTTCTCCCAATTTAAGTACTATATTTTTGCATATATAACTAATGTTCTTTTTATTGTTAAATAGTTTAATAATTTTTCACTAATACCTTTAAAATAAAGGTTTAAGATGCTTCTCATCTTGGTGAAATTTGAAACATAAGCAGAGTTGTTTTTAACCTTATTTGTCACACACACACACACACACACACACACGCACACACACAAATGCTTATTGAAAGTAAACTGTGAGCCAGTTTTGAATTACGTATACATAGACTAAATGTTACAGATAGTTTAAAACAAGTTTATTAGCAATGTAGTTAATGGCTACTAAATATATATTGTTCAGGAGCATCAAATGAAGATCAGAAACTGCTCCAAAATTTCTCTTCCAGTGGAATCGTATTTGGCTTCTAAATGTCTATAGACCAGCTGGGAGTCTTACTGTAATGAACAAATTACTGTTGGCAGTTTTTCACTGTTAAGCTGCAAGGTTCAGTTGCTGTTTCAGCAAAATATTTTATTTCAATTCCTTGATGTGGGAAGCTGATTGCACCAGAATTGGGTCTGGCTATTTGATTGTGGTATTAGAAACAACTTGATAACATGCCTGAGGTACCACTCTCAGATAACTTTTTAGCAAGGTTACCTAAGAGAATGACCACTGAGTTTCAAGGCTAATACTTAGAATGTTATTAATGACAGAAAAGCAAAACTACCATGAGAATTAACAAAATGGTTGACATCTCATTATAGTTTTCTCTCTGGTAGTTGAAATATATGCTACAATCAGAATGTGTCTTTTGTTAGTTGAGCTGGGGAATCCTCTAGGGAAATGTTGCTTTTGTAAATGGTTCACTACATTTCCACACGAAACTGCTTAGATAATATGAGTCGATCTAAGTTCTAGCAACTTAGGTTACTAGAACTCTGGGACTATCTTACCAGACTGATAATTTCAGATAACATAAGTGCTAATGGACTTCTGTAATTTGATCTTGGTTGTTTATCTGAAGTCCCTTAAAATGAGATTGTTAAGTAAAATCAGAGCCTTCCTTGTTTCTCAAAGTTAGCTTTTTAGTCCATAATTTTTCTATTTTAGTGTATTAGAGCAATGATTCTCTAACTTCCTTGAGTAAAGAATTACCCAAGGACGTTTTTTAAAATGCAGATTTCTAACCCTACATCCAGAGAGCATGGGAATCTGCATTTTAACAGACTTCTCAAGTAGTTCCATGGACATTTTCTGAAAACAGCCTATATCTTCACACTACAGAATGAACCATTTAATCTAGAAATGTGTATCTTTAGGGAAGCCCTTGACTCTCTTCTTGCTGGTAAAATAAAACCATTATGATCCAACAATTTAAATAAGTGCTGAGGTAAGATATTATATAATACACATAAATATAAAAAACGTATAACAGCACATTATTACTGGGTAATCTATGTAAGTATTGGTGGTGTAAATCTATCTAGAGGTGTTATTTTATGGCCTGTCTAGGCGGCCTTGAGTTTGAGCAGCCAATTTTGATGATAAAGGATGTTTCAAAACTCGAACAAAAATGTACTTCAGAATGAATAATATTGCTTAGTAAAAATAAGAGACTGTAACTGGTTGTAGCTCTCTAAGTGTATTATTTTTATGGCTGAATGCACTATTGAGAAGCTATGGGTATTTGATGAAGTAAACTGCCATACCTAGGGTAAAGTTCATGATAATATGAGAGCTGATAAGCTATTGACATTAAATCTTACATTACAAATTAAATTCACTTTAATGAGTTAAATCTTCTTAAAAGCAGAAATAAAAAATAGTTTTAGAAAACTTGAACGATAAAATAATACTTGGATTGAATATATACTTTAGGAATAGTTTTCTTATTTAAAGAGGAATCAGTAGCTTAATTCGCAGCCTCATTTATGTTGCTATGCTTCCACAGGTATGTTTCAGAACTGTTTCTATATGGAATACTTTTAAGAGTTAAGAATCTAGATTTTACAAGTTTTTTTGGTAGTAATTTTATGAAACACAATTAGCAAGAATTTTCTGCTTTAGGATAGTATATGCCTGGTACTGCAGCCTCTCCTTACCTGACAATAAATTATATATAAAGACTTCAAAAAAACAAAGCTAAAGAATACTGAAAACTAGTAGCAATTAATAGCAGCAGAAATCCTAGGAGGAATTTTATATGTATTATATTAAAAGATTTTTAGTTGTGCAAATATGTATGTAGAATATTTATCCATATTTTAAGATCACTGGAATGAATATCTTAACAGTGCTCTATCCTTTTTCTGTTCACGTGAAAGTATGAAGTATCTTTGTCCCTGTTTCACATTTTGCCCCAAAAAGAAAACGTTACTCTTTGAAGAAGCTAGAATGTTGTTTTCTCATGCTCATTAATAGCTCTAGCTGTCCAGTTAGGAAATTAGCAGGACAGAAAATGAATAGGCGGCCTGGTCCCAGATAAAAAATTGTAACCTGGGATATATGTAACCTGGGATGTATGTTTCCTACCGATGAAAATATTTGAAAGCAATAGATCAATATGGGTGTCTGTTAGGAATTTTAGAAACAGATGGTAGAAGAGGAGAGCATCACATTTCAGCCAGAAGAGCTCCATAGATGAGGACTGGGCAAGGAGCCATGCACATCAGACTCACTCAACTGCAGAGCTGAAAAGGGGGTTCCACTCCTCCAGAACAGAAGCAGAGTGAGAATGAAGTCAAGTCCACTTTGTCAAGTCCGCTTGATTAAAAGACACTAGTTTTGGATGAATGTCACCTAATTTGAAGATGAATAAACAGAAAACTATCGAAATAAGTAAAAATGGGGGTGGGGGGAATGAAGTGTAGGACTTAAGAAGAAATACCAAGGAACAAAACAAGGGGAACAGGGAATACTTAGAAGAAATGGA
Source organism: Saimiri boliviensis (assembly GCF_048565385.1). Taxonomy (NCBI): domain Eukaryota; kingdom Metazoa; phylum Chordata; class Mammalia; order Primates; family Cebidae; genus Saimiri; species Saimiri boliviensis. The sequence continues at coordinate 8,991,289 of NC_133467.1, read as the reverse complement.
TGCTTTGAAAGCAGCTTATGCTAGAGACTATGGGAAAAAAATATTTGGTATGACCCATGTCTTTCAAAAAGACGTCACTTCTTTTAGATGACAGTGTATATTCAAAGGTTGTCTTAGTCTGTTTTGTGCTGCTATAACAGAATATTTGAGACTGGGTAGTTTATAATGAACAGAAATTTATTGGCTCAGTCCTGAAGGCTGGGAACTCCAAGATCAAGCCTAGGGCATCTAGTGAAAGCCTTCTTGCTGCATCTTCACATGGTGGAAGGCAGAAGGTAAAGAGAGCGAGAGAGCAAATCGACTCCTGTGAGCTATTTTTATAAGAGTATTACTGTTTCATGTGGGCAGAGACCTAAACATCTCCCATGAGGCCTCGCCTCCCAATACTGTTGCATTGGAGATGAACTTTTCAGCACACAAATTCAGGGCAACACCATCACACCATAAAATAAGTCAAGAACTGGCTGAGACAAAAGGACAATAATAAGTGGAATGGAAGAAATCAGAAAAGATTTGATTTTTAAAATGCAGTATTTTAGGGCAAATATATAGTAGAAGCACTAACAAGCAGAATTTATTCTATATAAAAAATCAGGGATGTGGTGCATAAAATTGAAACGTCTTTCAGAATGTTGAGGAAAAGAACTAACAGTTGAATAATATGATTTTTTTAAGTGGAAATTAACACAGAACAGAAGTTTAATCTAAAATTTATAGGACTTTAGAAAACAAAGACAATTGAAACTAAAAAAATTGTCCAAGATACCGCTGAAGAAGACTGTTCTAGGGAGAAAAAAGTTGTCATGAGTGAGCAGATTAACCAAGGCAAATGAAGAAAGAACTTGATCTAGACATATCCTGGCTGAATTTGAAGTTACTAGTAGGAAGAATCTACTCATTCCCCATAAGCATATGACTAAACCCATTGTTAACAGAGAGGTAAAATCAGATTGGTGTCTGACCTCTTATGTATGCTAAACACTAGAAAATAATTGGAGTGGATATTTGTCATAGTTGTGCTCTTAGGGTCTGAATACTTTTCCCTAATTTTAGGAGGAATTATTTATTATCTTGGTGGGAAGCAGAAAACAAGCGAGATCAGATAATTCCTTTTCCTTATCCCCAAGATCACATGACATACAGCCAGCCACTCATAAGCTCCCAGTGGGAGTTCGACTCTCGCCAAGACCATGAACACCTAAAAAATTCCAATTTGGGCAACATCATGGAATTTAGAGTCCAACAGCAGAAGCAAATGTCCCAGTGGCCCTTCACCATCACTTTTAACAGACTGATGTTGGCTGCATTCTCAACGATCTCGCCACACCGTTTCTACCTGATATCCAGTTTCTTCTTGATTCTGTACCTCAAAAAATTTTTTTCTAATGAATTCCTTTTCTGCTTAAGTCAGCCAGCCTGGTTTCTGTTGTTTGCAATTGAGAATTCCAACTGACACAATAATTAGAAAGATGGAAGTGGTTTCAAAAAAAAAAAAAAATCCAAGAATTTTATCCAGTTAAATGTCTTTTCTATGAAAAGCCATCAAAATTTGACATTCTCAAATGTTCAAGGGTTCAGGAAAAATACCAAACACATAGCTTTCTTAAAATGATTTATTAAAAATGCAAGTTAACTGCCTGAAGCAGATATTAAAAAGGAAAACAAAATCAAAACTCGGGAGGTCATGATATGAAAGACTGGTGAATTTTCTTCAGTGGCTATTATCAGGCTCATTACTCACTCATCAAAAAAGCCTTGGGAAGCAAAGCTGACTTCAGAAACTATGGCTATTTGAATCAGCCATACTGATGAGCATGTGAGAATGTGAATGAGATTATGCACTTACTTCATTATGAGAATTCATTACCATGAGAACAATGGTATAATTAGACACAGGAAATTCCCCAGGAAAAGAATCACCTTAAGCAGGGTTTACCTCAATACTCAGAAGTCCAGCTATGCAAATAAACAAATGGAAGCCAACACTGCTATGCTAGGAGAAAAAATATAACTAGATTGACATATACGAAATGTGGACATGATTGTTTGGGGGTAGCAGAACTATAAGTGACTTATTTTCTTGTAGTTTTTTGTGTTTCTTTTTTGAGATCTACTGCAGGCAGTTAACTTGCATTTTTAATAAAGCATTTCATGCTTTTCTGTACTTGACAAATCATTTAATAGAAATGGATTATTTTTAAACTTTGTATAAATATGATTTAAATTTTTAAATGCTCATTTTAATTTTATCAGAGGATTGAATTACATGAGTAATTTGTTCTCTTTGTTTTCTAGATATTCTGAGAATGTGCTTTATCTATATTTAACGTAATTGAGAAAATAAAAGACAGTTTAAAAATAAGAAATAACTAAGAACATAAATTAAAAAATAATGCCTCTCAAAAAGAAAAGCAGCAGCATTTAAAAATAGATTTCAGGTCAATTTATCAGAAACATCTCATCTGTTTTATATGAATAGAAGTATATATTATAAAGTAAGGATCTAGTAATATATTAACTTAAATATTAAAAAGTTTAGTTCTAAAAACTTTATTTCGGAGAAAATAATTCTTCCCAACATTTATTTGTAGGCAGTTCTGATGCGTATTTGCTGTTAAGAGAGTCTGTCGTCATAATCTAATCTAGCCCTAATTTATCATTAATATTCCTGAAACTCTTGCTCTTATTAACTGAACTTTATAACCACAATGGTGTTTGAAATGTGGAATTTTTTGTGGTTGTTGGCTGGGTTGTAGGGATGGGTAAATCCAGTATATAACTGCCAAGGTAGATTTTGTGTAGTTCTTTGCCTGTGTGATTTGTTGCCGATGCACCACCTACTGGTAAGACAATGAGCAACCTTCCCTCTGAGATTTAATAGAACTTTGTTGTTTAAAGTCAGATAGGATTTTCTACAATGATGGAAGTATTTTACATCTATACTGCTCCTGTGGCAGCCACTAGCTAGATTTGGCAATCGAGAACTTGAAATGCGGCTGGTGCACCCAAGGAACTCATTTGGAATTTGATTTATAAATTTGAATTAAGTAAACCCCTGTGGATACAGATATGACTACAGTATTGGACAGTTTAGCTCTAGTCTCCTGGAGAAAGAAGGAAAGCAGAAATAACAAGAGCAGAAGTTTCAGAAAACTTATTGCAACTGCCACATTGATAAACCATGATCGTAATTTACTTGAATTATTGCCACTTAAAAATAACTTCACCATTTTGGAGAGGTGGTTCTTGTATTCCCATTAATGAGATATCATTTGGAAATGTTGCATTTGATTCCATATTTTTCAGATTTCAGTGGCCCTTGCTTCCTTCTCAGGCAACCGATAGTTTGTTGGTGTTTGTTTTGGTTTGTTAGGTTGATTGGTTTGTGTTTAGTTTTCATTTTTCTCTCTTTTTAAGAAATCCCTAGCCACTTATGAGGAACTCTTTAGTAGGCATGTGAAAAGTTAAAAATGTTTAAATGTATTTATTCCCGTTTACAGTAATTGAAAATTATGGAAAAGTCATGTGAACAAGCACATTTGTCCATTATAAATCACTCTTAGTGAGATTTTTGCCTTTCTCATTGTTCTAGTTTCACATGGAAAAGTTAGTACCAGAACTTGCTGAACTGACCTCCCTAATCGGAAATGGCAATGCATTTGAAAACAATGTCAATGTTTTAAATAAGCTGATTGACCTAAATCAGTAGGCGCACTGTTAGGATAGGATAGAACTACTGATTATAATTCTCAGCAGGCTCAAGGTCATTATGTAACTTTTTGAAGTTAGCTTTTTCTATAGGAAATATAGATACTTAGAAGTATCAGAGATCCTGTAACATTTACAGGCTATATAATTCAATAGAAATTAGTTTCCGTAATTAAATTCTCTTTCAGTTTCTCATGCAGCTTTGCTTGATGTTAGGTAATTGGATATTTTCAGTAATATATTACCCATAATTAAAAATATATTTGTGAACATAACAACAGTTCCTATTGTGTTTTCAGAAACAGAAATCAATTTGGTGGTTTGGTTGAATGTGGGTTTTAACTATCTCCAACTTAGAGTACTTAGGTTTCATCATGAGAACTCAAGAAAGAAAAAAACCAGTAAATATTAATTAATAAAGTATCTTTCTTCTCCTGAGTACTATCAGTTCCTTAGTGCAAAAACGTATCACTAGGAACATTGAGAGAAACTTGAGAATTTTCCATCGCAGAGATAAATAGGCAGCTGTGAGATGCTTTCTTCAAAAAGGTAATGCCTTTTTAAACAACAGCAATCCACAATTTGTTGACCCTCTAGATTCCTTTTGAGCACAAATTTTTTTGGAGGGAAAATAAAAACATCTAAAAATGTATGGCCCCACTTAAAAACAATACTGACAGCTATAGATAAAAATTCTTAGGTTGCTAATCCTGTTAATTTAATTGCTTCTTGGGGTAATGAAAGAGCAGTAGACTAGGAGTCTGAGCATTTAAGCTCTCTTTTCAGTAATCATACCTTACCCTTCTCTCTCTCTTCTCTTTTTCCCAGACCACACATACCAATGTATTCATGTTTTAAGAATTGAATTTCCTGTGCCCTCTTTATTTAGGGACATGTATGTCCATAATGGGAGATATTTTCTTTGGACTGATGCTTGAATCGGTGGGTGCTTGGTATTGCTGATAGAGATCAGTGTAAATGAGCAAATGTAAAATTTACAGTTCAGTGGAACTATCTCCCATGTAATAGTATTTTTTAGGTCAGGGTCTCTCCACCTTTTTCTATGCATGTTTAGATCAGTATTTCACTGTCTCTCATATCACTCCTTTCCTCCTCATAGTCACTGACACCACTCTCATCCAACTCGAACTAAACTATTAGAATCCTCCTTTTATGGACGTCCTTTCTTTTAGTTTTGTTCCCCTATTTCAATCCATCTTCCTTTGGGCAACCAAGTGAATTTTCCCTAAATACTGTTTTAACTGTTCATTCATTGAAAATATGTTTGTGCTTTTCTAATTACCCCAGAATAAAACTTATACTCCCCTGTGCACAAACTACACAATTCTCTTAACATTTAATCCTGAATCGTATCGTCATAAAGCAATACATAGAGAAAAAAAGAAATAAAAATGTTTCCTTTCAATATGTGAATACTATGCATCGTAATAAGGTAGCCATGTATCTTTTCTTTATGCATGTTTCCTTAACATGGGTAACTGGATATTTGAACTTGCTACTAATATTAAGCCTCTATGTTGTAACTAAGTCTGAATTATAGGTAGAGAAATTATCAGATTTATTCTTTCATATCATACAATATTACTGATCCTGCAAATTTTATATGTCATACCACTGTTAGGCAGATAATTTTGGGTATCTTTGAATTTTCTCAGCAATGAATTTCTCAAAAGAATAGATAGGCGTTGCTCTTACCCTGTCTTCGGTTGCCAGAACTGAATTTTTGATGGCAACTGAACGTTTTCTCTGCCAGGCTTCGTGTTCATTACACATTCAAAGGACTCCTGTTTCCTACTGCTTTGACCCTAGCCCTTGTTTCATTACTTTTCATCCTTCCGTGATTTGTCTCAACTCCAGTTTCCATTACTTGAGTCACAGAGGCATTTTCACTGCCTCCAAATGTTGTCATTTTCATTCTAGTTCTATTAGCCCTATCTACATTCTACCTATAATGTGAAGCATCCCATAAACCACTGCCTTTCAGATGTTGGTCTCTTTGTTCTGGTATCCTCTAGAACTTATTTTTTGCCACTCAATTTTGCACTTAATCATGATCAGTTTCACGTGTTTAGTTGTTTTTTTTTTTTCTCAATCATATTACATATACTGTGAGATACTTATTGCCTATTAGAGATACAGGAAAAGTCAAAGTGTATTTTTCCCTCTCTATATACCAGTCTTCACTTCTGAGATCAGATATTGTGATTTTTTTTCCTCCTCATACACCAAGCAGTTCTTCAGCAGACACCAGCTGGGTGATCCTCCAATTTATTTCTGAAACTACCTAAAGATAGTATCAGATCCCACAGGTTGAAGGCTCAGTCCTACAAGGTGGTCCACCCACTACAGACATCAGTTGCATGCTGTAGCTTGTGAACTGTGCTTCTGACTGGCTATACATCAGGGTTCCTACAACCCCCTCCTAGAGTTGGATTAATTTGCTAGAGTGACTGTTAGAACCCACAGACACATTTTACTTACATTTACTCATTTGTTATAAAGGATATTACAAAGGACACAGATGAATAGCCGTAGGGTGAAGTGTGGTAGAAGTGGCGTAGAACTTCACACTATCCTCCAGGAACCTATGTGTTCAGCTATTCTCTGCATGTTTAGCAATTTAGAAGCTCGCCGAACCCTAGGGTGTTTTTTGTTGCGGGTTTTTATGGAGCTGTCAATCTGTAGACATGATTGATTACATCATTGGCCCTCAGTGATCAACTCTGCCTTCAGCTCCTCTCCCTTCCCTAGATTTTGGGGTTGGGGTTGAAAGTTCCATCCTTCCTTGGTCTTTCTGGTGATCAGCCCCATCCCGAAGCCATCTGGGTACCCCTAGTCACCAATCATCTTATTAGCATGCAAAAAAAGCTTTTATCACTACCAAGATTCCAAGGATTTTAGTAGCTGTTTGTCAAGAAATGGGACAAAGACAAAGTATATATTTCACAATACCACTTTGTCGTTTTATAAACCTATGGTGCCTTGCACAGAAGGAAAAAACATAATTGTACCCAACAGATGTGTAATTCCTTAGCTGCTGGATAAACCTCAATGTAACAATAACGCTATGGGGAAGTCTTGGTCACCACCCTTATCTGTCATGTTTCCATATTAACTTCAATGGGTTATTTGAATCACATCAGCAGTTTGAAATTTCATTATGTAAGTACTTTCTTTTCCAGTTGTAGCAAGAGCCAGCATACTACTGCTTGCATTTAAAACCATATTTTATAACAAAATCTGGTAATTATCTCATGAAAAATTTGTAGTTGTTATTTTTAAAGTATTATGTATATTAGTTCACCCGAATTTAGAAACAAAATCATGTGAGTGATTTTTGCAAAATTTTACAAAATAAGCTAAAGCAATTTGTCACTGTTAATTTTATACAGTGGCTGCTTAATTTTCAAATGCTTATACTGCTTCTGAGTAAAGATTAAATAAGTGTGGGAGAGAAGGGAAAGTATTTATGTACATGGTAGGAGTTTAAGATTTTGTTTAAGACTGTTTTCCTATTTATCTGACAACACAAATAGTTTTCTGTTGATTCCACTAGTTGTTCCCTTATGAGGAGGATTTTTAAGGCTAGAGACCAACCTAGAAGTCCTGATTGAGTATGAGCATATTCAGTGTGTAGCTGATGTCTCCTCCATAATCACGTGCTGTGACATGGAAATCAAAGTGCCAGACAGAGCCTCCTGTTCTCCTTGATGTTATTTCTATATGAAAATTAAAAGTATTAATTTGTCTTCCGTGGTATCAGGAAAGGGTGAATGTCTGTCATTAATTAGTCCATGTCACCAAAGAGAATATTGCAATAAAAAAGAAAATATTTCTCAAGATGATTGATGAAGTCAGTTCAGTGTTTAATGACCAGAATGACCTCACTAAGTATGAAAATAATATTATAACCACATGCTCTTATATCATCATAACTCTTTTTAACATGTGCCATGTGACGTGGTGAGTGGCATGCTTTTTTTCCCTCTGTAAAACAGAGGGAAAAAAATCTAATTTTATCTATTTTATTGAAATTTCTAGTAAATTTTAAGTATCCAGAAATATTTCAGATTTCAGAAGAATTAAATGAGATATAACAAATATTGTTTATAAATAGGATATATAATCTTTTTTTTTTTTTTTTTTTTTTTTTTTTTTTGAGACAGGGTCTCATTCACACTCAGGGTAGAGTGCAGTGGTACGATCTTGGCTCACTGCAACCTCTGCCTCCTGGGCTCAGATGATTCTCCCACCTCAGCCTCCTAAGTAGTAGCTGGGACTACAGGCATGCACCAGCACACCAGGCTAATTTTTCTATTTTAGTAGAGACAGGTTTTCCCCCTGTTGCCCAGACTGGTCTTGAACTCCTGGGTTCAAGTGATCCTCCCCCACTTGGCCTCCCAAAGTGCTGGGATTACAGGCATGGGCCACCACACCAAGCCTTAAATAGGGGATATAATCTAGATGGAATAGTCAAGCGTGAGGATTGTGGTGATCAAATGATAGTACATATACACAGATGTATTTTAAATACTATAGTACTTTATTTTGTCATACTTTGCTATATAGTGAAATACTACTAATAATAGCAAAAGCTACATCGTGACTACTGCATGCCAGGCATTCTTTTAAGTGTTTTATATATATTAACCTAGCTAGTCCATAATAACATTATGAAGTTAGGTACCATTATTACCCCACTAAGGTATAGACAGATATGGAGCCAGCAACGTCTGCATTTGAATCCCAACTCCACCTTTGAGTGACCGGGCAAATTATTTAACCATTTTGAGCCATAGTTTCTTTATCTGTAAAATGGCAGTAACACTTCATAGTGTTATTGCGGAAAATAAATGATGGGTCTAGAGTTAGATACCTGGCACACATAGGCACTGACGGAAGGAAGGCACCACTTTCCTACTTCAATGAACTGACTACTAGAAAGAGATGTAATTCCTAATTTTACATAATGTACTTTATTTACAGTATCTGTGAGATCTTTGAAGGCGTAACGTGTCTGCAACAGTCCGTACTCAGTAAACGTTTGTTGGCTGAAAAAAGGAAAACACAGAAGTTTGCCCAAGTACTCTAAAATATACCAGTGGTGCTAACTATTGCTAATTGTGGCTTAGGTAATTAAATAATTTGCATTATCTAATTAATTTATTGGTGGTAATTAAATAACCTTGAAGAAAAAGTGCTTAGGCATTTTCTCTGAGAAATTTCCTACCAGAAGTTTAAGAGCAGCAAATCAGACCCAGTTGACAGGAAATGTGCCTCCTGAGCTCGCATATAGCATTGGCAGTTTCCAAGAGAGTTGGGTGAGATTGTTTTCTTCCCTAGTCTTTGTAGGCAGTGGCTCTTTTCATGGCCGCTTACACTTTGCTAGTCTTACCACTAACAGTGGATTAAGATACCCAATTCTTAAAGTAGTGTTGGTTTTTATTTTATATTTATATTTAATTCTTCTAAATTATTGATAGGAAAAACATGTATTTTGATTTTGTTATAATGAAAAAATAAAAAGCAAATTAATACTTTGCCACGTAACAGTGCGCTGTGTTCACATCGCTTTGGCTAGCAAAAATCGAGTCGTTCTGGATGATGGTGGTATTGGTTGCTCAAGGTGGTGATAATGATGATGGTGGTGATACAAGACTGAAAATCTCAAGGAAAAATGGATTACTTCTCTCCAAAATTCAGCTCTGGACTTTTCTTCTTCTTTTTTTTTTTTTGACACAGATCTTGCTCTGTCACTCAGGCTGGAGTGCAGTCTGGCTCACTCCAGCCTCTGCCTCCCAGGTTCAAGTGATTCTCTTGCCTCAGTCTCCCAGATACCTGGGACTACAGGCATGTGCCACCACCCCCATTTTTTGTATTTTTAGTAGAGACAGGTTTCACTGTATTAGCCAGGATGCTCTCCATCTCCTGACCTTGTGATCCACCTGCCTCGACTTCTCAAAGTGCTGGGATTACAGGCGTGAGCCACCAGGGCCAGCTGAACTCCAGACTTCTAAATCCAACATTAGTACTATTTTTTTTTTCCTATCAGGACACGATTTTACATTGTAAATAAAGGAATGTAGATTCAGTTTGTTAGTTGGCAAATGATGTTACTTTTTTGAAGGAGTTGAACTGTGGTTCTTCAATTCCATGTTCTTGCTCCATTGAAACGACTTCATTAAAATGAGTTTTTTCTAGAAATTAAAAAATTAACAGTTGAAATAACTAAAGTGAGATCTATCATACTGTTATTTAACTTGATTAAGTAAAGCCTAATTCATTTTGGCCATTTTTATTCAACTGTTACTTAACAGAAATCTAATTTGGCTTCTCTCTATCTGTTCATGTTCTGTATGTTATCAGCAGGAATATTCTTTCTAAGGGAATGGTAAATTTCTCACCTCCTGTGGGATGATGTCATCCCATCTGTGTATTACACACAGACTTATTTCATGATCCTGAGCAGCACCCTATATCCAGACTGGATTTGCTCAGTGACCTCTTAGCTCTCTGCATCCTGGTTTGGGTAACTAACTTATTTTTACTTTGATATCTGAACTATAGAGCCTACCAGTGGGATTTTTGCTGGGAGAGATGCCAGGCCATTTCTGGCAGACTACATTGAAGGCACCAAGTTTGGACAAAAATTCTGAGAGTTGCTTGAATCTTTGCAGCAATTCCATGTCGCTAGCTAGACATGAGAAGCATTTTATTTTAGGAGGATGGGGTTGAGTAAATGTGTTTCAGTAAATTCCAAAGAGAAAGAACTGTTCATTCTCCCCTACCCACCCGATTCCCTGAAAATTATCTGCAACATCCCTACAGCATGTGTAGTCCTTCAGAATTTCAGAATTGATGGACTCCAGATGGAATCACAGTTTGAACTTACTGGCCATATTCAGTCTGCCCTTGACCTCACACATTTCTCTAGCCCTATGCTCACCAACAAGAATCCATGGAATAATGAGGCTATCAACCAAGTTCATGGACCGGAAAAAATCCTTTAAACATTAACTTCAAAGACTAGATCATAATTTGAAGAACACAATGTAAACAGGAAAAAAGGGGAGGGGTCAATTGTAAGCTGCTAGCAATTAGGCACTGATTAGCTTCCTTCAGTTGTGTAGCTGCTGCCGCCCAGCAGTACCATCTGTATCTCTTTCACATGTATAGAGATTCACCAAGCTAATGTTTTCTAAGTGAAACTAAGCCACAGTTTGCAGACTAACTTACAGGAAAGATACATCATAAAGAGATCCACATCTAAATGGCTAATGGAATTTCTCAATTTTATTTATAGTAAAAACCAAATTAAATGGAAAGCAGACAGCATGCCTGTTAGGTTCATCCATGTGTCCCTACAAGTTAGCACAGTACCTGGCACATAATAATTCTGCAAAAAAAAAAAAAAAAAAAAGATGTTATTGAATGAATGTGTTTATTTCTGTTAATATTTATGAAATCTGTTTCAAACATGGTGGAAATTAGTTTTGTTTACCGTGAGTGGCAGATATTTACATTAGGAGTTACTTAATATCTCTTTGATGGTGCCTTCTTTGAAGATTAATTCTTATTGTGTAGTAACATAGAGGTAAAACATGTAATTGATTAAAACAAATATATCAACATCCCAGAATTATCTCAGAGAGTTGTGAATTTTTTGTGATAAACTCCTGATTTAGTGTTTCATTTTCAAAAGTCTTTTTCTTGCCATGGAAGTGTAATGAAAGAGAAAGTTTCAATAGCTGGTATTTTTTGTTAAGTTGCGGTCCTGTGTGTGGATACACGGACATGAGTCAAATGAGCAGTGTAGCAGGGTCTTGTTACAATTCAGAGCCAGACTGTAGTCTAGGAACCTGCGTTCCATCAAAAGTCTTAAGTGTCTTTTATATGCAAGCCACTACATGCTATGCAAGGGATGTTAAATGCTATAGAATATAATAGAATATGGAATAATATGAGTACATGGTTTCTGACCTTAACAAGTTTATGATCAAATAAACAGAAAGATCAGTTCGAACAAAGCAGACAGCATAGTCAGGAAAAGCTGTGGTTCCAAACCTACATTCGTTGTCTGGAAAGAGCCAAAAGCTCTACCTAGAGACTTTGCCTGGGAACCGGTTTATAGGGAAGTGTCAAATTCATGGCATAAACTGGAGGTCAGCTGGTGGAAGCAAGCCACAAGGGGCTTCATGGTAACCGGCAGAAACACAGAAATATAACATCGGGATCAAATTCATTTTACTTTCGAAGAGAGTTTACTTCCCTTGTTTTCATTACCATTGGTTTCTTTCCTGCCATATCCATGATGGGGGTCATTCATAAAGGAAGGCAATAAAGGTGTGGTGGTGAGAAAGCTTCAAATCTGCTGACATAGGAAACTTCTAACGTCAAGATAAATTGGCTTTTTTCTACGTACATACATTTTTATTTGCAGAACCACCCAAAGTCACTGTGATGCCCAGGAATCAGTCTTTCACAGGAGGGTCTGAGGTCTCCATCATGTGTTCTGCAACAGGTTATCCCAAACCAAAGATCGCCTGGACCGTTAATGATATGTTTATCGTGGGTTCACACAGGTACTGGGTTTGTATCATGTTCTTTGTTTTTACTGAGTGAGAAAAATTGATGAGACTTCTAGACCAAACTAATATGACCAAATCCTTAATATTAAGGGAGGTTTGACCAAAATAGATAGCTTTACATTTTCTAAACAGGCTTTGATTGTCAAAATAATATAAATGATGACTTTATAAGGTTTGAAGTTATTAAGTCTTGAATTCAATAGCTGGGCCCAAGTGCTTCTCAGTACTTTGGGTTGCAAACATGGCACCAAGACAGTTAGTTCACCTTGAGTAATTAAAATGAGGATAATAGACTTTCCTTGAGGGAGAATAGCATATAGTTTTAATAAATTGATTAAAGACATCGTCCTGGATTTAATAGAAGAGAGGGGCCAAGAACAGACCAGTAGCTCAAATTAAAATGTGTGCAGACATTGTAATTACTTTCACTTTTGCCAAACTACAGTGGGAAATATTTTATTCTCCTGGATGCTTTTTAAAGGCATTGAATCCCCTCATGCTTCTAGAGTATAATAAACACACGGAATAGAAACAACAAAGTATCCAGCCACGGGGCTTCCAATTCTGGATTTGGCAGTGAAGAGGTCATAGGTATGATCCGGCAAGTTGAGCCAGATTCTGTTCCTAGATCATCACTGACTCTGTGCCCCATGTGACGTTACATCTCTAAGGTGTTCATTTTGAAGAACTGTTTAGTATAGCAGTTCACCACATGGAGCAAGATTTGCCTGGGTACAAATTCCAGTTCTTCCATTTACTAACTCTGGCTTTGGGTGAGTTATGTTACCTCTTTGTTCACCTGTAAAACAGAGATGTGACTAGTATTGAACTCATTAGGGTGTTAGGAAAATTTTAAATGTAAATAAATGTAAAGTTTCTAGAGCAGTGGCTGGCACGTAGCCAATACTGGATACACGATATCTATGATTACTGTATTTCTGCTTGTAAAATAATGATGATAAGCATTTCTGCAACCAAAAATGTTAACTCTAAAGTGCTTGAAAATATTTTAAAGGAAAACACTGTATTATCTTGATATTACTATTATGGTATTTTCAATTTTATATTCTTTTTGTTTTTTATTCGTAGATATAGGATGACCTCAGATGGTACCTTATTTATCAAAAATGCAGCTCCCAAAGATGCAGGGATCTATGGTTGCCTGGCAAGTAATTCAGCTGGAACAGATAAACAGAATTCTACTCTCAGATACATTGGCAAGTATAGTCAGTTTAAAAGAGTTAAAATAGGATGAATATCATATGAAGCAATGCAAAAATATCTTTTTGAAAATTAATATTAATAAGGTATACATATTATAATTATTTCACACACTGATTGAAGCAAATATTGTAACTAATTTAAGTTAAAAGTTGATAGAGTGAAAAGCTTCATTAGTTAACAGAAATCAAGGAAGTTTCCAGGTTATGGAGTAATCTGTTCATCTGTTCTCTGTAATATTTTACTTTCAAATTAATAAATTCTATATCCTTTCTAGCTTAGCTTACATTTTATAATTTCTACTTACATTCAAAACTGTGTATCATTTTTACTTTTTATTTTCAATTTTCCCCTTCAAACTTAAACATTTATTAAAAGTGTGCTTCATGAAAATTATTCTATGGAATATTTCTATTTAATTTTGTCTTTCTTAGTCAAATAAAGGATAAAGGTATCATATACTCAGATCCAGGTTATAGATTGTATATCATCAATGACTAGCAATCCATCATTTCATTCATTCTTATTCAGCCTCATTCACCGTAAGATAATGAAACTGTCAGTACAGAAGAAGGGATTCAAAAGAGATAATAAAGACAGAAAATTGTACTTGAAGGTATAGGTGAGGGAGAGAACAAAAATGTCACAAGCTTTGAACTGAGAGCCTGGAAAGAAGCGGTCTCATTTATAGAAATGAAGAAGGGACATGGTAAATACCTTTAAAAGGGAAAGTGGTCTCAGATTTGGAGAAAATTGAATTACAAATGTTCACAGAATACCCAGGCATAGAGGGAAAAACAGTTGGAAATGCAGAACAAGTGACTGAAACAGAATTCTACATTCCATTGTGAAAACAAATTTTGGTTCATTCAGATAGAAGCCATAATATTAAACACATTTATTTTAACTTACTAAGTACCTTTAGAGGTGTGGTATGCAAAATACTGTGCTGGGGACTGTGGAGTGTAAAACTTAAAAAGTGTATGTCATGTAGCGTTTACTTCTCAAGAATTTACATAATGGGGGTGGATACATATGGGACTATATAGCAAGGCAGACAGACAAGTACTGCAGTCGGAGGTTGGCAGAGGGGCAGATTAACTCAGACAGGAATTAGCAAAGATTTCTCAAAGGAGACAGGATTTAGGCTCAGTCTGGAGGAGTGAGTGGGATTTGAAGAGTTGTGGCAAAAAAGCATTTTGCAAAGAGGAAATAGCTTTAGGAAAGGGAAAGAAGATAGGAGAGTAAAAGTCTGTTGTGTTTAGGGCTATCAGTGAAGCTCTATACCTTGTGACAAGTGAGGAAGTGTAACGGAGGGTAAGGTTAAAAAAAAAGCTATGCAACCATTTATGATTTTTGAAAGAGATTCTATGGAATTTTGAAAGCAGTGGGAATCATCTGTGAGAAGTTAACTTAGCTTTGTTTAAAAATACCTCAACTGAAGTTAGGAAGTCCTAAACTACCTTGTCACAAATGTGTGAGTCAGCCGAACCCTTGGGCAAGCCGGTGAAGCAAACAGAGTGAAGGACAGAAATTTAGAGAATGTCTATATTTAGCATCGCAGGGAACAGAAGGGGTCAAAACCAGGAGACTCTGCTTTTTATAAACGCAAATTTTAGGCTTGGACTGCAAATGGCTCCCTGTAGTTCACATGAATATCCTTACAATGACATAGAAAATGTTAGCAAATTCATCTGCAGTTGTATTATCCTCAAGTCTTAATTTAGCTGTCAGTCTTACCATTGCCTCTCTTTTGACTGTATTTTCTTAGAATTACTCCTCTCTCTGTTCTTTTAGTATTGTTTCTATAAGATATTCTGATTTCTATGATTTTTCTTTCCTTATGTAACTTTTTCATAAAGAACTTTCAATTTTCTAAATTTTTTGGACTATTTTTATCATATTTTTTTTTTGTTTTAGTCATTTTTTTTTTCCTGGTATCCTTTTTTTGACCTTGATAAGTGATATTTTTATCACATACATCTATGTGCATGTGCGTTGTAAGTTTCTTTTTGTTTATAAATGTTGAACTGGCCAAAAGCACATCGATTCTGGTAGATTTTTAATTGGTTCATTTAGTAAGCTAAACAAAATCCATGTGGTCTTGTGCTAAATGTTGACTGTTTGCGTGTTTGTTTTTTGCAGAAGCCCCTAAGTTGAGGGTAGTTCAGAGTGAGCTCTTGGTTGCCCTTGGGGATATAACCGTTATGGAATGCAAAACATCTGGTATTCCTCCACCTCAAGTTCAATGGTTCAAAGGTACGTTCCTTCAGTATGTTTGTGTCTGGTTCACTTAGTTTTGTTTTCTTTTTTAAAAAAATAATTTGTTAAAAATTTGTTTTGGTGTGTGACTTAGCAGCCCCATAAAATGTGTTTATGATCTCACTGGAGACAATAGTTCAAAATTCTCAACTCGGAATTTCAGGATTTGACATCTGGTATGGATTACAGGACTGTGAAAATCAAAGCAGGAAAAGTTCGCTTTGCTAATCCAACTGAACGTTCTCTTTGTTAGTTTAGGATTGTTTGCTGAAGACAATTATCCAAGAATACTCTGCTAACGTTTAAAATAGCTCCACTGATTTTAGTTCCGTTTTCTTAGAGATGATGGCTCTCACTATTAAAAAGTTTTCTAGATTCACAAGGATACTTTCTGCAAAGTGTTCAAATAAAGATACATATTGAAGCTTGCAGATAGTTGAAAGACAAATGTATTTATTGGTCAACTTCATCATACGTGGTAAATGCTTATCTCAACTATAGAAATTATCTTTCTGTATTTGTAACATAAAGGTTATACCTCTGTGATTTCATAATAAAATAACAGTTAGGTGTCACTTGACCTTGGTGAGAATACACTTGGATCCTGGCTCAGGCTCAGATGCTGACAGTAGATATCTATGTAAAAAGCCCTGCTTCTGCTTCTGTTTCAGTTCTTCCAATTATGGGAAAAAGAAAAAAAATATGCAGACACTCTAACCAAGAGGTTGCTAGGATTATTGAGACGCTGTTTGGAAAATACTTTTTAATCGTCAGATGAAAAGTGTTAAATAGTACAAAGCACTATTGTTATGATTCTGTTTGTTAAATCACAAACATTTCCATGGCAACAGGTTGATGTCGTAATCACAAAATTAGGAATTCACCTCAGATTCAAACTCTGCGGGAACATGAGATGAAAAAGAAAGGCTTTGTGTAGAAAATAAATAGTTTTAAATAATATAAATCAAAAGCAAGGTGGAAGCTAGGAAGTAATGCCATTTTCCTGGTTTTCCATGCTGAAAGATTTTTAGTCTTCATGTTTTCTCTGATAAGAAAGCTTTTCTGAATTTGCTCCTTAATCAGGTTTATGTTCGTTAACATAAACTAATTTTACTTTCTTAAAATACTTAAATCTTTGAATTGCCAAAGAAATAAGTACCAATTTCAAATTTACATCATAATTAAATATATCAAGAAAATATAGAGACATATTTCTTCATTTTAAATGTCACTTAATAGTTTATCATGAAAATAAAAAAGTAATGGAAATGCCAACTTCTCTGTATGTGTATATAGCAGAGTCTCATAAAAAGTATTTTATTCTTCCAAACTGGGACTGCACTCCTGAATCAATTCATTTTCATGCCTGTCCCAAACTCCCAAATAGCTTGAAAACTAAAGGAGGAGATAGGCAACTACTTCCCCACTACATGCGGGATTCTAGAATTCACTCTCTGTTTCTTCTCTCTAGATACTACCGCTCAGTGGGTTCAATAACATGTCATTTTGCTGTCCAAGTTATGAACCAACAGAAATATATTATGGGCCTTAGATATATTGTCAGATGTGTTCCCTACGTTCATCAATAATGGGCAGAGCTGCCCTGACCTCCAGGATCAATTCTAACATACCCTGCCAGTCACAGGCAGACAGTTTATGCATAAGTAGAGTAGAGTTAGGGCCACCAAGAGCCAATCTAGGGGACAAACTCCTGGGCATGCATACTGGCCTCAAAATGGAGGGGTTTAGGAGCAGGTGGGCTTTCCAGTCCCGTCTCTACTGAGGACCAGACACCAGGAAAGTTAGGAAAATGCTACCTTATAGAAACCACAGGGGTGAAGAGGAAGAATTCCTGCCTTCACTATAAAGATATCTTTTTCTTCATATCTTCCTTGAGGTGATTCTGATTGAATAAAGTAGGTGTTTGAAAGAAAAAAAAAATGAAAAACTGTATTCCCTTCAGGCCATCAGAGAAAAGGAATTCTATAAGCACAAATGCTCTCTGAAATTTTAGATCTTTTATTTTTAGAAATGAGCAGCATAAAGTGGGTTCAGAGAAGAATGAAAACATTATTAAAATCTTATGAAAAGAGTATGTATGGTAAAATATTAAAGAAATTGGATTTATTCATTTAGATCTGTTCTTAAAATGTGGTTTGGAGGCTCTAGGGGTTCCCACAATTCTTTCAGGGGATCCAAGAGATCAAAACTATTTTCATAATAATACTCAGATGCTGTCTTTTTCATTCTTACTGTCTCACAAGTGAGTAATGGAGTTTCTGGAGGCTGTGTGATGTGTGGTGTCCAGTAGAGTGAATGCAGAAGCAAATACGAGCATTCAGCTGTCTCGTATTACACTACATTAGACACTATAGAGATTTGCAAAAAAGGTGAAACGGTGCCACTCTTCTCACTAGATTTCTCATGTTTGGAAAACACAGTTTTAAAATATGATATGTTCATTAAACAAAAATGTCATGCATCTATTAAAAAATAAGTGAATGCATGTGTTTTTAAATTTCTCAGTTTTCTAAAATATACATATGTGTGTATATATATATGTGTGTGTATATATATGTGTATATATATATATAAAACAAATAAATATAATCCACATAAAAATTCACCAGGGTTCCCATTAATTTTTAAGAGTACACTTAAGAAGTATTTAAACAAACATTTTTTATAATTACTTATCATCAATTACTAGAAAGAATCTTTCGCCAGAGTTAATGATCTCTCTGTTAGTCTTTTTAGGCCAGGGTTCAATTTAAATTGCAGCAAAAAGAGACCTCTCCTCAATGGTAATGATTGTAAACCCTAGAATATATTGTCAGTAAAGTTTTACTACGTATAACATTCTTCTAGTTTTATCTAATGTTAAAGGTAAATAATCCCTATTTTACTTCCATCTGAAGTTCTGCATTTCTTTTATAGCTTCTCAATAATTTGATGAGTAACTTTTCAGTAGAAGTCAAGAAAGGAGAATCTATCAAAATGTGATTAAAACACAAACTTAATTGAACTAGTGTTTTCCAATTTGTATTTTGTTTCGTGACCGCTATTCTTGAAACATTTTTATTTTGGTAGAAAGCTACTAGCAAAAAGGTCTTTATTTTATCCTGTTAATGTCCTCTGACATTTACAGAAGAAATATAAGGGGAAAGTAAATTCCAAAAATCCAAATGCATTTTGCATTTTAGTCCAAACATTTTAATACTTGATGAACAGCGAGGTCATATTGCATCCTTCCTCGGTGTGAGGAAAGTCTATGTCAACATCATCTGCTTTTATTTATAAAACTTCTCAGAGGCACATCGACACAGCTTTCGTTACTGCTCTCATTTTCACATGGTATGCAGTAGCAAGCTTAAAAGAATGATTGGGGTTTTAAATATTGGAATGCTGAAAAATACTTTGTTCTTGATACTGACAGTTGGTTGCTCATGTAATTTTTTTTCAAATTTGAAGCTCTTGTGACCCCCTTGCCTTTGAAAGTTATATAAACAGAAAGAGAGTTGTCCATTTGCTGTTCTGAGTCTGTTGGTTGTTGCCGTTTGCAGTGTCCTAGAGAATTTTAGTACAGTTCCTGAGTTGTCTTTGCTTCTTAGAAGCTGAGAGTTACTTCCCTGGTCTTTAGGCCACGGTCAGATGGCTGCTGTGTGACATGTTAGGGAATACCTTCTTTTCAGACTTGACATCTGGGAATACTATGAAACTTTAAGAACAATGGCCCTCAAAGCTCCTGGAAGCTTTTAAGATCCTGACATCAAACATGTCAGGATCTTAAAAGCTTCCAGGAGCTTTACAAAAACAAACAAAAATGATGTGGACACTGAGCTGGCATTAAACTTCCAGTGCTATGTACTTTTTTATAACACTGGCCATCCTGATTAATTCTATTCTTTGGTAAGGAGATGCCCTTGGAGGAGGAAGAGGGGAAGCAGAAGGAAAAGCCTAACCTAAATCACAGCTTGGTTGAAGCATCTTCTGCCTTCAAATAAAAGTGATTCTTGGAAATTTGGGGCACTGGTCATTAGCTTAAATAAAATCCCTCTGGTCTCTTAAACATCTACTGAGTAATCAAATGCATCTTGCCACAAAGATGGTAGAAACTTCCTTTCCACCTTCATTTCCCCACTTTCTTCTTACCTAACAAAGCCTTGGATTTGACTGCCAGGCTTTCCCGGTTCCCCAGTGTAGCTTCAAAGAGCTTCTTCTTTTTTATTTAGTTACACATACAGATATAAATAGAAAACATTTGTACACAGTTTATTACAGGTCTGGATTTTAGATAGAAAGTATCTGTGTTGCCAAACACTTGTGTTTAAAACCTTTGCAATCAACTTTATTCAGGAGTTTTGAAATTAAACCAATAGCCGAGTAAACAATTTTAATACATTAGTGTTTAATGTTCTCCCTTTTGTTTTGACTTAGGAGATCTTGAGTTGAGGCCCTCAACATTCCTCATTATTGACCCTCTGCTGGGACTTTTGAAGATTCAAGAAACACAAGATCTGGATGCTGGTGATTATACCTGTGTAGCCATCAATGAGGCTGGAAGAGCGACTGGCAAGATAACTCTGGATGTTGGCTGTAAGCCTCCAGATCTTACAGGCCAATTTGGTTTGAAATTGATGTGCTGTTTTCATGTTTAATAACCTTGAAATGATGTAGTAGAATTATTCGTCAGAATGACAAAATTAGAGAGTGCATTTCATATAAATATAATAACATTAGTTAGCATTTACTGGGTTCTTTCTATGTACCGTTCACTGTGTGAAAAACTTTTATATGGGAAGATCCTAAAATTGTCTCCTTTGTATAGATGAGGAAACTAAGGCTTATAAAGGCTAAGCAACTTGATCAAAGTTACAGAGCTAAGGAGGTGCAGAACCTGGATATTTGAACTCAAGTTGTCTAACTTCAGAGACTATAAGCTTCACCAATATATCACTGATTGCCATTTCCCTACCAAGAGTCATCCATTCTGCCACCAAATTTCTAAGTATCAACATCTGGAGGCCAGAAATTATACTCTGGCCCTAGACCACAGTTTGAAGATGTTGTTGATGACAGCAAAGGTAGCAGATTGTGCGTTTACTTAAAAAAATTCAATAGCAGTTACTCCTCAGTGTGTAAAATAAAGCACTAACTACAAATAAATGTCAATGACCAAATGAAGATTCAGTGCATGCATGACAACTATCTGTAGGTCACTCAAGAAGTTTGCTCCTCCCTTCTTTTTTGCCTATCTCATGTCTCTTTTAAAAAATAAGTCTCTACACAATGTGGTCAAGCATAAAACAGAGTGCACTTTGTATGAAATAGAACCTGGCAGTTTAATTTTAAGATAATTTAACATTTGCGTCACTTAGAACTTGTAAAAGATGACGTTTCATTCAGTTGTCCAGTATTTTTACTTGTGTATGACAGTATTCATCCTAGATTTTTTAAAGTAAAAGTTAGAACTGTAAAGAAAATGCTTTTTATTGTTTTTTAGAATGTAGTAACACCAAACATTTTAGTTCTACTGTTTTAAATTTTTAAATGAAAATTGTGTCCAGCTAAACTTGAAATTGTGTTTCATGTAAGCTAAATTTTTGCTTTCTGGGATCTTTCGTGATCCCCTTGCCACTGAGCTCTCTGGTGAGCTCTCTGCATTCTTGGTGACTATGCCCTGGGAGAGATTCAACACAACTGAAAATGACCACAAAGACCCACTATAGAATCAGTCTAGGATGCTGTAAGATGTGTTTGAACCATGCCTAACCTCTGTGGTTGTTAAGAGAAATGCCTTGAACATAAGTTTGGAACCTCTGGGTGGAGGGTAGCTCTGAATCTACCAGCAAGCAGGATGTAAAACACAGTAATGCTTTTAGAAATTTAAGGCCCAAATGAACAGGATCACTATATAGAGAATTCTTGTTTACAAGAAATACACTGAGTACAACATTTTAATTCTCCACATTTTCTAGTTCTCCTTCTACCTCCTTCCTGCACAGATATTTTATGTTTATCCAACATTCTTTTAGACTTGTCTAGCTCTAGAGGGAGAAACTGTCCCAGTAATTTTTCCCAGCAAAAAGGTAATTGCACCCTCAGTCCCCTCAAAGGTTGTAGAAATCGTAAGGATCTTTTGCATATGCTTCTTTGCTTACTTGCTACCTTCTTGATAATCTCTTTTAGCTTCTGGAATTTCCAGGTTCCTTCTTCTGTCCAGTAATATGACATATAATGACATATAAGGGTTCAGGGGTGACTTGCTGGGGTGACTGGCATTGGATTAGGAGACATCCTAACAAATGTTTTATATATATGCTTTAGTTCTTGAACAGAAGTTAACTTTGTTTTATCTTCACTTATACTCAAGATCTTCATTCTCTGTGACCCTTTCTAAAACAATGGCTTTTCAACATTTATTCCAGTAATTGTCTTGACAGAACCATCAGCATAAGCCAAATTATTTATTATAACCTTGACCATTATTCACAATTGCCAAATAACTTAGTATTAAAGTCAGCACCATTCATGTTTCTGTTATGTATTAACTATTTCCATATTGGCTGTTAGACTCTTCTCATTGTAGCTCACAAAAGTTGAATAGACCTTGTCTGTTCACATCACACTATTGTTACATATTCTAGCAGATGTAAGATGTAAATGCTAAGAACCATGCAAATCACAGTTGTAGTGATAATTACAGTTATCACTATTAGATTTAAAGGTAAACACACATCAAATCAAAACTTTCCCCAGAACTTAGATAGTGGTTAAATAAATGGTGGACTCTGACAGGGAATGGGTTTTCCGCTTGACTCTATTCATCTATAAAATAATGATATAAATGGTACCTACCTCTTCGGTTGGTTGTAAAGATAAAACAAGACATCATCGTCACATATACCCAGCATATCAGCTGTTACTGCTGTTCCGCTAAAGCTGTTTAATGAAATATATAAATGAATATTAACTTCACAAATTAAGTGATCATTTTGATTCTCTGAACCTTGAAAAATAATACGGAAATGCCTATATGATAGCAGCTTAGTATTTAAGCCTTGGGATTTTAATGTGAAAGCCACCGTTTCAGCTTAACTTTTTTTAGAAAGGGCTTTAGACAAGTTAAGTACTAAGCTTAGTAGTGCATAAAATTGTTCATTTGAGTTGCAAAACTGTTGGGCATAAAGTTAAGTAGCTTATGACTTAGGAAGGAAAGCATGCTTTTGTCCATATCATTTAGCTATTTGAACTTTCAGATTGTTTTTGTGGGCATATTACTTTGTATCAACAACACTAGACCAAAAATAACGAAAAGGCTATTTGATGTGATTTTTGAGTTCTAGCTTCTTTTAGTGAGTGTCCTTTTTCCTATTATTATCATGGTTTTAAATTATGGACATTTCAGGTCACCAGGGAAAGTTACCAATGCTTTTTGTCCTTTGTAAAAAGGGATAGTAAATTGTGAGGTCATTTGGAAGGAAAAAGGATTGGCTGCATCAAACAAAAAGTTGGCTTGGCAGTGATTTTATTTGCAGCATTCCATACCACACAGGGTTTGAGCCTGAGACTGTGGTTTCATGCTTTGTGGTTTGGTGGAACCGAAACAATGTGTCCAGTCATTTTAAGAAATAAAATCTCTGACTAAAATAATGCAATAGTCACCACATGGATCATATATATTTAATTGTCCCTAAGGGAACTAGAATAGTTTTATGAAATAATCTTTGGAGCAAGGTGGTCAACCTGTTTGTGATTTTTATATTTACAGAATAATGTGTGTACACAGCCATACCTACACGTAAGTTACAGCAAAGTTATACTGTGGCGTTAACCCTGTGCAGATCTCAAGATGCTTGCAAACAAATACTTAGAATCTCAGGATCAAACATCATCCTAACAAACTCTATGAAGAAGCCTACATTGAAATTAACCTTAGATATAGTAAACTCTAGTTGAGATTTAATAAGTTAACTCTACAATATGTTTATTGAGAGTTTATATTTGAGTGACTATTACATGCTACATGATGAATAAAGATCATCTCTTTTAACAACATGAGATAGAAAATGTTATTATTCCTTCCTTTTTTGTTCATGGAGATATTTTAACTAGGGGAGGTAAAATAATTTTCCCGAACTTACAGATGAAACTATAGTAGAGTTGCCATTTGAAGCCAGTTAGTGTACTCTTCACCTCTCTAAGCAAACAGCTTCCTCGGTAGAAGCACCATGCACCATACTACACTCACTGCTATTTTTCTTCCCCATAGTTTCATTAATGTATTTACCACCTACCCACTGTAATTCACTTGGAGTTCATGTTGGCCACATTCAGGAGTAGGAAGTATTTAAAAAGCTTCTTGGCTGTGTTAGGAGTTGCTTCATTTTTGAGGTTTGCTTGTCATTGATGCTGCCTTGGCTGCTTACCTAGTGCCTGGTATTCTCATTTGCCTTGTTTTGTGATACCAGCACATGTATTCTTTGGCCTTGTGCTTGTCTTGTGCTTGATGCTGTTCTCAAAGCTGCTTACAACAGGTGACTTCTCTTGTCTTAATTGAGTTTTGTTGGTACAGGTTGAGATTTGCCTATCCTTTTTTATTCAAGTTTGTTTTTGGCTTTCTTAGTTCTGAGAATTGAAATTTGTCTTCATTTGCACTGATGCCTATGTTGTAATGTGTCAGTAAACTGGATTTGCTTCCAAGTACTTGGTTGATTCCAGGCTTTTGCATATCTATGTACTGTTCTGGAATTTATTTTCTGTCCATCACCGCATTTACCTGCCCATACTCTGAGCCTAACATATCCTGAAACTTCTAAACTTAACTTCTGTTTTTCAGGACAGCTGCCTGCTTTAGAATAAATGACTTCCATTTATCCAGAGAAAAGGACCTAGGGTCTCAGAGACTTAGTGTATTAATGTCCGTTCTTACACTACTGTAAAGAAACATCAAAGTCTGGGTAATTTATGAAGCAAAGAGGCTTAATTGGCTCACCATTCTGCAGGCTCTACGGGAAGCATTAGGGAGGCCTCAGGAAACTTATAATCATGGCAGAAGGCAGAAGGGAAGCTAGCACATCTTACATGGCCAGAGCTGAAGGAAGAGAGCAACAGGGAGGTGCTACACACTGTTCAACCACCAGATTTCATGGGAACTCACTCACTGTCATGAGAACAGCAAGGGGGAAATCTGCCCCCATGATACAATCACCTCCACCAGGCCCCTCCTCCAACCTTGGGGATTACAATTTGACATGAGATTTGGGCAGTGACACAGATCCAAACCATATCACTTAGGATAAGCAAGTTAGGAGCTAATCTATTA
The DNA here is from genome assembly GCF_048565385.1 of Saimiri boliviensis. Taxonomy (NCBI): domain Eukaryota; kingdom Metazoa; phylum Chordata; class Mammalia; order Primates; family Cebidae; genus Saimiri; species Saimiri boliviensis. Next base: position 8,966,164 of record NC_133467.1, on the reverse strand, counting down.
ACTATGTTCAAAATAGGTTTATTTTGCCTATTATTTTTATAAGTCAAATTCCCATATAGATGGATTAAGAAAAATCTAGGCCGGGCGCGGTGGCTCAAGCCTGTAATCCCAGCACTTTGGGAGGCCGAGGCGGGTGGATCACGAGGTCGAGAGATCGAGACCATCCCGGTCAACATGGTGAAACCCCGTCTCTACTAAAAATACAAAAAACTAGCTGGGCATGGTGGCGCGTGCCTGTAATCCCAGCTACTCAGGAAGCTGAGGCAGGAGAATTGCCTGAACCCAGGAGGTGGAGGTTGCGGTGAGCCGAGATCGCGCCATTGCACTCCAGCCTGGGTAACGAGAGCAAAAACTCCGTCTCAAAAAAAAAAAAAAAAAAAAAAGAAAAATCTAAACATTGATAAGTCATTTATTTTTAAAAACATATCGTTCAGTTGTGGCGTTTAACCTAATTTAATTTTCTTTAGGTTCAATAAATAGAGGGATTCTGAAATTGCCATGTTTCTTTCAAAAGTGAAAGTTCAGTGTACCAGGTATATCATATACTCTTAAGCATCACACACACACACACACACACACACACACACACAGGGTTATTACTGAACTGTCGTCACACTGATTCAAAAATGCATTCACAAATATCCAGTGCCCATGAATAATGCACAAAGTACTACGTTAGCTGCTGTAAAAGATAAAAATATGGTTACAAATATAAACTCTCTAGGAAATAAAAAACAAACATTGTGTAATAACAGGTTGAATGTGGTGACTGCCATGAGAACGGTAGAGAGTGAGTTCTCTGAAACTTCACAGAGAGAAAAAATTATGCTCATCTCAAGCGGTAAGAGACGGCATCATAGAGGACAGGGCCTTTTCAACCAGATTAAAAGATTGCCAATATTTCAACTGCCAGAGATCAATAGCAGCCATTACATTTGAGGGAGGTGGTAATAACAAGATACCAGTATGAGAAAGGTCAGTCCTTGTTTGGAGAAGAACAAGGGATGCTGATTGCCTAGGTTATAACATTTATAAAGGGAAATTATAGAGGCTGCACAGTTGGAGGAGGTTCTTTAACCTGTGCTAAACAAGCACTAATGCTGCTTGAGAAGACAACTGTACGTCACCTCCAAAATTCCCATAAGAAGAAAAGTGATCTCTGCAGTCATATTTATGAGCCTGCTAACTATACAACTATGAGCAGTTGTGAGCACCCATAGAAAAGGGAAAGCTAATGCAACAACAAAGAATGGTGACTCCAAAGTTTAATTGACTTGGTTTTAAATCTTGTCTTCATAATTCAACTCCATGAGACACTTAGCAAATTAACTATCTGTATTTCAGTTTCTTCATCTATAAAATCAGTCTTAAGATTTCAGCAATTTGACATAAACTGAAATTGAAAATAAATTTTTAGAATGAAAGGTTCTCTTTAAGATAATTATGATTTAAATTTCCACTCTTTTTATCATCTAGCACTTTAGGGAAATGGTTGTGAATCTAAGTACCTCCCTTCATTTATAAAGCCAAAAAGAAACAGCCACTGTTTTTACATAGGAGAGGAATATCAACAGGGTAAATTTACAATATAACATGAACAATGATTTAATTCAAATTCAATCTGTTGACAATTTAAGTTTATGTTTAATATGCCTGTATAATATACCAATAACTTTTTTGTTGTTTTTAATATCTTCCAGCACCTCCAGTTCTCATACAAGAACCTGCTGATGTGTCTGTGGAAATTGGCTCGAACGTGACATTACCTTGTTATGTTCAGGGTTATCCAGAACCAACAATCAGATGGCGAAGATTAGACAACATGCCGATTTTCTCAAGACCGTTTTCAGTTAGTTCCATCAGCCAACTAAGAACAGGAGCTCTCTTTATTTTAAGTAGGTTGAAGTAAATATATTTTGTATAATCACGTACTTTTATATTATATATTTATGTTTTATACATAGGTATTGCTGTTTAAAATAGTAAATTATTCTTGCCAACATATTTTACGTCATTGCACTTTACTTTGAAATAGGACTGGCATTTTATATTTCGGAATTGTCATAAATGAGTTATATTTTATTCAAATGTATGTCATTAATTTATCGTAAGCGCTTATGAAACAACATGACTTCTTCATACCTTACCATTTCTTGTTGCAAATAGAGTCACCTGGCCCGCTATGTAGATAAATGGTCACATTACCTTGATTCTTGTAACAGTTGTTGTATAGGAAGGTAAAATATTGCTAGTAGTCAGTTAACTTTAAATATTTTGTCTAACAATACATAACAACATGCATAGAAATGCTTCAGAAACTCCTTTATTAAAAGCTGTATCCACCTAAAGCAAAAGATCCTATCACCCCCAAAAAAGTCAAATACGTCCTCATCCAAAAATTTGATAAGCTATTTAGTATTCAGATATTTGAAAGCAACTTGTATTTTTTCAAATAATGCTAAGAATAATTGCATGGTGTTACCGGGGGGGGGGAAAGCATTTAGATAATTAATCATGTTTTTAAAAATAATGAGATGTTTGGGGTATTTCATAGAAAGCTTTCAATCAGTTATTGCCAAGTTAATTATTTTTATTATTATTTTTTTGGGGGGTGGGTATGGAGTCTCATTCTGTTGCCCAGGCTGGAGTGCAGTGACATGATCTCAGCTCACTGCAAACTCCATCTCCCAGGTTCAACCAATTCTGCTGCTTCAGCTTCCTGTAGCTGGGATTACAGGTGCGCACCACCACGCCCAGCTAATTTTGGTATTTTCAGTAGAGACAAGGTTTTACCCTGTTGGCCAGGCTAGTCTCAAACTCTTGACCTCAAATGATCCACCCACTTCATCTTTCCAAAGTGCTGGTATTACAGGCGTGAAGCACTGTGCCTGGCCCAAGTTTATCAACAAATGTGCATTGACCACTTAAATTTTGAGATATAAATTAAATTGTCTGATAACGAGTGCTTCAGTGTTCAGCTCTGTGGTGAGCTCTATGGTGGACAGCAGTCAGATATAAGGTCTCTCACTCAGGTAGTTTGCAGTCCATTTTCTGAGTGGATGCCCATAAAAGTTGCTACTGGGAAGTACACATCAGATTGGGTCAGATTGTGCATGAATTGAAATGTCCAGGTGAAAAAATTGATTTGATGAGCTAGAAGTTAGAGAGCTCTGCTCCCAGTTTGATAGATAGGAAAAGGTACATGGAAGTACTGTTTCGGAACACCACCACTACAAGATAGGAAGAGAAATGAGAGAAAGGGAACATTGAAAAACTCAAATGGTGATGATGAGAAACAACCCGGAGGTCAACAAAAAGTGAGACCTGAAAACAAGTTGATCAAAAGAGATGAGAGAAAAGAAAGAATAAAAGAGACCAGTATCTTGAGCAACAGTTGCCTGTCAAAATTAAAGTGACTGGAAGGAAATTAGTGATTATAAACTTGGTTCTCATAGTATGATGTATTACTACACAAATTAGTCCAAGATTTTGTAATATGAAAAGTATCCTAGTTAGAATATGTATGATTTATTAATCGGGTGGTTTGCTGAATTTTTATTTCCAAATGAATATTTGCTACGTCGAATGGATGCTGCCTTAGTTTACCAGATGCAATTCTACAACTAGATGCATACGGCTAGCAGAGGAGTGGAAACTCTGTCATGGTTCTTTATCTGAGGTAGTATGGAACTATTCATACTGGTTCAAATCTTACCAATAGGTTAAACTGCTTATTTTGGTTAAGCTATTTATAAGATTACACCCACTCCCCTATTTAATATCCTCTCTTTCCTTCCTGATTGCTCACAACAAAAAACCACACTCTCGAGAAGGTACCAGTCCACCTCTTCAACTTCAGTCTACTAACTGTCCCCACACAACCTGTAACTCAGGATGTGTCCCTAGCCTCATGGCTCCAAAACCCTCTTTAATTACAAATGTTTTATAATTTCCTTTTATAATCTTAAAAATTCTATTTGTTTGATCTAACTACATGATAAAAAAATTTGAAATATCTAACACAAAGGATAAATGAGGGAAAGTAATTTATATTAAAATATATATTTCAATATGTAAATACTCTGGCATTGTCTACACAATATGTGTATACATTTATGTGGCATCATTATGAATTCAGTAGCTCAAATGCAGACTCATGCAAAGGATTATGGGATTGATGACTCAAAAACTCCAAGCTGGTAAGGGGATTTTCTAAGGTGATGTGAAATTGTTACTAAAGTTCTGTCTTTCTTCTGCCTTTACAGAATTAGGTTGTAAACTCACGTAGTTAACATAGTTATGAAATACCCACATTTCCAGTGGGAGTTTCAAAATCATGCTGGACATGGGATAATTACTCCTTTGTGAATCTGCCACGTTTCACCTCTCTAGTTTTTGCCCACCTCTTTAGTTTTTTGCCAGCAGGCTTCCCCAGTCATTGCACCAACCAAAAAGTCTCCCCTGCAAACTTCTAACATGCCTCCAGCATGGTGGTGCAGAGTCCATTGATGGTGCAGCTTTCCATTCTTTGTACAGGCCATGATTTTTCTAGTCATGCTCTTGCCTTTGTAACCTGTTAGATTTGGACTGCCCTTCCTGTATTCTACTCACTCAGATACTATTACCTTAACGCGAATCCCTCTCTAATTTGCTTTCATGCAGTTACTCCTGCCTCTGCTTCCAGAGCTCATGGTCTGGAACGCTTTGTTAGCACTCACTACACTGCGGTGTGATGGTGGGTTTCTGTGTATGTTTCATCCCCTACCAGAAGGCAGTGCCACGCTTTCCATCCACAGATCTCACCACTGTTCCTGGCACATAGTTAATGCTCCATTGATGGAATTAGATGAGTAAATGAGTTCTTCTTTTTAGACTTATGGGCAAGCGATAAAGGAACCTATATTTGTGAAGCTGAAAACCAGTTTGGGAAGATCCAGTCAGAGACAACGATAACAGTGACCGGACTTGGTAAGATCAATTGAATGTCTGCATACCATGGTCTTCAAAATCATCAGACTTCTTTTACTATGTCATCTCTTGCCTGTGCCACTTAAAAAAAAAAAAAAAAGATAACTAATTACTAGACCAGCCTTCCTTTCCCTACAACATTTCATATTTTTTAGAATGTTAGTCCTGGAAATAGGCTCACAGATTATCTCTTCCAACATGAAGGTCAATTTAAATCAATTGTTTTAAATCTAAATATGAATACACACATGCATACACACATACACACACAAACCCACACATATTAGAGTCGTGGTCTTTACTGATTCCGTTTTTACATTTGTTATTTTAGTCAACATGGAATTATTTTTGTGTATGATATGAGGTTAAAAATATGATGTTATTTATTTCCAAGTGGTAAGACATTTGATGCAATATCCGTTATTGAATATTCATTTCCTAGTGACTAAAATACCCATTTGATCACATGGTAAGTTTATGTCTCCATATCTAATCCTCAGAATTCTATTTCTGCAATAGTACTACATTATTTAAATTATTATAGCATTTAATGTAATTTTTATATCTTCAGGTACATGTTTTTCATTAATATCCTTGTACACAATTTTTAAAATGTGTCTCCATTTATCTATATGTAAAATTTCCAAGTAAAATCTCTTATGGAGTTTGCTTTATGTTAAATGTATTCATTAATTTTTGGAGAAGGCGTATTTATAATACTGCTTTACCATGCCACCTAGGCGAGTCTACCTCATATTATTTGCTGAAGCTATTACAACAGCATCCTGTTTGATTCCATTTCTTCCAGTCTGCTTACAGTTTTCAGATTAATATTTCCCCCCAAAATGGTCCTGATTATTCCACTTTTCCATTTATAAATGCTTTAAGTTACCCTCCATTTGTCTAATGAATACAGTGCAAATATCTTGACTTGACATTTCAGGCCTTCCATGCCATACACATCCTTTTTTTAACCTTCTTTACTTCTACACTAACTTATTACCTGTCCTTTTCCATCTCCGCTACTTGGAAGGAGACTTTATCTTTACTTTTAAAATCATACCCATTATCATGTAAACATTTTGTTTGTGAGAACTCAAGTTTTTACAGCATAACTAATAGTCTTAAGGCCTGTAAGGTTCGGGTGAAATAGAGTTGAAGGTGCCTGCGCTCTCTCTGATTTAGTTGCTCCACTTATTGGAATCAGCCCTTCAGTGGCCAATGTTATTGAAGGACAGCAGCTTACTTTGCCCTGTACTCTGTTAGCTGGAAATCCCATTCCAGAACGTCGGTGGATAAAGAATTCAGCTATGGTAAGAACATTTTAAATGCATGCATTCACGTTCCTAATTTTCTTTTCTATTCTCCTCTGCTCTTCTTTCTTTCTTTCTGTTTGTTTGTTTGTTTGTTTTTTGAGACAGAGTTTTGTTCTGTTGCCTAGGCTGGAGTGCAGTGATGGGATCTCGGCTCACTGCAACCTCTGCCTCCCAGGTTCAAGGGATTCTCATGCCTCAGCCTCCAGAGTAGCTGGGATTACAGGTGCCCTCCACCATGCCTGGTTAATTTTTGTGTTTTTTTTTTTTAGCAGAGATGGGGTTTCACTATATTGGCCAGGCTGGTCTCAAACTCCTGACCTCAAGTAATCCATCCATCTCGGCCTCTGAGAGTGCTGAGATTGTAGACATGAGCCACTATGCCTGGCCCACATTCCTGATTGTCTTGAGTAAGAAGTAATGTATTCTAATCACTTAAGATATCAATTTAATAAATATACAAAAATATGTTTTTTATAAATATACCAAAGCTTTTCTTTATTATTAACATATTTTTGCTATTCATATTATTTTGGCATTAATAAAATGGAGAACTAGTGTTGTAATTTTCATAATTTTATATTAAATTCAGTGTCACTAGTAAACTCCTTTCAGAATATAGAAAAACTGAAGCAAGTATTGTTATTTTCATAGCACTTAAATATTTTTGTGCTCTTCTTTGTAGTATGTCATAAAATGTTAATATTCCCATAAAATTCTTCCATTTTATATATTAATCTTTATTATTATTAACTTTAAACATTATATCTTTCATTATGAACTATATAAAAATAAATGACATTTGTCATTTATATCATTTATATGAAAATAAATATATATTGTCAGTGTTTTTCAGTGTAAAATTTTATGAAAGGATGTAAAAAATGTTTATAGTTCTATGAAATTTTTTTCTATAAATAAGCTATCTATGGCAATACATTTTCTTCTGGCTCAAAGGATTTTTCCTTTCATTTTCCAAAATATTGGGATTCACTCTGTTTTTGAAGTACTGATTAGAAATAAATATGCTTGAACTCGGGAGGCGGAGGTTGCAGTTAGCCAAGAGTGTTGCCACTGCACTGTAGCCTGGGCAGCAGTGAGACTCCGTCTCAAAAAAAAAGTTGGGAGTGGGGATTGACTCCATCTAAGGGAATGTAAAATTTCATATTTGCATAAAAACCTGAGAAAAAGTAGTAAACCTCACTTAAAAATAAATGCCCTTGTAGAATGATAGCATTTGAGCACTAAAGTATCTTATATGTTATGTGGATATATGATTCAGATTTAGAGGTGATCATTCTTAACTGACAATATTACAAGCCTTCCCTGACACAATTCATGCATCACATATTGTTCACTAATATTTGCATCTATTACCTAACAAGGGTGGATATTCAGAGTAAGTCATTCGTTATTGGCGTGAATAAGTGCCTGTGTGCCAAAATAAAAATATCAAATGGTAATAAGGTCTCCTTGGAAAAAAACAATTTAAGCCAAAAGCCAAATTAAGCCAAATAATTATAGTGAAATTTGGGTTTTGAGTGATGACAAAATTTACAGAAACATTACACAAGTCACGTCTGTATCTTTCTTTTTTTAGCTTGTACTTTGGTAAATATTAATAGGTATAATTTCTTGGAGATCTATCAGGATTAAATTGTATGATTACACTCTTGGTAACATTTATGCTCATCATTTTTCACTTATAGACATTAAAATTTTTTGTCTATAGGCTTTTAGTAACCCAGTTGGAAAAAAAGAGCAGACTCATTTTTGACTCTCATAAATCCTCTCTTTTTAAATTAAAAATTACCTTTTTTTTCCTTTAAGTTGCTCCAAAATCCTTACATCACTGTGCGCAGTGATGGGAGCCTCCATATTGAAAGAGTTCAGCTTCAGGATGGTGGTGAATATACTTGTGTGGCCAGTAACGTTGCTGGGACCAATAACAAAACTACCTCTGTGGTTGTGCATGGTAAGACACACACCCAATGTAACTGTTTCCAAACTGTGTTCAAAGTAGTTGTTTCTATATTTTAATCAAATAACTCTGTTCCTCTGATTATAATTAGATATCTCTATTAATTGTTATTTCTTATTTCTTGAACAATATCTACATTGTTAATGTTGTTTCCAGATTTCCCTTTTTTATGTACACAAAAAGACATTCTTGGGAGTCACCAGCTGAGTCTGGCCAAGGGCTTTTGTAAGTGGTTTCTTAATTGTTAAAAGTGAACTTGGCTCTCAAAGAATTACATTTAAAAATACATTTTAATTTCAGACAAGCTGAACTCATTACACCCTCCAGATTGCCTTTTCTTTCTGTATTGTGCAACAAGCATGTCCTTACTAATGACCCCTTTGTGCTTGAGCTAGAAATGACCTAAGCTTTTCTAAAGGTCACCTCATGTGCTCCAGACAATCTTCTTGCATGTTTAATAACTTAAAGGTCACAAATAAGAAAATCCAGAAGCAATCTTTTTCCATTCGTGACTAACAGTAACCAGCCTTTTACATCTCGATAAATAATTGACAGCTTCATACTTTAAGAAATTATCATAACTTTTTTTGTATACTTCCTTTAAAGGCTTTGGAACATTGCTTTAAAAAAATAGCATTGAAAAGAGCTTTGTGTACAGGGCTGAATATCTTAGAAAGCACTACAAAATACTTATTTTTATCTGTTGATTTATTCATTATTTAGTACAGGCATCCCCAAACTTTTTACACAGGGGGCCAGTTCACTGTCCCTCAGACCGTTGGAGGGCCGCCACATACTGTGCTCCTCTCACTGACCACTAATGAAAGAGGTGCCCCTTCCTGAAGTGCGGCGGGAGGGCCAGATAAATGGCCTCAGGGTGCGGCATGCGGCCCGCAGGCCGTAGTTTGGGGACGCCTGATTTACTACGTGAATTGGAGAGTCCAGTAGTTTTCAAATTTTGTTTGGTCTGTTGACAATATCAGTGACTGCAGACCATCATCTTTTGTTATTCCTGCTTCTCTTAAACAGCCTCCACCACCTTTCTCAGTTTTATATTAAGTATCTGCCAATATCACCTTAGATATTCTTGAAGAAATATTATTTTGAAGAAATATTAAAACAACACTAAATAAGTTATAACCTAGAGGAATAAATGCAAACAGACATATCGGATATGATTGGGTAACTATTTGTCAAGAAGATCAGACCATAGATTTCCTGGAGGGTGCTTATAGACTGCTTTGAGAGTCTTGTGTAGGAATGCCCTCGTGTCATCCCTCTTTGGCTTCTAGTGAGTGCCTAGAATATTGTGTTAAAAGGATTCTGAGGCTAAATTTTCACTTGGGTGAAAAAAATGGCAGGATTAATTATGATGTCTTTCCTATCAGAAAGACAAAAATACAGACAAACCAATGATATGGTATAGTGGTGCAAGTTTTAAGGTTAATAATTAAAAATTAAGAGATAATTTCACAACATTCATTGGTCCATCTTAGTCAAAAATAAGTAACTAATTTAGTCAATAAGGTTAAAAAATTAGTGCAGCCATTTGGCGTTAACTAAATCTAGCAGCCATTTAGTAGATGGAAGTGATAAAGCATAGCAGCTCTCTGTACCTCTGTATTTATGTTAATTAGCAGTGCTATTCCTTCATCATTCTGCCTCTCCATTTTTAAGAATACTCATAAAAGGCTGTCAATCCAATTCTTAAAATAATGAATAAATACAATTATAAATGTAAATGAAAATGATGAAACAGTTTGTCATATTGGTGTATATGGATTGACAATCTGAAAAGAAACTTTTCTTCCACACCCAAATGTCGTTCGATTTCAACTGTTGCCTTAATTTGCCACTTTTCTTTAGTGCTGTCAAATTCAATATGTTTTTATGAAAATGGCTTAATCCATGTTGTCACAAATTGACAGCATAGTTGCAAGATGAATATTCCATGATGATTCTGAAAATTAAATTTCTTGCCTTAGAGAGTAGCCTGGCATTCTTGTATAGGGCTGGGGATTTGCTGCCAATTCTTTAAGAATAAATTATCTAAAGCAGGCATCCCCAAACTTTTTACACAGGGGGCCAGTTGACTGTCCCTCAGACTGTTGGAGGGCCGCCACATACTGTGCTCCTCTCACTGGCCACCAATGAAAGAGGTGCCCCTTCCTGAAGTGCGGCAGGGGCCACATACATGGCCTCAGGGGGTGGCATGCGGCCCGCAGGCCGTAGTTTGGGGACGCCTGATCTAAAGAGTGACCCGGCCATAGGAAAATATGAGTATGTATCTTTTCTAATCTAAGTCTTCCAAGGAATTTTTTGCACTATGGTTTCTGGTGTCTCTAGTTCTAAAAAAAAATTTCTCAGAGTAGTTATGATAATCCTTGAAAAATCTAATTTTAAGGAAGAGAAATGATAAGCGATTGAGCTCCTGGGAGCAGTTCCAGTCTCATCTTTCCAGAGGATGGAAAGGAAATGCCTGTCATAGATTGGGCTTTTATTGTCTTCCTTTCACTATGTTAGGAACTTTCATATATGGAAGCTTCTTTAATCAAAATCACTATTTTCAGAACATTGAATATTGATAATTTCTGTTTGTGAAAGTTGGTTCTGATTATGATTTACACATAATGGAGGGATTAACCTTCTTCCTTTTCCTTTTGCTTCTACTCATGTTAATTCTTCAGTTGCTTTCTAAAGTCAAAGGTATGTTATTCTTCTTACTGAAAAATATTGACTTAGAATCCTTTTAGTCTTTAAAATGTAAACTCTTGGCTGGGTGCGGTGGCTTATACCTATAATCGCACCACTTTGGGAGGCTGTGGCAGGAGGATTACATGAGCCCAGGAGTTCAAGACCAGCCTGGGTAACACATCGAGACCCTGTCTTTAAAAAAAAGTAAACTCTTAAGATTTGAGTTTTACCATTAAATTCTTCTTAAGAAAACAAATCTTTTTATCTGGGTTAAATTTAGTACCCCACTTAGTGATTCCTGAGTATAGATAGATATTTAATATGTAGTGGTTAAACAGCCCATTTGTTTGAATGTAGGCTTATGTCAGCTTACTGAAGCTCAGTGAGTAATGGACAGTGATTGGAGATATGCATTAAATGTATAACTCTCTGAGTGCAATTCTATCTTGGGTTTCCAGCAAAACACACACACACACACACACACACACACACACACAAAACAACAACAAATGAATTTTCTTTAGTCCTGTCTTATTTTTGATAGGAAAGTCTGCTTATTAGAGATCACTTACTACTTGATTTTAAGTTTTTATGCATTTTCCAGATCATAACTACTTTCTTTGTTTAGCACGCTCCTTTACAGAGATTATCCTACACTTTTATCAGAAAATGTTAAATAATTGCTCATTTTTACAAACATTAATGTTATGCTGAAAATTTTAACTTTAAATAGATGAGTCTAAATGGAAGAACAGGTGCTCAGATACCAAATACTACTTCCCTTTTCAGTTCTGCCAACCATTCAGCATGGGCAGCAGATACTCAGTACGATTGAAGGCATTCCAGTAACTTTACCATGCAAAGCAAGTGGAATTCCCAAACCATCTGTCATCTGGTCCAAGGTAAATGAGACATCTAGTCATATTTCCTGAAGAGCAGAGTGTAAAGTTCACCTGCAGGTTTTCCCCAGTCTTGAGGAGGAGGCTAGGGGAGTGAGGCATGGGAAGAAGAAAAGTCAATAAAGGGTTTCATTGAGCTGCTTTCCTCCGTGGCTGGACAAATAACCTTCAATGTGCTAGAAACCCTCCAAGAAACCATAGAGATGCACTTCAGAAGGATCCCTCTGATGGACAGGAAGTGAAGCATTTATACATGACATATTCCCTCACTCCCCAGAGAAGCTTACAGGGCTGCACTTCATGGCTGCCTGTGCACAGGCTGAGTGGCCTTCTCGGGCTTTGGATAAAGCTCTGAGTCCAAAAAAAAAAAAAAAAACCTTAAGTGCATGAAGGATGACCCTGGTGGAGTATGTGTAGCTGTCCACTAAAGCTGTACTGAAATTAAGAGACGGCTTAGGGATGTGGCAGAGGGTGAAAAAGGATCTGCCACGAGATGTAAAGTGCTTAGAAAAGTTCCCGGCACACAGGCTGTGCTGTGGAAGTTCACTGTAACATTGCTAGTACCATTCAAACGTCAAGTAGGTGATTTCATTAAAGAGCTTTTAAGGTCCCTTTTAAGTAATAGGACTGCATGGATTTTCCTATTTATAAAGTTCTATGGTATAGTCACAAATTCTACGTATGACTAAAAATTATAAGACATATATACAAGCCAATTTATTCCCCTGTATATCCCCATCATGTTGTTCAGCTTTTACTTGTATTTTTGCATTGAAGAAAAGCCCATTTCCTGAAGAATTCCTGTTATCCTTGAACAGCCACAAATAGGACTTGGCACATTTTCTGTAAATGAATTTGAACCCAGCAGATACAAAGTAATATAAAGTAATGACATGCTAATGAAGTGTGGCATTTGTGTAATTAGCACTACTAGTGTTTTCCCATACCATCAAGTTTTATCTATTTAAAAATCTGAAATAGGGAGAAGCTGATGTTGACGTTTGTAAATAAATTAAAAGCTTAGCTTTTTAAAAAATTCTGGACAGAAAAGTCACAGTGGTGAAGCTCATCTCCAAACTGCACAGTACCTAGCACGGAATAGAAGTTTAATGCATTGTAAGGAAAATGCAAAAGTGAAATCTTTCCAGGTTGGCCTTTGTGCTGTGGCCAAGCACAGAGGTTAAGAACCTGGGCTCCAGAGCCTGGCTGCTGGGTTCCAGTCCCAGCTCCACCACTGATGAGCTTTGTGATCTCGGGCAAGTTACTCTACTCCCCTCTCCCATGCTTTAATAATACTCTAAATTGTAAAATGAGGCTTGTGGTAGTTGCTACTGATAAGATTGTTGTGAGTCTTAAAATGGTTGATTGAGGTGAAGTGCTCAGAGCAGAGCAGGCATAGCACAAGCATTCACTGTACCATGCTTACCGTGACTGTTGTTCTCTGCCTTCATAAGTAGCTCTGGCATGAAGACGATATGATTTGGTATGGAGAAATATCACTTTTAGTACTTTTATTTGTCTAATTTTTCTATACATAACTTTTTTTCAAGTTAGCATTGTAAAATTTAGTCTGTTTCCCCCTTGGAGATTTTTTTCTCTCTCTATTCCTCTTCCAGACATTAAGTCACTCTTTTATGGTCTTAAAAAAAAAAATCCCTTTGCTTTTTGCTGTGTTTTGCAGAAAGGAGAGCTGATTTCAACCAGCAGTGCTAAGTTTTCAGCAGGAGCTGACGGCAGTCTGTATGTGGTGTCACCTGGAGGAGAGGAGAGTGGGGAGTATGTCTGCACCGCCACCAATGCCGCTGGCTACGCCAAAAGGAAAGTGCAGCTGACGGTCTACGGTGAGAGCTGTTGGAGGAATGGTTTTTATTGACATCGTCTGTCTGTGCCAAAACTCACAGTTCTTTCCCCAGTACTGTTACCAGATGCATGTACACCTAAAGTGAATTGCTCCCCCAAGTTTATATATTATTTTTTTACAGAAATGCATTTTTTACTGCCAGCCAAAATCACCGCTACTTAGATTCTGATTTTAAGGAATGCAATCATAGTCTTTTGGAAAAATTTTACAATGTTTTCCCAAAAAGTATGCTTATTGCACCCAACCCTCTTCAGTAACACCAGTTAGTTAACACTCCTAGCAAAGCCAAACCTCAACAATGTCTTGGGTAGGCCCTCAAGGGGTTACTTTTACAGATGGTAAGACTCTGAGAGGACATGCAGCTGATCTCTTCATTGTGTGACTAGGGAAAGTTTTTGTTGTTTCTCTTTTAGTTCTCACAATACATGTATTAATGGAAAGTTTTAGCTTATGTCCTGAACAGCATCTTTTTAATAAATTACTTCAGAACATTATTAGTAGTCCACATTTTAATGTAAATTAAGACTGTGCTTTGTTTTCAATGTACTGTTTCCCTTCCAAAACATGTGTTTACTTTAGTAAGGCCCAGAGTGTTTGGAGATCAACGAGGACTGTCCCAGGATAAGCCTGTTGAGATCTCCGTCCTGGCAGGGGAAGAGGTAACACTTCCATGTGAAGTGAAGGGCTTACCTCCACCCATAATTACTTGGGCCAAAGAAACCCAGCTCATCTCACCGTTCTCTCCAAGGTAGGAGATCTGGGATTAATTGCAACACATGAAAATGTAATAAATCTCTTGGGACAAGATGGCCATGCCTATTCAGGTTTTCAAATGTCTTTAAAAAAAATCACCTTTAAAATTGAGATAATTCGCACGTACATCTGAGTCTATAGGAAGTATTTATAACATCTGAATCATGCTGCTGACATCTTTAATGTCAAAAATGCTAACATTCAGCTTTGCCATAATTTTCCATTGGTGCATTTTACAAGGTAGTTATTAAAATGGAGCAAAATTCTATGAGGTTCCTGTTAGCTCAGTGTGTAAGCACACATAGATTTCCATTCATCCCATAAGAGCAATAAAATACAATAGGCACACTCTAATCTCTAGGATTTGACTTTCATTGGATGGTTTTTGTAAGTCTTCTTGCTTAAACCCTTGTACAAATATGGGCACATTGAGACAATATACTGTATTTTATAGGCTAAGTGACATAACAAGAATGGTAGAGCTTTAAAAGCACAACCTTTGTTGCTATCCAGCTATGAGTTTAAATTTTCTCTTCCACTTAAAGTTTGCCTGAAACCTTTGGCAATTTTTAAAGGGTCTCTCTCTGAACCTCGTATTTCCTATTTATAAAATAGGAACAATACTCACCTGACAGAATTATATAAGAGAATGTACATTTCAAAGTCACTGCCTCTAGTTCTTGGTTACTGTTTTAACTCAACATCAATGCACAAGTTACTGAAGAAATAAGAATTAGTCACTAATCTATAATTTTCTTTAGAATTATTGATATATAATTATGAAGGTATAAGTTTATGCAAGTATAGTTTACCTCCTGCTAATGAAGGAAAAAAATTAAGAAGGACTTTATGTAATTTTACCATTTGTTTGAAAAAAGTATGTGTTTTGAATGTTTTTGAGTAAAAAATTACAGTAATACAGATCAGAAAGTTCTACTGTTTCCTTCCTCAGTTGCAATTTCTTTGCCCTTTTCCCAGAGGCAAACATGCTACAAACTTGGTATGCAATCTAGACATACATCCTTAAACAATGTAGAATACTGTGTACTGTGTTTTCAATTTTGTTTTATGTGTCTGTTTTCAATTTGCCATTGTAACAAATAGTGTATTATTATTTTGTTACTTGCTCCTCAACATTTATCCACTATTGTACATAGACATTATATTTATTCATTTTTAACTCCTACATGCATATTCTATATTTCATTTTTTTTCATTCCTCTATTTATGGACATTCTAGTTTGTTTATTCTTTTTGTTTTTGTTTTAAAAACAAGGCTTTTCAGAGAATATCTTTGTATATTTCTCTTTGTATACTCATGCATGATTTTCTTTATGACCTATATGCAGAGCTGCAATTCCTGGTCAAAGCAAATTCCCATTTCCAGCTTTGCAGGCATTCCAAATTGCTACTCCCAAGGGGCAGTATTGATTATCCATCCCCCAACAGAGTATAGGTGTACCTGTTTCCATGTTCTAATCAGTGCATGGTATTGACTGACAGGAATTTTTGCCAGTTGGTGGGTGTAAAGTGGTATTTTATAATTGTTTTAATTTTCATGTGCTTGACTTCAAGTGAACTAGGAACCCTTTTACCTGTTTGTTGGCCATCGGTGGTATTGGGGAATAACCTGTGCGTCTGTTGCAGTTTTCTGCTGACTTGTCTTTCTCTGATTGAATATGGAAATTAGGTCTTTATTTTTGATAATAACCTTTTTTATTTTATATGTGTTGAAAATATATTCTCTCAGTCTATTGTTGTGGTTTCAAGTTTATGTGTGGTGTGATTGTACAGAAGGTTTCAGTTTTTAAGGAGCACAATGTATTCATCTGTTCTTTTTCAGATGTGTACTTTTTGTATCTTCTTAACATGAAGATTGTAAACACAACCTTCAGTGTTTAATTCTATTTTAAGTTTTGTTTTTCACATTTTGGACTTCAGTCTATCTAAATTTTAAATTTTGTCAATAATATCAGGTAGTGCTCTAATTTTATTTCTTTATTTTCCCATTTGGAAAGCCAGTTGCCCAACATCATTTTGAATAGTCAATACTTTCCTTACTTTTTGTAATATCACCTCTGATGTTGCATGTTACATGTTGAGTTCTCACATATGCTCAGGTCTCTCTTGAGGACTCTGTACTTAACTGTTTCTTCATTTGCATGTCTGGGCCAATAGCACTCTTCATTGACTTAGCTTTATGAGAAATCTTGATATTAGGTAAGTCTACCTACTCTTCATTATCCTTTAAAACCATTTTAACACAACACAATAATATTTTTATAGGTAGGTCTGGCTCACCCAACTGCATTATTATTCAATAGGAGGAATATACTCAGATATTTTTAATATTTCCTTTAGCATCGTAGAAAATAATAATGAAACATTCCAAATAAATTCGAAGTTAACTCAAATATACATTTGCTTTATAGAACAGAAAGATGTTTAATTATTTGGCAGTTTTCAGACCACTAAGATTTAAAAGTAAAATAAATCATGTTTTTGTGTTTTCAGGAAGATAATACACAAGATAATTATGAAAATTCCTGACTTTTAAGGTGTATAGATATACATTACAGATGGGAAAATGGTTTAAAAAGCTACTTGTGGAGTAGTAATTTCATACTGAAGTGTAGCTGCATAGGGGATATTTAAATTCTACTGTTCCCTGGTCTACTATATGGTTTCTTTCTTTTAGACACACATTCCTCCCTTCTGGTTCAATGAAGATCACTGAGACGCGCATTTCAGATAGTGGGATGTATATTTGTGTTGCCACAAATATTGCCGGGAACGTGACTCAGGCTGTCAAATTAAATGTCCATGGTGAGTTTCAAAATGAGAGCATATATTAACCCTGTGGACTGGCCACAAGAAAATCCATAATCCTAGTTTGTTTGATAGTTAATTTCCAAATTGTATGTAGAGTAATTAAAGAAAAAAATTCTCTAAAACCTGAGACTTGCGAATTACTTTTGTTTATTCTGAAAACCTTTCCTGCTATTTATAAACAATCTTCTCTTTCTTCCTTTATCAAATAAACTGTATTAAATTTTTGGATCTCAGTTTTTCTAAATGTCAACTGTTACTTATTACTATTATTGTTGATATACAGTAGTAAAAAATGTGTTTAAGCTGGTAGCATTTTATAGAACCCAATACAGATTTTAAAATAATAATTTAGTAATATTTAAATGATCATTTTCAACATTTAAAGATCTCAGCAACTGCGGCAATTCCTCAAGGACCTAGAAATAGAAATTCCATTTGACCCAGCAATCCCATTACTGGGTATATATATCCAAAGGATTATAAATCGTTCTACTATAAGGACACATGCACACGAATGTTCATTGCAGCACTGTTTACAATAGCAAAGACCTGGAACCAACCCAAATGCCCATTGATGATAGATGGGACAGGGAAAATGTGGTACATATACACCATGGAATATTGTGCAGCCATCAAAAACGATGAGTTCGTGTCCTTTGTAGGGACATGGATGAACCTGGAAACCATCATTCTCAGCAAACTGACACAAGAGCAGAAAATCAAACACCGCACGTTCTCACTCATAGGCGGCTGTTGAACAATGAGAACACATGGACATAGGGAGGGGAGCACTACACACTGGGGTCTGTTGGGGGAGACGGGAGGGACAGCGGGGGGGTGGGGAGTTGGGAGAGAGAGCATGGGGAGAAATGCCAAATATAGGTGAAGGGGAGGAAGGCAGCAAATGACGCTGCCACGCGTGTACCTATGCAACAATCTTGCATGTTACCTATGCAGCAATCTTGCATGTACCCCAAAACCTAAAATGCAATAGAAAAAATAAAAATAAAATAATTTCATAGTATTTAAATGATCATTTTCAATACTTAAAAATCTCAGCAACTGAAAAAATTCTGTTTCGAGGATTCTTAAACTACGACTCCCCAGTTAGTTTGCTTGATTCCTCCAGTCCACACACTCCGCCCAATTCTTCATTCATTCAACACACTGTGTGTATATATTACACCAGTCATTATACAGATGAAAGACATTCAAGTATCAGAAGAAATTAGCTCAGTCTGATTTCATTTTCAGATGTATCGCCACAATTGTATCCGTGTTGATCATAGGGTTTGAAGTTGCACAAGCGTTCTGTCATGTACTAGCTCTAGGGAGTCAGGCATATTAACTAACCTTTCTTATCTTTAGTTTTCTCTTTCATAAAATGATAATATTGTCATCAAATATATAAGGTTGTTGTTAGTGACAGCCTTTAGAAATTGTTCATTAAGTATTAAAGAAAAAAAGACAGAGAAATTGGGCTTTTTCGGGATGTTTGGTACATATATTCTAATTATATCCTTGTGGCTCAACTTGATTCTACAGTGCACAATGCATGTATGTGGAAATCAGGAATCCTTTGCTGGTGTTTTGATAAATAACTGCATTGAAATTTCCAAAGGAAGATGATAAAAAGAAGAGATAGAGGCTGTTTGTGATTTTCTTACCTGAAATTAGCAAAGGCTTTCATGAGAAACTTTTCTTATTGCCTGACTGATCCTTCCACAAAGAGAACAAAAACTGAGTACATGGAGAGAAATGCTTTTTGGTTACTCCCTTATATTATAGAAATTACCTGGATTGCCTTTTAAGAGAGTTTTTAACCTAAAGTTATTTACAAATTAAAAGAAGCCTAACGTTTTAAAATGCTTGTTGTTCTTCAAGTTTGGAACTAAGAGTTTTATATTTACTATTTCCTGCAATCCTTTCAGTGTACCGGCATTACAGGCTATTTTCTCTGGATTATCAAGAAAACAGACCTCAGGAAGTTTACTGGCTTGCCCCAGATCACCTAGCTAGTGAATGGTCCGAGCCCATGTCCAAATCTTGAAATCGTTTCACTTTTTCATGCTGCCTGTTGATAAGGAGCTCTCATTTAAAGTGAGTAAAGGAAGGAATTTGTAAAAGTTGAATTATTAACACTCAGTTATTATTTCTAGTTCCTCCAAAGATACAGCGTGGACCTAAACATCTCAAAGTCCAAGTTGGTCAAAGAGTGGATATTCCATGTAATGCTCAAGGGACACCTCCTCCGGTAATCACCTGGTCCAGAGGTGGAAACGCCATGCTGGTTGATGGAGTGCAGCATGTTAGCAATCCAGACGGCACTTTAAGCATCGACCAAGCCGTGCCCTCAGATACTGGCATATATACATGTGTTGCTACTAACATAGCAGGCACTGATGAAACAGAGATAACGCTACATGTCCAAGGTGATTTTTGACACAGGATAATGTATGTATGTGGGTTGGGGAGTAAGGAAAAAGCCCTGGAGCTAAATAGATTATTTTGTATAATCTTAAATCACTTTAGAAAGTGGCTCATGCCTGTAATCCCAGCACTTTGGGAGGCCGAGGCGGGTGGATCACCTGAGGTCGGGAATTCGAGAGCAGGCTTACCAACATGGAGAAACTGTCTCTACTTAAAAAAAAAAAAAAAAAAAAAAAAAACTACAAAAGTAGCCCAGCTACTCGGAAGGCTGAGGCAGGAGAATCGCTTGAACCCAGGAGGCAGAGGTTGTGGTGAGCTGAGAGTGCTACTGCACTACCGCCTGGGCAGCAAGAGCCAACTCCATCAAAAAGAAAGAGTTCTATATAACTTTTATGACTCTTTAGCTTTGAAAGGAGTACCATTCCCCAAAGAAATGAAACATACCATTTCTAAACCTGCATGAATTTTTGTATGTTTGCTTTCCAAATGAAGTTGTCATGGATCCTGTAGATAACAGAAACAGTCTTAGGTGATGCCCCACCCAGTATTTTTGGTTTGGGAGACATTGTGGGAAGAGTGAGTTGGAGTAGGCTTTCACCCCACAGTACTGGGGTGGACTCAAAATAGAGCCCTAGGAAATCTGGGTCCGCTACTTCTCTATTAATTACTGATACTTGTTATGAAGATTTAAAAATAAATGTTTATTTCTTCAAACAACAAATATTGATTGAGCTCTTGCCAAGCATCTGTCATGTTCTAGGTGGTGATGAGAAAGTAGCAACAAAGACAAAACCCCTGCTTTCATGAGCTGTTCTAGTGTGAGTAGTCAGAAAGCAAGCAAACAAATAAATACAGATTGTGAAAAGCACTTTGTAGGAAATTAAAATAAGGCAATGGTCCTCAGAGTTGCCTACTTGAGACTATCAAGCAGGACTTCTCTGAGGAGGCGATCTTTAGAGTGAGATCACCTCCTCAGAGGAAATCAGGGAGAACAGCATTCTTGTCAGAGGGAATACTAATACAAAGACAAGAAGAAAAGATAAGCAGGATGTACTTAGCACAGTACTAGATAGTCTTAGTGCTGTCCTGAGTATTAGTACTGATACTGTTCTAAGTATCAGACAGTACTAAGGGACCTGGCCCGTGGCAGTTTTGTTGGATGGTTGGCTTGAGCACTAATGGAGAAGTTTTCCTGTTCATTCCGCAAACTTTATTGGGTATTCATGTTTATAGTTGAATGGGAAAGATAATAATTCATGAAATCTCCTGACTACATAATTAGACACTGGTTAGTGCCATCATGAAATGGTGGAAGACTCTATATGAGCTTTTAACAGAAAGATAAATCACAGAAGGCTTCCCGTGGGGTAGAGGCATGTCAGCGGAGATTTGAAGGGTAGGTGGAAGTGAGGGGCAGCCCTTCCAAGAGAATGTAGAAAGAGCTTTCTGGGAGAAGGACACAGACTATTAAGAGAAGGGCACTGGGTCGTGTCTAGGTAGAAATGTTTAGCAGCTGGAAATAGGAATCATAGTTAAATATTTTGGAGACACTAGGATCAGTCATCAATCAATAAAGGCCAGCTGGCTGCATTTCGGACTGAGGGCTGACTAATATGTGATGAAGCTGGAGATGTAGTCACGGGTCAGATTATCCAAGACCCAGGAAACCAGACTAATGAATTTAGACTTTATTCTAAATGCAATAAAAAGACTTTAAGAAGTCATCATTGGGAAAGTGATGTGGCTGATTTTCAGTTTTAAAATATTCTTTTGGGAAGGTATCATTCGGCTAGAGAAGATAAGGGAAACTGGTAAAGACTGTTGTAGGAGCTCAGGCAAAAGATGATGGTAATTAGAATGGGGAAAAGAAGGGAATGGGCTAAAGAATAATTAGGAAAGAAAATACTCAAGACATGGTGCTGGATTGGATATGAGAGTGAAGGAGATGGAGCTCTCAAGAATAACTTCCAAATTTCTTCATGCAATGAATGGATGATGAAGCTGTTGAGAGACATGTACTGACAGGGGGCGCTTAGGAAAGAACAGGTCGGAAACGTTATCTTACAGACGAGTACAAGTAATGGTTTGAATTAGATAAGTCAGTGATGAGATTTGTATTTCAGAGAGTATTCTGGGGATTGTGCAGAATATTAATCTAAAGAGGAACATGTTTGAGAAAAAAAAATCCCCATAAGAAACCTATCGAAGTTGTCTGGTAAGAGAAAATAGCGGTGGGAAGTAAGTGATGGTCTTAGGCACAGAGAGGAAGACACAGCTATGTGAACATCTGTGGTATTGTGGGATTGGATATGGAGGTCAAGCATATGGGAGAAAGAAAAATGGCTGTGGACCATCGTGCCTTCATTGAGGGAATAAGGGAAACAGAACAGGATTGCGGGAAGCATAAAATAATGAATTTTGTTTGGAGAATTTTGAGTTTAAGACACTGGGTCACGTCTAGGTAGAAATGTTTGGCAGCTGGAAATAGGAATCATATTTAAAAGGATAATCAGCAGAGACAGCAGTTCTTCAGTGCAGGTAGTTAATTGTGCCTTAGGAGAGTTTGAAATTGCTCAAAGAAAGACTGTGATGATGTATTTATTTTCCTAATAGAACCACCCACAGTGGAAGATCTAGAACCTCCATATAACAATCCATTCCAAGAAAGAGTGGCCAATCAACGTATTGCATTTCCATGTCCTGCAAAAGGTGTGTAATATTCATAGATACAGGCATTAGCATAATGTTCTGTTAACATTGTTTCAGAATCCTGTGTTGAACCCACAATGTCATCTTCATAAAATTCCATGTCAGTCCTTGTTATGTTTCAGCATAGTAGGAAATAACCTATCTTTCAGATAACAGCTCTTTGAACAAGTATTTTTTTTTCTTTCAGGTATTTTATTGCTTTCAATGTAAAGACTTTCCATTCTTTCAAACTTACCTAGTCTCACATGTTTTCCAGATAGTTCAGATCCTTCCTGCTACTTCTTATTTCATTCATTTTTTTTTTTTTGGCATATTTTCTCTTTTCGACATCATAGGTGGAGCTACTCAAAATATTCCAGATTTCTCAATCATGCAGAGGTATAATAAGGACTATTCCTTTGTTCTGGGCACTTCTAAAAACCTCTTTTCCTAGATCTACTCTCAACTGGTAATTCTAGGGCCAGATTGTAACTTGTCTCTTGGAGGCTTCTTGAAGCCCTCCCTTTCCTTGAGTTTCTGGGATTTCTATCCTACCATATTTCCTGGCAGGAGATTGGTATTACCTCTCCTCAGGGGAATGTGAAAAGCACTGTCACTATCACCCTAACAATGCCGAGTAGGTAATTAAGAACATCCTCTCTTTCAAGTGGGCATTCATCAGCAATGATTCAAAGCAGGTTTGTAGCAGTTCTGGCAGAGTCCAAGCAGTAGTCTTTCCCTAACCTCCTGAGGGCCTCCAGGTGGCTGGTACTATTTGTGCCCCCCCACCCCATGTGCCTTTTAGCAGTTGTTCCTGGGCAGCAGCAATCGGAGACCCTCATAGCTGTCTCTGTTTCTGTGGCAAGCTTTTCGATCTCAACAGTAACTGTCACCAATGATTACTTTATTTTCTACTGATATTCACAGAAAAATACCTTTAACAAGTTTTTCAGATACCTGAAGAATTATCAATAACTATTCCCAGAGTCACTGAGAATTAGGGAGGTGAAGCCAGGAAAGGAGGTCTTTTTTAGAAGGATTTCAAGTTCAGGGAAGTACCGTGAGTGCTCACTCCCTCTGGACATGCTGGTGGCGCTGTAGCTTGCTCCCCACTGGATTCCTGATTCCCAGGCTAATTTCTTGTTTTGACTTCCCTTTTTCACCTAGAAAAACACCTCTTCCTCACTTCTTCATTTTCACCTGAAATATAATGCTTGAATCCATTTAAAGTTACTAGGCACCTTTTTCATTATCTTTTACTATGAATTTCATCTTGCTCATGGTTGTTCTGTCATTTAAAAATTAAAGATAATACAACTTCTTTCTTTTGTTAATTTACATTTTTATTAACTCACCAAATATAAATTAAGTAGTCTGACTAAAGTTCATAAAGGAATGACTGGGATGTAAGGAAATGATTGCAGCCTCTTTTTTTTCTTGACCACATGGACAGGCAACTGGAGTCCATCAGTTTAACCTTTTTGTTCTCATCAGTCAACATTTATACTATGAGCACAACTGAATAGGCCAATCTTTAAGTTTCTTCTATAAATTTAACTTTCATAGTCACTTTTTAAGCGTTTAATTCAATTCAAGTGTAGCTTCAATGATGCATTATATGTATTTCTGCCATACTTTTGTATATATCCTGGATTATATGTCCATCCTTTAATATTTTACTGTCGTTTAAACAGGATTATTAACAATGTCTCATGTAATCATATAATTTTTATTTAAGGTGTTTTCTTCTTATTATAGATAGTACTTTTTTTAAATGCTTAGAATAATACCTGGCACAATGTTTGCTAAATAAATACTTTGTTAGTATAGATTTAATATTTATTTCCAGTGTTCTTTTTGATTGTATTGTACACTCAAAGACTGTTGTATCATTTTTTTCTCAAGAGTATATCATTTCCATTTATTCTGTTGGTCATAAATTAATCCAGGAAAGCTATTTGTCTCACTACTTTCTCATCTACCATTCCAAGAATTGAACTATTATCCTTTGTTTAACACAGTGAGATCTCCAAAAGAAGCATGGGCAGTAGAGTTTCCTCATCTCTGCAATATCAGGCCTTTTTAAAAAGGGAATTATAAAACATCATTTTTCTACATCATATATAAACTCTGTTTGGTGGGGGCAATCTTCATGTTCTATTTCTGTGACAGTGTCTTTTTTTTTTTTTGCTCTGTCTTTATTTCACCCTAAAACTCTCCCATATCCAGTCCGTAGGATTAATACAGTTCCTGTCCCGCCAACAAATTACTGTGAACTCACTAGTCAGATGCTTTACTTACTGTCTTCTGAATGTTTACATAAAAAAAAACAACTTTGTTCAAATTTTACGGCAAGTCTCTTAAGACCCACCGGGATTTAGAGGCATTAACTAACATCATAGCTTCATATTTCCATCCCGGGAGAAATATCTTGAAAGTAGCATAGTACCTAAGGTTAGAAATTATTGTCATAATAAAAACTTTATTTCTCCTTGATATATTTGATATTTAATAATTTCTGATTTTGTTGTGTAATACCACAAGACTTTAATTTCTTATTTAGGTACCCCTAAACCAACCATCAAATGGTTACACAATGGTAGAGAGTTGACAGGCAGAGAGCCTGGCATTTCTATCTCGGAAGATGGCACATTGCTGGTTATTGCTTCTGTCACACCATATGACAATGGGGAGTACATCTGTGTGGCAGTCAATGAAGCTGGAACCACAGAAAGAAAATACAACCTCAAAGTCCATGGTAAATGTAGTTAAAATCATGTAACTGACTATGTGTGCCAAGTCTCCAGTTCTTAAATGTTTAAATTAGTCTCTTAGTGTACTATCATTTAATATTAATGTGAATAGCTGTAACACCAAACAGAAATCTGATGGTCTGATTGCATTTATTGTTTGGTTTAAAATTTTATGTAATTTTTATTGTGATTTTATATCATTCAAAGTTCAAATGGTAGAAAAAGATACATAGTAAAAAGTCTCTGAGCTGAGCCATCTACTTATCCTCTATTTGGAGAAAGGAAAGTGTATGTGTGTGTGTGTGTGTGTGTGTGATCTCCCCAAAGATATTTTATACATATGCAATGAAATATTTTATCCTCTTTTTATTTATAAAAGCACACATATAATAGAACATTATATTAACATTCTTCCCCTTCTCTATTTCACTAAATAATCTATCTTGGATATTATTTAATGTTCCTAACTATAGCATTTCATTGTACAGATACACAACGATTTAACCTCTTTCTATTAATGATGAGCATGTAGATTGTTAACAGTTGTTTTTATTAACCTTTAATGAAATATTGTATATACGTCATTTTGCATAACCGAATGTGTGTGTGTGTGTGTGTGTGTGTGTGTGTGTGTGTGTATATATATATATATATATATGTATAAATTTGATGACTACTAGTTTCTTTAGACACTGGGTAATATTCATCCCCATCAACAAAGTAGTTAGTCTCATGTGACTTAAGACTCCAGAAGCTTATATTTTGAGTAATATGTGGAATAAAAGTAGATTCTCCCTTAAATTTATCCCAAATTTAATCCTAAATTTAAAACCTTGAAATAATAAAGTTAAAATCCAATAAGGGTTGTTATTATAAATACAGTGATCAAGACTTTTTATTTTACAAGAAAGCATATGCTTAAATATGTCTAGCTTATCTAGCCATCAAATATCTAAGAATCTACTCTATAAAGGCCCTTATAAAGAAATTATAAATAATATTTATTATAAAACTACCTAGCTATGACTCCTCTCTTTTTGCAGTGCCTCCAGCAATTAAAGATAAAGAACAAGTTACAAATGTGTCAGTGTTGTTAAATCAGCTGACCAATCTCTTCTGTGAAGTGGAAGGCACTCCATCTCCCATCATTACGTGGTATAAAGATAATGTCCAGGTAAATAGAGTCATCCATATATATGTAATTGCTTGCCTCTGTATCTGAAGTGAAGTGTTCAGATGTTCATTTCTTACTACTACTAATATAAACATTCTACTTCAGTTTTTAATCATGCATTTATATTAGGACTGGAAATAACACTGACCATTTTGGCCCTTAAAGGTGACTGAAAGCAGCACTATTCAGATTGTGAGCAATGGGAAAATACTGAAGCTCTTTAAAACCACTCCAGAGGATGCAGGAAGATACTCCTGCAAAGCAGTTAATATTGCAGGCACTTCTCAGAAGTACTTCAACATTGATGTGCTAGGTAAGAAATACATCCTTTTTAAAAGAAACTACAATTCAGAGGCATTTCTTAACTAAAATAGAGCTGACTATATGAAGAAGTAAAGAGAAAAAATTAATTTACAGAAAAAATACAGTTTCATTCTATTATTTTTGTCATTATTTGTTAATCAGAACCATATGTTATAGAAATTTTGAAGGGTTTTGTTATTTATAATACAGAGATGACTTTGAAATACTCAAAAGTAGTACTACTATCTTGTGTAAAATAAGAAATTACTACTACTCTTATCAACTTCTCCAGTTAGGTAGTCAGGATATTCTCTGGGAAGTGGCTACAGCAGAGTGTTACAGAATATAACACTGTGCACAACCTGAAGCTGCTAGGCTGTACTTGAACTGGAGAAGGTAGTAAATCCACTTTCCCCTGCGTTCTAATTAACTCTTTTAACTAAGTCAGTCCTGACTCTAATTAAGTAGGGAGCTGCTATAATAAATTAGGATGTAAGACCTTTTAATGGTAATCATATATTTAAAATTTTATAATTTTAGTTTGTGAAATTATATTTGCCATTTAAAGTTCATTTTGTGATAAAATGACTTTCTTCCTTTTCAATATTTTGCTTCTTAGAATGGGCATATAATTTGTAAGTCTTGAGTAGAATTGAGTTTGAGGAATGATACTGCATAAAAGTAATATTCATAAACTGCTATAACATAAAAATAATTCCTCCCATTAGTCTTCTCAAAGCCTGAAATTTTTCTTTCCTCAAAATCACCATTATTATATTTAAGTATAGGTTATAAAGACAAATTAAGAAATCATTCTTATCATGAGTCTTGTTGGCATTATTTTCATTGGTACTCATCTGCTCCCTTGACTTTGAATTTCATCTGTCTGCTGGTGACTCTCAATCTTTTATCTCCAGTTCAGTCTTTTTTCCCTGAGCCTAGGGATAAATAGCTAATTTCCTCCGTGCTATTGTGACTTGAGTATCTTAGTTGTGTATCAAACAAAAGAGTCCCAGTGAAACCCAGTCCTGGTTGCCTTCATTGATCCCCATTCTAGGGACTGGTACCTCCATCCACTCACTTGCTTATTCCAGAACTCCAGGTTCTCAGTACTACCTTTTCCCCAGCATTTCAAATCTGCATATTTTCTATTATGTCTACTTCCTAATTCTGTGGTGATCAACTTCTTTTCATCCTTCTGTGAAAGTCTATTGTCATTTATGAGCTGAATTAATGTAATGGCCTAAGTGCTCACCTGAATCCACTTTTTGCTGCTGATATCCATTCTTCACATATGAGCTTGGGTGGCTTTAAAACACAAATATGATACCCCTCAGTCCTCCGCTACTGAAATCCTTTAGTGGCTGGTCATTTTTCCGAGGATGAAGACCACTTTAAGATGGTGTGAAAGGAGATGATGAGAGAGTCAGGGAAGTATTCAGGAGCTCTTTAATATGCTTGATAATCCTGAGAATAAAAACTAGCACATTCTTTTTCATGTTATATTGCATATCAAGTTTACCATCTTACTTTTTTAAGACACAGGTAACATATTTCAAGTAGCACGACAGTATATGTAGAATTTGAATAAGAGTGATGTTCATTGTCATTCATTATCCAAAATATATAGCAGTAGCAAATTGCATTATATAAGCCTCACTGACCACTTACATTCTAAACTACTTTTGCATATGAGTTTAATACACCCAAACATGAATCCTATACTATCATAATTCTTGCAGGTAATTGTCCTGCTACCAAATATTTCATAAATACGTTTCTACACTTAAGTTTAAC
This sequence comes from Saimiri boliviensis, assembly GCF_048565385.1. NCBI lineage: Eukaryota > Metazoa > Chordata > Mammalia > Primates > Cebidae > Saimiri > Saimiri boliviensis. The sequence continues at coordinate 8,937,718 of NC_133467.1, read as the reverse complement.
ATTTGGGTACACAGAAATGATATGAAAACATATTGTATGGTATTGTATTTTTGTGTAGAAATCATTGACTGCTTTCTACCCCCTGCCCACTCTTTTTGCTGAGTAACAGATTTTCATAATAAACTGTCTTTGTTCAAGTTCCACCCACCATAATAGGTACCAACTTCCCAAATGAAGTCTCAGTTGTCCTCAACCATGATGCCACCCTTGAATGCCAGGTCAAAGGCACTCCCTTTCCTGATATTCATTGGTTCAAAGATGGCAAGTGAGTATCTTTTCTGTATTTGTTGCAAGGGTTCAATTGATGGGAAAAAGATGTGTAAATACACATGGATTTTCTTCCTCTTAATTATTTTATCACATAGAATATTACTAAACGAGCATAAAAGCAAAACAATATTGCTTAAAATCGCCTCAAAAATATTGTAATATCTTTTATTCTTATGAATTAAAGGCTCCTTATAAATCTTGGGAATTCATTTTAGAAACATAGGGGAACTCAAATGTAATATATGCTAAATATCCTCTGTCTAAAGGCTAACAGTGAAAAATGCCAGATCCAAATGTCAGATAATTTTCTTTTAACATGGAATTGACTTATTAAAACATGTCGTAAACATCTTGTTTACGACAGCAAGATGAATACTGAGCTAGTTCTGTGTATGGACAGAAAGGAACTACAGATGTTTCTCAGACTCCAGATCTCAAGGGCTGCTTAGGTGTGCCTCCATCGAAGTGGCTGCAGTGGTCTGTATTGGTTGTGAGAATTTATTTCTCAAATGGTGGTCACAGTTTGTGTATTATAGTTTCTAGGAGCAGATAGCTAAGGCCTAAGTAACAAATAGTCAAGATTTGTGGTATATAAAATAAAAGATTGTATTCAAGCTTTTTTACAAATCAGTAGTAAGTACAAACAGCAACATAGAAAATATATGGAGGATATGAACAGGCAGTTAAAATATACTTTAGCAATAAACATATTAAAAGATACCATCAATAATTTGATGAATGGTAGAATTTTGTTCTTTACAGGTCATATTGGCAAAAAAGCAAAGGTTTGAAATTATCAAACGTTGACTAGGGTATGGAAAATCAAGATACAGTGCTCTGATGTGGAGAATGTAAATTAGTATCTTAAAAGGCAACTTATTGATATCTATTAAAATCTGATGCTCATACACTGTGATGCAGTACCCAGGAGATGGAAATAGTCATGCATATCCACAGAGAGGCTTACACATTGATACTCACTGCGACACTGTGACGGCAGAAAAGTGATAGCTGGCTAAACCCAACATTGGGAGAGTAGGTAGATACTTGATAGTGTAATCATATTATGGAACACCATACATCAATTAAAAAGAGTAAGATCAAGCTATGTGTACCAGAAATGTCTCTATACCTGTTGTAGAGTGAAAGAAAAGCAGAACAATAACCTGATACCATTGATATATTAAAACTTTAGATTTCTTTGGGAATACATTTATAAACATTTTTGTATATAAACAAATTTACTATCTGTTTTACATACATATGTAAAATATGTTTTATTTTTGACCATCAAATTTACATTTATGAACAAAGATGTTTGTAAATATAAATTTATATATGAAAATGTTTATAAATGTAAAAAACACGTGGAAGAATACAAATCAAACTCATAATGGGGAGAATTCTAGAAAGCAGACTCACATTAGGGGTCATCGACCAAGGAGAATTTTTCTCATCACAGTGCTTACATTTTTGTTTAAAATGTTATGTTACTTGCACAATTAACAATCAATAAAAGTTTCAAAATGACTTAAATTGGAGTAGCATATTGTCAAGTATTTCTTTAAAAACTTAAAATGTGGCTGGGTATGGTGGCTCATCCCCATAATCCCACACTTTGGGAGGCCAAGGCAGGTGGATGGCCTGAGGTCTGGAGTTCAAGACCAGCCTGGCCAACATGGCGAAAACCCATCTCTACTAAAAATATAGAGGTTAGCAAGGCATGGTGGCAGGCACCTGTACTCAGGAGGCTGAGGCAGGAGAATTGCTTGAACCTGAGAGGCGGAGGTTGCAGTGAATAGAGATAGCACCAGGGCACTCCAGCCTGGGTGACAAGTGCGAGACTTCATCTCAAAAAACCCAAAAATACAAAAACCTTAAAATGCACTAAGTGAAGGTATTTTATTCTCTTAACTTTTGAGAACTATATGCAAAGTGTCATATTAAGAAATAGTAAAATGTGCTACTATAGAAAATGAAATGTTTTCCATTTAATTTTGTAGTCTGACTACGAGGCTTGTGAGTAACGGCGTTGTGTCTAATGTGGCTAAGTCATTGAAACTTCTAAAAAACTAGTATGGATATTCTTGAAAAAATATTGATGGATTTTAAAGATATGTGTCTTAACATGTCATAGACTTTAACAACCAAATTTTAAAATAAAACTGCTGCCAATTACATAAACTGAGCATTTTATAGTAGTCAGTAAATGACTCTGAATAGTAGAAAAAGACTTTCTTGACAACCATATACAAGCTTCTTTCGACATAAATATCTTTTAATATTTATGATTATGTAAGCATTTGTATTTATTACAATACTTTTAGAGAAGTTGGCATGATCATTGCCTTTAGTAAATAATAACCATTCATGATATTGTTAATGCTCTTCTAGATATTATGATATTGGTTTTAAAATAATATTTGGTCTGAATTTCCTTTACTGTAATATTTAAAACTCTTAATTTTTCTTTTCCAGGTAATGGTAGAAATTTTAGCTATGCTAACCAAAAAATTTAAAAATCTAAAAAACAAGATAGGATGAATGAATAAAACAAATAATGACACTACTGTATTTCTATTAATATTGTTAAATAATTTAAGTTTAAAATGGAGAAACTTTTCGTCTCAAAGAAATAATTATGATTATCTAACTTCTGTTAATAAAGTGGCTTAAAACTTTCATTCTTCTGAATGGGAGTATTAATCATATCATTTTATTTTTTCAATGAACTTTCACTTGTATTTTTAGCCTATATTACATAATGATTTTTGTTTTGATAGAGAAGAAATATGAAAAACTGAAAATAGACCCATGGAATATAATTTTTTTCTAGGCCTTTATTTTTGGGTGATCCTAATGTTGAACTTCTAGACAGAGGACAAGTCTTACATTTAAGGAATGCACGGAGAAGTGACAAGGGGCGCTACCAATGTACTGTATCCAATGAAGCTGGCAAACAAGCCAAGGATATAAAGCTGACTGTCTATAGTGAGTGTGATTTTCTTACGCTTTTTATTGTCAACTCTCATTACAAGTTGAAAAGCAGGGTTTATTCTACTGGTAACTACTCTCTTATTTAATACTGAATAATTTGGAATGCTACATACTTCAAGAGAAGAAGGAGCCTATCTTCAGGTGTTTTAAAAGGCCAGAATATTGCAGCAAATTTTAATGCCTTTTTTCATTAGATACGGATTTCTTCAAATGGTCTAGTGATTTTTCTATAATCTCACTTAAAGAGAGCAAGAATTTCCTAATTGGTTAGCATATACACAAACCAAATGTCTGTATCCTTGAAGGAAACAGAACAAACTTTTAAAATTATAGAGACATACGAAATAGAGTGAAGTTGATGATGTGCAGACAATTCAATTATTCTATTTTAATTCTATCATGGCCTCCATCCTCACCATGTGATTATCTTTTCAATGCCTTACGTGTTTGTGCTACTGTTTTCTCCCAGCTGTCCCCACCAAATATATGTAACTCTTATTTTCTCTAACATTATCAACTTTCCCTGAGGAATGTGATTGCCAAATTCATTTTAATTTTTACCAGTGGAGCCATAGATAGGCACATGAACATTATGTTTCCAGCACAAAGATTTATATACAATAGAAAGGAATAGAACTTAATAGATCTGTAGTACTCACTGCATTATCTTCTGTCTTTCCATGGTGTATGATGCTCAAGGAAAGTTTAGATACCTCTCAGAATGTCACCTTCTTATAGGATTTTCCCAATTAAAAGCAGTCAGCTCCTTACTCTCCATGATATTGTGCTAGTTCTTTTTGTTTTTGCAGCACACATCACTATCTGATATTTGATTGCTTAATTACAGAGTAATTTACTTGTGATCTATTTCTCTCCAAGGAACTTAAACTTGGTAAGAGCAGGCTCTTGTTACGCATGTTCCCTACTCTAATGTCTGATACATAGCATGTCTCCAGAAATACTTGCTAAATGAATGAATGGTCTAGTGTTACACTGTCTAATATGGTAGCTACTAGCCACATGAGGCTATTGGGCACTTGAAATGTAGCTAGCCCAAACTAAGATGCACTGTTATATAAAATACACATCAGATATCAAACGCTTAATATGAAAAAATGTAATATATCTAATTAATAACTTGACATTGATTATATCCAAAATAATATTTTGGATATATTGGACCAAGTAAAATGTATTATTAAAATTAATTTCCTCTGTTTCTTTCCATATTTTTTAATGTGGCTACTAGAAAATTTAAAATTATATATGTGAGTTTGTATTGTATTTCTGTTGGAAAACACTGGTTGAGTAATTAATAAGAGTTTGTGTTGAGGCGCAACCATTGCCACGGACTAGCTTTGTGATTTTGGATAAATTTCCTAACCCCTCTGGGCTTCAGTTTTCTCAGCCTTAAAATGGGGATAATAATAGCACTTATGCAGTAGTGTTATTCTGAAAATCAATTGTTAGCTATTTTACATGGATTATTCAGCTTCTAGTAAGAGCTCAATAAATGTTATTCATTTATCATTACATAATTAGTGATTGTATCATCTTAAAACTTAACATACATGTAGAATCTAGCTCGGTTTCTATATAATTTAATTGCTTTCCAAATCTCTTTTTAAATGTTGCTCTCTTTATGTAAAGTTCAAATAGCTTTCTCGAATCAAAGAAATTGTATTTAATGCAGGCTTTTAAATCATTTATGTCTATAAATAAAAGCCTTTGGAAGAAATTAGTCATGAAAAGACATGTTCTCTAAAAAAGAATAACATTGCTGAAAGATTAACTATACAAGCATCCAAGTTAAACAGAAGTGCTATTGCTACCTTTGGCCTCCCACCAGACCCAGGCATTTAAACAATAGGTGCCATATTTTTCCCAAGCTGTTGAGTAATCTTCTCTGCCCTATTGTATTGTTGCCAGGATCTGTGATGAATACATTTTGGTGATTTAATAAATAAGACTCTTATTTCCATGGGACTTGGGTTCTTTCATTTCAGATTCTCTTGTTCACTCTGTATGATGCCTTCAGGCACCCAGAAGACAGGACTCTATAATGATTAAACCTTCTGGGATTGTCTGAGATAAAAGGCATTGTAATTTAGTAAAGTTTTGAGTATTATAATTCAGGAAATAGTGCCATTTCCTCTTTAGCAATGCTCCATCTCTTAAGCTTAAATTTATTTCACTTGTGAAAATGCCCTTGTTATTAAAATGGAAAAAAGTAAAACATTATACTTTGGCTAACTGAAGAATATGTATGTAGATTTCAAATTCAGAATGTGTTTCATACTACAGTTGATTCATTCCTTTTCCTTACTTACACACTGATATGAGAATGAAACAGGGTGTTGATTCACTTGCAAGTTATAAATGAACATTGTACCTAAATAAGGAAAGAAGCTGAGACAAAATAAAAGGGAAAAATAAGAGATGGAGGGTAAAAAAGGAAAAAGAATGTCAAGGAGAGAAGAAAGTAAATGAAATTTTAATATCCTATCAGGAGATTGTGCAGATTTACAACTAGTAGTTCTGAGGCAAAGATTTGTAACCTGAGGTCCATGGATGAGGTTTGGAGGTCTGAGAGCTTCCCTACATCAGCAGTCCCCAACCTTTTTTGCACCAGGATCTGGTTTTGCGGAATGAAACTGTCCCGCTGCACACCATCTGGCATTAGTTAGATTATCACAAGGAATCCGCAAAATAGGGTTCACACTCCTATGAGAATCCAGTGCCCTCACTGAGCTGACAGGAGGCAGAGCTCACGTGGTAATGCTTGCTTGCCCCATCCCCTCCTGCCATGCGGCCTGGTGCATAACAAGCCGCACCTATGGGTCCTGGATACGTATTCTTCAGAGGCCCAGGGGTTGGGAACTCCTGCCCTAAATTGCCTAAAAGTCTTGGAGAGAGAGATTGTGTGTGTATGTATGTTGGGGGTGGGAGGGGCGGTGCATGGGTATATCTATACATGCATATGCATGTGCATATGTGTACAGCTTAATGAGCAGTGTATTCATAATTTTTATTTGTATTCCTTTCCCTCAAGTGGAAGTCTAGTTTGCTGGCAATTATGTATGAATTAAAATGAAACAGGAAGTGAAATATTTATGGATTTGTCAAATGTAAGCAGTACATAGTATGTTATTATACCATCAGATACAAATGTTATTTGAGTAATTTTTTTCATTTTCACAAATACAAACTCTTAAGATAGATTCTTTCTGATACAAATGATATTCCTTTCTAAAACATTCATGAAATATGTAGGTTTGTTTGAACCTGCGTTCTTGGTCTCATTAATATATTATCCAACTAGTTAGGCTAGCCAGTGATTTATGCAATTTGAGCCAAGGTCTGATAGGCATTTATAGATTAACCTAGACATAAATAATCTCAATGAAAATTCAAATTTAAAGCATAAGTAAAATACTTTTTCTTAGGGTTTCAAAATGGTAACTTGAATTTGTATTAATTAATTACCTATAGCAGGACTTGGCAAACCTTTTTATAAAGGGCAATATAGTAAATATTTAAGACTTTGCAGACCATTAGGCAAAATCAAGGAGATAATATAGGTACATACAATAAGAAAGAAACAGATTTCTACAAAATTATTTGTTGGTGAAATTCAATTTCTTTGATAATTTTTTTAAATATAAATTTTTTGTAATACAATACTACTGAGAAACATAGAATTATTTGTGGGGAAAACGTTTCACTTAAATGATATTTGAAGTTAGTGTTCTCTATCATCAAAAACAATTGCAAATGTTCTGTTACTGGTCTTTGTTGTTGTTGTCGTTTGTGGTGGTGGTGTTTTGAGACAGAGTCTTGCTGTGTCACCCAGGCTGAAAGTCAGTGGCAGGATCTCTGCTTACTGCAACCTACGCCTCCTTAGTTAAAGCGATTCTCCTGCCTCAGCTTCCTGAGGGACTACAGGCATTTGCCACCACTCCCAGCTAATTTTTTATATTTTTAGTAGAGATGGGGTTTCACTGTGTTAGCCAGGATGGTCTCCATCTCCTGACCTCGTGATTCGCCTGCCTCGGCCTCCCAAAGTGCTGGGATTGCAGGCGTGAGCCATTGCACCTGGCTCACTGGTGATTTTTACCTAATGAAATAGGTTTTTTAAAAAAAGGTAAAAAAGTTTCAAAGATGAAACTTCGAAAATGTCTCTTCATACAGATAAGTACTGCCTAGTACTGATATCATTTCACAGACTTATAATTTAATTATGCATATTCATTGCCTGGAAGGTATTTACAGAATTCCGTTGTATTATTCTCTTGGTATTGGACTTTAATCATGTCCTCAAACTGCTGATTAACAAATTCTAGGTGAAGGTTAGATGGAAAGCCTTCATTTTCAAAGATAACTGGATTTTGAATGTGAAATTTTGTTTTGCGTTTGTGTGAAGGTGAGACAAACTGCTAGAACCGTAGTTTGAGCTCAGAAAATATATCCACTGCAAATTTGTGGAGGAATCTAGATCTCACTGTTTGAACTTTTGACAGCGTGGAGAATGTATAAAGCTGCTTGACATTACTTGTAACTAAAACAACACAATGTTTACCATGGTATACATTTTGCATTTACGTAGATTTTTGGTCTGGTAATTGGGGTTGGACTCATTTCAAAATACTGTCAAGTTTACAGCAAAACTGATGTCCAAAAGCATTTAGTATTCAATAGCAGTGTTTAAGAATGATTCTTTTTATTCAGAAAGAAGTTCAGTCTTAGCCCTGAGCTCAGAAAAGTACAGTGAAACTTCATCACCACTAAGGCATTGATTGACCTGCCATATGGTAAGGCAAGTCAGGATATTCAGTTCAACTCTGACAAAAAGTCATAGAACTGATGATGTTTAAATGCATGAGAGCAAACAAAATGCACCGTTTAACACTACTGGTTTAATAACACCTGAATCTTTTACACAAAGTGCTGCTGTTGAATAATACAATGAAAAAACATAGATTTTTTTTAACACCTTACATTGTAATAAGCTTTGTAAATTTGTCTAAGCCTTTTTTTTTTTTTTTTTTTTTTTTTTTTTTTTTGCTTCACGTATATTTTTATCAACATCAATTGTAACAAATCTTAGCAGATTCCTCTTCAGGTTGTAATAAATTAATGTTTATTTCAACTTTTCTGAAAATATTTGTCTGTAGTTGTTTCACATCAACTGCTCTAAGAGGCTAATTCTTCAGGTTTTTTTTTTTTTTTTTTTTGTACTTTCATTGGTTCCTGAAATAAACGAGAACAGCTGAGCAGTGTCAGCAACATCTGCCAATTGTCAAAAGCCAAGAATACTATTGAGAAAAAAGTTGTCTTAAAAAATAATTGACTATTGATGTTGCTCTCAATGTGCTCAACTCTTCAAGCAGTTATTCTCACTGAAAGGCTAAGAATCTTGAACACACTTATTTTCTTTAGACACGTTTCTTTTGCCTCTGAAATGATACCTGATTTAATTAAGCCACCATTGGTAAATGGCTTTCCTTTGTTGGCTAACAAATGAGCCTGTCAGAAATTTGGTTTGGTTTTAGCCTCATTTTGGCTTTTTATTTTTGTGAAGAAATTTGCTATGATTAAATATTTCATTTTATGTTTTCTAATTTTTCAAACTGTTGATGTTTTAAAATTGGGAATATTGTAATGGCTGCTTAGTCTAGTGTTAACTAGAGGAGGTATAGTGTTATAAAATAGACACAATGTTTTGCCCTTTTAATTTGACAACAAAATACTCCACACTGTGCCGTGTCTTAAAAATTAGATATTTTAGTATTATTTTCTTGTTCTAACATGAGGATTATTCACTGATGATGAAATTAAAGAAAATATCACATTATGGTGATAGGCATAGCACTAAAAATGCTGTCAAGTTGTAACCATGCCACTGAAATTTACAGTAATCTGAACAGCAGTAGAAGCAATGAGAGCACCATATTTGGTTTCTCCTTTAACTCTTTACTCTGCCATTGTTGAGTAAAAGCCTTAGACAATATGTCAATGAATGAATGTGACTGTATCCAAATAAAACTTTATGGACATTGAAGTTTGAGTTTCATGTAAGTTTTACTTGTCACAAAATGTCATTATTCTTTTGATTTTTTTCAACACTAAAAAAACAGTATAGCCATTCTTAGCTTAGCATCTCCTGGCCTGTGATCTATAGTTGCTTGACCCCTGATATTTATAGTAAGCCTCCTGAGAGAAAAAATGATTCTATCATCAAATTCACCTCAAAGTATAGTAGATCTTGCCTTAAATTATGTGTGAGAAAAAATGTGTAGGTAAATGTTTGTCAGTATGGACTATTTCTAAGACTAATTAGCAGAAAATGTTAAGGTACTCCACTCAGCATCCAGATCTTGTTTTTTACATCTTTCTCCACTGAAAGGGACCAGGCTCCTTGGAGAAATGGTTAAGTCTGGAGCTGGGGCAGGGAATACACAAGATGATCCTGGAGCATGTAGTAAGGCCAGAAAGTAAGGAAGTGAGTGCAAACAATAAAACAAAGTAAAATAAATAGGGCATATTAAAGGGACTGAGGAGCCAACTGAAAGAACTCCCAGTAGCGAAAACTGGATAAATAATGTAGTATTGGTTGTAACCCAAGGCCTGTAGGTTTCCATGAGTCCATACTAATATAAGTAAGTGATTGACTCAATAAATAAAATGGGAAGAAGAGACACATCTTCCATAGAAAAGAATTATAAATAAATTATGTAGGTAGTCTCCTCTCACAGAAGTAGAACGTAACTCCTCACTCCTTATGTATGGGCTGGCATAAGGACTCCCTTCAATGGAAAGGGGAGGAAAAAAAGGTAACTTTACAGTGGATAAATAAGCAAACACTACCTTAGCTGGGTTACCAAAAGTATACGCTATCAACATGACTTAGCACAGGTCTCAGTGATGAGTCATGTTGATAGTATGTATCTTTGGTAGCATGTGATGAAAATGGCACTTTACCTGTATGGTCTCCCTCTCAAAACCCATAATCCTAGTTTAGCTATAAGAAAAACATTCTATCAAGTATTCCATTCTAAGATTTAAAAGTTTATTAAGATGAATTGATACTTAAATTCATATACATGCCATTTAATTTCTTTTAAATTGTTACAATGATAGCATAATCCTGGAGTGACCATATTTAGACTTTTCAGCAGAGACCGAGTGACTTCAGTTGTTTTTCCCACAGTATAGTCCTTATGTAGTGTGAGAGGCCAGACCTGTGGTTGCTGAATTGTAGGAGATACACATGTAGACAATTGGATGAGTGAAGCTGAGTAAATGGACTCTTGGCAGTCCCCTCCTTTTCCTTAGAAAAAGGAAAACAAACAGCAAGAAGCAAAAATTGAAGACTCCACAGCTATTAGGAATAGCTGGTTCTGAAAGCACTTAGACCTTTAGTATTTCTTGGTGAGAGGGCATACAGTTGTACCACATGTGACGTTTTCGCTCTCTTGGCCTGATTTGAAACCTGCTCTATCTACTTTGAGTAGGGTTTTATTTTGTTTTGCTTTGTTGGGTAAATAGAACTATCTTTGTTATTCTAATATGATCTCTTGAACCTAAATGACTCTGTGAAACAAAATCTGTGACTTTCTGTTTTTACTGAAATCTGAAACCCAAAAGGAGAATGATAAAGATGGTTTTGACAAGACAGGAAACTCATGATCAGGAGATAAATCACGGACTTCCTAATTGTCTTTAATTTACCTTAGATGCATTGTCTAAACATCTAGAGCGTTTAAGATTTTGATGAAGATGCTGAAAGTTAAATGACTTGTTTTTGTTCTAAAATCCTTTGTAGTTCCACCTACTATTAAAGGAGGAAATGTCACCACAGACATATCAGTATTGATCAACAGTGTTATTAAACTAGAATGTGAAACACGGGGGCTTCCAATGCCTACTATTACTTGGTATAAGGATGGCCAACCAATCATGTCCAGCTCACAAGCACTTTATATTGATAAAGGACAATATCTTCATATTCCTCGAGCACAAGTCTCTGATTCAGCAACATATATGTGTCTTGTAGCCAATGTTGCTGGAACTGCTGAAAAATCTTTCCATGTGGATGTCTATGGTAAGGAACAACATATGCTGTAATTATATACCTTTCCTACCTATGCTTTCTCATATGCTAATATCCAATTTATTCACTAATAATCCTTGGTGGGTTTGTCTTTTTCAATATGCATGGATAGGAATTGGAAGAGTTTTGCTCCATGATTTGGAAAAATATTTTAAAAACCTAAGGTTAGCAAGAAGGTGTCCATTCATTCAGCTAAGCTTTGCCATGGCACTTGGAACTTCTAGACCAGGCGTCCCCAAACTACGGCCCGCGGGCCACATGCAGCCCCCTGAGGCCATTTATCCGGCCCCCCGCCATACTTCAGGAACGGGCATCTCTTTTCATTGCTGGTCAGTGAGAGGAGCACAGTATGTGGCGGCCCTCCAACGGTCTGAGGGACAGTGAACTGGCCCCCTGTGTAAAAAGTTTGGGGACGCCTGATCTAGACTATTTGGTTATTATGGAAAAGGCAAAGTAGTTGTTGGCACTGAGATCATTCTGTGCTGTTTGTCCTTTATAAGCCAGACAGTCCGGAGTTTCCAGAATAACTAAGACAGTTACAGATTAGCTAGACCAAGAAATTCTTTCCTCAATAGCTTAGAGGGAGAGAGGCATATAGGTAGATTTTAATGGTCAAACTTTATGAGAAAAAACAAAAACTCTTCTTTATTTTATTAGGTTGTATTTTGTGCACACAAAGAATTGCCTGAAATGTTGCTGTTTCTCCCTAGTTCCGCCAATGATTGAAGGCGACTTGGCCACACCTTTGAATAAGCAAGTAGTTACTGCTCATTCTCTGACACTGGAGTGTAAAGCTGCTGGAAACCCTTCTCCCATTCTCACCTGGTTGAAAGATGGTGTACCTGTGAAAGCTAATGACAATATCCGCATAGAAGCTGGTGGGAAGAAACTCGAAATCATGAGTGCCCAAGAAATTGATCGGGGACAGTACATATGTGTGGCCACCAGTGTGGCAGGAGAAAAGGAAATCAAATATGAAGTTGATGTCTTGGGTAAATAAGTATGCCACTGCCTGGGTTCTCAGATTCCTAGCAAAACCTGATTCATTTGTTAAATTCTTTTTTGTTCATGCAATAATAAAACAATCTAAAAGAGGGTATAGTCATCTGTGCAACTATGGATTGCACATTACCAAGAGGTGGATTTGTCACTGGAGTCTCAGGGTGTAGAATCTTATATAAATCTTCCAGTGATTTTGATAAGTATACTTGATATTTACAAGTGCATAGATATATTTTTACATCAATGACAATGTCTAATTGCAGTGAACAACAACGTAAGTCTTTTTTCATAAGCACTATGCCAGGTAACAGGAAACTTTGCCTTGGAAAGTCATCTTGCAACCTTTAAACTCAGTATCTTTATCTATAAATGGAAGGCTTTTGAATAGATGGCCCAATTTGGGGGTTTTCATTCTTTTGTTCTTATGAAAATAAACAATACAAAATATGAATAAACTTGATACTCACCTGGCATCAGTGGCACCATAGTACTAGATAGAGGAATAGCCACGAAATGTCAAAAGCATGTTTATTGATCCTGGCAAGTGTTTATTGTAAAATGTATTTACAATACATTTCAAGTGTCCTTCACTTACCAAACTGCTATGATACTTGTCAACATTCTGAACTGCAATGTGGTATTGCTTCATGAGATTCCGTGTTTTTTGTTGTATACAATTCTTTGCATGTTGCATTCCTGTTGTTTTCTAGTGCCACCAGCTATAGAAGGAGGAGATGAAACATCATACTTCATTGTGATGGTGAATAACTTGCTGGAGCTAGATTGTCAAGTGACAGGCTCTCCCCCACCAACTATCATGTAAGGGTTTTGGTATGTCTTCTAAATACCTCCCGCATTTTGTTTTGAGTGTTATAGAGCTATCTTGAAAACTGTTCTGTATCATTAAAAAGGATTGTATGAAATTGTATTCTTTATATTCCTCTTTTAGAAGACATGCTCTATATACAATGCAACTTCTACTTGATATTCAAAAGGCACCAAAATTTGCTCAATTAGAGGAATTTCATTGTATGGCCTTAGAAATTACACAGTTAGTTCACAGAGACAGTCTATCAAGCAGTATTGTCATACTTTCCTGAGGTACTGAAATGTTTAACAGACTACCAAGTAAAAAGGAATATACCAGACATATTAAGTAAATAGAGAAAGTTAATGTGCCTGTGTGTTTACCAGTTCTTTTTTTCTTATTCTTTAATTTTCCAAGCATGAATTTAATACTAAGCTTTTGTTTCCAAGTTGCTATGGGATATGCAGAGGAAGAGTTAGTCATTGAAGGAAATGAGATATGTTCACACATGATTATAAAATGAAGTGGAATGCAAAACTCAGAAGTGTAAAAATACAATGCTGTATGATTTTAAAGTTTTGTTTATATTTGTTTTAAGATTGTGTATGTTTTGCTGATTATTATTTAAACACTGAAGTGAGTAATATTTAGGAGCACTGGTCTCTATTTTAATATTTAATATTTTGGTACATAGTAGGTGTATACATTTATGGGTTACATGAAATATTTTGATACGGATATGCATGTGTAATAATCATGTCATGGTAAATGGCATATCCATCAGCTCAAGCATTTATCATTTGTGTTACAAGCAATCCAATACTTGTCTCTTTTTTGTAGCGTAAAATTAGTAGAAGAATAAATAACACACAATTATTGGGTTCTAACAATATGCCAGCTTCTGTGTTAGGCCAGGTTTGCTTTTTTCTTCTCTTTTTCATTTACAATTTGTTTTACAGAGTAAGCTCTAGGACATTGAACAAATACACAATAGAAACTTTGTGTATCTTCTAGGACATGATTTGCTTAAAAGATATATCCAGACTTCCTTTTGCCTTTCTCTATAGGTGGCTGAAGGATGGCCAGTTAATTGATGAAAGGGATGGGTTCAAGATCTTATTAAATGGACGCAAACTGCTTATTGCTCAGGCTCAAGTATCAGACACAGGCCTTTATCGGTGCATGGCAAGAAATACTGCTGGGGACCGCAAGAAGGAATTTGAAGTGACTGTTCACGGTATGCTGAAGAAGGAATAGGAGCTTTGCATTTTAAATTAATTTATGCATTGTTTTATTATCTAACTCAGATTGTTGCTCAATAATGTAAATAAATCCTGAGTTGTGTAAAGAATGTGAATGTCGGTTGTATAATGACAGATTTTTTTGGTTCCTTTACGGACCCAAAGACTCAGCCAAGATGTATCAGGTAAATACTTATAGGCAGTAGCAAAAATAATTCTGGGAAATAAATAAATAAATGTAGACAGAGCTTAAATGTTAGGAAGTGTATTCTGCATAGAGTGCCAAGGTCTGAGGAATTAGACCAAGTAAGATAGAAGAGGCAAGGAGCAACTTCCAAGTCAAAGGGTTATGTAAGCATTTAAGGGCTAACTAAACCCTTAAATGCTTACATAACCCTTTTACTTGGAAGCAAGAGGGATGGTGAATACAGCAGTTTCCAGAAATGGTGGCCGAGGATGTAAGTGAAGGATGTGAGGGCCATAAGTACATTCACAAAACTGGCACATTGGGATTATAACCATTACTCTAATGACAGACGCAACCCTCTGCCAGGATATTATGTGTCTTACTTGCTGGCAGAACTTGGGAAGAAGGGAGGACTGGAACCAGAAACTGGAGAGCCACTGGGAAGCCACAAGGAGCATCTGTGAATGTCAACTTGGTTCTTCCTCCGTCTCTGCAGACTGCTGTGTTTTTTATTTTTAGTCCTATGTCCCATAATGGAATATACATAATCCTGTTTTTCAGTCTCAGTCCCAATTCTGAGGGAGGAAATCTGGCAGGTCCAGTTTAAATAAAGTTACCATTCCACATTCTATCAGCTTTGCAGGGGGCAGAGTCATGCAGTATAAATATGACTGGAAATCCACCTTGACTTAATGAAGTAGTTCTAGAGAAAGTGAAGGTCATTATAGATTAGTAAAACACACCAAAAGACATAAGCCAGATATACATGTGGATTACAGTAGCCATAAATACATTTTTACTTAGTCTTTGGAGATTTAAAAATCCGTAGTGAAGAACTAATCTATAGACTTGCTAAAAAATTATAAATTAAATACATGGGATAAAAGTATTTCATTGTTTGTTAAAATAGGAATTTGATTTTTTTTTCCCTTAAATTTTAAGGTTTCAGGTTCTTGCATACATATTTTTAAGTTAGACCCCACTGATGATGGTTTCATTTCCTTCCTCCCTCCCTTAAATCCAGTTCCTCCAACAATCAAGTCCTCGGGTCTTTCTGAGAGAGTTGTGGTGAAATACAAGCCTGTCACCTTGCAGTGCATAGCCAATGGGATTCCAAATCCATCCATTACATGGTTAAAAGATGACCAACCTGTGAACACTGCCCAAGGAAACCTTAAAGTAAGTGTAAATATTACAGAGCACAAACTAAGAAAGCTACGTAGGTCTTCCTGGAAATATCAGATTTTTCGTTCTTAACTGTAGATTTTTCTGTTGGACAGATTTTGCAGAAAATTTATTATTAAAATAATATGCATTTTTTTAGTTTTTAAGGATTTAGCTTAATATTTTGACTTGAAAATGGAATTAAAAGGCTAAATAACTTTAACAATAAAGTTATTTATTAGCAATAAGATACTGATTTTAAGAGTGGTTGTTATTTATATTACTTTGGTTTATGCCTAATTTAGTGGTTAAAAACCTGGTGTCTCACAATTGAACAATGTTCATCAATAATAAGCCGAAAATGTCCACCATTGAGTAAAATTAAGATCGTCATATTTACATAAATATAAGTAAAATAAGTCTTGAAAAGCATTTTTAAGAATTGGTTTATAAGCTTCAAGAGGGCAAAGACTCAATTTTTAAAAAAGTGAATATAGTCCCTGGCATATAACTGTATCTCATTACATATTTGTTAAATTAGTAGATTGATGATAGATAGATTGATTGATTGATTGATTGATTTCAAATCTGGGTGATCTAAAGGATGCACTTAAAATCAGCATTAATAGATTTTGCAAATAGGATCAACTTAATTGACTAATGTGGGCTTGAATTTTACTTGTGAGTTTTCTCTAATGAGAGGTATGTTATGTTCCTTTTTTAGTAGAAGTGGTGGATATCTGTTGTTTCAATTCCTATTCCAAATCCAATGAAAATAATCTTACATCTTTGTGCAAGTGAAAGATTCAGTTTGTAAGCCTTCAGACATCGTGCAGGTAGACAGTTGTTTACCTGGGAGACAGACGTTTGTCATATTATCATGCAAAAGCAGGATTGCAAACTATAATGAATGATTTAAAGAGAAAACCTAGCGGTATAAGAACATATGATGAGAAAGGTCTTTGCGAATGAGGAAAACGTATGGGAAAAACCCTGAGTAGAGTTCAGAAGACTTTATGGAAGTTAAATGGATGAACTGATGGAAGAGAACTGGGTAGAGTGTTTCAAAGAATATGTGCATGGGCAAACAAAGCAAAGGTGAGCATGGCACCTCTTGAGGACCAGAAATCCAGCCAGTGGGCTGAGGAAGAGAGTGAGGGACAGGTGATGTTAAAGACTAGAGACTAGATAAGAGGCATTTCAGTAAGGTTAATGATTTTGTTCTTACTTTAAGGCAATGAGAGACCTTTGAAGAGTTTTAAAAAAGGAATGCATGGTCAGGTTTGCATTTTAATTAGTTATTCAGACCCATTCCAAAGAATAAATTGGAGGAGCCAATAATAGATATGTAGAAACCAATTAGAACCTATTTACATTTGTGTAGGACAGAGAAAAGATAGAAATTTAGACTTATATGCTGGCCATGCAGATGAGGATACTTGTATAGATTGGTGAGGTACATATTATTTAAATCACTGGAGGTTGATGAAAGACTGTTTATGAAAAGTGAAGGAGAGGGATGTGTCACGGAAGACTCCTAGGATTCCAATCTACACAACTGCATGGAAAGAGTTGCCATCCAGTGAGACAGGAGACTGGGCAGGGGGACAAGTTTGAGGTGAGAAAACTGATTTGAGTTTTAGACTTTTAGAGGTTGAGCTGACTATGAGATAAACTAGTGGAGATGTCAGTAGATCATTGAATATGTGGTCTTGGAGCTCAAAAGAGAGTCTGGCTGGACATAGTGGCACATCAACAATATTTGAAACCATGGGCATGGATGAGTCAATACAAGAAGAGGATAAAGGGTAAGAAGAAAATGGGCAGAGAACTGACTTACGGCATTTAAAGATCATGTGTCAGTCCAGACATGAATATAAATGTATAAATGTGTTGCTTAACATGTTTATAATGGTATGGATGGAGAATACGTTAAGTGGGAGTTTACATGGGAGAGTTTAAGAGATCATTTGGGGTCAAAATGTGGTGAGCCTGGAGAGCTAGGCTGAGTTCAGATTTCATTCTGGGCAAGGTGAAGAGCCATGAATGAACTTTGAAGGGAAACTGGTTAAAGGATCAAATTTGAATTTTAAGCAAATTATTCTGGCAACAATATGCAAGATAGAGTAACAGCTAGGGAGGTTGGATACACTGGAACATCAGTTAAGAAGCTATTATAATCCCGTAGTGGCTGTGGAAATGGAGAACAGGGGATCTGAGAAATATATAGTGGCATAATTAGTAGGATTCAAAGTAGGCTCCAAAACCTAGATGGCTGGAAAAATAGTGGGTGCCATTAAACAAGAGTGGGAACATGCAATCAGAAGTAGACTTTAGAAATACAAGGAAAAATATATGAGCTTAATTTTGGATATATTAAATTTGATGTACTAACCTGTTCAGCAGCTTGCTGGAAGGACACATGCAGAGATCACGAGAGAAGGTGAGGCTATCCTGCAAATTTAAGATGCATTAGAGTTTTTCATTGATGCCGTGAGTTTGGATAAAAACTATCAGACAGCAGAGTTTCCTGGGTGTGGGCCAGGACGAGGAAGCAGATTCTAAAAGTTAATTTCCTAAGAAAGTCAGAGAATTAGAACTGAGGGAATGCTTATCTGTAACACCCAGAAAGTAGAGAGTTTCAAGGAGTCAGTAATCAACCACACCAAATGCTATGGATGGTGGAGGAGAGTATGAGCTTATTATATAGGCTGCTGAATATTGTGATTGGAAGTTGCTGGTTACCTCTGAATAGTATGTTTCAAAGAACGGCCTCTGAATCACCAGTTTCAAAATGGCAGAGGCCAGTTGCAATGGGTTTAAGAGGGAAATTAGGAAAAATAGGAAGAAATTTATCTGCATTCCCATTATCCATATTTTATAATTTTATTATTTTTCTGGCTCCCATCACCATTTAATAAAAATTTATTGTTTTAAACTATTTATGAATTTTTAACATAAATGTGGTCAGGTTTTTCCAAATAGCTTAAATTTTAATCACATGCATCATAGTTCAGTGCTAAAGTCTTTTATTCCATATGACTATACCAGTAAGCTGGCCTTAGGTTATTTTGTGTTTTCCAGAGAATAAGAAAAGGCTTTTCAATCAAACTAGTCTATTATCTTCTGCATGATGATGTGATCTCCTCCTAGTCTATCAAGAGTTTATTAAAATATTGGCATGAAAATAGTGATATTATATATTTAAATGGTTTTTTCTATTTCAATGACTGTTTTTAAATCCAAGTATAAAGTACAAAATTTCTCTGTGCTTTCTGCTCCCAATTAGATACAGTCTTCTGGTCGAATTCTACAAATTGCCAAAACGCTGTTGGAAGATGCTGGCAGATACACATGTGTGGCTACCAATGCAGCTGGAGAAACACAACAGCACATTCAACTGCAAGTTCATGGTAATATAATTTCTACATCTTAACAAAAGCATGTTTGTATCACTTTTTTTTTAAAATATAGGGGGCTCATTTTTACTGAATTGCAGTATAAAAAAATAAGTGTTTATTAGTCTGTGTGAAGAAAACCCTAGTGGTTTTTTTCCATTATTGTGATTATTACTCATATTAAGATCTTCAATTTTCAGGTTGTAAACCAGGACATACTGTAACTCATAATTAAATACACCATCCCTGTGTTTTAAGTTATCTGTATTCTGTCAACTTACAGCGGTCTACAGATGACTATTGTTGAAAAGAAAGAAGTTGGCACCCTTTTTTTAGTCTTGTCTGTGATTTTCTTGCCTGCCTATAAGAAGGATTTTGTAGAAGCCATCTCTGGCTCAGGATCTTCTCCAATGTGCTTTAATAAGAAGTCTTGGTGGAATGGAGCACCTCATTAATATCATAGCTTCACAGTAAACTTGAAAGACTACATCATCTTGAATATGTGACTTTAGATCTCTAGAGGTTCATCAGAAAAGGCCATTAATTAGGGGCCTGGACTTTCCTAATTTAGCCAGAATATTTGTAGAAAGCTGTTCAAGATTTTCATAAACAAATTATTCATTTTCTCTAATTCACATGATTTCTTGTTCCGTCTTTTCTTATTCATTCATTCATATATTCACTTCACATTTACCAAGCAATTAAACCTAGAATAATGCCCACACCTAGCTTAATTCCAGGTATATAGCAGGCAGTCAAAAATATTTAACAAACTAAAGAGTAAATAGTAGGTGAATGAAAAAGTTTTAATTAGATTTTGGATTCTTCTAATTTGCTTCTTTGCACATTTTCTTCTATTTGAATCTACCAGTTAAAAAGAATCAAATCATCAGTTTCCTAAGTGTTTGCAATAAAGTAATTTATTCTTTTCCCAGTTTCTGAAATATGAACACCTAACTTTGTGACATCTACATACATAAACCATGTGGGCCTTTATTCTTTCACCAAATCTTTGGTTGGGAGACCAATATCTGAATGTAACCATGTTGGAGTTGGCTAACCATGCTAGTGGGGTTAGGGGACAGGCTGGCCCTGCTCTACTGTAAGTCACCTTGCATTTGCCTCGTTCCCCGTAAGGCTGTTGTCTCTTCCTAGTGCTCTTGTACAGCTGTCTCTAGCATCTACTCAGACTTAACACTTCCATCTAAGAGTATGCTGGGGGGCTTCTCTCATTTCTCTACCCTGAGGATCCTTCTATTCTCCTTCTGCAAGCTGTTTTATCTACCCTCTCCCATCAAGTTTAGTTCTTAGCTGGTCTATGTTACTGGCTAAGAGGAAACAGTTAAGTGAGATGCAATGGCATGATGCAACCATCTTAGGCACTCAGGAGTCAGGCCAACTTTGATTTAAACTCTATGCTAAACATGGTGTGTGTTACCTTGATTAAACTACTTAATTTCCATTAGTATCTAACTTCGCTAATGATTTTGAGGTTTAGAGATGATCGGTGTAAAACATCTCCCACTTCATAAACACTAAATAAACAGTGGCAGCTAACTTTGCTAACTTCTACTTTCTGAGGTGTTTTAAAAAAGAAGGATGTTTTGTTCTCTAGACTGTTTTAAAATACTTAAATGAATGCTCCATAACTGCAGCCCCCAACCTTTTTGGCACCAGGGACCAGTTTATAGGAAGACAGTTTTCCCACAGACTAAGGAGAAGGATGGTTTGAGGATTATTCAAGTGCTTTACATTTATTGTGTATTTTATTTCTATTATTATTACATTGTAATATGTAATGATATAATTATACAACTCACCATAATGTGGAATCGATGGGAGCCCTGAGCTTGTTTTTCAGAACCTAGACAGTCCCATCTGGGGCAATGGGAGACAGTGATAGATCATCAGGTATTAGATTCTCATAGGGAGTGCACAATCTAGATCCTTGGCATGGACAGTTCACAGTAGGATTCATACTCCTGTGAGAATCTAATGCTGCTGCTCATCTGACAGGAGGCAGAGCTCAGGTGGTAATGCTTGCTCTCTTGCCACTCATCTCCTGCTTTATGGCCCAGTTCCCAGTAGGCCATCGACTGGTATCAGCCTGTGATCCAGGGTTGGGGACCCCTGCTATATAATAAAGAACAGAGTGTATGTCACCAGTCCTGGAAGAATGTGCCTAGAATAGATGCTCTAAGATTTCAGTATTCATAAAAGACATGCAAGTTGCCAATTAAAAATACAGCTTCCTGGGCCAGTCCCAGATCTCCTGAAACAGAATCTCTAATGTAGGTGGTCTATGAGCCAATACTTGGAAAAACATTGGCCCAGATGCTAAAGACTGGCCAAAAGACTTGCCAGTGTAGTCAAGGCTGATTGAATACCAGAGTCTGTGAGAGAAATCAAGTAACCCATCAAATAAAGAGCAACAACAGAAGAGAAAAAGCATAACTGATACCTAAGAAGGCACAAGTCTGTTAACCTGAATATTTTAACAAAATGTTGGTTGACAGGAGATGCAATTAGGGTGCACATCTACATGGAAAATCATCAAAGAGAAGGGGGCAGGCTGGTAGATATATGAGTTAATGTGAAAAGAAAGAGAAACAGAAGATTAGTCATTGTAAGAGCTTATTAATTGCTGAATCAGAGGGAGAATATAAAACTATCTTCCTGATGCAAATCACAGGATACAGGTAAGTTATAGTAGTAGCTTAAAACATTTCAACTAATATGATCTTGACTTGTGCACATAACAGTTCATCCCCCTTAGAGAGAATAAATTATGAAGTGAACTTCTAATCTGATACTAATCATAATCAGCCTGGAAAAAGCAGTTGGCTGAGTGCGTGTGATGGTAATCTACACAGAAAACTGGCATTTACCTGGCACTCAGGACAGCAACATCACATTGGACACATAAGGCCCCAAACCTGACTCTGTCCTCTTCAATACTTGTATTAATAACTTTACTGATAATTGGAGATGTTTAAAAAATGTAGGAAGATCTAAGAGACAGGTTGATGACAGACTTCAAAAAGACCTCAGTGGTTAAAATGACAAGTTAATATAATGTGGACGACTATGTAAGAATAGGATGTGAAAAGCGTGGCTTAAAGGACACCATACATTGAAATACTTGAGTATTTGAATTTGGATTGTTCCAATTACTGTATATATGAGAATTTCATTTCATAAAAAAGTTAATCAAACTTAGCAGTCAATAGCAGAAGTTACAGTCTGAGAAACAAAAGAGGAACTAGTCCTATTAATACTCCCGCTCTTTGAATGCTTCCAAAGTATTGCCTACAATTCTTATTCTATGTATTTAAAAAGAGGCATTGCGAAACCTATCGGGCAGCAATCCTTATGCAATTAGGTTCGGTTATTAATTTGTCAGCCAAACCTATAGTTACTTTCGAAGTCAGGATTTTTTGTTTTTAGAGACCAAGTCTCACTCTGTGACCCAAGTTGGAATGCAGTGGCACAATCATGGCTCATTCCAGCCTGGATCTCGCTGGGCTCAGGTGATCTTTCCACCTCAGCCTCCCTAGTAGCTAGGACCACAAGCACATGCCACCATGCCTGGTTAACTTTTATACTTTTTGTAGAGATGAGATTTCACCATGTTGCCCAGGCTGGTCTTGAACTCCTGGCCTCAAGACATCTTCCCACCTCAGCCTCCCAAAGTGTTGGAATTACAGGTGTGAGCCACGATGCCCGGCCCAGTTTTGTTTTGTTTTTTTTAATCCCAATCTTTGTGGCCTTGTAGAGAGAAGCTCTTTAAGTATGTTACTACTACACAGTATTGACAAAGAAGTAGACTAGAAACCCACTGAATCTTGAGGGGGTTGTTTGCCAAATAATTATAATCCTGCCTACAAAGCATGTGATGGTTCAGTGCCTCAAACACCAGAGACATTCCAATGGAAGTCCATATGAAAATATTTTAAAAGCCCAATTTCTTTCTCATTTTTAGGTAAAAAGTAAATACGAATATAAATTCCATTGCTCCCTTCTAGCATTGAAATGCAGTGTTGAAATTTAGGAGAACATTTTTCTAGATATAGCAGCAATGATTGATGAATACCACATTCAGTAAATGTGCATTTACTACAGTTGTCATCCAAAAATGTCTAATTTTAAAATATTCAGTGTTCTAATTGTTTAATGTTTTCCTTTCTTATGAAAATATTTTAGATACTGCCATTCTTCTCAATCATAGCAAAAGTTGTTTCTAAAAGCTATAGTAAGGGTGCCTGGTCTCCTGGACAAGGAGACCAAGTCATGATCAAGAGAAAAGAAACGTTCTCATGGGTTTTTCCAGGGTGAGAAGGTTCTGTCTTTTATAAAGGGCAAGAGCCCTCAGTAGGTGGTCTTTTTGATCATCAAAGTTTAATAATTCTGGAAGTTTTTATTCCCTAGACCAAACTATGAAATAATATCTAAACCTCAAATATTTGCCAAGTGAAACAGATGTTTCCACAAACAAATGATTATTTGGAGTCTAATAGCCCAAGCATTCATTTTCTCTGCACACAATTATTTCCCAGGAAAAAAAATCAACCAAGGTGAAGCACCCAGAAAAAGTAAAGTATTGTGGCTTCAAAGTTAGTTTTCTACATTGCCAATTAATAACTGCAAGATGAAGACTTACCTTCCTCATCTGTAAAGTGGGAAGGATAGTGAGAGTACCCCACAGTTACGGAGGTTGTGTGAGGGTTAAAGGAAACACTGCATGTGAAAATCTTAGCCTGGTGCCTTGCTCCTGCTCAGCATCTGTCAATGGCAGCATAAAGGCTCTCTGGCAAAACACATGTTTGACTTCTGGCCCTTCTCACTGCACCATTTTGACAAACATCTCTAAAATCCTCCTGCCTTTACTCTTGGCTAGGAACTCTCTTGGGTCTGTATGAGTTGTCTGGTAAAAACATTAGTAGAGCACCCCTTACTTTTATTTTATTTTTCAAAAAGTATTTGCTTGGCTAACATCTGCTAACACCCACTCAAAAATGGTTCCTCTATCATTTCTGTGTTTTGTTTAATAGCTCAGCTGTGGCCTAAAGGAGACTCGAGAATGTTGTAGGGAACTTTTTTCTTTTTTATGGATAACTTCAGTTCAGGACTCTATGATTTTCTTGGTCTAGATTTTAATTTATTCAGTAGATAGAGAATATTAACTCACCAAAATTACATTTAGATCACTTTTGTACTACCTGAAATTTAACCAGGATTTGAAAGGCTATTCATGACCTGCGTGATTAAGTAATAGGCAAAATCTCCTACACAATGTGTCAGGAAGAAGGTATTGTGGTTTGGGCATGATATGTACATGCAGCTTTTGAGAAAAGGAAGAAATCCCAGAAAATTGAATGGAATTCTACCTTCCTGGAGAATGCAGGCATCTTATTATTAAAATAAGATCGTAAGATACTGTTACCTTATTGCTGCTCTATCTAGAACAATGTTCTCCTAAGTTTCAACACTATGCATTTCAATGCTAGAAGGGAGCAATGGAATTTATATTCGTATTTACTTTTTACCTAAAAATGAGAAAGAAATTGGGCTTTTAAAATATTTTTGTATGGACTTTCATTGGAATGTCTCTGGTATTTGAGGCATTGAACCATCACATGCTTTATAGGCAGGATTATAACTGTTTGGCAAACAATCCCCTCAAGATTCAGTGGGTTTCTAGTCTACTTCTTTGTCAATACTGTGTAGTAGTAACATACTTAAAGAGCTTCTCTCTACAAGGTCTTTAGTCATTAGCTTTCTTCTTTTAGTTACTAAATCATGTTTTGACATTTCTAAAGCGTTGTTTTTTTGTTTTGTTTTGTTTTGTTTTGTTTTTGAGATAGAAATTCACACTGTCACCCAGGCTGAAGTGCAATGGTGCGATCTCAGCTCACTGCAACCTCCGCCTCCCAGGTTCAAGTGATTCTGCTGCCTCAGCCTCACAAGGAGCTGAGATTAAAGGCACCCACTACCACGCCCAGCTAATTTTTTGTATTTTCATTAGAGACAGGGTTTCACTATGTTAGCTAGGCTGGTCTCAAACTCCTGACCTGCTGATCCACCGGCCTCAGCCTCCCGAAGTGCTGGGATTACAGGCATGAGCCACCACGCCCAGCCTAAGCATACATTTTATATGGAAACCACCATGAGGTCATCTGAAACAATTAGCTAAGATAACATCTTTATGTTTGATAAGTCTGGCTGAGAAGACTTAATAGAAGGCTTTTAGAAAAAAATGCTTAGCAATCATTTTTATCTCTAATTCTTTGGAATAGAAAAGCAATTGGTTTATTTTTTTTTTCAGCCCTCTAAGACTATAAATTAATATTATGTTGAAATACAATGAGTGGCAAATCAGACTATCTGATTTATTATAAGATTTTTGTAGGTCACTTATGGGTACATCTTGATCCTAATTGTTTCTTGAGTTGAGCATCACAAATTTTGAGCTTCATGGTTTGGAAGAAAATGGCCATACTGCCCAAAGTAATCTATAGATTCAATGCTAT
Organism: Saimiri boliviensis; assembly: GCF_048565385.1. Lineage (NCBI taxonomy): Eukaryota > Metazoa > Chordata > Mammalia > Primates > Cebidae > Saimiri > Saimiri boliviensis. The sequence goes on along the minus strand of NC_133467.1, from coordinate 8,912,008 downwards.
CCCCATCAAGCTACTATTGACTTTCTTCACAGAATTATATAAAAACATCTTAATTTTCATATGGAACCAAAAAAGAGTCCACATAATCAAGACAATTATAAGCAAAAAACAAACAAACAAAACAAAACAAAACTGGAGGGATCATGCTACCTGACTTCAAATTATACTACAAGTTTACAGTAACCAAAACAGTTATATAGACCAATGGAACAGAACAGAGGCCTCAGAAATAGTGCCACACATCTACAACCATCTGATCATTGACAAACCTGACAAAAACAAGCAATGAGGAAGGAATTCCCTATTGAATAAATGGCTAGCTGGCTAGCCATATGCAGAAAGCTGAAACTGGGTCCCCTCCTTATACCTTATACAAAAATGAACTCAAGATGAATCAGATATTTAAACATAAGACCTAAAACCATAAAAACCCTAGAAGAAAACCTAGCTAATACCATTCAGGACATAGGCACAAAGACTCCATGACTAAAACACCAAATGCAATGACAACAAAAGCCAAAATTGACAAGTGGGATCTAATTAAACTAAAAAGCTTCTGCACAGTAAAGGAAACTATCATCAGAGTGAACAGACAACCTACAGAATGGGAGAAAAATTTTACAGTCTACCCCCCATCTGACAAAGGGCTAATATCCAGAATCTACAAAGAACTTAAACAAATTTACAGGTAAAAAACCCCAAACAACCCCATCAAAAAGGGGCAAAGGATATGAACAGACACTTCTCAAAAGAAGACACTTATGCACCCAACAAACATGTGAAAAAAAGCTCATCATCACTGGTCTTTAGAGAAATGCAAATCAAAACCACAATGAGATACCATCCCACCCCAGTTAGAATAGCGATCATTAAAAAGTCAGGAGACAACAGATGCTGGAGAGGATGTGGAGAAATAGGAACACTTTTACACTGTTGGTGGGAGTGTAAATTAGTTCAATCATTGTGGAAGACAGTGTGGCAATTTCTCAAGGATCTAGAACCAGAAATATAATCTGACCCAGCAATCCCATTACTGGGTATACACCCAAAGAATTGTAAATCGTTCTACTATAAAGACACATGCACATGTATGTTTATTGCAGCACTATTCACAACAGTAAAGACTTGGAACCAACTCAAATGCCCATCAATGATAGACTGGATAAAGAAAATGTGCCACATATACACCATCAAATACTATGCAGCCCTAAAAAAAGATTAGTTCTCATCCTTTGCAGGGGCATGAATGAAGCTGGAAACCATCATTGTCAGCAAACTAACACAAGAACAGAAAACCAAACACTGTATGTTCTAACTCATAAGTGGGAGTTGAACAGTAAGAATACATGGGCACAGTGAGGGAAACATCATACACCAGGGACTTTAAGGGGCTGGGGATGGGGAGAGGGATAGCATTAGGAGAAATATCTAATGTAGATGATGGGGTGATGGATGCAGTCCACCATCATGGCACGTGTATACCTGTGTAACAAACCTGCATGTTCTGCACATGTACCCCAGAACTTAAAGTACAATTTAAAAATTCTGAGCTTGTTATTCACAAAGAGATCACAGATATAATTCACATCCTAGAAAATTCACCCTTTTAGGGTGTATAATTCAGTCAATTTTAGTAGTTTGTATCTTTCTAAGATTTTTTTTAATCTAGGTTATCTAATTTGTTGGCATGCAATTGTTTATAATCTTCCTCTATAGTTTTTTTTTTATTTCTGTAAGATTGCTAGTAATGACCCTGCTTTCATTTCTGATTGTAGTAATTTACTACAGTTTTCCTGTATTATAATTGGAATCTTAATTTACTACAGTTTTCCTGAGTATTATAATTAGAATCTTACTAATATTTAATAGTATTTGGATTAATACTTAATAGTATTTGGGTTAATATCAATTTAATTTCCATTAAAATTTGTATTTCAATAGTATATAAAAATTTTGTTCCTAATTAGCTCTCTCTCCCCTCTTCTGTGCTGTTATTATGATGCAAATTACATTTTAAAGTGTCCATTGACACAGATTTATAATTATTGCTTTATACTATCATCTTTTAAATCAATAGGAGAAAAAATAAGTTCTGAGCAAAATATACAGTTTTTACATCTTACATATTTACCTATTTAGTTACCTCTACCAGTGAACTTTATTCTTTTGTGTGTATTAGAGTTATTGTTTCATTTCAACCTGAAGAACTCCTTTTAGTATTTATCATAGAGCAGGGGTCTTGTTCTTCTAGAAATATCTTAATTTCTTCTTTAATTTTAAAAGACAGATTTTCTGGACATGAAATTCTTGGTTGATAGTCATTTTCTTTCAGCACTTTGACTTTGTCATCTTACTACCTTCTGGTCTTTGTGTTTTTTTATGAGAAATTGGCTGTTGGTTGTATTGAGGATCTCTGTACATAAGTCACTTCTCTCAATACTTTCAAGATTCTTTCTCAGTTGTTGGTTTTAAACAGTTTGGTTTTGGTGTCTTGGTGGGGATTTCTTTGAGTTTGTCTAAGAGTTTTTTTTTTAAGCTTCTTAGATATATGGATTGACGTTTTTCTTCAAATTTGGGAATATTTCAGTTACTCCCTTTTAAGGCATTCTTTCTGCACCTTTCTCTTTTTCCCCTCCTCTGGTACCCCCATTATGTTTGTTGGTGTTTCTACAAGTCTTAGAAGCTCTATTCACTTTTCTTTATTCTTTTTTCTTTTTATTCTAAAATTGGATTATCACCTCAATTGACCAGTCTTCAAATTTGTTGATTTTTACCTTCTTCCAGCCTAAATGTGCTGTTGAGTCTTTGTTGCACTTTTGAATTCTAGAATTTTTATTTGGGTTTTAAAAGTAATTTCTGTCTGTTGATTAATACTCTATAGTTAGTAATAATTCAGCTACTTTTCTTTTGTTCTTTATACATGGTTTCCTGTAATTCTTGAAACATTCAGTCATCCCTCAATATCCACATGGAACTGACTTTAGGACCTCACATGCATACCAAAATTTGTTGATGCTCAAGTTCCTTACAAAATTTATATAGTGTTTGTTGCAACAAAAAAACAAAAATAAATAAATGGGACTAATTAAACTAAAAACCTTCTGCATAGCAAAATAAATAATCAGCAGAGTTAACACAACCCACAGAGCAGGAGTAAGTATTAGCAGACTATGCATCTGGCAAAGGACCAATATCCAGAATTTACAAGGAACTCAAACAGATCAGCAAGAAAAAAGAAATAATCCCATCAAAAAGTTGGCAAAGGATATGAATAGACAATTATCAAAGATATACAAGTAGCCAACAAATATGTGAAAAAAAGCTTGACATCACTCATCATCAGGGAAATGTAAGTTGAAACCACAATAAACTACCCCCTTACTCCTACAAGAATGGCTGATATGGTTTGGCTATGTCCCCACCCAGATCTCATCTTGAATCATAGTACCTGTAATATATATATGTCATGGGAAGCACCCAATGGGAGGTAATGGAATCATGGGGTGGTTACCTACCTGCTGATCTCATGAGATCTGCATGGTCTTATAAGGGGCTTTCCCCTACCTTTGGTCTGCACTATTCCTTGCTACCACCATGTGAAGAAGGATGTGTTTGCTTCCCCTTCAGAATGATTATAAGTTTTCTGAGACCTCCAAGCCATGCTGAACTGTGAGTCAATTAAACTTCTTTCCTTTATAAATTACCCAGTCTTGGATATGTCTTTATTAGCAGCATGAGAAGGAACTAATACAATGGCCATAATTAAAAAGAAAAAAAAAAAGATGTTGGTGTGGATGCGGTGAAAGGGAACTTTTGCACTGCTAGTGGAAATGTAAATTAGTACAACCACTATGGAGAACAGTATGGAGATTCCTTCAAGTACCAAAAATAGAACTGCCATTTGAACCAGCAATGTCACTACTGGGTATCTACCTAAAGGAAAAGCAGTCATTATATGAAAAAGACACATGCACATGCATATTTACAGCAGCACAATTTGCATTTGCAAAGATATGGATCCAAGCTAAGTGCCCATCAACGAATGAATGGATACAGAAAATGTGGCATGTATATATATCATGGAATACTACTCAGCCATAAAAGGAATGAAATAATGTCTTTTGCAGCAACTTGGTTGGAGCTGGAGGCCATTATTCTAAGTGAAGCAACTCAGGAATGGAAAATCAAATCTTGTATGTTCTCACTTATAAGTGAGAGCTAAGTTACGAGGATGCAAAGGCAGAAGAATGATGTAATGGCCTTTGGGGATTCATGGGGGAAGTATAACAGGGGGATGAGGGATAAAAGATAACATATCCAGTACAGCATACATTGTTCAAGTGGTGGGTATACTAAGATCTCAGAAATCACCACTAAAGAACTGATCCATGTAATCAAAAACCACCTGTACTCCAAAACTATGAGATAAACTTTAAATTACATAATATTTGTATGTAGCACATCCTCTTGTATAGTTTAATATCTTTAGATAACTTAATTCCCAATACAGTGTGAATGTTATGCAGTAGGTAGTTATACTACATTTTTTATTTGTATAAATTTTTATTGTTGTATTGTTCTTTTTTATTTTTTAAATTTTCTAATCTGTGGTTGACTGCAGATAGAGAGGGCCAGTTGTATGTAAAATAGCTGATTTAAAGTTTTTGTCTAGTAAATCCAGTATCTAGGTTTCTCGATGGACAGTTTCTATTCTGCTGCTTTTTCTGTGTATGAGCCATGCTATCTTGTTTCTTAGAATGTGATTTTTTTTTGTTGAAAAAGTAGATATTTTAAATAATGTAATGTGACAACTCTAGAAATCATATCCTTCTCTCCTCATGGTTTTTATTGTCATCGTTTTTGTTGCTGGTTTTCATTGTTATGCCTTGATTCATTAGTAAGTAGGCAGAATACTGGCATCCTCCCAAATTTTCATATCCTTATCCTTGAACTTGTTAATATGTTAGGTTACCTCATAAAGGGCAATTAAGGTTGTTAATCACTTGACCTTAAAATAGGAAGATAATCCCTAATTATCTGGATGAACCCAATGTAATCATAAGGAAATGTGGAAAAGGGAAGCAGAATGTCAGAGTGACATAATGTGAGAAGAATGTTCCACACATCCTCACATGCCCTGCCCGTTACTGGCTTTGAACATGGAGGAAATGGCCTCCAGAAGTTGGAAAAGGCAAGGAAACAGATTCTCCTCTAGACCCTCCAGAAGGGAATTCAGCTCTGCTCATACCTTAATATTAACCCAGTCAGGCCATGTTGGACTTCTGACCTATAAAATTCTGACCTATAAAACTATAAGATAAATTTGTATTGTTTAAGCTACCAAGTTTGAGGTAATTTGTTAAAGAAGTATAAGGAAACTAACTTTTCTGTATAAGTTCTATGAAGTCTGTTTTCACAATCGTTAAAATCCCCCTGAGGAAAAGGTTTGCGCTGACAGAACCTTGAGTCTGGTTAAATAAAGACAAATCATGCAAATAGGGATTTTCACGGAAAGGCCAGACAGGTCAAATAATGACAGTTCTCTCAGAGTGTTACTTTCGGGTAGCTCAAAACTTGTTGTACTTCCTTCAGTATCTGTTAGGCTGCTTTTTCCACTGTGATGATAGGACTATTTGTTTTCAAGTTTGAGCTGGAGAGAGGATGACAGGGCTAGGTCAGTTAAAATGCCACAAAACTCACTGTTCTTAATGAAATTTAGCTATTTTTAATGAATACTTTTTGGAATTTCACAAGTCTTTGGTTAATTTCCCAAGTTCTGAGAAGGTTGATTTTGACAATGTTTCCACTGTTTTTGTTTCTTTAATGAAGGAGTAGGTTTTTTGAGTCCTTAGTCTGGCATTCTTGCTGACATCCGATCTTTCTCTCTTTAAGTTCTCTAGTGAAGTGAGAAATCACCAACCCATTCCATAGCTCTTGTATTTCTTATTCCCATCGTAGTGTTTTATTGCAGCAGCTACATAGTCTGTCAGATTCTTCAATGAGCACTTCAGTCCAGAAGGCTTCAAGTATTTAAAAAAGCTATTTTGAAAGAATGTGCCATGGACTGCTTATTTTTCCTTTTTTCTTTTCCAGTTGGAAAAGTTAGATAACCATATTTAGAGGTTTTATGTCCTTAAATATTGTGTTTATAATCAGAATTCAGTGCAGAAAACAGAAACATTCTAGGCATTTCAAACAGTTAGGGTTACTACATGGACTTAAATGAATACAAAAGGATTTTTAAGAGTGAAGGATGGTTCTAGGGTCTTTGGGAACAACTCCCAGAACAAAAGAGATCTGACCCAAAGGACATCTACTTTTGAAAACAGACTTTATTTTAGACTTATTAAAAAAACAACTTTGAGGTTTATTATCTTTTTTGATTTTGTTTGTTTTCTGCTTTTATTTTTATTATTTCTAGCCTCTTTTGGTTTATTGCACTGGTCTTCTAAATTCTGGGTTGAGTGCTTAGGACTTATTTTTCATTATTTCTTAGTTTTAAAATATGCTAATTTGGCTTTAGTGACATATCCTATAGGTTTTAATATTAATCAGTTTCATTTTATGTTTTTCTAAACTTACACTCTTATCTTGATTTTATCTTTAATGAGATTTTTTCCCATGTAGATAATAGCTTTATAATTTTGTTGCTTATTTATATTTTATGGTTTCATTAAATTGTGAATATAAAATACTTTAATTGTTATTTTGTGGGCTAATATTTCATTTTGAAAATAATCCATTGTCATTTGAAAAACATCTATATTCTTTGATAACTACAAATCCCCAAACACACACATACATATAGGCATACACAATCTGGATGGGTACTTTTATATTTCATATTCTTTATATTGTATTTTTTGTTTCACTACATTCCAAGTTCTGAGGAGGACATATTAAAATACACCACTTTTAGAGTTTTCTAATTTTTCTTGCTTCTTAACAATTTTTGCTTTGTTGGTCAATGCATAAAGTACTGTCATTATATATTATTATTCATCAATTGTAACATGTTAATGTAAATTATATTGCTTTGTCACGTTCAATAATTTTTGCTTTGTATAGTTGTCAGAAATTGATCTCAAATTGTTGTATATCTTCATCCAGCTCCTTATTGTAATATTTTTGTGGGTTTTTATTTGTGCTCTTTATCCACTTAGATTTTTTAATTAAAAAAATCATTGTAACCCATTGTATTAGGCCATTTTCATGCTACCCTGATAAAGACATACCTGAGACCAGGTAGTTTACAAAAGTAAGACGTTTAATGGACTCACATTTTCAGATAGCTGGTGAGGCCTTCATCATGGAGGACGGCAAAAAGCACATCTCACATGGGGGCAGGCAAGAGAATGAGAGCCAAGCCAGTCTCATGGTTCTAAATCATCAGATCTCATGAGACTTATTCACTAGCATAAGTACAGTAAGGGGGAAACTGCCTGCATGATTCATTTATCTACCACTGGGTCTCTCCCACAACATGAGGGAATTATGGGAATTACAATTAAAGATGAGATTTGGGTGGGGACATGGCCAAACCATATCATCCATATAAGTATTAAAGTGTCAAAAAGTCACTATTTTAAGTGTGAAAACTGTTGATTAAACAATGAAATGAACTCATTCATATTTATATATTTAATTTTATTTCTGCCATTTTACTTAGTTCTACTATTTTTTCTTGTTTTCTGTCCTTCTTTCCCCATTTCCTGTTTTTGGTAGATTAATGGATTGATGGATTTATTGATTGTATGTGGGTTGAGGGTCTCTAGTGCATTGAATTAGTTAAATTCAGCAAATCCTTAAAATGTGTGTTTTTCTATCAACTTCAGTTACGAATTTACAATATCTTCTTCAGACAAGACACAACCTTTAGTTCACCTGTAATTTTTTAAATCCTGGTATGCCTCTCACACTTCTTGAGATACTGTTGAAAACTTGGCATTAATGTTCCAAGTTATTTCTTTTATATTATGCTTCTCAGACTTTATGAATTCCTACTTTCCAAGTACATTAAATAACAACAGATCAGCATTATCAGTAGTTACTTAAAGTTGAAAATATACCTTTCTGTTTTATTTTGTGACTAACTTAAGTATAAATTTTATATCAAAAGAAAAATCCTGCCAAGAAACATGCAAAAATTATTCTAATTTTTCTGAAATAGTTTAAGACAGTCCAAAGATACTATCCAAATTACTGTCCAAAGATGAAGTAAGATATTTTGAGATGTTGATTTCTTCTTCACTGGAAGAGTTCAAATTTAGTAGATTAGTTACTTCTTGGCAAAGATAGTTACTCACCAAACCAATCAGATTAAGTACTATAAAAAATGTTTAACTTTTCTTTAATTCTAAAGATTTTCCTGTCTGGACACAGAAATGTGTGATCCAGAAAACTTAAAGATTTTTTTAAAATCCTGTTCTTCAATCTATTTAATAGTATACTTTTATTCCAAATAGATCAGTGTATATATGTGAAAAAAAATAAGAAAGGAAGAAAAATTATAATTTGAATTGAGCAAACAATTTCAGCTTAAAAATTCTATTAATAAGAAGTAATTATCTGTTTGGGTCTCTTACAGAACCACCTAGTCTGGAAGATTCAGGGAAGATGCTGAATGAAACTGTGGTGGTGAGCAACCCTGTACAGCTGGAGTGCAAGGCAGCTGGAAATCCTGTGCCTAGTATGTTTACTTTTGGACTCTATAACTTAATATTTTAAGATTTCTGAGAGTAACCCACAACTGTTTTTGAGCATAATATACCAATTACTATTAAAGAACAGGTTATAGAATATATTTCATGGGTGAAAGAATATTAGGTAGATAACATTTTTGAATTTTTATTGTTTTTAATTGCGTGAAAAAATTTATTTAAACAATGTAGAAATATGTGAATACCTTAATCATTTTATTGTCAATATCGTGGCCACAAGACCCACATGGTGGTTTAGATCCATTTATGCTGAAAATTTTTTTAACTTAAAAGTATCTTAACGAAACTAGATCAAGTTGTCATTCTGATGAGACTACCACTTTATTTTGTATATTCCCATCACTGGTAGCTTATTCATATGAATCAATAACAACATAAATTTTTCGAGGCTAATAGTGTGTATAGTGTTTGGTTTGATTAGACATATAGCCAAAATTCTATAGATGAGAAGAAACATACAACAAAAAAATAGATAGGTTGAAAGTTTGCTATTAAATAATATTGATATATTAAAGATAGTAAAGAATATATTTCCTCTAAATTCGTTTTCAAGATTCTCCGACTTGGCTCTTGGTATTTTTCTTAGAATTACTTTCTCTTAAAAATCAAAGCTAAAGAGATGATTACTTAATCAGATTAAGTTCAAATGATAAGTATAAGAATAAAGCAGTTGTGACTTAGCTAAGATCCAATTTAGTATATATAATTTTAAAAATGTTTACATAGATCATCTTCTCCCCTTCTTCTTTCAGTTATTACATGGTACAAAGATAATCGCCTACTGTCAGGTTCCACCAGCATGACTTTCTTGAATAGAGGACAGATCATTGATATCGAAAGTGCCCAAATCTCAGATGCTGGCATGTATAAATGTGTGGCCATCAACTCAGCAGGAGCTACAGAGTTATTTTACAGTCTGCAAGTTCACGGTTAGTGCTACTTCACCTTACGATTAAGTGCTTCTATAAAATTCTAGTGTAAGTATTTAACAGAGGGTGTTATTGTCGTCTTTATGTAAGGGCACAGTGTTCTAAAACCCGAAATGTGCTTATTCCTGATTCCTATCAAAATGCTCAATTTTCACATGCTGTTGACTAAAGTTTGCTTTCAGTGAGTTGTTGAAATAATCAATGATACTGTTAGCTAATGACAAAAAAAAAAAAACCCTGCTTGTAAATGCTTTCTAAAAGAATCATAGGTATTAGTTAATGACATGTTTTTGAGTGATTATCTCTAATAATGCTTTTAGAGGATTTGGTAATTAACATACTACAGTGGAAGCAGTGAAGGGGTATACTGCACATACATGCACACACACACACACAAGAAATCAAGAACTAAAATTCCACTCTGGCATTAAAAACTGATTTCTTAAACAAATTAGCAAAACCTCTTTTTCCTCATCTGCAAAATAGACAAATTATACTTACTCTATTTACCTTACAGGATGGCTGTTATTAGATCTTAAATAAGAGATGTGAAAGAACTTACCAAAAACAAGCAAACAAACCCTCTGATAAGAACACAATTCTGTAAACATTACATGTAGTTTTCATCACTTGAGATCACAACCTCTGTGATGTTAACATTTCTTACTTTCATTTGTTTTTTTTGTTTTTTTTTTTTTTTTTCAGTACCCCCTTCAATTTCTGGCAGCAATAACATGGTGGCCGTGGTGGTTAATAATCCGGTGAGGTTAGAATGTGAAGCCAGAGGTATTCCTGCCCCAAGTCTGACCTGGTTGAAAGATGGGAGTCCTGTTTCTAGTTTTTCTAATGGAATACAGGTACCTTCATTCATTTCATTGGTGGAATTTACCACCTGATTATTCAGTACAGGAAGTACACACAGGTAAAGCTGTTGAAGAGATTTAGAGAACAAGGATTAACCGATGCTATTTTTTTAATTACACATATGCGACCATAAACACCATGGACACATAACTGGGATACCTAAACAATTCATTAAAAGCTCACTGTTTCTAAGGGTTCCCTTGCCTTACTTGTAGGTGTTATGTTTTGACCATTTGTTTTAGATATTTGTTGTTTTAAACCTGCCCCAATCTACTTTCTGCCGCTGCCACAGTAGATACTTTACACAAAGAAATGTTAATCAACAAACAGGAATTTTCTGGTAGAATTTAGGTTTAAATATCTTGAAATAATAATGAATCAGAGACTATACAGAGCATATATACTTTTATAAAAACATCAAATAATACAGTAAGAAAAATTATAATGAAAATATCAAGATAAATAAAATTGGAGTCCTAGAAAAATTTTAAATGCATTATATTGAATCAAAATTAAAAATACAGAAATGTGTGTATACCTAATTTAAATTTTAATTTTAATTTTAATTAAATTTGAAATTTAATTTTCTCTTGCAGAACAGAAAGCATAGTTCTCCTAACATTCTACTTCTTCAGGTTTTCTTGAAAATCTCATGTTTTCAAAATTTGGGATCATAGAAGATCCAGAGTTAATGTCGATAATTTAGAAATACAGCTGAACCCAGGGGATAAAAGGATAATCAGCGTAGCTTATTACTTAATTTGTCTACTATTTTGTTGTTAATTTTAGCTTCTTGCCTATTCACCCAAAGAAAAATAAGAAAGAGAATTAGCTCCTCTTATTCCCACTCATGTTTCTTCCCTGGCGCCTTTCTATCTCTTTGTAGTGAGTATGGATAAAATTTGACTTTCATTTGATGCTGTATGTAAAGACTTATTTTCAGTGGTTGTTACCAAATTTAATTCTCGCCTCACATCCTTCCACTGAAAAGATGAAAAGGGTTATTATATGATGTTTGCCTGCTTAAAAATGTCCAACGGAAAATCTTCTTAAAAGGCAAATGTCAACTTATTAGCCTCAAAAAAAATAAGAGAAAAAGTCTGTTATACCTACTATTCTCAGGAACATATTCTTTATTTAGTGTTCTTATCATTGACAGGTTCTCTCTGGTGGTCGAATCCTAGCACTGACCAGTGCACAAATCAGTGACACAGGAAGGTTCACCTGCGTGGCAGTGAACGCTGCTGGGGAGAAACAAAGGCACGTTGACCTCAGAGTGTATGGTGAGACATTTGAGTAATTAATTCTGCTTTGATGTAGATGTGTTTGGGTCCTAAAAATCATTGAGAAAGTTAAGGGAACTTGACAATAAAGAACAATGAACCTTAGGAATGATATCATAGGATCAATTCAAATCAAATTCTCTTTCTGCCTTATATCTGACCTTGGATGATTTCCTTTCTTAAAGTTCTGAGAAAGTAAAATGCACACATCCAGTATGTAGGGTGTTGGTTTTATACAGTACTCTGAAAACCATGACTGTGGATAGCAGCTCTGCCCTTTAGAAGAGAGAATCTTCTTACTGAAGCAAGTATCTTTTCAAGTAGCTTTCTTCGTTCATTCTACTCAAAGCTGTGATTTTTATTACTTTCTAATTATTTATAATCAGCGTATTTTGTGATCAATATTATGTTTGTGAATTAAAGGCTCTTAAGAAGCAAAAAGTTCAGCTCAATATAAATTTAGGAAAAATTCAAGTTATTGTCCACCCTCAACGCTGCTCACAATGCTCACGAAAGGGAATGCCTGATCCCATCACAACAGAAGAGCCCCAGAAAAAAACTGGGCCTCTTGATCTCCATTTATATATTATGCTCATTACTTCACATTGCAGTACACCTTTACATTCAGAACTCTTTTAGAGATTTTTTCTGTGCCTTTATTTGCATTGTATTCCTTAATTCATCGAATAATGAAATTATTTCTTTTATGACTTCTTGAAGAGTTTCTGTTAATGCAGAATGCAGGCCTTCTCCTAAAGTCCTACCTCACTTCTAAATAATTCATTCCTGTTTGAAATATATTACCTTTAAAAAAAAATTTACCTCCAGACAATGTGGACCATGTTGTCTTCTCTTTAAAAGTTTGCCAGTGCAAATGTAATGATCACAAATAACATATATTGTTATATAATTTTTTATTAAAAAGACCTCTTGTTATAACATGGATATCATACATATCTAGTGAAAGTAAAAGTTTTAGTTGGCATCGGTACACTACGAAAGAGTTCTCTGTGCTCTTTCTTTTCTGTTGCTATTGCAATTGACGTGAATTCACATCCAGCATTCAGATTTGCTTAGGTTTTTGAGGTAACAGGTCTATAATGCCCAACCCCAGGAATTTTAACTCCTTCCCTGAACTGGGTCACTTTTAGGCTTTCTGAAGAACTGGAAAGTCTGTTCTGAAATACTCTTTGAGACTGATTCGTCAATCAATGTATGTATGTAACACGATAGTTCATCAGTCACTAGGAAGGAAGTAGAGGGGTGACATTGGTATTGACTGGGTTTTAGTCAACACTGACGTCTGAGGTGGTCTTCTTACATTTCTACACTGGCTAGTGTCAAGCGTCAACCTGGGAGATAATAAAGAGTTGATATTTTCCAGAAATTACAGAAACATGCATCACTATTCTTTATCATTTGCTAAGATACTTCTATACCACTTCCTTAGGCTGAAAATCAGGATCTTTCCTCTGATGTAAAAGTCAAGTAGCTAGCTGATAGATATGTCTGCCATTGTGTATATGTGTTTAGCCATTGAAATACACATGCAGCAAGCTGCTGAAAAAGTGTAAAATTAAAACGGGTTTTCAATCTAAAATCAGTTTCCAATCTGTATTTCACTATTCATGTTATTTCCATAAATTATATTCTTATATTTGTAGTAGCAACTTTGGTGATGTGTGTCTAATTGGAGCCTAATGAATGTTAATTCCCAGAGGTGAATCCCCTTCAGGTTTACATTGGCGGGGTATGATCTGGTAGGGTGGAGTAGGAGAAGTAGATAGTAGGCAAAATAGCTTTTCCTACAATTATGGGTAGTTCATTAAAAACTTTTTCTCTCTGGTATAATTCAGAATATGTTTTGCCACACCATGAGATATTGAAACAAAAGAATTGAGTTTTAAAAAGATTTGTATTCATGTAGTACCTTTTCTTTAAACTTAAGCTCAGAGAACTTTCTTGGAGATAACACATTCTTCAGCTTCCCGGCAACTATGGCGATGCTGATTTTGGTAATTAAATTTAACAAACAGTGCTTAGGATGAGAAACAGGTCCATCCCTTCCTAAGCAACATAACCACAAAGCAAAATAGGGATAACATCTAAGGAAGCTGAGGATCTAAAGGGTAGAACCCTTGTTCTCCTCTCAGACTAAACAAAAAGCTGGAAATGAGAGACAGGACAGGAAAAAAAATAAGATGTTTCGGTAACGTATATCCTCAGCTGTAATTAGATTTGCTTCAGCTGTTTTTGCATTTTTTCTCTTATTTAAAAAATATGGTTTCCTTTTGAACTTGATTTAACTCACTTAGCTGTAAAGAAAAGTAACTGAAGGAAAATATATTTGGAAATGAATTGGCATTCTGAAGTTTTGAATTGTTTCTGACTTTCACTTCTGCAGTCTTAATGAGCTTATGCTCCTTTGTAAATTCTACAAATGATCTAAGATAAACCTATTTTTATATAGTAATGGTACTTTTTTATTCAATGAAGCCAAACTTTACCTAAAATTATTTCCAAGCTGTGAAATCAGCTATTCTATTTAGGGTTTCCTGAGTGCTAGGACCGGTGAATCTGTTTTCATGCCATCTTTACACAGTGGCAATAATTAGGCCAAGAGTGGTGACTCATGCCTTTAATCCCAGCACTTTGGGAGGCCAAGGCAGGTAGACCACCTGAGGTCAGGAGTTCGAGACCAGCCTGGCCAACACGGTGAAACCCTCTCTCTACTACACACACACACACACACACACACACACACACACACACACACGAGAAATAGCTGAGCATGGTGGTGAGCCCCTGTAATCCCAGCTACTCAGGAGGCTAAAGCAGAAAAATTGCTTGAACCCGGGAGGCAGAGGTTGCAGTGAGCTGAGATCGTGTCATTGTACTCCAGCCTGGGCAATAAGAGAGAAACTCCATCACAACAAAATGAAAACAAAGAAAAGAAAAGAAAGAAAGTGGCATTAATTGTGCTCACTTTGCTATTTTTATAGCACTTTTAATCTCAAATAGACTAATGATGTGTCTTTTATCGAATGTGTTACACATCAAAAATAATGTCAGTGTTTACAGTTTCACATAAATTACTTTAACCTTATTGAGAGCCAGATGTCTGTGTGTGTGCTACTAAATTTAGTAGAAGGAACACCATGAATCTGTGCACAAATGCTCCGCTGGTCAATCTCAGCCATTGTGCAGTGTGTTTCTTCCTTTAGCATCCATTTCTTTGAGTTTAACATAGTATGTCCTGCACTCCAAAACAGCACGTGAAAGTGATCTTTAGTTCATACCCTTTCCCTCTGTAGTAGACATGGTAACAGAGAAACCTCATGGTTACAGAGCCACAATACTACTACTGCAGTCAAAGTCTTTTGCCTTCATTATCTTGCCACGTGCTGGGGTATCAAGCCTGAAGCAATGGCTGATAGACTATAATCATATTTTTAACCACAAAAATCTTGTTTCTATAAAAACATTTGCAAAGTCCCTTAGGATTCATTTTAATACAACTTAACCTTTCTTGTAATAAAAAATAAATTGCTACAAATATGGCAGATTTTCTACAGCCCTGAATAGTGATGGGATTTCATGAGAAATGGCCAAGGAAATTCCCTGCTGTTTTTTCTTTTTTTTTTTTTTGGAGGGGCCCCTTTTAAGAAATGCCTGATTTCATCATTAGTTTGCTTTTCTGAATTAGTACATATATAGAACTGAAAGAGTCCTGGAGAAGTTATGGATGCCACCATCTCATTCTTGGCAGGACTGTACCTAAACCGTCTAAGATAAACGATTGTTTATTCTTTAATAACACCCAAGGAAAGGAGATTCCTTAAACTGTTCCGAAACACATTTCAGCATCTAACAAGCCTTACGTTGTCAGGGAATCCTAATTTTAATCTCATGAAAATTTCCACTCATTTCCTCTTCTTATGTGATTGTGAGTATGTTGTACAGCTGGTCATTGAATTGATTTGTTCTTTATTGAGTCACTTACCCTACATGGTCTTCACTCCATAGAAAGTTGGCAAAGCACCATGGAAAACCAAATAGAACACTACACTGCAAGTCTGAAGACTCCTAGCTTTACCGTCAGTTGGTCATATTATTTTGCACAGGCTATGGTCTGACACCAGTTTTATGTTTTGCACTCTGTGAGATGATATCCTCCAACTCTATTTTTTAACGTTGCCTCTGTGACTATGAAATTTATTTCTTTTGCAAAAATTACAAATATTGAATGTGTATTCACCCTTAGTTTATTATTGTTTCTAAAATATTTCATGAGTTATTTATTACCTTGAAAACTTTAAGCTGTAACATCTAGTTCTAGAAGTTTCTTAATTGGGCACTTGAGAACTTTCCGTTCTGAAAGTTTTTTAAATTAAACGTTAGTGAGAAGTATTGTTGTTCAACAGGAACACATTAATCAGTGATTTATTAGTACTTGATTCTGTCCGAACTAAGGGATGCAAAGAGGGTATGTTAGAATGTTTGTGATCATACATCTTAAAAAAATAAATAAAGGTTTTCATTATATGTCCTGCTAATTAATTAATATAAACAGTATGCTGGCCTTTCCTGAAAGAAAACTCATCTTTCACTTAGTTCCACCAAATATTATGGGAGAAGAACAGAATGTCTCTGTCCTCATTAGCCAAGCTGTGGAGTTACTTTGTCAAAGTGATGCTATTCCTCCCCCTACTCTTACTTGGTTAAAAGATGGCCACCCCTTGCTGAAGAAACCAGGCCTCAGTATATCTGAAAATGGAAGTGTGCTAAAGGTAAGGGTATGCATTCATTTATTTTTGTCTTGTGTTGGACTAATTTTCTCTTACAAAATTCTAGGAACGCTTTTTTTTTTTTTTTGACAGAGTCTTGCTCAGTGGCCCAGGTTGGAGTGCAATGGCACGATCTCGGCTCACTGTAACCTCTGCCTCCGAAGTTCAAGTAATTTTCCTGCCTCAGCCTCCTGAGTAGATGGGATTACAGGCATGCGCCGCCACACCCAGCTAATTTTTTTTTGTATTTTTAGTAGAGATGGGGTTTCACCATGTTGGTCAGGCTAGTCTCAAACTCCTGACCTCATGATTGGCCTCCCAAAGTGCTGGGATTAGAGGTGGGAGCCATTGCACCCAGCCTCTAAGGAATCTCTTTATCGATGAGGTTTGTAATATTTTAAAATTTTATGCTCAGTGAGATGTAAATATTTGTCATCATATCCAGAAACTATCTCAAAGAATGCTTCCAGGAAAATACTACAGAAATAATCCAAGGTGTGCCCCTCCTTCAGTCTTCCAGCCAATCAGCAAATGCCCATTTTAGGTGTTCTGGATAAAGATGCAAAAAAGATATGGTGGCTCACGCCTGTGAGCCCAACACTTTAGGAGGCCAAGGCAGGCAGATCACTTGAGGTCAGGAGTTCAAGACCAGCCTGGCCAACATGGTAAATCTGTCTCTACTAAAAATATAAAACTTAGCCCAGCATGGTGTCATGTGCCTATAATCCCAACTACTTGGGAGGCTGAGGCAAGAGAACTGCCTGAACCTGGGAGGCGGAGATTGCAGTGAGTTGAGATCAGACCACTCCACCCCAGACTGGTTGACAGAGCAAGATGCTGTCTAAACACACACACACACACACACACACACACACACACACACACACACACACTCTCACACACTTCATGTCATACATAAAAAATTAAGTAGCAATTTAGTTGAAAAATGCAACGAGTACTGTAAGTCTGAGTCAATTACCAAGTGGATGATACAGATAATACATTTTGGGGAATGGCAAAAGGTGAGGCCCTGGTTGCCAGGACTAGTCCTGAAGGAATACTTAGTGTTTTAACAGTAGGTGAGATAAAAGGCAAGGGAAGCAAGTCAGCTAGTTTGGCTGAAACACAGAATTTTAAAAGTGAATATTTGGAGACAACGTTGAAAAGGTTGATTTAAATGAAATAAAGTGTGACATTGAAAGCCAGCCTAAGGAATTCAGATTCAGGAGGAGAGAAGACGGCTGAATGTTTATAAAAATCCTCATAATAACCCAACTGAGAAAACAAAAGACCAGCTAAGTAATCCGCCCACAGTTACTGAAAGACAGAAATTGGATTAGAACACGGAGAGTATGGCTTCAGAGCCCATGCTACTAACCACTGTATAGTCTCTTGCTAAAGGAGGGTTATTACTGATAAAGAGAGTCTTGAGAAATTGATGACGGGCAGTAAGCTGGGCAGCTTACCTAAGGAAGACGGAAGCATGGGGTGAGTGAGAGGGAGTACGAAGGAGTATGTTAGAGGCAAAGGATGGCAATCTTGAGAATTATGATTCTATAGTAACAGAGCTGGGCGAGAAAGGACAGACTAGAACCACTGCCAAAAAGAAAGAGGGGTGAGCTAATTGAGCTACACAATATTTTTTATAGAATCATCTAAAAAATTTTATAGAATCATCCTTTTTTTGTTTTACTGCAGATTAGTATAGCATAACAATTCATGAGTTTAAACTTAGTCAAAAATTCATCTGTAGAACAAAAATTAAAAATTGCAGAATTTAAAAAAAAACTTTCTCAAAAATTCATACTGTAACTTTCCTTCATAAAAGACTGTTTGGTACATCCATAGATAAGATAAATATTTAGTCTTTGACTTAAAAGCCAGCATTAGGCCCAGATGCTACTACAGGTCAAGAAAAAGAAAAACAAAAAAAGAAGGAAAAAGCATGGCCCGTTCTCGAGGGCTGAGCCCAGCTTTCTAGAAAGCATCTGGTAAAATTCTCAAACCTTATCTCTGACCAAATGACACAGGGAGTCAACTGCATGAATGCAAATCTCAGTGAGTACAGAAATTTGTCCCATTGAGGGCTTAGGGAGAAGACCAGAGGGATGAAAACTTTTATGGAATGCAATCCTAATTAGTCAGTTAAAAGTATCTTCCCTATGCCTTACCAGTCACACACGTCTTTAACAAAATCAGGTAATAGAATCTTACCGTTTTGTTTTGCCTGGCACACAGTAGGCACTCAATAAATATTAATTCCTCCTCTCTATTCATCCCTCCCTTACTCTTTTTATGAGACATGCAGGCCTGTGCATACTGGCTTTAAGGACTTGGAACCCCAGATTTGAGTGAGCCTGCCACTAATTATGTGACTTTGAGCAATTTAGACCTCTTGATTGATTGAGTTTCCTTATCTGTAAAATGAGGAGATTGTATTTTACGTACTCTTTCAAGTCTGATATTCTCTGGTTCTCCATCTGTGCTTTTACTCTGTTCCAGCTCTGTTGTTCACATCAGTTGATTAGTGTTTATTGACTGCCTCCTGTGCACCCCTGCTAAGCCAAATACTTCAGATCATCACTCTAACTTCAGTGATCATTGAATGTTTTAGAAATTAGTGATGGCAAACTTAGTTGGCAATAAGTCACATACTGCTTATTGTATCTATTGTATTACCTTATATTATATATTATTTATTAAATTATTTTTTATGTTCGCATCCTTTATATTCTCAAGTAGATTGCAGACTTCAATCAGAAACCATATATGACATTGTATCTCTTTATATCTTCTACCTACTGTACCTAGTACAAGATTTGTAGTAACTGCAGATGGTCAATGGATGAATGAGCATTGATACATGTTATACATAAATACATGAAAAATATTTTCTGATGCTCATTCATCTGCCAAACACCAAACTGGTTTCCAGGAGATTGAGGCTAATGTAATACTTAGCTTAAAGAAGCTTACAAACCCACCATGGGAGAAAGATATATGTAATATTATTGGTCTCAAGAGTAAGGCTGTTATTTTACTGGACAATTTCCTGGATGTATAAGGATTGTATATTTTAAAGTCTTAAATGATTTTATCAGAAATTGTACTTGTGTGTTATTTTTTATCTGAGTTACCTTCAACCCCTAATATAAACCAGTTTAAAATAAGGTATGGCGTAGATGAAAATGGTTGCATCTTGTGTTGAAACTGGGTCATGGGCATATAGCCATTTATATTGCTCTTCTCTCTACATTGTACATGTTTGTCAATCCTCAGAATAAAAATGAAAAATCAAAAATAGTATTAATAGGAAACTCCCAAGTTAGAAAGTGATTTCAGAGGATGATTTTGTTTTCAGATCGAAGTTGCTCAGGTTCAAGACACTGGTCGTTACACTTGTGAAGCAACAAATGTTGCTGGAAAAACTGAAAAAAACTACAATGTCAACATTTGGGGTAAGTGTAATCAGCTCTTGAAAGCAAATGATGCAGCCTGTGGGTTTTGTGCCACTTAAAATGACATTCATCCATGTAACTAAAATTGATTATAATATGTAGATGATCAATAATTAGTACATTTACATGGTGCTGAACTGCCTTGGGTATCAGGTCACGTAACTACTTCAAGAGCAACTCTAGATGAGCTCTCTTACAACTTTGATGTTGAAGGATTCTCCTCATCTGCCTGAGTAACATGCCCTTTGCTTTCCACAGCCAGCATCTCATCATGATTGGGCCTTCTCTAGGAACTAGTGGTGGGTCCTCATTGGAAAGAAAATAAGCCAAAAGGCCAAATTATATATGCAAACTGTGTATGTGAGAGAGAGAACACAGGTGTTTGTGTGGTGGGAAATGGGTTTACTATGATAACTGAAGAAAAGCTATTTGCAGTTGAATTTTTATCATTTATTACTAATTAAGGTAATTCTTATAAATAATCATAACTTTTGCCTCAGCTGTGGCTATCAGCTAACAAGGATTTCCATTTCTAGTCTATCTGCCTGTATCTTACGTACTTTAAAAAAAACTCACGTATAACTTTTAAGTCCTCTTTATTTTGATTGTATTTGTTTAAACTTTTTAATTATTGAGATTACAAGCTAAAATTTACCTTTGATTTATAAAGCTTATTCACAAACATATTTTTAAATAAGAAAACTAGATGAAATAACTTTATTCCAGTGGAGAACAAATACTTCTTCAAATTTGATAAGCATGCACTGATGTAAAATGCTTTATTCATAAATGACTATCATTTTAAGAAATGCTTCAGGCAGGTTATGAGAAATGCTGTTATACACCCTGTAAAAGGATTAATTTACTATTAAATAGTAAAAGTTATTATATGGTAAATTTATATTCATTACATGTTACTTATATGTCATTAACTTCTGTTCCTGCCTCTTTTTACCCATTTTGCCTCTCCATTTCCCCTTCTCTTCCATCCTCATTTCTTTCAAATAGGAAAGGTATTTATTATTTATGTCTAGTTCACTTAATATTTAATTTATTCAGTATTTATATCTAGTTCCCAATATGGACAAGACTCTAGGCTAAGTGTTATCAAGTAAAAATGGGGGGAAAAAAGAGAAAAAAAAATAGGAGCGATGATCAGTTAGAAACTGAGGTGAAAAATTTCTTTTTCATTTGTGATATTTGAGGTTCCTGTGGACCACGTGAAGCTGCCCTCCCTGCGGCCATAAATACAAGCCTATCATTTAGGAAAGAGAAGAGTTAAAAACATAACGCTTGCAGACATAACTATATAGGTAGCAGACGAAATCACTTGTAGAAGGTAAAAAGAGTGCATACAGAAGAGTAATAGGATGACTCTCAGGGGAACTTTATAAGAAGAGAACTAGTAAAAGAGACTCTCGTTAAGAAACAGAGAAGGAAGAGCCTAAGAGGTCAGAGGAAAACCCGGTAAAAAATGTGTCATAGAAACTAACAACAAGGTTGTTCCCAGAAGAACACAATGAGTAAGTTTGATGTAGTTGGATGGATGGGTGAATGAGTAATACCACATATTGCAGAGAAGTCAGTTTAGTCATAAACTACAAAATATACTTTACAAATAGGCAGACCAGTACCTCTTTAAAGCAATGAAGGCTGAGCGTGGTGGCTTACGCCTGTAATCCCAGCACTTTGGGAGGCCGAGGAGGGTGGATCACCTGAGGTCAAGAATTTGAGACTAGCCTGGCCAACATGGTGAAACCCCGTCTCTACTAAAAATATGAAAATGAGCCAGGCTTGGTGGTGGGTGCCTATAATTCTATCTACTCAGAAGGCTGAGGCAGGAAAATCACTTGAACCTGGGAAGCAGAGGTTGCAGTGAGCCGAGATTGCGCCACTGCACTCCAGCCTGGAAGACAGAATGAGACTGTCTCAAAAAAAAAAAGCAATGCAGTAGTGGAAAGCAGAATGCAATGGATATAAGAATTAACAATACGGGAGAAAGTTGAGACACCAAGGAGAGATTCAGTCAAAAAAAAAAAATACTTATGGTATGCTCTCCATGTTCTGGGCACTATGCCATGTGTGGACATAGAGCAATTAGAAAGGCAACAATGTTGTTCTCACAGAACTTATAGTTGGCTGGTGGAGAAATATCTTTAAGTAGTCAAAATTAAATCTCCTAAGAGCTATCATAGGTGGTTATGTAGAAAAGCATATGAGACACATTTAACTGAGCCCTTCAGAATGAATAGGCATTAACTCTGTGAAGAGGGTAAGTAAAAGCAATGCAAAGTCCTGGAGAATACTGTCTGTATTGACTGAGCTGAACATCATTCACTGTGGAGCCTAGTGTAATACGAGGAGAGAGAGGAGATACGAGGTCGAAAGGTAGAAACAGGCATATTGAAGGCCTCTTAAATCAATTTAAAAAGTATGGATTTGGCCGGGCGCGGTGGCTCAAGCCTGTAATCCCAGCACTTTGGGAGGCCGAGGCGGGTGGATCACGAGGTCGAGAGATCGAGACCATCCTGGTCAACATGGTGAAACCCCGTCTCTACTAAAAATACAAAAAATTAGCTGGGCATGGTGGCGCGTGCCTGTAATCCCAGCTACTCAGGAGGCTGAGGCAGGAGAATTGCCTGAACCCAGGAGGCGGAGGTTGCGGTGAGCCGAGATCGCGCCATTGCACTCCAGCCTGGGTAACAAGAGCGAAACTCCATCTTAAAAAAAAAAAAAAAAAAAAGTATGGATTTGATTCCAAAGGTGAGAAAGGGATTTAAAGGAGAACTGAGTTGCTCAGATCTGTATTTTAGAAGAAGAAACCAGATGTATTTAATCTATTGAATCAACATGATTAAGTTGATGAGAAGAAGAGGTATGGAAATGAGGCGTCAAGGATGGATGTGTGTGGCTTAGCTGACTGGGCTGAGTTCAGTTGTGGACAAGTCAAGTTTGACAATGCTTCTAAGGCATCCAAGTCGAGATGTCAAGTAGTTAGTTGGATAGAAAAGTCTAGACCTCCGAGAGAGTCTCCATTACAGTTATACATTTTCACGTATTTGTATAAACAGAAGCCATAGAGGTAGAGAAGGGTAGAGTTTAGAATGGAGATCATGAATTTATAGTAGTGGCAGTCTGTGCAATTGTGTCATTTTCTTCTGGAACTTTCAGTCTGTGCTATCTGTAACAACAGAGTAAACTGTAGGATTCATCCACAGTAAGAGTGTTGCCAAATAAGAAGGGCAAAGTTACAAGGTAGTTGCGAATATTGACTTGATTGTGAAATCTAAGCTGAGCAGAGAAGTCAGTAAACAGAAGAATAGCAGCTGGATAGGGGGACTTCTGAGAGGTGAAAGCACTTGAGATTCAATGAAGCCAAGGAATTGAGAATTGGGAATAATTAAGAGAGCAAAAAGAATAGAGAAGTTGTCAGAAAGAGACCTAAATTTATAAAATTACAGGAGGAGTGTTCTAGATGATGGGAAGGGCCATGGTATGGCCTCTGATGGAGAGTGGGATGAGTAGATCAGGGACTGAGTAGACAGAGTATTTAAACTGTTTATGCCTGTGGATGTTGAGTTCATATAGAATGGTGATAGGACTTAGTATGAAAAGTATATGAACATGGATCAAACTGTTCAGCAAATAAAAGAAGAATGATATGTTTACAGACAGGCTTTAAGAGAGAGAGAGAGAGAAATAGATTGGTTATATGAACCTCAAAGAAATAGAAGCTTTTACCTGGGATGGTTGAACAGTGACCGGAAGCCACACTGGGGGTTGAGGAGGATTCTCCCACTCCTCAACTCTCAGGAGCTTAGAAGAACAAGCCATCTACCAGCTGACAGTCCTGTAGCCAAAGAAGTGTGTTTACGGAGAGTTCAGTCAGCAGCTGCAGCCTCCAGCCCCTTTGAGAAAATCATGGGTAGTCAGTATTCACTTTGAAGGTTCCAGGAGAAGCTTTAGGCCAGTAAAGAAGCAGACTGTGCAAACTAAAACAGGTAATGTGCCCTTTCTTTAGATGAAGCCCTTTGCCTCTGTTCTTTAGTATATGTTATATGCCTTATTTTTCCAGTTCTGTTCACTATCAAGATATCAAAGGTAGCTAGGCAACACTGACTGGGCTAAGTTTAAATTTGGTAGGTGCCTTAGCTTTCTGATGCAAGGTATCTAAGTATCTTGCATCAAATATGCATTTTATAATAGCTCTATTAGCTAACATATTTTATAAGTTATAATAAAGTAGCTTCTTTTTATGCCATTCTGAATATTTTGATAATTAAATTTATATCTGTGTACATGGGAAGTCTATTAGCTATTTATGCTACATCTGACAGGTGACTTTTAATATGACGTTGATGTCAACTTTATATCCCAGTTGCTTCCTTATGTCGTTTGAGTAGAAACCTTTTATCCTCCATGTAAACTGTTAGGAAAATTCTATATGTGACAAGTATAAAAATAATATTTTTTTTTCCAGTCCCGCCAAATATTTATGGTTCTGATGAACTGACTCAACTTACAGTCATTGAAGGGAATCTTATTAGTCTTCTGTGTGAATCAAGTGGTATTCCACCCCCAAATCTCATTTGGAAGAAGAAAGGTCAGTTTTCATCCTTGAAATTTATAAAATTAAATGAAAATATAAGATGGATATTTAATTTGTTTGACAAATGTGTCAGATTCTAAACAAATTTTCATTTGCATACTAAATGCTAGACAGCAAAATGGCTTTATATTAAATGTGCAACATGTGATACTTCTACACTACCCAGCTGAAATTTTTAATTTTTAAGACTATTAACCCCTCCCTAGAAAAAAATAATTTTCTGCATTAATTGATTATTTTTGAACCAAATACATTATAGGGCAGCTATAAACATTGAGAATCCTCCATTCAAAGAACAAAATTTTCTTTAAAATAAGTTTTACGCTTCCTGGGTGATAGTTCAGTCATACCCCAAACCTCAGCATTACACAACAGATTCATGTAACAAACCTGCACTTGTACCTCCTGAATATAAAAGTTCATATTATTAAAAAGTAACTTTTTTTCTCTGTGACAGTTTTCATCGTACATTAAGATTGAATTCTGCATTTGACCAGATTTCAATTCATTTATCAACATCCCTTTAACCCACTAAGTAGCAGACAGATCATTTACAATTTTAGTTCACTTAAATATTAGTGCTCCTTCATTTTACACACTAGGGCAGGATTATTTTACACTGTCATTTGCCTTTTATGTGCTTGAACCAAATAAACAAGCATCATACTTATTGATGTATAGAAAATGCTTTAAATTTCTGCCTTGTATTCTGCCATTTGTACTTCTTTGCAGGCTCCCCAGTGCTGACTGATTCCATGGGGCGAGTTAGAATTTTGTCTGGGGGCAGGCAATTACAAATTTCAATTGCTGAAAAATCTGATGCAGGACTCTATTCATGTGTGGCTTCGAATGTTGCCGGAACCGTAAAGAAAGAATACAATCTGCAAGTTTACAGTAAGTTGATGATTAGCCAGGCTTTAGCACAATTTTCTTTTAAATCTTTTCATCCTTCTCGTTTACCTCATTTAATATGTTCAATGTTCATCCGAAATGGTATGGTTGTAACTATCTTAGGACACACACATTTAAATTGTGCTGACATAACTGGAGAGCAAGTACTTCCGTCTGGCTGTTAGTTATTCGGCCATACAGCTGTCCATTCTGCATTAGCTCACCAATGGCAGACACATCAATATGGCTGTAATTTGTTGGGGGCAGATAGTGGACTCGTAGAGGGGGAAGGGGAAGCATTTTACCATAGGGGATATTTACAATATGTAAAAATATTTTAAAGAATATTTTACTTGTATAAGATCTTAGAGTGCTTAAGACAGTTATACTCTCATTTAATCTTCATACTAGCTGTTATATATAAGACAAAACGGAGTCTCGCTCTGTCTCCCAGGCTGTAATGCAGTGGTGCGATCTCCACTCACTGAACCCTCTGCCTTCCAGGGTGAAGCGATGCCCCTGACTCAGCCTCCCAAGTAGCTGGGACTACAGGCGCCCGCCACCACACCTGGCTAATTTTTTGTATTTTTAGTAGACAGGGTTTCACCATGTTAGCCAAGATGGTCTTGACTCCTGACCTCATAATCTGCCCACTTTGGCCTCCCAAAGTGCTGGGATTACAGGTGTGAGCCACCGTGCCAGGCCGTAGATGTGGACATTTAAGATCAGAGAGGTTTTGTTGGCTGAACAAGGTCACTTGGCTTGTGTGTAGTAGGACGGGCACGGGAAGGCAGGATTACTGACACTGGCCCACTTTTCCTCCCACACACATATGTGTTAGAATTGATCTAGTTTTGTTCCAGTGATACGTGAATTCAGCTTCAAGTAACAGAGTAACAGTGTCTTAACCAAGTAAAGGTTTATGTTCTCATATAATGAGGTGGCGGAGGTTAGCATTAGTCGCTGGAGTTGGTCAGCGGCTTAAGTGTATCAGGATAGGCGCTCTGGCATTCCCCTTGTCCCTCCTTCATGGCCTCAAGATGGTAGCTGTAATCGTGATATCAATTCCACATGGAAGGCAAGAGGAAGGGAAAGGGCTGCTATCTTTCTCTTTTACCAGGAGAGCAAAAAATTTCCCCCAAAATCCCAGCAGACCTGCTTAGATTTTATAGGCCTAAATTCATTCATGTGGTTACCCCAGTTTTCCAGCAAGACTGAGAAACTGTCTCATCTTTTCCAACTCATATTGTAAAAGGGAGAAGGAAGAAAGGAGTTGGTAGCAGACATTGGGTTGTAAGCTAGGCTACTGTACGTATTTTAAATGAGTACTAGGAAGTCTTACGTAACGCAGGGCTACAAGTGATAAGTTCAAATATTTGTACAGCTTCTCAAAAGTGGAAAGTTAGCAAACACAGCAGTCTTTTCTTACTGTGTCAATAGCTTCATTTTGGGTCTGAACCCACTTAAAACATTGGAGAAGAATTCCACCTCTCAGCATAATAACATCATGTCTGTTAGTCCTGGGTCTTTTCTTTAGTAGTTTGTATTTTAACATAAAAATATATTTAAGTTTGGCAGACGAAAATTTCTATGTAAGACTTGAAGCCAACATTGCCTGTTTTGTTTTGTTTTTTATGTTCCTCCAACCCACAGTTAGACCAACCATAACCAACAGTGGCAGCCACCCTACTGAAATTATCGTGACCCGAGGGAAGAGTATCTCTTTGGAGTGTAAGGTGCAGGGTATTCCTCAACCAACAGTGACCTGGATAAAAGACGGCCGCCCCTTGATCAAGGCAAAGGGAGTGGAAATACTGGATGAAGGTCACATCCTTCAGCTGAAGAACGTTCATGTATCTGACACAGGCCGTTATGTGTGTGTTGCTGTGAATGTAGCAGGAATGACTGATAAAAAATATGACTTAAGTGTCCATGGTAAGAGTAAAGAGGGTCAATATATCCATTCACTGGCTAATATAATCTAGCATACTGGTTGGGAGGTATAGGCCTCAAGTATTGAAAGTCATTTATTTATAATCCATCATTTTAAACATATATACCTCTTCCCTGGGTCAGTCTCATCATTTATCCTTCTGTGCCTGACCTCACATTGTTTACCTTGCTGAAATAAGCACATATTGGATATTCTTTAAGGAAAGCACACGGTAAAGTCGGAAATTGTGGTCTTCAAGTGCTTTTAGTCCAATGCTGTCCCAAGTAAAATTCCTTTATTTTGTGTTTTCCAAATTCGCTGACTTAACTGGTCTTGTATAAATGTAGGTTCCTTAGAATTTACTGCCTTTTCATCAGTTGGGCATGAGTTATACTGAAGTCAGCTTTAATATTCTAACTCTAATGAATGAGTCGCTAATGTCAATAAGAATAGACCAAACATACACATACACAGGGATGATGACATTGTGTACAATTTGAACTATAATTTTTAGAACTATAGAAACCGGTAAATTTAATGGACACAAATCTCGTAACTTGAACTCAGTTAAGACATGTGTGAAGCTCAGTGTTAATATCCTATAGTTTGCAGCCAATGTATGTGCCAAAGCTATAGGAATCATAACACTAAAGGGAATATGAATTAGTTTTAAGTATTTTTTGTTGGACTGCTCTTAATTTTTAGGATTAGATGATTGATTTCTTAGAAAGTCTTTTCTTTCAAAAAGTTATGAATCCATATTACGAATTTGCAAGAAAAGAGAAGTGATTTGTATTCACAGTAGCAAAGATATAGAATCCGCCGAGGTGCTGATTAATAAATGGTGGACTGAATAAAGAAAATGTGGTACATATGCACCACAGAATAATACGCAACCAAAACCCACGTCCTTTGCAGCACCGTGAATGCAGCTGTAAGCTGTAATCATCAGTGAATTAATGCAGGAATGGAAAATCAGATGCCTCATGTTCTCTCTTACAAGTGGGTAGTAAAAATTGGGTTTTCAAGGACAAAAATATGGCAACAGTAGACACTGGGGACTACTGAAGGGGAAGGAGGAAAGGAGCCAGGGGTTCCAAAACTACTGGGTGCTGTGCTTACCACCTGGATGACAGGATCAATCACACCCCAAGCCTCAGCATCACAGAATATACCCATGTAACAAACGTGCACATGTATCCCCTTAATCTAAAATGAAAGTTGAAATTGCAATTTAAAAAAAAAAAAGAAGGGATGACTAACTCACACAAAATCACTCACCACTACTGGAATAACAATATGAAAATAATTTACTGCTAAGATTGTGTCAGAAGTGACATTTTTACTTCCAGGAATGAGATACACACACACAGAGCTGATTGTTTTGATTGCTTATTTTGCTTACTGATGATCAGAAGATGGAAGTCCTATTACCATACACTGTTTAGGATTTTAGGATTTGATATTTGATATACAGCATCAAGTATATCAAATATATATGTCAGGTAACTAATATTTCCATTCCCTATTTGTTTTATTTTGTCTTACAGCTCCTCCAAGCATCATAGGAAACCATAGGTCACCTGAAAATATCAGTGTGGTGGAAAAGAACTCAGCATCCTTGACTTGTGAAGCTTCTGGAATTCCCCTGCCTTCCATAACCTGGCTTAAAGATGGGTGGCCTATCAGCGTTAGCAATTCTGTGAGGATTCTCTCAGGTATTAGAAATTCTGGTAGCCTTATAATCTTGTTAGCTTCACATGTTCACAACTTCTCCTTAATTTCAAATTTCTCAGGGTTTTTATTGTTTTTTTTTTAACCTACCTGCTTACTATAATACTCACTAATCATATTAAGAAAAAAAATATTTAAAAGGATCTAAGAGGCTATATGAAAATGGGAAATCTTCAAATGTCTCTAGACCCCTTTAGAAAACAAATCTTGGCACTTGCTGATACGTCAGTCATGGACATGTCAAAGCATTCATCCTGCAATGAGTATCAACCAATTTGAAAAGAATTATAGGAAGTGCTGAAATTGAATCCAAAGTCTACAGTGAATCCTGTTATGTAAAATAGCTTTATAACCAAATATTAGTATTTCAACGTATTCATGACTAATCTCAGTGATGTTTACATTTCTAAGATGTGATAGTTTCCTGTGAGCTAAGACTTTATTGTCAAGAGATATTGATCATATTCCTCACATAATTTTGTAGGAAAGTCTAAATAAATAGTTTGTCATTTGTAGATCAATGTAAGCATAGAGAGAGATATTTAAGTCAAGCTGTAGAAATATGTGCTCGGCCCATTTTGGTAATGACCAGATACAGACTAAGATAATCTTGCCAAATTTTTGATTAATAAAGAGCTTAGATACTTAGAAAAATATCTAATGTGTGATTGAAGACATCCAAATTCAAACACACTTCATGCTGGAGCTTTTGGGTTAAACTTCACAAGATGGTTAAATAAGGCTCATGACAGCCCTCTATCTAATTTTCTAATTATACTACTTTATAATCTCTTTGCACTTATAGTCAAACCAGTGATGAAATTATGGCAAAGTATAGCTTCAGAACTCTTAATATGAAAAGATATCTGAATTGTGTTAGTTTCTCAGTATGCATTAAAATACAATGTGATTATGAAGACGACAAATGCATTATTTTGCCATATAAATAAACTATATTTTCTCCAATAAGAAAAGCAAGCGAATTTTGCACTATAAACGTAGCAGAATTTGTTAAGACAGACAAAAAGAAAGGCTTAATGCCAGTATTTTCAAAGAAAAATAACTATGATGGGGAATTATCACATGATTAATATGTCTGTATTTAGCCTGGAAACATAAACCTTGTAGTGTATTTTGTATATAATCCAAAGTAAATTTAAATATTTGATGAGCCATGTGTAGAAAAGATTATGTTGGTTTTGTCTAGTTTCAGAAGTTAAAAGTAATTTCAGTATATGGAAGATTCTAGGGACAGATTTGTGTCTGAATACAAACAGCTTAAAATAATATTTAGCTTGCTTAAAGTCAAGATGAGCTACTTTAAGTGGCAGTAAGCTCTCTTCCCCTAAATGTGCTCTAAGTTTCAATTATCACCACTGAAGGCGTATTCAGAAAACAGTCTTTGCCAGTGCTATAATTAGGTTTAAAAAACCTAAGTTCCCCCGTTTCTTCCTGAGCTTGGTCTATAAGTGATAGGAGCTTAATGAAAAATGTGCATTGCTATTAACCGCATTTATTGTCTATAATACTCACTATATTTATAACCTCAGACTAGTTACTTAACTTTGCTAACTTCGGTGTGATCACTTGTAAAGTGATAATCATAGTATTTGCCCCAGGGTTTCTGTAAGGAGAAAATGAGATGTCTAAAACAGTTAACACAGCCCTTGCTTCTGTCGTCCAATACCTATTGTTGTTATTGTCATAGACAACCTGGTAAAGGTCTGTGGTCCCCCTGTCCTGGGAAACTTTCCTGTGTCCTCACTATGATGTTTTTAACTTAACAGGACTCTCAGTCTCTTTTGAGCTTAAGAAATGCATACTAATAACAAAGATTTTATTAAAATTTGGTTACCAAAGCCTAAATACATTAACTTCTTGGCTTGAAATTATATTCATCTTTCTGGGTTTTTAAAAAATGTTCAATTACTGAGAAAGTAGGAACTGTTATTAAATATATTAAGTGCAGCAGAGCTCCTGGAATTGAAAAAGGCAAACTAAAGTGATGTACTCCAGTGTGTTACAAATTTACAGGAGTGCTGTTTTGGTCTCTTTTATCTTTGTTTTGCTTGACTAGCAGCTGGAGATCCCTGAGTGAACACATGATAAGTATTTCACCTTGTGGGGCTGCCAAAGGAGTTATTCAGTTTTACAATCAAAACATGTGTGTTGTGCAATAGATAAATGAGAATCAAATGACTGGTATATTACTTGCTTGGTCTTCGGTCTCCTGACACTTCTGTTTTATTAATATTAGTCCTCCTGAGAATTTAAAATAACTGCTATAAAAATTTAATATGTACAAGAAGCGTCTCCATAGAAGTATAATTTATTATCAGAACCCATTTTTGGTTTTCACTGGTCTTAAGTGAGAAGACCACAAAACAAAGAGAAAAGGAAGATCGTGAAACTTAGGAGGTTGAGGTTTGTAGGGCCAGCGGTGATTCATAAAGGTTGTATTGCTTTAATCTCTCTCTACTGGATTCATATTATGATCTCACTAATCTGAAGTAGCAGTGAGTGCTTGAATCCTTCCCTAATTGACATAAGTTTTTAAAGCATTTTTAGGTAATTTATCTTTACTTAAATTCAATCGGGAAAAAGGCCTGATTCAGGTAATTAGCTTTGTTTGTCTAAATAAGATACTACTAAGTTCACCTTTAGGTGGGTTGAGGGTGGGAAGGTTGCTTATAGAAAAAGTTCAATGTCAGCTTGTGTTTATATAAACAGAAAACAGATTGAATACTCCTGGCAAACAGACCCAGGTGAATATTTACATGAAAATTTCATGTTTAACCATTATATTGTTTTTAGTTCAAATTCAGGGTGCCAAGCAAAAATATACCAGCTAGAAAATTGTTACAAAATCCAAGAAATGACCTACTTTTTTTTGTGGGACCTTACTCCTCAAATGGTGCCCGGGACTTTGTTCTCTAAGGGTGTCTCTTAGTTCTCTGCAGGTTTTGTTTCATCTCGTTTGTTGGCCCCTCTGCTTTATCCTTAAATAGAGTTTCCCTTCAAATTAAACCCCTCACTATATTAGAGTTTCACTGTCAGTCTCTATGCATTTCTTGGATGAATATTTCTTCAAACAAAATGTTACATAGATGTTCAAAATACAAACAGAAACAAAAGCAGTGCATCAGTAGTGCATGAGGTGACCTCGTAACATTTTATATAAATCTAGGATTCCACAAAACTCAGTTGAAACCCGGTGGTCTTCATTATCCTACCTTCCTTATATTAGGTTGATGCAAAAGTAATTGTGGTTTTTGCTATTTAAAGTAATGGTAATATATTGATGTTACCCAAATCTGGGTGTCTAGTCTGTTCATCTTTCTGACATTCCATATTACATGTTCAGTGGAAAACTAGGACTCTGTTCCCAACAACCTGATTACAGCTGTCTTTCTAAGCACAAATCGTGTCATGAGCCCTGTTTGTTTATGCACTGCATGGTCTTCGGTGAACACCACAAAGTCAACATTCCTCAGCATAGCATTCACAGGCCCACACAACCTGGCCATACTCCATCTAGCCTCATCTCTCACCCATTTTCTCCTCCTGCTCTGCTTTTGGCACCACGTCTCATGCTCACTTTCTACCTCTATCTCCCCGTTCATACTACACTCACAATAGCATCTGTATTAGTCCATTTTCATACTACTATAAAGAAATACCTGAGATTGGGTAATTCATAAAGGAGAGGGGTTTAATTGACTTACATTCTGCATGGCTGTGGAGGCCTTAGGAAACTTACAATCATGGCAGAAGGGAAAGCAGGCACGTTCTTCACCAGGTGGCAGAAGAGAGAGAGCATGTGAAGGGAGGGCCATGGTGGGAGGTGATTGGATCATCGGGCGGCTTCCCCCAGGCTGTCCCCATGATAGTGAGTTCTCATGAGATCTGACGGTTTCACAAGCATTTGAGAGGTCTTCCTTCACATGTGAAGATATAAATATATTACTTATTCTTTAATATTTACAGCCTCTAGAAAGAGATCCTGTATTTTTGTTTTCAGATGAGATCTATGTTAAGTATTAAGTTTTTAAATTATTCAAATAATTTTTTTGAAATTTTAAAACCATAAAAGCAAGTCATGTTGGAAAGAGGGCTAGGACGATATACTAACTTGAAGAGGGGACATTATAAAATGTAGGCAATGGTTCTCTATGCAGCTGTTGATAATTACTATATTATTTCTAGAAAAAAATTGACAGGTTAAGTAATAGTATATATAACATTCTTTATATCTGCCCTTCTTAAAATAGAAACAATCCCCCTCTGCTTATTTAAATGTATTGCTCACATAAGGCAGGCAAACAATGAAATAAGAATCTCATTGAATCTTACTTAAAACTCTGGCTTTCCATAAAATGTTATGGGCTAGTTTCACTATTCCTTTAAAACTTCAAGTCCATCTACATACAGTAAAAAGACAGCCTTGACACATGGGATTATGAGGATTACAATTTGAGATGAGATTTGGGTGGGAACACGGAGCCAAACCATATCATTATCTCTCATGTGTTAAAATATATTTACCTTTTAAGATGACATTTAAACATCACCTTCTCTGTGAAATAACATTTCTTGCTTGCTGTCACCTAGCATTATATTTATATTTGTATCCATTGAACTAAAAGATTTTTCTGAACCATCATCTATTGTGTGTTATATAGGTTTAAAATGTGATTTTTTAAAAAGTTTGACAAAAACTCATTCAAGGCCTCTAAAACATACAGATTAAGTGTGTACCTAAATTGAGCATCACTTGGATGACTTATAAAGTTTCATTTTCTTTTTAAGTCATCTTAAAAAGATGGTTTGCTTCTGCAGGAGGCAGGATGCTACGGCTAATGCAGACCAGAATGGAAGACACCGGCCAATATACTTGTGTCGTACGGAATGCAGCTGGTGAAGAAAGAAAAATCTTTGGGCTTTCAGTATTAGGTACTTATATAGTTCATAATATCTAGAAAAAAATTTAATTGGCTTAAATTCTGGATTTATTTACCACTTGATCTCATACCTGTATTATTTGGCCCCTGAACTGTGACTCATGGCAAGAATTCAATGTTAGAATTGTTTGGAGGCAATCCGGCAATTGTTTGGAGAAATTAAAATGTCTTAATTCACAATTGCTCAATAATATTCTGACAGGCTGAATGACTTGTTTAATGTGAATGCGTATTAGAGTTATAATGGAAGAAATACGTAGAATAAATGTTCTTGCTGATTTGTTGACATTTTTATGCAGACTTTATGATTTACATTACAATAAAATTTATTATAATTGGACTTATGGCATATAACTTTATAACCTGTCTTAAAAGTAGAATTGATCAAAATATTATGACATTCTAACAATAAAATAATGAATATGGATTGGGGATTTGTTTTGAAGGTCATAGCTTAATAAAAACATAGATAGATACCTATAAAATAGCAGCCTTGCTGTTACAGCTGTTACTTATTTTGTTTGTTTGTTTGTTTTTTAGTGCCACCTCATATTGTGGGTGAAAATACATTGGAAGATGTGAAGGTAAAAGAGAAACAGAGTGTTACGCTGACTTGTGAAGTGACAGGTATGGGGCTCGGCTCTCAGACTTGTGGTGCTGTTCCCACTCACTGATAGTCATTGCCTCCACCACATATCTTTTTAAAATTGTTTATATATTTAGGGGATACCCGTTTAGTTCTGTTACATGGATGTATGGCATACTGGTGAAGTCTTGGGGATGGTAAACATTACCCATAAGGTAATTTCTCATCTCTCAACCCCTCTTCCATCCACCTCCCACCCTTCCTAGTCCCCAGGGCCTATTGTTTCACTTTCTGTGTCCATTTGTACACATTACTTATCTCTTTATAAGTTAGAACATACTATATTTACTTTTCATTTCTGAGTTATTTCACTTTAAGATAAAGGCCTCCAGTTCCATCCATATGGCTGCAAAAGATAAGATTTCATTCTCTTTATGGATAAATAGTATTCCATGGTGTATGTGTGTGTGTGCATGTGTGTATACACACCACATTTTCTTTATCCGATCTCTGTTAATGGAAACTTAGGTAGATGCCATGTCTTTGCTATTGTGAATAGTGCTAAAGCATGTTAGTGCAGGTATCTTTTTGTTATTTATTTTCCTTTGGGTAGATATTGAGCCCCACTATACATCATTAATCAGTTGAGAAAAAGTCCATCTACTGTAACGGGCATTTGAAATTGAATTCTAGTCCAGTATAGCTGGTAGAAATATAGAGGAAACCTTTCAGATTCTGTGGGGACAAAAAGGAAATACCAGCAAGAAAAAGAAGGAAGAAAGAGAGAGTGGGGAAGTGCGTTAGGAGGAAAAGAGGGACGGAGGGACGGAGGGACGGAGGGACGGAGGGACTGGCCCTTTCTTTCAATTCAATAAATCATTCTCCTTTGAAAAATTATTCTGCTTCTGCTTACATGTATGTTTATCTTACCCTACTTTTTAAAAATGTTGTTTCCTTCCCTGTGTTTGTATCTTCCTTTCCTTTTCCTGTTTTTTTAAATTTCATTTCAAAGATATAGATAGGAGTTTTGGTGAGAATGGCATTATTTCATAGAGGGTGTTTTCCAAGAACAATATTTTTACCTTTGTTAGTATGTTTGCATATTACAAAAGGAATAGAGAGTAGGAAAAATAAAGATTTTTAAACCAGTTTCATCATCTTTATGAGTAAATTGATTTGTTGCATATAATCAAAATAAACACATCTCTAAGAGGATTATTTTCAAGGCTGTCTTTTTATGGTATGTAGATGGACTTGCAGTTTTAAAGGAATAGTAAAACTAGCCCATAACATTTTATGGAAAGCCAGAGTTTTAAGTAAGATTCAATGAGATTCTTATTTCATTGTTTGCCTGCCTTATGTGAGCAATACATTTAAATAAGCAGAGGGGGATTGTTTCTATTTTAAGAAGGGCAGATATAAAGAACGTTATATATACTATTACTTAACCTGTCCATTTTTTTCTAGAAATAATATAGTAATTATCAACAGCTGCATAGAGAACCATTGCCTACATTTTATAATGTCCCCTCTTCAAGTTAGTATATCATCCTAGCCCTCTTTTCAACATGACTTGCTTTTATGGTTTTAAAATTTCAAAAAAATTATTTGAATAATTTAAAAACTTAATACTTAACATAGATCTCATTTGAAAACAAAAATACAGGATCTCTTTCTAGAGGCTGTAAATATTAAAGAATAAGTAATATATTTATATCTCTATTGATCTATTTACCCATCTACCTATGGTAGAATCCTGGTATAAACTCAAAGTATCTGCTTGTTGAATTTTTTACAGCTTCTCGTCAAAAATATAAAATCTTCAAAAATTTTATATGAATGCAAAGGTGTTCATGAATAATACTTTTAATAAAAATGAATGCTGCATTATTTTAAAACTGTACTATGAAAATACTTAGTTGTAATAGTCTAAAGAATGGTATAAATTTAAACACAAAGGTCAATATAGATCATTTCACTTATAGATGAACACTAACCTACATTTGAAAATTATGTATTAATCTATGCATGTTTTTAAAGTTATGGCATAATCATTATTATAAAATAAGTCAGTTTGCATAGTTATTTTTAAATGAATGGTTTCTGCAGTGTTTTAGAAGTGGGATATACAGGAAGACAAATGAGTGAAAACCTCCTCTTTCACAGTTTATCCATTGTATACATGTAATTATTAGCCAGGTCTCAGAAATGGCTTTTTACAGGGAATCCGGTGCCAGGAATTACATGGCACAAAGATGGGCAGCTCCTTCAAGAAGATGAAGCCCATCACATTATGTCTGGTGGCCGTTTCCTTCAAATTACTGATGCCCAAGTGTCACACACTGGAAGATACACATGTTTGGCCTCCAATCCAGCTGGTGACAAGAGCAGAAGTTTCAGCCTTAATATATTTGGTAGGTGTGGGCTTTTCTTCATATCTTAAAGAGTCTGATGTGACTGTAGGCTAAATTTTCTTTACTTTTTCTGCTCAAATAATGTTTCTATCATAGAATTTCATCGTGTAAGGAAGTCCAGTGCTTGTGTACATTTGCTGTTTTTCCTGAATTAAGTTATAAATTCATCTATCAGGTATGGAATGCCTACTATGTTCTAGGCACAGTGTTTTGTGCTAGGAACACAACTCTGAACAAGATAGACTTTAATCAGCAGTGAAAGATAAAGATATGTTGGTCAAAGAGAAGCAGGTAAACAGTGATTGGGTCTCAACCTGAGATAGTCTATCCTTTTTTTGTGAGACTTTGTCATTATTGGAAATTGGCCATATTATAGTCTTTGTGTACTCTGAGTGATGAAATAACTGTGTGTGTTGCTGTATTCAGTTCTTGCTTATGTCTCAGGAAAGACTTTAAAATAGATTTTTAACTTGTGCTCACTTTTTGAAATTTGTACCACCTAAATTTATTGCATTTGATTCCTCATATCAAATAATTCTACTAAAATCAACTGACCTATGTGTGAGTATGCAAATTTATATAGTTTTTTGTTTGTTTTTATAGTTATCAGTTATACCATTTAAGGAGTACAAAGATACTACCATACATAGAAACCTTACATATTGAACACAGCCCTCAAGGAGCTTATAGTCTAATTGAGTAGGGAAGATATGTGTGCAAGAAAAATTAAATCAAAATACCAGATGCTATTTAAGTGTCGATGAATAAATATTTATTTTATACATATATTTATAATATCTGTAGTGTGTGTGTGTGTGTGTGTGTGTGTGTATATATATATATATATATATATATATATATATATATATATATATGTATATATATGTTCGTTCATTCGTCCATGGAAGACTGAGGGATCTACATCTGAATCATAGCCTCTTTTCCACCAACTTGACAAAGTAGAGGCTATTTAAGTGCATGTGTTTGCAGCTTCCAATCTTCCCAGCCATAAATTCAGTGCTTTTGGCCTTTCTTTTCTCAGAGGATAAATTCTCCTTCTTGCTCACAGTTACTCCTTGTACTTACACCCTTGACCCTCTATCTTTCCACCGTCTGCCTTATTTGCAGCTTCACCTTCTACTGTCTCTACCACTTCATATTTTAACCATGCCAGATATCTATACTTGCTGTCCCATTGAAAACAGGCTCTGCTGACACTACTCTGGCAAGCACTTCCCTTTTGCTCGGTCCAGCAAATATCTTGCAGTCCTGGTCTTCATGTTTTGTACATTTTGATCTCTTTCTCCTTCACAGCGTTCTTTCCCGGTTACCCTTGTACACCTTCGTTTGCTCCTGCTCTCTGCCCTTATGGACACTTACTTGAGTGTCTTAAACACTGGGTTCCCTAGTATTCTGTCCTTACTTCATTGCTCTTGTTACTTTAGATATTCGCTTCAAGTAATACAATTCATTCCCAGATGTTTAATTACCTTCTATAGACAAGAGACTTTTAAAAATATATACCCATAATCCAGATCTTTCTTGCAAGGTTCAAATTCTTATATAGAATTGCTTGTTGGGCATTGCTACCTGAAATTTTCATACGCCCTTAAAAATACAAGATATTCAGAACTAAACAAACCGTTTTCCTTTCCTAAATAAGCAAATCTTTCTACATTTTACATTAATGTTGCTTCTCTGAAGTTTAGGTTCCCATGCATGCAAACTGGAGGTCGTATTTGACTTCAGTTTCCTTTAGTCCCCGGATTCCATAATCAAGTCCTGTCCGTGAATGTCCTAAGTCTGTCTTTACTTGCTCCTTCCACTTCCTACCTTCCTTTAATGCTCTAGTTGAGTCCTTCATTATCTTTTATGGAACAAATGTACGCGTCTCAGTTACCCTTGCTTCCAGTATTGACCCGCTTGAATTCATCCTCTCAATAGACCCTGCTTGCCCCTCATGGCTTATAATTTAATACTGCCGTGCTCCCAGCATGTTTCCTCTTACTGGTCTCTTTGCTTTCATCTGCTAACTACCACTGATCCTTTAAGGCTCACTTCAAATCCTCCTCCTTTAAGAGGCCTTCTCTAATGAGAGTCTTCATACCACACACCTCAAATTGGACTGAACGCAAACTCGTTTCCAAAAAACCTCCATTTACCCTGCACTAACATTCCCATGATTGCTCTTACTACATTGCGATTCTTTTTCATGTGTTATGATTCCTTTTTTGTGTGTCATCTCCTATATTACCCTATGAGTTGTTTGAATGATCACTCTCTTTTGTTTAGAATAATAATAATAGTAATAATAATTTGTTTTCTGTAACTGCTACGAATTTCTTCAATCAAATTTTCGTATTTTTCAGTATCTCCTACAATTGCTGGTGTAGATAGTGATGGCAGCCCTGAAGATGTCACTGTCATCCTTAACAGCCCCACGTCTTTGCTCTGTGAAGCTTATTCATACCCACCAGCTACCATCACCTGGTTTAAGGATGGAACTCCTTTAGAATCTAACCGAAACATTCGTATTCTTCCAGGTAATTCACTTGCTTCAGATGCCCAAGATGCATCTGCACCATCCACTATTCTAGAAAAGCAGAATCATAGGTTACTTTGTATAAAAGGACCTGCGTTGTTGGTTGTGTTGTGTTCTGTGCAGCCCGGTTCCTGATAGGCTACTGGCCAGTACCAGTCCATGGGTTGGTGATTGGGACCACTCCTGTAAAGTACTGAAAATTACTTTTTAAAAGAGCAGAAAAATACCTAAATTAAGAGGCAAATAAATAAATGCCACAATGTAATTTACTGCTAAAATATATTGTAATGTGAATGCCAAAAATGGTAGAAATTCACTTCTGATTGAATTGAACTTTGAAGGAGAGCTAATATTTAAAGTGAGAGAATATGTTCCTCTTTACTGCATGGAAATAGATATGCAAATAGAAATAAAAAGGATTATCACTGGCTGTAAGAAACTGACAGTCTTATGTGGAGGAGAGAGAATACACGCAAAGAGTTGATTAAGAATGTGAATCTGTGAAAAACCATCGATGCTGAATAGTCAGGGGTATGATAACTAGGCAGTCACTTTTAGAAGAATTCAGATTTTAAAATGGCCACTGTGGGCTGAAGTGGTCAGGAAAAGCTTTGTTGCTGAGTCAGAACTTGGACCAGACTTTAAAGAAAATTCTAGAATTTAGTTGATTGGAAATGAGTTAGGAGAGGTTTCAGATCCATCAGGGTAACCAGTGTGGGAAAAGTAGAAAGTGAGAATGTCCTAGCCCTGTGCAATAGAATTCTCACTCCCCACCCGAAACTTGAGTAGGAATAGTGTGTGTATGTGTGTTGGCAGAGGGGCAGGAAATAAGGTCCGCAAGAAAAGCTGGAGTCATGTTTTGAATGCCTGAATTAAAGAGTTTTTCCTCTGTATGTTGGTCAGTTGAGAACCACTGAAGATGTTCAAGGAGGACAGTACCAAAATAAAAACTTGGCTTCAGCACCATTAATTTCTCCTGTAGGCTAGGTAAATGAGAGGAAAAGATGATCAAGGCAGAAACCTATTTATGAAGAGGTTGAAATGAGGACCTCAGCTGGAGTGGTACACAAAGACATGGGAGGTCCGAATGAGCTGGAGAGTCATCGGCCCAGAGCACCACTGGGTACTCAGCGGCTGTACTCAGACACCAAGCAGTGACCATCAGTATTGTAGTTTATCTTACATGTCCATCCAGAATTGGCATATGTGAGAAGAAATATGTTAACAGGAAGACGTGTACCCCCGATAGCTTGTGTGTACTCCTCTGTCACTGTGACTTTAGAGACTCTTTGTTGCCCCATGATTTTTCAGGAGGCAGAACTCTACAGATCCTCAATGCACAGGAGGACAGTGCTGGAAGATACTCGTGTGTAGCCACGAATGAGGCTGGGGAAATGATCAAGCACTATGAAGTGAAGGTGTACAGTAAGTTTTGAAAGAATACTGTGTTTCATAGCTTCTCCCTTTTTTCTACCTTTTTCAATCCTGTTTTTCATTATGGGTTCATAATTATTTATACTCGTCATTAAAGACTTGTTTGTGCAGCTTACTTTATTAAGGATAGAAGTTGAATTAAGCATTGTGTCTACGGCCTCAGTTGCTGAAAGATGTGAAGAGCCCACTAAATCTGCTTGTTACACTTGGGCTCTTTGTCAGTGGCATTTCCTGAAGTTTCTCTGTTTTTCTTTCTGAATTACCCTCTGGGTTGAGGTATAGTACTTTCATGTACAAAACTGTTGTTAGATGCATATGTTCTAATCAATAGCCCAAGATGAGATCATTAGTGACTTTGAGCTATTACTGTGTACATGTACCTATAAATAAAAGGCAAAGCTAACACTGCCATTAATAGGACTCATATTTCAGGATTTTGCTTTTGTGTTTGTAAAGGAAAAGTATCTTTCTGATTATCTTTGTTCTTTGACTTGGTACCCTTAATGACCAATAAAATACACTTTATGGGTCATGTTCAGACTATGTCTGTGGACCTGGAACCAGTGAAACTAACTGTTCTGTAAAGGACATTATCTTTATTGGCAGTATGATAATGATGAAAGGAGAAAGAGATTTCCTGTTCCATCTTGTATTTGAACACTGTTTCATGAGATGTTAATGTAGGTACTTAACGAAAGGTCAGCATAGAATGCCTCTGTTATTTCCTTGTTTTCTTGATAAGTAATCCTCGGTGTGATTTCTGTGGTATTCCATGTATTGAAAAGAACCAATGTCTAACTCTTTAATATTTATTTTATGCAGTTCCACCCATAATCAATAAAGGGGACCTTCTGGGGCCAGGTCTTTCCCCTAAAGAAGTGAAGATCAAAGTAAACAACACCCTGACCTTGGAATGTGAAGCTTATGCAATTCCTTCTGCTTCCCTCAGCTGGTACAAGGATGGACAGGCCAGTCACAACTTTTTTCATTTGCTGATGATTTCTTAAAGACTAAAATGGTCAATTAAAAAGAAAGAATAAAATAGACACAAGTGACTCAGAGAATCAGTGTGATCTTAAAACTAAGAAATTCCACGTGCCTGCAGTGTAAAAACTTTAAAAAAAGAAAAAAAAAAGCCAACCAACCTGAACGATGTTCAACAGTTTTAGCATTATTCCTTCACTGGCAAGTTTGCATAATTATTTTTATATAGATTAGCAGTTGTCAATGAAAATCTGGCCACCCTCCCACTGGAGAAGTTAGGGAAACAGGTTTTTTGTTTTGTTTTGTTTTGTTGCTGTTGTTATTCTGTGGCTTTACAGAACGAGTAACTTGGTAAAGAACCAACACATAAATGGTGCCATCCCGGGTAACAATGAGAGGTATAACATGGGTACTAAATTTACTAAAGTTACTCAGATATTCTTTAAGAATCTTTAACTCTTTTATGAAAGATAATATTTTTTAATGTTCCAAGATAAAAAAAAAAATGCTAAAAAAGATGATGAAAGGCCCAGTACAGTTAACTGGGAACAGAGAAACTTTAAATAAAAGACAGATCCTTCAATTCTGTGATCTGACTTTCAGATCACACATCCATATTTCTCATTCAACTAACGTTATTTTATGCATGTTTTAAAGACATATGTGCTGCTGATCTTAGGCCAAAATAGATTTTTAAGCTGCTGTTAACACCATACTTAATAAAGATGTGAACCAGCTAAGCTGCTGTTCATCCTGCTTTACACATAATCAACCAAATGGTCAGTTGAATTCCAATTGTAGAAGTTCAGATCATAGTCATGATTTAAGACGCAGGAAAGATATGGCTTTATTTTTTCAGATCCCAGATGACTTTTGCAATACTGGCAGCTAGGGAAAAAAGTCAACCTTTATAAAATAAGCAAATTTCATCTGGAAGCCATTGCAAAAGAAAAAATATAGAATGCCCACCATGCTCTGTTTATGGTTTCTTTTCTGACTACAAGCACACTTCATAGTACCATATCAATTCTATATGAATTTACTTGGAAACATAATCCATTTCTCCTTTGAAATACTATTTTATTTTTAATTTTTTTAAAGCTTTTTTATTTTTTATAGTTACCACATATGCTCACATGTACACAAACACATGCACATATTAAAACTTGGATAAAGACTAAAAGTGCACTAAGAAATAAGGCATTTTATCTTGTTTTTGAAAATTTCATTATAAATAGTTAAATTACAGCTTCAAGTCCAGGCTCTGAAATTGACCCAAGATGCTTTACACTGCTAGATTTTTCAGGGTTTGCAATTAGTCTCCTAGAATGTGAACAAAAAGTGCTATTTAAAATTTTATTTTCCTTATTTTTTCTTGTGTTATTTCAGTCTTCAGATAAGCAACACTACTGAAATGAAGTAGAGTTTTCAAGAAGAAACACAAAAAATACTGACATACATTAAAAACTGGACAAACTACTGGCCACAATAAGTTTTGATAGAATCTTGACTTTCATTTATTAATACTCTCAAGTTTTTCTTTTAGCACAGGAAATTTAAATTATGCTATTTTTATATAAGTAATATAATGTTAATAGATTAATGGCATTCTGAATTATTTGTTGAGCATCTACTATTTGTCAGACACTGTTATAGATACAGGGGATACAGCTATGAAAGAAACAGACCCAATTCTCCACTTATGTGAAGTTTAGGAAGGCAAAAACTAAACAAATTAACAAGACATACAATGTGTCGGGAGTAAACTCAGTGTGAGAGAAGGAAACCAAGTGTGGAGGGTGTGATCTCCTACTTAAATAGAGAAGACCTCACTGATAAGGTGGCATTTAAGCAGAAACCCAAAGTGAAGGAAGCAGACATAAAATAATAGAGGGGGAAATATTACAAAGTAGAGAGCACAGTAACGGCAAAGGCCCTGAGGCATTTGGGCTGAAAGCACAGTGATAGGAACAGAAGATGTGAGCAGAAGACTAATGGAGATCCATTAGTCATCATACCACCCTGCGTGCCAGTTGGCCTTTATTCTGATGGAAAGTCCGCTGGGAAATTTTGAACGCAAGAATGATATGACAGTGACTTGAGGTTTTAAACAGACTGAATTTCTTTCCGTACTTGGAAAATAAAGGAAAGGTCCAGTTATGAAAGCATTGCAATGGTTATTGAATTGCATCTCCACCAAAAGAGAGCTGGTGGTTACTTGGACCAAGGTGGCAGCAGGATGTGTGGGGTGTGTCGGAAGGAGATCAGAGATGAGTCCAAGATAAGTGAGAGTACATAGGAAGTGAAGAGGCTTAAGGATTAAGCCCCAGGGTGCTCCTATATTTAAAGGTTAGGGAGCAGGGAGCATAGCGTCCCAAGAGGTAAGTGAAAATGATATTTCAAAATGAGGACATGTTAAACTGTGTTAAATGATACTCATCGGGTGAAATAAGTAGTTAGAATTTGCCAGCATATTTAGCAACATGAATGTCATTGGTGACCTTGACAAAGAATTTTTGATCAAGAAGAAA
Organism: Saimiri boliviensis; assembly: GCF_048565385.1. Lineage (NCBI taxonomy): Eukaryota > Metazoa > Chordata > Mammalia > Primates > Cebidae > Saimiri > Saimiri boliviensis. Next base: position 8,867,348 of record NC_133467.1, on the reverse strand, counting down.
TAGTGAAAGTCTGATTGGAACATATCAAGAAATGATGGAAGGAAAAAACTGAAGGAAAGTAATTAGAAAACACAAGCACAGAAAACATTTTTACATCATTTGGCTACAAAGGGCAGTGGAAAATGTGGAGATGGGCTGCAGCAAGAGAAGTTTCTAGTTTTGCTTTTTTAGGTTGAAATCATCCAGTGGAAAGAAGTAAGTTAATGATACTGGGGAGAGAAGACACAGTTGCTGGAGGGATGTCCTTGAGTAGATCAGCAGATTCTCAGAATGGGCAGAAACTGATTTTAACCAGTTAGGGTTTTGCCAGGGAAGTAAAATAAAGGGAAAGGAAGCAAGGGAGTTCAGGGTTTATACAAGGAACAATTATCATGACAGAACTTCTCTGGGTTAGAAGGGAATAGAGGTCAGGAGGAGACTGAAAGGCAGTCAAAGGATTGCAAGGTCAGTGGATTGTAGGGCCCCCATGGCATAAAAAAACTTAGAGAAAATTAGTAATAATAAAAAATTAGGAACTGGTAGTCTGCAAATGACAGCTTGAAACTGAGATTATGGAGTTCAGTTATTGGTAATTATAAGGTCTAGGTATGACTCTCCTATTTAGTGGCTGAGAAGGGGTAGGGGACAAGAAAATTAAAGGAAGGAGATCAAGGAGCTAAGAGAACACAGTATTGGATGATTATCTATGTGGGTGTTGAAATTACCAAGTTATGAGAAGAGTATCCCTGGAAGGAATGACAGTGAGCCTGGAGCTAAAATTTTCAATGAATGAGGGGGAATTTAGTGTAACTAAAAATGTTGAGAAGATAGGAAAATATTCTGTTAACTGTAGGTAATGTCATCAATTAAACATCATAATGCAAATATATATAAGTTAGGTATCCTACTTTAATAATTTCAATAAAACATATAAATATTTTAGCTTAAAATTTATAAAGTAATAGTTCTGAATGAATAAAAGTAATTTAGATCAAATCAGATTTTACTAATGTAGTCAATCTTTCATAAAGAAATTCTAACATTTTCCTTAAAATTATAAAAGACATGCTTTTTAAATATTACATGAGATCCACTGAAAAAAAATTTTTCCAACATTAATAAATATGGTAACTAAGAACACATTTTTATCATAAAAACTGGATAAATGCATCATGCACAAATACCTGGTACAAATGTAGACTGTAACAGCTGAAATTTTCAATAAATAAACATTTAGTTAGTCAAAAATAATGGGTTTAATCAAAGTAAATCAATTAATATGATTAAACTATTGTCTTGAATGTTTTGCATATAATTTTATTTTCATTTATTTAAAACAACCACAAAAGCTATCAACTGTATGGCCTCTTAGAGGATTCACTACAGCACTTAATGTTAACATTGTTATAATTGAATCACAGCCCCTTAAATCCGATGATCATGTTAATATTGCTGCAAGTGGACACACACTTCAAATAAAGGAGGCTCAAATATCGGACACTGGACGATATACTTGTGTAGCATCTAACATTGCAGGTGAAGATGAGTTGGATTTTGATGTGAATATACAAGGTAATACTAGTATCCTTCTTTTATATAATGTAATTTACATGATTTTTCAAAGTAACAGAAAAAAGATTGGCTTATTTAACAGTGTTTTTTTTTTCTGTTGACAATAATATAAATTCATGATTGAAAATTCAGACTTGAGAATTGAAGAAGGAAATGATCCCATCATTCAGGATTGCCTCTGTTATTTCTATGTGTTTCCTTCTGATATTTTAAAATGCATACTTCATTTACAAAGTTGGGGTCACACAGTATAGATTTCTCTGTTACATTAGCATTTCCTTAACTCTATATAATGAAGTTTTCAAAGTAGCATTTAGGTGGAAGGCAGAAAAGTAGTACAGTACAGAATTCAGAATAATGAAAACTACCTGTCCACTACTGGGCATATTACCTGGGTGATGAAGTAATGTGTACACCAAACCCCCACAACATGCAATTTACCCATGTAACAAACCAGCATATGTACCTCATGAACATAAAATAAAAGTTGCAATAAATAAGGAAATAAATGTAAAAATAAAAACAAGCAAACAACGAAACAAAAAAGACTTGGAACCAAATGATGATTATGGCTCCTAAAAGCTTTGTGACTTGATAGTTACCTAAATTTGAAGACTGTTTCCTCATTTTTAACATGACTGTCTTAGAGAATTGCAGTGACTACTAAACGAGATAAAAGTATATAAAGCTCCTAGCAAAACGATTGAGAAATGATACCTGCTATAATTGTTGTTTATTGTTACTGTTGACGTTGCTGTTTGACATGATCTTTAACAATTATGTTTCACCAGTTAAATATCCAAAAAATATTTATTTGACCAGACTCCTGCTATTGAATGTCTGAGTTGTTTCGAAGCTTTCACCACTCATAAATAATGTGACACTGAACATCTTTATACATAAACCTTTTGTACATCTTTGATTTTTCATAATTTTCTAAGAGTGGAAATTCTAAGTTAAATGTTATGTGCTTTTCTCTGTGATAAACTTTATGTTTTGCACTCCTTTAATGCTTTTGCTAATGCAGGCAAATTTCCTTCCAAAAAGTTCATACTTGTCCCCAGAAAAGTATGAAAATGTCCTATTATTTTTGTTAGTGGAATTTTTAATCCTGATTGCATAATTTATTTAGCCTTCTTAGTAAGCCAAATCACTGTGAAATGCTCTCAATTAAGCCAGTATTTTTTAATGGCTTCTCAAAATTAGTCTTTCCTGCTGTGTATTATTTAGCAATGCTCCTCCTGAGAGTGAGCCCCTTTGTTGTCGAAGTGCCAGAGCCCTTTAACAGGGAGAGCAAAGCATGAGTGCAGCATTCTGAGCCTCATATTTCTTGTTCTTCCTCATGAGAACCAGCTCTGACTTCTGTCTACTACTTTTTTGGCTAAGGGCTAGAGTTGGTAGTTGTGTAAGTACTTGAAATTATTTTCACATTGTCTAATTTATTGCATTTACAAATCTTGTGAAAACACAGCCAAGATCTTTGCTTAAGGGATTGACACCAGCAATCATATGTGACCAGAATATAATGCCTTTCCTCCATAGTTCCTCCAAGCTTTCAGAAACTCTGGGAAATAGGAAACATGCTAGATACTGGCAGGAGTGGTGAAGCCAAAGATGTGATCATCAACAATCCCATTTCTCTTTACTGTGAGACAAATGCTGCTCCCCCTCCTACGCTGACGTGGTACAAAGATGGCCACCCTCTGACCTCCAGTGATAAAGTATTGATTTTGCCAGGTAAAGATTGCTACCAACAGGGTGAAAAGCTGACTATCTGCCAAATGTGTTTCCTCTCATTTATTAGACAAGTTGAATTGGTTGGGTCTCTGGCCAAGTAATTTAACTGGCAGGTAGGCTACTGAATGCTGCTGGTATCCACGTAGCTTCGATCTAGAAGTGTCTCTGTTGAGAATTAGACAATAGGAGAGAATAGCTTAGTATATTTTCAGATCTTCTACAGCTTTACTCTATCAACATAACAAAGTTCTTGGGCTTCCTTGTGCCTCCATTTCTCTATTAATGCAACAAGATCATCAGTTTGGTTTATATATATTTTTAACATAAATGCTAATATATATTTACAGATCATTACTACATTTATTAAATGCACTTATAAATAAATAGGAAAGATTATTAGTTTCAAATATTTAAGTCATTACCTGGTTTATTGATAGAAAAGATATTTAAATTGTTATGGAATATTATTTTCAAGGCTTCTATTTAACTTTAACAAGCATTCAGATATACAGGGCTTGTCAAAATTCATCAAATTGTACACTGAAGATCAACGCATTAAGTAACTGAATGTAAATTTGACCCCAATTAAATAAAAGAATATCTACAAAAATGAAACGAGACTAAGTAAACGTGGCAACTCTAATATGTGATCCTAAATTAGGTCTGGGTTTGTGGAAAATGGCTATAAAAAACATTATTGCAACAACATTATAATGAAAACATTTCATTATAATGATGAAATTTGAACATGGACTGTGGATTCAATAGTAGTTTTGTTTTGATTTTAAATTTTCTGTTTTTAACCATTGTAATGTGGTTATATAAAGGATTATCCTTGCTGTTATGAAATATGGATTTATGAGTATTTTAGGGGTGAAAGGACACCATGTCTCCATCTTACTCTTGAATGGTGCAGAGAAAGATTATAGACATATGACAGAGAGAGAGAGAAAGCAACGGGAGTGAAATATAAATCATTAGTGAACCTGGGTAAAAGTCTTTATATACTTACTGCAACTCTTCTCTAAATTTGAAATTATATCTACATGACAAGTTTAAAAATTCACAGCTATCCTCATAAGAACATATGTATAATAATACACTTTATACTTTTACATCCTTGGATATTACTTTCTCAAACAAGTACTTACAGCAAATGGTGTAAACATCTATTAAAAGTGCTCAAAACTGTAAAAGCAGTAAGTCACTACATAGCAGCATTCCTCAGGAAACATGATGAAGCCCATAGAGTAGCAGTCCCCCTTACAGGAAAATCTACATGAGCTATTCATTTCTCAGGAGATCCGATTCATATGTTGGGTCACTTTTTAATAATGCAGTGTTTGTTATAAAAGTGGTATCTGGAATTAAAATTGAACCATTGGATGAAATAGGAACCTTGCAGGAAAATGTAAGGCAGTCATTAGACCTGAAAATGTGTATCTCTGTTTATGGCTGTGTTCACTTTAAGATTAGAGGAGTAAACCTAGTGGGATATTATTTGTAGGAGGGCGAGTGTTGCAGATTCCTCGGGCTAAAGTGGAAGATGCTGGGAGATACACATGTGTGGCTGTGAATGAGGCTGGAGAAGACTCCCTGCATTATGACGTTCGTGTACTCTGTGAGTTTGTTTTCTTTTGCTTATTGTTTGTTCTTTTACTGAAAAGTATTTTTGAGGAACTAATGTTTGCAAGATGTTACACTAAGCACTTTTGAGACTATAAAAATAATCAGAAACGGATAGTTCCCCCAAGGAGATAATTATATCTACCAATTGACAGCACGTAAGTCAGGACTCTTGAAGTATTAAGAAACAAACTGCCGGGCGCGGTGGCTCAAGCCTGTAATCCCAGCACTTTGGGAAGCCGAGGCGGGTGGATCACGAGGTCGAGAGATCGAGACCATCCTGGTCAACATGGTGAAACTCGGTCTCTACTAAAAATACAAAAAATTAGCTGGGCGTGGTGGCTCGTGCCTGTAATCCCAGCTACTCAGGAGGCTGAGGCAGGAGAATTGCCTGAACCCAGGAGGCGGAGGTTGCGGTGAGCCGAGATCGCGCCATTGCACTCCAGCCTGGGTAACAAGAGTGAGACTTCGTCTCAAAAAAAAAAAAAAAAAAAAAAAAAAAACCTGACTTAAACAAAACAAAACAACAAAAAAAGAATTCATTGACTTGTGAATCCAAAAAGTCTCAAAACAGAGCTGGCTACAGTCATGTCTGACCTCTGTGGTGCAAAAGAGGTCAACAGGACTTTACCTCTCTCGACTCTGCTTTTCTTTATTAATGGCGCTCAGGTAGGGGAATCCCCTTGGATAGCAAGGTGGCCTCTAACAGTTCTAGGCTTGCATCCTCCTAGTTCCACATTCAAATGAAAGTTTTTTTCTCCTAGTATTTACAATTGAAGCCCTAGGATTGAATTTCCATGGTTTTAATTGGCCAAGTGTGAATCAGTATCCAGCTGGAACCAATCACAGAGAGCAAGGGGTTGAAATGGAACCAATCACAGAGAGCAAGGGGTTGAAATGGAACCAATCACAGAGAGCAAGGGGTTGCAATGTTCTAATTAATAAAGTCTAGCTCCTATGTCCATCCTTGAAGCAGATCACCATCTGAATTCATGAACAGAGATTTGAAGAAGTATTGTTCCTTTAAGGGGAAAGATAAGTGACATTACAGTTAACATTGATTTTAAAGTTCATGAGATACTTACAAGGAAAAGAGAGAAGACAATTAAAAATCAGTGCTGACGTTGTCAAGGACAGTGAAGGAATATATTGGACCGCCTGGCTTAGTGTAACCTTGTCAGGTTCTCAGCTACGCCATGCATCCTGCTTGGGGTCACGTTCCAGCCCCAGCTGAGGTCCTGGAGGAGAGAGTGAATGGGCAAGATAGTGGAAAGAACACCCCCAGTGGGGGTTGGGGATGCTGAGGCAGGTGAAATGTAGTTGTAGTTAGCAGCTCTCTCACACTTCTCTTACACTGTCCGCCTTTATCTTGGCTGTTTGCTCTGACTCTGCAGCTCCTCTCAGCATCTGGCTCCCATGCACAGCTGCATGGCAGGCCTGCAAGGCCAGCTCTCCCTTACAGTGTTAGTAACTTAACACTTTCTCTCTGGGGACAAGCCAGTTCCTGGCTTCCTCCTGCCCACCTTCAAGAAGACTGGCTTTCCCTTAGTAGTGCTTCTCTCTAGGCGTATGCAAGCCATGTCAAGACATGCCATGCCATGCCATGCCGAACTGAGCCCCATGCACAGTGTCAGCAGGGCAGTTATACCTTCTGCATACAACAGTGGCTCACAGCCAAGTATGAACTTACACAGACAGGTTATATAATAAGTGGAGGTGTGTGCCTGCACACCAATCCCGCTGGGTCACACAGGCCTGGATGTCTGCCTCAGCCTATTTCTTGACCAACACACATCCATGTACCTTACAGACGTAAACTTGGAAAGAGTTTCATTTAGGGTGAGTAGAAGGAGTTAATAATATAGGTAGGGAAAGACTGTGATTCAGTGAAATTGAAATGGAACTAGGAGACTGGATGGTCAAGGGTAGATGTTCGTGCCTCAGGCTGTTATTTTCAACTAGGAAGTTAGCAAGCAAATTGGAGATTTTAAGTTAGAAGGTGGAACAAAGCAAGAAAAATTAAGTGGCCCCCACAGGCTGAATTAGGGCTGTTTCATGTCTGCAGCTCATCTCCTAGGTGTGGCAGTGGCAGGGGCGGAGGGTGGCACTGAGAACAATTCTGAGTGGTGTGACCCAACTGGTAGGAGCAGTTGGAGGAGCATGTCACACGAGCAGCTGAGGTGGGGCCTCTGCATGTCATGGCTGAACCCGTAGGGCTCCTCCTAGCACCCCCTAATGCTTCAGCTCTTGATTGGTTTTCTTGATGTTGGGTAGTGATTTTTTCATCTAAAATTCAAGTTTATTATTTATCAATCTGCAGTTCAAAGTATACATTTTATATTATCAGAAGTATAGTAAAATCAATCATGTAGCTTTGAATGTGAAAGTATGCATTCAAAATAACACTGAAATTCTATTGTGTGCTTTGTGGCATTGAGTATTTTCTTTACAGACCTTCAGTTTAGTTATTGGAAGCCCAGATACCACAAGATTGCATCTACATCAAACTTAGTCTTGACTGATTGCTACAGATACGGTATATTTTAAAAGTGGGGGGGAAATAACCAAGCTTTCAAAACAAAAATGATTATTTTAAAAATCAATTTCTACATGTACCAAATTAGCCAACATGTGTTCCTAGTTCACTTAACATTGTCATTTTTAAAATTCTTTGGGTAACAGATGATTTTCATAACTAATGTGTAACTGGATTCTATAGTATTGTTTTAAACAAAAATGAACACATGTAGAAAAATCTAGAGCAGGACTCCTAAAACTTTAGCATACGTAAAGATCACCAGGAGAGCTTGTTAAGACACAGATTTATTGGCCCCTCCTTGGAGATACCTATTGAAGTTGGTTGTGGCCCAAGAATTTGCATTTCTCACCAGGCTCCCAGGTGACGCTGTTGCTGATACCACTGCTGCTGAGGCTAGGAAACCCACTTGGCATCACCCAGGCAATGCCCTTATAAATGAGGCCAAATCTGAACATTTCAAATACCCTTTAAAGGATGTCATTTATCTGTATTCTCTGGATAACCATATGGACTTCAGTATCTGTTTATTCAGATGCTTCTTATATATATGCTTGGAAACCCAGAAGGTGTAGTGGAAGTGGTTGAGAGGGAATTAAAAGATATACTGGGGAATTGAGATTGGACTAAATGGGAATGATACTCTCTGAGGGATTCGTTTAGCATAAGTGAAGAAAGGGAAGAAAATAAAGCCAAATTCAAATACTGTTTTCACCACCCTAACTTAGTCGTGTAAAATGTTACCTTGGGATCGTGGTTTTTCCTTCAAGTTTTGCTTCTCTATTATTATCTCAAATATTTTAAAGCTGTCAGAAATTTAGAATAATTTAGACAAGACTGTTGCCCATTATTATCCCTTTGTTGCAATCCTTTGTTAGTGCCGCCGATGATCAAGGGAGCAAATAGTGATTTCCCTGAAGAGGTCACCGTGCTGGTGAACAAGAGCGCGCTGATGGAGTGTTTATCCAGCGGCAGCCCAGCACCAAGGAATTCCTGGCAGAAAGATGGACAGCCCGTGCTAGCAGATGACCATCATAAACTTCTATCTAATGGAAGAATCCTGCAGGTAAATTAATGATCTAATTTTAAACGAGCTACCTGACTTTGTATTTTGTAATAATTGCCTTTTTTGACCTTTAACAATAATCTTTATTAGCTTGTAATCATATTTGTGAAAATAACCAATGATCAAAGGTATATAAAATAAAACTCTTCCTCCTCATTGTTACCACTGTTAATAGTTTTATGTGGATTTTTCCAGAAATGTTCTACACACACACACACACACACACACCTCAATTGACCACAATATGGCCTTTGTGATAAAAATCATATTATAAACAAATCATGATTGCCGTCCTTTCCATCACATATTTCTGGTGGTAAAATTCTAAATGGTGGAAAGTTCCCTATAGTTTTAAATTTGTATATTGCCAAACAGTCTTTAATAATAAAAATTATGAAAATCACATACATATCCTGGATTGCTGTTTACCAATGATGTGTCCATATTCTTTTCACATATCCTGAAAGAAAGGCACTTGTAGAAATAACACAAGTTATTTTGTTAGGATACAATTTGATAATTACTTCTTGAGCAAAATAAATAATATTCTATTGGCTCAATATAAGCATAACCATCAGTGTATCCAACATAGGACATACCTCATGGAGTTCCTTATTTGAAAAAGAATGAGATTTATTACCTCTAAATAACCTTGGATTTTCAAAGTATCTTCTAAATATTGTGACTGTTTCTATGTGATAGTCATACAGCCTCTACCAAAATACTTCGTGGTTCTGTGTCCAAGTCCAAAAGGTATATAGATGAATAGAAATTTCTGTGTAACAAAATGAAGAAAACATAACTGTTATATTAGCTGCATAAAACAAACCATCCAAAACTTAGTGACTTGAAACAACAAGCATTGATTTAGCTCACAAGCCTGCTGGTTTGCTCGAGATTCCTCTGGATGTGGTCTTGGCTGGGCTTGTACACGTTATCTGGCGCCTCGGTTGCAATAACTGTGCTGATTCCGCCCCACGTAATCTCCACCCTTCCAGCAGACTAACCTTGGCTTCCTCACATGGTGGCGGCAGGGTTCCAAAAGAGTGAGCAAAAGTGAACAGGCGTCGGTTTTGAAATGACGGTCACTTCCATCACATTCTGTTGACCAAAGCAAGTCCCAAGACCAACACAAATTCTACTTCCTGATGGGCGGGGTGTCAAAGTCACAGTGCCAGAGGCAGAGAGAAGGAAATGAGAGAATAATTTGGGACATTTTTTCAAGTCAATATACCACAAATATGTATAGAATTACCTTTCCTGATTAGAAATTTTAGTAAATAAATATGTGTTTGATTTACCTAATAAAAGCTAGCATCAGCACTAGTATGTACAACATTTTTTATGTCTATCTGAAAGAATATATATTATTGTAAAAAAACAGACAAATAGGACAAATTGCTTTATTCAAAATTTCAGCTGGAATTTCTTCATTTTTCCCTTAGATTCTGAATACTCAAATAATAGACATCGGCAGGTATGTGTGTGTTGCTGAGAACACAGCTGGGAGTGCCAAAAAATATTTTAACCTCAATGTTCATGGTAAGAGCTCAGTTCCAAAACCATCTGGTAGGGTATACTTGAAAAAGCAGAAAAATTCTGTTTTAGATTATGTAGGCTTAGTTTGTATTTTTTAATTTAAGCAGTGTGAGGAGCCTGGACTCACTCAGTCCCCTCTTCTTTCTTTCCACTACAGCCAGTAGGATTGATAAAGTATAAAACTTCCAGAAAGACTTTCTTTCATTACGTCAATCCCTCAAAAGAAAATAATTACTTCTGCATATTTGACAGGAAAATCAGAATTTAAAATGTCAGTGATTACAAGTTTATAAAATTAGAAGCAAATATGGGTCTTCTACTCACAAAAATCTATCCACTAGTCCTGATTGGAACTGGTTTCTGTCCTTAAGTGCAGAATTCATGTTGAGCTATGTCCTCTAGTACCTAGTATACTCGAGAAGAAAAAATCACTCTGTGGAGTTAAATAATTCCTTTAAAACCACCTAATTCATTCATAAAACTTTAAAATACATGCTAGACATACCAGCACACCTAATTTATTCACCAAACTCTTTTAAATACATGCTAGACACTCCATAAATACCTTTTTTTTTTTTTTTTTTTTTTTTGCTTAGCAAAAAGTAGTTGATTACTGCAAAAGAGTAGTTTTATTTTGTGAGATGCTGATGCTTCCAGAAAATTACATTGGAAATGGTGAACAATCATTATAAAAGGTCTCCTTTACATAGGTAATACACACATAAAATTCTAGCTCACTTTGGAAATAACTGAAATTTGAAATGTCAAGCAGAGTTTCTGCCTTCAAAAGGACTTTTATGTAGCATGATAAACTTCATTGGCATTATATGTAGGGAGTATTGGTATCTAGCAGTATTTGGTGTTTGTGTAATAGATACTTAAAACACTTTTATCTTTTTAATCCCAGTACTTAGCACAGTGAGTAACACACTGTAGAGGCTTAATAAGTATCTTTGAAGTGTTTTGAATGGATAAACCTGAACAGAGCAGGAACACATGTGTTATGAATTCTCAGGAAGAATGAATTAAACAAACATAATCATTGCGAAAGCACAAATTTTAATCTGTAAAGTGCAGTAGAGTAAATATTGGAAAATAAAATACTGATTAGTTTTCCTGATTGATTGCTCAAGGCAAAATTCATTTTTCCTTCCCTATGACAAAAAGCATCTTGTAAATACCCCAATTATAGCAGTTCCATATGTTGCCTTATGTTATCTTTATATATCTGTATCTTTGCCTCTAACCCATAACTTTATTATAAGTGCTCTAGGCAGATGGCCATCTCTTACTTACCTTGGTCTCTGTAAACCTAGAATGGTGTCTGTAGTTGTGATAGTTGCTAAATCACTGTTTTCTGCATGTTTATTATATTTTCTGCATAATCATTGCCTCTGCAATGTGCAGTAGATGCACCTGCAGTGGGACAGTGACTTGTGAGGAAGTGATAGTCATCACTAATGTTTTACCACTAAGGATTGGAGTTGAGGAATGTGTTTTTTGTTTCACCAGTTAATCATGTCTTGAGTTCCTGACTATAATCAGGAACTCATTATTTAAATATGGGAAAATTCATCTGAGGGGAAATAGTATAAATTATTTTCACTTAAAACAATACCATTTGTTATCTCCCTCTATAACTGCTTCTCTCTTTTGTACTCTAACCTTCAGTGTGTTGGCATCTCAGGTTTTGGCTCCATTCACTTTCCTTCATAGCCAGCTTAATTTTATGAAACAGCATTTCAGTTACTTAGCCCAGGTCTTCAAATCACTCTTGCTCAGTAAAAGCTCAAATCTGCCTATAACAAGGACGAAAAACTACTTGAAACCTACCAAGTGTTGTGCCAAGTGTCTTATATGTGTTATTTCACTTCATTATCTCAATAACCATATGTACTTGCTCCATTTTATGCCTCTCTTGGAGCTGAAAAAGGCGAGGCTCAGTGAGATGAAGTAACATGCTCAAAGTTACACAGCTTGCAAATGCCACACCAGGATTTTAATGCAGGTGGCCTGATTCCATAAGTTTTATATACTTAGCTGCTTCTGCCTCTCACTAAATTCCAGGTCTGTACTCTACCTGCACTTAGGTAGCTCAGTATGGCTGAAGGAAATCATGAAGTCAGGAATGTTGATGTCATTATAAGTTCACAGTACCATCTTGAACTGAGCCCTCCATGCTGCCTGCGACTCACTGTTCTCTCTCTACGCTGTAGTGATTCTCTTAAACCTTCATGCCGTCCTCAGAAATACCAAGTGGCCTCTGTCTTGGTCTTCTCCATCTGCTTTAACAAGAGCAGAGACTGTGCAGCTTAAGAACAGGAATTTATTTTCTCAAAGTTCTGGTGGCTGGAAAGTCCAAGATCAAGGTACTACGGCAGGGTTCGGTTTCTGGAGAAGGCTCTCCACCTGGCTTGCAGACAGCTCCTTTGTCTTCACATGGCCTCACATAGCCTTTCTTCTGAGCATGTTTGGTGACGGAGAGAGTAAGTCCTCTGGTGGCTCTTAAAGGACACTAATCCTAAGGCATCATTTGACCTTAATTATTTCCTTAAAGGCCTCATCTCCAAATACAGCCACACTGGGACTTAGGGCTTCAATATACAAATTTGCAGGGACAGAAACATTCAGTTCATAACAGCCCCTGCTCACTTTCTCTCAGTAAATAAAAATGCCTTCACTTTCTCTTTTGCAAAGAACAGAGAAAGAATATTCTAGAAATCACCTCAAATTCCTACCATCAAATTGAGAGTACTGACCACGTCTGTTCCTGCCATTTCTTTCATCCCTCTTGTTGAAATAGAAAAGCATTGCTCTCCCTTCCAAAGGCTAGAGTCTAACCTGACTCCAGATCCCTGCCCATCATCTCCTTCAAAACCCACCTTCTCCTGTCTCTTTAATATTATAAAAATAAAATATTAAAAACAAGATTATTTTAATATACTTAATAAAAAGCACATTAGGTCTCCTTTGTACATTGACAAAATCATCTTAGGAATCGTCAACTATGTTTTACAAATAAAATGCAGAATCATTCTGTCTCTGAAAATTCTGGTGCTCTCTTTCAACTGAGAAAAATAAACTCCGACGTGAGTTTGATGAAGGCATTAGGGAATTCTAAGAAGACAGCCAGCTAAATAATGAACAGAATCATTACCTCAGTCCTTTAGTAGAGGACAGTGTTTGGATTGATTCTTAGTAAATGGGAATATATGTTGCTGATAACATCAGCTTTCACTTTTAACATGTTTACTATTATAGTTCCTCCAAGTGTCATTGGTCCTAGAACTGAAAATCTTACTGTTGTGGTGAACAATTTCATCTCTTTGACCTGTGAGGTCTCTGGCTTTCCACCTCCCGACCTCAGCTGGCTCAAGAATGAACAGCCTATCAAGCTAAACACAAATGCACTCATTGTGCCTGGTAAGAAACTGCTTATTATAAAGTAGGCAAAATTTTCTCATCTTTCTTTAATACAAATGTCATTGAAAATTAGTCTCTTTCCAAACTTTTGTCATGCTTTATTTGTTCACAGTAAATGCCTCTCTTTGCCCATTTGGGTCCTAAAGGTAAGACTGTGTAGACTTCTCTGCTTTTAGTGGGAATGTACAAATAACAAGGTCTCCTTCAAGAAATTGTAAAATTTAGAGAACAGCTTAGAATGGCCTAGTAATATCAAGTGGTAGATGGTAAATAGTACTTTCATTAGATATATCTGCTGGTTGTTTTTAATCAATCCTAAAGTTCCTTGAGGATAGATGATAGACTAGATAGATAGATAGATAGAGTGAGTCACCTCGGCATTGTGGGAAATTTTTAAACTCGGGAAACACTTATTTTGACATAATGCAATTGCTGTTTGCTCACTAGAACCTGTATCAGACAGTTTTACTGTCCATGTTTGGATGCTGGAGAGAAAAACTCTATGAATCTCTTCCTTTGTAAGAAATTAGGTGAATAATAAAGGAAAGATCAAAGAAAACTGATTATTTTATTTTAAATAGGAATGCTTCTCTATAAATTTTACTCTAAAAGAAAGGCTCTATGTTGCTATTTATCTGACTGGTAAAATAGTTGTTAGAACCACCTGTACACTACTCTACAACTTGCATTCTATTTGCCTACAGGTGGTCGAACTCTACAAATTATTCGGGCCAAGGTATCCGATGGTGGTGAATACACTTGTATAGCTATCAATCGAGCTGGTGAAAGCAAGAAAAAGGTTTCCCTGACTGTTTATGGTTTGTTTTTACTCTCTTCATAAAATTCTTTTATTTTTAAACTGCTATTCAATATTTTCTGTCTGAGCACCTTAATGAAAAAAAAAAAAAAAATTCTTCTCTTATTTTCTTCCCTCAGTGCCCCCAAGCATTAAAGACCACGACAGTGAATCTCTTTCTGTAGTTCATGTAAGAGAGGGGACTTCTGTGTCCTTGGAGTGCGAGTCAAATGCTGTCCCACCTCCCGTCACCACTTGGTATAAGAATGGGCGGATGATAACAGATTCTACTCATGTGGCGATTTTAGCTGATGGACAAATGCTACACATTAAGAAAGCTGAGGTGCATCTTTTATTCTTGTTTGAGTGTCATGATGCCTTGGTGGGGTGGCAGAAAAGATACTTGGAAGTTGCATATTCCCTTCCACTACAGTGAAAAATGATTTTCATTAAAAAAAAATACATAGCCAATGCCATTGACTATTTTTATGAAAAACAGCAAGATTGCAGAAGGCATTTAGAACTGGGGCGTTGAGCATACAGATGACTGATGATTTAATCCACACTCAAACAGTATGATTGGTCATCTATAACTTAATGGAGCACATACAATAGTATCTTTTTCTTTTAGGTCTCTGACACAGGCCAGTATGTATGTAGAGCTATAAATGTAGCAGGACGGGATGATAAAAATTTCCACCTCAATGTATATGGTGAGCATTTGCCTCTAATACAACTCTTTTTCCCCCAGATGTGCAAATGAAAAGTGTTCCAAATTTGCTTAATGAGGACAAATGATTTTCTTCTGTTTTTTTACAGTGCCACCCAGTATTGAAGGACCTGAAAGAGAAGTGATTGTGGAGACAATCAGCAATCCTGTGACCTTAACATGTGATGCCACTGGAATCCCGCCTCCCACGATAGCATGGCTGAAGAACCACAAGCACATAGGTAAGGCAGCCATGCATGTTTTTGTGTTTCTTTTGCTCTTAATTCACCAGACTTTTAAACTAGCACATTTTAAGTGTCATGCTCATAGAGGTGTTTAAACTAGGACATTTTAAGTATCATGCTCAAGAAGCCTAATGCACTGAAATATAAATTTATAAAATAGACTCATTGAAAAACAGTCATTTTATAAGATTTGTTCTCTTTTTTAAAAAAAAAAGACTCAAAGGGAAAGTACAAAGGAAGAATTTTTAAGAAATACATTTATCACATAAAGCGAGGCATTTAATGAACTTTAGAGATGTTAAAGTTTAAAGGTTTTTTTAAAAAATGTTTTATTATGCTTTGTTTCTACCTCTAGAAAATTCTGACTCACTAGAAGTTCATATTTTGTCTGGAGGTAGCAAACTCCAAATTGCCCGGTCTCAGCGTTCAGATAGTGGAAACTATACATGCATTGCTTCAAATATGGAAGGAAACGCCCAGAAAAATTACTTTCTTTCAATTCAAGGTATGTCTCGTCCACTGTGATCTATCTTCAGTTTCTTGGTTATTCCATTTGTAGTACAAAATCTACATTTAAAGAGATCACTAGTAATTGATTCAAAATATCTTTAGATGATCAAAAAATATCATCAGTTTTCTGTCCTGTATTTACCAGTTGATTTCTGTTTTCATGGAAATTGGCATAAATGTGGAAAAAAGAATAGTAGCAATTTGGTAATCTCTACTTTTTCCAATTTTCCATTTCCACTTCCGTTAGTATTTTTCTATAGTATATAATCTAGTTACTTATTTATTTTAAACTGGTATATTTTGATGCTAAGCCTATAGATCTGTTCTTATTTGTATAGATAAGATTTAATTCACAAAGAAGTTATGATCTGAGCACAGGTAGATTAGGTAAATTTTAATGAATGAAGAATCTAATCCTACTTTAAGGTGATCATAAGGAGCAATTCATCAACATCAACTATTTAATGCCTACTATGTCCTAACATAGTATTAAGCACTTTAGGGACAACTTGTTTTTTTTTTTTTTTTAGTTTTCAGTAAAACTCTTGATTATTACGTTTGACTCAGTATTGAAATTGAAATGAAAGTCTAACTTGAAACTAAGGTGAAATACTTTTACTTCCAATCTTATTATAGTTACTAGGGTAAGAATTTCTCTTAAATTATGAATTCTATTATGAATATTATATATCTCTTATGTGCTCTGATAAAGCTAACTCCAAAAAAATACAGTTAAAAGAATTAAGTTCACAAGTGTCATTGGTCTTTCTGTGATTAATGATGTTTTGGGATTTCAGAAGCTAAAGGAAAAACAGTCAGAGATTCTGTGTCAGAAGTTGCATGTTTAATTATGTTTAATGCATTCATAATAATAGATGCTAATCATAAGATACGTGGTAGGACTAAACATTTTAGCAGATTTTTATATACTTTGTAATGTCTTGGAACTAGAAATAATATATGCATATAAGGCCTAGCCTAGTCCCGTCCTTGTCGTATGTCAGATACTCATTGTAGGATATCTCCTAATACAAATGTTCTTACTGACTCAACTTCTTTAGTACTCTAAATTCTGCAACTGTGGTATAATTATTATCATTTTCCAGATGACTAAAATGAGATTTATAGAGATTATTCAATGATGAGCTGGTGAATGTTTAAGAATTATCTCTCCAAACAAAAAGATCATGATATGTAGCCAATTGTTTGCCAGTCTCCATGGTGTAAATATTCCCACCATGATCTAATATATACAAGATTTCAGCCTACCAATGGGATGTTACTGAACATGGTGTGGGGAAAACATGTACAAAATTGGTTGTTTTTTTTTTTTTGAGACGGAGTTTCGCTCTTGTTACCCAGGCTGGAGTGCAATGGCGCGATCTCGGCTCACCGCAACATCCGCCTCCCGGGTTCAGGCAATTCTCCTGCCTCAGCCTCCTGAGTAGCTGGGATTACAGGCACGCACCACCATGTCCAGCTCATTTTTTGTATTTTTGGTAGAGACGGGGTTTCACCATGTCGACCAGGATGGTCTCGATCTCTTGACCTCGTGATCCACCCGCCTCGGCCTCCCAAAGTGCTGGGATTACAGGCGTGAGCCACCGCGCCCGGCCAAAATTGGTTTTTGTGACCTGATGTGAACTGCTTTTTGCACATCACTATGATCATGTAGAATAGAAATTCAAACGTATTTCTATCTGATATTATTGGCAGTGTTTTTATTACACAATATTTCTCAATAAAATCAAAGTGAAAACCAAAGATGGCTAGGAAAAGAGACTAGAAACTACTGGATCTTCAAAACTACAATAAGCATATCTATTGTTCAGAATAAACAATAATTAGATTGAATAATGGAGAAATAACCAACTAAGATACTTTCCTCAGACCTTTATCCCAATATTTCATAAGACAGATTCTTCTGAACTGTGCTATCCATTGAGGATTTAACCTAAGAGTGATTTAATTTGGCCATAAAGGGTGATCATGAGGTGGATCTACCACTAGCCCCTATGACTAAGTAATTGTATCAACTTGCAGATACACCAGGAATATTGAAGTCTTCCTTTATCCTCCTCATTTAAAAGTAATTCATGAGGATAACAATAGTTTGATCCTGAACCATAATCTACAAGGAATATGAAATTGAAATGGCATGTTGTTCTATGACTCTGTTATATTTATTAGAATATATATCTTGTGTCTTGCTAATGAAAGTCTTGATTATTTCTCCAAAGTTCCTCCAAGTGTTGCTGGTGCTGAAATTCCAAGTGATGTCAGTGTCCTTCTGGGAGAAAATGTTGAGCTGGTCTGCAATGCAAATGGCATTCCAACCCCACTGATTCAATGGCTTAAAGATGGAAAGCCCATAGCGAGTGGCGAAACAGAAAGAATCCGGTATGTTTAAAAAGAATCTTTGCATCATAAATTGTCAGGTCTTCAGTCCTATGTGATTCAAATTTCACATAAATAATGCCAAATTCCATCTCATTGGAACTTGGCTATCATCATATTCACAAAGGAAAAGAAAATTTTTTGGAGAACTGGACGTAGACATTCTCCTTGGAGAATCACTCAGAATTGTGTGTTTCTTATCCATTAACTCTGAAATGTTAATTAACTCATTATCTTTAATTAACTAACTAATTGTAGTGTTAACTATTGCTGATTTTATTCTTCTAATTTCAGAATGGTTAGACGAAAGCCCATGACATAAAAATAATAAGTTCTTTCCTGCAAATGCCAAACCAACTTTATCTCACAAATGATTCATCAGTAATTCTAGATACGATTTTGTATTTGCTGAAACCACCAAACTGTGTACACGCTATACTGATTGGCTCCTTTTGAGAAAAAATACAGTAATGTCATAACTCTCATAATGGTTTGTACAAGTCCCATTTTTAGCTGGCACTTGTTACCCATGCCACAAACCACGTAGAGATGGAATAATAATGTGATAAGAGCCTCCTATTACTTCCAACAACAATCCTTTGGAAAGACATTCCAGAATTTCATATTGTACTAGATTACTTCATCACAAAATCCTATTACATACATATACCAGATTATATGCATAAGTAGGCATTAATTAAATGTATTGTACCCTTTAACATTTTGAGCCAATATGTAAACTTAAGGGTTTGGAGTATATTTTCTGGTCAATAAACTGAATATACATAATTTAAAGACAGATAAATATTTTCTTTGTATGCATTGTGTATTAACATTTCTAGTCCTTTAAAGGATGCAGTTTAAGTTTTATTTCTCTGGTGTGAACATTTCTGAGTAAATAACAAGTATTTAATTATTTTTGTTAAATCAGCTGGTATTTGCCATATACCAGACCAAGTACTAGATATCCAATGGTACCTAAAGATTTTATATAAGATATAAAGATCTTTCATATATGATATCTTTTATATAAGATAATATTTCTAACCAGGAATTTAGAGTCTGTCATTCCTTCTCCTACATTAACATTCTGAATTTACTTATTCTTATATCTTTATTATTCATTCATTCCATAATATGTATAGATTTGTAGGTAGAACAGTTTGTCAATCAAGTACAGTAGTTTTTCCAAAGTCAAGGTACTACTTTCGTTTGATCATGGCAACTTGCTTTTTTGCTTATTAATTTGATAAAACTCATGGAATTTAAAAATTATATTTTGAAAAAGAAAAAATACAACTATATCCCAGATAATAATATAGCTCACAATAAACATTTAATAACAAGATGTAGTAGAAATGAAGCTTTTCCTTTTGACGGTGGGTGATTCTAATGAAATCACTATTGCACAACTAACTGTAGATGGCAGTTTAATCTCTACATAAAACAAAGGAAATTTTGCTTTGTAATTAATGGTATGTGAAGACAATCAATAATGAAATTATCTTAGCTTAGAGGTCTTTGATTATCTCCTTGTATATTTATCTTTTACGTAATTCAAAAGAAAAACTTTAGCAAAAATTTGTAGAAAAAAATGTTTGCAAAATACAGCGACACATGATACACATGATGTCACAATTTAAATAAATGATCCTATTCTATTTTTTATTAAGGTATTAAGTTGTTTATAACTAGTTTTTATGTATAATTTTTTAAATTTCTCATTGTCTGTAACAGTCTTCACTTTGCATGCCAGAATTTTGTATAACATGTATTTAATTCAAACTTTATATTGATAACTAAGAATATATTATTCTTTGAGAAAAACATGTCTTTCCTATGATTTGAATAGAGAAGTATTCCTGATTTTGTTCATTTCCTTTTTTCCTCATAAGGAAATGGTGGATATGAGACTCACTACTGTAGAATTTCAGTTGGTTGCTTGAATTTTCCATCAGTTTCAGTAACTCTGATTTTAAAAGTCTTTCATGTACTTAGTGAAACAAGATGAAGATATCATTTTATGGTGTGTTTTTTAAAGAAAACAGTAATCTGGAGTGAGTTTTCTAGATCTTAGCTTCACATTAATCATCTCAGCCCCTCTGTTACGATCTTTTCCATAGAGTGAGTGCAAACGGCAGCACATTAAACGTTTTTGGAGCTCTTACATCTGACACAGGGAAATACACGTGTGTTGCTACTAATCCCGCTGGAGAAGACGACCGAATTTTTAACTTGAATGTCTATGGTAAATATGAAATATCACCCTCTTTTAATAATGCTGCCTCAAGAAGCTACCAATAGAAGTGAAGGTCCAGCAACAGGCGTCTGGAGCATTTAGTCTGAAATTTGATGCACCGTTATGTCCTTTGGGGATACAGTGTTGAAATGAGAGCAGCTGTGGTCGAAATTACTGGAACTAGTAATACATCCCTCTTCCTTTTCTCTCACTTCCTGCTGTCATAGTTACACCTACAATTAGAGGTAATAAAGAAGAAGCAGAGAAACTAATCACCTTAGTGGATACTTCAATAAATATTGAATGCAGAGCCACAGGGACGCCTCCACCACAGATAAACTGGCTGAAGAATGGACTTCCTCTGCCTCTCTCCTCCCATATCCGGTTACTGGCGGCAGGACAAGTTATCAGGTCAGCTTTTATTGTGTATGATTTCCTAAACAGATGAAGTAACAGTGGTGATAGACTTCTCCTTCATCTAAACAGTGTTGAAGCAATGTTCTTTCCTAAGCTTTTACTGTGTTTTTTCTCTTTAAGTATATTTTTAGTAGAAGGAGGACAACAAATATGCAATTAAAATGATGTTTATCCTTATTTAAATGCTCATGTTTTAGTAAATGTGTAAAATGGGTCTTTTATAGACAGGTTTGTTACCATATATGTATTTCCAGGAATTACTCTTTTAGCTAAAACTTTATGTGGCAAGATAGTAGGAAGATGCCTACTATGATAATGTGATTTTCATGTTAGCAGCATTCTCTATTAATATGTATTTGAAAAATATTCACCTCTTAAATTATGCTGTATTTTCAATGGTTTATTGTCACTGCCTAATCAGCTTTGTAGAATAAATTGCATTTGAGGCCCCTATATTTTGTGATGGATGGCTATAAGCTTCATAATTAAAATTTTCCAACATAAATCACCTTCTATAACCTATTTATAAGTCATAATTATTTTATGTGTATTTGTTGCATGGGATCAAGTGATGAAATGTTGGATCAAATTGTTTCTCAGGATTGTGAGAGCTCAGGTGTCTGATGTCGCTGTGTATACTTGTGTGGCCTCCAACAGAGCTGGGGTGGATAATAAGCATTACAATCTTCAAGTGTTTGGTATGTGTCACAGAAATGACCCATTACTTTACTATCTCAGTACTAAGCAACAGGCTTATCTTTAGAAATTGACTTCCTCAGAGATTTAGAAATCTGACTTTCCTCCATCAAAAAGGATTAGTGAAACAGGATCTTACTGACAAGAGAGGAATGTATTTTCTTCCAAAGGGTCCATATTATTGGACCGTACTGTCTGTTAAAATACTCTTCTGATCCAGAAATTTGTACAAATTAAATCTGTTTTTTTTAATAGCATTTCAATCCAGACACAAGGCCAGTCTTTTCACGTAAAGAAAAAGTCCAATCTTTTCTAGCAGCTTGTTTATAGAGTATTCAGACTATGAAGGATGCATGCACATATGTGTGTGTGTGGTGTGTGTGTGTGTGTGTGTGTGTAGAGACCTCAATACCTTCCATTTCTGAAATGTTGAAGTTTGCTGATCCACATTTCCCAATCCCCAAAACACCTCAGAGCAATTAAGTTACTCTTTATTAGAATCTACAAATGGCTTACTCTATAACTTGATATTATTTTATTTATACTCTATAGACTAGTTAAAAGAATACTACTAAAACTATTATATACATTACAACAAATTAAAGCGATGGACCTAAAAAGTTGAAAAATCGCCAAAATTTAAAACACATTGTGTGTTCTCTAAGAAAATGATTTTTAGGTTTCAGTGATAATATTTGGAAAATTAATAATTAGCATTCCAAATAGATATTTTTATTGTCAAGCCCTTAGTTATTATACACAACTTTAAAGCGTATGTTTTCTTCAACAACAGAAACATTATAGAATTAATTTAAATTTATCTCAAATTACAATAGACATCCAAATTTTTCTCATATTTTCTTTGTAGCACCACCAAATATGGACAATGCAATGGGGACAGAGGAAATGACAATTCTCAAAGGCAGTTCCACCTCTATGACATGCATTACCAATGGAACCCCAGCTCCCAGGATGGCCTGGCTTAGAGATGGCCAGCCCCTGGAGTTTGATGCCCATCTGACAGTCAGCACCGATGGAATGGTCCTGCAGCTCCTCAAAGCAGAGACGGAAGATTCGGGAAAGTACACCTGCATTGCCTCAAATGAAGCTGGAGAAGTCAGCAAGCACTTTATCCTCAAGGTCCTAGGTATGTAAACATTATGGTACATGTAGAATAATTGGAAAGTAAGTGGCAGTGAACGTTTTGTAAACAAGTATAATTCTTAGAATCAGTTGCTATGAGGCAAAATTTTTAAAATTTTTATTGCATTTTTATTTCTTTTTTAATTCACCTTAGCTTACTCTTATCTGAAGCATGTTAAATTTAAATTGTATTTTTCATCTGTCTGAAAAGATGGAAACTCCAACTCGTAAAGCATTATTCATTGATAAAATCTTATAACTAATTGATAAGTACATTTTTGACTTTTGCCAAGAACTGAAAGCACATCCGATTATAGAAATTTGATTTTAAAAAGCATAGTACCTATACTATTATACATAATCTCAGTCTTTAAATGATCCAATCTGTAGATTATAGCTGGAATAATCATTTCAATAGTCATTTTATTTACTCTTGAGTGCATTTAAATGCTTAAAATATGTATTCCCATGTTTTAAATGCAACAAACAGTTTAAAGAGAAAACACTTCTTTTGCTTGAAGTAAAAAATGTTAAACTTGGAAGAGAAAGGAAGATAATGAAGTGAAGTATTTCAGTAAGACCTTTTGGCGTTTTGTTTATTTTTTCCCTGTGAAGTGAGACCCCATGCTCCTTACATAGCAGAAAATACACCCTATAGAGAAGAGCAAAATAATTTTGGCAAGAGCCTTGGTTAGGTAGAAGTTAGCATGTTTCAGAGTATGTTATAATCTTTCTCGGAGCACCTATTAAAATTTAATTATTTATGTAACCCTAAAATTCTGCTTCATCCCTAGTTAAGCTTTCTGAGGGCAAATGTCTTCTTATTTATTGCTGCATTCCTAGTGCTTAGCACGACATTTAATACATTAGAGACTATTAATGCATTATTTGCTGGATTGAACTGAGCCAAATTAGTTACTTTCCAGATGAATTAAAGGGAGTTTCATCCGTAGAGGGAACAGAACAATATCTAAATAAATGAAGTATGATTCTCTGGAGTAGATGAGACTTCCAAAGGAAGTTCTTCAGGATATTTAGAGGCAAAAGAAAACAACAAGCCGATATCCCTCATCAACATAGTTGCAAAAATCCTCAACAAAATACTAGCAAACCAGATTCAACAGCATATTAAGAAGATCATTGACTCTGATCAAATGGGTTGCATTCGAGGGATGCAAGGATGTTTTAACATACACAATCAATAAGTGTGATACGTCATGTTAACAGATAGGACAAAAATCATGATTATTTCCATAGATGTCAAAGAAAGCATTTGACAAAATTCAACATTCCTTCATGAGAAAAACTGTCAACAAATTATGTATAGAAGATACATACCTCAACACAATAAAGACTATAGTAAACCCACAGCTAAGATCACACTAAAAAAGAAAAAGTCAGAAGCCTTTCCTGTAAGGTCTAGAACAAAGATAGGGATGCCCACTTTCTCTATTTCTGTTAGACATAGTATTGAAGTCCTAGCTAGGGCAACCAGGCAAAAAATAAAGAAAGAAAAGACATCCAAATTCGAAAGGAGGAAGTCAAATATTCTGTTTGCAGACTGTATAATCTTATATATAGAAAACCTCTAAAGACTCTACCAAAAAACTCTTAGAAATGATAAATTCAGTAAAGTTGCAGGATACAAAATCAACATACAAAAATCATTGACGTTTCTATTTGCCAGCCGCAAATTATCTGAAAAAGAAATTAAGAAAATAATCCCATTTACTGTCAGCCCTTCATATCCATGGGTTCCACATCTGTAGATTCAAACAACTGCATATCAAAAATCTTATATTCATTGGATGTGGAATCCATGGAGACTGAGGGCCAACTTTTGTATCCATGAGTTTCTCAAGGCCTACTGCCGGGCTTGAGAATCTGCAGACTGTGGTATTCACAGAGGGTCTGGAACCAACCCTCTGTAGATACTGAGGTACATATCCATCCACAAAAAAGAAAATAAGAATAAATTTAAACCTCAATGAAAGAAATGGAAAGGAAACAAATGGAAAGATAGTTCAAGTTCATGAATTGGAAGAATTAAAATTATTAAAATAGCCATACTTCCCAAGTAATCTACAGATTTAATGCAATTTTTATCAAAATACTGTTGGCATTCTTCACTGAAATAGAAAAAAAAAATTCTAAAATTTGTATGGAACCACAAAAGACTCCAAATAACCAAAGCAATCTTGAATAAAAAGAACAAAGCTGAAGGCATCACACTACCTGACTTTAAAATATACTACAAAGCTGTGTTAATCAAAGCAGCATGCTGTTGGCATAAAAACAGACACATAGACCAATTGAACAGAATAAGGAGCTCAGAAATAAATTCATACATCTACAGCCACCTGATTTTTGTCCAAGTTTCCAAGAACACATACAGGGGAAAGGACAGTCTCTTCAATAAATAGTGCTGGGAAAATTGGGATGTCCTCATGCAGAAATAGGAAACGGGACCTCTATCTTGCACTGTACATAAAAATCAACTCAAAATGGATTAAAGATTAAACGTAAGATCACAAACTATGAAACTACTAGAAGAAAACACAAAGGAAACACTTCATGATATTGGACTAGGCAAGGATTTTTCTGGATAAGACTTCAAAAGCTTGGGCAACAAAATCGAAAATAGACAAATGGGATTATATCAACTAAAAAGCTTCTGCACAGCTAAGGAAACATTCAACATAGTGAAGAGGCAATCTACAGTATGGGAGAAAATATTTCAAACTGTACATCTGGTAAGGGGTTAATACGCAATACATATAAGGAACGTAATAGCAAAAATACAAAGAGTACAATTTTAAAATGAACAAAAACCTTAACAGACATTTCTCAAAAGAAGACATGCAAATGGCCAACAGGTATATTTAAAAAGCCTCAACATCACCAACCATCAAAGAAAAGCAAATCAAAACCACAATGAGATATCGCCTCACTCTAGTGAGGATGGGTATTACCAAAAAGACAAATGATAACAAGGGTTGGCAAGGATGTGGAGAAAAGAGAACACTTGTACACAGTGGGTGGGATTGTGAACTAGTACAGCCACTATGACAAACAGTATAGAGCTTCCTCAAAAAATTAATAATAGAACTACCATGTGGTTCGGCAGTCCCACTACTGGATATATATCCAAAGGAAATGAAATCAGTATGTCAAATAAATCTACATTTATTCCAGCACTATTCACAACAGACAAGATGTGTAACCAACCTAAGTGTTCAACAATGGATGAATAAAGACAATGTAGTAGATACACACAATGGAATACTATTCAGCCATAAAAAAGAATGAAATCCTGTCACATGATAACATGGATGAACCTGGAAAACATTAAACTATGTGAAATAAGCCAGGCACAGAAAGAAAATGCCACATGAGGCCGGGCACGGTGGCTCAA
This sequence comes from Saimiri boliviensis, assembly GCF_048565385.1. Classification (NCBI taxonomy): domain Eukaryota; kingdom Metazoa; phylum Chordata; class Mammalia; order Primates; family Cebidae; genus Saimiri; species Saimiri boliviensis. Next base: position 8,841,303 of record NC_133467.1, on the reverse strand, counting down.
GCCTGTAATCCCAGCACTTTGGGAGGCCGAGGCGGGTGGATCATGAGGTCAAGAGATCGAGACCATCCTGGTCAACAAGGTGAAACCCCATCTCTACTAAAAATACAAAAAACTAGCTGGGCATGGTGGCGCGTGCCTGTAATCCCAGCTACTCAGGAAGCTGAGGCAGGAGAATTGCCTGAACCCAGGAGGCGGAGGTTGCGGTGAGCCGAGATCGCGCCATTGCACTCCAGCCTGGGTAACAAGAGCGAAACTCCGCCTCAAAAAAAAAAAGAAGAAAAGAAAAGAAAATGCCACATGATTTTTTCACTCATGAAATTTTAGAAAGTTGATCTCATATAAGTAATGAGCAGAACAGTGATTACCAAATTCTAGGGAGATGCGGGAGTTGGTCAATGGGTACAGTTACAATTAGAAAGGAAGAATGAGTTCTGATGTTCTGTTGCACAGTAGGTTACTATAGTTAACAATATAGTACTGTGTATCTCAGAATAGCTAGTAGAGAGGACTTTCAGTGCTTTCACCACAAAGAACTGATAAATGTTTGAGATGATGGAAATGCTAATTACCCTGCTTTGATAATTACACAATGTATACATGTATGGAAACATCACATTGCACAATAATTATGTGTCAATAAGGAAAAAAAAAAAAGAAAGAAAAAACTGTGTTTGGGAGGTACAGGTTGGGATTGGGTAGAAAATTCCTGTACATCAATTTACAGAATGTGAGGAAAAAGAGGAGATGACATAATGTGATCCTGCACATTCATCATTTACATATTAAGTATTATTGAATATAAATTATGTGACAGGCATGTTTCTAGCCATCATTTAACTATGATTGTGAATGTGTGTGGTGTGGCAGACACATAAATGCATCACTCAGAAAGATGTGATCACAGCCCTCAACTCCCTTCATCTGTGGAGGGCACTGATACTAAAGAAGTAATTACTTTTCTGTGTGATGAAGATTATATGTATAAAATAACATTCTGTGGAATGGTTAATTTCAGATTTGATCTCCTCAAGCATAAATCTGAGGCCTGAAGAGTAGGACTGTAGAGATGAGTGGGAAATTAGAGTTCTTTTGTACACATTTCTCACCTAGAGATAATACAATTTGAATTGTCCGTTTGCACTCCCTGAAACTGAGTGTAAAAGGAAGAGTAGCAAGAGGCAAGACTGGAGCTGTATATGCGCAGAGGCCAAAATATGAAAAGTTTTGACAACTTTTTAGGGAGTTTGGACCTTATCACCAAGGCAATGGAAGAATCTTAAGGAGAAATATGTTACAGCCAGATTTCATTTCCAAAACATCCCTCTGGTGACAGAGTGAAAAATGAATTGAGGAGGCTGCTGTTTTCATACAGGCCTGTAAATGCAAGGGCCTGGTTTAGTGTGTGGCAGGGGTGGGAGTAGCTGGGAGAGAAAGAAACCAGGAGCAGAAGCACAAACCAGTGCATCTCTGGATGAAGAAAATGAAGGAGAAAAAGAACAATGACACTCTTAGCGGAATTCTTAAAGAATGGCCTGCATTTTATTAAGTGGAAGAGTTTATAGGAATAATATTTTCTCAAAACAGATTTGAAAACTCCCTTACAGAAGAAAGATGAGAAGTTTTAGAATTTCAGCATCTGTTGAAAATTAATTCCATTAAATTCTGAAAAGTTCTTCACTTGAAGTAGTGCTACCACTCAGTAACTTGGGGAAATATGCTCAATTTAATTCTATCCATGTGGTGGGAGGTATGATGGCATGTTAGTGGTTCTGAAAAGTCCAATGTGGCTAGACCACTGACGACAAAGGAGAGCATCATACAGAATAGGGGGTTTTGATAGGGTCAGGCCATAAAGGGCTTTGTTGACCACATTAAGAAGTTTGCTTTTTATCCCATAACAATGAGAAATCATTGAAAGTTCTAGAAACAGAATAACAAATAGAACTACAGTTTGAGAAGAGCACTCTGGCTACAAAATGCAAGGCTATTTGGACAGGGCAAGACAGATTCTGAGAGACCAGTATAAGGAATTGTGTTTGGCTGTGAACCACAGAGCCAAGGTACGGTGGGTTCAGCAAAGTGCTTCTGTTTTTCTCACTGAGCTGGCTGGAGGGAGGCAGTTGTTGCACTGGTTCAGCAGTTCAGATGTTTGCAATTCGCTTGAACCTTTACAGCGTGGTTGGTTGGTGATCATGCAGTATCTGCTCACCTCTGGTATAACTAGATACTGTTCTAGATGCAACAGTAGAGCAGGTAACAAGGAAGGGTGAAGAATTGCCCCTTTAGAAAAGAATTAAGACTTTCTTACAAGCCCCACAGAACCACATCCACCTACATCTCATTGGTCAGAATTGTCATATACCACTCCATCCACTCCATCTACTATCTGCTAAAGAAGCTAAGAAATGTCATTTGTTTAGCACATTGACAGCCCCAACAAAATTTAAGTCTGTTAATCAGAAAGCAATCAGTAATATTGGGTAGGTACCTACAAATAGGAAGGGGAATAAACATTAAGTAAATGGTATTGTAGCTCAAATTAGAGCGAGGGACATGAGAAAAAAAAGGTGTGTTCTGGAAATAAGTATAATAGAAGTATCAGGACTTGTAGCCTGGGAGGTAAGGGAGTAATGAAGAAGAAGGTATCAAAGATAAATCCTAGTTTCTGGCGTATGTGACTGATTGGTAAATCCATCACAAAGATTCAGAGAATACCAGCAAAGAACTAGATTTTGAGAAATACGACAGTAGGTTCAATCTGAATACATGTTGAGTTTTAAGTGGTTTTCAAATATCCAAATGGAGATGTTTATTTGATAACTGCACTTAGGAATCTGGAGCTCAAAAGAGTGTCTAGGCCGGAAATGTAAATTTTGGAGTTATTGGAGTATACACAACTCTTACTCTGCCCAAAATACAAGACATATGGGCAAAACATAGAGTAAAATAGTTCACAATCACTTAACACAGGTAAGACCTGGACAGTCGGGGGTTTGAACCACTCAAGTAACAGTTAATACTGTTACTGCTACTATTTTAAATCTAGTAATTACAAACTTTGGGAGGGATGCGGAGCTTGCCTAATTAATCTTCGTATTCACGGTGATTGACATGTATTAAATAACCAGTAAGAGGGGTAAATAATTGACTATGGCTAACTGGGAATTAGATAAGTGTTTTGAGTAGTATAAACAACACGATATGAAAATCAAAAGACATAGTATTTCATGATTAGTTGAGAGAATCAAGAAATGATTTATTGCTTTCACAAATGAACTTGATGACAACATAACCTTGATGGTACTTGAGCATGCTCAGTTAGGGGACTATGAGGAGCAAGAAAGGACTGAGCTTGTTGAGGGATTTGAAGTCTAGGTTACATGTAAGTATGTAAAAAGCATGTAATTACAAAAATAGATCTAGACCATGTTGTGGAAGCCTTGGAAATCATGATGAGGAGTTTTTATTTAATCCAGTAAGCAACATGGAGCCAGGGGACACGGGGGACAGTGGTGTAGAAATGCTGACTTCATTACAGTCTGTAAAGGAGAACCAACTCAATATATTCTCTTTCTCCAGAAGGAAAACAGAGTCTGTAACAGGTGGTAGAAATTTTAGGAAGCAGATTTTAATAATAACAGCTGCAGTAAAGACTGTAGTAGTAGTAACTTTTTAAGAACCTTTAATTGTAAAATAAAACAGATACAGAAACTCACACACACACACTATATATATATAATGTATCTCACTGATGCCTCACACAATCCTATTAAGTAAATAATGTTGGTATCTACATTTTAGACATTTGTTCAAATCCATGAAACTAATCATTGTTGACACCGGCATTCAAACTCAGACTCCAGATCCTCTGCTATGAGTCACCGTTCTAAACTATGTGCCTTATTAAAGAAAAAAGAAAAGAAAAACAAACCTGCTGACCCTTGGAGCTGTCCAACTGCTATTTTGGCTGCTTTATCCAATAAAGCTGGAAACTTAAACTATGAAAGTGTCATAGAAAACTTGAATGGTCATTGTAAGGGGAATGTGTTTTAAAGGAATTACCAAACTTGGGAGTAGTTAGGCTAAAGAACCTTAATGTTTCTTCCCAGTGTTCAGATTATTTGACCTTCTCTTGAGAAAGGTAATTTTAGAACCATAAGTAACCAAAGAGGAAGTTTCTCCCATCCAGACATAACAAATGTGTTTTATACAGAAATTATCTCCAAATGTAATTGTTTTTCTTCTGCTTAGTCATTGTTTCCTCTCAAAGTTCTGCATGGAAAAGATGATAGCAAAATTCCACCATATTCATGCATTGTTTTTATAGAAAACTATTGGTATTTAAAGATACAAAAAATAGTAAAATGCTAAGTTCCTCTCAAAAAAACAAAGTGGTTCAAGATGGGTTTGCAGTTTGGGTTTTATTGTTTTCAAATCTTTCAGTCAAGTAAGACTGTCCTAATTAACTGAGTTTGAACTGTTGTTTTATAATTACATGGTAATGAATTGCCATTTACTTCATAATCTCTTATAGGCATGATCCATCCCTTTTGAAATAGTGTCAATGAGAAATGGTAATGACATCTGGGAACTACTTCACTTTCCTTGTTCTAATCAATTTCTGTCATATGAATGTGAATTTGTGTTGGATTTTCTTTTCAAGTTTTTCTAACGCAGTATTTTATGATGCAGTGGGTTTATTATTGTTTTTGATTCCCTTTAAATAGAACCACCTCACATTAATGGATCTGAAGAACATGAAGAGATATCAGTAATTGTTAATAACCCTCTTGAACTTGCCTGCATTGCTTCTGGAATCCCAGCCCCTAAAGTGACCTGGATGAAAGATGGCCGGCCCCTTCCACAGACAGATCAAGTGCAAACTCTAGGAGGAGGAGAGGTTCTTCGAATTTCTACTGCTCAGGTAAGTGTCAGAGTTCATACAATTATCTTAGGTTAGGTCAAATAGCTCACTTGTTAATATATGAAAATTGTGGCAGAAATTGTGTCTTTGAACCCTTATATATCACAAATCTCTGTAACTTGAGCAAGGATAGATTAGTCCTATGATATGCGCAACCGGGCAACTTGATTAAAAGGAAGACAAAACAGTATCATATTAAACTCTGAAGAACACAAGATACCTTTCTTTCCATTAACTTTGGCAAGTTTTCACAGTGCTATAACTGCTAGTATATTTCCTGAAGTTCTTAATTTGTGCTTTTTAGCCCTTTATGGAACTGGCAAAAAGCAATCCAACATGCATATGTATAAGGCTTCAAGGAGCACTTTTGATCTCCAAAATGAACTAGCAGACATGGAGGTCTGAAGAGACACAGTTTTTCAAATAATGATCAGTTCAATAAAATTGGTTCTTTTAGTTTAGGTTTAAGGAAATTGATCTGAAATGTGAATATATTAAAAGAGAAGTATGTCTGGGATGTGTTACTGTAGCAATCTTCTATTCTACTAGTAAAGGCAAGCCTGACGTTACAGTTATTTTCCATCTGAGCCCTAATGCCATCATTTGTAAACTGGGGATAAAAATGATCATCATGCTTCATTCATACACTGAGGGATTTAAAGAAATAATCCAACATGATGTGCTTAGACTGGTGCCACAGGCATGTAGCAAATGCTTTTTTAAAAAAAGACTTAGATAGAATTTTTCCTGCTGTTGCTCTTGTTGTTACCATAATCATCATTTCTCTGAATGTAGAATAACCAATTATTTGATCATATTTTGTTTGCATTTTTTTACTGAGAATGGAAGAAAGGGAACTGAAAGAAGAGAGCTAAGGATTATAAACTATCTACTATGTCCTGTCGTGTTTATCTCTGGGCTGTCTACCCCAACCATTCCCCTCATGACAACTCTGTGAGGCAGTTTGTATATGCCACAAATCCAGAAGCAGGTGCAGAGAGATTAAGTACTTATCGGCCAAGTACTCCCCGGTGCTCGGTGATGGACCTAGGCCTCAGTCCTTAGTCTGATTCAGAAGCCTAGCCAGTGCGTCTGAGCACAGCGCATCACTAGTGTCTTGTAGCACAGGCTTTCCATTCTCTTCTTTCCTCTCCATTCAAACATTGCGGTAACTTCGAGTCAGGTTAAACTAAAACCACGTACTGAATCAAAACTCTTGAATGATATAATTTCAACAAACAAAAAGTAGGCAAAAAAAAATCTGTGCCATTAGGAACAGCATGGCGACAGGAAAGTATGTAGAATAGAATCATTAATATAAATAAATAATGACAAATAAAGCTTGAAAGGGAAGTTAAAGCCGTTACTGTGGGTCTTAAAGGCAAGAGCCAAAGGTTGGGTTATAAGAAAATAAGATGAAGGTCTCATAGAGTATTAAATGATGGCCAGATTTCCCATGTGTTCTAGCTAGTGTGGAGAATCCATAAGACCTAAGATATATGACATTTCTCAGCCTTCAAGAAGTTTCTAGATGTCTATGGAAAAAAATGACTGATACATGAGATACAATTAGATATGAGTCAACAATAGAACCATTAAAAACAATCTGGAAGTGGAAAATTAAATATGATGAAGTCCCCAAACTGATTTTGATTACTCTGCTCCTATGTTTTCATAGCATTTTGTATATACTTCTGTAGTAACACTTACTGCATTATATTTTATTTATCTCAACTTTGTTTTTTCGTGTATTTATCTGCATCATCTACTTATGCCTGGCACGTAATGGATGTGGATGATTTGCAAATTGCAAATTGCAAATTGTGTGGTATAGACAAGAGTTTCCTAAAATATCTTTCATCAAACACTAGTTCTATAATCTATCTCAAGAAGGGAGGGGCCCACTCTATGACTAAATAGATTTGGAAAACTGTACATACTGTACCCCCCTTTCCTTTGCGAACCATAATGCATATCTGGCTCTGCAAAATCTTCCTCTAAAGATAAATGCTTAACTATAATTTTTCTAGCATTTTATTAATTAAAAAAAGACATTGGAAACTAACTACAGGTGATGTCTGTGGGTAGCCAGAAGGGCAGAAGTTGTCAGGAAATACTTTGTGGAAGAGGGAACATGTAAGAGTGGACATGAATGATGGGTCAGGTTTGGCTAAGTCAAGACAAGTGAGGGGGGCTGATATCAATTGCGAATGAACTGAGTTGGTAGAGAAGAGGTAGTTTTAGAGGTTTAAAAGATATGAGAAATTCAGAAATTATTCTTAGTAAATAGCACATTATTTTAACATTCTTAATTAAATAACTATGTAAGAGTTGTTCTTCTAAAATCATATTTAAGTATTTTTCCAAACATTCTAGTGTCAATGACTTTTAAAGGAGTTTTTGCAGCCTACCAAAAAGTGTTTCTAAAACCTCTAAAATCAGTTTTAATGTAAGAATTTTTTAAATACCAATATTCTGGGAATGTTCAAGTAGTAAAATAAACGAGAACAGGATTTTTTCTACTTTTCCAAAATGCATTTTTCCCAGTAGTAAGAGCATCTGTTTTCCAGAGTTTCCTCTACAAGTACATGATTATGGGTTGTGTCTACACAGTGTCAAACATATGAATGAACACTAACTTTCCATGGAAGCCATGCTTGGGGATTTTTTAAGAAATGATTTTGGTTTTTGTTAGATAATAATAGATTCTGCTATCAGTCTGACCCTATTTCTAACACATTTTGTAACTCTCATTTCACCATGTATATCAAAGGTAGAGTCAAGATGAGGTATTAATGTGTTTGCTTTTAATAACCAGATATTTATCTGTTTACTTATTTAATAAACATTTAATTTTCTTGAGAAAGACTTCATTGTAACTTCTCAGTCTGCAATTTAAACCCATGAATATTTGTTTTTCAATGAACATTGAGGATATAGTCTATCCCCTATGGTGCCAGATATCATTAAATATACTTAATGTACAAACATTCCTATATCAAATGGCAAGATCTTGTGAAAACATATGTTTGCATGTAATGTAGATACCAAGCGATGCTTTCTATCAGAGTGCTAATCATAGTGTTAAACAGTTTGCTTTATTTATCTTGCTTTTGGTGTGGGATATTTACATGCATTCTAGTGGATATTTAATAACCAAAACTAACATGTTAACATTGTGTAATTTACTTATTTGGGTTTTGTAGGTGGAGGATACAGGAAGATACACATGTCTGGCATCCAGTCCTGCTGGAGATGATGATAAGGAATATCTAGTGAGAGTACATGGTAAATGTGGCAAAATATCTCACTTTATATCATACATGCACCGAATTAGAAGAACCTGCAACAACACCACAGCACATCACAAGATGTTTATAAAATTAGGGAATATATATTTTGCAAATCTGATTCTTATATCTGACTAATCAAGTTCTGTTGGGGGGCAGTTCATGGATTTTTTTGTTACTTGATTAGTTTCTGCATTAATAATTTGTATTCATTGGTTTAAAATAATAAAATATAAACTATGAGGAAGAAAATTTAAAAATCCAGAATCTCATCACACAAAGACTTTTTTCCACATAGATGTTTTGTCACAAAAATATTATACAAAATGTATGTTTATATAGTGTGCCTATAGAGTTTAACTTGCTTTTATCTCAATGGTTTGGTGAACATTTTTATGTCAAGAAATATATTTTTATAACATCATGTTTAGTGATTCTATTGTATCCCGTTTTACTCCATATTTTTGGATGTTTAGGTTATTTCTATATTTTTGCTAATATAAACAACACTGCTATAGATAACTTTGCACACATCTGTTAACCCATTCCCTTTGAGAAATTTCTGTAAGTGCGCTTGCTTGGTTACACACAAACACACACACACACGCGTGCACACACACACACACACACACACACACCCCTAAGGATTTTGAAACTTACTGTCAAATTACTTCTTAGAAGAGTTGGGCGAGTTAGACTCTGTCCAATACGGTTTTAACAATGAAATAGGAATTATTCTTCAGGGGGAGGAATTTTTGAAAACTATCAGAAGATCTTTGGTTCATTCTCATAGTCTAAATGACCAAGGAGTGCAAACTGTCTGGGATTTAAGTGCCTGCATCATCTCCACAAACAAATGAAACCTGCTGTTAATCGACATGTAAATTCTGTAAAAAGTCCCAGGAAAAATGCATTCTGTATATTATTATGGGCACCCCGATGTAATAATTTTTATATCTTATGTTCAGAGAAAATTATTACCAAGTGTAGAACCTGAACAAGGGGTCCCTTCTTCGTGCCTCCATTTCTTTGCTGTCAAGTGGTGAAAATAATGCAATTATATTACTTCTATCATTCGTGTAGTTGTTGGAAGGATTTCATTACTTAATGAATATGAAAGTGCTAAATAAGGTTAAAAAAATCTTCGCACTGTTTGTAATTATCTAGGCTATAAATGAAATGAGTAATGTTTTCAGTTTATACCTGTTATTATTTCATATAACAGAACCAACATTTTTTGGATACCTATGATCACACAGATCATGCTACATCTCATTTTTTTGAAAGCTTTTGTTTTATTTGTTCTCATACCCAGTACCTCCTAATATTGCTGGAACCGATGAGCCCCAGGATATCACTGTGTTACGGAACAGACAAGTGACACTGGAATGCAAATCAGATGCAGTGCCCCCACCTGTAATTACTTGGCTGAAAAATGGAGAACGGTTACAGGTAAATCTTTTGATAAGCTCCACAAATTCCTTTTTGATATTAAAAAAAATAATAATCAGCTCTAGGGCCTTTGCTAGGTACCCAAAACCAAATAACATCAGGTTACTAATTATTCAACATCGCAGCAGTGTGTACAGGGTTTTAAAATTAGCTTTATTATTTGACTTTGCAAGGGTAGTTAAAAGTTGGTTATAAGTCAGAGAAAGGTATTCAGATTTGTGACACTCTGTAAATTTGCCCAAGTATATATTTCCTGAAGTCCATGGATTAAAGCCTGATTTGAAATATTCAGCTCTTTCTTAAGAGGGAAGAAACCATCAAAGTCTAAAAATAACTGCCGCATCTCTAGGGAGAATGCTTCTTTTACTGAATTTTCCTGGTCTAAGGTTGGACCTCACGAGTGACCCCAAAGATACCAGGCGTCTGAGACTGGAATCCATGAAGAACCAGTTACTGGCTGTCTAAAGTTTGCCATGCTCACATGATACCTACCTGCTGTCATTGAGTGTCTAAGGCCAGGATCCTTAGTAGCCTTTTAGAGACCACTGAAAGCTTTGACTCTGAATGTTTTGATTTTGTTTATTCTAGTGATTAGCTATTCCTTTTTTTTTTCTTTGTTCTTCCTCATCCTCTTATCATAACCTACACTTTGTTTCTAGTCAATTACGAAAGGAGATTATGTCCCCTAACACATAAGACATAAAGACTTCCACCACCACCAAACCACACAAACATCAAACATGGAGAGGCTGGATTCGGAGAGTTACTAACATGCTAAATCATCATGCATATCACTTAACCCTCCTGTACTTCAGTTTCACTATTTGTTGTATGCAGACTATAATGCAAGGTGTTCTGATTGCTACTGAAAATAGTATTTACCCTCAGGGAGCTCACACACTATCTGAGAAGACAGGTTAGTCAAAGACTATAGAATGGATACTAATGGTATATTAGAAGGATGTGTAGAAACAGAGATGAGAAGCAAATAACCCAGACTAAAGATTAAGGAACAGCCCATGGAAGCCTCTTGGAAAAGATGAGCTCAGTTGTAAAGGATCAGTATATACTGGGTGAGGCAGGAGAAGAAAGTGATTCCGATCACAGGTAATGGCAGGTACAAAGCTATTACAGGAAAAGGAGGGCTGCTGTTCTGAAAACTGGTAGTAGCGTGGCATACCTCAAATACATCTTGATTAAAATCTTTGATGGTTCCCCATTGATTTCAGGAGTCTGGTTAAACCATACAACTTAGCTCACAAGCTCTTTCATGCTCTGACTTTGCCTCCATAGTCTGATCTCTCATGTATCCATTTCATTCCAGACCATTAGGAGTAAAGGTAAAAACAGAGTGAATATTGATAGAGAAGTCTAGGTTTATCCCAGGTTGACCACGTGATGTCAGTCCTAGGAAAGGGTAAGTTGACTCATGATGAAAAATGAAAAAAAAAAATGACTTCAGGTTTAGACATTCTGAGTTTGAATTACCTATATTTTCCAAGAGGAGACTGTAGAAATTATTTTAAAATATTGGCCTGTATTTCATCAAAAAAGGCTTTGATGTGGTGGTCCATAATTACTTAGAAAAAGCCATCTTCGACGTAATCGTCATACTGTCTCGATGAAGTCATAAGTTTGTAGGAGGTTGACTAGAAAGCAGAGTATGAAAGTCCCAGTTAAGTGAAAATAAAGCTTTAGGTAATAGTAACAATTAAAAGGTGAACATATGAAAAAATAAGATGAATGAGACTGAGCAAGAAGACTCAGAAATAGGATTAAAAGTAGGAGACGCCGGTGTACTGAAAACCAAGGAAAAGAGTGGGGATGATTAACAAAGGCCACAAAAGGTACAAAGTTGTGTCCATTGGCTTTGGCAGTACATAGAGGTAATTAAAGATCTCAGCAATGGTTCTTCAAAGAGTGATCAAAGTACAAAGCAGGTTACAGTTCTTTTTAATAATTATGAACATCGTATATCCTTAAATTACTTGTTTATATATGTCCTTCTCCAATTAGACTTAATAGCAGAGATTATGTTTCATTGTGCTATATTTTCATAATTTTTGGTCCATGCCTAGATACAAAATAAATTCTTAAGAAATATCTGTAGTAGTTTATTTACTTACATTTTAAAATGTTAGAGCACAATGTTTTCCTCTAAGTTAACCAAAGTTAATTAGGAAGCTTTCAGTTGTAAGTGACAGAATTCAAACCCAAATCAACTTATATGAAAAGTAAAAACCAAAAGGACATTTATTGGCTACAATAATTGGTGAATTTCCAGAGGCTCTAACTGTACATGAGGGATCTCTCTCTGAAATCTTAACTCTACTTGCTTTGCCTTAGATTCAGGGCAGGCTGTTTCCGCATGGTAAGATTGTCACTAGGTTTAGGTCATCCTCGCAATCTATGATTCTAGAAAAAAGGGCACACCTTTTCCCAGACACTCCCAGCAGAGTCTAGAGGAGGTCTCTGGTAGGTCTGACTTGTTCACCTGCCCATTCTTGAATGGATCATATTGTCAAAGGAACTGGGGATACTGCTTCTTCCTTTGACTTAACATCACTCATTAAAACAGTTTCCAGAGATTTTTGATACTACAAAAATGGTGGAGGAGCAGACAAAGCATGCTGACAGACAGCAGCTTCACAGTTTACCATCATTACTTTCGATGCTGTGAAATAATATGTATTCTCTTCTCCTGACATTTTAATGGTAAATTTATTTTCTTGCTCAATCCAGGCAACACCTCGAGTGCGAATCCTATCTGGAGGGAGATACTTGCAAATTAACAATGCAGTTCTAGGTGATACAGCCAATTATACCTGTGTTGCCAGCAACATTGCAGGAAAGACTACAAGAGAATTTATTCTCACTGTAAATGGTAAGAAAAGGTATTCATTGTTTCACAATTTAGAAATCTAACCAAGGGCATTCAAAGAGATGATAGCTTTTTCATGTGAGCATACTAAATGAAGCCGTGTGCTATCTTACTGCTTTCAAAAAAGGCAACATGTAGTATTTGTATTGGATCTATATTGCAAATTAACTCAATTTCCAAAAAATGTAACTAGAGATATTTTACTCTTAGAGAATATGTCCAGCTGTTATTAGCATATCCTGATGTTTTGTGTCATTCAGAATCAGAACCATTGAGGAAGTCAATACACTAAATCACTGGATAACAAATGGCCCATCATTTAGTTCACCTTAATTGATGGTGGCTGAGAGTACATATGTGCCAGACAGAGACTGTCATAGGACTGTAATTCTATTAAATATAACATCTAAATGCCAACATTTGGGAAGATAATATAGACTTTTCCCCAAAACAATCTATTGGATATTTAATATATAAAATTTTACAGAATATTGAGTGACCCACACAACTAATATCTCTAATAGTAAAATTAAAATTCAGGCTGTCTATTCCCATATGAACTTAATGATCAATAAAATGCAGCTCTGAAAATTGCATGATTAGTCACAGATGTGTTTTTTGTTAAAACAGGCCACTTTCTGTTCTTCATTCAAAGTGAAGCTGTTCCAGCGTTAACATTCTCTGACCATTATTTGGGCAAAGAGAAATAAGAAATATCATCTTTAATTTGCATCAGACTAGAGCTGACTTTTATTCAGGCCTCTCGTACAGGAAGCCAGATATCATACATCATATTCAGCATTTAAAATTCCCCTTTCTATCTACCCTTTACTTTTAAACACAAAGTGTCTTGAGTAAGACTTCAGGAATTAAACCTCAATTCTATTTATACTAACCGAGATTCGTGTAGACAAAGCTATGCATTTGACTCGAAGCTCACCTCATGTTACATATTCAGAGTCTTCATGCAGCCTGTTTTATTTAGCATAACTGAATTTTTTCACGTGCATCTCTTGTTCAGTTCCTCCAAACATAAACGGTGGCCCCCAGAGTCTTGTAATTCTTTTAAATAAGTCAACTGTATTGGAATGCATTGCTGAAGGTGTGCCAACTCCAAGGATAACATGGAGAAAGGATGGAGCTGTTCTAGCTGGGAATCACGCAAGGTAACAATTCTGGAAAATAAAAAAAATACTAGTAAGACCTGAAATACAAATTCTTAATTTTTTTTTCCTAGTGCACTATTTTGGTCTCATTATGCTTAGAGTTAATCATTTCATCTTAGTATTTTATTTGTAATTTTTCTGAGATGGAGTCTTGCTCTGTTGCCCAGGCTGGAGTGCAGTAGCATGATCTTGGCTTCAAGTGATTCTCCTGACTCAGCCTCCCAAGTAGCTGGGATTATAGGTGCATGCCACCATGCCCAGTTATTTTTTTTTTTTTTTGAGACAGAGTTTCGCTCTTGTTACCCAGGCTGGAGTGCAATGGCGCAATCTCAGCTCACCGCAACCTCCGCCTCCTGGGTTCAGGCAATTCTCCTGCCTCAGCCTCCCGAGTAGCTCAGACTACAGGCCACGCCACCATGCCCAGCTAATTTTTTGTATTTTTACTAGAGTTGGGGTTTCACCATGTTGGCCAGGCTGGTCTTGAACTTCTGACCTCAGGTGATCCACCTGCCTCAGCCTACCAAAGTGCTGGCATGAGCCACCACTCCAGGCCAAAATTTAGTATTTTAAAAGCATAATTCCTAAGGCTTACATCTGTGTAATGATCATAATCCACTCAAGATCACAAGCCCATCTATGTACCTTTGCATCATATCCTTTTCTTCCATCAATGGTATTGTAAACCTGTGTCATCTGAAACAGGAAAAAACTGAATGGATTTCACCAATTGTTTAACATTTCCTTCAGATAAAACATGAATAATCCAAAAAGGCTGATTCAGAAGATTTCACTTGTGATTTCTCTTGCAGATATTCCATCTTGGAAAATGGATTCCTTCATATTCAGTCAGCACATGTCACTGACACTGGACGGTATTTGTGTATGGCCACCAATGCTGCTGGAACAGATCGCAGGCGAATAGATTTACAGGTCCACGGTAAATATACTTTTATAGACAACATCCAGTCCCTGTGTCAAATGCTCTTTGATAGTCTAAACTAGTGAGGTCATAAAGACCTTGACACTGAAGGCTAGTTAAGCAATTTACATTATATTATGAAGAGTCAACCCCCAAGTTTTCTCCTTCATATAGATAATATCATCACAGCACTGTTAAAATTCACAGTGCCTTGTCGTGCTCATAACTAGGAGGGAAGTTAATAATAACTAATTTCAGTTCAGTAGATATATTTTGAATGGCATACTGTTTGCTGACTGTGTTTGCTTCTTACTTGGTGACATTGTCTTAGTTCCTCCATCTATTGCTCCGGGTCCTACCAACATGACTGTAACAGTAAATGTTCAAACTACTCTGGCTTGTGAGGCTACTGGGATACCAAAACCATTAATCAGCTGGAGAAAAAATGGGCATCTTCTTAATGTGGATCAGAATCAGAATTCATACAGGTAAGGATAATTTAATCAAAAACTCCCACCAACTGTTTGGAAACAGTTTATAATGAATCAGCATTTTAGTTCTGTCAGTGGGGTCAGCTAATATATAGACTATAACAAATTAGCAAGTAGAGAGTGGGTATTTTTTCCTTAATATGGACTTCGTTTTTCAGCCTAAAATGTTTTTCTGAATTATAGGTCAAGTTTGCATACACACACCTTGTGGATGACCATCTGTGATTAGATTTATATCCTGCCTTAGGTGTTCAATACCTTTTAGACTTTTATAAAGGCAAAGGATAAAAACATCCTTTCATGTAAAAGAATAAACTATTCTGTAAAAGTAAAATACAAGCTTTAGTTGAAGACTAAAAGTCAAACTTTATACCTTGGAATACAATTTAGATATGGGCAGAATGTGTAGGGAGGAAAAACAGCAGCATTTTCTCCATTTTTTCTCTCACCTTCTTCCAAGCTTTACTACCATGGCTCATAATATGGCAATATCTGTTTTCAAAGGCTAAACTTTAATTCACTAAGAATTTCTGAGGTCATAGGTGAGAATCATTTTTTGCATCTTACCTGAGCTGTTAGATTGTTACTCTGTCAAACATTGGCTGTAGTGCTAAAAACAAATGCTCTCTTAGGTCCACTTTGACAAAAATAATTCCCATACCCCAGGAAATATGAAACTAGGAGTGCTTCCGTTGAAATTCTATCCTGTCTCTCTCTCTTGCCCTTTTAATCTTTTGGCATTGGGAGGTTCAGTGACTTGAAAGTATATACTATATGGAAAATGTGCCATGCTTTTGAATAAAAAGCATGTCAAATATGTTTTTATTACTGTTTTTATTAAGTCATTTCTATTCTGTCATTCAGTGTGAAGTAAAATAGATTATTCTAACTTGACCTACTTTAAATCATACATGCGTTATTTACTAAACTTCCTAAAATTTGAAGTGTTCTAAATTTTAGTTTCATATATATATATGTATTTATATGTATATATATACACACACATACACACACTTGTTCAAAACTATATATATATATATATATATGTATATAGAAATGGATATTGCCATATTATCTAAAAGGTAGCCACACATTTAAGGAGACACATGAAGTAGGGAAAAGGATGAGACACACAGACGCACTCGTTAGCCATCTGCCAATGGAAATAAACAAATATCAAACTGCTAGTTTATTGTGAAATTTAGAGAGAATTTATCCAAAGCATTGAAGATGGTGCCAGGAGTGTATCTGATGCTCAGTAAACAGTAAACAGTGGGTGTTTTCATTGTTACTGTCCTGTATTTCTCCTAGAAGAGCAAGGTTGATCATGATATGAGCATTCAGAGAATATAAGATTCCCTCTTCAGGCAATCCTTCCAACAAGTACTTCCTGTAAATATTATATCAAGTTTGAGGCTGTAGACCACTGCATAAAACATAAATGTAGACTCTAATGCATAAAATTTTCTTCAGGGACATGATGTTAATTTTAACATGAGGGAGAAGTATTATTTTCATCAATTTTCAACATGGTAGCATCTTGAACTAGCTGGAAAAGTGTATGAAGACCTACATGTAGTATCTCATGCTTTGAAATCTGTCTTCTAGGCTCCTTTCTTCAGGTTCACTAGTAATCATTTCCCCTTCCGTGGATGACACTACAACCTACGAGTGTACTGCGACAAATGCTGCTGGAGATGATAAAAGAACTGTGGACCTCACTGTCCAAGGTAGAGCTGGCTGGGAACACGGACTGAAAGATGATAATACTACACTTCATCATTCTGCTACTTTACAAGAGGGATCCCTTTTCTTTCCTTTTTTAAAAAAAATTTATTTTAACTTCAGAGGTACATGTGCAGGTTTGTTATATGGGTAAATTTGTGTCATGGGCGTTTGTTGTACAGAGTATGTCATCACCCAGGTATTAACCAAGAATTAAAAGGGAGGTATCCCTTTTCTACTTAACCTAACTTTCACTTTCAGAGCACAAAGAAGATAGGATAATTCTTTGGAAAGCTTTAAAAGCTGGAAATGTGTAGGTTTTTTTTTCTTTTTGTTCTTGTTGTTTCAGTTCCACCTTCCATAGCTGATGAGCCTACGGACCTCCTAGTAACCAAACATGCCCCAGCAGTAATTACCTGCACTGCTTCCGGAGTTCCATTGCCCTCAATTCACTGGACCAAAAATGGTATAAGACTGCTTCCCAGGGGAGATGGCTATAGAATTCTGTCCTCAGGTAAGACCAAGCTCAGTGATTTCACTTCTGTTGATTGTATTAGTTATTGATGCATATCCTCACCTGGCCTTTGCTACACCAGAATAAAAGAATAAAATATGCATGCATTCTTGGACTTAAAAATCTGGAAAAAATGCAAATAACATAGGAAGGGGATCTAGGGAATGGAAGAGAAAGAAAGAAGTCTGGAAACAAAATAACAATATCTAAGACTGATCTGAATATAATAAACATGATCACCAGTATTTGTGTGTATATTACCAAACCTAAGGGTTAATAAATTCCCTATTTACCTGTGAGTGAACCACACTTCTTTCATTGGTCAAATAGAATGTCTCTTCATTTATTAAACATTTAGTGCCTAAGACAGGAAATATACTCTACTAAGACTCTGAAACTATGTAACTAAAACAGGGTTCTAGGTTTCAAGGCTTTTAAAATTGAATATGTAAGGCTGAGTGAGTCGTGAGTTCTATGAAGGAAAATTTCTTATAGTGGTAGTAACCATCATTTATACAACTTATACAAAAAAATCACCTAAACAAAGTATAGATGGTTCATATTGGTGTTTCTAAAACTTATTCTCCACTGGGGAAACACACTAGAGATAAACTAAAGTAGCAACTAATATCCTGGGACTTTATCAGTATGTGCATATTATTCTAAGAGAATTTGTAACAATAGAAGGCAAGCAGTGGAAAATTCATTCCCAGAATGCATCTTGGCTTTCGAGAAAAATTCTTTTGACTATAGATTGGTAGCAATTCAAATCATAAAATATTTTAGAATGAAGTACTAGGCTAAAAAAACAATTTAGAACTTTCTCAGAATATTAATCCCAGCAACATCATTCCTAGGTATTTACCCAAAATAAATGAAAACATTTGTCTACACACAGACTTATATGCAAATGTTCATACAGCATCATTCACACTAGCCAAAAAGTGGAAACAATTGAAATGTCTATGAGCTGAGAAATGGATAACTAAAATGTGGTATATCCATGCAATGGAATTATGTTTGGCAATAAAAAGGAACAAAATACTGACAAATGCTGCAGCAGATGCACCTCAAAAACATTATGCTCATAGTGAAAGAAGTCAGGCACAGATCACATACCGTATGATTCAACTTATATGAAGTGTTCAGAAAAGGCAACTCTCTGGAATCAGAAAGTAGATTCGTGGTGGGCTAAGTCCAGAATTGGGAGTGGGGAATGACTGCAAATGAGCACCAGGTTTCTTTTGGGGGTGATGGAAATATTTTAAAATTAGATTGTGGTGATGTTTGCATAAATCTGTAAGTATACAAAAATCATTGAATTATGCATTTAAATGAGTGACTCTTATGGTATGTAAATTAGACCTCAATAAAGCTGTTAGTAGTAATTTAAAAAGTACCATGCTAGGCACTTCAGGGAATACAAGTATGGATATAAGCCAAGCACCACCATGCTAGTCGCAGAAAACACACAAAAATGAGAAACAAATTTTACTGAACTAAAAAAACTGAGATGCAGTTTATATTAAAACTGTTTTTTGGTTTTTGTTTTTTTTTCCTTTTTAGGAGCAATCGAAATACTTGCCACCCAATTAAACCATGCTGGAAGATATACTTGTGTCGCTAGGAATACAGCTGGCTCTGCACATCGACACGTGACCCTTCACGTTCATGGTATGGAAGGCTATTTACTCATTCAAAATTCACTGGGTTTGGGGAGGTTTTAAGTCACATACATTCTGAAAGGGTATTTATTCTGAAAGAGCGATGAACCAAAGTAATATCTTGAAATTATATACGGAAATCTATAATTTCAGTATATATTTCAGAAAATTTATACCGATATGTATCTATATAGCTATATAGTGATATATATATACTGATATATATCTAACAGTATATCTGGTATATATACTGATAAGCCTGGTAGATATTTTTAATACACTAAAAAAGGCACACAAATGACAGAGCACTCAAAGTAACTCCAAATAACTTTTCTTCGTGGATTTATACAACCTATTCCTGATTCTAGTCTTCCAGTGGAGTTCTTTTAATGGAAGCTGGCTACTGGAGCAAGACTCGAAGAATGCATGCAGTGTAGCCAGCATTCACTTTTCTCTTAGACAAGCAAATCACTGATATTTTAGAATTATGAATTTGGGTCATTTTAAGCCCATCACTGTAATAGACCTGGTTTCCATTAACTAGTGCTATTATTTCTTTTGTTGATTGGCTTTTATAGAGCTTCCAGTCATTCAGCCCCAACCAAGTGAACTATACGTCATTGTGAACAATCCTGTTTTATTACCATGTGAAGCCAAAGGGACACCCAGTCCTTTCATTACTTGGCAAAAAGAGGGCATCAATGTTATCACTTCAGGTATCTACCACTGTTTTTATCAAGAAAATCATAGCACATCAGTGTTTTACAATTCAAATCAGTATGATTGTTTTTAATGAAAAGGTTTGTTTTGTTTTTTTTCACCTGCTTTTGTAACTGTGATGTAGGCAAAAACCATGCAGTTCTTCCTAGTGGTGGCTTACAGATCTCCAGAGCTGTTGGAGAGGATGCTGGCACTTACATGTGTGTGGCCCAGAACCCAGCCGGTACAGCCTTGGGTAAAATCAAGTTAAATGTCCAAGGTACCGAAATAATTCATCTCTGTTTTCAATTCAACAATGTTTGTAACAACGTATACTAAATACTTACATCTCTAAAATGATTATGCTGTGTGCCCCCAAATTTTCAACATTCTTAGTTTGTATTATCCTATTGGTTATATCACTTTTATGAAGAAGAAAGCTTAATGTGTTTTGTTTTGTTTGCCATTGTTTGTATAAGGAAACTCGGGTATCTAATCCTATTTTGAATTTCTGTGAACTTCCTTTAATACCCCATTTCACTGTAGCATATGTATAATATGATTGTTAAAACCATTCTCTCTACACTACTATCCTGGATACATTGCAAAACACTGGATTCTAACGTCCCACTTAAAAAAAATCATAATTGCAGTTAAACCAACTGATGGGAAAAAAATTATTCTAAAGAGAAAACAGTCTTTTTATGTTTTCCATTTAACTGATATTTTCTTGGTATAATTTTTATATCTCGCATGCACTACTTTTGCAAATACGAAGTGACCTAGAAAAAGGTTTCAAGCTACTGAATTTGAATCAGCTTAAATTTCTTATAGTGTAATTTCCCTATGGTAGGTTCATGAATATAGTAAACCTCACTTTCCTGCATATTATAAATCTAACTTCTTTGTATTTTCCAACACTTATTCAACATCAATAACTGGAAATACATTGAACATTACAGACATGATCCTTCTTTTATAGTGTTTATATTCTGTTGGAGAAGGGGAAACTTTAAACTACCAGAGCAATTAAGGATCAATTCTGATGTATGCTATACAGAAGAGAAACAAAAGACTGAGATGGAGAAGAATAATGGGGATAGGTGGGGACCACTTTAGATTAATGGTTAGGGTAGGTTTCTCTGAGGAATTCACATTTAAAGTGACCCCGGAATGATGAGCAAGCATAAGCCACGGGCAGGTTGGTGGAGTGTCCAAAGGAGAGAGGACAGCATGTGCAGTGACCCCAAGTCAGGGGTGAGAAAAGAAAATATGGCAGTGTGGCTAGATGGTGGTGGACAAGCACAAAGCCAGGAAAACAAGGGAGATCAGAAAAGGAGACAGAGCCTGTGCATGCTTGGCATGGCATACCCTAGGAAATGTAGATTTTATTCTCTGTGCAAAGAAATGTTTTGAAGGGCTTATCCAGAACTCTCATTTCATTTTAGGAAGACCCTTTTTGCAGCTTTTGGTAATGGCTTAAAGAAAGGGCAGGACTGGAGTTAGAACTGTCACACTTACCTGGGTAGTGTGTTATTTTCCAAGAGTGAAGACAGGAGCAGGAATTGCAAACGTGAACGAGAACACTGATGAATTTGTGTTATTTTGGTAGATGTAATTGTTAGGATTTCTGATGAATTTGGTAGGTTAGGAGAAGAGTTAGTGAAGCTTCCTGAGCTTCAGACTTGAGCTAGTGAGGTGGTAATGCCACGTTGGAATGCAAGGAAAAGAACGGGGTTGGGAAGAAGGAAACTGTGATTTCTGTTTAAATATATTAAACATGGGAAACTATTAGAAATCCTAGTGGAGATGTCAAGTAGAGAGTTGAATATATATGAATCTGGACCTCATGAGAGAAGCATAGCGTAAGATAAAAATTTGGAAATAATGAGTGTTAAACCCACAAGACTGGATAAGATCATCAAGGAAAGAGCATGTGGACAGAAAAGACTGCTGCGGAGAAAGCCCTAGAACCATGCATTGTTTACAGGTCGGAGAAAGGAGAGGACACCTGGAAATAATACAATAGAGAGGGCAGGGATATTGCTGGAAAACTTAATGAAACCTGGGGGACGATAGTGTTCCAAGAGGAGAGTGAACAGCTTTGTAAAATGCAGTTGAGTCAAATAGGATAAGGACCCAAAAGTGTTCATTAGTTTCAGCAACACAGAGGTCATAGAACATTTTTAGATTTGAGGAGGAGTTGTTTCTTCATGAAATGACTGAAATTATTCACATGGGAGAAAGGGACAAAGAAACACAGTAAACAACCAAAAGCATTTCAACATTCCAAAAGCAACCAGAGAGAATTGCTTCCTCCAGAGGCATGAAAAATTCTGAATAGACTGTCTCCTTGTGGATGCAAATGTAATGGTGAGCACAGATTCAACCAAATAATTTTGTTGCTCTAATCTTAATATGATTATTCATAGTTATTTTATATGCCTTTTTATAGTGATGCATTACAACTCAATAGAAGATCCAGACTAATACCTAAGTGGTGATCAGCCTATTGTAAACCCTTGGAAAGGAAATCCTTATTATAAGCCCTTTTATAGGTTTCCAAATAACAGGGAAGCGTTTTACCTATATGATTATTTTCCATGATCTACTTACGTATTCATTCATTCAAATAATCCTTTATTAAATGTAACCACTGTATATAAGGCATCATTCTAAGCTCTATGGAAATACATAAGTAAGAGTATCTGAGCAGTTGAATATTTTCCAAAACTTGGCGTTTATTTTGGAAGTTTCAGTACCTAAACTAAATTACATAATTTATGTAAGTTAAAGAAAATACTTTTATTGATACAGCTTAAATTCTCTAGATATGCAAGCCCTCATGAATATATGCTTATCTCCTCATTTAAAATTGACTATCAATCACTTAACATTTGTTAGGTAGGGACTAGTTTTCTGAAATGTGTCCGAATGACTTTTTTATTCCCATGAAAACAAGGTGTAGTACTCCCTTTCTAATGATATGGTGAAGTCAAGATTTTATTTCTTATCACTATTTGCTAGAGCAGTACTGTAGCATGTAATTTGTGCACTCACGCTTTTAAGACGAAGTTTGAACTTCATATTTTAGTTCCTCCAGTCATTAGCCCTCATCTAAAGGAGTACGTTACTGCTGTGGACAAGCCCATCACGTTACCGTGTGAAGCAGATGGCCTCCCGCCGCCTGACATTACATGGCATAAAGATGGGCGTGCAATTGTGGAATCCATCCGCCAGCGCGTCCTCAGCTCTGGCTCTCTGCAAATAGCGTTTGCCCGGCCTGATGACGCTGGTCAGTACACGTGCATGGCAGCCAACGTGGCAGGATCGAGCAGCACAAGCACCAAGCTCACCGTCCATGGTAGGTTGTTGAACATGAGTTATTGCAGTCCGCTACACTTACCACGGCAAAGAGAAAAGGCTGCTAAGAGCAAATATGATGAAGTCAAAAACCCTTAAACACAGTAATCCAAAGTGTGTGGAGGGGTGTGTAGGTGCACTTCAAATCTGTTTTCTGTAGGCTGTGTTTATGTGTGTGTGTGTGTGTGCGTGCGTGCACAGGTGTGTGAGAAAGAAAGACATATTTTATTAATATTTCCAGGATTTTTAATGTGTTGCTGATACACTCTCATACTGTGATGACTTGGCTTACGCGGAGCCAGTGTTTTGGGACTTTTCTGCTTTACTTCTCAAGTTTTAAGTCATCTTGGTTCAAAATGAATCACCGTATGACCTACACTGTACTGTTTGACTCTAATGAGAATTAGGAGATCTATTTGATTCATTAAAGTGGAAAAATATTTACATTTACATTTTCAAACAGAAATATATCCTTTTTTGTATTCAGCATTGAAATATTTTTAGTTTGTATTGTGTATTTTGACTAAGGATAGAATCCCTATTAATATCAGTGGTAGGAAACAATAGCAGATTAAACTGCTTCCAACCTCTATTTTCAGAGGTAATTTTTATTATAATGAGGAGTTTCTGCTTTTTCATTTTTCAGAAATGTGTGAAAGCTTTTTTTATTTTTCAAGTGTATTTGAATTTTCTATAACTTTGTAGTAAGAGACAATTTCAAGTGGAAACATTTTTGGTTAAATACATAATTTAGCCAAAATTAAAAATCACTATGAGTTTTCCAAATAACTCCTCTGCTTTCAGTTAATGTAATTAAACTAATCCATGTACACGATCCATTTGCCTTCAAATAAATAATACTCCTTCTCTTCAAGTGTCTGTAAAAAATTTACCATATACTAAACAACAAAGAAATTAATGTTTCAAAAAGGTAAACCATAATTTCTACCCACCATGCAATAAAGCTAGTAATTTGTAATGAACTTTTAATGCCAAACCCCAAACCCCAAGAACTTTAAAAAACACTCTTCCAGCCAAAAGGTAGATCAAAGAATATTTTTCTATTTTCAGGTTATTTAGAAAATAAAGACACGACATATCAAAATGTACACTGCGTGGTCAAAGCTAAAATCAATATAAAAACATAGCCATAATTCTTTCATTTTTAAAAAGAAAGAACTGAAATAAATACACTAATGCTGCAACTTTGTATCTTCTAACAAAAGACAAATAGCAACCCAAGGAAACCAGGATAGAGGATAATGAAACTAGAGCATGAATTAATTAAAAATGAATATTTGTGATGCATCATTGAGCAAAATCAATGTTTGTTTCCCAAATTATCTAATAATGTTTATATCTATATAATGTTTGTATATATAATCACATAATCACAAAAGATTAAAAAATGGACTGCTATTTTAATTGAAGGCAGTTAATTTAACTGAAAGTAGCTAATTAAAGATAATATGACAATTTTATTTTTGCTAAGGCCACCTGTTCTCCTGTCACTCTTTAAAATGTCATTAAGGTTGGTTCGCTTCTGTCTGATTTGTTTGAATAATTCCAAATTCATTGTTTTGGAAGGGGAGTGTATTTCTACTTTTGAGCCAAGAATTCTTAGTACTTTTTGTTTTTTCTTTAGAAGTAACTGTCTCACTTCTAAGTCCAATAGAGTACTTTTATTACACTAAAATATTCAGTTCATCTCTATGTTGCCTAAATTCTAGTTTAAAAAATTGAGTCACAAGAAGTATTTGGTACTATAATGTGCAGAGTTATAAAGTCACTATGAAAATTTCTTCTGACAGTGTAAAAACTGAATTAAATGTCTTGTCTGGTTTACATTCATTGTAACATGTAAAATACTGCAGTAAGTATTTTCTTCTACAGGCACTTTGTGACATTCAACATTGCGTGAGTGTTTTGTAGTGTTTTATGGTGAATATTATTAGTTCCTCCTCACAGTATTATCTCTGAGACATATATAGCAGTTATACAACCATAGAAGCATTTCTTGGTTTTGTTGTTCGTTTTACTTCACTGCAATAAACAGAAGTAAGTCAAAGATGGAAAAGTCAGAAGCCAAATAAAATATAAAGAGCTTCCACCCAGTTCTGTCATTTGCTCAGAAGCTAAATGTAAATGTATTCAGTAAGTTCAAATACATTAGAATTATTGCTGGTACCGAAAATATGCTTGCTTTCATAGCAGGAAGCAAATCAATACCTTCAGAGATGTTCATTTTTAGTATTTCTAGCAGAATTAGCCTCAAAAGAATTTTTTTGTGTGTTAACTCTTCATAGTACCACCCAGGATCAGAAGTACAGAAGGACATTACACGGTCAATGAGAATTCACAAGCCATTCTTCCATGCGTAGCTGATGGAATCCCCACACCAGCAATTAACTGGAAAAAGGACAATGTTCTTTTAGCTAACTTGTTAGGAAAATACACTGCTGAACCATATGGAGAACTCATTTTAGAAAATGTTGTGGTAAGTTTAATGGCCATGAACAGATACATTAAGCCAGATTGTAAATTTGCTGTTATACTTTGCAATTTAGCATGAAAGTATATTCTTTAATAATTAAAGAAAACATTCTTGGGACATTAAAGAAAATATTAAATATTTATTAAAAAATTAAAATATTAAAGAAAATATGTCCCTTGAATGAGAATAGTATTTAACAGATAAGAGGAACTCATAAATGCCCTCCTTCTGAAATTATTTTATATTTATGGAAATATGTGTTTATCAGGACAAATTTTAAGTGCCTGTGCCATATTCTGTGCTCTTAACCTTATATGGCAATAATAAGCATCTAAATAATTGTGATTTTTATGCTATATTTTTAATTCTTTAGTACTTCAAAGCAAAAAAAAAAGTCAAACTTTTTTAAAAAGAAAAATAAGTCTATGTGTCAATGCAATCAGAAGCAGTCATTAATTCAGCAAATATTTATCGAACAACTAGCACTGGTTAGGCACTAGGAATACATCAGGGAAAAAAAGAATCAAAGATCTTTGCCCTCATGGAGTTTATTTCCAGAGGAAGAGATGATAACAACTAAGAGTTATAATTTTAGTCAGAGGAAAATAAGTCAGAAGAAAAAAAAAGGTGGCATGAAAAATAAGAGAGGTCAAGGTGTCAGGAGTTGGAGCAGTGAAGGTGACGGTGGTAAATAGGGTAGAGTAAGTCCTCTTTGGGAAGGTGTCATTTGAGCAAAAGTTGAAGGAAGTGAATTAGCCAAGCAAACATCTGGAGGAGCAGACCAGGCCAAAAAATAAAAATAAAAATAGGCGGAGCGAAGAACTTGAAGTGGAAACATGTCCAGTGTATTTAAAAAACAGGAGGCCGGTGAAAGCAAAGCAAAGAATGAAAGGAGAAAGAAGTCAGTGAAAAATGGAGGCAAAATCATGTCGAGTCTTAGAGGTCATTGTAACAGTTTTACCGTTTACTCTAAGTCAGAATCCATTGCAGGTTTTTGAGCAGGGGAGCCATATTATCTGCTTTACATTTTTAAAGGGTTATGTTGGCTGTTGTGATGAGCATAGATGGCAGGGAGACAAGGACAGGAGCAGCAAGAGCTGTTGGGAAGATCTGGAGGCAGATAAGAAATGATAAAACTCAAACGAGGGTGTTAGCAGAGAAGAGGCAGAAGTAAGATTCTACATATACTTCGAAGCTAGCATTTTCTGATAGATTGCAAGGAGGGTGTGAGAAAAAAAATAAGGGGTGACTCAACTGTTTGAGACCGAAGGTATGAATGATTGGATGGATGAAATAGCCATCAGCTAAGGTGGTAAAGGCTACAGGTGGTACAGGAAGGGGCCATTGGAGGGAATTGGGAGTGCCTTTTTGGGGCATGAGTGTGAGATTTATCTTAGGCATCAGAGCAAGGCGTTAGAAGAAGTTGTTCAATAGAATTCGAGTTTGTAAGAAAGTACCAGTATCTAGGTTTGAGATAGCGGTAGTCATCAGCATATAGTTGGTATTTAAAGCCATAGCACTGTATGAGATCGCCAAAAACTTGACGACAGATATAGAAGAAAAAAGGACCAGAGACTGAGCCTTCTCACATGCCAACATTAAGATGTTAATGTTGAAGGGAAGCCAGCAAAAAGTTGGAGAGGGAGAAACCAGTGAGATAGGAGGGAAACTAGGAGAGCATAGTGTCCTGGAAGCCATGTAAAGGTGGTTTCGCATAGAAAGAACGCATAATTGTGTCAGATGCTACAAATGCATCGAGAAAAATGAGTGCTGAGAGCTAGTCATTGAATTTAGCAAGTGAAGCCTCAGAATTGCAGGTAACAGTGCCCTTTCTCTTACCATTTCCTCTGATGGTTCTGGTGGTCTTTGGTACCACCTTACTCAGAGAGCCAATTATGCTGTCAAGTTGCTGTCAGCTTTTGGGATTGTTTGCTCTTCATTCGTGCATTGCAGAGCAGCAATACACTTGATATCTAGCAAACCACAAAATCTACAGTTTTCTGAAATCTTACCACGGTAAAATGATTGTTATTGTTCTGAAAGGTATGGGCTTATGTTTAAAGTCCTACATATTTTAAATTATGTAATGCAAAAGCTAACCTGATGGTTAAAACTAAAAGATGGACATTTAAATTGTCTTTGGATACGAGAGTTCCTTGAGGGCCTAGCTATGCAATTTGATGTCTTTTATAATGCTATGATACATGACTATGAAACTTTAAATGCTACTTTTTTTTTTTTTATTTTAGCTGGAGGATTCTGGCTTCTATACCTGTGTTGCTAACAATGCTGCAGGTGAAGATACACACACCGTCAGCCTGACTGTCCATGTTCTCCCCACTTTTACTCAACTTCCTGGAGACGTGTCATTAAATAAAGGAGAAGAGCTACGATTAAGCTGTAAAGCAACTGGAATTCCACTGCCCAAATTAACATGGACCTTCAATAACAATGTCATCCCAGGTTGGTCATTTAAGTCCCAAGAAGTGAATAAATACACATATGTAGATCTCTAGACCAGGCTCTGTTTCCACCAGCTGTGAAAATTAATTGAAGAGTAACAAGTGAAGAATTGATTGCTTTAAATTCTGTAAAATGTGTGCCTCTGCTTGGATTTTACCCACTACCTAATATGTATGTGTTGTTCTTTCTTTTGGAAGGATAAGTTGAACACTGGGCCATATGTTGCAAGTTATAAGCAGCTTTTTTTAACCTAAATATAATTCCCTCTACCCCATGAGAAGGCAGTATTGTTTATATAGGCACCTAAACTTACCCAACTGGACCTCCTTCATCACTGATCAATGGATTAAGGTGGCCACTGTTGGAATCCTGAAGATTCATTTAATTTTACGGAGAAGAATTCTACTTCTCACTGTTTGCATCAGCCTCTATTACAGTGTAGATTAATTTATGTAGAAAATTTCTACACTTACAAGTTAAGGTCATGTCTAGAACCCAGGAGCATCCATCCCTGGGTAAACAAATACCTACTTATTAGTTAGCCTTTGTCATCAGCATAAAGACATTGTCAGTACTGAGAAACTATCCTATCCCAAAATTGAGTTCTGAAGTATTACATTATCATCATTTACTAAGTATCTTGCTAGAAAAGTAGTAAGAAGCTTGAGGTTTTTTTCCCCTTATAAAGTTATGTTATGACTGGAATTTTTCAATTGTGTTACCTTATTAACAACAATACATCTCACTAAGAAAAAGATTAAAAAGTCTAGTCAATATTGTTTTCTGAAAGTGCAGTACTAATTTAGCTATTTAACTTTTAAAGCTTAATTTTCCACTTAATATTAAGCAATAAAAGATTTTTAAAAATAACTTGAACGAGGAAAGCATGCAAGGTAAGCGTACGTATTTAGATATGGACTGGTTTCATTAGAATTTTATTTTGTTTTAGGATTAGCACATTTACCTTATATTTTCTTCTAAATGTTATACATTCTTTATAAATTTTATAAATATTACTATCATTTAAATAAACGATCTGCCTTTGTAAATACTTAAACACCATTTATGATTTATAGATAGGTTTAAATTATGACAAATTTGACCATGCTGTTGTTATTACCTAACTAGCCTACGTTTTTATGATTTTCCCCTTTGTCCTGCCAAGTGAGTTGAATTATAAGCTGAAAAGGTTTTCATGTGTTTGATGCAAATTGTTTGGAAGGAAAAGCGGTAGTGAGATAAATGACATGGAAAATGTTGTATTTCTGAATGAAAGATTTTTGAAACTTAAGACTACGAGCCAGCTTTAAGCAACACATTTAGATGAAAGGTTTACTTGAAACCTAAAACAATTTTTTAAAGATGTTTGTTTTCATTCTCTTTTCCTGTTCCTTCTACTGTTTTTTTGTTCTTCAAACAAGTGTCTATAGACATAGTAAATAGCTCAGGGGAAGAAATCTGTGGGAAAGGCTCCCTTCTCCAATGTCACCTCTTTGGTTCAGTTGCTGACCTACTGATAAATCTAATGTGCAAAATACTGAGCTGTCGTGAAATTTTTCCTAGGTTACTGAGAGGTGTTTGGGTTGTTTCTTGTTTTCCTCAGCCCACTTTGACAGTGTGAACGGACACAGTGAACTTGTTATTGAAAGAGTGTCAAAAGAGGATTCAGGTACTTATGTGTGCACCGCAGAGAACAGCGTTGGCTTTGTGAAGGCAATTGGGTTTGTTTATGTGAAAGGTAGGTAAAAGTGCTCCATTTTTAATTTATAGTGCATTCATAATGAATGGCTAAAGTTTTGCTTTTTTGTTATATAGTAATACAATATAACTTTGGTTTTTAATCCACTCAGTCCTATTTCACAGATATGCAAATTCATGAGAAAAAAAATTATGAGCATTCGACTCAAAAGTAGATAAGAAGCAAGTAAAGAGATCATTTCACACAAAGTGGAATCATCCCCTTAGAATAATGAAATTGACAAAATTATCTGGCAATTTAGCATGAAGAGTTGATTCTGGAAAATTGATGAGGTTTTAAAGTGGCTTTCTTCCCCTCTTTACTAAATTATTTTTCATAGGTCAAAACTCACAAAGAAATTATCACCACTTACTTTTCCTTTGTATCCGTCTTATATTATTTTCCAGAACCTCCAGTCTTCCAAGGTGATTATCCTTCTAACTGGATTGAACCACTTGGTGGGAATGCGATCCTGAATTGTGAGGTGAAAGGAGACCCCACCCCAACCATCCAGTGGAACAGAAAGGGAGTGGATATTGAAATTAGTCACAGAATCCGGCAACTTGGCAATGGCTCCCTGGCCATCTATGGCACTGTAGTAAGTCACACTGGAATGACTGATGCACTTTTAAACCCCCACAGCCAATGCCCCTCTATAAGTGCCAAAGATAAGAAAAATTTCTCTTACATTCCTGTTTAAATCATAAAAATCTAAATCAAAGGACTCCTTTTCAAAAACTGAAACAAGGATTGAAATAGATACTTTTAGCCTTTTCAAGTGAGTGCAAGCAGTGAGATAAGTTGG
This sequence comes from Saimiri boliviensis, assembly GCF_048565385.1. Classification (NCBI taxonomy): domain Eukaryota; kingdom Metazoa; phylum Chordata; class Mammalia; order Primates; family Cebidae; genus Saimiri; species Saimiri boliviensis. Next base: position 8,810,715 of record NC_133467.1, on the reverse strand, counting down.
CTGCCTCGTTCCTTATCATTGACTTATTAATTAACATTTGGAGATAACCTCCTCAGATCTGTTTTAGGACAAGGAAATTGAAGAATTACAAATACAGTTACATATAAATTATTAGAGTAGATTTCACAGGAAGCTGATAACTATATTCGTCTTTTCCAACGTTCAATAATTCAGAAAATGAGTGGTGCTTTGGGTTATTATTCTAATTTGGGGGTCAGGTTACCCCAAAGTGAAATATTTTATCTAAAAATGTCTCAACTAGAATACACATGGTGAATTTGTTAAATCACATTTGGTGAGACCTCTTATGTGCTGTTATTGTTTAATTAATTGAGATAATAATTAAAATATACTATCTAATACCCAAACCGGTGGACTATTCACAGTCATTTAGTCTCCTTGATTTTACTTCAACGTTAGACATCATTTGTTGATTGGTCCTTTGATTATGAAATTATTTCTACCTTTGTCTGCCATAACACCAGTATGGCTCAGCCTTCCTCATTACCACTTTTCCCCTTTTCCTCTACTACTATTTCTGAAGTCCTTGGTACTTCTAATATCAATTACTAATACTAATTTTTTTCACCGTGTAATTTAAGATTCCTAAAAATGTAGTATCTCCAACCCTGAAACTCTTCCAAGTTCCATTTCCAGCTGTTGACTAGGAACTTCTGTTTGGATAATACATTGAAATCTCAAATTAAACATCTAAACCAGCATTCCTTTCTTATTCTCCCAATATCCTTTAATATCTGCAAATCAATTCCCCTTTATTGGCTTACTGTTTTTCTTGAGACCTGAATTCTTCTATTCACAAGACCTTCAGCGAAATCTATGCCTCTAGTTACCAAAGCTAAATTTATTTAGTTGAAATCCTGTATAAATTTACACACACACACAGACACACACACAATGTGACCCATACCCTGTGATTTATTATAGGTAAATTAGTTTTTCACTTTCTCTCCTAAATTTCAAACTCTCTAGACAGAGGTCCAACTTGAATGTACTTTTAATAATCCCCATTAGAAAAGACTCAGTTTGTTAATCTGTCCTGATTAATGCTTTTTAAGATATCTGTAAAATACCATTAGTATTTTTCTTCAATATGATAATTTCAGAAAGATGATCATGAAATAATGTAATTTTTACTTTGGTTTCTTAGTAGTGAGTTAGTATTCCTGGAGATCGATGATAGGCTATTTTGAAAAAGTTTATGCTTGGAATTTCTTTTCTTCTTTCCCCCTGCTCCTCCTCCAAATCTATTTAAGAGGTTGGACATATGTAGGTTTTCCTATTTCTATTAAAATTCCTTCTCAAAAATGAAATTTCAAATAAACAAGCATCATCGTGAAAAACGTGATTAGCCTGCTCTGTAGGCTCATATTTCTGTGAAAATGCTGCTTATTTCCATAGAACGAAGATGCTGGTGACTATACATGTGTAGCTACCAATGAAGCTGGGGTGGTGGAGCGCAGCATGAGCCTGACTCTGCAAAGTAAGCTGCTTCATGAAACTAACTAAACACTTGATTTAAGAAATATTACCTAATAAAGCGTGTTCATTTTCTTTAAATCTATAGCAAGTTCATTCGTGGTAGCTCTCAGAGTATGTCTAATTTAGTTTTCTGCTGATGATGGAGCAGTTGTCATCAAACATTAAACTGATAACCCTTGCACAGATTTTTTTTCTATTTTATCTAACATATGCAGTATAAGCTTGCAGTTGATCAGTGGTAGAGCTTTTTTATTACAACACATTCAATGGAGCGCCCCTTCTTAAAGTTCACCACAGTTATTCCAACATGCTTACAAAGATTGACATTTATGGCACTTTAAAATATTTATTAAAAATAAAGACTAATGTAAAGGAACTCAAAAGTGCTCCAGGTTAGGCCGGGCGCGGTGGCTCACGCCTATAATCCCAGCACTTTGGGAGGCCGAGACGGGTGGATCCCGAGGTCAAGAGATCAAGACCATCCTGGTCAGCATGGTGAAATCCCGTCTCTACTAAAAATACTAAAATTAGCTGGGCATGGTGGCGCATGCCTGTAGTCCCAGCTACTCGGGAGGCTGAGGCAGGAAAATTGCCTGAACCCAGGAGGCGGAGGTTGCAGTGAGCCGAGATCGCGCCACTGCACTCTAGCCTGGGTAAAAAAAGCGAAACTCTGTGTCAAAAAAAAAAAAAAAAAATGCTCCAGGTTGATGGCTGTAATCTTTCGGGAAATAACTAAACGTTCTGGGTGAGAACCTCAGGCTCATCAGGCAGCCCTTCAGTGACAATCACTGGAAAACAGAGTATTCATAATTGGAAAAACATGAAATACTCCAGTGGACAACTGGAGAGTTTATAGAAGCATTTAAGGGGCTGACCCAAAGACAATGTCATTGGGTTGAGAATTTAAGCAAGTCAAGTCATTTTGTGACTTGACTCAGTATTTAACAGAATGAATTTACATTTTCTTCCTTCACTATTAAGAGATGATCTACAGATTAGTTAAGACTAATTAGATTAGCTCTTAGCTGTTTGCGAGACTATGTAATTCTCTAAGACTCAAATAGATTATAGACATTTAATAAGCATCTAAGACAATGTTTCACTAAAGAACATGTCTATCAAATGATAACATGGGATGTCATTAGGAAAACATAGGGTTCTATGTTCAAATAAATCTGAGATAAAAATGAATTAAACAGAGTTCATGTATTTATTAAGTATATAAAGAACACTTACTGTGTGCTCAGCCCTCCTGCTTAGGCTACCAAATTTCTTTGCTGCAGAAATGTTAATAAGCTGATGTGAATTATGGCTCAACAAAAGGAGAATATGCCATATTTTCCAAATATATACTGAGTGAATGTAGGTAGGATGCTACACAATCCACTGACCCAGTTTAAGAAAAGCTATATTCGAACAGCTCATCTGCACATACTGACAATAAATTCATTTTAATAAGTGAGGCATATTAAATAATCAAAAATATAATTGGTTCAAATTAGGATTAACGTATCAGAAGTGATATTTTTAAAGTGTTTATATTTAATAATTATGTGAAGAAATTCAGTTGAAGTATGTACATGTGGAATTTTATTGTATTAATTTACAGCTTTGTATGCAATTGGGAATGTTCAATATGGTATCTAAATTAAGGCTCTGAGTTTATTTGATATGTTGGCCATTTTAATATGAGCAGACAAGCATATTTAGTCATGTTGTCACTTAGTGTTGAGGGATAAACCTGAGGTATTTATGCAGCAACAGTTTATGTAATCAGGAAACTAGGAATGAAATAAAAGCACCGCCCCTGAAATTTTCCAGAGTGAGGTTAATATAAACATCAGTTAGAAGGCATTGTGTAGGGTGATGAACACAAGTCAGAATAATGCTTTTTATGACACTTGCTGAGAGAGTCAAACCTCACGTGAAGGAATTACTTTTTCAAAAGACATGTCACTGATACCTTTGCAGAAAAAACTAACATTCCAATATCACAACAAAACAGATTTTCGTTCTGTTTTTGTCTTGCTTGTATCCTATTTATTCTAGATATACTTCTCAGTCTAAAATACGCAGCTGCCACCTTGAATTATCTGCTATTTATTACCTCTCATTGAACAATTATTCCACCTTTCAGTTCAGTCTCACTAAGACACCATTCTTACCCTATCATGCTCTTTCTCAAGAATGTATATGCTGCCCCCTTTGGTTTCTTATTTTAAGATTTAAACCAGTGTTTAAAACCCTGCATGCTGCTCCTCTTCAGGGTGAACTATTCTTTCTATTCTGTTCATTGTCTTGAAAAAGAAAAGAGCTAAATCCATCTCCACGTTGTGTCTTTCTCCCCAAGTCTTCTCCCCTCTCCTCTCTGTTCAAATAACCTTACCTATTTTTGAAAATCCAGTTCAAGTCTCTTCTCCCCAATCAAGTCTGTCATATTCTGTCATCTTTCTTGGCACTATGGACCAATATAGACATAAACATTCTGCCAGCGGCTGCATGCAGTTCCTTTTACAGTCTTTGCAAGGACTCTGCTTGAGCCACTGTCATTTACTGTCGACGCTGTTAGCATCTCCCTCCTTCCTTTCTGGTTACCAGAATACCATTTTCTCCGGACTCTCTTCCTACCTCAGTGATCGGTTCTGAGGATCATTTATGGGCTTGTCTTCTGTCCATCTCTTAAATAATGCTGTTACAGTTGTTTCTGTCTTTGACCCTCTTCTCATTTTAGACTCTCTTCTGAAGCAATCTTACTCACTGTGAAAGGCTCGCATGTCTATATTGCTCATCTCTATTCTGAGCTCTAGCTGTGAATATCCTCATGTCATCTAGACATCTCTATATGAATACCTTACAGATACCTCAAGCTCAATAGTCCTGAATGGATGCAAGTTATCATTCCCTACTCTCTATCCACAAATCCATCCTTCCTATTGTGTGCTATTGCATTGCCCAATTACAGCATATCATCCAAATCAAAATTCTGTAGTCATCAGTTCTTCCCTTTAACCCATGCCAATCCGTAACAAAGTTCTTATTAAGTTCTTAATGCTTATTAAGAAAGCATTTCTACTTTCTTAATAATTCTTGGATATGTCATCCTTTTCCAATGGCATGCTTTTGTTTGATCTATTGTTACTGTTGTTTATGCTCCCATATTAGCACACGTTAATTCTGTAGGTATGCTGTAGCACAAATCTATCTTATCAGTGGACTATGAGCTCCTTGAGACTAAAAATAATGCCTTCTCTCTCTATTTTCTCAGCACCTAGCACAATGCCTGGCAAATAGCAGGCTTTTAATAGTGTTTATTGAATACATCAATGATGACCAGTGATAAAAGAATGAGTCAATTAGCTGGGCGTGGTGGTGGGTGCCTATAATCCCAGCTTCTTGGGAGTCTGAGGCAGGAGAATCTCTTGAACCCGGGAGGCGGAGGTTGCAGTGAGCCAAGATCCCGCCTCTACACTCCAGCCTGGGTGACAGAACAAGACTCTGGCTCAAAAAAAAAAAAAAAAAAAAAAAAAGAGTTAATGATGACCCTTTACCTCAAAAACGATCAAAAGAAGAAGGTGAATATTTACCACATAAAACACTGACAAGAATAACAACAGTAACTAAGACCACTGTGTGCTTACCCTGTTCAGAAGTCCTCACATCCTCTCGTGGAGTCGGACGGGAATCCTCTGAAGTAGGCAGCATTTTTAACGGCCTGGGGCTCAGAAAGGTGGTAAGAAGCAGACACAGAATTTGAATCCAGGAAGCATGACTGCAGAAGCCATGCTGTAGGCTAATCTGCTCAGGAATTTTAAATTTTTGACATTGACTAAAGAACTATGAAAATTGTATCAATGGCAATTACAATCTGTAGTCTTAGTTGGGCAGCAAGTGTTTTTTAAACAAATCCATTTTTAAAAATTATGTTACCATATAATACATGATTAAAAAAAAAGTGTCGTAACTCCACAGAAACTGAGAAACGATGTGCTTTTTTCCATAGGTCCTCCTGTTATCACTCTTGAGCCAGTGGAAACTGTTATTAATGCCGGTGGCAAAGTCCTACTGAATTGTCAGGCAACTGGAGAGCCTCAGCCAACCATTACATGGTCCCGTCAAGGGTACTCTATTTCCGGGGATGCGCGGGTTAATGTATTGTCCAACAACTCGTTGTATATCGCTGATGCTCAGAAAGAAGACACCTCCGAATTTGAATGTGTTGCTCGAAACTTAATGGGTTCTGTCCTTGTCAGAGTGCCAGTCGTAGTCCAGGGTGAGTGTGATCAGAGGAGTACTTAGTAAACAGCACCTGGGGTGGCTCAAATCATGGAAATTATTAAACATGTTAGTCCAAGTCTCCTGTTCCTTAAGATACTTTTAGATGATGGGGAGAGGACAAAATCATTAAAATTTTCAAACTGAAGGGCCTATAGCAATACAGATTAGAGCTTTAAAATGCCAAGGTTTTAATTTAGAATCCCAAACTAAATTTTTGATTCACAGCTAAGTCAAATATGTTCTCAGAAATCAATGCGTATGTTTTGCTTTAAAGAATTACTTATGTCCAAAAGGTAAACAGTTTGTAAACTTAGCAGTCTCCAAGTCTTCCAGCAGCCATGTGCAAGTGAGTGAGGACTAGATCTGAGAAGAAACGCTAGTTAACTGGAGTTCTCTCACTCTTGGATTTTAATTTTAACTTAAAGGAAAGCTTCCATAAGCTATTTCTCCACAAGTATATATTTAGCTCTGTAACCAGTGTGTATCTTAAATGAAATCTTTACAAGTTTTTGTTTGCAAAAGCTAAGACAAAGTACCACGTTCTATTTGCAGTGCACGGTGGATTTTCACAGTGGTCTGCATGGAGAGCCTGCAGTGTTACCTGTGGAAAAGGCATCCAAAAGAGGAGTCGTCTCTGCAACCAGCCCCTTCCCGCCAATGGTGGGAAGCCCTGCCCAGGTTCAGATTTGGAAGTGCGAAACTGTCAAAATAAGCCGTGTCCAGGTACACCTCCTTATGTAACCGATAGGCATGTGTTTAGTAGACCTTCATGTCTGTTGTCCACCTATGAGTTGCCCCGGTGTTAGTATTCTAACTGAAAACGTACCCGATGGTATAATGGTTCACTCTTGTATAGTGGATGGTAGCTGGTCGGAATGGAGTCCTTGGGAAGAATGCACAAGGAGCTGTGGACGCGGCAACCAGACCAGGACCAGGACTTGCAATAATCCGTCAGCTCAGCATGGTGGGCGGCCGTGTGAAGGGAGTGCTGTAGAAATCATTATGTGCAATATTAGGTCTTGCCCAGGTAAGAACGCACCGATAATACTAGGATAAGAAAACTTTTCTATTTTAACTCCTATGAAATAATTATATTCACCTTTTCTTCTTCATCCTAAGAAGATGTTGTGGCCTCTACCCTTGAGAATATGTTCATTCACTATATTCTTAGTTCTCTTTCGTGGATAAACTTGTAAAGGTATTCATCAACATTAAGCAAAATACTTGATTTAATTGAACATGAAGAAAGTCTCCAAACTAGAGTGTATTTTTCAATCATGTAAAGAGAACATAAGTATTTACAAGGTCATAAAGTAACATCTAATCCAGCCATCCATTTCCAAGTGAGAAAAATGAACCCTGGAGAGGTTAAAGACTTGCTCAGAAACACACATCTGGTGAGGGGTAAGTACTAATCGCTGTCATTCACTAAATACGTATCATACAACAGGAACCATGCTAGATGCTTTATATTGTTAATATTGCATATTGTTACTGACTTTGTATTTTAGCACTCTTTCAGATTAAAGTGACAAATCAAACAAGTCTAAGTAGAAAACTCTTCAAGTATTATTGCATCCAAGAATTTGGACAATGCTTTTACTAGCATGTTTTCCATCTCTCATCTCTGCTTTCCTCTCTCTGTCTTTATTCTCTATTATACTCTTTCCATGTGGTGGGAAAACTGACTGCTGGCAGCCATTGGCTCACAGGGGCATTATAATCTAAGTAAGGCCTCAGAGAAAAAGAGTTTCCTTGTCTCTCAGAATTCATATCAGTCCCTCGGAAAGAACCCTGTTTGCATTTGTTTGGGTCACATGCTCACCCCTGAACTCAAATGAGTCCAGGAGAAGGGTATTTTTTTAATTGCATTTTAGGTGTTGGGGTACATGTGAAGAACATGCAAGATTGTTGCATAGGTACACACCTGGCAGTGTGGTTTGCTGCCTTCCTCCCCATCACCTATATCTGGCATTTCTCCCCATGCTATCTCTCCCCACCTCCCCACCACCCCATCCCTCCCCCATTTCCCCCCAACAGACCCCAGTGCTTGCTCATTTACTGTTGTTTTGTTCACTATTCTATTGGCTTGGTTTTTTTTTTTTTTAGGCTTTCTCTAGTTATTTCCCCCAGCCCCTAAACCAATGGAATTTAGCTATTGTTTGAGCATAATGGTGGTGGTGTCCTGGAGCAAGCCAAAGAGAGCTTGTATTTCTTCCTAATAAGAGCATGTTGCATTTGTGATGCCATATTGGTAGGTAAATATCAGCTGCAGTAGGAATATCTATACCACAACAATCAGCAGATGCTGCAAGTCAGTTTTCCTCCCCACCCTCTAGAGAGCTGGTTGCTAAACATTTCTCAGCTCACCACTGCAAAATGGGTAGCCAGCCTAAGACAGCCTTTCTCATCCAGAAGGTATGTGAAAATCTAAGGGGCAGAAGATACTTGCTTTCAGTACAATTTATTTTTAACAATGTTGAATAAAAGAGTTGTAAGAACAGTACAGATAATTTCTGTATAACACTATCAAGTGAAATTTTGTGTATTTCCTGAAACAAGGACATTCTCTTTCATGAGCATAGTACAGTAATCAAAATTGGGAAATTTGATATTGATACTACTAGTATCTGATTTCATTATCTAATCTTATTATCTAATCCATAGCCCATATTCAGGTTTGGTCAGTTGTCCCAGTAATAACCTTTATAACTCCTTTCTTCCCCATTCCAAGAACCGATCCAGGATCACACTCGCACTTATTTGTATCTTGTCTCATTTAGTTGGAACATTTTCTCAGTCTTCTGTCATGACCTTAATGTTTTCGAATGTACAGGCCAACCATTTTATAGAAGACAAATCCAAGTCTTCTATAAAATGGTTGGCTTGTACATTCAAAATGCATTTTTTTCACTTGGATTTGTCTAATATTTCCTCAAGATTACACGCAGGTTTTGCATTTTGGCAGGAACACCACAGAAATGATTTTGTGTCCTTCTCAGCGCATCATTCATAAGGAACATATGTCAGTTTGTCCCATACTGGGTGTGTTGACTTTCTTCACTTGTTAAAGGTGGGGTCTGTCATTGTACAGTGCCTAGTTTTGCTTGCACTGTTAGTAAGTATTTTGTAGGGAAACTTGGAGACTATATAAACATCTTATCAACCTTTCACACTAGTTGTAGCATCCATTTCTGATTGCTGCTTCAATCAATTATTACTATGATTTTTGCAAAATAGCTGTTTCTAACTCATCATTATCTTCCATATCTGTTACCGACTTCTACTGTAAAGAACTTTCTGATTTCTTTACTTTTTATATCAATAAGAATTCAGGTATTATGCAATGGTATGTTACTCTGGTATCATTCAGTGGTTTATCACAGTGGAACCCAACCTTTTTGGCACCAGGGACTGGTTTTGTGGAAGACAATTTTTCCACAAACTGAGGGGTGGGGGGATGGTTTCAGGATAATTCAAGCACATTATGTTTATTGTGCATTTTTATATATAAAACAATCACACAACATAAAGTAAAATCACTGGAAATCCTGAGCCTGTTTTCCTGCAACTAGAAGGTCCTTTCTGGGGTTGATGGGGGACAGTGACAGATCATCAGGCATTAGATTCTCATAAGGAGCACATAACCTAGATCCCTCACATGCACGGTTCACGATAGGATTCGTGCTCCTATGAGAATCTAATGCCACTGCTGATCTGACAAGAGGGGGAGCTTTTGTGGTAATGTGAGTGATGGGGAGTAGCTGTAAATACAGATGAAGCTTTGCTCACTTGCCAAGCGATCCATGGCCCACGGGATTGAGGATCCCCGGTTTATCATACACTGTCATTATTTATCGTGATGTTCACATTATCCTAGGATAGGTTAGTGGAGGCAGGCCCATCCGGGCTGGTTTCAGTGCTGTCTTGAGATGTCCTCATGATTCTTTGAGTACTTCCTTACTTTGGTACAAACAGTTACTTCAGACTTATTTTGTACTTTCCCCGCCCCAGTTACAAGAGTGTTTTTAAACTGCAAATATATTTTTTTTTTTGAGACGGAGTTTCGCTCTCGTTACCCAGGCTGGAGTGCAATGGTGCAATCTCGGCTCACCGCAACCTCCGCCTCCTGGGTTCAGGCGATTCTCTTGCCTCAGCCTCCCGAGTAGCTGGGATTACAGGCACGCGCCACCATGCCCAGCTGATTTTTTGTATTTTTAGTAGAGACGGGGTTTCACCATGTTGACCAGGATGGTCTCGATCTCTTGACCTTGTGATCCGCCCGCCTCGGCCTCCCAAAGTGCTGGGATTACAGGCTTGAGCCACCGCGCCCAGCCTGCAAATCTTTTTTAAGATTGATATATTCAGGGAGGGCCCGTCCTGACATTTGAGAATCATTGTCATTAAAATACATATATACTTACAAGTTAAAGAACGAGCATTTTTTCTGTCTGAAAACCGTTGAGAACTCTGAGCGAAGCTCCTAGCTTACACTTACACAGGATTTACTACATGTCCTGCACTGTGCCAAGCACCTTTCTTCTATGAACTCCTTATTGCTCACCTCAACTCTAATAAATTATCTTTTATTTGCATGTTGCAGATGATGAAACTAGGTACACAGAAGCCAAGTCACTTGTCAGGATGGCACGGCCTGTAAGGGCAGAATAGTTATTCAGGCCCAGAATGTCTGCCTGGAAACTCCGGTCCTAGCATTGTGCTCCTCTACCCTTCTGTAATTAAAACTGCAAAGTAGTGTAACAACAAATTCAGTTATAATATTTTGCATTTTTCTTCCCTACTAATCCCTCTATAGTTTTTAAAAAAATATTTTAACTTTCATTTTAGTGTTGGGGTACATGGTTTGTTATATACTCATGACTCAGGGGTTTGATGTACAGATTATTTGTCACCTGCCTACTAAGCATAGTATCCAACCATTTTTTTTCCCTAAATCTCTTCTTCCTTCCACCCTCCCACCTCAAGTAGGCTCCAGTGTTTATCGTTCTCCTCTTTCTGTCCATGTGTTCTCATTATTTATCTCCCACTTATAAGTAAGAACATGTGGTATTGGGTTTTCTATTCCTGAGTTAGTTTGCGAAGGATAATGACCTTTAGTTCCATCCCTGTTTCTGCAAAGGATGTCATTCTTTTTCATGGCTGCGTAGTATTCCACGGTGTATATGTACCACATTTTCTTTATCCAGTGTACAACTGTTGGGTGTTTTGGTTGCTTCTGTCTTTGCTATTGCAAGTAGTGCTCAGTGAACACGCACATGCATGTGTCTTTATAGTAGAACAATTTATATTGCTTTGGGCTTATACCCATAGTGGGATTACTGGGATGAATGGTAGTTCTGTTTTTAGTTCTTGTTTTTTTCTGTCTAGATAGCATGATGTTTTATGCCTTCTCCAGTTTATATTACCAGTCTTCCTTTTTTCTTGCTCCCATTCCATTTTTATAAAAGAAACACTTGAACTCCCCAACATTATATGTCTTGAAGTCCAATTCTAGTTAAGATTTTCCATATTGGTTAAAAAATAAAAATTAAAATGTCTTTAGCTGAAAACCTGTATTTATATGTAATAGAAATGACACAGATATTAAATGAACAAATGTTACCCAATTGTTAATCCTCCAATTAAAAATGCATCTATATTAAATGTCATTATATGGTAACAGGTTGGGGCTTTTGTTGGCCAACAGCCTTGAAAATAAAATACATTGAAATAATTGGAACTTCAGAGTTTTTGAAACCACACAGTCTATGTTTGAGGACTGTGAGCACCTACAGCCTGAGTATAATATGGAAGTAGTTTTGAATATCTGCCATATAATTAAAGGCTTTCCTCTTTCCTCTGAGGTTTAAGCCACTTTTTAGTGAAAATTCTTGTGGCGAAAACAGATTTGGGTGACCATGTTTTTGTCTACAAAGCACAAGGATAATTAGTCAATCAGAAATCCATTAATTACAAGAAACCGTAACATGCATTTTAAAGTATTTCTGTATTTAAAGCAGACAAATGGTATTTCATTACGTGGTTTTCAGCTTGTTCTGGAGAATATTTACACTCAGCCTTTGAGGCTCTTATTTTTTTCTCATATTTGGTTACACCAGGTGACCAGAAGACATACTTTATGAGCCCCTTATCTAGAAAGTTCCCTGAAAACAAAAAATGACCTGGTGTTCACCTGTACGTAAGGAAAGCCCTAATGTTGAATCTCAGCCCATGTACCTGGGAAAACGTAAGGTTGTTTTACTCTTGTGTCCAGTGGTGTAATGTGTTAGTTACCAAAAGGAAGGCCTTAATATCACTCCTTGGAAACTCCTGGTCAGCTTTTTATGTTGTTTAGGAAGCAGGATAGCATGTTATTCAGAGCTTTCAATTCATGAACATATGTAATGGAGAAAGTGTTTCAAAGAATTACAGCTGTGCAAATCATCACGTTGCTGAAAGATCCAAGTACATATGTAGGCATGAAGCTGAATCAGGCTTAAGGATGTGGTCTCGCTGTCTAGGGTCCAAATTATCTCTGTGGAAATATTTGTGTTGTCCATAACCACGTCTCAATCTGTTACACAGCCTTGTTCCCAAACTCCCAGTTCCTTCCACTTTTCCCAGAGCAAAGAACACAGACAAATACTTAGCTAGGGCTTAAACACTCAGACTGTGTTTATATATGGTAGTTTGAGTAAATTTAATTGTAATAAAATAGTTCCTTTGGGTGATTTTAAGCATTTATTTTGGCATCGGGTAAGCCTTCTGAATTTCCCTATAGACACAAATTCCTCTGAAAATCTAACCAGAAGGAGAAAGAACATTGTTCGTTATGTTTCCTTTGGTTCAGTTTCAGTTCTCTTAGATTACGGGCTGATTAGCTCATTATGGAGTTAATTTATTTATATAATTTTGGTTTTTAAACAAGCACAGTTCTGTGACTTGAAACTTTGTCTTTGGGGTGTTTGTAGTTCATGGAGCATGGAGTGCTTGGCAGCCTTGGGGAACGTGCAGCAAAAGTTGTGGGAAAGGTGCTCAGACAAGAGCAAGACTTTGTGATAACCCACCACCAGAGTTTGGTGGGTCCTACTGTGATGGAGCAGAAACACAGATGCAAGTTTGCAATGAAAGGCATTGTCCAAGTAAGAGAAATACTCTGTTTATACCTTTACTAAATTAACATATACCTAAGTAGCATGGCAGTAAGCATCTGTCCCATTCTAACTGTGCCCACAAGAACATCTCTGAAACTAACAATGCCCAGATGTCATGCAGTGGTTTCTAGGTAGTAAGAAGGCATGTACATTTTTCTCTTACTCCAGTTGATGGCAAGTGGGCAACTTGGGCCAGTTGGAGTGCCTGTTCTGTGTCCTGTGGAGGAGGTGCCAGACAGAGAACGAGGGAATGCTCTGACCCTGTGCCCCAGTATGGAGGAAGGAAATGCGAAGGAAGTGATGTCCAGAGTGATTTTTGCAATAGTGACCCTTGTCCAAGTGAGTGTTGGAAACAGTGAGTCAACATTATACTTTCATAACGTTTCATTATTATCTTAATGACTTAAAGTTGTAATATTCTGTTACTTGGTTCTTTGACCTTTGCTTTAGATGTCAGAATGTTGTAAGGTTGCTGTCGTGTCTGTGTAATACCATAGATGTCTTCGATTCATAGGGGCAGGAGCTGTATCCTATTTCACTTGCTCTATATAGGACTAGCTGCAGAATCTAAGAATGAGAGCACCCTTGCATGCTAATTCTTCATGATGCTTGTGATTCCTTTATGAAGGCAAGTAGGCAGCTCTCTGCCTTAATTCAGTCATCAACCTGGATTTTTAGACCCTTGCAGCAACTTGATATCTGGAAATCTGAGTGACATTGTATCCTGGATTTTACAGTCTTGGCTCATCAACAGCAGAGACCCTGTTCTCATTTATACCTCCAGCTCCTGGAATATTTTAAGACTCAATAAATGTATGTTAAAGGGAATTACACAAACACTGGAATGAATGTATAAGTTTCTGGTCAAAACCGGAGCTAAACTGTCTTCCTTGGGAAGTTGCCTATTTATAGACTCGTATGTTTTGTTTCAGGTGCTGAGCAGCGACTTTTTCATACTTTTTGGATGAATGTCATTTTAAGCACTGCTCATTCTGAGGGTTCTCTTTTCATCTCAGATGATTTTGTCTTGTAGCCCATGGTAACTGGAGTCCTTGGAGCGGCTGGGGAGTGTGCAGCCGGACATGTAATGGCGGGCAGATGCGACGATACCGCACGTGTGACAACCCTCGTCCCTCCAACGGGGGACGAGCTTGTGGGGGACCAGACTCCCAGCTCCAGAGGTGCAACACCGACATGTGTCCTGGTGAGCCTCTTGATTTCTGGCAGGAGAATGAGTAAAGCATTTCACTTAGTACTCATCGTGGCAGCCCCTTGCGTCAGTCCTTAAAATGAAAGTCGTGTAGGTAGGGGCACCCTGAGTGTAGTTTCTGAAGCCAGTCTGTTAACTGTGACCGTTCCATTCTTGTTCACAGTGGATGGGAGCTGGGGAAGCTGGCATCGTTGGAGCCAGTGCTCTGCCTCCTGTGGAGGAGGAGAAAAGACTCGGAAGCGGTTATGTGATCATCCCGTGCCGGCTAAAGGTGGCCGTCCCTGTCCCGGAGACGCTACTCAGGTGACCAGATGCAATGTACAAGCATGTCCAGGTAAGCAACTAAACCGGAACCTTGGTAACACATTTAGAGCCTTTGTGCAAATTAGAGACAGGTGCCACCAATTACAGAACAATGCCAACCCTGAGAGGAGGAATTTGGAAAAAAACAAAAAAAAACAGTGTACTTTCTTGCTCCTAATTGGTACAGCTCTGTATCAACTCAAGGCTGGGTTCTAGCCCAAGCTTTCTCCCTTTCAGGCTTCCTGGTAAAAGGATATAGCCCAAGCCTGGATAGGAAAAAGGGTGAGGCGGAGTAGGGGACAGTGGGCTGAGACTCCAGACTGAAGGTAAGGTGGGGCAGTAGCTAAAGGTCTAAAGAATGCCGTAACTGGAGGCTGTTCCTCTGAGGATGGGCATATGAAGGACGTGAGTGTGGGAAGTAAAGCAAGGATCAGTTCAGTCCGAGGAAGAAGAACGGGGGAGTTCAAGTGTCAAGTGCAGCCGGAGTCATGCGTCACATCTAGCAAGTGATGTAAAAACTGAGAAGTCTATACACCTTCTGTATAAACAGAAGATGGGCCTTAGAAATACTTTTTTGCTGGGATTCCAAGAAATGGCAGCTAATACTAAATACCTTCTCTCAGCAGGCAGGCTTCTAAAGGTTATAAGGTGACCAGCAATAACAGTTTTATATTGTTGAAGGGTCAAGATATCAATTAGACTTTCCAAAGCTTTGAAGATTCCTTAGAAATAAAATGTGAGAGAGATTTACATTTAACAATGTGCGGGCCCTAGACAAGCTAAAAGAAGCTGATGACAAGCTAAAGGAAGTTGATGGGTCTACCACCCTCAGCAACGGTTCAACATATCGACTAACACGGACTTTGAGGTTCTAACGGAGGCATGGTGCCAGCTTCGGTTGAAGCATTTTGTAGCTCAGCCTCTGGTGGTAGCCGGGCCCCCGTGGCATGAGGAAACACAAAGGGGCCGACACTTTGGGTTGCAGAGTCTGGCAGAGAATTTCAGGAATCCCACCCAGGTATTCAGAACTAGGAGTCTGTTGAGCACTGGGACTCAAGTCTCTCTGTGAGACAGAGAACCAGGGTCCAAATGTCATCAGTGACCCAGAGAGCTAAGTCAAGTAGTGGTCTTCATAGTCCCCTTTGTCCCTGCTTAGGACTAAGGATAAGAACCAGCATGGCCTACCGGTCCTGACTGACTGGCTGCGTTCCTGCACCGTCTCGCAGCGTGGTTTCTGTACTCTCTGTGCTCTCTGCTGCTTTCGCCCTCTCAGATGTGACAAGCCACTCCCCCAAAAGAGGGACACATACTTCTCCTACTGAGAAAGCCCTTCTGCCCTCCCCGGCTTAGTTAAAACTTAAACTTTCTTTAAGTCTCTTCTTTATTTTTACTTTCTTCTCAAACTTCTAAAGTAGATACCATACACATTAGTGCATTCCAACCTTCTATTTATTTGTGGGATTTAGATCGTTTGCCCTCGCCCCACAATTCAGACATAAGCTCTATGAAGGCAGGCTTCGTGTCTTTTTTCTTACCATTTTTTTCTTCAATTCATGGCAAATGAATGTCATACAGACCATGAAGGTTGCATCAACATGAAAAAATGTTTTCTCTCAGTATTAGTAATAAAAGTAGTGTAAATTAAAATGGTAAAGCATATACTTACAGATTTTTCTGAGACCGAATACAGTTGTATTTCTCTCCCATATGTAATACAAGCATACCTCAGAGATATTGTAGATTCAGTTCCAGGCCGCCTGGATATTCACTTCCAGTAGGAAATGAATATTGCAATAGAGCAAGTCACCTAAGAAGTCACATGAATGTTTTGTTTTCCGAGTGCATATAAGAGTTATGTTTACACTATTCTGTAGTACTATGAAGTATGCAATAGCATTATTTCTAAAAAAACAGTACACGTATCTTAATTTTTAAATGCTTTTTTGCTAAAAAAAAAAAAATACTAATTATCTGAGCCTTCAGCAAGTCATAATCTTTTCGCTGGCAGACGGTCTTGCCTTGGTGTTGATGGCTGCTGATTGATCAGGGTGGCCGATGCTGAAGGTTAGGGTGGCTGTGGCAATTTCTTAAAATAAGACAAGAATGCTATTTGCCACATCAATTGATTCTTCCTTTCATGAATGATTTCTCTGCAGTGGGCCATGCTGTTTAACAGCACTTTACCCACAGTAAAACTTTCAGTCAGTCCTCTCAATCCTGCCACTGCTTTATCAACTAAGTTTATGCAATATTTTAAATCCTTTGTTGTCATTTTAACAATGTTCACAGCATCTTCATCAGGAGTAGTTTCCATATCAAGAAACAATGTTCTTTGTTGATCTGTAAGAAGCAACTCCTCATCCATTCAAGTTTTGTCATAAGATTGTAGCAATTCAGTCCCATCTTTAGGATATACTTCTAATTCTCCTGCTCTTTTAACCGCTTCTGGAGTTCATTCCTCAACTGAACCCTCAAAGTTATTTGTGATGGGTGGAATCAAATTCCAATCTCCTGTTAATGTTGGTATTTTGATCTCCTTCCACAGATGTTCTTAATAGAATCTAGAATGATGAATTCTTTCCAGAAGGTTTTCTGTTTACTTTGCCCAGATCCATCAAAGGAATCACTATGGTAGCTATAGCCTTAGAAAATATTTCTTTCTGGGTTTTGTGTTTGTTTGTTTGTTTGTTTGAGACAGAGTCTCTCTTGTTGCCCAGGCTGGAGTATAGTGGCGTGATCTCGGCTCACTGCAACCTCTGGCTCCTGGGTTCAAGCAATTCTCCTGCCTCAGCCTCCCGAGTAGCTGTGATTACAAGTGCCCACCACCATGCCCAGCTAATTTTTTTTTTTTTTTTTTTTTTTTTTTTAGTAAGACAAGGTTTCATCCTGTTGGCCAGGCTGGTCTTGAACTCCTGTCCTCAAGTGATCCACTGGCCTTGGCCTCCCAAAGAGCTGGGATCATAGGCATGAGCCACGAGCACTTGGCTTATAAAATGTATTTCTTAAATAATAAGTCTTAAAAGTTAAAACTACTCCTTGATCCATGGCTGCAGAATGGATGCTGTATTAGCAGGCATGGAAGCAACATTTATGTCCTTGTACATCTCCATTAGACCTCTGCAGTGAACAGTCACATTGTCAATGGACAGTAATAGTTTGAAAGGAATCTTTCTTTTCCCCGTAGGTCCCAAAAATGGGCTTAAAATATTCAGTAAACAATGCTATAAAGAGACGTGCTGTTCCCCCAGGCTTTGTTCATTTATAGCACAGAAGCAGAATAGATTTGGCATGATTCTTATGGGCCCTAGGACTTTTGCAATGAGCTCAACTTAATGTCACCAACTTCGTAAGCCCTTCACAAGACAGTCTGCTTGTTCTTTGGAGCTTTGAAGCCAGGCACTGATTTTACCTCTCTAGCTGGCATCTTCTTCCAAGAGAAGACTGTTTCGTCTACACTGAAAATCTGTTGTTTAGTGTAGCCCCCTTTATCGATAACTTAGCTAGCTGTGGATAATTCCCTCCAGTTTCTACATCAGCATGTGCTGTTCTACCTCGCACTTTTATGTTATTTAAATGGCTTCAGTCCTTAAGCCTCTTGTCTTCTGCAGCTTCCTTATCTCCCTCAAACTTCGTGGAATTAGAGAGAGTTAGGGCCTTACTCTGGATTGGGCTTTGGCTTAAGGGAACATTGTAGCTGGTTTGACTTTTATTCAAACCACTTAGACTTTCTCCATACTAAAAACAAGGTTGTTTCACTTTCTAATCATTTGTGTGTTCACTGGAGTAGCACTTTCAATTTTCTTCAAGACTTCTTCCTTTGCATTCACAGCTTGGCTAACTCTCTGGGGCAAGCAGCCTAGCTTTTAGCCTACATCAATTTTCTACATGCCTGCCTCACTAAGCTTAGCAATTTGCATCTTTTGATTCAAAGTGAGAAACATGAGACTCTTCCTTTCACTTGAACACTCAGAGACCACTGTAGGGTTAGTAATTGGCCTAGTTTTAATACTGTGTCTTAGGGAATAGGGTGGCTCCAGGAGAGGAAGAAAGTCAGGGGAATAACTGGTGGCTGATGGAGCAGTCAGAACACACAACACACTGATTCAGTTCACCATCTCATATGGGTACAGTTCATGAAACCCCGAAACAATTACAACGGTAACATCAAAGATCACTGATCACAGAACAACATAAGAGATATAATAATAAGGAGAAAGTTCGAAATATCGCAAGAATTACCAAAATGTGACGCAAAAACACAAAGTAAGCCCGGGCTGTTGCAAAAATGGTACCAGTAGACTTTCTCATCACAGGGTCACCACAAACCTCCAATTGTAAGAACCGTAGTGTCTTCAAAGAGCAACAAAGCAAAGTATGATAAAACTATGCCTGTGCATGGTAACAGTATCTGAAACACCTAGTGATTGCTTTAAAATGCATTTAATTAAAAGACATTAAATAATGAATATTTATGAATCCGACTATCAGC
Source organism: Saimiri boliviensis (assembly GCF_048565385.1). Taxonomy (NCBI): domain Eukaryota; kingdom Metazoa; phylum Chordata; class Mammalia; order Primates; family Cebidae; genus Saimiri; species Saimiri boliviensis. Next base: position 8,791,784 of record NC_133467.1, on the reverse strand, counting down.
TTCTTCCCAGTATGTTGCCCTCTCTTGTCAAAGCATGAAATTCATTTTGAAAAACATTCATTAATCACCTATTCTGTGCTAGTCACCAATCATTTTGCTGAATAAGGGAAAGAAGGCATTAAATTAACGTTGAGACACTTTTAAAAATGTGTAATTGCTTTGCAACCAGATTACCTTGGTATGAATTTTATAGCACTGGCAAAAGCACAGTATCTCTCAAGTTAAGCATCTTTCAATATAGTTGTACTATGAGGAACTTCATAAACCCTCACTCTAAAACCAAAACTGAACAATGTCCTTAGATAATCCACGTTTACCTTGGCAGTGACCTAGAGGCTGATTTGTTGTTGAAGCCTCTCCTTTTCCTGGATGTTCTCATGAAGGAGAAATAAATAAAAGAACATAGGGTTTGATGCCAAGGAGATCTGCATTCAGATTCTCATTCCACCACTTTCTAGCTATGTAATGATGGGAAAGTTGCTTAATTCCTCCAAATTTATTTTTCTAGTCTGCAAACTATGGCTATGTAAAGCTACCTTATAGAATTGTTGATAGGATTAAAGGAGTTAACTCATATTACGTTTACTGTCATGCATGACATGCTCAATAAACTCTCGTTGTAAATATCATTTCATCACCACCGACACACACATTCTTTATTTTTAGTGTGGGGACTGGACACTGATTGTATTCTTTGGCTTATAAAATACTAATAACACTATGGTGTGCACAGATTGGAAGGATCCTAGATTTATGGGAGATGATGGGTGTTACGTGAAAGTAGAATGTTTTAAAAGCTTATTTATTTCACTATTAAATTCAGATGTCATATGACCTTTTTGATGTTTGAGAGAAGATTTGTAGCATCTCTGAATCCTGGCCTTCTTTTCTCCCGTGTAATGTTGATGAAATTGCATCCTTATCCAGGAATGTTTTTTCTTCCCCCAATAGGTGGGCCCCAGCGAGCCAGAGGAAGTGTCATTGGAAATATTAACGATGTTGAATTTGGAATTGCTTTCCTAAATGCCACAATAACTGATAGCCCTAACTCTGACACTAGAATAATACATGCCAAAATTACCAATGTACCTCGCGGTCTTGGTGAGTCTTTGCTTATAGAAGTTGTTCATAAGCCTCTTTTTAAAAACTTATATTATTGTCCATCTTATTACTTCCACTTAAGGTTCTAGAGAATGCTACTCCTGAGTCCTAAGTGTAATAATCCTTAGCTCTATTCCAATGCTAAGCTTTTAAAGATACATGAGGTACTGGTATTTGTTTCTGGTATTCAACATTATTTAGAATTCACCCTTGTGAATAATGTGCTATGACGACAATAAAATAGTAAAAATTTGGCTATCACCTCATTTATCCTTTTTTTCTTTAGGTTCAGCAATGAGAAAGATAGTTTCTATTCTAAATCCCATTTATTGGACAACAGCAAAGGAAATAGGAGAAGCAGTTAATGGCTTTACCCTCACCAATGCAGTCTTCAAAAGAGAAACTCAAGTGGAATTTGCAACTGGTTAGTGTTAGCCGCATTTAATATTCTATTGTTAAAAAGTGATTGCCAAAATTTCTTAACCATTCGTGGTTAAGAGAAATAAATGTTCCCACAGAGAATAATCTGAAACCTTTGGATGCAACCTTATCATAAGTGATAAAAAGCAATTTCATATTTTCCTGTAAACTTGCAGTAGCATAAGATCGTAAGAGGCCATGTATTCTCAAGCAGTAATTTTTATACCCTAAAAGTTTTTCTCCTCTCCTCTTTGCTTCTCTTTTAAAAAAAATATTTTCTCTTTAACTCCTGTAAAGAACTTGATAGACCCTCACTCTAAAACCAAGACAGAATAGTGTCCTTAGATAATCCACGTTTATATTGGCGGTGACCTAGAGGCCAATGTAAATGTGGATTATGAGTTAAAGAAGGAAAATGAGTTACTGTCACTAAAGACCTTTGTCTTTAAACCAAGATTCAATTAGGATACTTTATAGCAATTCTTTATGAAAAAGAGAGACCTAAAAACAAGCACACCTAACGACTTTCCCCTATCCCTAGTCTTAGGGAGTATGAGTTAGCTATTCATGACCTTTTCCATGTGCACACAGATGTTTAGAGAGCTCCATTTCAAGCTTTTTCACAGTTGGTCAGCCTCAATAGCAGTGACCTTTAAGGAAGAAGGGCTTATCTTTAATCGGCATTTGATCAGTGGAGAAGACAAGTGGATCTTTTCATCCACTTACTGAGATGTCCTTTGCTACTTTTTGAAGCATCAGAAAGAACAAAGCACTGTGACCAGACTAGTGGTTCTTGCCAGTCACAGATAATTCATTTTTATAAGGCTCCTTTGTCATGACCTGTGAATTTAAAAGATAAAATGCATGTAACCTTATGCTACATTTTTGCTACATAAAAAAACTTAATCCAGTAAACGTAACTCTTTAATCAGGATGCTAAGTGCTAATTCAGATATCATCTGTACTTACTCACGTTTGAACTCCAGTAACATAGCTAAACTAGCGTGTAAGGTAAATCTGCTCTGTGCTTACGCAGACCATATATTTTTTGCTGTCAAAATGAATGCACTGTAATTCCAGGAGAAATCTTGCGGATGACTCATATTGCCCGGGGCTTGGATTCTGATGGTGCTTTGCTGCTAGATGTTGTTGTGAGTGGCTACGTCCTACAGCTTCAGACACCTGCTGAAGTCACTGTAAAGGTAAAATGCCAGGATAACTTGTCTTTGCTGCTTGTTAGAGTAATGATGAGTATGAGTCAAAGGTCCACAGAATGAGTGGATAACTTGTTCATTTTGTTGGGGAAATGTCCAAACTACTGAGGTTATAATAACGATCTGATTTTTGTTTAAAAATCTTCAGGGACAAGTTTTTACAAACTCTCTTAGTGGTTTTACTACCCTCCTTAGACCAATATCAAATACTTGATGTAAGATATTTAATTTTCTTTAGACAAAGAGGGTAGTAATCCTTACATAAGCATTTTTGTGTATCATCCCTAAAATATTTCAAAGATGAAAGGATAGCAATTGCTCTTTCCCATCTTTGTTCATGACCTACAACTTTGAGTCTCTTATTAAACTGAAATTTATGACAGTAAAACTATGAAACTATGTTATAATTAAAGAGTTCAAACTTTGTTACTTCCTGAACACTACTGCACAGTTATCATGAGAGTGTATTTTCAGCCCCTAATCCTTTTTCCCCCTCATTCTGCATTTCACGGTCCCCTTAAGAGGACCCAAAAAAATAGCAGGAGCCATACTGATCCTCGAATCCGTATTGTTCTCCTTAGGATTACACAGAGGACTACATTCAGACAGGTCCTGGGCAGCTGTACGCCTTCTCAACCCGGCTGTTCACCATTGATGGCATCAGCATCCCATACACATGGAACCACACCGTATTCTATGATCAGGCACGGGGAACAATGCCTTTCTTGGTTGAAACACTTCATGCATCCTCTGTGGAATCTGACTATAACCAGTTAGAAGAGACACTGAGTTTTAAAATTCATGCTTCAATATCCAAAGGTAATTTGATTCAAGGAAAATCTCTATTTGTATGCCATCTAGTCATTCTAAAGGGTAAAAAAAAAATTCAAAATAAGGCCATTGAGGCCTACATCTTACATGATGGTATCAGGATTTTCATGTGTGGTGTTCAGTAAAGCCCTCTGAAAAAGCCAACCCATGTGGAGTTCCACTACATTTATTTTACTATTATGCTTCTTCATACTACACATTGGGGTTGCTGTTCTATTCTATATGTGCAGAGAGGGTTAAAAACACATAATGTGTCCAAATGACTTTTCTTCAAATAATAAAGTCCATTTGTTGTTTTGAATTTAATGGTTATCAGGAAATTTTTTAAATTCCTGAAACATAATGCAAAGGTATGTCTTAACCTAGTCAAAAAGACTTTCTACATTTTAAAGGCAGCTTTTTAAAACCGTGCAGCAATAATCAGGATTCCAACTGTCATTTCTTGTTCCTAGAAGCTCTAATTTTTGAACTGCTTTTCATTTTCTAAACACGGTTCTGCAACCCTTGATCTAAGCAGTCCGTCTCTGCTGTGTGGTTCGTTGATGTGTCTGTCTGAGATTCCCTTTTCAGTCATAAGAGCCACCATAGCAATTAACATTCCGTATTCTGTGGCATTTTAATGCTGGGATGATTTTTGCATGTAATCATGTCAGGTATTTAGTGTTTATGTGACTTTAAATATTAGGCTCCCATGAGTTCACTTAAAAGGATTTACACTGACCTGGTGAATGTATTTTCCTGTGTGCCAGCTTTCCTAAAATAGAGCCAAGTAAATTTTAAACATCACTATTTTGTCACGTTTAGCAGATATACTAAAAACTTGTTTTCAGTATTTACTCTTGTTTCCATCAGTCATACTTACGACCATTTTCTTATTCAGCTTGTATCAAACTGCTTCATACAATTTGAGATCACAGTAATCTGAAAGTACGGGCACAGATTTTTTTGAGGTGATCACAGATTCATGAAGTCTCATAGCCAGTGACATACCATTGCCGCCACTACCTCATTTTACTATTGCCATGAACGTCATGCCGCTTGAACAAAAGACATGAACAAAAGACCAGAAAGGAGACTTACATTTTCTTTCCTCAATTATGCCTGCTCTTCAAATCTAATTTCTGTTTCTACTTTTTTCAATACTCTATCTAATTAAAAAAAGATAACTGGGCACAAATAAGTGAATTTCTACCATCTGGAACTAGATGAATTAAAATGATTTCTGAAAAGTCACGTACACTTTAACTTTTTCCAAGCCTAAAACCGCTTAAAGGTCTTTAAGTGTGTTTGTTAGGGCAACCAAGTCCCATAATATAAAGAAGCGCACTGTATGACCTTTTAAGACCCCTTACTACCCTTAGACACTGTGACTCCATGAATTACATCCGATATGTGTGTGTCATGGTTATTGACATCGTTCTTGTACATTTTAAGAACCGTGTACTTACAGTTTGTTTTTGAGCAACCATTAGGGGGCAAGCTTGCATTCCTGGTAGCTCAACTAGCAAACTGTGTTGGGTCTAGACGAGAGCTAAGTATGGTTACAGTAAAATTAGAAGCTTCTGGAGAGCTTGATGAAAGTTCAGATTTCTGGGTACAAAGATTTTTGGTTTAACAAGTCCGTGGTAGGGGGCCTGGGAGTTTGTACTTTTAGCACAGACTCTAGATGATTCTAATATATGTGGTCTGCAGTCTGGCTTTTGGAAACTACTGGTCGAGAAAACTCACAAATATAAGTAAATCTCTTTAAAATATTTTTACATCTTTAAAATCAAATTAATTTCTTTAAAAAATTGAAAAGTATATATTTTATAAACATCAGAAAGTATCAAAAATTATAAAGGAAAATATAAATTTAACTACAAATTGTTAAAATTTCTTCATGGGGAAGAAAAAAGTGAAATGAGAAAGTAAAATATCCACCAAGAAAAAAATACTAGCATAACATGTTATTGACAACCATGATCAACCTTAATACATACAAAGGTGCTTTAAAATCAGAAAGGGGCAAATACCCTCACTAGAAAAAGGCATAAAGGAAATTCACAAAAGAGTAAGTAATGACAAATGAATGTGAAGAAACTGTTTACCCTCATTAATAAGCAGGGAAATGTAAATTAAATCAGTGAGTTATCATTTTCTGACTAGAACAAGGGTGACGACTGCCCAGTATTACAGAGGTATGGAGAAATGAACACCCTTACACACTGCTGGCAGGAGGATTAATTGGTTCAACATTTCTGGAAGGCAGTGTGTATCCAATAGCCTTTCAAATGTTCATATCTTTTCAGTTATCTCATTCTGGGAGTCTGTCCTATGAAAACCACAGAAATAGCCAAAGATGAATGCTTAGGAAGTTGTATCCAGTGTTATTTACAAGAGAAAAATAATAAATATCCTCAAAGGAGGAAACAAATATGTAAGTTATGGCACAGCTATCTAATAATCACTTAAATAATCAGTCAAATTGTTAAGAAATATTTGGCTCATTTATTCATTTAACAAATATTTGTTGAGTGCCTACTGTGTACTAATCATCATTCCAGGTGTTGACAGCCTCACTGTAAACAAGTAACAAAGGGGAATGTTCATGACAATAATAATTGAAAAACACTGTACAATATGAGCCAAACCTGGGTTACCCACACCTGGGCGATTATAAGAAAATCTTTACACTGGTTCAACACAGATTCTCAGGTTTCTTTCTTTCCAATTCTAAGAGGAGTGGGAACAAGAGAATCTATGTTTTTAATAGGACTTCCACATGATTTTTATAACTAGTAAACCTTGGCAATGATCAGTCTGTATGTCCTAATTTAATTTTTAAGTATGTGTTCATAAAATTGACTGGAAGGAAAAACATCAAAATCTTGTTCCATGTCACAAGACTATGGGAATTTTATACTTTTCCAAGTTTCTATTATCATACATTATTATAAACAAATAATTTAATTGCCTTTTACTATCTTGAAATAAAATTGTAACAGTTCAAAATAACACTTTATAATATGAAATTTAAAAGAAAATAATTCATAATAACATTTTCATATGGAAATCTTTGGACGAAAAGAAGTAGTTGTATATTCAAACATATCTGCTGAATCCTAGTATGATTATTTTGGAAACATGAAGTAATGCTCTGAATGAAACAGGACAATCAGCCATCAATTCATATGCAAGTTGCATTCCTAGAAAATTCACTGTATATTCCACTCATGAAAAATGCTTAATATATGGCAGACACATTCAAGCTTAGCTAATTTCAGCTTTCTCACTTTCGTGAAAGTCTCACAAGGCAAGGGACCAGCCACCATCTCGCAGGACTGTCTCACACATCGCGACACTGTAAAACCTGCCACCGGACCTGTCCCACTCACTAAATTTTAATAGTCTTATCATCATGGCAACCAAAGTAGCTCCCAAAAAACTTCCCAAATTCCACCTAAGAGAAGACGTCTCCCCTATTTAGAACCAAAAATCTAAAGCTACTATCAGGTAATTATTAGGTTTACATGACATGTTTTTCCACAGTCATGTCCCCAGGACAGTGTCCCACACAACATACGTGGTTGGATTAAAGAATGTACGAACAAATAACTAAGTGGAGACTGAATTGTGACATACACACACACAGTAACCATGCAGTGATCACTTAGCAATATGCCCTAGAAGTTTCTGTCCCATCTGTCTCAGTACCACCCCCTGCATGAGCAGGAAGACTTGGATGCTCTCAGGAAAGAAGTTTCTTAACTAACCTGTTCTTGTTCGCTTTTTTGTTTCTACATCTAACTTAAGTCTTTTCTGTCACAATTTGACTGGTTCCCTTTATTTTGACTACATGGAGAGGGAAACACTCAGTCACACGTGGGGGATTTTGACCCCAGTGTTCAGTGTTGCAAATGGAGGAGATCCACAAAAGACGGGAGTTTCTTCACCGTTTCTATTTTTCACTGGCACAAATTATTTTAAATCACTTGAAAAACAGCATTTCTCATTCTAGAGCAAAACAGAGTAGTAGTGGCTGGAAGAATAGGACTTTGTTCGTGGTAATGCCTGGCATACACAGTTATCGTGGACCATTTTTAGTTATCACAGAGTAATTTTATTTAATGTTTATTGATGTAAACAACTGACACAGGAAATGCGTTTCCAGTGGCAGCTTGTCAACAATCTCTGGACTGTGATTCGTGTACTTCTTGGTTGAAAAACTGGAAAAATTTTTCATGCCTGCTTATTTTCACCTACTGCATTTTTGCATGTGTCTCATCTTTGGCATATCTTCCCAGAGAAGATGGTACTGGAAAGAAACAGGGGCAGCCAAGGCGGGTGGATCACGAGGTCAAGAGATCGAGACCATCCTGGTCAACATGGTGAAACCCTGTCTCTACTAAAAATACAAAAAATTAGCAGGGCATGGTGGTGCGTGCCTGTAATCCCAGCTACTCGGGAGGCTGAGGCAGGAGAATTGCCTGAACCCAGGAGGCGGAGGTTGCGGTGAGCCGAGATCGCGCCATTGCACTCCAGCCTGGGTAACAAGAGTGAAACTCCGTCTCAAAGAAAAAAAAAAAAAAACAAACCATTAACTTTACTTTTCTCTCTGTGATAGGAGATCGCAGTAATCAGTGCCCCTCTGGGTTTACCTTAGACCCAGTTGGACCTTTTTGCACTGGTAAGTACAGAAATAAATAAAGGGTTTTCTTTTAACAAAAACTCAATATTAGGTAGCATTTAATGGATATGTACTGCCCTTTCCCTAGGTTTTTAATCATCACAAAAGTTCTATAAACATCCCATTTGACAGTTGAGGAAACTGAGACGTAGAGAAGTCAAACTAGCAAAAATCACTCAGCATCAAGTGGCAGAGTTACATCTGAATTTAAGTTAATTGCAAAGCCCATGTTCTCTGAATGTGGCCACAGCCAGCTGTGTCAGCGACAATGACTAAGCATAGATGTGGAGTAAGCAGACAGGCAACACTGTACTTCATCTGACGGCTTGACCACCATGACTGCGAGAGAGCCACCTCCAATGCTAAGTCACCTAACCCTAAAATTCATCATAGGACAGGCAGGACTGTGGGCCTAGGACTAATGACTAAACCAATTTTATCCCACTGACGTGCCAGTACAAGAAAGGTACAGATGAGTTAACCACTGAGTAAATGGCTTGGGGAGCTTACATTTACAAACACAGTGCTTTTCTTTCACTGGTAGGCAATATAATGTAGTCTTGTGATAAATAGGTGGTCTTTTGACTGCCCAGGTTCAAATCCCAGCTCTGCCAATAATGACCTACATGACCTAAAGCAATGTATGTAACTTCTTTGTTCCTCAGTTTTGTTCTGCGAAATGAGGATGGTAATAAAATACTGATCTCCTAGGAATTCTGTGATGAAAGAGTAAAGGCAGGTAAAAAGCATTGGGAGCACAGATGATGTGTTTTAGGATATAATCTAAGCATCTATTCACTATCAAGGATAACTCATATGCCTTATTATTTAGTGAATATATTTTGTGGCACTTAAAGCATTTTCTGTTATATTTGATTCAACTCATTGGCCTCTATAAGCAATTATTTTTACTGGCTTCACTAACTCCCAGAGAGTAGGGAGCTTACATGCCTATTTGGGCCTTTTTATTTCTTCTTTCAGATGAGGATGAGTGTGCAGCGGGGAATCCCTGCTCCCACACCTGCCACAATGCCGTGGGGACCTACTACTGCTCCTGCCCTCAAGGTCTCACCATAGCTGCCGATGGAAGAACCTGCCAGGGTATTCGCAAATCTCATAGACACATTTAAGCATGGGGTCCAGGCAATCTTTGACCTAGAGAAAGGGATAGACCCATTCTCTTCTTCCCTACTGCTTCTGCCCACGCCTTGGCAACAGAGAGGGCCTCGATTGGGCTGAGAAAGTAAGAAGGTGGGAACGCTGCATGTGCACTGCTTGCACGTGGGGCACTCTCAAGGCAGGGATATCTGGAGGATCTCACTCAAGATCTCGGAAGGGAGAAGTCACTTCTTTTTTGTTTGGGTTTTTTTGGGACAGAGTTTCGCCCTTGTTGCCCAGGCCTGAGCGCAATGACACGATCTTGGCTCACCGCAACCTCTGGCTCTCAGGTTCAAGCAATTCTCCTGCCTCAGCCTCCCAAGTAGCTGGGATTATGGGCATGCACCACCACCATTTTTAGTAGAGACGGGTTTCTCCATTTGGGTCAGGCTGGTCTCCAACTCCCGACCTCAGGTGATCCACCTTCCTCGGCCTCCCAAAGTACTGGGATTACACGTGTGAGCCACCATGTCCAGCCCGACGTAAATTCTTAAAAGCCACCTAATTTATAAGTGCCCTAATTAATCAGCCAGCCTATGAAGATATTCATCACACCATGCTGCTGAGTTGGTCAGCTATATAGCCTACCTGAAGTGACTCAGCCAAAAACTTCAGTCCTTCTTGATCTTTCAAGTATCCTTCATTGCTTTTGGTTTCCCTATTTCACAGCAGGTTCTTAGGTTGGGTGTTCTTCAGCTCACCTTGGTTGAATGATTCCCTCTGTTGCAGATATTGATGAGTGTGCTTTGGGTAGGCACACCTGCCACGCTGGTCAGGACTGTGACAATACGATTGGATCCTATCGCTGTGTGGTCCATTGTGGAACTGGCCTTCGAAGAACCTCTGATGGTCTGAGTTGTCAAGGTATAAAAATGGGGGACTTTTATGTTTATGACAGTAAGAATGAGACCCTCTTTTGACTCCTTGAAAGTTGACTTTCTCAGAAACTCCAAGAGGAAGGGACCACTTAAAAGGTAGAGAGTGAGGAGTTAGTTATCCAGCCAGTGAGACTCCTGTGTCTCTCGAGAACGTAAACCTGAGCTTCCTTTTACATGTTTTATAAGTTGAGCTTCTGGATAAGCTCTTATTCAGATTTATTCCACAGCCATTTTAAATATGAATAGCACAGTGGTTTTCGGTGACCATTTGCCTGTTGGCATTTGAGAGAGGAGATCATACTGCACAGTCCAATAGAATCTATTTCATAAAATTCCATTGCGTAAGACTTCCAGAATGTTGAAGGATATTTTTAATAGACTGTTTTTTAGAGCAGTTTCAGGTTAACAGAAAAATTGAGCAGAAAAGACATAGATTCCCATGTAACTCCTTCCCTCCACACACAGCCTTCCTCACTATCAACATGTTAAGCCAGGGCAGTACATGTGTTACAGTCAATCACCCTACACTGACACATCATTATCACCCAGACTCTAGCTTAGATTAAGCTTCTCTTGGTGTTACACATTCTAGGAGTTTGCAAAAATGTATAATGACATGTATCCACCTGATAGTGTGGTACAGAATAGTTCATTGCCCTCAAAATTCTCTGTTCTTCACGAATTCGTTTCTGTTTCCTTCAACCTCTGGCAATCACTGATCTCGTTACTGTCTTCATGGTTTTGCCTTTTCCAGAATGTCACATAGTTGGGATTATACATTGTGTAGATTTTTCAGATTGGATTCTTTCACATAGTACCATTTAAGATTCCTCCACTTCTTTTCATGGCTTGATAGTTCATTTCTTTTCATTGCTGAGTAATAAATATTCCATTGTCTAGACACAGAACAGTTTATCTACCTAGCAAAGGACATCTTAGTTGCCTCCAGGTTTTTGGAAAATATAAATAAAGCTACTATCAGGATTTTTCATAGAGGAAAAGATAGTAGATCCAAAACTGACTGTCTACCAATAGCAGAATAAATGAAGCATGGTACATCTACACCATGAACCACTGTGCAGCCATGAGAAAAATCCAGACATAAGAAGGTATGTGTAATTTTGCAGAAACGAACATGTAACTGGAAAAACAAACAGTAGCCAAAGGAAAAAGGAAATGGATCTATATACTTAGGTGGAGAGATTTATGTGAACGCAGAAGAAATATATTATTCATACTATCTTGTTAATGTTTGTCTTTGGTGTACAAGAAGGGTAGAAAGGGAGAAGGGAGCCCAAGCAAAGAATGAGGAAGAAGAAAAAAAAACTACACTAAGAAAAATCTTTTAAAAGTATATGATCACTGTCAGGCACAGTGGGTCACACCTGTAATCCCAGCTACTTGGAAGGCTGAGGCAGAATTGCCTGAACCCTGAAGGCAGAGGTTACAGTGAGCTGAGATCATGCCATTGCACTCCAGCCTGGGTGACAGAGACTCCATCTCAAAAAAGAGTGCATGATCACATCTGTGCTTATGTAAGTTAACACATTGTAGATTTTGAGAGGCTAAGTTAAAAGATCCAAAACAGGAAACATGTGCAAAATAACAGACACTGGCAATCTAGAGGTCTGGAATGTAAGGTGAGGAAGTGAAGAGCCGAACTAAGATGGTTTTCCTTTTGAAGGGCTTGGAATATAACAAGAGAGAAGTGACAGGAGCTTGAGATGAGTATGGACCTGAGAGGGAGGATCTGGTTATGAGAGGAAAACATGACTACAGGAAGGAAGAGCTTTATATCTACAGGTTTATTGGAAAGATGACTATAAGAAGGAAGAACTTTTATTATTTATTTTTATAATTTTAAGTTCTGAGATACATGTGCAGAACGTGCAGGTTTGTTACATAGGATACACGTGCCATGGTGGTTTGCTGCACCCATCAACCCACCACCTACATTAGGTATTTCTCCTAATGTTATCCCTCCCCTAACCCCCACACCCCCCTGACAGGCCCTGGTGTGTGATGTTCCCCTCCATGTGTTCTCATTGTTCAACTCCCACTTAAGAGTGAGTACATGCAGTGTTTGGTTTTCTGTTGCTGTGTTAGTTTGCTGAGAATGATGATTTTCAGCTTTATTCATGTCCCTGCAAAGGACATGAACTCATCCTTTTTTATGGCGGCATAGTATTCCATGGTGTATATGTGCCACATTTTATGCGAAGGACCTCTACAAGGAGAACTGCAAACCACTGCTCAAGGAAGTAAGAGAGGACACAAACAAATGGAAAAACATCCCATGCTCATGGATAGGAAGAATCAATAGTATGAAAATGGCCATACTTCCCAAGGTAATTTATAGATTCATTGCTATCCCCATCAGGCTACCATTGACTTTCTTCACAGAATTAGAAAAAAAACATTACTTTAAATTTCATATGGAACCAAAAAAAGAGCCCATCTAGCCAAGACAATACCAAGCAGAAAGAACAAAGCTAGAGGCATCATGCTACCTGACTTCAAACTATACTACAAGGCTACAGTAACCAAAACAGCACTGTACTGGTACCAAAACAGATATATAGACCAATGGAACAGAACAAAGGCCTCAGAAATAATGCCACACATCTACAACCATTGTATCTTTGACAAACCTGACAAAAGCAAGCAATGGGGAAAGGATTCCCTATTTAATAGTGTCGTGAAAACTGGCTAGCCATATGCAGAAAACTAAAACTGGATCCCCTTCCTTAAACAAAAATTAACTCAAGATGGATCAAAGACTTGAATATAAGACCTAAAACCATAAAAACACTAGAAGAAAATCTAGGCAATACCATTCAGGACATAGATCTGGGCAAAGACATCATGACTAAAACACCAAAAGTAACGGCAACAAAAGCCAAAATTGACAGATGGGATCTAATTAAACTAAAGAGCTTCTGCACAGCAAAAGAAACTGTCATCAGAGTAAACAGACCACCTACAGAATGGGAGAAAATTTTTGCAATCTATCCATCTGACAAAGGGCTAATATGCAGAATCTACAAGGAACTTAAATTTACCAGAAAAAAAAAAAAAACAAAACATCAAAAAGTGGGTGAAGGATATGAACAGACACTTATCAAAAGAAGACATTTGTGTAGCCAACAAACATATGAAAAAGAGCTCATCATCACTGGTCATTAGAGAAATGCAAATCAAAACCACAATGAGATACCATCTCACGCCAGTTAGAATGGCGATCATTAAAAAGTCAGGAAACAACAGATGCTGGAGAGGATGTAGAGAAACAGGAACACGTTTACACTGTCGGTGGGAGTGTAAAGTATTTCGACCATTGTGGAAGACAGTGTGGGGATTCCTCAAGGATCTAGAACCAGAAATCCCATTTGACCCAGCCATTTCATTATTGGGTATATACCCAAAGGATTATAAATCACTCTACCGTAAAGGAACATGCGCACACGTTTATTACAGCCCTATTCGCAATAGCCAAGACATGGAACCAACCCAAAGGCTCATCTATGATAGATTGCAAGGACTTCTAAAATGCATAGGAGGAGGGAATGATTGATGGACCACAGTCCTCATCTTAGTGAGGAAGGGGAAGATGCGCTGCAGAGCTCAAAAGCTGAAATAGAGGGACTTTTCTTCAGTGGGAGAAGAGGGCTTTCTTCCTCTGGGACTGGAGGGAAGGAAAGGAAAGAAAGTACAAAACCACAGGCAAGTGCCCAAGAATCTGAGGAGTTCATGCCTGCACACTCTCTTTGCTACACTGTGACCCAGATGGTGTTTGGGAAGTACAAGTTTGCAGTGACTGCAGATGAGGAGAAATGCTGATGTTAACGCAGTCAGGCACAAGGTGATAAAGATCTGCACCAAGCTAATAGCAGCAAGAAAGGGGAAGAAAGGTCAGTTGCAAAAGACCTTAGTGTTGTTGGGGTTTTTTCCTCTGTCTTCAGTCTCCCAGTCTGTCAGTAACATTCCAGGACTGAAACTTCCTAGAAACAGGAGTGAGAGCCATATGGCAAAACACTTAAAGTAGAGAAGTGTTTCGTTGACATAGTTCTGTATCATTAGCAGATGTCTACTTTTAAGAGTCTTGAAGAGAGATACCCTATCCAGCAATTAATTACATCAAGTATTTAGCAGATCACATGAGTGCAAATATGTTGGATAGGTTTTAGAGAAGATCTTAAATGTAATGACCAAGATCATTAAAAGGATAAACATTTGGGGTAAATTAACTCAGGTTTCCTAGTAGCATATAATGAAACTTTTATTTTATTTAACAGATATTAATGAATGTCAAGAATCCAGCCCCTGTCACCAGCGCTGTTTCAATGTCATAGGAAGTTTCCACTGTGGATGTGAACCTGGATATCAGCTCAAAGGCAGAAAATGCATGGGTAAGAAAAGGGCTTTGAATTTAAAGGAATGACACTTTTATAACTTCTTAATGATGTCTGATCTAAATGCATAAGCTGTGTCTTGGTACTGAGTCACATATAGGATATCAAGCATGCATCATGTATGTAATCCATGCAAAACAAAAATGAAGACAAATGCTATGTTTTATGAGTTTTTCTAATTACATACCAATTCTTCATAACATTTCCTATTTTTTTTGCAAAAGTATTATATACGTATATGTATACATATACATAGGTGTGAAATTATATACATATATGTATACACTTGTACACTTGTACACATGTACATTTGTATACACACATGTATATATAAGTTAATATAGTGTATATTTTATTTTTCTAGGAGGAGGAAATGGTTGGTATGGCTATCTGCTCTGTGAAGCAATGTTTTGTTTTTGTTTTTGATTTTTATTCTGTTTTAAAGTGTGTTACATACATTGTTTAATTTAAACACTTTAACCTTATACAATGATTATGCAATGAATATATATATAATATAGGGATGTTTATACATATCATATATATATTCATATATATAATATTCCTAAATCTTATATATATATATATTTTAAATCCCTAAAATCCAAAAGTATGATTTTTCTAGAAAAGTGGAATAAATCATTTTTTCAATCTACATTACTTTGTTCTTTTATCAAGATGTGAATGAGTGTAGACAGAATGTATGCAGACCAGATCAGCACTGTAAGAACACCCGGGGTGGCTATAAGTGCATTGATCTTTGTCCAAATGGAATGACCAAGGCAGAAAACGGAACCTGTATTGGTGAGTGGCTGGCTGTTTCTGTGACTGACATCAGTTTACCATCAACGAGTCAAGTAAGGCATTCATTTTAAAACTAATGATTAGAGTAAATTTACGCTAACAAGGAAATCTTTCTTTTCCGTAAGTACTCCCAACTTCTAGAATAACTGAGCTCAGAGTCCCAGGGTCATGACTATTCCTGGAAATGGAAGCTCGCTATGAAAACCTGTGACCACTTTGAGCTCCCATCAATTAAACATTTGGTTTACATAGTTTAATACCCACAGATACTATCTCACATAATTTCTAACATGAAATTTAGCATATATGTTAATAATTTCATAAAGGGTAAGAAAAATGTTTGTAGAGATTTATTAAAATTCAAAATATAATTATTTTGGTACTACATATTCTTTAACTGTCAAATCCATGACCAAACAAATTATAATTTACCCACAATTTATGCTTTGCCTGTCTATTCTGCATCTGCTGAGTTAGCAGATGTCACATTAATGACCAGACACAAACGTAAATTATATTTCTCCCTACGTTTGTTCTGCGTATGCCGATTCTGTACCAGCCAACCCGAGTTAGCACAGCTAGCAACTGCAGGATTTACAAAAATCAAAGAGTACCATTCCTGATCTCATTCGTGCTAAAAAGAAAACACACAGGAGAAAGAAATAATTTATGGGTTAAATTGGCCTACTGCAGTCCCTCTACTATAACCCCTCTCCAAAACAAAACAAACCAAACAAACAAACAAACAAAAAACCAAAAATCTACAATGCAAGATGAATGAAACACCATAAAGAAGGACAAATTTGCACAAGAATATCCAAGAGAGTGACTGTATCCAATTGGAGTCACTAGGAAGGAGGCTGTGGAGATGATCACGTTTAAATACAGGTTTGGATGGAATGTTATTAGATGGAGGAGAGAAAGGAAAACAAGAAACGCGTGCACTGGAGGGGAAGAGCTGAACTTGGGATACAGTGTTAAAACTCGTTGTTCCTTCTTGACACCTATCTAAACTTGGCTAAGTCTTACGATCACACAGAAATTTGAGTTTAAGTTTCTCATTGTAAAAATAGCACAGTTTTTCTTTAAAAACAACCAATTCTAAAATATTAATAAAATTATAGTGTATCTTGAATTTGTTTCAAAACAGTATGATAGGGTTGTGGGGTATAGATATAGATGAAGGAGTATCAGCCATTGGTTGATAGTTGTTAAGTGCATGGTGGTTTAGTATAATTTATAAAAACAACTGGTGGCCGGGCGCGGTGGCTCAAGCCTGTAATCCCAGCACTTTGGGAGGCCGAGGCGGGTGGATCACGAGGTCAAGAGATCGAGACCATCCTGGTCAACATGGTGAAACCCCGTCTCTACTAAAGATACAAAAATTAGCTGGGCGTGGTGGCGCGTGCCTGTAGTCCCAGCTACTAGGGAGGCTGAGGCAGGAGAATTGCTTGAACCCAGGGGGCGGAGGTTGCGGTGAGCCGAGATCGTGCCATTGCACTCCAGCCTGGGTAACAAGAGCGAAACCCCGTCTCAAAAAAAAAAAAAAAAAAAAAAAAAAAAAAAAAAAAAAAAAAAAACTGGTGATGGGAATTGATGTATCAGATTTCAAAGATTTGTTTCAGCTCTCACACTATATAGGTCAGTACTTTCCTCATCTTTTACGAGGGGCAGCCAACTCCATCAGAAGCTTGACACCAGACTGGCCAACACGCTGGAACCCCGTCTCTACTAAAAATACAAAAATTAGCTGGGTGTGGTGGTGCATGCCTGTAGTCCCAGCTACTCTGGGGGCTGAGATGGGAGGATTGCTTGAACATTGCTAACATTGCACCACTGCTTTCCAGCCGGGGTGACAAAGCGGAAAAAAAAACAAATGCAGTGGTGCAATGTTAGCTCACTGCAACCTCTGCCTGCTGGGTTCAAGCAATCCTCCCGCCTCAGCCCCCAGAATAGCTGGGACTACAGGCGTGCGCCACCACACCCAGCTCATTTTTGTATTTTTAGTAGAGATGGGGTTTCATCTCAAAAAAAAAAAAGAGTAACAGCCAACTCAGACCATCATGTACAGTTACATGTAACTGCAAATATTTTAGTAATATTGACCCTAATTATGTATAAGATTAATTAGACATGAGATGAGTTGAAAGATCAGAAACTGTTTAAGAAGCTACAGCAACAATCTAGCTGGGTGGAAATGGAAATGGGGAGATACATGGTTTTGATTGATGGAAATAGAATACCCAATCTTGGCAACTGAGAAAATAAGTTAAAGATGACTGACCATAGTACTTTGTATATAGCAAATGTTCAAACTAATACTAGAAACTCTTTTAAAAGAAATGCTTTTTTTTTCTTTTTGAGAAGGAGTCTTGCTGCATCACCCAGGCTGGAGTGCAATGGCACAATCTCGGCTGACTGCAACCTCCACCTCCCAGGTTCAAGCAATTCTCCTGCCTCAGCCTCCCGCGTAGCTGGGATCACAGGCACCCACCACCACGGCTGGCTAATTTTTGTATTTTTAGTAGAGATGGGGTTTCACCATCTTGGCCAGGCTGGTCTCAAACTCCTGACTTCGTGATCTACCCGCCTGAGCCTTCCAAAGTGCTGGGATTACAGGCATGAGCCACCGCACCCGGCCAAAGAAATGCTTTTTAATAGCAGGAATACAGAACATCATTTATCATTTAAAGCTTGCTGGACTTCAAACACAGGAGTGCTGTTATCATAAATATGGGGGTAACGATAAGGCTCTGAGGGTGTGCTGGGTTTGAAGCAGTGGTAAAACAAGGGAGATGGAGATGTCAGACTAGCAGCTAGAAACATGTGACTGTAGATCAGAAGCAATATAGAACTTTTGCTCTCAACCTGCCTAAATTCTAGTCATTTGTGTAAATGAGAGGCAAAAGGAGGAAGGGGAATAGAAGGAGAAAAAAAGAAAGCTGAGAATTAAACTCTTTGCATAATAAGGAGCCAGTGAATCAGTGGCAAAGCTGGGACTTGAACCCAGGTTTTCTGATTCCAAGTAGTAACCTGGTATGATCTCAACTACTTGGTGAGAAATACAACCTTTGGCAATTCTACAGAATGCAACTTTAAATACAATGACTTTTGGTTTGAAAGAGGAAATGTCACTTGTTATTGCCTCCATGTCTGTAGATATTGATGAATGTAAAGATGGGACCCATCAGTGCAGATATAACCAGATATGTGAGAATACGAGAGGCAGCTATCGCTGTGTATGCCCACGAGGTTATCGGTCTCAAGGAGTTGGAAGACCCTGCATGGGTAAGTTAATAGGCACCTGTTGAGTAATAAAGCTACTAATGTGGTTACCTAGCCTTACCAACTTGCTCTGGGCCACTCTATCATCAAATGCTCTTTTGTTAAAAGGTATGTAAATTGATTTAAGTCTTTCAATATAATTTGTATACTTCTTCAGAGACTTCATATTGAGCTCAATTTACACTGAAATTTCAAGTGATAATAATCACTCACTGTGTTTGCTATACACCACACATATCAAAGTGAGGTTCTGATACAGTTGCCATAACAACTTAATTATCAAGATTATCTCAGTATTTCTCTATGCACATGACTTAAATGTTTGCATAGATATACTTTGAGTATGAAGTATAATTGTATGTAATATGAAAGTTTAGCTGTGAAGTATGAAAATAGGGACACAATTTAAACAAATTCATAATTATTACTTTATCCTGTATTTGATGCTTACAGTGTGCCATTCCCTTTGCTAAAAATACATCTTTCATTTCTCCCCAATCGCCTGTTTGTTTTCATCTTGATTATATTTGAATATGAAGGCAAATAGAAAATGTCTGTAAGAAGATAACCACATATGTTTGGTAAAAATTAGTGTGTTTATAATCAAGAAACTGATCTATCAAATTGTAGTCTTCCTTAGAATGTTTAACTGCACTAAAATAATTGCATGAGCTTTTAAATACTAGCTTCTGGGTCTCATGCTATGCTTTTCAAATTGGTTGCCTTGTTACCTACTTAACCATTATCGATAGCAGATTCTCCCAAAAAGACTTAGCTCTGCCTTTATGCAGTGCCTGGCATAGTACTTTGTATGTTGCAAATGTTCAAACTAATACCATTACTAGAAACTCTTTTAAAAGAAATGCTTTTTGGCCGGGCGCGGTGGCTCAAGCCTGTAATCCCAGCACTTTGGGAGGCCGAGGCGGGTGGATCACGAGGTCAAGAGATCGAGACCATCCTGGTCAACATGGTGAAACCCCGTCTCTACTAAAAATACTAAAAATTAGCTGGGCATGGTGGCGCATGCCTGTAATCCCAGCTACTCAGGTGGCTGAGGCAGGAGAATTGCCTGAACCCAGGAGGCGGAGGTTGCGGTGAGCCGAGATCGCGCCATTGCACTCCAGCCTGGGTAACAAGAGTGAAACTCCGTCTCAAAAATAAATAAATAAATAAAAAATAAAAAAGAAATGCTTTTTAATAGCAGGAATATGGAGCATATCTATTTAGATATTTTCATTTATATATAGGTTAACATCTTGATCAGCCATAACAGTGACTTTTCAGAAGGAAATACGTGTATTTGTTCACTAATCTGGCCAGTGATTGGATCTCAGACATTGGGCTAGGGAATAAAACAAGGAAGAATACAGAACCATTACCTCCAAATAGAGTTAAAATATTAATTTTTTCCTACTAAAATAGTTTTTAAAGCAAAATTTCCTCTTCTATTCTACCTTTCTATATTCTTTTCTTTCATGCCACTGTGGTGATGAATTAAAGAATTTGGTTTTCATTCACTTTTCCAATTTATAGGAAGAGTTGCAAGTACAGACTGCAAGTTGCAAGTACACGTGCTGACCTAGCAATAGAAAGAAAAGAACTTTTTTAAATGTTATGGGTTTGGTCAGTTTATATCTTAGGAAGAACTGGTTCTATGTCCTTGTTTTCTTCTTTTTAATCTTTTGGAGGAAAATGTGCTTGGCTTGTTTATTAATTCAGAATTATTCAGAAATAAGAAAATTTTAGTCTGTAGTTTTACCAATAATCCTACTTCTAAAACTTATAAAGGTATGGAAGATTAGAGACACTAGTTACCAGTATTATAACTAAATGCAAACTAAAGATGTAATTTTATTTTCCCCTTACTGACAGAATGAAGATCTACATTAGCTTTTGAACTCTGGTTTTCATGTATTTAAAACCACATTTTCCCTTAAGTTTTTTTGTTTGTTTGTTTCTACTGTTCACAGCTTGATTTGGCACATGATATCAAGCCCATTCCTTCATTTATTCAACAAATGCTTATTGAGCACCGACTTTGTGCCGGATTATGGTCTAGGTTGTAGGATTACATCACTAAACAGGGCAGACCAGGTCTCCTTGTGGAGTGTACCTTTCAGGGAGAGAAAGAAGAATCACAAAACAAATATACAATTCCAGATAGTGATATGTACTTCAAGGAAACATAAAACAGAGTAAGGAGAAAGAGAGACCCGTGCTGGAGTAGCAGCACTGTGATCCAGGCAGCCTCTCTGAGAGACTGGCAAAAGGAAAGGGCAGCCACTGTGGGAAGGTCTGAGCAAAGTGTATTCCAGGTGGAGGAGAAGCCAGGGCAAAGCCTTTCAGAAAAGAATGTGCTGACCATGATCAAGGAACAAGCAAGGGCTCAGGCTGTTGGAGCAAAGGTAGGCAAAGGATGAGGAGGAGAAAGAGCGTGATGCGAAAACACGCAAGGTCTTGGGCAGACAGGCAGTGTGATGTGGTTTACACTCGGAAAAGATCGCCCTGGCTGCTGTGTAGAGAAGTCGGAGGGCAACGATGCTTGCAGAAAGACCAAGTCATTTAAATAAAAATGAAAAAATAAAAGTAGTTACATGTTTTTAATTCTATACGGACGTATTAGAAAGCTTCCAACATTGTCAACCAGTAGAAAAATCAGAATTCCATTTGAAATGTTTGTCAAAAGAGAGAAAAAATAAGAAATTTCCCACATGCGCACGTTATGATTGTATTAAGAGGTACTATCTGAGACAGGTTTTTACAAGTGTAGTTTGATGAAAATTGCATTGATTTGTGATTCCACACACTCTTGTGCCTTTTTTTCCCCCAGAGGAAGATACACAAATTTTAACGATTTAGGATGTCTCTGCCTGGTTGAACTAAGAAAGCTTAGTGTATTCCCAAGATTTAAAATGTTAATGTTACACTCGGAATTACATGTAAAAATGAATACCAAATTAGCCCAAACCGATCAAGGAGACAAGGCTGAAAGCAGAGTTCCTTAGATCTTGAGGCCATCGCAACTGAAAGTCAAAGGAGTATGGATTCACACAACTAGTGTGTCTGGTTTTCTCAGCCACTTGCTGCAATGTGAATGTTCAAATAAAACATGTGCATATGATGTAGTATTTAGGGGGAGATTTGCAGAATCTGTCTCTATATTCATAACTGAATGATTACAGCTTTCTCAAAAGTTCACAACAGTTGAGGAGAAATTACTGCATGCCTGGCTTTGGAGGGGAACAATGTCTTCAGTTTGTTTCACAAACTCATTCTTTATTCCTGTGTTTTGTGTGTGTATGTATGTGTGTTTTTTTTTCTCTTTTTTATGTATCATGGCACACGAGCAGACATTAATGAATGTGAACAAGTTCCTAAACCTTGTGCACATGAGTGCTCCAACACCCCCGGCAGCTTCAAGTGTATCTGTCCGCCAGGACACCATTTGTTAGGGGACGGGAAATCTTGCGCTGGACTGGAGAGGCTGCCAAATTATGGCACTCAATACAGTAGCTATAACCTTGCACGGTTCTCCCCTGTGAGAAACAACTATCAACCTCAACAGCATTACAGACAGTACTCACATCTCTACAGCTCCTACTCAGAGTATAGAAACAGCAGAGCATCTCTCTCCAGGACTAGAAGGACTATTAGGAAACCTTGCCCCGAAGGCTCTGAGGCAAGCCATGACACATGTGTAGGTAAATGTCAGCCGTATTCCATTTCCTTTCTGTGGGCTCTCTTACCGATCAGAGTCGAAGTCTGCGTACAGCACTTGTGATTGTTCAGTGAACTACATCAGATCTCAAGTCCTTAATGACGCAAAATTTTAAGACATTTATTTTGGTGCCTAAAACTATTACAGACTTGAGTCAAATAAGTTATGTATTTATATGTGGGCATTCTAATAATTTACTGTGTTATAGTAAGTTTCTCTGTTTGATCACCCTGAAAGCATTACTAAATTTAATGCTATATAGACATGAATTTCAGTGGCATCCAGAATATGATTTATTTAAAAGAGAATATAAATATTGCCACATAACGTAATGCTACCAGATTATGGCCACATCTGATCGATGCAAAAGCAGTGGTTTAAAAGTGAAAGTTTCAGCTTCTCAGTTCACTGCTTGTTCTGTATGACAACCAACATCCCGTTGACTGTTGCTCCACAGTCCCCATGGAATTGCTGTTTGATAATTGTGTACGTTTGTATGTCACTGAAAAGATAATATGAGTTGGGACAAAATTAAGTTGCTTCCATTGCTCTAAAATATGTGCTTTCAGTATCTCCATCTAAATTCACAAGTCTATAATTTCATTTGTTTGCAAAAGTGAAGTATAATTTTTAACTTAAGAATTGAGACCTTGTTTTCAGTTAAGTTGCAAACATTACCATCTGTCACTCATTTAACTCAATTTTCTGTGAACGTCTCCATTTTGCATGTCATTGACCTTGTCACCAAGGGGAATTAGCAAGCAGGAATTCGTTTTACTATATGTTAGCTGGAAAAATAAACCAAAGAAAGCAAAGAAGGCAAGCAGGAGGGAAATAAAGAGGGAATGAAGAAGAAATTGCTTCAAGACCCCCCGTGCCAGCCTCATTTTCTTACATTTCTCATAAGCGTTCTGCCCTTTGCTTACTCTCTAGTAACTGTGGTTTCTGCTAAATATTTCTTTTGAACATTTTCAACATGTCTTCTCCTTCTGTCTTTAATTTTTGTTGTTTCTTTTTCCACCCTTTCCCAAGCCCTGTTCCTGCATTTCTATCTTCTTGGATGTACTTCTTGGTCAACCTTAGGTGGATTCGTCTTCTCATATCATCTCTACTCAGTTGGACCCTCAGTCCCTCTGGACACTCAAACTTTACCCTTTGCTTTTTAGGTTCATATAAAAATATACCCTTTTCTGTCTAGATACTCAGATGTACCTGCAGCTTAATAGAAAGGCTATGGAAACGTCTCCCTTGTAATTAGATTCTCAGAATTGCTGACAGTGCTGGTTTCTTCTACTCACCAAACATTAAGCATTCATTGACAATTCTCTACGTATTTTGTTGCATGTGGTCAAATACTGTTTAATTGCTAAATACGTGGATTCCAGTGTTCTTGCTAGTACGTTAAACAGCACTTCAATCTGCTACAAATCACTGAGTTTTGGGAATTTTTTATGCCCACAATTTTGATCTGACTCTTCATTAAAGTTTTTCACTATTCTTTTATTGACAGAATTAACATCTGACATTTTGTCTTTCAGAGTTTCTTCCAAATAATCATTCCCACTAGAGAGTTTTCACACCTTAGGTAATAGGTTACCATCCCGTTCTCAGCCTTCATTTTAGACAAGCTCTTTCTTCTGTTTACTTTCCTGGCCAAAAATCTTCATTATGAAAAATGAATTAAACCACACCCTCCACACTATACACCACTACCTGGTTCCTTCCAAATTATCAGAAGGTCCAACTTATTTAATAAGAAAGTTTCCTGATTAATAACCCATTTCTCTACTTCTTCATCAATATCTATGGCTGAAGTTTCATCACAGTAGAATCTTATAAATGTTTTCTGTCTTTCCGTTTCTGTTTAACCAGTGTTATGTTATCACAGTCATCTTCCTCAGACGGTCTTCTGCTATTTGAGGCAGCCACTATTTCACAGTAAGGGTCAATCTAAAGTAAAAATTTATAGCTAGTCCATTATTGGGTATTTAAGTTTCTTTGGGGACAATTAATAGGCTTAAACATATCTTAAAATATGGTATTTTATAGTATTTGTACTAATGAAGAAATTTACAGTAAGATTCCAGATGGCTTTGGAATTACACACAAGACCAACTTGCAATAAACACCAAATGCTTTTAATTAACTATCTAGGATAGACAAGTTATGAAAGATTCAAATTAACACAATGAAATATAGTTAGACTTGGGCTAAAATTTAGTTTTTGAAGAAACTGATTCCAAAGATAACAGGAAAAAATGAGCATTGCATTGCTTCTGAATGCAGAAATCACATTTGGGGGCACTTTAACATTCATACTTGGGAAAGCCCTGTGTTAACTACTTGTAGTTCAACATCATTTGCATTTCTGTTATTTTAGGTTAAAGCTGATTTTAAAGGAAAGAAGTAAAAACTCACACAAGTCACAGAATCAACGCTTTGGTTAACTAGCCTTCCACTGGTTGATGTATGCTCAGACTATGAGCAAATTTTAATTTTAGTCAAAGCAAAACACCTCTGGGACAAGATCTCTTTAGCCTCCCAAATCACATACCTTATCTTTAAAGCACATATCAATTAATTTAGAATTGTCATCTACTCTCACGCTCCTTGTTTGCATGGCTTTGCTTAATAATAGCAGACAGCCCTTTCTAGACTACTTTCCCGCATATTACTATATATGAACCTTTCAACAAAACTGTGACGCAGGGCTGATGGTCTCAAGTATCCCTTTTGACAGAAGAATAAACTGAGATCTTGGGAAGTTAGATGGCCTGCCAAAGGTAACACAACTATATATGTATGTACCTGTCATTAGTACATTAGAATTGTGTAAAAAACTTGAATTTTTTATCACAAAAATAAAGTCATTTCCATGTGATATCTGTGTATGGGAAAGCTATGCAAGGGTGGGGCTGCAGGGAGAGAGAGCACCAATGTTTAAATACAATAAAAACAAACACTCCTTTTTGCAATTAATCTCAAAAAGAACATTATCTTTTAAGTAATCTCTCCTATTTCATAAAGAGTTTCATACTTTTGTGGTTTAGGATCCTGTCTAAATTTGTTTCCTCTGTCATATCACTCTTTCTAACTAATATAAAAATCGACCATTTTGGGACTTCAGCATATATGTGCTTACACAGAAGAAATGTTCATATTTTGTTATATAGTACTGTGTATGTAGTACTATGTTTAATATTTTGATAACATTAGAAAAATATCTTGATAGAAAATAACTGAGCATTTTTTAACATACGACTATAAAATCACCAAGTTTTTCTAATGTGTATCATCAACCTGATGAGAGTTGGCTCTGTCACGGGGTCTGCTTTTTTCTTGCGGGGTGACACTCTCTGCCTTCTTTCTGAACAGATATTGATGAATGTGAAAATACAGATGCCTGCCAGCATGAGTGTAAGAATACCTTTGGAAGTTATCAATGCATCTGCCCACCTGGCTATCAGCTCACACTCAATGGAAAGACATGCCAAGGTGAGAAAACATTGGGATGTTTATTGTTGGAACTCAGCTAAAAAACCAACATAGAGTGTGAGGAGCTTTTTGGAATAATCACTCTCCTAGTGGCTTCCCTTTCTTTCCCATTCCCATGGGTCAGAATTAGGTTCAGACATTGCTTTTGCAAGCAGGAGAAGCAATGGGAGAACAAGCCAGCAAATAGTTGAGAAACATTTTTGGTATGGTCTTACTAGAAGGAGCAAGAATGCCTAAGCCAGTTCTTATTATATATTTTTAAAACTTAGTGGGAATAGATCCCTTCAAACTTCAGTTCACAAGGTCACTAAAATGGAAGAGAAAAATGAGATTACTCAGTAAATTTATTTCAGTGTTAGGCATTACTTTATATGTTGTCTCTCTTATTAGACTTATTTTTAGAGTGATCAGTTTGGTAATTAATTAAATGATTCATTCATTCATTGCGTCTACATTGATGTGGAACAATTATGTGCTAGCCTTGCAGGATTGAAGCAGGTAAGATAGAGTCACCCCCTTTAAGAGCTTACAGTCTAGTGGAGACAGACATGTAAATAAATCAAAATATAACTCACTGGTCCTATAACAGAGTTTTGGGCAAAGTATAACAATGACAGAAAGAAAAAAACATCAATCTCAGTAGTTCCTTTTTTACACAAAATTGTGAAAAGAACGTTGTAATTTGTTAAGGTTGATAATATTGCAACATGTACTTATACTAAAGAGAAAGAACTTGTCTCCTAAAAATCTTCTAAGAAAACTCTTGAATTTTGTAGACAAAATCTAGGAGTATTATGTGGGTCTTAATAAGCTTTTGAATTGTATTAATTTGTGTCATGGAAATCTACATCCTTTTGTAAAGTATACCAAATAGCAGCTCCAAAAGAGTGCTTTCTCAGCAGCAATTAAATTTAGATTGAATTTTTTCTCTTTATGGGCTTCACAAAAGACATGCTAGGATGCAGCTCGTGGAAAATGCGTTCCAGGAGGCAAAACCAGGGTGGACAGTCACTTCATCCTGGTTACCACGAGCACCGCCACCTCACCCCACACCACGCTACCCCACCCATTCTCATTCACATGCTCTGAGAGCCCCCACTGGTCTCATGGACTGGAAATGAAACATGAAGCTGAGTAATAACCTTTGCTCTGGGCCAAAAGTCACCAAACATGTATTAAGAACCTACCCCATGCAGAGAATTTTATTCAGGTTTAAAGTACTAGAATAAGTTACTTGGTTATATTGTTACCTTTTTCCAAAGCACCAGTTTTTGCATTTTAATCAGCAGTATAGGTATGTCAAAGGCAATCATTTGCACCTATTCTAATGGGCACCCATTAGATAATTGTACCCATTCTAAAACTAATTCTCAGAGTGATGTGAGCCTTGATGTCCTAGAACAATCAAGAGCAGAAATAGGACTTGACCTCAGATCTGCATGTCTAGAATTGTCCTTTGTCTGTGGGATGATGTGAGCACCAGGTGCATTGCACTGAGGCAGTAGGACGGGGTGAGAGCCCTTTGTCCAGATGTTCTCACTTTCCCCAGGTTGTCAACCCAAGAGTCTTGGTGAGGGACTGGTAATGCCCACACTAAAACCACACTCCCTGCAGCTACTTCAGGCACCAAGGCAACGGGGTAGTCACCAAAGGATTTGGAATAACCACTTGAAACACACAACCCCTTAGCCAGATTCTAAAGGTTCTATTTTATTCTCATTCGAGAATGTTCCTCCCTTTCTAAATTGTGCCGGTTTATTTTTTTAATTGTCCTTGTCACTCATTTAGTTCAAAACGTTCTTCAGCTTTCAGTTGTGCTACAGAGAATGGGAAATAATGTGGACAAATCAGAAACAGGTGTCACTTGAAATGTTTGCAATTTAAATGGGTTACATATTTTTGAGGTTTTAAAAAGACTTGAGAGAAAACAATTATGCCTTTTTCTTTGCCCTAAACAATAACTTACATTCTTTTTATAGTTTTAGAAAGTGTTTGAGGCATTTACGAGGAACAAGACTGCTTTTTATTTGCATATGATTTTTTAAAAGATTTTTACTGATAGAAATGTCAATAATCAAAGGAAAATTAAAGTGAATTTGACATTGAACAAGGACAGAAACTAGTCAAAAGTGGAAGTCTCTAGACTGCAAAATGAAACACAAAAAGCATGACCAATCAAAAATTGCCTAAGACCCAGAGAGGAGAAACTAAAAGACCTTTATGCCAATTTTATGCACCACTAATCTACTTCTAAAAATTTGGAGACATTATTTGAACACTGCATTTAAAATGAGTGTTATTATTCATCCATGTTTTAAAAAGATAATGCATGTTTATCAATAATCTAAATTACTTAAATTTTCTATAAGACAGATGTTTCAAAGTATGTTTATCCTAAATTATTTAAGTATTCAGAAGCACTTGGTTAAATACATTCATATGTTCTAAAGCTGTTCATATAAAATTTTTTCAGCTCATTTTAGGATTCTTTTCTTGTAGCAATAATATTTATGTTACAAAATACTTTTATTTCTCTCATAATATTCTCAAATTAATAGAAACCAGACATCACCACATTGTCCATGAACAGAAGACAACACAACTTCTATTTCATTTTCTGCCTTTTTTAAGAATAGTGAGTAGAGTAAAAGAGTAGAGTGAGTGAATTCCTAGAGACAGAAGAGGACTACCCAGCACCTCAGTACTTAGGCAAGCTTTGTAATAGAAAGTGTGTATTTCTATATTAGACTCTGATATTTCTCAATAGATTCCTATTTACCCAATGAAAATACAAGGTAACTACTAAATAACTACTTATGCACACTGAAACGCATCCAGCTTCTAGTCTCCCCACAACTATCACGGACCCCTGCAGCCCACTGGCTTCCATGTTTCTGCAAGAGTTCATAATGAAAATAAGAGACAAAATGAAATTTGGACGATGAATATGAAGAGAAATGTTTTTAATGAGAGAAGGAAGATAAGGCTAATTGAATTTCACATTTTTCTAGAAGGCTTTTCACATCACTGAGAATCTTAAGATCATAATTAGAAATTGTTTCACGGAGGCAGTAGGCAAGACTGAACTGAAGTAAAAAGTTGTTTCACATTGCGTTTCATTCCTGTAGCAGAGCTAATCCTAGGATGACACTAGCAATAGCATATCTTATCATTGTCAGCACATAGAACTAACCAAAAAGTAAGTTATTTACTCTGTATCATTCTAACCCAACATCTTTTTACTTTGTGCAGACTGTTACTGCTTTAAGTAAATAATTACATTGTCTGTGGTTTCCTTAAAAAGCAATATATTTGGAGCCAAATCTAAAATGCTTATTTTTAATACAAAAATGCAAAAATTTTTTGTATCAAAGTTTTTACATTTTTGTATCAAGTCCCAATGTAAATACCATTATCTAAAATGCCAAATGTAAAATGCTTATTTTTTATACAAAAATGTAAGTCCCAATATAAATACCATTATCCAACTACCAAGTTATGTATTGCTGTGCATGCCATTGTTCTTAGCACAGATTCCATGACAGAAGCACATTTGGCCTTCAGGACCCACTGCTGGAGAACCAATGCGGTCCATTTAATTGTAACTTTTCCCTCCTGTATCTCAGGATCAGTGCTGTGGGCAACCAACTGACTTAGTTGAAAACCTTATACTTTACTCATACTTTAAAACATTAACCACCAAAGTTTCCTCTAAGTTGAAATAGTTGTGAACTATGTGAAAGCTGGCATTGTTATACAGATTGCTATGTTAATGTGCACAAGACTTTAAATATATTTTCATCAAAACTCAGAGCCTCAGGCTTAACTCCCTCAGTTAATGGAGGATGCACACTATATAATTTGAAAGTCTGTATTCATTGTCAGATTAATCAGATCTACTGTCAGAAAAGTTTAAGGTGATTTTTCTGTTCAAAAAAAAAATTTAGTAGGTGTCCCCATGCCAGCCAACCCACTTCTGAAATCTAATTTAAAATGAAGAGCTCATTGGCGGCGGATCACCTAAGATCAGGGGTTCAAGATTAGCCTGGCCAACATGGTGAAACCCCCTCTCTACTAAAAATGCAAAAATTAGCCAGGTGGGGTGACACATGCCTGTAGTCCCAGCTACACATGAGGCTGAGGCAGGAGAATCACTTGGGCCCAGGAGGCAGAGGTTAAGAGTGAGTCAAGATTGCACCACTGCACTCCAGCCTGGGCAACAGAGTAAGACTCCGTCTCAACAAAAAAAAAAAAAAAAAAAAAGAGCTAAGACCACTGGATTGTAGCCATGATAAAATAAGGCCTGCCCCCATCAGTCTTCATTACCAATATTCTTACTCTCCGTTTATCCTCTGAGATTAGCTGAAACCTGTCTTCTTAAATCAGAAGAAAATTGGAAACAGGGAGAAGGGGATAGACACCTCCAGGCCATGAGACGTTCTCAGGAAAACTGACTTTAGAGAGGACAGTTATGGAAATGAGAATATGAGAATTGATGCCCTGAAATATTCACCTCCATTCACACTGCTAGAAAACATTCATACATCAGTAAGGGGATGAGGATGCACCCGCATGAAAACTATTCTCTAAAATACCATTCTCACCTTTGGGACCTCAAAATTCTTAAAAATTGTGTTGAACTTCATGTACTCTCTTTCCATAAAATCCATCCATCAATCAATCTCACATTTCCTCTGTCTGTCTCTCTCTCTCTCTCTCTCTCTCTCTCTGTCTCTCAGCTTACGCTGCCGTGCCTTGGCCTCTCACTTGATCCTGTGTATTTTGTCTCTCTCCTCAAGATCTGACTAGCCAGTACCCTCTCTCCTCAACTTATAACTTGACTCCTTTCATATCTAAGACCTTATTTTCCACTCAACAACTTGACATTATAAAACACAATACTAGGCACGGATCACTCACATTTTAAGGATATTCTTTACTTTGCAAAAAATATTTACAACTATCCTTTAAATTTTTGTCTTCTTCGTAGTACCTTTAAATAGTACTTGCTTTATAAAACTCAAATGCACTGTATTTTCCAAATGTAAAAGACACCAGAGAGCTCTTAATAGCTCCCACCTGCTTTTACGGCTCTCATTTTTTGGTGTCCTTTCACATAAAGAAATGTGCGCTTATGGCAGTCTGGGAAACAAGCCTGTGAGGTGTCATGGTCCCCGTTTTGTGGCTGAAGGAGCTTACGTGTGACCAAGTTCATTCATGGGAGGGGAATGCTAGCCCTCCACATTCCACTCACACATCCCGGTGCCTGCCGTGACGGCCGCCTCTCACCCCCATTGCTGATGCTGCATGTTCCCTGTGCTATCCCTAGATATCGATGAGTGTCTGGAGCAGAATGTGCGCTGTGGGCCCAACCGCATGTGCTTCAACATGAGAGGAAGCTACCAGTGCATTGATACACCCTGTCCACCCAACTACCAACGGGATCCTGTTTCAGGGTATGTCTTGCCTTCTCATCCCAGACGTGCTTTTGAAAATCCTTCCTCCCTCTCCTTGACCAACATAAACCTTGTCTGTTGTCATGTGTAACTCACAGGAAGTCAATAACTCCAGGAGGATGTGAGTTACAGTGAGTATTCTCTTCAATGAATGGGCAAGAATGAGCTCCTCCTGCAGCAGCCACGGCCACCCAGGCTCACTCCTGGCTGCCAGTGTTGCCTGGAGTAGTCTTCCCAGCATATATCCCACCACGTAACATGTAGAATTCATTCTGCCACCGCAGCACTGTTTTATGAAGTGATAGAGCCTGCCTTTCTTTGACGTTTTCCATTTCTGTTGTGCTGCCTCAGGGTGCTAAGGGCTCTGAGCACTGAGAGCCCGCCGTGAAGCACCTTTTGTGTTGTTTCTGACTCACCACCCCATTAGAACTAGACGAGTAAGGATGAGTCAGTTGTCTGCCCGTTCATACATCATCTCACTTATATTTCCTTCTGTCTGAAACAGCCTTTTCTGCATTCTGAATAAACTACTCTTCTGTTTTCTGCCTCCCCTTCCAGAAATGTTGTACTCTGTCCAGATACCAAGTTAGCAGGGTGACTGAAAACAAGTGATAATGTTCCTCTTGGATAGACCCTACTAATAGGAAGGTGTTTCTGAAACCAAATACTGACTGGAGCTCACATTTGTTTTCTTCTTGGTAATGCCTACCAGGTTACTGCAGCATAGTCAAGTGTGGGCTGCCCAGAATCCACCAAAACCTGTTTGCAGTTGGTCTGATGGGACTTGGAATCAGAAGGAGAAAACTGAAAATATAGACTTAACGAAACCTCTAAAAATACTATGACTGAAGAATCATATCTTCATAAAATGGTCCTCTGTGCATTTTTTCCCCTCTTTATTATTATCGATTTCTGGCAAACAATTTAAAAGTCATGATGACTGAAAAGGCAGTCATTGTACGCTCTGGTAAAAAAAATAATAATAATGTTTTTTAATCTAAAATGTTGTGAAAGACAGTTACAAAAGAAAGTGCCCCTCCCCCACCAGGAATCCTAATTGACCTTTTATTATTTCTAGAAAAATAAACAAAATATATTCTATTTTACCTTTCAAACAGTGTTAGGATAGATACTACATAATTTAAATGTAGCTTATATTCCTCTTTAAGAAGTACGTGTTTCCAATATGTATGCAGACACTTTAATTTCCAAAACTGACTTTTCATTTTAAAGAAAATGCTCCTTGTGGCTTTTTCCTACTTAACTTCACTGGCTCAGACACTTCTGATTTTAATGGAGCTGTAAGACAGATATTTGGTTTCACACCAGCCTCTCCACATAGTCATCTGATGTCTGGTTTGAGTTAGTGACTCGGAGCGCGACTGTCTTCCTGCTTTTACAGTCAGGCCGCCTCCTGCATGCGGTGCCTAAACGTGTCATGGCTCATGATCACCTGCAGCATGCCTCCTGCTTCCAGATAACTGCGTGTACTTCATATGTCTGTTGTCCTTAGGTTCTGCCTCAAGAACTGTCCACCCAATGATTTGGAATGCGCCTTGAGCCCATATGCGCTGGAATACAAACTCGTCTCCCTCCCATTTGGAATAGCCACCAATCAAGATTTAATCCGGCTGGTTGCATACACGCAGGATGGAGTGATGCATCCCAGGACAACTTTCCTCATGGTAGACGAGGAACAGACTGTTCCTTTTGCCTTGAGGGATGAGAACCTGAAAGGAGTGGTGTATACGACACGACCACTACGAGAAGCAGAGACCTACCGCATGAGGGTCCGAGCCTCGTCCTACAGTGCCAATGGGACCATTGAATATCAGACCACGTTCATAGTTTATATAGCTGTGTCTGCCTATCCATACTAAGGAACTCTCCAAAGCCTATTCCACATATTTAAGCTGCATTAATCATGGCAATCAAGCCCCCTTCCAGATTACTCTCTCTCGAGCAGTTGCAATCTTGGCAACTTGAAAACGGTGCTACACTCTTGTTTTGTGTGCCTTCCTTAGTACTTCTGAGGTATTTTCATGATCCCACCATGGTCATATCTTGTAGTAAGGTCTAGAAAAGTCCCTTGTTATTTTCTTTATTTATTACACTGGAGCAGTTACTTCCCAAAGATTATTCTGAACATCTAACAGGACATATCCGTGATGGTTTATAGTAGCGAAGTACCTAAGATCGTTTTCCTTAAAGCCAAACCAAACAACATAAAACGAAAACAACTGATTCTAAGTCAAATCGAGTTTTTGAGTATTTGACTGTTTTTAGCATCATAAAATTGATTACTATATGTTTTGATCAAAGCTTATAACTCATGGAGACTTGTTAAGTCTTGATACTTTATAACAGGAGTTACCTATTTTCATGTTAAGGAGACAAGGAAACACTACTCGTTTTTTAAAATATAGTACAGCTACCAGAAGGCTTGTTTGATCCTATAAAGTGCTTATCTTGATTGAACATTCAGAATGAGGATATTATTTTCAGTGATTTTGTGAAATCGGCCGAACCACTTCTGATAATAGAAAAAAATACCACTTTGCCCTCATGACAGTTGTTCCTGGCATAGAACTTTAACATTTTAATACAAACTTCCATCCACTTAGCTTCAGACTTTTACATTCCAGATTTTTTTTATTTTCCTGTCAATGAAAACAATTTTTAAAAATACCAGTGGCACAGGTTTGGTTTTTTAAAAATCTCCTATGTTCAAATTAACATAAATGTTAAACGTCAATACACTGTACATGGTGGTAATAGACTAAGCAATTGCCAAGATGTATTCTATTTTTATGAAATGTATATATATTATCTTAGTGTGCATTTTCTATATAATATCTTGATGGGCTCTTTTATAAAGTTATTTTATAAAAAAAAAACAATGTTACACTAAAATCAGCCTAAATAAATTTTCACATCTTTTTTTCATAACCGTTTGAAGAACCTAAAATTTGTTTCCTCACAGGTAAAACAGGGATTAAATTTAAAGTCATACACATAAACGCATACACATCATGAGAGCCCTTGAGATAGAGGTAGTATTATTACTCCCATTTTATAGGTCAGGATCCTATGACAGAGATAACTTATGTAACTTGTCTTATGTAACTTAGAAAAGACAGCTAGTGGGTGGCAGAAATGCTCTACATTACCTGTCGTGACTCTCACTCCGTGAGATTTTTCATCTACCTAAACAATGTTTTTTATCTCATCTCAAGTGAATTCATCTCCTACCTGTGAGATTAAACTAGTGAAGGCCTAATCGTGACCTATGGTTGAAGGATTTTTAACCTAGAATCACATTATTCAAAGAAACCTAAAAAAAATATCCACTCCACAATCCAACTGTCAGTCAGGGGACTGACTAAATCAACGTTAACCAAAGAATGTTCTACTGAATGCTACTCTAGTAAAGATGTGTTTAGTCACAAGCGTTCCATGATCAAACAAGTGTGAAAAATAGAGCATAACGTGTCCTCCTATTAAAGGTTTTCCATCAGCACTAACAATTAAAGGATCTCAGAGGTTCAGTAGTGATTAGGTTGGATTTGTTCAAGCCAACATTTTCTACAGGATTTAATCCCAAACCTTTTTTTCCTAATACATTATCTCACTGAACACTTGGGGAAATGCTGATGTAATACAGTCAAGACGTTGCTTCATGCCTAAATCCTTAGAAAGGACACTTTACAACTAACTACTTTGGTAAACAACTCCAACACCCGACCCTGACCACTGAGCTTCTTTCTAAAGTCAAACCGCATTAGTTTGGCTCATTTCCTCTGTCCAATAGTCTACAAGCATAGAAACTGACAGGGCAGTGACCAGACATGAGCTACTGCACAGTCATTAGTAGGAACAGACTCCTGGTCACTACAGTATTTGACTTGGAAATTCCTATTTGGGGAGCCAGAAGATCCAGCCAGAATCTTGACTTTAACCAAGTACTTTTTACAACCTTTCCTTGAAACTTACCCTAAGCACGCCAGTGGCTGAGCGGAGGAAACAGTGAGATCAATCACCAGACCTGAAAGTTTCCTTAGAATACAGGGCAGGATGGTGAAGCCTCCTTCATGACATCTAGCGGAGCTGCGAGGAGCAAGCCTCCCTCTTGTATATTGCCGTGACAGTCCTCTGAGCCCGTCAGTTCCACAGACACCCCAGATAGGATGACTAGCAGAAAGGGGAAAGTCTCCAAAGGAAGGAAACTAAGAGAGCAAATGAGAAACCTAATAGGTAATCTTCAACTCATATTCAATCCCTCATACGCCAGATGAAGTCTACCTACAGTGTAATTAGTTAACCTGATACTAACCTAAACAGAAGTATGATCCACACCAAGAGTCAACAAACTTTCTATAAAGATACAGACAGTAACTATTTTAGGCCCTTCAGGCCATGTGGTCTCTGTTGCTACTACTCAAGTCTGCTGTTTAGGATGAGAGCAGCCCTGGACAGCACATAAATAGATGTGCCAGTAACACTTGATTTACAAAATCTGACTGGATTAAGCCTGCAGGTCATAGTTTACCTCTGATCTACAAACTGGGTTAAATCTTTTTATCATTCACTACAGCCCGATCTGAGCTCAAAGCGCACATGATAGTCTATGGCTCTGACCTGTTTTGTAGCAGGCTGCTGACCTCAGCGTGTGCAAGCCCTCCACATCTCTAAAACCTGTTCTCATTCTTTACGTTAACCCAGCCTGCAGACTTAGGTGTTAGGCTGGCAGTCATATTCCAGCCCCACTCTCCCTTCATAAACACACACATGCACACGGGAGCATGCCTTGCAGGGTAGGATAACAACACACTTATCAGAACTTATCATCTCACATTTCAGTTCATCTGGGTGAACCAGGTAGGCCAAAGATTGATACTCCCAAGAGACAGACCCATTTGTTCAGCTGGTTACCTGACATTTTCACTTGGCTCCCTCACAACTAACTCAGACTTAACGCATCCAGCATATGGCTGATCCACACCCCAACTACACACCTCCTACTCTCTAGCAACCTTCTAGTTACAGTGATCATATGACTCCATTCTATCCAACAAGATGTAAGCAGAAATAACTTGGTGTAGCTTCTGGGAAATCGCTTTAGGGATAGTCTTTGTGGCATGCCAGTTGGCCTTTTTCAATCTTCCCATGCTCAGAATGCGGACAGATATTTGCCAAGCATCTTGCAACAGTGAGGCAACCACTCTGAGGATGATAGGCCTATAAGAAGGAAAGAAGGAAAAAAGGAAGGAAGGAAGGGGGGGGAGGGAGGGAGGGAGGAGCTGAAACCTTTTATATGACTTTGTTGAACCACTCTTCAGCACTGGAGTAACCTTAGTGTCCTTGATATTTCTGACAAATATGCGAACAGCGCTAACACATTAGCTTTTTTCCTTGCCTCGGCTACCTGAAAGTCCTGGGCCCTCTCCCTCCAAGACACGTGATTGACCTGACCCTATCACCGACCACCATGACCTCATCCTACCTTCCCTGTCCCTGCTTTGTACTCAATAAAAGTCAGATCGTCCGGACACCAAGGGCCACTGCAGGTCTCCGCACTTTGGCTGGCAGTGGGCCCCAGACCAAAAGTCTCTTTTTCTCTATCTCTGTGTCTATGTCTTTTATTTCTACCGTTTCTTGTCTCCGCATCAGCAGAGAGGGGCTCGCAGAACCCCATAGGGCTGGACCCTATACATCCTCAGCTGATGAACAAATTTCAGGGGTTTTTCGATTTTGGTCTGTTACAGATAATCCTGCTACCAACAACTTTATGTGTAAGTTTTTGTGCGGACATGTTTTCTTCTCCCTTGCACAGATACTTGGCAATAAAATTGCTGGATCCCTTGGTAAATTGATGTTTAAATGTTTAAGAAATGACCAAACTGTTTTTCAAAGTGGCTGCACTGTTGACATTCTCATCAATAACACGAGGGTTCCAGTTTCTCCACATGCTCATCAATACTTATTGTCCTTTTTATTATAACTATTCTAGTAGGTACAGAGTAGTATCTCATTTTAATTTGGATTCCTCTAATGACTAATAATGTTGAGTATCTTTTTATGTGCTATTTGCCATTGGGATATCTTCTCTGATGAGATGTCTATTCAAATAATTGGCACATTTCACCTCTCTTTATTTTGCTGTTTTGGAAGAATTCTTTATATATTCTAGATCCAGGTTCTTTATCAGATACTGATTTGCCAATATGCTTTCCCAGTGGTGGCTTGTCTTTTCATTTTTTTAATGGTGTCTTTTGAAGTGCAGAGGTTTTCATTTTTAAGTCAATTTCATCAAGTTTTTTCTTTAGTGGATTGTGCATTTGGTGTGCTAGCTAAGAAATCTTTGTCTTAACCCAAGGTCACCAAGATTTTCTATGCTTTCTTGTGAAAGTTATAGCATTTTAGCTCTTATATTTATCAAACATTTTTATTTAACTTTTGTGTATGATATGGGAAAAGGGGCTAAATTCATCATATTGTCCATGTAGAGCTAATTATCCCAGCATTATTTTGGAAAAGGTGATTTTTTTTTTTCCCATTGAATTGCCTTGGGACTTTGTCAAAACTCAATTGACCATAAACTGATTACCGTAACTTTAGAGTAAATTTTATAATTAGAAAGGGTAAGTTCTCTAACTTTATTTCTTGTTTTTCAAAAGTATTTTGGCTACACTGGGTCCCCTGCATCTCCATATAAGTTTTAGAGTTTATCGGCTTCTGAAAAAGGGCTTGTGGGAATTTGAGAGAAACTTTATCTAATCTGTAGATCAATTTGGGAAAATAAATACTATTCTTGAATCATACAAAAATGGTTGGACTGGCCATGGTGTCTCAGCACTTCAGGAGACTAAGGAGAGAGGATCACTTGAGCCCAGGAGTTCAAGACCAGCCTGGGCAACACAGTGAAATGATACCCCGTCTTTACACACATAAAAATGGTTTTTGAATTAGCTGAGCATGGTGGGATGCACCTGTGGTCTCGCTTACTTGGTAGGCTGAGTGGGGAGGGTCACTTGAGCCCAAGAGTTTGAGGCTGTCATGAGCCATGATATGCCACTGCATTCCACCCTGGGCAATGGAGCAAGACCCTCTCTTAAAAAAAAAAAAAAATGCCGGGCTCGGTGGCTCAAGCCTGTAATCCCAGCATTTTGGGAGGCCGAGGTGGGTGGATCACAAGGTCAAGAGATCGAGACCATCCTGGTCAACATGGTGAAACCCCGTCTCTACTAAAAATACAAAAAAATTAGCTGGGCGTGGTGGCGCGTGCCTGTAATCCCAGCTACTCAGGAGGCTGAGGCAGGAGAATTGCCTGAACCCAGGAGGCGGAGGTTGGGGTGAGCCGAGATCATGCCATTGCACTCCAGCCTGGGTAACAAGAGCGAAACTCCGTCTCAAAAAAAAAAAAAAAAAGGGCCAGGTCAGTGGCTCATGCCTGTAATCCCAGCACTTTGGGAGGCTGAGGCGGGTGGATCATGAGGTCAGGCATTCAAGACCAACCTGGGCAACACGGTGAAACCCTGTCTCTACTAAAAATACA
The DNA here is from genome assembly GCF_048565385.1 of Saimiri boliviensis. Taxonomy (NCBI): domain Eukaryota; kingdom Metazoa; phylum Chordata; class Mammalia; order Primates; family Cebidae; genus Saimiri; species Saimiri boliviensis. The sequence goes on along the minus strand of NC_133467.1, from coordinate 8,752,788 downwards.
ACAACAAAAAAATTAGCTGAGTGTGGTGCATGCACCTGTAATTCCGGCTACTCAGGAGGCTGAAGCAGGAGAATTACTTGAACCCAGGAGGCGGAGGATGCAGTGAGCCAATATGGCACCACTCCATTCCAGCCTGGGTGACAGAGCAAGACTCAGTTCCAAAAAAAAAAAAAAAAAAAGGAAGAGGAGGAGGAGGAGGAAGAGGAGAAAAAGAAGAAAAATGATTTCGAGCCTAGGTTCTGAAGTCAGGTGATCTGAATTCACAAGTAGCTCCACTTTGTAACAATATAATCTTAGGCAAATTAATCTCTTTAAATCTGTATAAACCTCAGTTTACTTCTATTTGAAATGAGTATGTTAATATAATAATACCAGCTTTTACTTCAGAATCAAAATACTTATTTTCTTCTCAGTCCTTAGGACGGTGCTGTTTTTAGTTATTATCACATTGTCTTTTTTTTATTCCACACCAGGAATGATGCAGGCTCTAGAGAGACAGAGTTGCAAGTTGAAGAATTCTCTGGGAAACAGTTTGCCCTGGGTCCCGTGTTTTTGCTGTTCTGGGCTGGTGGAAGATAAGAAAGTGGCCTTGGTGTTGATGGGGACAGGAAAGATGATTCTAATAGAAAGACATGTGGGTGGGAGGAAGGACTGACTCTACCAGCTACCTTTTAAAAAGCTAACAAAAGATGGCTTTCTATTCATTCAAGCAACACACCAACTCCCTACTATTTGTCAATAAAAGATAAAGGGGTGGCTTATTCTCTCATCTCCCTTTCTCGTTGAGATTTTTCTCCTTAAAACTTACGTTCATTTTTACTTGATTTCACAGAGTAATAGAGTGTCCATTGATAGACGGGAGGAAGGTGGTATTTGACTCATGTTCCAAGAAGCCCTGTGTTTTAGCCACCCTAAGAATGTTCCTGATGCTAACAACACACTTTGGTCCAGTGAAATGACTGCTTTCTTTCTCTCCAGACATTCTGCCGGGAACACTGGGACACACAGAAAGCCTTTAGTTCCCACATGATTTTCTGGTGGTAGGGGCTGTCCTTGTGTACTGAGGCCCTTTGTTCTTGTTCTATTGATTTGCAGGCTCCCAGAATGTCTGGTTTTCAAGCTTCTAATCCACCATGTCCTGCCATTTCCAGTTGCCTCTGCCTCTGAGTCAGACAGCAAGAAGGAGACAAGCTCCATCACTCCCAAACAAAAATGGTGCCATGCGCGGAGGAAGTGCCTCACGTGTCCCTTTGGCCACCGCTGGTTCCAGCTCTGCAGGAACACTGAAGGACTGTATCAACAGACTTCCCCAGGTATCTAAGACACATTTGCAAAATGTCAAGTGATGCGTGATGACCAGCCTGCTGATTAACTGCAGCCTTCCCGGGGTCCTTGGACGGGACACACTGAGGCCACATTTTCAGTGTGTGATCATCGCCTCTCCCGAGTCAGAAAGCTCACTGCCAAGCCGGAGCCACCGTTCAACCTGTAACTGGTCAAAGCGATTGCCGTCTGCCAATCTCCAAGCTCTGCCAAGACTCTGTTTCAGATTTGCTACTCAGAGAAGCAGCCTGGGAATTTGGAAGTTCTTTTTTTTTTTTTTTTTTTTTTTTGAGACGGAGTTTCGCTCTTGCTACCCAGGCTGGAGTGCAATGGCACGATCTCGGCTCACCGCAACCTCCACCTCCTGGGTTCAGGCAAGTCTCCTGCCTCAGCCTCCTGAGTAGCTGGGATTACAGGCACGCGCCACCATGCCCAGCTAATTTTTTGTATTTTTAGTAGAGACGGGGTTTCACCATGTTGACCAGGATGGTCTCGATCTCTTGACCTTGTGATCCACCCGCCTCGGCCTCCCAAAGTGCTGGGATTACAGGCGTGAGCCACCGCGCCCGGCCTTACATTAGCTAACTCTTATTGAGCCAGACGCAATTCTACACGACTTACATAACGTTACCCAAATTAGTTACTGCATACTTCAAAACCCTTTGATGTAGATACTGTAATTTATCCCCAATAAATAAACAGAGGCATAAAAAGTGAGGTAATCTGCCCAAATGTCATATGGATGGGAAATGGCAGAGCCTGGATGTAGAACCAGGTTACCAGGGGCTCTTAACCTCTGTGCTCTGTGCTCCACAGTGCAAGGAATGGCCCAGCATTACCCAGGTGGCAAGGAGGGGCAAGAGGCAGGAAACACCTCAGTGGGGAAGTGTCGTCTCCACAGAGATCATTAGACTCAGCGGTGAGTGAGTAGTTCCATATGGCTACAAGCCTGGAGAATAGAGCAGATACAAAAATAGGAAGGTCGGAAGTTATGACTTTATACCAGAGTAATGTGAAACAGAATTTGTTTTGAAAGAAGCTGAAAGGCTGAACTCAGTGACACCAACCCTCGTTAGTCCTTATCCCAAATTGAGGATTGTTATAGAAAAATTACGAACAGATTGTTTATGATAATAGAGTCCATTTGTTTTCTTTAGAGCAATATGAGCAAATGCCCCTCTTCTAGATGGTGGAGTCTGATAAGTTTTAGCCTCATCCTTCCTAAGTGAAAGTGTACCAGGACCCTTAGCAAGGGGTTCAGGAGACCGGAGGTGGCCTTCCTAGAACCAGAAAACCAGGACTGACTGGCTCAGAAATATATAATTCCCTTGGGAAAGGAGGTTGTTTAACCACTGCTTCTCACACAAAGCCTGAACCTGGCTGCTGAAAGGCCAGCGTGGTCCATGCTACAGCTCAATAGGAGTGACTGGCTTCATAAAAATTCCCATTCCCGGTTTGAGATCAAAGTACCCACACTGCTCGGTGGAAGAGTTGTGGTGGGAAACAGCGCTTGGCAGCATTCAGAACGCCACCACACGAGGCAGGCAGCGTTCCCAGGTACTTACTAGGGAAGATTAAAAGTGAGGATGCAGCTCGCACAACTGACACTACCAAGATAAATGGTGTACTGTCTGTCTTGCGACTTTTTGCTTCACTTTCAAATAAAGCACAACTCAAGTTATCTGATTACACCCTAGGGAATGTTTCTTAAAAAAAAAATCAGTAGCCTTATTCCCAAGTAGCACAAAACTGGCTTTCATTCAAAGCAGATGAGAAAGAGAATGAACAAGACGTAACGGTTCCCTGTATCCATTCCGTTTCCTGCCTGCGGGAATTCCACAGACTAAAGGTGAAAACATAGAGACACTTCAATCTTTCTCACACCCTGGGAGCTTCAGTCCCATATGCTGATTTTTGCATACCAATTGTTATATCTGGATTCTGAACAAATGAAACTGAGCCTTCTCAGCCTCCAGTTCAAAGAGGCACAGGCGTGTGTCCTCAGTTGACACACACCCAGCTAAAACGCTGCAGCTTGGCTGGCCTTTTGTCATTGCTGTCTTGACAGCAAAATAACTATCATCTGGCTTGGTCGGATCAAAGAAGGACATGGATTTGAGGCAGGGCTGTTCCTTTACAGAATCACACTTCGTTATTATTACCTCTTTGGCAACATGATATGGAAGTTAAAAATAGGCATCTTTCGATATGCAGCAGAAACAATCACCGGACCTGCAGGCTGAGCTTGACTTTTTGCCTAGCAGTCTCTTTGAAAAGAAGCTCCTGCCTCTACAGTTCCTCCATCTTTTAGTGGTAGCTTCGGATGTCAGATCTGAACAAAGCTTGCAGTATGAGTCACAAACAACAAGACTGAGGGACTGAGGATGTGTCTACTCCAACAGGGGAATGAGGACACACTACAATTTATTTGTGGGTCCTCCTGTGCCCGGCATGGGGGCTGGTTTCAGCCTGCCCCCATCTCTGCCCCTAATCAAAGGCCCCCACATCAGAATTGTTGGCTACCCCAGTTTGTCACACATATTATTCGTTTTCAAGCTGGGAAGTGTGGATATCATTGTACATAGGAGGCAGCTGAGATTCAGAAAGCAGGAGTGAAAACTTTAAAGTCCAACCAAGTACTGAGGTCCCATCTCAGGCTCTGTGCCACTTAAGAAAGCATGTCCCAATTAATTCATTTTTGGTTACACTTGTTAATTTCAAATTTCACCTTGGGTCACCTAAGTATGGATAGATAACAGAAATAATCCTGCTCATAAAAATGAATGTGGGAAGAGATTGGAGGTGGTAGAAGTTACAGAGGCAGACATTTGGTATAGACCAGAATGAGAAATAGACCACACAACACAGAACAGAATAAGATCATGAAAGGATAAAGAAAAACAAGAAAGAAGGTGTCATTATGGGTTGAATTATGTCCCCCAAAAGACATGCTAACTAGTCCTAACTGCTAGTACCTTTGAATACAGCCTTATTTGGAAATACGGTCTCTGCAGACATAATTAGTTAAAATGAGGTCATTAGCGTGGGCCCTAATCTAATATGACTGATGCCCTTAGAAGACACACGGGAAATGTGCTGAGTCACGACAAAGGCTGGGATTGCAGTGATTCAGCTGCAAGCCTAAAATCATCAGGGATTGGCGCCCACCTCCAGAAGCGAGGGAGGGGCAGGGAGGGCGTCTCCCCAGTGGGTTTCAGAGGGAGCACAGCCCTGCTGACAACTCCACTTGGGACTGCAGAACTGTGAGAGAATAAATTTCTGTTGTTTTAAGCCACGCAGTTTGTGGTACACAGCTATGGCAGCACTAGGAAGCTAACACAGGGTCAGAAGGAGAAGCCGGAACCTGAGCTCACCCAGCTGTACCCCGGCGTGAAGCAGAATTAAGCTACTTCACCTATTGGCTCAAAGGATATTTTCCAAAATTGTTTCACCCTTCAGAAAATCAAAGCAATCTTTACTTGTGCTCCATTTTCCAGCACCACTCTGCTTTTTTGTTGTTTTTTTGTTTGTTTTAACAGAGCTCTCTGAAGCTAACTGGATTTCATTTGCCAGTTCTGTGAGTAGTCCAGGCTTTAATCTGTCCCATCCTAGAAACTTGAGCTCATGCAGGACAGCCAGGCGAATCTCAACCATCTTCATGCTTAACCATGAAGGTGCTTTCATCTTAACCATGTTCCATCTTCTTTAACTGGAATTTCATTCTTGTCAATGGACAGAACTGAAACCAGCTGGGATTTGAAGTTCTACCTCCCTGTGTCTATTGTAGTCGACTTCTGTTGGGTTTTGGCAAACGCACAACTCTCCACCTGCCGGGGTCTGTAACACAGACCCAGCTGCACAACAGATGAAAAAATGCACTCAGACACAAATTTCCAGGGGACAAATGGGCTAGGGGGTTGTGATCCACTCACAGAGAGAGATCACAGCTACAGAACTCTGACTAGTTCACTGTCTCTGCATTAATTAGGTATAGATTTAATAACAGAGGCCCTAAGTCAACACACTTGTAGAGAAAGAGTCAAGGCCAGGTTCCAAACCTAAAGTAAACACCATTAGAGGGTCATCTCCTTGGTCAACCTCCCCGCAAGAGGGCCATCTAGCTCAAAGGTTAGTTTTAAGACCACATGAGTAAATGTTAAGTAAACTCCCTACATTCCTTTGTTTCTACTCTAATTTATTTAACCAAGCGGACGAGGCTGCCTTCAGCCAAGAACTATAGAAAAAAACCTTTAGGCCTTCCAAAGGGTTTCAGACTCTATAACTTTTTCTAATATTTTTCTCTTGGTATTTTTGCCACCACCCTGACTGAAACCCCACATCCACCTATACTGTGGGGCATCCTGCACTGCGCACAGTATTACTGACACACAGCGCCATACCCATTCCTTCCTCCTGAAAGTCCAGGGAAAGAGAACCCACTGCCTGACATCTTCCTGCCTGGGACCCTGCAAAAGGCCCGAGGGACAGGAAGCAACCCAAAGGTGAAGGCTGCTCCAGGACACACGCTCTCTGTGCTTTGGCAACACTGTTCTGCTAAGGAGGTGACTGTTATATTTCCTCTTTTTTGCTTTTGATTTTTCTCCAATATACGTAGTTCTTACTAAAACTTTCTTCTATATGCTTCTCTAACACACCTTTGTTTGTCATCTAAGAACTAAGAACGATTTCTAGATCTGGAATTGCTGAGTCAAAAATTATAACTCCTGAGGTTTCAGAGATGTGTCAACAAATTGCTCTGATGATATAATTTACACTCCCAAGTAGAAAGCACTTAATTTCACCAACTTCACAATAAACTTTTACTCTGATAAAATTATAAGCTGTATAGTTGTATGATAAATTTACCTATTTGTAAATCTACCCATAAACTAGAAACCAGACACATAATTTGAAGCCCATGTATTTGTCTTTAGTTCTCTAAAAAACTCTAATTCATATCAGTTCTCTTTTTTTTCTTTTTCTTTTTTTTTTTGAGTTGGAGTTTCGCTCTTGTTGCCCAGGCTCGAGTACAATGGCATGACCTCTGCTTACTGCAACATCTGCTTCCTGGGGTCAAGTGATTCTCCTATCGCAGCCTCCCAAGTAGCTGGGATTACAGGCACCCGCTACCACACATGGCTAATTTTTGTATTTTCAGTACAGACAGGGTTTCATCATACTTGTCAGGCTAGTCTCGAACTCCTGACCTCAGGTGATCCTCCCATATTAGCCTCCCAAAGTGCTGGGATTATGGTGTGAGCCGCCATGCCCGGCCTCCGTTCTCTTTTTAAAAATTGTATCTTATTTGCCACCATGCCCTCTAACATCTAACACAAGTTAGGTACATAATAAATACTGAAATAAATAAATGTGATTTAATGTCTGATGAGAAACCAGGTTTGAAAAGCAGTCTGTTACAGAGAATGTTATCAGTTTTTTGTTGTTGTTTGTTTGTTCGTTTTCAAAATAGAAACTTCCTTAGTAACAGGACAAACAATTCAAGGAAGCAGGATTTTTCTTCCTTGAATTATACTACCAAGATTTTGCCAATTTATTCTTTAATCTTTACTTTTGAATGAATGATTTATTGACAAAGTACAAACACAACAGCAAACACCAATGCAGAAGTGAAAGGAGAGCTTTCCATTCCTAGGCCTGCATCGCGGTTTCCTTTCCAGAGGCCAATGCTATTACAGCCAAACATCATTTTTCAACGGTATCAATTCACTACGAGGCATTTGCCGAAGCCCGTCTGCCAACGAACACCATTCCCACAGGTAAAGGCATGTTTTGCAAAGTTTTCTGCAAGTGCTTTCTGCCCTTGGATGAAGGTGCAGCGTGGAGGGCTCCCTGGTGAGGAATGTCATCTGGAGATGAACATCATTTCCCACACTACCCTGGTGAAAGGAGCAAGCATCTGTGGAGTGTGTCTGGCCTTCTCAAAGCAAGTTTGATAGCACACTTGTGTGTTCCAAGGGTGACACCCACTGGCGAGAAGTTATAACTGCAGGTAGCAGGCCTTCCAAGAACAGATGACAAATTCTTAACCTAACGCTGTAACAGACACAGTGATTCTCAGACATTCACCTATGCACCACTCCTGACTTTCTAAACACAGTAGCCAGGCTTACCTATTTGAGATCGCAGAAGAGAATGTTGAGTTGTGCTATATCAGCAGTAAAGATGTGCCTTCTGGACGTTCATTCATTTGTATCACAGCTAATACTGAGAATGAACCAGATGCACGCCAGTTACTAAACATCTCACACAGTATTAGGAACATTGACGAAAGAAAGCACCGTCCTACCCTCAAAGGCATTTTAGAATTTGAAAAAGAGGTGAAACATGCACAGATAACTATTGGATATGGCAGGACGTGGCAACTTCTGCACTCATGTGTGTGAGTTTCACCTTGATCTGTTATTTCATTTGGTCTTCACACCCATTTTTACATATCGAAAATTTTACCATATTTTCAGAATTTACAGGTAGAAATACCAAGGTTCAGAGAGATTAAGTGGCACGTCTATGGTTACACAGCAATAAATGTCTGATTCTCATTTGGCGTGATTCCAAAATCCAGACTTCTGTCACCACCAAGCACAATCCACCAGCTTAGCTCATAGAATCAAAGGGAATTTCAATTGTTTTTCCAGGGTTTCTAGCCTGCATCATATTTTATGTTTTAAAAGGATATCTCTGTCACAGATTCAGTAGAGAATTTGTATTCCAATGAAACTACTATCAGACAGAGTAAGATGATAAATATATAGGAAAAGAAATCTTGAATGTCCTCATAGTTGGTAGAGCACCCACTTCTCTAAATTCAGATTCTTGTTAAGTTTTCTGCCAGCTCCCCTGATCAGAAGGATTGTTACATCAATACAGGTCCTTAAGCTGAGCAATATGGCAAGACCCCATCTCTACAAAAAATACAAAAATTAGCCGGACTTACAATTAGGTTCTTAGATATATATGCCCCCTTGCCCAGCTAATATATATAGGTCCTTAGTTTATAACTCTTGTGAGTCAAACATTTCTAGAGAAAGAAAAGCTGGCTTATACACTCGGGCACCAAAACATACCAGCTGTATCAATCATGCTTTGATCAGAGAAGGGCACCCACTGGGAAGTCATATATGTAACAGGAGATTATTATAAAGATTTGGTCTCGCACAATTGTGAGAGCAAATAGTTGACTTTCTGCTGCTATTTTCATATTTCTTGCCAAGCCTGAGGTCAGCAAGGAAGACGTCCAGGAAGGAAAGATGGTTGTCAGGTGAAGGAGCGCAATGACAAACCGGAACCAAGAGGACAAGCTGGAACCTGTCCTGGCCCCTTACAGCCTCCCAGCCTCCAACTTCAATGACGCAAGTAACCTCCAGGAGGAGGAGTGCCCTTTATGATGGGGCTGAACATGCTCTTGGTCCAGAAGAAGCAGCAGCTGGAGGAGTGGTCCAGTGAGAACTGGAGGTGCCCAACTGCTGTCCATGCCAACAGCATGAGCCGACAGACCCGGCACCATGTGTGTGACCTGCACCAACTATCTGAACGTAAAAATCATATGGCCCTGGCCATTTTCACCTTTTAAATTGCATGCAACGTGTCTCTTATGACCGACACTAACCTGGAATTAACGCAGTGAAGGAAATTCTGGGAAATGTAGCTCCAGTTCAAATGCATCAACACGAGACAAAGCAAAACACAATATACATGCAGAATTATTTTGCTGATGATTAATTAACATGTGAATATGTTCTTAGTCATGACACATAATAACATGAACACTTTGTTTTACCTAAGGAAGGCATCTTGCAGGGAATAAAAGAAGTGGGAAATAGACATAAAATTCATACGCATTCTGAGAAAACCCCAAATTCTTCGCTAATCTCAACATGTCCTTGAATTCCTCCTATACCTGTATGTAGTCATACCCAGGAAGCAAGGATCATTTTAGCCAGAGCAGCAGAAGACCAGTGCTGGAGGCCTAGGCTTTTCTTAATTCCACCATTGACAGCATGAGATTCTGCCAGCTCGTGACTTGATGAAGCTGGAGCCTGAGGCCACCCCTTCCAATCGTATATAGCGTGGCTGTGGACATGGTAACCATGAGCAGGGCTCCCCACTCTCCCCTCTGTGGCCTTACTGACGTAACCACCACAGCCAATGATTCTGGAGACTTCAGAAGTTCTTGAAACGAACACTTCTCATCAGGATTTCAACAGCAGTGGAATCACACACAGTCACACTCAACCATCTGCAGACTCTCTTCTGGAAAGTTGGTGGGTTAAATACCAACTCTTAATTGATTAATCAAAAGTAGCTTAATTCTTATTAAAAAAATGAAGTTTTAGCATGGAATTCAATACTAGCTACAATCTTCTGGTCTCTGAATACTCAATCTAGAATCTGGGTCTACTTGCTGTTATGTTCAATGCATAATGTCAGTTTTCAGAATAAATCACATGACAGATCAAAAATATACTGTCAATCATGTGCAAATATGTGACTATTTAAGGTAAGGAGATAGCATACTTTTTAGTCATCTGTACTGAGATGGGCAGGAGACCTGTGAGTAGCGAAGGAATAGTAATGCTCTCTCTCATCATATACGTTGAACTCTGTGTTTGTGAATTATCATGACTTGATTGGGTTGATGGCATCCTTGAGTCTGGTGTACTTCACGCTGAAACACTGAATATTTGACCCTAGAAGCTAATTATGATTGCTTTAGAATCTGATCAAAGTGTTATTTTTAGAATATAAGCATAGGAACTTATGCACAATATATGAAATTAAATTAATTTTTTTGTTCCACATTGAAAACGATTGCTGGTGGAAAGCAAATTATTAAAAGTAAAATAAGTCACTGTATTGGTAAGAAGGTTCACATGAATGGATTACTAAATACTAGAATGCTGACCATAAAAGTACAAGGCATGGCTGTATTTGGCTGGTGGAAATTTCTGTGCAGTAAGTTCATGGTTATGTGACAAACAGAGCAGCCTTCTGATTGAAGTTAAAATAATGTTTAAAATATATATATAGTGCATGCATAGCACTAAAGCATCAATCCCAATTTATGCCTAAACGTCTAAAAGGCATGAAGAGTTTGAGGATTCAGACAATAATAAAGGCCTGAAATAAACGGCCACCTAATCCCAAAGATAATCATCTGAGAGAAAGCCCAGGAAACTGATACTGTGGAAGATTCAACATTAAAAAGACATAATGTACATATGGTTTGTTGTTGTTGTTGTTGTTGTTGTTGTTGTTGTTGTTGTTGTTTGAGACAGAGTCTTGCTCTGTCACCAGGAACCATGCTGGAGTGCAGTGGCACGATCTTGGCTCACTGCAACCTCCACCTCTTAGGTTCAAGCAATTCTCCTGCCTCAGCTTCCCAAGTGGTTGGGACTAAAGGCACATACCACCATGCCCAGGTAATGTTTGTATTTCAGTGGAGACGGGGTTTCACCATGTTGGGCCAGGATGGTCTCAATATCTTGACCTTGTGATCTGCCCACCTTGGCCTCCCAAAGTGCTGGGATTACAGGCATGAGCCACCGCACCCAGCCAGTAATGTACATATGTTATAGCTGTCTTTGTAGATTTATTTAACTGGTGGGTGCCTTAGTCTCCCCTTGGGAGGTTGAATACAAAATTGTTCACAAATAGCACAGAACTGAGCAGAACCTTATTCCTTATATCTACCAGGAAAGATCTGTACCAACAGGACTTTCCTCTGACATGCTCAACAGGATACAGCCATGGTCACATTTAGATCACCGCTTATATTCTCGATAGAGGAAGTGATACTCACTGAGTGCCTGGTCTAAGTCAAGTGCCCAGTTTTATATTTCCCGTAACTTTCTTATAACAAGTTTTATTTCTCATTATCTTCCTGGGAAAAAGTCTTGACACGTATGTGATGGATTATACATTGTTTACTGAAAAGCGATGGCAAGGAACACTGAGCCGTCCCCAGGCAGAAAACTGCTCGGGGCATTATAGAATAGTGAGCAACAGGTCCCGGTCATGCACTAGGTAAACCAGTTCCCAAAACACGGGCTGCATGACCTTGTCCCCACTGCTGACTTGCAAAGACTGCTTTCCAGCTTATTTTTATTTTAGCAGTGAGCAGGCACTATTTGCCTGTTTAGTCTATCTTTATTCTATGAAAAAACACTGAACACCTGCTTATTAAAAATAATCACTTGTTCACAAAGACTAAATTCATGGGTCAGAGTCTGCTCAGGGCTCTCAGCTCTGAAATGCTGTCAGTCCCCTGACGTCCCACTCTGTTTACCACTTTCACACTCTCTCTTTGTGTCTGTTTCTTAATGCCTTCAGCACCACTTGGGTTAGGGTCTCCATGAGCCAGCTGGTCTCGGCATTATCTCTATTTACTTGTGAGGAAGTAGAAACTCAAAAGAGCTGAACTCTCTTAGAACTGATGCATGAAAGAGCCGGCCTGAAACCCACAACCTTCTGACTCTAGACCTGCATACTCTGTGCGGGGCACCATTTTGCTCTTGTTAGCAACACTGCTGCCCACTGGCCTTGGATCTGCCCAGGTGTTCACTTGGCAGGAGCCCTTTGATGCCAGCTCTCTGCTGTGGAACCTAGCTCAAGTCCCCTGGAGATTGTGGAATTCCCAGAACTCTGTCACCTTGCCCAGAGCCTTGTACTAAATTTTATTTTCTCCAGGGGGTGGGAGGAGATACATGCCAAGTTTTCCTCATCAACACTCCCTCATACACAATGTTCTCAACGCTGCCAGAACACCTCACAGAATCTCTTCCATGGTACTTTTGGAAAAATAAAAACAAAAATACAAGGACCCATGTCCCATATTTTCCCAGAGACAAGGAAGACTGCAGCTGGCTCCCTCTTCAAATGCAGCAAAGGAAAGGGGAAAACACTAAGAAAGGAGTCTATCTTGCCACCACAGTGTTGAATTCTGCAGTTCAACAAGTGCAGTGACCTGCTCAGCTTTGCTGTTTTAGCACAATCACTTTCGCTACAGCATGGAGACTAGGGTGGGACAAAACAAACACCAGGAAGTCAGCCAGCAGGTCCCTGCAGTAATCCAGGTGACAGCAGATAGAGGGCAACTGCTTACAAGGTTATAATGAACAGCAGCACTGGAGGTGGAAAAACAGCAATCATACTCAAAAGGTAAAATCTAAAGACGTATTTAACGTGAATTAGTGTTTTCTAAAGCCATTCTCTCATACCAGCTATTGAAAAGCAGTACTTTCGTTCTTTGTTAAATAAAGAAAAATCCAGGCCAGGCGTGGTGGCTCAAGCCTGTAATCCCAACACTTTGGGAGGCCGAGGTGGGTGGATCACGAGGTCAAGAGATCGAGACCATCCTGGTCAACATGGTGAAACCCCGTCTCTACTAAAAATACAAAAAATGAGCTGGGCATGGTGGCGCGTGCCTGTAATCCCAGCTACTCAGGAGGCTGAGGCAGGAGAATTGCCTGAACCCAGGAGGCGGAGGTTGCGGTGAGCCGAGATCGCGCCATTGCACTCCAGCCTGGGTAACAAGAGTGAAACTCCATCTCAAAAAAGAAATAAAAATAAAAAATAAAATAAAATAAATAAATAAATAAAAATCCAGACTTAGTAAGAAGAGACTTTATTCAAGAAGGATTCTTGAAAGAGGGGAAGAGGAAGAGACTATTGCAAGAGGGGCTGGGGGCCTTTTGAATAAGGAGAGAGCTGTTACCATAGATCTTCAAGAGTCTCAATAATTAGACAAGAGTGTTTTTATTTTCATGGAGATTTGTAACAGACTAGAAAAAAACTGGGTGTGGGAAAGTGGGATAAAGGGGGCATGGTCAGACAGTGACCAGAGAATGTTTACCCTAAGGGCTGACTTATTCTTAGCGGGAGTGATATGCTGGGCTAAGTGGGGCAACATTCGGGACAGTGGGAGGAGAGAAAGAATAAACCAGAATGTGGTTAACAGTCATTCTGATCCCACTGACCAGTGATGACAAGCAGTTTGGCTAATTACTTATGAAGGAAAGAATGAGGGTTTGGAATATCTGTGTCAGGCCTTGTCATGGGTAAACAAGAAAAGCATCCCTGTGTCTGATCTAAGTCATATGAGGAAGGGGGGTTTCTGCAGTAAGCCATTTTCCCGGACACATGGGGAGGGAGGGTATCTCCTCACCGTCACTGTTTTTCAGGATCAGTAAACATTCAGCACTGTCCACTTTTCTCAGGCTGGGTGCTAACCCACCTAAGCAGTTAGTTGGGGTGTGAGGACAAGGGTAAGCACCCGGCTCCTGAATTGACGTAGTAGGCTGTTTGTTAGGCCTGGGCTCTGAACTGCCAGCACTGGACAGTCCTACTCGGTCACGCCATTGCCTCTTCAGACAGCCTCGCTTAAATATACATATTCTTGGAAAACAAATGAAAAACTGCTGACAGCTTTAATGCAACACCAGAAAGAAAAAAAAGCTAATGTTTTCACAATACCTACTTTAAGCGAAGCACATTAATTTTATTCATGTGTTTCTTCATTCAGGCAAAAATATTTAATGACCCTCAATCATGTGCCAGGTGCTCTCCTATACCGCAAGGATTCAGCCACAAAACAAACAGCAAAAAGAAACCCATCAGCCTACTCAGATCCATCAGCCTAGTGGGGGAGGTAATTAAACAAGTATATAAATACATAAATTGTATATATTCTTTCCATAATGAAAGCTATGAAGAAAATAGAAATTAGGCTAAAGAAATAGTGAAGGATGAGTGTTCCTTGTTTTATAAAAGGAAGTCCAAGAAAACCATTCCAAGGAGAAATTTTAACAGAAACCTAAATAGAAGGAAAGAGGAAGTCATGCAAAGATATAGGGAGGAATATTCCAAACAAAGCAGTGGGCATGTGCAAAGGCCCTGAGGCACCAAGCAGCTGAGCAGTTTGAGCAAGAGAGAGAAGACCAGTGTGGCAAGGGGCATGTTCTAACCCAATGCAAGGAAGCTAAGAACCTTGAAATGAACAAAGCCTCCAAGAAATATGGGACTATGTGAAAAGACCAAATCCCCATCTGATAGGTGTACCTAAAAGTGACAGGGAGAATGGAACCAAGTTGGAAAACACTCTTCAGGATATTATCCAGGAGAACTTCCCAATCCAGCAATGCAAGCCAACATTCAAATTCAGGAAATACAGAGATACTCCTTGAGAACAGCAACCCAAGACATAATTGTCAGATTCAACAAGGTTGAAATGAAGGGAAAAATGTTAAGGGCAGCCAGAGAGAAAGGTCAGGTTACCCACAAAGTGAAGCCCATCAGACTCACAGTGGATCTCAGCAGAAACCCTATAAGCCAGAAGAGATTGGGGGCCAATATTCAATATTCTTAAAGAATTTTCAACCCAGAATTTCATATCCAGCCAAACTAAGCAAAGGAGAAATAAAATTCTTTACAGACAAGCAAATGCTGAGAGATTTTGTCACCACCAGGCCTGTCTTACAAGAGCTCCTGAAGGAAGCACTAAACATGGAAAGCAACAACTGGTACCAGCCACTGCAAAAACATACCGAATCATAAAGACCATTAATGCTACGAAGAAACTGCATCAACTAATGGGCAAAATAACCAGCTAGCATCATAATGCCAGGATCAAATTCACACATTAAAATATTAACCTGAAATGTAAATGGGCTAAATATCCCAATTAAAAGATACAGACTGGCAAATTGGATAAAGAGTCAAGACCCATCAGTGTGCTGTATTCAGGAGACACATCTCACGTGCAAAGACACACAACAGGCTCAAAATAAAGGGATAGAGGAGTATTTATCACGCAAATGGAAACCAGTAAAAAGCCGGGGTTACAACTCTAGTATCTGATAAAACAGACTTTAAACCAACAAAGATCAAGAGACAAAGAAGGGCATTACATAATGGTAAAGGGATCAATGCAACAAAACCAGCTAACCATATATATATATATATATATATATATATATATATATATATATACCTAATACAGGAGCACCCAGATACATAAAACAAGTTCTTGGAGACCTGCAAAGATACTTAAACTCCTACACAATAATAGTGGGAGATTTTAACACCCCACTGTCAATATTACACAGATCAACAAGACACAAAATTAACAAGGATATCCAGGACTTGAACTTAGATCTGGACCAAGCGGACCTAATAGACATCTACAGAACTCTCCACCCCAAATCCACAGAATATACATTGTTCTCCGCACCACATCACACTTTTCTAAAATTGACCACATAATTGGAAGTAAAACACTCCTCGGCAAATGCAAAAGAACGGAAATCACAACAAATAGTCTCTCAGACCACAGTGCAATCAAATTAGAACTCAGGATTAAGAAACTCACTCAGGCCGGGCGCGGTGGCTCAAGCCTGTAATCCCAGCACTTTGGGAGGCCAAGGCGGGTGGATCACAAGGTCAAGAGATCGAGACCATCCTGGTCAACATGGTGAAACCCCGTCTCTACAAAAAATACAAAAAATTAGCTGGGCATGGTGGCACGTGCCTATAATCCCAGCTACTCAGGAGGCTGAGGCAGGAGAATCGCTTGAACCCAGGAGGCGGAGGTTGCGGTGAGCCAAGATCGCGCCATTGCACTCCAGCCTGGGTAACAAGTGCAAAACTCCGTCTCAAAAAAAAAAAAGAAAGAAACTCACTCAAAACTGCACAACTACATGGAAACAACCTGCTCCTGAATGACTGCTGGGTAAATAATGAAATGAAGGCAGAAATAAAGATGTTTTTTGAAACCAGTGAGAACAAAGACAAAATGTACCAGAATCTGTGGGACACATTTAAAGCAGTGTGCACAGGGAAATTTATAATACTAAATGCCCATGAGAAAGGAGGAAAGATCTAAAATCGACACCCTCACATCACAATTAATAGAACTAGAGAAGCAAGATCAAACAAATTCAAAAGCTAGCAGAAGGCAAGAAATAACCAAGACCAGAGCAGAACTGAAGGAGATAGAAACACACACCACACACACACACACACACACACACACACACAAACCCTTCAAAAAAATCAATGAATCCAAGAGCTGGTTTTTTGAAAAGATCAACAAAATAGGTAGACCACTAGCCAGACTAATAAAGAAAAAAAGCGAAGAATCAAAATGACAAAGGAGATATCCCCACAGATCCCACAGAAATACAAACTACCATCAGAGAATACTATAAACACCTCTACGCAAATCAACTAGAAAATCTAGAAGAAACTGATAAACTCCTGGACACATACACTGTCCCAAGACTGAACCAGAAAGAAGTCTAATCCCTGAATAGACCGATTACAAGTTCTGAAATTGAGACCATAATTAATAGCCCACCAATCACAAAAGTCCAGGACCCGATGAATTCATAGCCAGATTCTACTAGAGGTACAAAGAGGAGCTGGTACCACTTCTTCTGAAACTATTCCAAACAATGGAGAAAGAGGACATCCTCCCTAACTCATTGTATGAGGCTAGCATCATTCTGATACCAAAACCTGGCAGAGACACACACAAAAAATTTCAGGCCAATATCCCTGATGAACATCAATGCAAAAATTCTCCATAAAATACTAGCAAACCAAATCCAGCACCACATCAAAAAGCTTATTCACCACAAGCAAGTCAGCTTCATCCCTAGGATGCAAGGCTGGTTCAACATATGCAAATCAATAAAGGTAGTTCATCACATAAACAGAATCAGTGACCAAAAAAACCACATGATTATCTCAATAGATGCAGAAAAGGCCTTTGATAAAATTCAACACTGCTTCATGCTAAAAACTCTCAATAAACTAGGTATTGATGGAACCTATCTCAAACTAATAAGAGCTATTTATAACAAACCCGTAGCCAATATCATACTGAATGGGAAAAAGCTGCAAGCATTCAAGCATTCCCTTTGAAAACGGGCACAAGCCAAGGATGTCCCTTCTCACCACTCCTACTCAACATAGTATTGAAAGTTCTGGCCAGGACGACCAGGCAAGAAAAAGAAATAAAGGGTACTCAGACAGGAAGAGAGGAAGTCAAATTGTCTCTGTTTGCAGATGACATGATTGTGTATTTAGAAAATCCCATCATCTCAGCCCAACATCTCCTTAAGCTGATAAGCAACTTCAGCAACGTCTCAGGATACAAAACAAACGTGCAAAAATCACAAGCATTCGTATACACAAATAACAGACAAACAGAGAGCCAAATCATGAGTGAACTCCCATTCACAACTGCTACAAACAGAATAAAATACCTAGGAATACAAGTTACAAGAGATGCAAAGGACCTCTTCAAGGAGAACTACAAACCACTGCTCAAGGAAATAAGAGAGGACACAAACAAATGGAGAAACATTCCATGCTCATGGTTAGGAACAATC
This sequence comes from Saimiri boliviensis, assembly GCF_048565385.1. Lineage (NCBI taxonomy): Eukaryota > Metazoa > Chordata > Mammalia > Primates > Cebidae > Saimiri > Saimiri boliviensis. The sequence continues at coordinate 8,735,053 of NC_133467.1, read as the reverse complement.
AGTATCATGAACATGGCCATACTGCCCAAAGTAATTTATAGATTCAACGCTATCACCATCAAGCTACCACTGACTTTCTTCACAGAATTGGAAAAAACAATGTTAAACTTCATATGGGAGCAAAAAGGAGCAGCCCACATAGCCAAGACAATCCTAAGCAAAAAGAGCAAAGCTGGAGGCATCATGCTACCTTACTTCAAACCATACTACAAGGCTATAGTAACAAAAACAGCATGGTACTGGTACCAAAACACATATATACATAGACCAATGGAACACAACAGAGGCCTCAAAAGTAATGCCACACATCTACAACCATCTGATCTTCAATAAACCAGATAAAAACAAGCAATGGGGAAAGGATTCCTTGTTTAATAAATGGTGTTGAGAAAACTGGCTAGCCATGTGTAGAAAGCTGAAACTGGACCCCTTCCTTACACCTTAAAGAAAAGTTAACTCAAGATGGATTAAAAACTTCAATGTAAGACCTAAAGCCATAAAAAACCTAGAAGAAAACCTACACAATACCATTCAGGACACAGGCATGGACAAAGACTACATGACTAAAACACCAAAAGTAACGGCAACAAAAGCCAAAATAGACAAATGGGATCTAATTAAACTAAAGAGCTTCTGCACAGCAAAAGCAACTATCTTCAGAGTGAACAGGTAACCTACAGAATGGGAGAAAATTTTTGCAATCTATCCGTCTGACAAAGGGCTAATATCCAGAATCTACAAATAATTTAAACAAATTTACCAGAAAAAAAAAAAAGGCCCATCAACCCTCCCTCCCGCTTTCCCTCCCTCCCTCCCTCCTTCTCCCCCCACCTTTCTCTCTCTCTCTCTCTCTCTCTCTCTCTCAGTAGACTGGTTGAATGAATGGTAAAAGTCACTGTTTATCTCCTCTGTAAAGTTCTGATTAATGGGAAAGAGGATTTGAAAGGCTAGTCTTCTTAAGCTGTGGCAAATCTAGTGTGCTTTGTGTGTCTTTCTGTATTGTTCTGTCATAATGAGAGGTACCTCAGGATAAAATGCATGCCTAGGACCGCATAGGCCTGCTTTTCAAGATGACCCAGCAGACTTGGTCAGTTATAAACTTTGCTGTAGATCCCTAAAAAAACTGGATGAGGTTTGCTTCTTGTCTTATACATCCCTGGGAGGTTGACCTTGTAAACTTATGGCTGTGCTTTCTCTTTTCACCATGACAGCCCAGGTTCAGGGTTCAATTCCTGGCTTGGAAAATAGGTCCTTTATCTTCTAAGTATTCATATGTGGTGTGTGTGTGATATTTATATATGAAAGAGCTTTAATTAATTGGTTTAATAATAAATCAAATATTTTGTCAGAAAAGTAAAAAGAATAATGCCTTTTATTTAGTTCATGTGACTTAAGTCATCTTTGGGAAGTACAGTTTTAAAGATTATTGGTAAAATAAAAATTGTTTCAAAAATGTAAATATTTGTTCTAAATTGTACAGGTCAGATATTGCTTGCTAAATGCTTTAAAATCATAAACTGCTTCTTTGACTTTTGAAAATTGTTCAACTTACCTACTTTGGAGCATTAGATTCTAGATAAGGTGGTGGCCATATGGAATTACCCAGACAGTTAAGGCATTCTAAGTCACAAGATAAGATAGGAGTTCAGCACAAGACACAGGTCATAAAGACCTTGCTGATGGAACAGGTTGCAGTAAAGCAGCCGCTGAAACCCACCAAAACCAAGATGGTGACGACAGTTTTCCTACACTCCCACCAGCGCCACGACAGTTCACAAATGCCATTGCAACATCAGGAAGTTACCCTATATGGTGTAAAAAGAGGAGGTACGGATAACCCACCCCTTGTTTAGCATAGCATCAAGAAATAACCAAGAGTGGGCAACCAGCAGCTCTGTCTACGGAGTAGCCATTCTTTTATTCCTCTACCTCATTAATAAATTTCCTTTCACTTTGCTCTAGGGTCTCGCCCTAAATTCTTTCTTACATGACATCTAAAAACCTTCTTTTGGAGTCTGGATCAGGACCCCGTTCCTGTAATACTCATAGTAGCATCCTATGGGTATTACTAACCCTTCTACCATTGAGAAAACTAAGAATCTGAGCAGCTGCATTTTCCTAGGCTGGCGCTGCTAGTGAGTGGCTAAGACTGAAACCCAGGTTTGCCAGACTCGCCCAGATCACGCTTCTTTCCATGTCGACAGATGCTTACATTGCAAGCGTGCATTCCCTCCTTGCCAACAAATTGTGCAGCTATTTATTAAAGAAAATGCAAAGTCAAGAATGTAAAGGAAATCACTGAGTTTGCTTTTAAAACACTCCATGTATTTTCGTTAAGCCATTTGCTGTTAAAAGATCCCTGACCGGGTCAAAGTCGGAGAACGCTGGATGTGTTTCCCTTTCTCTGGATGCTTCAACAGAAACTAATGGCTCCAAACATGTTTGAGCAGTCAAATGATCAAGGACAACTCTGAAATTCATTGCCTCTTGGTCTTCTGTTGCGAGGAAGAATACTGTCCCCAGTAAGAATCCTACTGCAAACCCAGACTGGGTTTGTTCTGTAATAACTTGTTTTTTGACAAAGCGGATGTTGTGGAGCCCAGAGGAGATGAAAATCTTTGGGATTTGGGTGTGTTCAGAAAAACATTTGCAATAGAGCATAGGCAAGAAACCAAATCTGGCAGAGTGAGATTGTCTCGGCTTATGTCATTGGGTTGGGTCCGACCGTGGGCCAACGCCTGTCACTGGCTCACCAGTGTTTTGGGTTTCCAATCCCTGAATGCCTCAAGAAAGTAAAAATTCTGTGGAAAAAAAATAGAAACTCTCTTGGTGCTTCACAGTACAAAGAACAAAAGAAGAATATTAAGAAGGGCCAGAAATTCATGTCTCCTCCAGAGAAAGCCAAAAGATGCTTCAACCAGAATGTATTATGTCACTATAGTCTTAGGAAACAAACATTAAGCTACGTGGGGAAAGGAGGGGACAGAAAACAAGGTGGCTGTACTTGTCTAAAGAGGGACATGATTACCTTCATTAATAATTGCTCCCTGGTTGTTTCCACACAGCTGAAGGAAAGGTGTGCATGCACAACAGGACTCTTCGCCCATAGAGGAACAAAGAACAGTGAAAACTTCTCTCATCGGCATTTCAACACGCCTTCCTTTTTATAGCTTCTCAAACAACGTGTGACATCTTAGACACGTGACACAGAGGAGAAAGTGTCTCGGGGTTAGGATAAGCCAGCATCTAAATTCTGACTCTGACATTAAGCTGTTGCCCCTTGGACAGGCAAGCTCATCTCTCGGCTCCTCAGTTTCTCCTGGTGTAACATAGTGAATGGGCTACCTTCCTTGAAGGGCTTTTATTGAAGAGTGAGGAAGATGGTACATGTAAAACTGTCAGGCACAGGTGCTAGGACAGTGCCAGATAATGTTTTTAGACTTTTATATGCTCATAATCCATTAAAAATAAAAGTAAGTCATCATTTTTGTTTCGTTTTTCCTGACACCATCAATTTGATGTATTTTCAGCCAACGGCAGAAATGGTCCAGTTGCTGAAATGAGAATCAGCAGTTGCTCTGGCATCATTCTGACTCAGCCTTTCAATTACTTTGTCTACATTCTTCCTTGATGCTTTTTCTTTAAAGGTTAAGTAAAAATAAGAATTATGCTTCAAAATCGACTCAGCCTTGTAATTACTTTGTTCACAGCTTTCCTCAATGCTGCTTCTTTAGAGGTTAAATAAAAATAAGAGAATTATTCTTCAAAATTCCTTCCAAAGGCATTTTTCGGCTTTCTAATGCCCATGGCTTTTGCCGCATGCTAGAGGGACCTTCGGGACATCTCTAAAGTAAGGTGCTCTTCGTCAACTCAGTCTTCCATCCCATTCCCGTGGCCAAGTTATAACTCAAGAGAGTCTTGTACCCTGGTACAGCTGTATTTCCTCACAGCCTTGGCAGGACTGAAGCATGTTACTGCTGAGCTAGTATACCAGCTACTTGACAGAATCCTGTGTTCAGCTGGCAGAAAAAAAAACTGATGAAAAATCTCAGAGAACTGAGGGCGACATATCATACGGGATAGCAAAAGCTAGCTCCATATGGATTTGACAGCCATTAGCCTAATATTTTTTGGAAAGCTGCTGTAGTCGGCAGAGCAATGGCCCTGCAAAGATGCTCATGTCCTAATCCCTGGAACTTGTCACTATATTCCTTAGGTGGCGAAAGGAACTTGGCAGAGGTGATTAAGGATCATGAGATGGAGGAGTATCCTGGGTGAGTCAGGTGGGTTCACTGTAATCACGAGGTCCTTATCAGGGAGATGGGTCAGAAGCAGGAACTGGAAGATGAAATATTGATGGCTTGGAAGATAGAAGGGCTGTGAGTGAAGGAATGTAGACGGCTTCTAGAAGCTGGAAAAGACCAGGGACAGATGCTCCCCTACAGCCTTCAGAAGATGTGCCTGCCTGGCAACACCCTGATTTTACCCAGGTGAAACCCATTTCGGACTTCTTCCCTCCAGAACTGTAATAGAATAAATCTGTATTTTTTTTTTTAATTTTTATTTTTGGTATTTTTAGTAGAGACGGGCTTTCACCATGTTGACCAGGATGGTCTCAATCTCTCGACCTCGTGATCCACCCGCCTCAGCCTCCCAAAGTGCTGGGATTACAGGCTTGAGCCACCGCGCCCGGCCTAAATCTGTATTTTTTAAGCCACTAAGTTTGTGGTGATTCGTTGCAGCACCAAAGGAAACTAATGCAACTGCTGAAGTTTCTATTTTCGGCGTGGTATTTTTTTGAAGTAATGATGTCTATATAGGGTTGCCAAATTTAAAGAACAGAAATAGAAGGCACTCAGTTCAGTTTACATTTCAGATAAGCAGGCCAGGCAGGTGCGGTGGCTCACGTCTATAATCCCAACTCTTTGGGAGGTCAAGGCAGGAGGACTGCTGAAGGCCAGGAGTGTGAGACCGGCCTGCACAACACAGTGAGGCCCTATCGCTACAGAAAATAAAAATGAGCTGGGCGTGGTGGCGCGTGCTTGTACCCCCAGCTACCCCAGAGGCTGAGGCAAGAGAATGGCTTGAGCCCAGAAGGTTGAGCCAGGACCAGGCTGCTGCACTGCACCCTGGGTGACAGAGTGAGACCCTGTCTCTAAAAAGTTTAAAAAAAAATAAATAAATACAATAAATAAATTTTAGATAAGCAACACATAGTTATTTAAGCATGGACTGTGCAATATTTGCAACATACTAAAAACATAATCATTCTTAAGTCTATGGTTCATTTAACTGAGTATCCTGTATCTTATCTTTCAACTTTGGGTCTTTACATGAACCATCTTCTGGGGAAAGAATACTTATCTTGTCTATCTTAAACCTACTTTTTTCAGGTTTTGAGATTTCAATTCACCTAGAACTATCATGCAAATATATGATTAAAAAACCAAACTTCATCTCATTTAGTCACTGTAGGCTTGGGCTATATGTTTTTTCCATGTTTAACAATAAATTTCCAGTTATCTCCACATGGAAACTCCCAGAGCCTAACACCTGATCCTTTGATCAAGGCCGATCTCTTGGCCTTCCAGAAAAACACGTTTTGGAATGAAGTGCACATGGGAGAGGGCAGCTAGAACTGAAATGTGTGAAGGATAGACTGTGGTTTTCTAACATAGAAGAACATAGTGTGTTTTCTGTGTTTTCATTACACCCAAACCTCAAACAGATTCAAAGTTTAGCTCATCAGCTCTTGTGTCCCACCTTTCCCATATCTACTTCCTTTTCTCCCTGTTTTAGGGAATGACATCACCATCCACCGACTTACCCAAGCTACTCTGCCTTCCCTAGCTTCCCTTACTGCAGCCTTTAGCCATGAGTAGATATGCTGCTGGTCCAAGAATGATGAGAGGCACATACAGCAAATCCATATCCAGTCAGTAGCACAGAGCCAAGCCCACCCTGGATCAGATGACCTGTCAACAGCCTACCTGTCAACATGGAATAGAGAAAAGCCAATGTGACGTGCCACTGACATTTTGTGCTTGTTGCTAGGAAGCAGGAGCTAAAACACTCTCTAAATCAGATTTAATCTTCCTTCCCTCTGAGTCAGGAAAAGTCAAACTGAGTCATGATTGCTGTTACCTTTGCAAAGCTCTTGGGAGTCTTACATGTCATGTCCAGAGCATTAGGGAAGTCCCTTTAGTGATCAGTCTACATGTGTCACTGCTGGCAGATAATTTTTCATGAAAGCATGGTCCCCCAATGGCAGATGACTTCATTGCTTCAATGCCAAATGTGTGTACTAGAATCTTTTTTTTAGGGTGAAAGCCTGACTCCCAGGGTCTGGCTTCCCTTGGAATGGCAGAGATAGGGTAGCTATTCTCTCATCCCATTCTTCTTCTTCCTGGACACAAAGACTTCTCAACAGCCTCTGTTAGAGTTACATGTAACCATATGCATTAGGGTTCTCCAGAGAAACAGACCAATAGAAGATTATATCTAAGAATATGTATTGTAAAAAATTGACTCACATAATTATGAAGACTGGTAAATTCAAAATCGGCAGAACCCATATCCCAATTTGAGCATGAAGGTCAACAAACTGCTGTAGAACCAGGAAGAGTCAACATCCCAGTTCAAAAACCACAAGGCTGGGAGAGCCAATGTTTCAGCTCAAAGGCTGGCGGGCAGGAGAATTCTCTCTTAGTAAGGGAAGAGTCAGTCATTCATTCTATTCAGGCCTTCAGCTGACTGAATGAGACACACACACACTATGCAGGACAATCTGCTTTACTAAGTCTACCCACTTAAACGTTAATCTCATCCAAAATCATCTTCATACAAACACCCAGAATAATGTTTGACCAGATAGCTGGGCTTCTTGTAGCCCAATCAAGTTACCACATAAAATTAACCATCATACCATATAACTGAATTCCAGCCAAATCAATTTCAGGCTTGACTGGTGGAAATTTCCATTTGACTCTCCATGCTCTTAATCTACCCACTGGCTGAATGCAGGTGGGTATGCTGCTTTGGTAGGTAGGAGCTGAAGACCGTATAACCATGGGATGGAAGGAGCCTAGAGCCCCCAAATTACCACTGAAAAATTCTGGACATTTTAGATGCTAAGAACAAACTCCTATGATGATGTTGGAATCATTTTACAGTTAGAGTCTGTTACAAAAGCAAGCATTATCTTAACTGTTATGCCAGGAACCCGTGACTTCGTAATTTTTCTCTCACTGGATCATACTGAGTTTTTCCAGATTAATTCTGTTTTCTACTTTTTGTTTAATTACATGCCTGAAGTATGTTCTTGTAGTATGTCTCCTTTACCTCCGTACTTCCCAATCCAGAAAAAGAAAATGGTTTGGCTGAAAATTCATAGATTTCATTCTATACTTACAATGCTATATTACTGTTGTTGTCATTTGCACAATTTCATACATGCCCTGATACTAAGCAACCCAGTCGGCTTACACTATGGAGAAGTCACACATGGTCATTATTGTTTTTGCTTCCTTGCAAACATTGTGGAATTCTGTGGAACCTCAATAGTATTTTCCATCTATTGGCATACATTTATGTAAATCCAAAGGATGCATTGCTTTTCTAAAAATAAACATCTGTTTTTAATTTAAATTTAAATTTTAGATTCAAGGAGTCCATGCACAGGTTTGTTGTAAGGAAACATTGCATGATGCTGAGGTTTGAGCTGCTTTCGATCCCATCACCAAGAGAGTAAACATAGAATCCAACAGGAAGTTTTTCCGCCCTTGCCCCATCCCTCTCTTTCTGGAATTCTCGGTGTCTACTGTTTCCATCTTTATGTCCATGTATATAGACATTTCTTTTTAACAATACAATACCCTTAGTCACTGTTTTAAAAATGGCATTGGGGCCGGGCGTGGTGGCTCAAGCCTGTAATCCCAGCACTCTGGGAGGCCGAGGCGGGCAGATCACAAGGTCAAGAGATCAAGACCATCCTGGTCAACATGGTGAAACCCCGTCTCTCTTAAAAATACAAAACATTAGCTGGGCATGGTGGCGCGTGCCTGTAATCCCAGCTACTCAGGAGGCTGAGGCAGGAGAATTGCCTGAACCCAGGAGGCGGAGGTTGCGGTGAGCCGAGATCATGCCATTGCACTCCAGCCTGGGTAACAAGAGGAAAACATCTCAAAAAATAAAAAAAAAAATTAAAAAAGGGGGGGGATTGAACGGGTTATAAGAACAACTGTTTCCAGCCCCACTTTCCTCATCCCTGTTCATCTCCCCTTCAAACTACTTTTAACTCATTTTTCTAAGTTCTATAGTGATTGTCTCATATAGATAAACATGCCTGTACTTCTATTTCCTGATTTATCAGTTTTAGAGACTATCTGTATAATTTCTGTTATGATAAGGATATGACCTTTTTCTTTTTTACATCAAGCCCAACCTCCTTTTGCCATGTATCCCATGTAATTTTGTCATGTGTATTTATGTTGTTATTTTACGTATATGTAGTTCACCTAAAAGCCACGAAGTTTGTTATGATTACATCTACTCTTACAGAGTCTTTTTTTGAGATAGTCTTTTGTGTCTTGTAATATATTTCTGAGAATAATCCTCAATTTTCTCTAATGTTTTACCATATCAGATATTCTAGCCTGCCTCTTTTCTGAAAAACACCTCCCAAAAGCACTCCACCTTCCTGCTCTTGTCTGGGTTGAAAGGCTGATGCCTGCCCAACTGCTACAAACTTCAGCACACATCCCTGAGAGAGACCATCTGACCTTCCTGATGTGGTACCCTTGGCAGGCAGAAAGCACAGTTAAGCTGAATGCCTTCTTCTGCCAAGCAGTGGGTGAGAACAACCCCACTCTATATCTTCCTGATGAAGACCACGTACTCCCTGATTTTTAAAAAATAGTTCCTGTTGGGAAGGATTCGGTGGGGGAAAAAAAAACTGCTAAATGGCTATAAAAATAATTCTTAAGAACATGCAAACAATTTTGAAAGGAATGACCAGAAAACAAAAATATTTGGAGAAAATATTAGGTTGCATGTTACCAAATCATTGGTTGCAATCTGTATCTGTATATTCAACACAATCTATATATGTTGATGTACCAAAGACTACTAGCTGATAATTAAATAAGTTCTTTGTGAAAAAAGACAGACTGCTTTTCCTACTCACTCTTGTAGCTAAGCGTTTCCATATGTCTGAGTCTAGCCAATGGAATAAGGGAAGAAGTGAAAGGCACCACTTCCAGCATTGGCCAGAAAACCTTCCATAATATCTTCTATGTCCTTTTCTGTTGCTAGCTGGATGGGAATGGATACAGCCCTCAGGGCACCCTTGGAAGTCAAGTGATAAAGTTGTTGAAGCCATAAGATAGAAAAAAGCCGGGTACATGGATCCCAGTTTCAAAAAATTTTGTTCGACCAGTAGGATGACCAAGGTGTCCTGGTTTACCCAGACCTTTCCCAGTCTCAGCACTGAAAATCTTGTATTCCAGCATGCCCCTCAGTCTTGGGCAACCCAGGGTTGTGGGTTACTTCATCGATCAGGAACTGCACTAGTGTGTTCATAAGCTAGGAATAAGCTTTATTACAGTAAGCCACTGAGATTTGGGGATTCATTTGTTAACAGCTACTGTTACTTTGACTAGCACCAATACGTCACCAGGCAGGGCAGTGTTTCACATTTACTAATTTGAAAGAAAGAAAAGAAGCTGTGTAACATTTTTATGAGCGTTCGTGTCTGAAATGTTGATCCACTTTGTGTTTTTGCTCAATCATGACTCTGCTTTTGTGCCAACACAGGGCCCTCATGAGTTACAGTCTTTTTTTTTTTTTTTTTTTTTTTTGAGACGGAGTTTCGCTCTTGTTACCCAGGCTGGAGTGCCATGGCGCGATCTCGGCTCACCGCAACCTCCGCCTCCTGGGTTCAAGCAATTCTCCTGCCTCATCCTCCTGAGTAGCTGGGATTACAGGCACGTGCCACCATGCCCGGCTAATTTTTTGTATTTTTAGTAGAGACGGGGTTTCACCATGTTGACCAGGATGGTCTCGATCTCTTGACCTTGTGATCCACCCGCCTTGGCCTCCCAAAGTGCTGGGATTACAGGCTTGAGCCACCGTGCCCGGCCCGAGTTAGAGTCTTAATTAATACTTTGAATTTATTCTAATAGCTGTTCTCTATTTGTGGAAAATTAGTTATATATATAGAACTTTAGTCCTATATCTACTCTATTTTTCATATCAAGGATGATATCTTAGTATTCCAACCTCTCTCCCCCTTCCTCCAACATACATATAAATAGGTACAGTCGCATGCAGATATTTATAGCTGTAAACATATAGTATCCAGTGTGTGTATTCATCCCAGCAGCTTCTTATCTATTCACAAAATGCAAACGCTTGAGCCTGCATCTGCAGCAACAGCAGGTTTTCTGCAAATCCAGTCCATCACCCTCTAGGCTCCTACCTCCAGAGACTCCCCAAATGCTTAAAAGAGTCTGAAAGAGAGAAATCAGTCCCTCCTAGATCTCTCTTGATATGTGCAATGATGGCAGAGGGTCACCAGTTTTATCAAAAATTGGCCTTGGTGAATCACATCTTAAAGTTTAGAAAACCATGCAAAGCTCCCAATCCTGATAAAAGCCACAGCCACTGGAATAGCACAGTCGTCTACAGAAGCCAATCTCTTTATGGTAGACTACCTGATAACCAGTGTTATGCTCAGTGGAGGCGCTTTCAGCCAAGCTAGGAGGGTCTTACTGAAGAAAGTTCTTTAATTTCCAGTCTCCCTGTAAGACGTAAAGTTGTAGAAACTCTGGCTGTGGTAGAACCAGGATATATGACAGCAATGGAGTTGCTTTTGCAAAAGACATAAGGCACTCCAGCATGGATGGAAGATGCCGGAAAGACAAATATTTTACTCACCAGCAAAGCTGTTCACACATTTTGAGTCTAGAGTCCAATGGTAAAGACAGAATCCTATGCTTCGGCTGCTGCTTTGAGTACCAGGACAGACTTCTCTTCCCATGTTGCTTTAGGAAAATAAAATCTCCAGCATTATGGACCTTTTCTCAGTATTAGATCTGAGTACTCACTCTTGATGTAGCCCCTAACAATAAGTTCATTTACACAGTCACATGCCTGAGCATAACACTCCAGGAGAATTGGTTGCCACTTAGATCTGATGTTTGCTACCTCTCAGAGTTGAACCACCACATTTTAACAAATCCTTAAAATAAAAGAGCCCTCGGGGCAAAGCGAGCTATGCTCAGCTATTCCAAGGTGACTTCTGTCCTGCCCTACTCTACGGGAGACCTCTAGTCCCAGCACCTACAACTACACAGAGAGAAACAGAAACACCAACGTGATCTGCTTGGGCAGAAAACATATGGGAAGTATGGAGAATCCATGATGATGATTAGAAAAGGCACTGTTTGTCTTACATGTCGGTTCTTGGTTTGTATGAAGCACCTTAACCTTTCATGACAGTAAAAATTCAAGAGAGTCAAACAGTTCCACTGAGACAAGACATCTACCTTCTTTTGAGCAGGGTTCAAAGAACAACAGAGCTGAGTCACCCTAAGTGAAGCAGAAGAGTATGCGAGGTCTAGGCAGAAGCAAGACAGGAGTTCCGGAGCAGAGTGTGACTCACAGGGCAGGGACCGCATCTCTTATTCCCGACACCCCCTCGCCTTAGGGTTGGTTGAGCCATTCCTAACAAGGAGATATACAAGCAACTCCCAGAGGAAGACTCCATAAAAATGACCGCCCAGGTCCCAGATGTCCTTCAGAGCAGCAGAACCTATGAGTGGCTAAGGCCAACAGAAAGCAACAATGGACCCCAGAAATCTGCAAGTGATGTTGAGGGTTCCTTAAGAAGGGTAGATAGTAACAGGCAGAAATAAGACTATCTTCCACCAAGTTGCACAGGACAGTCCATACCTTCTGATATTGAAATTCTTCAGCCATCTGAACTGAATACCTGGAGGTGAAAGGAACAGAGGGAATCATTTGAAAGCACGAGCTCCAGAACTTCACAGGCTGGGCTCAAATTCCAGTCCATCCCTTACTTCCTCTGTGCTCTGGGCAAGTTCCTTGATCTTCATGTAGAAGGAATCTTAATTCCTTCATCTGTAAAATGGAAATAATAATAGTTCCTAAACTCCTAAGACCAATTTTGAGGTTTAAAAGGTAGTACATTAAAACACATTAGCAGAGTTCATGGCACATAGTAAATCCTCATTACCTATCAGCTAGTATATCATCATCATCATCATCATCATCAGGGGCTACCACATGCAATGGCATCTATTTCCCAGTTTTCTGGGCCAGGGAGTTCACATGGCTTAAAAGGAAACAAGATAAACTGATTAAGACCTAGAAGACGGCTCCCAAACTCAGGTCATGCTTAGCGTGGGCCTGCACAACCACAGCGCAAGGAAGATGTGAACACTTAGATTAGCAGCAACGGCAGGCAGGACACGAATTCACATTCACAGGCACAGGTGAGTCCATGCGTGTGGCAGGAGGGAATGAGAGGAGCTGTGATACAAATGGAGAAGTGGAGGGGAGGGGCAAAGGGTCGCCTCACAACAAGAGGCAGGCCGGAAGTAGAAAAGAATACAGAAAAGCAGTCGGGCTCTTGACTGTACTGTGACATTCCACTGATACTATTTTAACACATAGTGTGTCCTCATTCCCTATCAGCCACTATATCATCACCATCATCCACTGACCTCTGGCATTTCCCCCCATGGACTCCTTCCCAGGGTCCTATTCAATATTTTCATAACTACTTCGCTATTAGACTGATCCTAAATACAAGGCTAGTCGATAACTCTAACCATTCTTTGTGTGATATATGTATTTTAATAAGGAATTTTATGAAAGGAATAACATCCTTCATGACTCAGAGACTTTCCCCACCATCTACAAATCACACCACGTTCTATGAGCTCCTGAAAGATTCTTGTTTGGCAAAACAAAATTCACAGGATAAAAGTTCATGTGTAATTTTTCACAGGATAAACGTTCATGTGTAATTTTAAAATCATCTTCTTCTTCAGTAATAAAGTACAAGATGTTCCTCAATGTGCTGACATCTTCTAGATGACCATAGAGATCATGGAGGGTGTGGAAGAGGGAGCTTGAATTTTCCACAAAATTAAAATTCAGCTCACGCCTATAATCTCAGCACTTTGGGAGGCTGAGGTGGGTGGATCACAAGGTCAAGAGATCAAAACCACCCTGACCAACATGGTGAAATTCCGTCTCTACTAAAAAATACAAAAATTAGCTGGGCATCGTGGTACGCATGCCTGTAGTCCCAGTTACTCAGGAGGCTGAGGCAGGAGAATCGCCTGAACCTGGAAGGTGGAGGCTGCGGTGAGCCGAGATCACGCCATTGCACTCCTGCCTGGTGCCTGGTACCTGGCAACAAAACAAGACTCTGTCTCAAAAAAAAAAAATTCAGAATGTTAAGGTAAGAAATCATAAATGGATAAGGGAAGCCTTCTTGATGGAAGTCCTTGTTGCAAATATTCGATAAAATGCTGACCTGATTTTCCCTATGCTTTATGAAATTAAAAAAACATTTTAATTTAAAAAAGGAAAAACAAAGTGTAACTTATCTAAGTACAGACAAGGGGAACAGCTTTTTCCTTCATATTTGCCTTTATGAAGAGGTGGCCATATGTTTTTATTATCATCCTTTAAGAAGTGAATTATATATGTCTCTGAGCTTTTACTCTGAAAGAAAAAACATCCTTCCAGAGGAGGGTCAAAGCCACTAACAGTTTTCACCACCACCGACCCAACCAGTTATTTATTTAACATGATTAAGGCTTCAGTTACCCAGGAAGAGCCAAAAAACATTTGCTTTCCTCTAAAATGCCTCTTCTATGATCCCAGGAAGTCTACAGGGTCTCCCAGGAATATGTCTTTTCTCAATTGCAAATATTTTTCCACATGTGTTTGTTATGATTGGCGGAGCCTGTGGTGACCACGATTTAATTAGCGCAAGATTTAACCTCCTCAAAGAAGATGTGTGGCATGTTTTCAAGATCTGGCCATCCGAGAGTGCCCTCATACATAGAAACCCAGGAAGCCACAATTCCTTTACTAAAACAGATTTCTATTCACGTAAGGAATGGACAATGTTAATAATATTCTCAAGTCATATACTGGTACGAATAATTTCCAGACTCACGACATCCGTTTTTGAAAATTTAAAAATGTATATTTTACTATTATATTTCTGTATGTTTTCAGCTGACAAGATTTCATCATGGGTGCATTTAACTATGACTTCTAGTTCAAGACATTTGGTAGAAATAGGTCAAATTAAGTAACTCATCGTAATTTTCATCCTAATGTGAATTACCTCCATGCATATTTTTATAATTGCCTCCATTTTAAAAAAAAAGTTTCCTCAGAATTTCATTTGCTTTGCACATCCCCTATTTTATACTTTTTCATAAATGAGGAAGGTATATTGTAGGACCTCCTCCTATAATTATTGTGTTATATGTAGAATATATAGGATTATGACAAAACTATCATCCTCAAAATTACACTACTTGACGTATTTTTAAGCCATAAAGTAAATAACGATAACAACTATTATATATAAAATAATAATACAGTGCTTCCTCTGAGACAGGCACTATTTATTTTTTTGTTTTGAGATATGGGGTCTGTTAGCAGCCTGGAGTGCATTGGCACCATATAGCTCACTGCAGCCTTGAACTCATGGACTCAAGTGAGCCTCCCACCTCGGACTCTCTCCCAAGTAGCTGGGACTACAAGTGTGTGCCATTATGCCTGGCTTTTGTTTGTTTGTTTGTTTGTTTGAGATGGGCCGGGGTTGTCTTACTATGTTGGTCCAGGTTGGTCTTAAACTCCCGTCCTCGGCCGGGCGCAGTGGCTCACACCTGTAATCCCAGCACTTTGGGAGGCCGAGATGGGTGGATCAAGAGGTCAAGAGATGGAGACCATTCTGGTCAACATGGTGAAACCCCGTCTCCACTAAAAATACAAAAAATTAGCTAGGCATAGTGGCGCATGCCTGTAATCCCAGCTACTCCGGAGGCTGAGGCAGGAGAATTGCCTGAACCCAGGAGGCGGAGGCTGCGGTGAGCCGAGATCGCGTCATTGCACTCCAGCCTGGGTAACAAGAGCGAAACTCCGTCTCAAAAAAATAAACAAATAAATAAAAATAAAATAAAATAAAACTCCTGTCCTCAAGTAGCCTTCCTGCTTCAGCTTCCCAAAGTGCTGGGATCACAGGATAAACCACCATGTCCCACTCTGGCACTATTCTAAGTGCTCTTTATTAATATATTTAATCCTCAAAACAGCCCTGTGGAAAGGCTACTATAATGATCTCCTCTTTCTTCCCAGATGAGGGCTTGAGGCACAGAGGGGTTACATAACACATCCCAGTCACACAGCTACTAAGCAGAAGAGCCAGTTTTCAAATACGGGGGCACTCAGGGACCCATTCCCTTCATCACCAAGCTGGGCTGCCGATCTGAACTTGTATCGCTTTACATTATTGCCATAGAGAGATTTCAAATATACTAAAATGATCTTGTCACATCTCTGTGATGAACCTCTGATACTTCCCACTGATCCAAATGTCCATGCCTTATACATTTTACACATTTAACTCATTGCATGACATTTATGTTTTTATAACTCTCCACATAAGAATCGTAAATTCTGTAAGGACGAAAATCAAGTTGCTTTTTCTGTCTCTGTTTCTAAGACCCTCTCTGAACTATCATAGGTCTTAAGTGCTTGTGCAATGAAAGAGCAGAAGGATTTTACTGAAGGACTAGTCAGGCGGACCCCACAGAGAGGTGAGCAGCTAAAGGGGAAAATCGGGGAAGTAAAGGAGTCAGATTCCACCAAGAAGCAAATGTGTTTATTCTAAGGGCCAAAGGAATAATATGGTTGGAAAAAATTAAGAAAATGCAGTAATAGTGTCATATTGGGTACCTCAACGTACTTAACGATCACTCCTCTCCCACTCACACAGCAAAAGCTGGAAAGAATGTTAGAAATTAAATATTCTACACCCTCATTTTACAGATGAAGAAATATAGGCCCATAGAGATGAAGTGACTTGTCTAATTTCATCCACTCCCTAGAGGCAAGGCCAGGTGTAGCAACCCTTTCTTCTGACCTCCTTCCGGTTCTCTTTCTCCAGTTATCACACAAGTACTTTTCAATCTACTCTGCCTGTCTGAAACTGCACCCCTTGGTTTCCTATTTAACTTCAACTAAATGAGATTTGGTTTCATCAAGCATCTACCACCACTCAGGCTTTTAAAAATGGAATTTAGGGGGAGGTAGAGGCATCAGGATTTTTTGTTTTTTACATTTTTAAAGAAAATTTCAAGTACCTGCAGAAGTAGAATATAGTTTAATATTTAATAGCAGAGGGTCATCTCATATCCTCAGCTATGAACTCTTGGACAGTCTTCCTTTATCTCTATCCCAGCTTACTCGTTCTCCTGCCTTCAGATGGTTTTTAAGTAAATTTCAGACATCATATTTCATCAGTAAATATTTCCGTATGTATCTCTAAAAAGTAGGGACTGTTTTATGTCCGAATAGGAAGAGAGGTCATCAAATTGTCCCTGTTCGCAGATGACATGATTGTATATTTAGAAAACCCCGTTGTCTCAACCCAAAATCTCCTTAAGCTGATAAGCAACTTTAGCAAAGTCTCAGGATACAAAATGAATGTGCAAAAATCACAGGCATTCTTATACATCAATAATATACAAACAGAGAGCCAAGTCATGAGCAAACTCCCATTCACAATTGCTACAAAGAGAATAAAATACCTAGGAATACAACTAACAAGGGATGTGAAGGACCTCTTCAAGGATAACTACAAACCACTGCTCAAGGAAATGAGAGAGGACACAAACAGATGGACAAACATTCCATGCTCATGGTTAGGAAGAATCAATGTTGTGAAAATGACCATACTGCCCAAAGTAATTTATAGATTCAATGCTCTCCCCATCAAGCTACCAATGACTTTCTTCACAGAATTGGAAAAAACCACCTTAAACTTTATATGGAAACAAAAAAGAGCCTGCATATCCAAGAAAAGCCCAAGGAAAAAAAAATCAAGCTGGAGGCATCACGATACCTGACTTCAAACCATATTACAAGACTACAGTAATCAACACAGCATGGGGCCGGGCGCAGCGGCTCACACCTGTAATCCCAGCACTTTGGGAGGCTGAGACAGGTGGATCACAAGGTTAAGAGATCAAGACCATCCTGGTCAACATGGTGAAACCCCGTCTCTACTAAAAATACAAAAATTAGCTGGGCATGGTGGTGCACGCCTGTAGTCCCAGCTACTTGGGAGGCTGAGGCAGGAGAATTGCTTGAACCCAGGAGGCGGAGGTTGCGGTGAGCTGAGATCGCACCATTGCACTCCAGCCTGGGCAACAAGAGCGAAACTCCGTCTCAAAAAAAAAACAAAAAAAACACCACAGCATGTTACTGGTACTGAAACAGAAATATAGATCAATGGAACAGAATAGACACCTCAGAAAGAATGCCACACAACACTGATCTGATCTTTGACAAACCTGACAAAAACATGAAATGGGGAAAGGATTCCTTATTTAATAAATAGTGTTGGAAAAACTGGCTAGCCATGTGCAGAAAGGTGAAACTGGATCCCTTCCTTACACTTTATATAAAAATTAACTCTAGATGGTTAAGCCTCATGTTTAAATATTTAATATTTCTTCTAGAGTTTTTATGGGGTTAGGCCTCATGTTTATTAAATATTTAAATATTGGGTATTAATATTAATATTTAAATATCAGTTAATATTAATATTAAATATTTAAACATGAAGCCTAACCCCATTTATATTAAATATTTAAATACTGGATACTGGCCGGGCGCGGTGGCTCAAGCCTGTAATCCCAGCACTTTGGGAGGCCGAGGCGGGTGGATCACGAGGTTAAGAGATCGAGACCATCCCGGTCAACATAGTGAAACCCCGTCTCTACCAAAAATACAAAAAATTAGCTGGGCATGGTGGCGCGTGCCTGTAATCCCAGCTACTCAGGAGGCTGAGGCAGGAGAATTGCCTGAACCCAGGAGGTGGAGGTCACGGTGAGCCGAGATCGGGCCATTGCACTCCAGCCTGGGTAACAAGAGCGAAACTCCGTCTCAAAAAAAAAAAAAAAAGCAATGGTAACAAAAGCCAAAACAGACAAATGGGATCTAACTAAATTTAAGAGCTTCTGCACAGCAAAAGAAACTATCAATAGAGTGAATCGGCAACCAAGAGAATGGGAAAAAATTTTTGTAATCTACCCATCTAACAAAGGGCTACTATCCAGAAACTATGGAGAACTTAAATTTACAAGAAAAAAACAACCCCATCAAAAAGTGGGCAAATGATATGAACACTTTTCAAAAGAAGACATTTATGCAGCCAAAAAACATGGAAAAAAAGCTCACCATCACTGGTCATTAGAGAAATCCAAATCAAAACCACATTGAGATAGCGTCCCACATCATCACAAAATCAGGAGACAACAGATGCTGGAGATGATGTGGAGAAACAGCAACACTTTTACACTGTTGGTGGGAGTGTAAATTAATTCAACCATTGTAGAAGACAGTGTGGCGATTCCTTAAGGATCTAGAAATAGAAATACCATTTGACCCAGCAATCCCATTACTAAGCACAAACCCAAAGGATTATAAATCATTCTATTATAAAGACACATGCACACGTATGTTCACTGTGGCACTGTTCACAATAGCAAAGACTTGGAACCAACCCAAATGCCCATCAGTGATAGACTGGATAAAGAAAATGTGGCAAGTTTACACCATGGAATACCTAATGTAGATAACGGGGTGATGGATGCAGCAAACCACCACCACGGCACCTGTGTACCTATGTAACAAACCTGCATGATCTGCACGTGTACCCCAGAACTTAAAAGTGTAAAAAAAAAAGTAGGGACTGTTAAAAACTGAACCACAGTATTATTATCACACCTAAATATACTAACCCTAATTTCTTAATATTGCAAGATGTCCAATCAGTGTTCAAATTTCCCTGATTAGTTCACTAATTTTTTTTTTTTTTTTTTTTTTTTTTGAGACGGAGTTTCGCTCTTGTTACCCAGGCTGGAATGCAATGGCGCGATCTCGGCTCACCGCAACCTCCGCCTCCTGGGTTCAGGCAATTCTCCTGCCTCAGCCTCCTAAGTAGCTGGGATTACAGGCACGCACCACCATGCCCAGCTATTTTTTTTGTATTTTTAGTAGAGACGGGGGTTTCACCATGTTGACCAAGCTGGTCTCGATCTCTTGACCTTGTGATCCACCCGCCTCGGCCTCCCAAAGTGCTGGGATTACAGGCTTGAGCCACCGCGCCCGGCCAGTTCACTAATTTTTTAAGGCAAGATCTAAATAAGGTCTATACCTGGTGATGGGTGGATATATTTTTTCAATTGCTTTGAATATGTAGGTTCTCCTGCTATCAGTCTCTTTTACCTTTTAATTCTTTTTTGAAGAAACCAGGTGGTTGTCCTGCAGCATTTCCCAGTCTGGATTTTGCTGACTACGTCCCTGTGATATTCCTCAACCTGTTTCTCTGTCCCCTAAATTTCCTTTCTATGAATCAGTAATTAGATGAATAACGGTATTTAGATTAGGCTTTAAGCCTGTGCAAGCCTACTTCATAGGTGATATGTATATGTCTAGATATCTCCTTCTTTGTATGATGCTAGCTACTAATAACCATTACCTAGATCTACTAATTCACCTGGGGTTACAAAATGGTAAGATGCTAATTGTCTAGTTTCTTCCACAATCATTAGCTGGAATTTTTTTTTTTTTTTTTTTTTTTGAAACTGAATCTTGCTCTGTTGCCAGGCTAGAGTGCAGGGGTGTGATAGCTCACTGCAACCTCCGACTCCCTGGTTCAAGTGATTCTCCTCGCTCAGCCTCCTGAGTAGCTGGGATTATAGGCATGTACCACCACACCCAGCTAATTTTTGTATTTTCAGTAGAGATGGGGTTTCACCATGATAGCCAGGATGATCTTGATCTCCTGACCTCATGATCCACCTGCCTCGGCCTCCCAAAGTGCTGGGATTACAGGCATGAGCCACCGTGACCAGCCAG
The DNA here is from genome assembly GCF_048565385.1 of Saimiri boliviensis. NCBI lineage: Eukaryota > Metazoa > Chordata > Mammalia > Primates > Cebidae > Saimiri > Saimiri boliviensis. Next base: position 8,714,851 of record NC_133467.1, on the reverse strand, counting down.
CTGAGATACCTTTATAAAGAAACATTTCTCTTTATTAACTGTGTTGTTACCATGAGGAATATTTCATACAGAAAGGGCAATATAGGTAGATTAATTCTTCTTTCCCTTTATTCACTCCCTTCAAATAGTTATTTTGCAAACTACTTTGAAAGATGATCTTTAAGTTTTGTCTTGTCTTTTGGCATTATTGTGAGCTTGAGGACATAAACATATTTGACGTGTTTTAATAGAGCCCAACTATAATTCCACTGATAGACCGCACCATTTTGGCCAGATGTACTGTCCTGAGCTCAGTCTGGGCTGCTTTTTGATATGACCCTAGTGGTATTTGCTAGTAGTACTATTTGCTTTCCAAAGTCCTAAGATATCTTCATTTTGTACATTTCCTGCCCCAGAGCTGGAATCAGTCATTTTTCAAGAACCTTCGGTAACTTTTAAAGGAGACATAAATGTAGAAGCCTTTTAGCACTAGAGGTGTTCAATATTACTGTGTCAGTTCCTCTTTCAGGACTTTTCAGTGAATAGATCTACATGACACTTCTATTTAACATAAAGCACATCATGAATTTACATTCTTAACTTCAGTCTAGTTAGGACTATAAGGTATTTCACTTAAATCTTAATTTATGTTTTATTCTTCCATGAAAAAAAAATCTTATTCTAGTCAATACCAAAATATACAACCTATTATCTCACAATTACATGCACCCCCATCTATAATAGCAACACCACCAACAATAGTTTATTGAATCTTTTTTTTTTTTTTTTTTTTTTTTTTTGAGACAGAGTCTCACTCTGTCACCCAGGCTGGAGTACAGTGGCACGATCTCAGCTCACTACAACCTCAGCCTCCTGAGTTCAACCAGTTCTAGTGCCTCAGTCTCCTGAGTAGCTGGGATTACAGATGTGCACCACCACGCCCGACTAATTTTTGTATTTTTAGTAGAAACAGAGTTTCACCATGTTAACCAGGGTTGTCTCAAACACCTAGCCTCAAGCATCTGGGCACCTTGGCCTCCCAAAGTGCAGGGATTACAGGAGTGAGCCACTGTATTCAGCCAATTACTGAATACGTCTTAGGATATCCTTGCAATTATTTTTGTTCTCAGAGCATATCGCACAGTGTATCCACAGACAAATTGCTGTACTAAAAAGTCCCTTCCCAGTTTGGTTATACTGCTTACTCAATATACAATATCGAATGGTTTTAATTTGCTTTTATATTTAGGAATTAATTTTTATGTTTTTAAGTGTATAAAATGCTTACATTTTAAGTGTAAATTTACCCAAAGTAGTCACATAAATTATGTTAACATATATTAATATATACCACATATATAGACTATATATAAATCACATATATATATAGTTCTGTTTTGAAAAAAATAAGCAGAAATTAGAAAGTACAAGTAAAAATAGCTCAAGCAAGAGACAAAGTTTTCTTTCTCTCATATAAAAGTACATAAATGACCTGGCACAGTTACTCTGCTCCACAGAGTCCTCAAGGAACCAGCTTTTTCAAGCTCATTACTGTGACATTTTACTACAGGAAGTTCTTATGCTCATGGCCCAAGATTGTATTATCCACGTTCCAAGCAACAAAGTAGATAAAAATTTGAAGTATCAAAAAGTACACATCAACAACCTCCTAAAGATTTCTCTACAGATACCACACGACGTTTCAACGTCTATCCACTGACCAGAACAATGTACCAGAGCCCCATTCACTGCAAAGAGAAACATCTCTTTACTTTGACCATGTGTTCCAGCTTAAAAAATTAATGATTATGGAAAAAGGGGAAAGCAAGCAGCAATTTCTACCACACATTCTCCTCCTACCTCAAATGGTTCTTATATAGTTCAAATACACAGCAAATAAGAATTTTCATAAACTATAAATTATTATTGAACATGAATTAACTATGCTCTGCTTCTAATAAACACAAATTTAGAAAACTTAAAGTTAAATAAAGGCTTACTATAATTTTAATAGATTCTTCTTGAAAGTATGCCTTAAAAAATCATTCCAATAATGAGAATTTCATAAATAGAGAACTTTCTTGTATTAGTCTCTTTTCATATTGCGATAAAAATACTACCTGAGACTGGGTAATTTATCAAGGAAAGATGTTGAATCGACTCACAGTTTCACATGGCTGGGGAAACCTCAGGAAACTTAAAATCACCGCAGAAAGCCAAAGGGAGGCGGGCACCTTCTTCACAAGCAGCAGGAGAGAGAAACGAACGCGGAAGTTCCAAGCACTTAAAAAACCATCAGATCTCGTGAGAACTCACTACCTTGAGAACAGCATGGGGAAAACCTGCCTCCATGCCTCAATTACCTCCACCTGGTCTCTCCCTTGACACAGGGGAGTTATAATTCAAGACGAGATTTGGTTGGGGATACAAAACCTAACCATATCATCCCACCCAGAGCTCCTCCCAAATCTCATGTCCCTTTCACATTTCCAAAATCAATCATGCCATCCCAACGTCTTAATTCCTTCCAGCATTAACCCAAAGTCTTATCTGAGACAAGGCAAATCTCTTCTGCCTAGGAGCCTGCAAAATCAAAAGCAAGCTAGGTACTTCCTGGATATAATGGGGGTACAGTCACTAAGTAAATGATCCCATTCCAAATGGGAGAAGTTAGCCGAAACAAAGGGGCTACAGGTCTCATGCAAGTCTGAAATCCGTCTAGGCCGTCACTAAATCTTAAAGTTCCAAAATGAATGCTTTGGATCTCATACCTCACATCCAGGTCATGCTGATGGAAGAGATGGGCTCCTACAGCCTTGAGCGGCTCTGCCCCTGTGGTTTTGCAGAGTGCAGCTCCGCTTTCCACGGCTTTCACGGGCTGGTGTTGAGCATCAGGCTTTTCCAGGCACACAGTGCACTGTCAGTGGATCTACCATTCTGAGATCTGGGGGACAGTGGCCCTTTTCTCACAGCTCCACTTGGCAGTGCCCCAACAGGGCCTCTGTGAGGAGGCTCTGACCCCACATTGCCCTTCTGCACCACCCCAGTGAGGCAGGAGAACAGAATCTAAAGGCAGAGAACTTAAGGCCAATGCTTGCTGAATCAAGAAAAAACACCAAAAAACTGTCTGGGGGCAGGAATCACATTCCGATTTGCACTGATTCCCCAAAGCTGAGTCAAAAGGAAAGCACCTGTGTCTGGGGGCAGGGCACCTAAGGCCAATTAACACAAATTTCCCAAGGCTAAACCACCTCCCCACCCAGAGTAACAAAGGATCAAACCCTACTCTTCCTACAACCCTCCCCTCCCACCACATTTGATGCAAAGGGAAAGTGCCTTGGATTAGCCACAGGCCAAATTCACCTTAGCCTTTAATTAGCCACAGCTCCAGCATACTTCAAGCCCAGGAAACTTTGTAACAGGGCCCTTGAGCTGCTTGATGCCGCCCACTCCCATCCTGTGGAGTGTTCTCCTTTAGCAAATTCCTGTTTTCACTGTTTCATTCCTGTGTCTCACTCTTCTGTTACTTTGTGCATTTTGTTCAATTCTTTGTTCAAAATGCCAAGGACCTGGACAACTTACAGTCACTGGCCCTCCACCAGTAACACTCCCAGAGCTTCTCCACCACGGTTCCACTCCTGCAGCAAGCTTTGCCTGCCCATTCAGGCATTTCCATACATCCTCGGAAATCTAGGTGGAGCTTCCCAAACCGTCATTCTTGACTTCTGGACACCGGCAGGCCCAACACCACACGTGGAAGCCATCAAGGCCTGGGGCTTGCACCCTCTGAAGCAGGGGCCTGAGCTGTTTGTTGGCACCTTTTAGACACAGCTGGAGCTGGTCACCAAGCTCAGACTCAGGGTACCAGGTCCTGAGGCTACATAGAGCAAGGGGCCCTTGGCCTGGCCCGAAAAACCATTTTTCCATCTTAGGCCTCTGGGCCGGTGATGGGAGGGGCTGCCATGAAGGTCTCTGACATGCATGGAGACATTGTCTCCATTGTCTTAGCTTCTGGATACTTATGCAAATTTCTGCAGCCAATTTCAATTCTCCTTAGAAAATAGCTTTTCTTTTCTATGACATGTTCAGGTTGCAAATTTTCCAAACTTTTACACTCTGTCACATCTTGAATGCTTTGCTGTTTAGAAATTTCTTCTGCCAGATACCCTAAATCATCCCTCTCAAGATCAAAGTTCCACAGATCTCTAGAGCAGGGCAAAGTGCCTCCAGCCTCTTTGCTAAAGCATAGTAAAAGTGACCTTTACTCCAGCTCCCAAGAAGTTCTTCATCTCCATCTGAGAATTTCATTGTCTGTATCACTGCCAGCATTTTGTTCATAGCTATTCAATAAGTCTCTAGGAAGTTACAAATTGTCCCACATTTTCCTAGCTGCTTCTAAGCCCTCCAAACTGTTCCAACCTCTGCCTGTTACCCAGTTCCAAAGTCACCTCCACATTTTAGGGTAGCTTTACAGCAGTACCCCACTCTCCATGGTACCAATTTACTGTATTAGTCCATTTTCACAGTGTTACAAAGATACTATCTAAGACTGGGTAATTTATAAAGAAAAAAGGTTTAATTGACTCACAGTTCCACATGACTAGGGAGTCCTCAGGAAACTTACAATCATAGCAGAAGGTGAAAGGGAGGCAGGCATCTTCTTCTCAAGGCAGCAGGAGAGAGAAATGAATGCAGGAAGAACTACCAAACACTTGTCAAACCATCAGATCCCATGAGAACTCACTATCATGATTACAGCATGAAAGAAACTGACCCCGTGATCCAATTATCTCCACCTGATCTCTCCCTTGACATGTGGGGATTATGGGAATTATAATTCAAGATGAGATTTGGATGGGGACACAAAGCCTAACCCTATCATTTCTTAAACCTGGAGTATATCTCAGCTTTGTAGGGATATGGATGAATCAAAACCATCATTGTCAGCAAACTGGCACAAGAACAGAAAACCAAACACCGCATGTTCTCACTTATAGGTTGAGTGTTGAACAATGAGAACACATGGGCACAGGGAGGGGAACGTCATACACTGGGGTCTATTCAGGGGCTGGGGGCTACGGGAGGGACAGTGGGGAGGATGGGGAGGGATAACATTGGGAGAAATGCCTGATGTAGGTGACAGGGGGATGGAGACAGCAAACCACCATGGCATGTGTGTACCTACACAACAATCCTGCAAGATCTGCATATGTACCCCAGAACTTAAAGTACAACTAAGATATATATATATATATATATATATATATATATTTTTTTTTTTTTTTTTTTTTTTTTTTTTGAGATGGAGTTTCACTCTTGTTACCCAGGCTGGAGTGCAATGGCGCAATCTCGGCTCACTGCAACCTCCAGCTCCCGGGTTCAGGCAATTCTCCTGCCTCAGCCTCCTGAGTAGATGGGATTACAGGCACGCGCCACCATGCCCAGCTAATTTTTTGTATTTTTTTTTTTTTTAGTAGAGACAGGGTTTCACTATGTTGACCGGGATGGTCCGATCTCTTGACCTCATGATCCACCCGCCGCGGCCTCCCAAAGTGCTGGGATTACAGGCTTGAGCCACCGCACCTGGCCTAAATATATTTTTAAAGTACAACAAATATTATATTCAATAGTGAAACACTATAAGCTTTCCTTTCAAATTCAGGAACATGTCAAGAATGCCACTTATCACTTCTATTTAACATTGTACTGTAAGTTCTATTCAGGAAGGCAATTTTTTTTAAATGTGAGAATTATAAAGGGGAAAACAGAAGACAGACATATCACCTGTTATTATTCACAGGTGATATGATAGCATAGAAAAGCAGAAGGATACACAGACAAACTAGAATTAAAAGAAAGTTTATCAAAGTTGCTAAATATGATATCAATAGGCAAAATTTCATGGCAATTAGTAGTACTACTACTAATATTCTATTAAAAATACTATGTGTGATGGTATAAGAAAATGTTTTAAATGGTCCATTTTCAAGGCATGATAAATCTAAGTACTAGCAGCCAGGCTGCAAATGTAACAAACCACATGGCTCATGCAAGGTCACAGTAAGTGAACAGAATGCAGAAGAGGGCTCCGCTCATCAAAGGGAAGAAAGTTTTGTTATTGGGAAATCGAATTTAAGCCGGGAAGGAGCTGGGGTGTAACCTTATAAGGAGGATAATGAAACTTAGGAGATGTTTGATTATAACATCTCCTAAGTTTCATTAAGTTACAACCGGGAAGATTGTAACCCCACAGTACTCAACCAGTGGGGAACTGGGGAAGGGATTTGCATGCTAGGAGATAAATTACCCGTGCTGACTGCCCTGGGTAGGCCTGCTTACCAAACTCCTGATCTTCCAAGACCACTCTTAAAAGTCTCACTTTCACTGTTCTTCATGCCTCTAAGTCCATTCTTTGGGTTTGAATGGGTGAGTATGTTTCTCACAATGGTGTGCCAGATCTAGCCCTTTTTTGTCTTGCGTTGTAATTCTGGATATGGACTATGTAAATATTTCTCCTTCGCCAGCTGGGACAACGTTAGAATTTGTCAGTACAGGACACTAGTGGGACACTGCAAGGCACAACAGAAGAAACAGCTTCTCCTGCCGGTTTCGGTGTACCTTCCTTCTCTTCCTGTAGTGTGGTTTTCAGTGATGTGCAAAAGACCCAGTGGTCATCTTTCAACAAGTCTGGCTGGGCCCCAAGGAAGCCACTTCCTTGCCAGTGATGTGTGGCAGATTCAGGGTGGCACACCCGCCAGCAAATTCCATTTGTACCTTAACAGACAGGCTCCTGTTTAAAAGATAGCTTCAAATTATAGCCTTATGAGAAAACACTTATCATATCATTTTATGTGAGGGAAAAATTAAAATTCTATAAACATTATATAATATCTCAATGTGTCTTAAAAGCCTTAAAAATTCATCTTCTTCAACAGTAGTTCATCTTTTAAGGATATATGGGAAAGCACATAATATTCACTCAGAGTTCTAGAAGAAATATGTCAAATTATTAATAGTGATTATCTCTGGATACAAACATTACAGAGACCACCATTTCATTCTTTGCCCTTTTCTGTAGTTTGCACATTTCAAAATCTCACCTAATCAGCGATGTATTCGTCCATTTTCATGCTGCCGATAAAGACATACTGAGACTGGGCAATTGACAGAACAAAGAGGTTTAATTGGACTCACATTTCCATGTGGCTGGGGAAGCCTCATAATCATGGTGGAAGACAAGGAGGAGAAAGTCGTGTCTTACATGGATGGCAGCAGGCAGAGAGAGACAGCTTCTGCAGAATTCCTCTTTTTAAAACCATCAGATCTTGTGAGACTTATTCACTGTCATGAGAACAGCAGGGGAAAGACTTGCCCCCATAATTCAATTACCTCCCACTGGGTCCCTCCCACATGTGGGAACTCAAGATGAGATGTGGGTGGTGACAGAGCCAAACCCTATCATTCCACCCCTGTACCCTCTCAAATCTCATGTCCTCACATTTCGAAACCAACCATGCCTTCCCAATAGTCCGCCAGTCTTAACTCATTTCAGCATTAACTCAAAAGTCAACAGTCCAAAGTCTTATCTAAGACAAGGTAAGTCCTTTTGGCCTATAAACCTGTAAAATCAAAAGCAAGCTAGTTATTTCCTAGATACAATGAGGGTACAGATACACTGGATAAATACAGCCATTCCAAATGGGAGAAATTGGCCAAAACAAGGGGGCTACAGGCCCCATGCAAGTCCAAAATCCAGCAGGGCAGTCAAACCTTAAAACTTCCAAATGATCTCTGTTGATCCCTTGTCTCATATCCAGGTCATGCTGATGCAAGGCGTGGGTTCTCATGGTCCTGGGCAGCTCTGCTTCTGTGGCTATGCAGGGGATAGCCTCCCTCCTGGCTGCTATCATGGGATGGCATTGTCTCTGGCTTTTCCGGGTGCCTGGTGCAAGCTGCCGGTGGATTTACCATTCTGAGGTCTGGAAGATGGCAACCCTCTTCTCACAGCTCCACTAGGCGGTGCCCCAGGAGGGACTCTGTGTGTGGGCTCCGAATCCACATTTCCCTTCTGCACTGCCCTCTGCAACAAACTTCTGCCTGGACATCCAGGCATTTCCATACATCTTCCGAAATCTAGACGAAGGTTCCATAACCTCAGTTCCCGACTTCTGTGCACCTGCAGGTTCAACACTACGTGGAAGATGCCAATGCTTGGGGCTTCTACTCTCTGAAGCAACAGCCTGAGCTGTACCTTGGCCCCTTTTAGTCACAGATAGAGCAGCTGAGACACAGGGCACCAAGTCCCTAGGCAGGGTCCCACACAGCAGAGGGACCCTGGGCCCAGCCCATGAAACCACTTTTTTCTCACAGGCCTCCAGGCCTGTGATGAGAGAGGCTGCTATGAAGACCTCTGACATGACCTGGAGACATTTTCCTCATTGTCTTGGGGATTAACATTCCGCTGCTCACTACTCTGCAAATTTCTGCAGCCAGCTTGGATTTCTCCTCAGTAAATGCGATTTTCTTTTCTATTGCATTGTCAGGCTGCAAATTTTTCAAACTCTTATGCTCTGTTTCCCTCTTAAAACTGAATGCCTTTAACAGCACCCAAGTCACATCATGAATGCTTTGATGCTCAGAAATTTCTTCCACCAGATACCCTAAATCATTTTTCTCAAGTTCAAAGTTCCACAAATCTCTAGGGCAGAAACAAAATGCTGCCAGTCTCTTTGCTAAAACGTAACAAAAGTCACCTTTACTCTAGTTTCCAACAAGTTCCTCATCTCCATGTGAGGCCACCTCAGCCTGGATTTCATTGTCCATATCACTATCAGGACTTTATTCAAAGCCATTCAACAAGTCTCTAGGAAGTTCCAAACTTTCCCACATTTTCCTGTCTTCTTCTGAGCCCTCCAAACTGTTTCAACATTTTTGGGCATCTTTCAGCAGCACTGCACTCCTGGTACAAATTTACTATGCTAGTGTGTTTTTACGCTGCTGATAAAGACATACCAGAGACTCGGCAATTTACAAAAGGAAGAGGTTTAATTGGACTTAAGAGTTTCACATGGCTGGGGAAGCCTCTCAATCATGGCAGAAGGCAAGGAGGAGTAAGTCACATCTTACGTGAATGGCAGCAGGCAGAGAGAAAGAGCCTGTGCAGGGGAATTCCTCTGTTTAAACCCATCAGATCTCATAAGACTTACTATCATGAGAACAGCAAGGGAAAGACCTGCCCCCATGATTCAATTACCTCCCACAACACATGGGAATTCAAGATGAGACTTGGGTGAGGACACAGCCAAACCATATCAAACAATAGGAAAACAATCCAATTTAAAAATGGGCCAAAGACCTTAACAGATACTTTACCAAAAAAGATATGCAGATAGCAAATAAGCCTATGAACAAAGACGGTACATCATAGTTATCAGAGAAATGCAAATTAAAACAAGATACCACTACACACCTATTAGAATGGCCAAAATTGACACCACCAAAGGCTGACATGGCCATAGAATAACAAGAACTCTCTTTCATTGCTGGTGGGGATATAAAATGATAGAGTCACTTTAAAAGATAGTATGACAGTTTCTTTCAAAACTAAGCAATTGAAAGAATGAACCATCAAGCCATACAAAGAAGTGGAGGAACCCTGAAAGAAGTAATATTCTTCTTAGTGAAATAAACCAATCTGAAAAGGTTACATAATGTATAATTCCAGCTACTCGACATTCTGGAAAAGGCGGAACTAGGGAGACAGTGAAAAGATTAGTGGTTGCCAGGGGTTACAAGAGAGGAAGGGGTGAGTGGGAGGAGAACAGAGGCTTTTTAGGACAGTGAAATTCCTCTGTATGATACTGTCATGGTGGATACATGCTGTTACAAATTTGTGCAAACCAGCAGTACGCCTAACACCAAGAGGAAACCCAAATGTAAACTATGGACTCTCCGTGACAATGACGTATCAATGTAGGTTCATCAATTGTAACTAACGATGGGGATTTGATAATGGGGGGAGGCTATGCATCTGTGAGGGGAGTACAGGTATAAAAGAAATCTCTGTACTTTCTTTACAATTTTGCTGAGAACCCAGAACTGCCCCTAAAAATAGTCTATGGAAAGAAAATACCACCAAAGACAATGAATATTTGATACAAAAAATATTAAAGTTTTAATTTATTCAATAAACATGCATTTAATATCTACTCTGTCTAGACACTGAAGATTTGTTTATCATCAGGACTGAGAAGATCCCCACTCCCTCAGAGCTTACATCCAAGGAGAGCAGACAGAAAATAAACAAAAAAAGCCCTGCTGGTTTGAATGTGGGGCTGTGATGGGAAGACAGGACTTCAGATGATCTGAGCTACTGAGGCTTGGACGTCCTTTACTGAAGAAGAAAGTGTTTGTGTCAAGCGCATTGAGAGGGGGTGGGCCTAGTAAAACAGGTAAAATACACATATAAAGGGAACATGTCAGAGGCACTGACATATGGCTATAATATACTGTGAGAAGTCAACCCTCTGTCTCTCTCCAAGCCATGAAAAAAGGAAATTTTTCATTATGAAAATTTTGGTTTAATATGTTAAGCACTATTTACCAGAGGAAACATCGTTTAATATTGAAGGATTTCCTGGTTCTATAGCTCTTTGCAGCTTCAGGTTTCAATTTCTTAATTTGCCTGAAATGCTGAAATAGGTGTGGAAGCTTTTGCAAAACATTTTATACCATCTCTTAAATTCATTGCACTATTTGCATACATTTTTTAAAAGGGTTCCAAGCCTCTTCTGATTACAATCATTGACTATATCTGGATGATGGATTAACCATCAAAAATCGACATTTTGCTTTGAAGATGAATGAGAGAATACTTCCATCTAGGAAATAAGAGGTCATGTTCAAACATTTTAATTTCACACAGTTCAAACTTTATTAGTTATTTGTAGATTCATATAATGTTATTGAATGAAAACCATAGTATTATGACTTATCAATATCAAATGGGCAAAGTATGTTGATACACTAATGTACCTGAGGAAACCACCTCCACGCCTTAAATTCAAGCAGAGAACATTTTTAATAACATTTTATGTGACAAAGTCGTAGCAGGCTGTCTACAATGTGCTTCCTGTTTTTCTCCCCTCTTCTTCTCTACCTAGTTTATTCTTTTTTTTTTTTTTTTTTTTTTAATTGAGACGGGGTTTCACTCTGTCCCCACACTGGAGTGCAACCAGCTCACTGCAACCTCTGTCTCCTGGGTTCAAGTGATTCTCCTGCCTCACCCTCCCAAGTAGCTGGGATTACATGTAGCCACCACCACGCCCAGCTAATTTTTTTTATTTTTAGTAGAGACAGGGTTTCACCTTCTGTCTTCTATAATATCAACCTTGAAATTGTTTTTCCTGAATGTCCTTCATAATCCTATTTTCCCAGCTCCCTGGCATACCCCTGCTACACTACTAAGGTCCCAAGTATTTTGGTTTCCAAATCACACGCCCTGTGTTGTCGTATCCATTGGAGTGTTCCCTGTGCTTACTTCTCTCACAGCTGCATCAAACATGTTCACTTACCTATGTCAAAGAATTACTGCTTATCGAAGTCCAAGGCACTGTGGTAGGCACTGGAGAGTCAGGGGTAAAGAAAATAGTCTCTATGAAGACCCCTTCAGGCATTAAAGCTTTTATAGCTAATATTCAATGTTTTTTAATTGCATAAATAAATACATTTATTTGGAAACGAAATAGAAGCACTGTCATCACAGAGTTACTCATAAAATCTGAACTTCGGTGATTATAAGACTGCCAGAAGAATTTACCGTTTGTTCCAGCCAATACCTGGAGATGGGGCCTCTGTTGGCAGAAGCTACGTTTCAACAAGTGCCAGTTAGCCAGCCCAGATGGGTTTCACACGCACCAATTCCCCTTTCCACTGACTGCAACCGGTTACTTCCCTAATTCTACTCAACCCCCGGCATTCCCTCTCCCTATCCCCTCGTTCTTTCTTTAAAATACCTAATAACCTCTGCACAAATCGGAATGGAGCTGGGCTCATTTCCCAACATGCAGTGGTTATTGAATAAAATCTGTATTCACTGCTTTAATGTCCAGCTGTGTTCATTTTTGACAGTGGCTCGATAGAAAAATCATGAGGGTCCTTACAAGAACCGAGAGGCAGGAAGGTCAAAGAACAGATGTGATAATAGAAGCAGAGGTCAGAGCAGATGCAGCCAGGAGGCGTGAAATGGAGGCAGCTCGAGAAACCGGAGCGAGGGAAAATTTCTCCCCAAGAGCTGGAGAGGGAGCTCTACCTTGCTGACACCTTGATGTTAGCCCCAGAAGATCCATTTCCAACTTCTGACCTCCAAAACTTCAATTTACTAAGATCATACATCTGTGTTATATTAAGCCATGGAATTTGTGGTAATTAGTTACAACAGCAGTAGGAAACTAAAACGCCATCCATGCTACAGGATTAGCTCAACAAAATGTAATGTGTAATATCATATAACCACCCACAAGACAGGATTAAATTGGACATCTGCGTGGACTTTGATGACCATGGAAGATCATGAACATGTCACAGACTGGCATCAACTTTTTTTTTTTTTAAAGAATATGTCGGCCGGGCGCGGTGGCTCAAGCCTGTAATCCCAGGACTTTGGGATGCCGAGGCAGGTGGATCAAGAGATCAAGAGATCGAGACCATCCTGGTCAACATAGTGAAACCCCGTCTCTACTAAAAATACAAAAAATTAGCAGGGCATGGTGGCACGCGCCTGTAACCCCAGTTTCTCAGGAGGCTGAGGCAGGAGAATTGCCTGAACCCAGGAGGTGGAGGTTGCAGTGAGCCGAGATCGCACCATTGCACTCCAGCCTGGGTAAGGAGAGCAAAACTCCGTCTCCAAAAAAAAAAAAAAAAAAGAATATGTCTTCAAGCAGATCCGTGATTCAAAATCAAATACCTTTCTTTGGGAACATGTAACACATATTAAATGCCAGAGCCCTTGCAAAAGGCTGAGTAGATCTTGTTGCCAAGTATGTAAAAGTATTGTTAAATCATGATCATTTCCCCCAGCACTCTGAAGAAGCCTGATTCATCTTTACTGAAACTGATTCATTTCACAATTTCTAGAGGAAAACTTCTGACTACAGGATAACACACTCAATTAGCTCTACTCATAGGAACAGAATAGCACAGTTACATACTGTAGACCCACTACCAGCTTCTTATGAAACCTTCAGAAATTTGCCCATATTTGGTTGGTGGGCTTCCCTGGAAGGGAAAGAAGGCCAGGCTCCTCTCCCAGAAACCAGTGTGGAAATACGGCAGGCAGAGGTCAGCAATCACCTGTTGCCTCTGTGTGGAGACCAGAGGTGATTTCTATTTGGTAATTCATTTTCTCTCTCTGGAGTTTAGAGTGACTAGACAGTTCAATTTTGAAGTGTTTTTATTGTCGTTCGTTTGTCTTTACTAAGAGGCAAAAATATAACCAATTCATCAAACTTCCTTTCCTAACTTACTATTTGGATAGATTTCCATAATGTCTTTCTTTTTTCTTTTTCTTTTTTTTTTTTTTTTTTTGAGACGGAGTTTCGCTCTTGTTACCCAGGCTGGAGTGCAATGGCGCGATCTTAGCTCACCGCAACCTCCGCCTCCTGAGTTCAGGCAATTTTCCTGCCTCAGCCTCCTGCGTAGCTGGGATTACAGGCACGCATCACCATGCCCTGCTAATTTTTTGTATTTTTAGTAGAGACAGGGTTTCACCATGTTGACCAGGATGGTCTCGATCTCTCGACCTCGTGATCCACCTGCCTCGGCCTCCCAAAGTGCTGGGATTACAGGCTTGAGCCACCGCGCCCGGCTCCATAATGTCTTTCTTAATTAATATTTAAAATATACCTCTGTTCCAAGCTTCCACAGTCATTAAGATGGCTCTTAACATTCTCATTAATATGATATTTCTCTAACGTCCTTAAATGCAGTAATAACTTTATAACCTCTAATAGTAATGCTGGCCTCTGACAAAGCAGTTTCCCGGAGACACGCTCAGTATGATCAGATTGGGCCCACTGATGTTCTGCGGCAGTTCTGCCTTCCAGATCTGGGGAAATAACTGCAAAATCACTTCTATTCAGGGCACTTCCTGATGTTGGTCTAGGTTCAGGGATATTAACAATTCAAACTGGATGAACACTTGAAGTAAGGGAAATGGAAATTATATTTTTCTGGGAACTCATGTTTTGTCATCATTAAATCATACTATGAAATGGTTTCAGATTGGAAAGTTTCCATTTCTGCTCTGTTGGCCTTACAACTTCAACTGAGCATTTTCCTTCAAACTATAAACATCCTTTAGCTTAGTGTAAATTTTAATTAACGTCAGCGGGAAAGCAGGTAAAGAAAATATTATGTTTAAACTGCAAGTTTGGAAGAGGCTCTGTTGTTGTGTCCCTTTGCAGATTTTGTAATGGCAAAATTGTATTGACTCTGCAAACAACTCTCCTTTTTAGCTCATGTGCATGATACACATGGTTTAGGAAAGGAAACCAATTACAGTCTCAGATCCATTGGTAATGAAGTAATGTCTCCAAATTACCATCGACACTCTACCTTCTGTGATGACAAGTCTTACAAAAGCAAAGGCCAAATGAATACATCTATTACTTCAGTGCGTGGAGGGTTGTAACTGGTATTTCCCCTTAGGAGTGTCTAAATCTTTGATTAATTAAAGAGGACCCAGTAGGAGAAAACAGAACTGGACAACTTAATTGAGAAGCATTGCCGGGCAACAGCAAGTTTCTAGCAGACTCTGCCTTTAAAGAAATGCAAACTACTCTTCTAGAAAGGCAAATTTGTCTTGTTATCCATCGTGGTTTGGAAGAGTGAAGTATTGGCTAATAACTTATTTCTACTAACAAAGAGTTTATAAATACACCATACCCATATAGCCAATTTTATGCAAGAACTTTAAGGTAATAAAATATAATTAATTTATAAAAATTATATATGGTATGGGCTTGTGCTTCTAGGAATGGCTGATCAAGCATCCCACAGAAGACAGCTAGAAAAGCTGGACAATTTTTTAAAAACTACTTGGTGGAATCACAGAGCTAATAAAATAGGAAGAAGTATTGAGCCAAAAGCCCAGAGAGGGTCACTTTTCCCTTGGAGATGTTTGCCAATCCTGGAGGTTTCCTGTGTCAATCCCAGAGGAGGAGTCTGAGAGGTTGAACAGTGCTTTTAAGAGTCACAGGGTTTGAAGAACGGAAATGAGATCCAGAACTTGCCAGAACAGTGCCTAATGAACCTTCTTTCTTAGGTTTCAGAGTTGCCTCCTAGGAGCAGGGTGAACTGGAAAGTGGATGGCCCTCAGGGAAACTGAAGCTCAGTTTCAAATTAGCTCAATGCCAAAAGTTGGAACAATGCAAAGAAGCCAAACAATAGTAATGTAAATCCACTCTAGTAGATTACAT
Source organism: Saimiri boliviensis (assembly GCF_048565385.1). NCBI lineage: Eukaryota > Metazoa > Chordata > Mammalia > Primates > Cebidae > Saimiri > Saimiri boliviensis. The sequence goes on along the minus strand of NC_133467.1, from coordinate 8,699,396 downwards.
CTTCCAGGAACTCCAATTGTTTCGGTAATTTTGCAAGTGCAAAGTCTGGCATAATAATAATTTTTTTTTAAAGTTTCATGAAGGGACCACACAACATGAATGAAAACTAGCAGAAGAAAAAATAACAGTCCTATAGGGGACTCAGACAGTGGCATTATCAGACATGCACTCAGTAAGTGCTGAAAAAGAAAGAAAAGAGTTTGATCTCTGGAGCTACGCAGGTGAGAAAAGGACAGGATTACTGGAACACCGAACTGCTGCTTCTAGACACGAGCCAACCAGAACATGTCCCCTCTTCCCTAGACCCTCTTTAGAACCACTCGCCATAACCCTAAACATTATAGGACGCCCCTCTTTTCTATCCCGGGCTGAAAGCCCCATGGTTTCATGCAATGCATTCCCTCTTTCTGGCAGCAAACTAAACAAGTAAGCCTAACTTTAACTACAAGTGCATTTCTTGCAGTCTTTGGCTAGGGTGTTTGACCCAATGCAGTGAAAGAGTTACAATCATTTTTCTCCATAAGGGATAGGTGGGAAGAGAGAGGGGGAAAAAAAAAAAAAGGCTGTAAATTCTAGATGATAATTACAGTCAATTTACACAATGCAAGATTTAAGTCGCAAACTGTTAGGACTAAATAACATAAGTGGCCCTGCAGTACCATGTGGCTCCTACTTTATTTTTTTCCAGCTCTGGGGTCCAAACCACACCAAAATTCATTCAGTTTCTTGAATGTCCTTCTCTTGATACTTAAAGTGTGAAATGTGGACCAGCGATGTCAATTAGAACCACGTGTAAGCAGGTTCCACTGCCTTTTAATAAGATCCCTCCAGACAATTCTTTTTCTTTTTCTTTTTTTTTTTTTTTTTTTTGAGGTGGAGTCTCGCTCTGTCATCCAGACTGGAGTGCAGTGGTGCCATCTTGGCTCACTGCAACCTCCGCCTCCCAAGTTCAAGCACTTCTCCTCGCCTCAGCCTCCAGAGTAGCTGGGATTACAGGCACCCGCCGCCACACCCAGCTACTTTTTGTATTTTTAGTAGAGATGAGGTTTCACCATGTTGGCCAGGCTGGTCTCAAACTTCTGACCTCAGGTGATCTGCCCACCTCAGCCTCCCAAAGTGCTGGGATTACAGGGGTAAGCCACCGCGCCCACCAACCCCCAAGACAATTCTTATGCACATTAGAGTGTGAGGAGGGCTGCCCTGCACAACCTTCCATCTTAGAAACAAGGCAAACGCTCCTTCCTTTCCTAGGAAACAGTTCTCTTGCCCATCTCCGTTCACCTTATTAATTTCTCAACTCAAATATTTCAACTAAAACTCAAACTTCCCTGACATTTCAGAGTAGGACAGGAGCCTCCCACGCACGCCCTCTGAGCCCCTGTACTGTTTCTCATAGCATTTGCCACCGATCATTTTTAAACACTGACTTGTATGACTATATGTTTAATGTCTGGCTCCTTCAGTCCATAAAGTTCTGAAGGGACCATGACTATTTTGTTCACTCTAGTTTCCAGTGCACAGAGCCTAGATTATAGTAAGCATTCAATATGTTTTTGTAGAATGAAAAAAAAATAGTAGAAACTCTGATCTACATGGCATCTTTCTATTGATTAAAAGGATGCATCATTATAACTCACACCTGGCTTCAATTAATAGTTAATTCATATGACAAAATAATTCAATCTGCAGAAAATGTCCTTCATTACTCACTATTCTAAACAAGTTTCTGTTTGATTTTGTTTTCAGATGTAATAGTCATTTTCCAATCCTAATGAACTTTTTTCTTTTTTTCTGAGAGTCTTGCTCTGCTGCCCAGGCTGGAGGGCAGTGTCGAGATCTCGGCTCTCCGCCACCCCTGCCTCCTGGGTTAAAGCGATTCTCCTGCCTCAGCCTCTGGAGTAGCTGGGGTAACAGGCACCTGCCACCATGCCTGGCTAATTTTTGTATTTTTAGTAGAAACAGGGTTTTACCTTGTTGGCCACACTGGTCTGGAAGTTGTAGCCTCAGGCCATCCGCCCGCCCCAGCCTCCCACAAGTACTGGGATTATAGGTGTGAGCCACCGCCCGCCGCCCTCATGAACCTTATAATTACCTGCAGCTTTAAAATACTGGAGCCCTGGGCTTCATCTTGAGAGATTCTGGTTTCATCAGCCCAGGAACTGATGAAAATGTTACTCTCAGCACTCAATTGGAGAAGACTTCAAAGTTAACAGAAAATAATAGAAAGTAATGTTACTTTTCAGTATTCAATAAATTATAAAGTAGTGATAAAGGCAAAATTAGTCTTACGCTAAAGTTGCTAAATTACTACTTAAACTAGATGGAGCCAAAAAAAGAATTACATAAACGTCAAAAATCAGTCCTGCATCGCCTATTGTACAAAGTCTGAAACAGTTATTTCCTATATTGTGTCTAATTCTCTACGTGTTGGGAGAGAGACGGCTAGTTTAGCATCAAATATTCTCTTCTACCCGAAAGCAGACATCTGCTATCATTTTGTATTAGGAGAATCTTTTTATATAACACATAGAAAAATTTAGCTTTTGTTTTGTTTTTTTAATAGTCACCTGAGAATCTCTGTTTTATAATGGGTGAGTGTAACTCATTTATATTTGCCATTTTTATTGCTATATTTACATTTGCTCTTGATATTTTAACATTTGGCTTTCTACTGGCTGCATTTTTCTTCCTTTTTTTTTTTTTTTCTGTTTACCTGTCTTCTGTGATTTGTTGAATTGTTCAAATTTTTTTTGGTTCCATTTTCTAAATGGTTTAGAAATTATGCATTCTATCTTTATTTTTCCATGAGTCACCCTTAAATTTTAACACAAATATTTAAAGCTATTGTATTAGTTTCCTATTGTTGCTATAACAAATTACCAAAACCTTTACAGTTTAAAACAACGCAGCCCTGTTACAGTTCTGGAGGTCAGAAGTCCAAAATGCTTTGGCAAGGCTGTGTTACTTATGGAGAAAATAATCCACGGTTCTGCTTTCTCTAACTTCCTGTTAGCTTCCCACATTCCTTGGCTCATGGTCCCACGTCACTCTGACTGCTCGCTTCTGTTGTCACATCTCTTTTCCTTTCCTTCTGAATCCTTAGACGGAATCTTTGGATTGCATTGTGCTTACCTTCTGGATAATACAGGATAACCTTTCAACATCAATATTCTTTTTTTTTTTTCAAGACAGACTCTCGCTCTGTCACCAGGCTGGAGTGTAGTGGCCTGATCTTGGCTCATTGCAACCTCCGCCTCCCAGGTTCAAATGATTCTCCTGCCTCAGCCTCCCAAGTAGCTGGGACGACAGGTGTGTACCACCACACCTAGCTGTTTTTTTTAATATTTTCAGTAGAGACAAGGTTTCACCGTGTTGGCCAGGATGGTCTCGATCTCTTGACCTCGTGATCTGCCCGCCTTGACCTCCCAAAATGCTGGGATTACAGGCATGAGCCACGCCACCCGGCCTCAACATCAATATTCTTAAGTTAATCACACTTTAAAAATTGTTTTTGGGATGGGCGCAGTGGCTCACACCTATAATCCCAGCACTTTGGGAAGCCGAGGTGGGTGGATCACGAGGTCAAGAGATCGAGACCATCCTGGTCAATAAGGTGAAACCCCATCTCTACTAAAAATACAAAAAATTAGCTGGGCATGGTGGCACACGCCTGTAGTCCCAGTTACTCGGGAGAATGAGGCAGGAGAATTGCTTGAACCCAGGAGGCAGAGGTTTCGGTGAGCCAAGATGGTGCCATTGCACTCCAGCCTGGGTAACAAGAGCAAAACTTCGTCTCAAAAAAAAAAAAATTGTTTTAGCTGTATAAGGTAATATATTTATAGGTTTGTGGGATTTTGATGTAGACATCTTTAAGCAGCCATTATTCAACCTAAAGGTGATTTCTAAAGAGGCATATCTTGCCTTTAAGCAATACAGAAATCTTAATACTTTCTTCCATTCATACGTGCTGCAAAGCCACAAACCTCTCATGTTGGTATTTCCATTTTCTCCAAGTGTTTATCTCACGTTTTGTTTATTCCTAGAATTTGTTTACAACTAATATTATGTTTGTTTGATTTCTCTGCTTACATTGTTCTTTACATCTTACCCACTCCTCTAGATTTTTGAGTTTGGATTTTTAAAATATGGCATATCTCATAGTAATTGATGTACAAGGGTATCTTAGAAGTTCAATGTCTGAGTCTTTGCTTAAATGAAAACCTCTTTGTTTTGCACTCACGGTTGAAAGATAATGAGCTAGAATTTTATGTTGAGGGATATTTTCTCCAAAACTTTTGAGATTATCCACTGTGATCTTTGTTCTGATTTCATTTTCTTTTTCATTTCTTTATAGGAAACCTGTTTTTACCTCTCAAAACTAACCAATGTTTTTTTCCCCATATTTATATATGTGGTGTTTTAATTAATAGATTTTTGTTTTTAGCAACTAGTTGAGCCTTTTCATGTGTTAAATCATGTTTTTCTTTAATTCTGGGAATGTTTTATACTTCACACAATACATTAAAAAAATACAAAAATTAACTCTAAGCAAATCAGTCACCTTAATATTAAGAGCTAAAATTACAAAACTCTTAGAGAAAAACATAGGAATAAATCTTCACTAACTTGGATTTGGTTATAAATTATTAGACACAATACCAAAAGCATGAGCAACAAAAGAAGAAAAGATAAATTGGGATCATCAAACTGAAAAACTTTTGGGCATCAAAGGATATTATTATCAAGAAAGTTAAAAGAAATCCACCTCTCTTTCTCTCTCTCTCTCTCTCTCTCCATAAATATATATATATAAATATATATATTTATAAATTATATCTGATAAAGGCCTAGTATCCAGAAATGTATAAAGAACTCTTAAAACAGTCCAACAACAAAAAGTCAACAACCCAATTTAAAAAATCAGCATAGGGCTAGGGCTTGCATAAACATTTCTCCATAAAAGATATCCAAGTGGCCAACAAGCACATAAAAAGATGCTCAACAGCACTAGTTCGGAGGAAAACAAAACTGAAACCACAATAAGCACCACTTCACAGCCACTAGGACGATTATGATTTAAAAACAGAAAATAACAAGTATTGATGAGGATGTAGGAAACTGGAACACATACATAGATGGTGAGAATGCAAAATGATTCAGCCTCTGTACAAAACAGTTTGGCAGTTTTTAAAAAGTTAAACAGGCCGGGCGCAGTGGCTCAAGCCTGTAATCCCAGCACTTTGGGAGGCCGAGGCGGGTGGATCACGAGGTCAAGAGATCGAGACCATCCTGGTCAACATGGTAAAACCCCGTCTCTATTAAAAATACAAAAAATTAGCAGGGCATGGTGGCGCGTGCCTGTGATCCCAGCTACTCAAGAGGCTGAGGCAGGAGAATTGCCTGAACCCAGGAGGCGGAGGTTGCGGTGAGCCGAGATCGCGCCATTGCACTCCAGCCTGGGTAACAAGAGCGAAACTCCGTCTCAAAAAAAAAAAGTTAAACATACAATTACTATATGACTCTGCAATTCCACTCCTTCATATATATCCTCCCAAACAGTGAAATCCGGTGTTCAAATCAGTACCTGCACACATATGTTCACAGCAGCACTACTCACAATAGGCAAAAAGTAAGAATGACAAAATGAAATGATTCGATGAAGAGCACACAGGTCATATCGTTGTAACTTCCTCTGAATCTAATGATTTCAAAAAGTGATGACTGTCATTTGACAGTCACTTAAGTTGGAGAAGCTTTGCTTGGTCATACTCTCTAATGACTTTAGCATATATATCCCTCTAGGGTATTCGGTTGAAATTTGAATGAATTGCCACTAGATGACACCATTGATTGGATAAATAAACCATCAGGCTATTACTCCCTAAGCATCTGAAATTAAGCCTCTATTGTTTTCAAAAATGTGATTTTTAAAAATATAAAATATGAGGTTTCTAATCAGACAAAATTTTACTCTCTATTGATATTAGGAATATTATTTAACTGTCCTAAGCCTCACTTTAATTATGTCTAAAAACTCATAGAAGGGTGTGTGTGTGTGTGTGTGTGTGTGTGTGTGTGTGTGCATGTGTGTGCATTTATCTGATGTCACTAAAGAACGTTTAATGTTTTTAGGAAAAAACTTTTAAGTTTTTTTAGTGAAATCAGACAGGTGCTGAACTTTCTTTGCTGCTGTGATAGAAGATGGGGAATGGTGGAAATATCACTAAAGGACTTTGAGAGCGAACTGAGCTATGAATCCTCAGTTAACTACCAAACCTAGTTACAAACTAACTTTAGATCAGACGTATCTGCATGGATCTTCACTATTTGCTTGTATTAATCATTTTTAAATTTTTTTCTGTATTTTATGATGTTTTGACGTCTTAAAATCTTGCTGACCAGAGACTGTCCCATCCAGGGATAGCCACTTTTCAGAGACAGCAAAGGACTCAACAGGCCTGTCTTTCAAATGCAAACCAACCAATCTCTAGGTACCACCAGGCAATTAGAGACCACTCCTACAGCCCCAAACCCTGTGTGTCTCAGAGTGCTTGAAGGCCAAGTGACCCTTCTCCCCTATTTCTTAAAGATGCATCTGTTTCCCCTGGTCTCAGAATGCAAGGGCAGTCATCATGAGGTGATAAATACATTTCAACCTCAGAAATGTTGCACTTCTTATATTTTCCATCTCTTCCCAGATGTCCATAAGGTCTACTTCCTCACTTTACACAAGTCTCCCAAATGTCACTAGAGATAGGCGTCTTCTCGAGCCACGCTATCACGTAGAGCAGCCCCTTCAGCCCTCCTTTCTTCCTCGTGCTGGCATCACATTGTCACACGCGTTTTCTTATTTTATTATCTTCTTGCCTCATTGTGTTAGCTTGCTAGGGCTTCCACTAAAAAAATGCAACACATTGAGAGGCTTAAACAACAGAAGTTTATTTTCTCACACTTCTGAAGGCTGAAAGCCCAAGATCTAAGTGTTATCAGGTTTAGTTTCTTCCGAAGCTTCTATTTTGGCTTGTAGATGACCGCATTCTCACTGTGGCCTTATGTGGCCACACTTCAGTCTATGTCCTGATCTCCTCTTCTTAGAAGGACACCAGTCATCCATCTGAAGTTAATTTTGGTGTAAGGTGTCAGGAAGGGGTCCAGTTTCTGCTTTCTGCACATGGCTAGCCAGTTTTCCCAACACCATTTATTAAACAGGGAATCCTTTTCCCATTGCTTGTTTTTGTCAGGTTTGTCAAAAATCGGATGGTTGTAGATAGGTTGTGTTTCCTCCGAGGTCTCTGTTCTGTTCCATTGGACCTAACACCATAAAAACCCTAGAAGAAAGTCTAGGCAAAACCATTCAGGACATAGGCAAGGACTTCATGACCAAAACACCAAAAGCATTGGCAACAAAAGCCAAAATAGACAAATGGGAGCTAATCAAACTCCACAGCTTCTGCACGGCAAAAGAAACGGTCATTAGAGTGAATCGGCAACCAACAGAATGGGAAAAAATTTTTGCAGTCTACCCATCTGACAAGAGGCTGATATCCAGAATTTACAAAGAACTAAAACAGATCTACAAGAAAAAAACAAACAAGCCCATTCAAAAGTGGGCAAAGGATATGAACAGACACTTTACAAAAGAAGACACACATGAGGCCAACAAACATATGAAAAAATGCTCACCATCACTGGTCATTAGAGAAATGCAAATCAAAACCACATTGAGATACCATCTCCCGCCAGTTAGAATGGCGATCATTAAAAAATACAGAGACAACAGATGCTGGAGAGGATGTGGAGAAATAGGAACACTTTTACACTGTTGATGGGAGTGTAAATTAGTTCAGCCATTGTGGAAGACAGTGTGGCGATTCCTTAAGGACCTAGAAATAGAAATCCCATTTGACCCAGCAATCCCATTACTGGGTATATATCCAAAGGATTATAAATCGTTCTACTATAAGGACACACACACACAAATGTTCACTGCAGCACTGTTTACAATAGCAAAGACCTGGAACCAACCCAAATGTCCAACGATGATAGACTGGACAGGGAAAATGTGGTACATATACACCATGGAATATTACACAGCCATCAAAAACGATGAGTTCGTGTCCTTTGTAGGGACATGGATAAACCTGGAAACCATCATTCTCAGCAAACTGACACAAGAGCAGAAAATCAAACACCGCATATTCTCACTCATAGGCGGGTGTTGAACAATGAGAACACATGCACACAGGGAGGGGAGCACCACACACTGGGGTCCGTTGGGGGCAAATGGGGGAGGGATGGGGTGGTGGGGAGGTGGGAAGAGATAGCATGGGGAGAAATGCCAGATATAGGTGAAGGGGAGGAAGGCAGCAAATCACACTGCCATGTGTGTACCTATGCAACAATCCTGCATGTTCTTCACATGTACCCCAAAACCTAAAATGCAATAAAAAAAAAAAAAAAGGACACCAGTCATATTGCATCAGGGCTTACCCACATGGCCTAATTTTACCTTAATCATCTCTTTAAAGGCCCTGTCTCCAAACACAATCACATGTTCCCAGGCATGTAGTATATGCTCAATAAACACCAGTTCTAAGGCTCCCAAGAGTTGCTCATTGCTGGTGTGGTGACTCAGCACATCCCAAAATATGACTATAGGACACCAGAATATGCCACCCCCAAATAAGCTTTTTTAGCATGTTTTGAGCTGCTTATTCTGATACTCTGCAGACACAGGAGTAGCTCTGAAAACCCATTCTTGTATACAAGAAATTTACGTCTATAAAGGAAATCTACATAAGTAAAGGTATCTGTATCAGAAAGAGGGCTGATCAAACAACTTTATTAGCAGACTTTCAATCTGCATAACAAGACAACTTTTATTTACTATACATTTCCTCCCCTCATCCTTCTGAAACTTCTCTCCACTGCCCACCAGAAGCCCCAAGTCCCTATTCCTTTCTGTATATAATTCAGGGTGCTGTATAAGCTTGAATCATCTATTTTCACGGAACTCCTGTGTGTATGCATTTAATTAAACATGGTTTTTCTCCTGCTAATCTGTCTAATGGCAATTTAATTTATAGCCTACATAAAGAACCTAGAAAGCTGGCGGGAAGACATTTCTCTCTCTCCTACACTACCAAGCGAGTTTCTGGCATCCTGTCCTGGTGTCTAAAATCTATAAGCAAAACATGACTCTTTGAAACTCTTAGCAACTTAATATTAAAACTTTGATGGCTTTTCAATAAATTCTTATAATTCAACTATTTTTTATAATTCTCTATTTTTAAAGGGCGGAACATATCAAAACACAGAGTAATTGGTTGTCAGTGAAATTTATAAATTTATGGAAGAGTTACAACCTTAATTAAATTCTTATATTGCCTTTACTTTCTGCCAGTAAAAACCAAAACATCTGGGTTTTGGCCTGTTATGAAAACAAGTCTTTCTTAACATAAAATAAGTATAAATTAACACTAATATTGTTTCTTCTCATGCAGGTAGCATTATAACAAACTTGTTCTACAATATCAACATAAAAATGTAGGATTTATGTTTACCTCTTCCTTGTCAATGTGTAAGAAATACAACCAACTCCACAGAGCAGCAAGCAGAAGAATAGGCGTTCTGTTTTTTGAGACAGTCTCACTCTGTTGCCAGGCTGGAGTGCAGTGCCATGATCTCAGTTAATTGCCGCCTCCACTTTCAGGTTCAAATTACTCTCCTGCTTCAGCCTCTTGAGTAGCTGGGACTACAGGCGTGCACCACCATGCCCAGCTAATTTTGAGATTTTTAGTAGAGACAGGATTTCACCATGTTGGCCAGGATGGTCTCAATCTCTTGACCACTTCAGCCTCCCAAAGTGCTGGGATTACAGGTGTGAGCCAATGCACCAGGCCAAGAATAGGTGTTCTAATCAGAGCCTTAGGAATTGCAATTTGAGAGACACAAATCTAGCAAGCAGCTAAATGGTGTTCTATCCAGGCAAGATAAGGCAGGGCCGACTATTGTAAGTTCATGCCCTGGAGGGTTTTAGCACCTTTTATGATTGATGATGGCTGGTTATCAGCTTAGGATGTCTCTAGTTGAAGATCAACTTAGTTTTGTGTAGCTATTTCTCCAGGACGTCCGTTGATCCCGCCCAGCACTACAGCTCAAATCAAATGCAACTGGTTTTACAATTTGGCCCAGTTAAATAGGTCAAATTCCATCTGGGTGTGTATGTAACTGAGGTCCAATTCCTCATGCCCTCCCAGCTCCCTTTTAGACAACTCTGACATAATCATCTCCATTTTCAATTTTCTTTTCGCATCCTCATCACTAGGTTCTACTCTACATTGAAAAGTCATATTTTCAGTTACACAATTTTGCCATCTCCTTTATTCAAATCATATGTACACCAAAAAGGTGAAATGAGGGCAGAATGTATATTCAGAGCAACACAGGATTACAACTGTAAAGCTCAAAAAAGTCTTGAAAAATGAAAGGCTTTTTACAGTCTATAAGATATGACCTGGGAAGCACTTCCAAAATGGCCGGATAAGCAGCTCTGAGAATCAGACCCTCCACAAAAGTTATAAAAATATTTGCAAAAATGCTAAAAATCCAACTTTTTCAGAGCTCTACAAATTAACCAAAGGCTTGCAACAATACAAGAGGCACTGATGAAGAACTGTTATACCTCCATGACAAAAAGAGAAATCACTCAAATTTTAAAATACACTTATTTGAATGGTTTGAATAAATATTTCTCCAAAGAAGATATAGAAATGACTAATAAGTACATGAAAAAAAGGTCAGCACCATTAGCCACTAGGGAAATAAAAATCAAGACCACAATTAAATACTACTTCAAAGTCGCAAGGATGGCTATAATAAAAAAGATGAACAAGGGCAAGTATTGGCAAGGATGAGCAGAAATTGGAACCATCATGCTGGTGGGAATGGAAAGTGGTGCAGCTGTTTCGGAAAACAAGTTTTCCAGTTCCTAAAAAATAATTAAACGAGATTGCTGCACAACTCAGAAATTCCAGTATTAGGCATATATATCTCTCCTAGGTATAATTCCATGTGTGTGATATATACACTTGCCCACGAAGGTATATATTGCATGTTCACACAAAAACTTGTTCACTCTTATGTGTATAGCTACATGTTAACACAAAAACTTTTTCCTAATGGTTCACAGCAGGATTATTCATAATAACTAAAAGGTGGAGAACCCAAGTGTTCACTGACTGATGAAAGGATAAATAAAATCTGGTATAGCCATAAAATGGAATATTATCCAGCAACATAGAGCAATGAAGTACTGATACACAGTACTGCATAGATGAACCTTGAAAACATTATGCTAAGCAAAGGAAGGCAGACACAAAGGGCCAATATTATATGAGTCTGTTTACATGAAGTGTCCAAAACAGGTGAATCCATAGAGGTAGAAAGTAGATTAGTGGTTACCAGGAGCAAGGAGAAATGAGAAACAGAGAGTGATGGATATAATGGAAAATTAGGTAGTGGTGATGGTTGCACAGATCTGTGAGTATGCTAAAGAATTGTACACTTTAAAATAGTGATTTTATGGAATGTGAGTTATACCTCAATAAAGCTATTTTTTAAAGTTAAAGAAAAAATATGACTTAACTTGAACTTATTTGGTAGCAAAATGTAACCATTATAAAACTGTTCATTGTCTTTGTTTATGCCACTTAGTGTGACTATGTGTATATTTTCTGTAGAAATTTTAATTCATTTCTTTATCAGGTGCTGTCCTGGACCCAGCTGGAAATGTTACATATATTCCAAAATGTGTTTACTGTTTATCATTCCAAAATGGTAGACATTCTGAATTCTCAATTTTGAAACACATCTGGTTCTAGGAGTTTTTGAATAACAGGTATGTACCAGGATTGTTACTGATAATCACTAGCATAATAATAAATACTGAACTTCAATTTTGGTTTCCCTCTTGGACCCCAAGACCAACAGATGCATGTTTAATGAAGAGGCAAGTCTGGGATTAGTTGGCTTGAAAGTACTCCTTAGAGAGTTACAGCAAATAGAGAATATCTATACACATATATTTGATTTAAAATTGGTTCATAAACCAGGTTTGGTATTTAACTCACTGGGTTCACAGCTCCCAGAGCTCTTTTTTTTCTTTTGGGTCTTTTTTTTTTTTTTTTTTTTGAGACAAAGTCTCAATCTGTTGCCCAGACTAGAGTGCAGCGGCATGATCTCAGCCCACTACAACCACTGACTCCTGGGTTCAAGCGATTCTCCTGCCTCAGCCTCCAAGTAGCTAGGATTACAGTCACTGCCATCATGCCTTGCTAATTTATGTATCTTTAGTAGAGATGGGATTGGCCACCATGTTGGCCAGGTTGGTCTCAAAATCCTGACCTCAAGTGATCCACCCGCCTTAGCCTCCCAAAGTGCTGAGATTACAGGCATGAGCTACCTCGCCTGGCCCTCAGAGCTCTTTATTGATATTTCCACCATCTCTTATCTACATGGCCACAGAGAAACTTTTGCACCTCTGAGAAGTGCCTAGAAGTCAGTTCTTTTCCCCAGGACCAAAAATTTTAATGAAAAACAACAACAACAAAAAAAACAAATCCAAATACCTGTACAGCAAGTATCTTCTGATGCAAAAAATCCCTGCCATAATCTGTAAGAAGACTGCTTCTCTCAACGAATCATCAATGGGATGGAATCTGAAATTGTAAAATACCGTAAGTTAATGTTCCTTAATTGTTGGAAACCCAAATATTGTCATATTATACACACATAATAAAACAACCTGGGCCAGGCACAGTGGCTCACGCTTGTAATCCCCGCACTTTGGGAGGCTGAGGTGGGCAGATCAACTGAGGTTGCAAGTTTGAAACCAGCCTGACCAACGTGGAGAAGTCCCGTCTCTACTAAAAATACAAAAAATTAGCTGGACACGGTGGCACATGGCTGTAATCCCAACTTCTCAGGAGGCTGAGGCAGGAGAATCGCTTGAACCTGAAAGGCGGAGGTTGCAGTAAGCTGAGATCGCACCATTGCACTCCAGCCTGGGCCACAAGAGCGAAACTGTCTCAAATAAATAAATAAATAAATAAGAACAACCTGTAGGTCTCTTACATAATTGCAATAGAACATTAGTAATTCTTTGTTTATACTTCTGAAAATACTAGATGGAGGTTTAACCACAACAACAGCAAATTCCAGTGAGCTGAGACCTATTTTTTAGTTTACATCTTACTGGGAATTGAAAGATATAAAGGACCCCTAAAGACATATTTAAACTAAAATGGTTTGGGTACCATATACCTAGGTCAGGGGCCCCCCAAATAGTCCCTGGACCAGCAGCATCAGCATCATCCGAGTACTTCTTAGAAATGCAAATTCTGGGCCCCACTACACACCTGCTGAATCAGAAACTACAGAGCAGGACAGAACAGCAATTCCTCTTTAAAAAAGCCTTGCAAGTGATTCTGATGCATGCTAATGTTTGAGAAATACTGGCCTATGCAAATATCCCAACATATTACAAGACATATTTGGAAAATGCTTTACGTAACACTCCCCATTCAGAAAGTCATGCTGTACATTAACTCATATTAAAGGCTCTAAGTACATCTGCAGTAAATGAAACTGATGAAAGCACAGGAATTTGGAAAAATGAAAGCAGACCATCACAGTGCCCCCAGGGCAGTTTGCTGCTTTCCTAGAGATATAGTAACTTCAGTATGCAGAGACCAAATTTGTTTTTCCTTTAAGCAGTGCAGTAAAAATTGTTTTTGATGATTTGTGTTCTCTTTTTACTTGCTAGGCAGCTGTTGGTCTTTATGTAGGGCCTATCTGCCGGCCTCTAATGGGGTATGGTAAACTGTTCTTGTCCCCAGAGGGACCCCAGATGGCCCGGCAACCTTTCCCTGCGGGAGGGCTTGCTTTTAAACTGCTGTTTTCCATAAAAGAAAAATCAGGGATGTGAGTCTAACCAGAATCAGAAGCTGACACAGATGGGGCTCATTAGCAATATTCTTTTTTTTTTTTTTTTTTTTTTTGAGACGGAGTTTCGCTCTTGTTACCCAGGCTGGAGTGCAATGGCGCGATCTCGGCTCATCGCAACCTCCGTCTCCTGGGCTCAGGCAATTCTCCTGCCTCAGCCTCCTGAGTAGCTGGGATTACAGGCACGCGCCACCATGCCCAGCTAGTTTTTTGTATTTTTAGTAGAGACGGGGTTTCACCGTGTTGACCAGGATGGTCTCGATCTCTCGACCTCGTGATCCACCCGCCTCGGCCTCCCAAAGTGCTGGGATTACAGGCTTGAGCCACCGCGCCCGGCCTCATTAGCAATATTCTTAAAAAGCCAAAAAAAGCCAAGAGTAGAACATTCTCTCTCCTGTTCTTTCCCGTTCTTTGTATGATATTCTCTTGTATATTAGATCCACCATTTGCCCTTTAAACATCTGTTTAAATGAAGAAAGTAATTAAAGATTGAAGATGATGATCATTATACTAAATTTGTTCTAAAAACAAACAAATTTACTCCTTCATCCCATGCTTGAAACCTTGGTCTCAAATTGACCTTTAAGAAATCAGCAATTCTGATTTCATTATTGTCACCATAAGTGCACTATATTAAGCAAACAATTCTACCATCTGTTCTCAGCAATTGTGTAGATCAAGTTTACATTTAGGACACTCGCCTTTTCTTATTTACATCATATATTTCTACTTAGTTTCTTCTTTGCACCAACCTTCTTACTTCTAATCTGCATTATACCTTTAATTGTGAATTTCTTACCATGTTGCTATAAATTTTCTAGAAACAATTTATAAATAAAAGTTAATTCATATTCTCTTCTTCATTCTTATAAATAATATGTTATGATTTTCTTCCTTTAGCATGCTTCATGACTTAGCAAATATTTTTTGAGCATCCACTATGTCTGCCCTATGGCTGGTGTTATGGGCAAACAAAATTATGACATCACTTTAACCTCAAATCTGGAACAATTTGAACAAGAAGTAAATAATGAAAGTCATGGATTGTAACCTATTTATTAAAATAAGAGTCCATGAATAAATAAATAAGTAAATAAGAAAACTTCCTTTTAGTAGAATTCCAGCTGACAGATACAGAAAGAATAAGAAAATTAAAAGTTACTGGGCCAGGTGTGGTGGCTCATGCCTATAATTCCAGCACTTTGGAAGGTTGAAATGGGTGGATCACGACGTCAGGAGTTCAAGACCAGCCTGGCCAACATGGTGAAACCCCATCTCTGCTAAAAATACAAAAAAGGAGCTGGGCATGGTGGTAGGCACCTGTAATCCCAGCTACTCGGGAGGCTGAGGCAGGAGAATTGCTTGAACCTGGGTGACAGAGATTGCAGTGAGCTGAGATCGTGCCACTGCATTCCAGCCTGGATGACAGAGCAAGACGCAGAAGGAAGGAAGGAAGGAAGGAAGGAAGGAAGGAAGGGAGGGAGGGAGGAAATTAAAAGCTACTGTCTTTCAAGCACCATAGTAATAATTGTGTTAGGTGGAGATCACCACTGGATGCTGCCATTAGAGGATGAAAGTGATGAGAAACAAGATGTTTGTCTAGTCTTAAATTATCAGCCCACAAGATATTTACTAATTGCAGAGGAAAATAAATAGGAACTTTACAGTGAAGAAATCTGGCAGATACCACCTTAGTCAAGTTATCAAATTGATAATACGTGCCTCCTGATATGAAATATTGAGAAGAATACAACATCACTTCTGTGGTATTTTTTTTTATCAAAAATGCATAGCCTGAATTTAATCTTGAGGAAAAATTAGACAAAGCCAAACGCAGGAAAATTCTACAGAATAACTGGCCAATAATCTTCAAAACTGCCAATGTCATTAAAGACAAAATAACTGAAGAGCTTTTCTAAAAACGAGGATTAGGATATCTAACGCATAAACACAATGTATGTTACTGCATTGGATCGTGGGCCAGAAAAAGGACATTAGCTAAGCTATTAATGAAATTTGAAATAAAGTCTGTAAAATACATACAGTATTATAACAATAATAATTTCTTGATTTTGAAAAGTGTAGGGTATAAGATGTTAGCATTTAGGAAATCTGGGTGAACAATATCTTGGAAATCTTTGTACCTTTTGTAAGTTTTGTAAATCTGAAATTATTTTCAGTGAAAACTTTAAATATTTTTATAGTAGTTCCCTTTAGTTGATACTCCCCTTTCCATATGCTCTTTGAGTTATACGAATATACACTTTTTCCTAAATAGAGTTTTCTATTTTTAATTCAAAAGGGTAAATCATAATCACTTTTTGTCTAAATTGCATCCACATGCCAAACAAAAAAAAAAAAAAAAGGAAAGAAGAAAGTTTGCCATTATTACAGTCAATGAGCATCCCTTAAGCCAGAACAGAATTCTGCGGGTACAATATAGCATATATTCCATTTGCTTATGTATTTTAATATATGAGATATAAATTTTAAGTGAAAGTCAATGGCAGTGTCAAAGATAAAAGAGATCATTAAAAAGAAGTAACATTTAGGCTGGAGCAGAAAAGCAGGTGGATGGGGCTGTTTCAGCAACTTAGTTTGAGGATGGTGGCAGACGCATTCATTTAATCATTCAACAAATCCCTGAGCACTGAGGCCTGAGAGATAATACGGACAGACAAGACTTGAGCTCTTCAGGGTGTGTGTGTGCGTGCATGCATGTGTGTGTGTGTGTGTGTGTGTGTGTTGGGAGTGGTGCAGGGCGGGGATACACTAGGAATAAAGTGCAATGACTGGAAGGCGTTGGCATACAGACCCTTGGAGGAGGACACAGATCAAGCAAATAACCAGATGGCTTCCCGGAGGAAAGGATATCTAAGCAGAGGCTAGAAAGGTCAAGACTACTGAACAGATGTCTTTGAATCCTCTCAGAGCACCACTTGCTCCATGCCAATCAGTTGCCTCCTGAATCTCTGTTTAACTAACAAGTGGTGGAGTAAGGAGGGCAGATCTTTAGCAGCTGTAAGAAGGGAAAAAAAATATAAACAAAGAAAATTGTGATTGAGAAGGCACAGGGACAACTGAAGAAACTTTAAAATGCTCAGCATGGCCAGTGTAGATGACAAAGGAAGAGAGAAAAAATACGAAGCTGTGGAGTGAACACATGCCAGAACATGAAGGCGCTTATGTTCTGTACTGAGGTATTCAATATTATTTTGAGCACAAAGGGGCATGGCTCTTTATAGATAGTTTTTTACTCAGTGGATGAATCTTCAGTGGTTTGCAGGTTATTTTGGGGCCCTCTAGCAGAGCCACTGCCTTCTCATTACACTGCCCCAAGGGTAATAGAGATCATCCCAAGCTTGCTGAATCCTACAAAAACCTGTGATGATTAGATCCATTCCAAGATGGAGACCAGAGGAGACCGTTTGTGGAAGATTCTTCTGCTTGGAATACCAGCGTTTGAAGACTGTCTCCGAGCCTCTTTCCCCTCCTGTTGGACATTGGCTCTTCTTCTGAGTCCAGGACGTGTGACAAGTAAATATTCTGTATATCTTTACAAAAATAGTGGTGAAAATGGTACTTTAAAATATGTAATACTGTGTGGAATAGTGTCATTGAAAGAGCTCATCACATTTTAAGGTTTCCAAAATGGGGAAGTTGAGGATGAGTTTTGGACAACTAAGCTACTCACAGCTTGATGAAAGGGGATTTTCCATTCAGCAGCCTCTTTCTACCAAGTGCCACAGGCGCTTCATAAAATTACTCACCAGAGATGGGAGTGTCTTTCTACTTTATCTCAAGGGTACACTCTATTTCACAAGAAAAAAATTCAATTTATGTTTTACTAGTTTTGTAACAGTTCTGTTTTAGTCAGGCTATGCTGCCATTTAAGAAAACAAAAACTCTCATTTTTTTTTTTTTTTTTTTTGAGACAGAGTTTCACTCTTGTTACCCAGGCTGCAGTGCAATGGCACGATCTTGGCTCACTGCAACCTCCGCCTCCTGGGTTCAAACAATTCTCCTGCCTCAGCCTCCCGAGTAGCTGGGACTACAGGCGCGCGCCACCATGCTCGGCTAATTTTTTGTATGTTTAGTAGAGACGGGGTTTCACCATGTTGACCAGGATGGTCTCGATCTCTTGACCTCGTGATCCACTCGCCTCGGACTCCCAAAGTGCTGGGATTACAGGCTTGAGCCACCGCGCCCGGCCAAACTCTCATATTTTTAATACCCAGTTAAAGTTTATTTATGCTTCATGGCACAGTCCAATGCAGGGAAGAGGAGAGGAGAGCCTCTGGTGGATGGTCATTCATGGATCCAGACTTCTCCCATGCAGAGGCTCTGCCACCATCTAGGGCACTAGATTCCTCCACTTTGTCCAAAATAAAAGGGGGTTACATCTCTTCCGCCCATAATCCATTACACAATCACGTGGTCCCCCAATTATAAAGAATGCTGGTAAATGCAATCCAACTGTGTGCTCGGGACAAAGAGAAGTTTTCTCTTCCTCAATGTCCATGTGAAGACTTAAACTGACAGACGCTACGTATTAAATTTATGTCAGTGATGTTTCTGGGACAGTTGTTTCAGTACTCTTTACTCCTCGGATTTGTCTGTAGGCTATCATTTGGATATTGATTGGAGATTGTCATAATTTTTGCATTCATATCATTAACATTTTTAATATTCTTGCTGTCTTAGTCAATTTGAGATGTTACAGCAAAGTACCATAGATTGGGTGGCTTATAAACAATAGAAATTTATTTCTCACAGCTCTGGAAGCTGGACGTTTCAGATGAGGGTGCCAGCACAGTTGGCCTCTGGTGAGGGACCTCTTCCAAGCTGCAGACTGCTGACTTCTCTTTGTATCTATCTTTAGATGGTGGGAGTGAGGCTAGAGAACTCTCTGGGGTCTCTTTTCCATTCATGGGGACACTAATCTTATTCATAAGAGCTCCACTATCACAACTTAAATTACCTCCAAAGGCCCCAGCTCCCCATACCATTATATTGGGGGTTAGGAAGTCAACGTATGAATTTGGAGGGGGGACATGAACATTCAGTCCATTATATTTGCTTTCTCAAAAGCGGCTGTTGCCAGACAAGAAGATAAGTGGTATTTATAAAACCTATTTGAACATATCTCCTATGTCTATTTTATTTCCTCCCAGGGAATTTATTTTACGGAAGCATTTGAATTACACACTACTTTATAGGACAATTATGTGACTCAAGAGACTCTTGTTAGATCTAAGCCATAAATTGAACTTGAAACTTTATAGTGGCCAAGATGAAGAGTTAGATGTTATTTTATTGTATATACATCATAATTACTTATCATGACATCATTGTCATAAAATATTTGGGTCAGCTATGAAGAATGGAGGAGAGAACCAGTGAGTTAACAAGAGTTACTGAAAAACAACAACAAAAGTTCCCTTTCTGCTTCTTCAGAAATTGTCACGAAAGTTAAACATAAAAATGCTATATTTATGGATTATAACATTTGTGCAAAAACACTGAAGGTGCTCAGCTTTACTCACACCAAGCTTCCATCCAGGGGTTCAATGGGGTAGGGGCAAGTAGAGAGAATCAAGCTGAGATTCTGTGATAAAATTTTATGACACACCAGTGAACTATTGTGATTCCAATCTAGACTTCTCCTTCTCTACCATTTTCTATGACCAAATGCCATACTCCTGCATGCAATAATTTAAGACTCTGAAGATAGTCATTTTACCATGAAATCTGGTGTCACATCAAATAACTCTTAAACTCATGTAATTAAAAGAACACCAATAACAAAATCTAACATTTGACGAGTATACATTATGTAGCTAGTACTGTTCTAAGTGTTTTAGATGCATTAACCTGTGTGGATTATTACAACAGCCTTCCACAATAGGTATTCTTGGCACAGAGTGGTCGCATAATTTCCTTGAGTTCACATAGCTGGTGACTGACAGAGCCTACATTTGAGTTACTCTGTCACATGATTTTCCATGTTATAGTCTTTCTATCCACAGGAAAATTTTTCAACAGCTTTCAATCTTTATGATTGTCTACCAATTAGATTATGAATTCACATTTTTCCATTAGTTCATGGTATGTCAAATCGCCTTTTTAAAGCTTGTGTGGAACAAGACAAATGCCTCATCATCTGTTATTCTGTTTATTTTTACTAAATATGCTGAAACATTAGGTATCATACAGTACATTTAAATTTGTAAAATGTTCTATTGTGTCTGGATTTGCCTCCAAACTTTGTATTCTTGTGCCCTATTTTATGATTATATAAGCAATAGTCTAGTAGTCAGGAAACCACTCACATCTACTAATTCTCTGCTTAATATTAAATTGGTCCAAAGGAAGACATAGCTCCCCTCCCCAGAGTTTAAATTCAAGATGTGACGCCTAGCTTAGGCTTCATGATAAAGGTTGAAACCATGATAAAGGTTGATATAATTGCAGTTATGAGTTTCCATGTTTTTTTAAAAAAATATGTTTTTCTCATCCTTAGTTGGACAACTTTTTAATGTCTGAAAAAGAAAATCAAGGAAAAGTATTTAAAGATTCAGTTACATATGAGAAAAAATAACCCCAGTCCAGAGCTGGGGCAGAAGGTGAAGAACTGATATGATTAACCAGCTGTTGCTCCTGAGCTGGAAGCATGGCCTTTGCAGGGTGTCTCATTGAACGTCCTGTAGACGGCGCTCCACCTGTGTGTTCACTTTCTTCTCCTGGACCCTTTGGTCCCATTTCTATCCTGAGGTGACTACGGGATTTGACATTTGCATTCACGACTGTTACTCCTGGAATATCAAAGGGGCGGGGTTGTCCCCTTTATTCCGACCTGCCACTCTGGGGAGGAATTGAGTTCCTAGATCCAACTCTCCGAGTGCTGATTCCTTCTTTCCTTCCTTAATCCTCCCTCACCGATCTTTCCTTTTTCTTCTGTTCTACAATTCCCTGTTGGTACTTTGCCTCTAAAGCGAAGAGTTCTGGAATTGGCTGCTTTTAGGCAAAATATACATTTCTATTGAGATTTTTCTGAGATTTCCTTAGGATTCCCCCACATATTTTCCATATTTCCAGTGTCTTTGGTTTTCATAGGATTTGGTCAATAACCCCATATAGGCTGGTCAGTCTGCCAGGCTCCTAGGGCAAGCCCAGCAGGTTGTTAAAGCACAGTCAGCAACAGCTGCAAATAATTAGCACTCACAACTTCTATAAAGAAATCTTCTGAAGGAGGGAATGGTTTGGTGGGTTGCCAATGGCAGGAAGCCTGGACTAGCGATTAGGTCACTCCATTAGTCTTTGATTCATAGGTTTGCTTCCTGTAAGAGGCTTTAAAAAATCAGAGTTGAGCCTAACTTTCCTGAATGCAATAAAGCAGAAAAGACAGCCCAGGTGAAATTCTAGGAGCAGAGGGAGAGGGAGAGTGGCTCAAGTCAGAAGACAGAAATGGACTTATTACCCAAAAGTTGTTGTGCTTTATTGACTAATTTCCCATCAGTGAGTCACTCTGGCCATTAGATGTCATTCCAGTTTATAACAGCACATCACTTATAAGAATCACCATCAAGGAAGAAAGAACTGGCTATAATCCATGATCAACAAATAGCCATATTCATCTTTTCCCCTTTTTAAACAGCTTTCCTATATCTTAAAACTTTCACTTGCTGTTAGAATTGTTTTCTTTATATTATGCCTAAGTAGTGTTTTGTTCAATGATAAAGCAAAATATGAGCAAAAAACCAAACCGCTATCTCTCCCATCCTTAGATACCTCGACCCAGGATTCTAGAATTGCCTCATGAGACAGACCAAGAACCAGCCCAGCCAGGACTTGCACCTGACAGAGGCCCTGGAGAGACGGCAGGGACCTGCCCCACAGGCCTCCGCGTCAGGTTCCCAGTCGGAGGTGTTCTGGCTAACATTCTGATCGCCTCCGATTATCCCTTAATTTATTAGAGACGTTATACTTTCAGCCCATATTCTCCTCGCAGTTGTCAGCCTCTGAAAGCAGCTCTGACAATATTCCTTTTTCTATATTTTATACATTAGCTATAATGTCATTATTTAGTATCCTTAGCAATAAAGGATCAGAGTCACCCATGTGTAGTTTCTAGTTTGCCCAGTGTCTATCACGACCCAATATGTATATATCAAAAGTAAATGCTTTTAAATTTCTACAACCACCATAACAAATCCATTGAAGTCAAAGTCTTCTGTAAGTATATAGGATTTACTAAAGATTATGTAAGGAACACGGGAAGGAGTTATATTTCACTCCACACAGCACATATCTTAATAAAACTCAATTGCTGTTTACCTAAATTCTCTCTTCAGCCTTATCATCACTCTCTCCAAGCTCCCTTCCTCCCTCTCTCCCCTTTATTCCATCCCTCCACTCCCTCCCTCTGCTTCCTCCTACCTTTCTTTATTGTGCTGAATCTCGGGGTGCTGGCCAGCTTCTGTTTAGCTCAGAGCTTATTAAAATCTGGTTTCACTAAAATCAGTCTTTCTTCTGGAAGGCAAGATAGAGGCAAAATTAATTGTTGCTTTCAAAAAAAGAAAATTTTGTCCAGATCATTACATTGCATAATACATAGTTTCTTTACTTTCCTGTGTTAAGCTAGTTTTTTAGATCCAGAAACAGAACCACAAAGTAGTTCCATTGATTTCCAAAAAACCTTAGACAATCCCAATTATAGTCTTACCAACATCTATATAAATTACTCTACTCTGTTTCCCCGCTGACATTCCTGCCTGCCTCCACCAGGTATAAGATAAATGGTTATGTGCAAGCTGTGTCATCTATTTACATCAGGACTCATTTTTTTTTTTTTTTGACATTTCATTTATTTTATCTTTAAGCCTCCACATTCCTCTTCTGCAAGAAACATGGAAGAGATAAAAGGTGGTGGGAAGAAATTCGTTTTTGGCTGCCTGCCTCAACTTTGATCTTCTGTGTTCTTCTGCTGGCATTCATATCTGTAGCAATGTGCTTTAAGATTAAACAGACAAACAAACCAGAAAAAAGAACCAAAGTAGACAGCAGTTCCTGTTTTCAGTGCTTTGGAGGACTGACCATAACTTTTCTGAGTTCTGAGAAGTCCTTTGTTTCCCAGCACCGTCTCTTACTTTACTGGGTTTTGCAGCCTACACGGGTCACATCCATCAGTTCAGTCTTGTGCCTATTAATGCATGCTGTCAGGAAGAGGCAGTATTTGTCTCTAAGCACCAACTTACTTCATTTTTTGGAGAAAAGAAAATTTTAATAATGCCTGTCATACTTATGAAAACCCTACAGTTTCATTAAATTCAACCTGATATTTTATCAAACACTTATGTGCCAAGTCCGCCGCTAGGTGCTGGGGATACAACATGTATGAGGCAAATTCCTTGCCTTTGATGAATTTACAATCTAAAGTGCAAGATAATTTGTTGATATTTATCAAGAATTATAAAGATATTCTCACTCCTAAGAATTTATTTTAAAGGTAAAATTCAATACAAGCTGCATGAAAAAATGAATTTATGGAAGCATTAGTCATTAGCAAAAACCTAGAAACAACTTGTATGGAGGTCACTAATAGAATGATAAGTAAAGATCAAAATACTATACCATCATTTAGAATAATAATTGTAAAGACAAAACAGAAAGATTGACCCTAATGATTTACGCCACTGATATTTGCTAAATTCAATTTTACTATAAAGGCATTTTCATTTTTATACTCCATTTGTTAATGTATCTTTTTTTTTGTGATTAGAAAAATTTAGGACAAATATTCCCTCATAAGTATAATATATAGGGTCAAGGAGTTTGTAGATATTGAGGCAAGGAGAGGTTCTTTTTTTTTTTTTTTTTGAGACAGAGTCTCGCTCTGTCGCCAAGTGCCAGGCTGGAGTGCAATGGCGCGATCTTGGCTCACTGCAACCTCCGCCTCCTGGGTTCAAGCAATTCTTCTGCCTCAGCCTGCTGAGTAGCTGGGATTACAGGCACATGCCACCACACCCAGCTAATTTTTTTTATTTTTAGTAGAGACAAGGTTTCACCATGTTGGCCAGGACGGTCTCGATCCCCTGACCTCGTGATCCGCCCGCCTCGGCCTCCCAAAGTGCTGGGATTACAGGGTTATTTCTTTTAAGTAAATCAGAATTATACATCAATCACTGAACAAGGAGAGTCCATAAGACACTATCAACAGGTTTAGGGGAACAGTTAAGTGTAGGCTGCATGGATGTAAAAGTTTTCTTTGGGACACAAAGCTTATGCAGCTGGAGTTCAGGCTATTTCTATGACTGCTTCTTCCAATCCCCAAAAATACAAAAAAGTACCAGTACCTGTGTATTTTCTATATAGAATCCCCATTATCTTTAATAAAAGAGAGAAGCTAAATGTATATTTTTATTACAAAAAAATCCAGAAATATATTATAATAGAGAATTCATTCAATGAAATTAAATTACAGTATCTTAACTACATGGAGTATTCTACAGTAATTAATATGACAAATATGAAGAAAACATAAACATCTTGGCTAATTCAATAGTAAGTTGATAGTAAAGAATAAAAAATATAAATTATTGATCTTGAGTAAGTTTATGAAATTTTAATTGCCTAAGGATTCATTTAATTGCATAGGGCCTAATTAATTGCCTAAGGACTAAATCTGGAAGAGAATAGGTAAGAATGTAAATAGTATGTTAGGATGGTAAAATTACAGGTGAGTGTTTTTCTTTCATTAAAGTATTTTTATAATTAAATACAAAAGAAAATTAGAGGCTTAGAATTACTTGCCATATTCTGCTGAATTCATCATAATAACAGGCCATCTATGAAGGAGGAAGATACTTTTAAGGAGAAAGACATCTTTAAAACTGAGAGTAAATTTAAGTATCCAGAGCTGCTTTGGGTCCTTATAGCAATTTGGTGTTGGAACTTGCAATATAATATTAAAAGAAATCTATTGCATAACTTTTAGACAAATGTAGGCTGGGATCCTACTGTTGCCATTTTCACAGAAAAAGCTACTGAAATTTTGAGGCTTAGTATTTTTTATTTGTAATATGAGGATAATAATAAAAGCTACCTCATTGATTTTTCTTTTCATTTTGTTTATATTTGTTTTGCTTTAATCAGGATAAATATCTGGTACCCTAGCAATACTTAATAAATACTGATGGGTCCTGGAGGTATTGTCCAAAGCCTGGAATAGGACTCTTCAAGGCATAGCTGTGACCCTGAGTTTGCCTCTGTAAAGGACACAGCTTCCCACTATATTAATTTGAGGAGGACTTGGAGGAATAAAGGGTCTGGTCTCTATCAGTACCCCTCCCATAAATGTTTTCTTTGCACAAACAGCAGAGCTCTAATAAAAGGATAAATAGGTGACCGTTGGTTCCGTGTCTGCTCTCCATCACTTCAAGAATCTTGAGGTCTAAGTGATACATACAACAAGCCCACATGCTTGTCAATACCAAGGGCCTGTTCTCACTGCTGGCATTCATATCTGTAGCAATATGCTTTAAGATTAAACAGACAAACCAGAAAAAAAAGACAGGTGGGATATGAGAGCAAGTGCTAATATTAGCAGTGACATTTATGCATGAATTCCCTCAAGAACATTTATTGAGGCATCAGAGATACAGAGATCCTCTGGTGTCTTCTTTCATCAGCAATCAACCAAAAGAGGGAAGGAAATGTTGAATTTTAATCTTCTGATTGAGTTTTCTGTATCAAGCTTAACATAAGCTGCATAGAGACAATTATTGCAAACGTCCTGCTTCTTAATCCCTTTGACAGAAATTAGCTGCCTTCACAGGGAAAGGGATTTTAAAAGGATTATTAAGCAATATCATGCAATCAGCCAATACTGCCTTATACTCAGTATCTTTTAACAGCCTGGTATTCCTGCTTTGGAATGACTCAATAAAGTGTCTTCTACAATGTCTCTTGGGAGACTTTCCTCTTATCCCACCTACCTATGGGTCCTTCAACCACACCCAGGCTTTGCTCCCACTCTCTGAATTTCCCAATTCTGAAGTATTTGTCACAGTGAGTTATAGCACCCCAATTCACTTGCACTCATTCATGCTGGAAATTACTCATGTTGTTAGCTACTGGAAAATAAGTCTGGAATGTTCCTGTCTGAGCTGTCACATAGTATGCTTCCCTGAGATCTGGAACCCAAGTGATACAGACTTCAGTAATCACAGTGCCGCAGTACTTTGGATTAGAAAACAGATATATCATGGCCAAGTGACTGGTAGAAGAAAGACAGTAAACCTAAGTTTATCATGTATAAGAAGGAACCATGCCAGCTATGAAAAAGCTATAAAATGTAATCATTCTGAAACCTTAAGAAGCTTATAACATATGGAAAAAGATGATATTGATAAGAGTCAGATGCCATTTGAGAGATGCAAATAGTTATGTAGGAGCACAAAGAAGGGAATTACTAACCCTGGATATTATAGCACGTGGGTCATTGAGTTGGTTAAAATCATGGGCTTTGGAGTTAGACAATGACTGGATTAAGATATGAACTTTACCATTTATTGGCTTTTTAGCTTGTAATCCTGAGCACATTACTTATCTTTCCTGTGCCTCAGATAATCTCAGCTGTGAAGTGGGTTGAATAATAATAACGATTATGTCATAAGATTACTGTGAGGCTCAGCCAGGCGCCCAGTGTCTCACGCCTGCAATCTCAGCACTTGGGAAGGCTGAGGCGGGCAAATCACAAAGTCAAGCAATCAAGACCATCCTGGCCAACATGGTGAAATCCTGGCTCTACTAAAAGCACAAAAATTAGCTGGGCGTGGTGGCACGCACCTGTAGTCCCAGTTACTCTGGAGGCTGAGGCAGGAGAATCGCTTGAACTGGGGAGGTGGAGGCTGCAGTAAGCTGAGATTGCACTACTGTACTCTAACCTGGCAACAGAGCGAGACTCCATCTCAAAAAAAAAAAAAATTACTGTGAGGCTCAATAAAGTCATACATTTATGCACTAACAAAATAAACACTCAATACATTTCCTATTATTATTAGGTTACTAAAATGGCCCATTGGTAAAAGCCTATAATAGAATGATTCTAAGGTTACTTTTTATCTCCCAAAGCTCTCTTTTGTGGAGGAAAAAAAAAAGCCATGTTATCAGGAACTAAAGAACACGTAGGTAAGAAGAATGAAAAAGTGGAGCTATATTATTTTTTCTCTTATTGTCACCTTTGGCTACTGTCCTAGCTTTTAGCCGTAGGAGTCTTCAGACTCTAGATTTTATGTCATTCATCTGCAAAGAATTCCTTGGGTAGAGCTGGCACTTCCTCATCTATGTTTCAGTAACAGTTTGTGTGCAGCTTTAGAATCATAATCAACTGTAAAAACACCTGTAATTTATTCTGTATATGTCAGTAGTGTTTAATATAATTCTCTGATTTTTTTTATGTGTCTCTACAATGCCAAATAATAGGAATTATTGCTCCCACTTTGCAGATAAGGAGACTGAGGCCTAGATAAGTAAAGAGAATTGTATTAACCCCCCAGGTAGACAATTTTGTTGCTGAGATTTGAACAATATTCTGACCCATTCCAAAGCCCAGCTCTATCTGTTCACCACACTGCCTCCTCCTTTCACATGATATTTGAACTATTTGTTTCTGGCTACCTGACTAGTCCAATAAATGCTAGGGACCAGAGATTCTCTCTTGCACATATATGTATCTCCAGAAATTGATACTAGGTTTGGTGTGTAGTGAGCACTATTTGATAGTTTCCGCTCAGTATAACAGAATGAATGAACAAATTGGAGGGACTTTGCTTCTCAGAAAATTCAGTCGAGAGAATTTTTTATTCATGTACATCTAAGTTTATGCAGTGAAATGGCCTCAGTATCAATCTGGACATAAGACTGTTGATCTTATTTCCAGGAATCTTGCTAAATTCACTCAGTAGTTTTTACAGCTTTTAGATTCTTTAGGATTTTAAAGCTACATAAACACTTATGTCATCTGCAAATAAAGATAGTTTACCTCTCCCTCTCCAATGCCAATAGTTTATTACTGATAGCTCATTTAGCTCATTCCTTTTTATTGCTGTAGAGAATACAAATCAAATGTTAGAATGTAATTCCTTTAAATATTTAGAAATTTATTATGATCTCTATGATAGAATGTCTAAAAAAGATTTAAAGTTTGAGTTGTTCAAATAAAATAGAAATGCATTTCTTTTTCTAACTTTCTGACTAGTGCAGGGAGTGAGAGACCATCTGAATTCCACCACGAATATTCTCTAGGCTGCTGGCTTTGTCTGCGTGATCAGAGCTTGTCTCTGATGCCCCCTTTCTAGTCTGCAAGAAGCAGGAAAAAGAGAAAGTCCAGATCAAGCAATTTCCTGTTAGGCAAATAAGTGCAAGTTGCCCATATTACTTCTGTTCCTATTTTAAGAGAAAACACAGTCGTATGGTCACAACTACCTGAAGAAGAAGGTGCAAAATGTAATCTCTACCTGGGTAGCTAGAAGAGGGTAGAAAAGATTGGGACCAATGATCAGACTGCCACAGTCTCCAAAAGCAAATATAGTCATACTTTCACTGATCTAATAGCCATACTTTTGAGCAAACCTGCAGGAAAAAAAAAAAAAAAGCCACAATACTTTCTAATATGTGAGAATGCCCAAACAGAATGGGCAGACATAGTCCCAAAGTCCTAATCTCTATTTCATGTGCAAGCAGGGGAGTTATTTCATATCTACGGCACACTAACTTAGCACTGTGAGCAAAATTAGAGCCATGAAGAACAAGCTCACATATGGGGTTTTCTCCTGGCATGCTTCAGTTTTTCCTAGGCTGCTGCTGGAAGGAAATGAAACACATCAAAGGTGTGGAAAGGTGGAGGGACGCCACTCGGTGCAGACACTCTGGCTAAAGGGCGAAGTGACAGCTAATGGCCGGCATGGAGACAGCATATAAAGGTACCACAGTCTAGGATCATCTAGCACAGAGAAAACATCCTGGACTTACTTGAGTGTTCTCTAAGGCATCACTGTGCTGCTGCCAAGTATCAAACTGATGTTCATGACGCTGCCCCTGCGAAAATCATCCCTAGAAGAGAAGCCTAGGACTTAATATTATATACATCCTCTCCTTGTCTCTTTACTCTCCCCATTTCCCACACATCAAAAAACAATTCTGGAATAACTTGTGTCCTATTTAAATGAGATTTAAATGAACCTTAAGAAAATATCTTGGGCCGGGCGCGGTGGCTCAAGCCTGTAATCCCAGCACTTTGGGAGGCCGAGGCGGGTGGATCACAAGGTCAAGAGATCGAGACCATCCTGGTCAACATGGTGAAACCCCGTCTCTACTAAAAATACAAAAAACTAGCTGGGCATGGTGGCGTGTGCCTGTAATTCCAGCTGCTCAGGAAGCTGAGGCAGGAGAATTGCCTGAACCCAGGAGGTAGAGGTTGCGGTGAGCCGAGATCGCGCCATTGCACTCCAGCCTGGGTAACAAGAGCGAAACTCCGTCTCAAAAAAAAAAAAAAAGAAAATATCTTGAATGAGAAAGGATATCTTAAAGGAGGAACCTATAAACTAATGGGATGATTGCACTGTGACCAACGAGGAAGGTTAAATGGATCAATATTCACAGAATGGAGTATTTAGTGCAGCTTAAAAAATATGTTTAATAGATAAAATTAAACTTCTTCCATGGTTCAAGGGTAAAGTTTACCCAGACAGCCTCCTCACCCAATAAAATGAGGTAAACCAGGTATTTATGAGTTAAACTTAATGAGCTGGGCATTCAGTAGTTTCTCATCCTTTTCATACATTATACAGAAAAAACATACTTGATGACAATGAGATCATATTAATGTATATGACTAAAGTTATAGCTTGTATTGGCCATACTTCTCTGTGTGTGTGTGTGTGTGTGTGTGTGTGTACGTGCGTGTGCTTATCAGTTTTCCAAGCCTGGAACTTGGACTTAAGAACAAGTAGGGTTGGGCATGGTGGCTCACGCCTGTAATCCTAGCACTTCGGGAGGCCCAGGTGGGTGGATCACCTAAAGTCAGGAGTTTGAGACCAGGCTGGCCCATATGGGGAAACCTCATTTCTTTACCAAAAATAAAAAACTAGCTGAACATGGTGGTGGGCACCTGTTATCCCAGCTACTCGGGAAGCTGAGGCAGGATAATTGCTTGAACTTGGCAGATGGAGGTTGCAGTGATCCACGATGGTGCCACTGTACTCCAGCCTGGGCGACAAGAGCGAAACTCCATCTTAAAAAAAAAAAAAAGAAAAAGTGAATATTAATCAATTCCAGAATTTTCTTTGCCATCACTGTTATGAGATTAATATAAAGGAGGAAAATGATACTGCATGTAGTTCAAAAGGCAATGATTAGAAAACAATTTATATCTTATTTAAAAATACGTATCTCAATGTATATTTGTGTCTGATTTGGGCATTCCCAATATTCCAAAGAAATAACAAAGTAATACTGCAGAGGTCTTACTTGGGAATTTACAAAGCTTGTAGCTTCCCCACTCTTGGCCTCAGTGGAGCTAAGAATTAAGAGAATTCTGTTAAATGTACAACTCCATACACAATCTTTTGTGTATCTATTGTACTGATTTCGAGCAGCAAAAAGTATCTTTAGAGGGCTTCAGCTCCAAAAGGGGAACTTGCCATAAAGATGCAGAGCAAGAAATTAGGTCTCAAAAACAGAGTAACCAAGACTTAGAAAGTTATCAGAAATCTCTCTGCCTGGTTGCTTCATTTATATGAATCTTTTTATTCTGAAGGACTTTTGCTACTCCTTTAGATCGTGGGCAAAAATGTACACATTATTGGTCTACAGAGACAGGCAAATTTGTAATCTCTGAACTATAATTTCAAATTTCCAATCTCTGAACTATAATTTCAAATTTCCAGGAGAAGAAAACCTATTGTCTTGGGTTGTTTAAGTTACTACTCCTAATCCTATCAGCTGTGGCTGATGGAGGAAGATAACATACATAACCAGAGCTAAAAGGAAAATACCCTGATCAAAAGGGAAGCAGTTCCCAGAAAAGGGGGATTACTTAGAGATAAGCAGGTAGCCTCCAAATTGTCTTTAAATATTTAGTCCAGAAATAAGCACTGTGTAAAGAAAACAGATGCTTATATTATAATTCCTAATCTTAAAAAAAATCACAGTCTCACAAACCTATGTATGTATGCGGAGTAAAAGAGTAAAATTTAGCATAATGATTACAAACTAAGTGATGGTTTTGATCAAAAGGGAGCTGGATGTAGTGGGAACATGATGGAACTTAAAATGCAAAGACATGGGTTCAAATCTTGGTTCTGGCCTCTAGTCTTTATAGATCCTTGGATGGGTCACACATTCTTCGTTTGTGGGTCTTCATCTTCTTAATTGTAAATGTGGGTGATTATATTTAACTTAAAGGCATTTTGTATGAATTAAATGCAGCACCTACCAAATGGATAAGAGACAGCAGAATCCAGCCTACAACTGTGTGGTTCACTGAGTGTGTTTCATTTTATTTTATTTATTTTTATTTATTTCTCCTTCTTTTTTTGTTGAGATACAGTTTCACTCTTGTTGCTCAGGTTGGTGTGCAGTGGCATGATCTTGGCTCACTGCAACCTCCATCTCCCGGGTTCAAGCAATTCTCCTGCCTCAGCCTCCTAAGTAGCTGGGATTATAGGCACCTGCCACCATGCCCAGCTAATTTTTAGTATTTTTAGTAGAGATGGGGTTTCCCCATGTGGGCCAGGCTGGTCTCGAACTCCTGACCTCAGATGATCCGCCTGCCTTGGCCTCCCAAAGTGCTGGGATTGCAGGAGTGAACCACTGAACCTGGCCTGAGTGTGTTTTAATCACATAACCTTGGTGAAATGATTGGCAATGGATGTTGGCAATAGATGAAGATATAGGTGTCTAACACTAGGTAAGTTTCAAAGCCACCTTTGCTAGATTTAACTGGAAAAAACAGAAGAAAGAAATGATACCAGTATATGACTATTTTAAAGTTGTTGCTTCAATATGCTAGTCAAAGTCTCCCAGAGCTATTTACCATCTCAGGACAATTTGTTCACTTCACTTAGAAATTAGAAATGTGCTCTGGCCAATAAATCTAAATTTATTTTGTAGTAGTCATTTTGCTTAATGGAAGTGTTTTCCAGATGTTGCCTAAGTCTAGTCGTCTGGGCCCTCTTCCAATACATGAGGAAAGTTTGATTTCATAGGTTGGCACTGTTGATTTTGTCTAACCTTTGGACTAACTGGTTCATCCCAGTATATTTGCACTGATATATAAGACTTCCAGGACATTGGAGAAACTCATCTATCCTTTACGGGTAAGTGTCAAAGTTAACTTGCTTCATGAAACTATATGTGTTTTCTTTAGAGGTATTTGAAAAAAATTTATAAGGATAGTAGTTGGAAATTTTTGAAAAGGATTATATTTATGTAATACACCTGTTGGAAGCCTCTGAATTTATATTGAGAGTTAAGGAAAAGTTGGAACAATAACTCCATGATGCTTATTAAATTACATTTTACTGACACTGTTTATTATTTTCCTAAGATAAAATTTTAACCTTGCATTGTTAAGTACATGCTATACTTTGACTAGAGTTTTAAGTCTGTTTTCTATGTTAGATATTTCGTAATTATTATAACTGTCAGTAACATGGCTGAGGGTGACTTGATTTGTTCTGCATAAGATAAAATATAGTGGTCAAATATTTTCTATAGAATTAAAGCTGATTTTAAAAGTCTTGTTTTAAGAATGGGATGGTTTTACTATTAAGTTACATTTTTAAAGTTACTGAAATGTATATAATGCAAGCGTAAGTTAGTGGTGAGATTAAAGAGCAGTTTTCTGTTATTTTCTTTTCAGCAAGGGTAGCTACAGTACCTGAAACAACCATGGCGTGGAAAACACTTCCCATTCACCTGCTATTGCTGCTGTCTGTTTTCCTGATTGAGCAAGTTTCATCTCAAGGTACCTTAACCATCAAACATACTTTTATTTAACATCTATGGCTAATCATTAAGTCTTGATTTTTATGACATCGACAGAAATAGATTTCTAAAAAGTTATATTTGCTTGAGTTTAATATATCATACAATTTTACAATAATATGAAACATATGTAGCATGTTCATAAATGCTTTGGAATTTTCATCTTTTTCACCTTTCAAGAGTTTTGAGCTTGTGTAAAGTATAATTTTGGTACTTGGTATTTCTGTGGTTCTCCCAAAAGAGTGAAAGGTGCAGGCAGTTCATGATAAAATTATGCTGGAACTATATAATATCATAAAAATAACTAAAAAGAACACAATATTTAGATAGCATATAATTTTGCCTATATGTTGAATAATTTAGTCTTTTAAATCAAATAAAGTACTGATTGACTTATTTTGGCATCATTTATACACAGACACCATATTATAATAAACTTCATACAACATTTCAAATGGCATTTTATTAGTCTTGAAAATGTTCTCTCTTTCTTACAAGAACAATTCATCCAGGAACGGGCATATACAGATGTGACTGTCATTTTGTATTTTAAAATTGAACTTTTCACAGTCCTCCCAAAACAGGTCCTGGATGAACAGTTCTTGTTATTTATTTTTAGAGAATGTTAAAGTACATTCAACGTAATCACATTAGTAAAAGATGCCAGCATGCCATCTAGATGGATTAAGAGTAACAATGTCAAGCTTTGGATTTTCTTTTCCTTTTCTTTTCCTTTTATTCTCCTTTGATAAGCAAACTCTGAGAGAATAAAAATCAAGATTCATGACGGTTATAATGAAATTACATTTCTAAAGTAAACATTTCTAGTAAAATACTAAGATTCTTATGAAACCTGAATATGAGTGTACCTGCCTGCATAGGCAGAAGTTGCAGTATTGCTTAGATAAGAAAAGATGGGAAAACAAAGGAAAGCAAATGTGAATATTCAAAAGGAATGATGAGTACTCCAGTATCTCCAGACCATTCAGCCTTTTCATAATGATATGACAAGGTTCACAACACTGGCGACACTTTCTAGACCACCTTTTCCTCTGTAATAGAATCAGTTGTTCACTAAACCAATTTTACTTTAATTTTCATTAAAGAAATGAAATTAAAATTAATGGGGCTGGGTACAGTGGCTCATGACCTGTAATCCCAGCACTTTGGGAGGCCTAGGTAGATGGATCATCTAGGGTTAAGAGTTTAAGACCAGCCTGGGCAACAGGGCAAAACCTTGTTTCTATACAAAATACAAAAATTAGCCAGGTGTGGTAGTGCGTGCCTGTAATCCCAACTACTTGGAGGCTAAGGCAGGAGAATCAGGAAGGGGAGGTTGCAGCGAGCTGAGCTCGCACCCCTGCACTCCAGCCTGGGCGACAGACCCAGACTCTGTCTCAAAAATAAATAAATAAAATTAATGATTACAATTAATAGCAATAAAAGTAGGACAGAAGAAAATTTCTTCTCTTTCTTTCTTTCTTTCTGTCTCTCTCTCTCTTTCTTTTCTTTCTTTCTTTCTTTCTTCTCTTTTTTGAGACAGGGTCTTGCCCTGTCTCCCAGGCTGGAGTGCAGTGGCACGCTCTCGGCTAATTTTTGTATTTTTAGTAAAGACAGGGTTTCACCATGTTGGCCAGGCCAGTCTCGAACTCCTGACCTCAGGTGATCCACCCACCTTGGCCTCCCAAAGTGCTGGGATAACAGATGACTTCTTATTTCAGAAATCTGCCAACTATAAAAGAACAATCTCTTGATACTGTCTTGTCTGCTTCTCTTGCTTTCTCAACCTCTTCTCATTTTCTTTATATATAATATATGTATTTATATACATACACTATATATGCATTTTTGTATGCATTATGCATTCATGTATGCAAAAAGTTCTGAAAGTTGTCTTACAATTTACTGTTTCGTTTGCATATTCAGACTTGTCATTCCTGGACTCTATTAAGATTTGTTTTCAGTGTGTTTCAACATTCCTCTGTGGATTTAAGACATGGCACCTGTCAATTTCTATTCCAGAGATGGATTCCGTTGTCACATTCCTGCAGTCATTTCTCAGGGAAAGTTTTGTGTTGTTTTCCAAATGTCTTTTAAAAAATATTTGAGAATGAGTATGCTTTTGCTATTGTTTGCTTATTTGTTGCTGGGAAAACCTCTGTTCATGACCTTTACAGTTATGCCCAGTTATTTTAAGGGTTCTTACTTAAGCAGTGGTTGTTAGCATCTGGCTTCCCTGACAGTTTAAAAATCCAGTTATCCCCGGGAGTTAAGGAAGAGAAAGCCCAGTATAATTTGTGCTCCTGCAATCAGCTTGCTTTAAATGCATCATCAGGAATGGGCAGCAATGCAGTGGGTGGAAAAATCTCAGGCTTAAAATCAGCTATATGAGAGTTCAAATTCTGGATAGATTGTTTACTTAAGGTGACCATAAGTTAGGACAATTATAAGAAAGAGTTCACTATAAATAATTGGGAGGTATTAATTAACCTATGATACAAATATACTGAAACTATTAACTAGCCGTGTGATACTTAGCAAGTTGTCAAAATTTCTGTATTTCAGCTTTCTTATCTCTAAAAAAGGGCTACTAAATCCCAGAAACCTTTTCATAAGCATTAGAGATAAGGTATGACTCAGTACCTGGCATACAGAAGCTCAATAAATGGCAACTACTAATCATCATAGCCACAGTATCAGCAGTAGCTGTAGCTACCACCTCTCCCTTAGAAATATCACCCTCTTTAGACAAAGCCATTACTTTGCCTACTTTTCAAAAGTGTATTTATCATCTCAGTGTAGTGAAAAATAAAGCAACATGATCGAAATCCCCTAAGACAGCAGCCAAATATCAGCTGGGCCTCTTGCTAACATCATTCCAATACCTTCTCAATCAATACAGTTCTCTCTCACCCAGTGGCTTTGTCCCCGTCATTAGATCGCTCCCTTTCTATAAAGCGGTTTGGCCATATTTACGCCAGTATTGTATAATTTTAGATTTATCAAGCTGTGCAGGGAGATGTGGGGAAGGGTATTCTAGAGATGCCACCTGCAGCTGTGATTTTAACTGCCAACACTACATGGATTGCTGCCTCGATTTCAAGAGAGCCTGCACTGTGGGTAAGTCCTGAGAGTGAGTGTCTCCTCTGTCAAGCCACAGTGTGAGTCTGTGAGTCCCCCTTGCACTTCCGTGCAGCGCTGAGACCGAGCCTCCCCCGCACCCCTTGCAGTACTGTTTTCCCACTGTTTCACTTCCTTTGCTTCAGAGCCTTTTCCTTCACTTGCATAAATGTTGCAGCGCATTGTACCTAAGGATGGTGTCAAAGCTTGTGATTACTGGGGAGGGTAAGGAGAGCCTGGAAATCTGTCACTTGCACGAAGTTACTGACTAGTTCCAAGTAAAATGTCTTATTTTAGAGAAAACGCAGTGAGTCCGTAGCCATTAAGTAAATAGTAAGGAGTAATTATCTACAATGAGAGATGTCCTTGACTAGTAATGAGGGCTTTCAATAGTTTCGTCGAAAGAATAGATGAGCATGAAATAATGTTGTGTACTATTTGACTTTTTCATGTAAATACATTTCTAAATTATCTGGAAAAGGCAATTTAAACAAAAAATGCTAGTGTTTAATGATTAATTTCAGTTAAAACTCGAAGGTCTGAATTTTAAATTATGAGTGGTGTTTCACTTGAACATATTTGGGCCGTTTTGTTAATACAGAAGCATTTCCTATTCAATTTAAGAAAATTATAATCAAAATCATTTAAAAGGTATATTTGCTTTAGAATTTTCATGTAAAGCTGAGAAATATATTGTATAATTTTTGTATTGGATAGGTAATTATTTCAAATAGGCCTTGGTAAGTCCCTGGTATTTGTAACCGAGGCTTTTTAAATTTTCATTTTTTAAATGAGTAGTCCTCCCTAATACAGTCCACACTATAAGATTAGGCTAAAAGCTTCCAGCTACACACTTTTCCCGGTTCATTATAAGAAGGGTCTCTGCATTACAAAGACTTTTAAGCCTCAATAGTGGCCCACTTATATGGAATATATATATATACACACACACACACACAAACACATATGCATGTATGTGTGTGTATATATATATTTATGTGGAATATATTGCTGAATCTGAACATTCAATTACTGTAAATCTTTTACAAAGCAGTTATGTGAAAAGAAGGATGAAGAGATTTCATATGAAGCGTACATCACTATTTAGACATTTCCCAATTTTTCACTGTCCATACATGTAAATAACTCAGGCATCATCAGGAAGTCTCTTGGAGTCTTGAAGGGCAAGAAGAGTTACCCTCAGTCACCATATTTCTTTTTTGACTTGGGCTGTTTCCATCTGGGATACCATCTAATTTTTACTGGATGATGTACTCCAAATCTCAAATAAAAGACTTAGAAATGAACTTCTGGAAAGCTAGTCAAGTTTAAGGTGGGAAATGGCTGTCAATACACGGGCCTGGCTTCATAATGAATAATCTGTAACTTCTTGTTTTGCTCTGGGTAGAGCTTTCCTGTAAAGGCCGCTGCTTCGAGTCCTTCGAGAGAGGGAGGGAGTGTGACTGTGATGCCCAGTGTAAGAAGTATGGCAAGTGCTGTCCCGATTATGACAGTTTCTGTGAAGAAGGTAAGCATGCCGGTACCAACCAACGCTTCTCAGTACAGCCAGGTCTGTGCACCTCCCTTCTCATCACTGGTCATGCCTAACACACAGTCCATCTCAGGCCTTGATTTTACTAACATACAAGCTATTTCATAATCATTTTGTTTTGTGAGTGCCTTCCAACAGCAGCAACTCCTGGCTCAGCCAGGCTCCAGGAACACAAGATGTTGCCAAAGGGGGAATAGAGAGGATGGGGCTGAATATACATGCTTTTTTTCCTCCGGATATGGTTCAATTTCAGGTTAAATCAATAGTAATCAACTTACCTGATGATTTCTTGTCTCACGCTTGCTGAGTTCACGAAGTCAACTATCCTTTGAGCTATCTGTGCTTTTGGCCTCGGTGTTTTGAGTATATATTTAAGGACACAATCAACACTTTGAACTTCCCTAAAAAAGTAAATTTATGAATTAGTTTAAGCCATTAAACGTGTAGGCAAATCTACCTAACACATCATTAACTGTCACGTTCCTTCCCATTTCTGCAGTCTCCTCAGTTGACCCTATTACAATGCATGTGCATGGTAGAGTTAGTAACAAGGGATATTCTCGTCTTAAAATCATCTTCTCTATGTATAGGTCTTGAAGGACTACTCTAGAGTGTAAGAAAAGGCTCCAGATTTTACAAAAGATTAAAAATACATATACTTAAATATTGGATAACTTTCCTTTACCAAATGGTTGTTCTTAAATTCTGTTTTGCTAAAACAAGAGAATCTGCGAAGGTAAAAGTGAAGCTAAGCTTTGCTTGCATAATCAATCTTATCATTTTATTTAAACAAGGCTGCACCTTCTGCTTCTTTAGAACAGTGAAGAAACAGAGTGGAAAACTATTAATCAGCAGAGTTGAGAATATTTCTTAACTGTTCAATGTTTTCATGGGAAAACATTCCAGAAATAATGAAGACAACACCCTTGTAATAAAAAACTCAGAGCTCAGCCTTCCTGCAGCTTTTAGCAGGCCCCATGATGAGTGATACACAGTTACTTATTACCCTGATTGTTTTGGCTATGACACAAAAATCTAAGAATTTATTTTGGGCAGAGAATGCACAGGAAAGGAAGATGATTAGAAGGTGATGAGACATTGAGAGAACATTTTGATAAAGATAATACTTTATGCTATGAAATGTTCGGTTGGATTACTTAAAGTTTAGGTAGAACTCAGTGACAAAAACTGATAAAGGCAACTCTTGGTAACTTTATTTACGGAATTCGTAAGATAGTCAGGGTCCCGACTTAAAATAAGGAAACCACTCAAAGCTTCAACAGTTTATTTTTTAAGTATAATAACTAAACTGTCTTGAGATTCACCACTTAGTTGTTTCAGTATAAATACTACTTACAGGTGTCTATATATCTAAAACAGTAACACTTTAAGAATTAAAGGAATCCCAGCCATCCAAGTGCGTCTGAATGTGAAAGAGAAAACAGAGCCCAAGGGGTTAACTGTTTTTGGCCAAGAGCATTAGCCAGTACAGGGCAGATCTGTTTTTCAAAGGGTGATACTTGATGTTTTTGTTGGGTGGGAGGACAAACGAGGGGCAGTGGCCAGTTCGTGGAGACTATAGCAATGGAGTTCTGAGGTGATGCTGAGGGGAGCAGCACAACTATTACAACTCTTCTGTACTCAGAGAGTCCCCAGTACTCTCTGTTTTCTTATCCTTTAGAAGTCCCTCTTCTTGTTTCTAATGATTAAAAAAAAAAAAGTTCCATGTTTTCTCTTCTAGACTGAGAAGTGGAAGACGGAAAGGGACTAAAAGGTTAAAAAGATACATACCACGCCACTAACAGTTGGTTATCTTTGGGAAGGGCAGCACATTTTGAGGAAAAGCATAATGTGAAAGTGCGAACTTTTCACAAGAATATTCATGTGGAACTTTTGTAATTATAAAAAGAAACAAAAGGCAAATTGGCATCATTTGAACAAATATTAAAACAAAAAATTTTTTTTCTGAAGGCAAAGACCTTCAGAAATCATCTTGAATAAACATCTGAGTTTGTAGAGAAGAAGATGAAGTTCAAGAGAATTATTTGCCTAAGGTCACAATGGTAGAGGCCCACAGGCCTAGGGCTGGAATTCAGGTCTTCTGATTCCTGAGACTTTGCTCCCTGTCATAACTTACCATTTGAGAATCAATATTTTATAGCAATGCATCCTTAGACTTAAATGGAGTCATTCATGTTGGGCTGGAGCCTGCCTGCAATGGCTGTCACCAGCATCTGCTCTTGAAGCTAGATGCCATCCATGTTTTTCACAGTTAGAGCTGCTGATGAATATAAAAAAGATGTTAACCGACTTGTCTTGCTTGGCCTCAGTGCATAATCCCACATCACCACCATCTTCAAAGAAAGCACCTCCAGCTCCAGGAGCATCTCAAACCATCAAATCAACAACCAAACGTTCACCCAAACCACCAAACAAGAAGAAGACTAAGAAAGTTGTAGAATCAGAGGAAATAACAGAAGGTAGGAAGATGACAGATATAACCAAAGGAGCTTTCTTAGATGAAGTAACTTGTAGGTGACTGCTTATCTAAGCCTGTTCTCAGAGAACAGGGTAATCTTAGGAATCATGAAGCTTATTACACTTGAAGTTTTTTGACTTCACTTTTAAGTAATGTTTAAGACAAAGTATAAACTCTCAGGTTATTTATAGTCTTTCTCCATTTACCAAACCTAGCATGAGTCTGGGTTAAAACAAATCAAAAGAGACAAATTTTATTATAAAAAACAAAAGCCACTCCATGATTTTCTTTGCAGAATAATTAGATTCTGTGTTTTAGAGGATATGGGAAGGTTGAGAGGTACTAGTAATACTGCTAGTATCTGTGATAAGCCCAGGTGCCTTGTTTTTAACTGACAAATTAAAAGGCAATTGATCATATTACTATAAAAGCAGAACCCAGATACTTGTAGATTAGTAAATAGCACTTCTTGCTGTATTTGGACTGGTGGTTCTTGTTTTGTATTAAATCACAGTTGGTGTGATCAAACTTTCTATTTGATTTATAGAACATTCTGTTTCTGAAAATCAAGAGTCCTCCTCCTCCTCCTCCTCTTCCTCTTCTTCTTCAACTATTCGGAAAATCAAGTCTTCCAAAAATTCAGCTGCTAATAGAGAATTACAGAAGAAACCCAAAGGTTTGAGCATTGATAAAGATCAAAGACTATATCAATGCCATACTAACAATGATTACGTAAAAGTAATGTGTGTTGGTAGAATGAGGACATCTCCATATGGGGGGAGGGAGATACAACTTTATAAATATTATCTTAGAAAGTACCAAATGAATACTTCCTCCAGGAAATTAGTGCCAAGCAGCTAAGAAGCCACTCTTAAAAGCAAAGGATAAGAAGATCCTGTAGCAGTGACTTGGAACCCCAGGATGGCACCAGAGATGATTATTTATGGTGTTCTATTGTCATTCTTGTTTACTTGATATCATTTTGCTTCTTCCCCGTCATCTTCCTTGCATTTTCATTTTCCTTCCCCAGCTTTATTTTAACAAACATTTATATACTACTGTTCTAAGTGTTTTACAAGTATTAATCCACTAAATTCTTATAAACCCCTATGGAAAAAATATTACCATTTTTTACAAATCCTCTTTATTTTCCTCATAACTTATATATCATATCTGGCTGATTTTTCTCTAGTAGAGACTGCTACAGAGTAGGCTGTTACTGCCCCAAAAGAGATTTCCTTTGCTCTTTATTATTTCCTTAAGTTCTGGTTCTAAAATACATTCTCTTTCTCTAGAAACTACTGGATTTTTGGATACGGGAGTTTTAAAGAACTCAAATGGTTGTGATTTCCTCTGAAGCATTCTCTCTAGATAAATAGCCAGATATTTAATCTTTTAGTCACCCAGAAAATCGTGCACAAGTCCACCCTGAGGCTCTGTAGTTCACCTGTGGGGTAGCTGCTATGGGAAAGCCTTGATAAATATTGTCTTTCAGCTGCCATGGCACCCTAATCGCCTCCTTATGTCCCCTGGGACTTGCAAGTTTAGCTGGGCAGAAGAAAAGGAGTGGCTAACAGCCCTATGTATGGGAACAAGCCTCAGCAGGGACTGTGGGGTGACTGGGGCAGACTGCTCAGAGGTAGCTGTAGAGGCCCCTGAGGTAACTGGTGCAGTGAGATGGCAGTACCAGGTTTCCAGGAGGAAGGAAGGGACCCTGGGCACTGAGGAGTAAGAATAGGAAAAGTGAGGGGTAAGGAACATTAATATAAGCAGATGAACTAGTGTTATTTATCATGTTGGTAATTTCAAAGTTGCCACTGACTTCCATGTATTAATTGTATAGGGTTTAATTTGTGTTTTTTCATCCCTTATCTCATTTATTCCCTAAAACCACACAGTAAGATAGGTTGCGTATTTACCATTTTATAACAAATTAAAGGACATAGCAGAGGTTAGCAATTTGCTTAGAAACACACAGCTAGTCAATGATAAAGATGGGATCTTTATGTCACTATTAAAGAAAAAAACTATTTTACACAATAAGATGCATCTTTTTTCTCTAGTAAAAGATAATAAGAAGAACAGAGCTAAAAAGACACATGCCCCCAAACCACCAGTTGAAGATGAAGCTGGAAGTGGATTGGACAATGATGACTTCAAGGTCACCACAACTCCTGACATGCCTACCACCCAGCACAATAAAGTCACCACATCTCCCAAGACTACAACAGCAAAACCAATAAATCCCAGACCCAGTCTTCCGCCTAATTCTGATACATCTAAAGAGACATCTTTGACAGCCGATAAAAAGACAACAGCTGAAACTAAAGAAACTATTAAAACAAATGAACAGACTTCAACTGATGCAAAAGAGAAGACCACTGCTGCTAAAGAGACAAAAGGTGTAGAGAAAACATCTGCTAAAGATTTAGTACCTACATCTAAAGTGCCGGCTATACTTACACCCCAAGCTGAAACTACAACCAAAGGCCCTGCTCTCACCATCTCCAAGGAGCCTGCACCCACCACTCCCAAGCAGCCTGCACCCACCACCACCAAGAAGCCTGCACCCACTACTCCCAAAGAGCCTGCCCCAACTACCCCCAAGGAGCCTGCACCCACCACTCCTAAGGAGCCTGCATCTACCACCACCAAGAAGCCTGCACCCACCACGACCAAGGAGCCCGCACCCATTACTCCTAAGGAGCCTGCATCTACCACTCCCAATGAGCCTGCACCCACCACCACGAAGAAGCCTGCACCCATTACTCCCAAGGAGCCTGCATCTACCACCATCAAGGAGCCTGTACCCACCACTCCCAATGAGCCTGCACCCACTACCACCAAGAAGCCTGCACCCATTACTCCCAAGGAGCCTGCAGCCACCACCACCAAGGAGCCTGCAC
Organism: Saimiri boliviensis; assembly: GCF_048565385.1. Classification (NCBI taxonomy): domain Eukaryota; kingdom Metazoa; phylum Chordata; class Mammalia; order Primates; family Cebidae; genus Saimiri; species Saimiri boliviensis. The sequence goes on along the minus strand of NC_133467.1, from coordinate 8,656,285 downwards.
CCACGACTCCCAAGGAGCCTGCAGCCACCACCACCAAAAAGCCTGCACCCACTACTCCCAAGGAGCCTGCACCCACCACTCCCAAGGAGCCTGCAGCCACCACCACCAAGAAGCCTGCACCCACTACTCCCAAGGAGCCTGCACCCACCACTCCCAAGAAGCCTTCCCCAACTACCCCTGAGGAGCCTGCACCTACCACCTCCAAAAAGCCTGCACCCACTAGCCCCGAGGAGCTCATACCCACCACCGTGGATGAGCCTGCTTTCACCACCCCTAAGGGGCCCGCTCCCAGCACCCCTGAGGAACCTGTACCCACCACCCCTGAGGAGCCCGCTCCCACCACCCCCGAGGAACCTGTACCCACCACCCCTGAGGAGCCTGCTCCCACCACCCCCGAGGAACCTGCACCCACCACCCCCGAGGAGCCCGCTCCCACCACCCCCGAGGAGCCTGCACCCACCACCCCCGAGGAACCTGTACCCACCACCCCCGAGGAGCACGCTCCCACCAATCCCGAGGAACCTGTACCCACCACCCCCCAGGAGCCCGCTCCCAATACCCCTGAGGAATCTGCTCCCACCGCCCCCAAGGAGCCCACTCCCACCACCCCCGAGGAGCCCATACCCACCACCCCTGAGGAGCCCGCTCCCACCACTCCTAAAGAACCTGCTCCAACTGCCCCTAAGGAACCTGCACCCAACACCCCCAAGGAACCTGTACCCACTATGCCCAAGGAGCCTGCCCCAACTACCCCCAAGGAGCTTGCAACCACCACCACCAAGGAGCCCACACCCACCACCTCTGACAAGCCTGCTCCGACTACCCCCGAGGAGTCTACACCCACCACCCCCAAGAAGCCTGAACCCACTACCCCCAAGAAGCCTGTTCCAACTACTCCTGAGACACCTCCTCCAACCACTTCAGAGGCCTCTACTCCAGCTACCACCATGGAGCCTCCCACTAGCACCGAGAGCCCTGATGAATCAACTCCTGAGCTTTCTGCAGAACCCACAACTAAGACTCCTGCATTGACTAACCCTGAAATGACTACGACAGCTAAAGACCAGACAGAAAAAGACATACATCCTACACCTGCTGCACCTAAGATGACAAAGGAGACAACTACAGCAGAAAAGACTACCGAATCCAAAATGACAAGTACGACCACACAGGTGACATCTCCCACAACTCGAGATACTACACCACTCAAAATGACTACTCTTAGAGCAACTACTCTTGCACCCAAAGTCACTACTACAACAAAAAAGACAATTACTACAACTGAGACTCTGAACACACCTGAACAAACAGCTAACCCAAAAGACACAGCTAATTCTAAAGCAACAACTCCTAAACCTCAAAAGCCAAAAGGCACCCAAGAAAACGTCAAAGCACCCAGAAAGCCCACTTCTACCAAAAAGCCAAAAACAACACCTAGAGTGAGAAAACCGAAGACGACACCAGCTCCCCACAAGATGACATCAACAATGCCGGAGCTGAACCCTACCTCAACAGTGGCAGAAGCCATGATCCAAACCACCGCCAGGCCTAACCAAACTCCAGACTCCAGACTCGTTGAAGTAAATCCAAAGAATGAAGGTGAAAACGGTGCTGAAGGAGAAACACCTCACACGATTTTCAGGCCCCATGTGTTCACACCTATAGTTATTCCAGGCGTGGATTACTTACTGCGAGTACCCAATCAAGGCATTTTCATCAATCCCATGCTTTCAGGTATTAAGAATCAGTTATTTTCATTTTAAAGCTGGTGATGTTAATTTACATCTATCTGAACCAGAATGCCTTAGTTTAGTTATCACTCAACCGAGATGTATTACCTGACCTTGTTAACTTGTGAAGTTTTACAGCTTCCCTGGAGATAAGCAGAGGCGTAACCATAGTAAGCTCATTCATTATCTAGAAAATAGAGTAATAATTTAGGGTTAGGAATTTAGCACATGTGTCTGTGAGCAGCAGAGACGGTATATAGAAGGTCAAAAAAATTTAGTTGGGAGTCTATTCTTAAAAGCACAATGCAAAGCAAAAGTTTGTAGTATTATTTTCCAAACTAACCCAATAGGAGGGCAATTAGAACTGAAAGATGCAATTTTACACTCAGTTCATACATCCAATAAATGTCTAGTTTACATGAAGATCAAGGTAACCCGACCCATTCCCATGAAATATAAATTATTTCATATTATAATTTTTTTTTTTTTTTTGAGACGGAGTTTCGCTCTTGTTACCCAGGCTGGAGTGCAATGGCGCTATCTTGGCTCACCGCAACCTCCGCCTCCTCGGTTCAGGCAATCCTCCTGCCTCAGCCTCCAGAGTAGCTGGGATTACAGGCAAGCACCACCATGCCCAGCTAATTTTTTGCACCTTTAGTAGAGACGGGGTTTCACCATGTTGACCAGGATGGTCTCGATCTCTTGATCTCGTGATCCACCCACCTCGGCCTCCCAAAGTGCTGGGATTACAGGCTTGAGCCACCGCGCCCGGCCTCATATTATAATTTTTTAAAGGGTATCATCTTTAAGTAAAATTATCAAGTATGTAACGATGCAAACACCTCAAACTGTGTCCTTAAAGATCTTAGAAAAGGTAAACAGGAAATAGAAGCTGGTGAAAAAACTTGAAAAGAACATCCATACTTTTCTCATTCTGTTATATTTCTGTTTTATTCATTTGTTTAGATGAGACCAATATATGCAATGGTAAGCCAGTAGATGGACTGACTACTTTGCGCAACGGAACATTAGTTGCATTCCGAGGTGAGCTATGTACACGTTTTTCTTCTCATCATTCTGTTTTGGCATTTATGAGAACCAAAGCCATGGAAGAGTGCTAGTTTGGGTTGTTTTCTAGAGGGGAGTCCGACTGGTAAACAAACCTCACGCGAGAATCTGAAGGTAATAACAGAAATACTGGATTAAGAAAATTGACAAAGTAACAAAACAAAACCAAGACCCTAAACTGAAACTACCAAGGGTTTTTCCTACTGTTAAGCTTTAAAAGGCAGTTCAAATATTTTTTTCGGGAGGGGGGGGGGGAAGGGTAGTTCAAATGTTAATTTTGTATCAAATGAAATGACACCAGCATGTGTAGCTGCTTTATTGGAAAATAACATCTCAATTGTGATGTGTTCAAAAGTATTATACTGTGGGAGAGCAACAGAAGGTATTTCACGTTAATTCTCTGCTGTACTCTCTGCTAGTCCAGTCTTAATACATATTTACATTAAATCTGAAAACAAAATCACACTTGTACAGTGGAGGCTAAAGAAATGTTAGTCATTAAATTATAATTCTTTAGTTCTAAAAGAAAGAAATTGAGATCTAAAGAGATAAGTAACTGTAAGCCACAACGCCAAAAGGCTCATTTTTGAGAGTCTCTCTGTGTCACCCACACGGGAGTACAGTGGCACAGTAACCGCTCAAGGCAGGCTCGATCTCCTGGGCCCGAGCTATCCTCCTGTCTCAGGCACCTGATTAGCTGGGACTACAGGCGAGTACCACCATGCCTGGCTAATTTTTTTTTTTTTTTTTTTTAAGAGACAGGGTTTTGCCATGTTGCCCATGCTGAAACTCCTGGGCCCAAGCCATCCACCTGCCTTGACCTCCCAAAGTGCTAGGATTACAGGTGTGAATTACTGCACCTGGCCCAACCTATGGGCTCTTTCTAAAGAAACTAGAAAACTAAAATATCTTAAAGGTTGTGCCAAATTTCGGACTTGGGAAATATCTGCTCTCGGAAATGTTCAAACACTACCTTTTGTATCTGACTAAACTTCCAGTCACAAAATAAGTAATGTTTTTCTTTATGAAAACATTCTTTTTTTTTTTTCATTTTGGTTTCTTTTGTGATAGGTTTTAGCATTCAACTTGCAGGCTGATGTCTTTCCTTAAATTTTAGGTCATTATTTCTGGACGCTAAGTCCATTCAGTCCACCATCTCCAGCTCGCAGAATCACTGAAGTTTGGGGTATTCCTTCCCCCATTGATACTGTTTTTACTAGATGCAACTGTGAAGGAAAAACTTTCTTCTTTAAGGTAACACAAATATCTTCATGAGAGAAATTTAATTGTAATTTCTAACTGCATTGTTTATTACAACATTAATCACCTTAACCTCCAATATAAATGTCCCCGTTTTTAAATAAACTAGCCTGTCATCAAAATGTAATCATAATTCAACACAATTTGATAATGGTCAACATTCAACCCATGTAACTAGGTTAACATTAACGGTCAACATTCAACCCATGTAACTAGGTAAACATGTTCTATAGTGGAATCTAGAAATGAGTTCCTAATCCTTTTTCTTCCCCAAAGTTGCTAACATCATTTACCCTTTTAAATTCCCAGGATTCTCAGTACTGGCGTTTTACCAATGATATAAAAGATGCAGGGTATCCCAAACCAATTGTAAAAGGATTTAGAGGACTAACTGGACAAATAGTGGCAGCACTTTCAATAGCCAAATACAAAAACCGGCCTGAATCTGTGTATTTTTTCAAGAGAGGTATGTGTAACATAACTGAGATCACAAAACTTTTAAAGAATTATACTCAGTATTTTCATTTATTATTGGGTTTATTGTCAAAAGTTATCCTTAATGGGTGGAATCAAATATTTGCAGCGAAAAAAATAAAAATTGAGGGTAGTTTTCTTATGGCCCTCAATTTTTATTTAGTCTTCTTGACAGGCAAATCACAATTCATTTGAGTTTTCAGGTCACGAGTAGAAAATCATCATTTACTTTCGCTTCACAAACGTGCGTGCTGTCCTTGCACAGGGACCGTATCATTCTAACTTTACGACACGTGCGACCAAAGTGTGCACTTGTCACTTTCAGTTGAAATTAAAACATATAACTGTGTAATTTGCTGCATTTATTCAGTCAACAAATATTTCAAGGTTTAATAATTATTTTTATGATATTCTTGACTAATAGCCATCATTAATATTGGCATATTATATGAAAAAAAGAACAAAATGGACTGCTTCTTATGCACTGTAAAAGTTCTTTTCCACCTTTTCTGAGGGGATTAACATTAATTTTCATTTTCCATGTGATATTCTAATACATAACAGGTGGCAACATCCAGAAGTATATTTATAAACAGGAACCTGTACAGAAGTGCCCTGGAAGAAGGCCTGCTCTAAATTATCCAGTGTACGGAGAAACAACACAGGTTAGGAGACGTCGCTTTGAACGTGCTATTGGACCTTCTCAAACACACACCATCAGAATTCAATATTCACCTGTCAGGCTGCCTTATCAAGACAAAGGTAACATTTTTATTGTGATAAAAAAATCTTTAAACATAAAGTAGATGTAATACAGTTTCTTATACAGTAAGGCTTATGAAATATAAATACTGATCAAACAGCCCTAATAATTTAAGCTTACTGATGAAAAACTCATCCACTTGCTTTAGTGAATAACAAAGACCAATACTTTCTTTTTCCTTGTGGGTAAGGAAAGCAGTTTATTCGGGTTAGTTATAACCAATACTATTATATCAACTATTTCTTAACAAGAACATTATATACCAATCTACAACCCTCAATAGTTGTACATCAGAGGGTAAAATCAGATTAAAACTCAGATCTGTCTGGCTATTTCCAAGATAGTGCATTGCCTTTTCATCTGGTATTTTTTATTAAACTTGTCAGCTACAGATTTCCTTCATAATGAAGTTAAAGTGAGTACACTGTGGAGAGGACTTCCAAATATGGTTACCTCAGCTATAGCACTGCCTAATATCAGAAAACCTGATGGCTATGATTACTATGCCTTTTCTAAAGGTAAGTTATTAACTAATAGCTTTCCAAGGAGGTAGTATCATTTGTGAAAATATGAAGATAAAGTAAAAATGCTGGCTGCAATGATGACTGAATATGAAAAGTTACACTATATTCTAAGTGCTATGGAAAAGAGCTAAGACTTTTGCTTTAATTTCAATTAAACTGAATGGCATTGCAATTCAATTCTGCTCTAACCTTCATAAGATTACAATAAAATATCCAATTACTAGAGTAAACTTGCTCCTGATGATAGTATTTTACTTCAGTCATTTGTGGCATTTAACAGATACCTTGTTTGCAACAAGGTTATACTGATTTGCATCATTACACAGTCTGTAAGATCAGAAAAAAGTTCCTGAGAAACTAATTTTATTAATTAATTACTCAGGATGCTCTTCTTTGAAATGCCCAGAAATCTAAATTATTCTGCCTGTAATTCTATAATATGAATGACATGCGCAGGTATTAAAAATAAACTCAAGTAAATTATTTTTCAAATTACTATTAAATGCTCACTTAATTAAGGAGAGTTGAACCTGATTTTACAAAAAGATGGTGAAAGGTCAATCTTTTGAAACGTCAAAAAAGCTGAAAGGTTGAAAAGTCAAGGAAATTATTTTTCTTTTTGTTAGAAAGTTCAAATTGGTAAAATCATCTATATTCAAATGATAAATATTGTCAGAGCGCAAGAGTCAACACAGTTATTTTTTAGTTTGGGCATTGTTTTCTTTTCAACTAAAAAACTGTTTTCTCTTCCATTTAGATCAATACTATAATATGGATGTGCCTAGTAGAACAGCAAGAGCAATAACTACTCGTTCTGGGCAGACCCTATCCAAAGTTTGGTACAACTGTCCTTAGATTGATGAGCAAAGGAGGAGTCAACTAATGAAGAAAAGAATAATAAATTTTGACACTGAAAAACATTTTATTAATAAAGAATATTGAGACAAGTATACCAATTTAAATATAAAAATGTTTTTAAACTTGACAATCATTACACTAACAGAGATTTGACAATCTTATTCACAGTTGTTATTGTTTACAGACCATTTAATTAATATTTCCTCTATTTATTCCTCCTCTCCCTCCCATTGCATGACTCACACCTGTAAAAGAAAAAAAAAAAAATAGAATCAAATTGAATGTATCTTTTAAGAATTCAAAACTAGTGTATTCACTTACCCTAGTTCATTATAAAGAATATCTAGGCATTGTGGATATAAAACTATTGGGTATTCCACAACTTCAATGGACATTATTACAAGCAGATTAATATTTTTGTGACATGTGGACAATTTTAACAGTTACATTGGAAAACGTGGAAATACTGAAATTTTACATTTTTAGTAGCTAAAATGTAATCACAAAGCTTTATCCTGTTGTATAAAAAAATTTAACAATCTAATGACAATAGAGATACAACAAATGAATATAACACTGTAACACTGTATATTTTCCAAATCTTAATTTGAAGGATATATTTAAAATATAAGTTTATAATTTACAAATTAATTTTATAATTTGGAAGGATATTAAAATCTTAATTTGGAAGGATATATAAAAAATATAACACTTTATATTTTCCAAATCTTAATACCTAAGGAAGAAATCAATAAATATAAAATATAAGCATATACTTATTATATACCTAAGGTATACAAATCTGTTTACATGAAGTTTACAGATGGGTAAATTATCACTTGCTCAACATGTAATTATTTAATAAAACCTTGGAACATAAAAAAAAAAGTAAATTGGAGGCTTAAGGATTAGAAAACTTGTTCCATTTATTACTATCCCACATTCTATCACGTAATCCAGTTATGTTAGAAATTCACCTCTCTGTCTGTTAAACTGACGACCACGGACACCTTGTCTCAATGTTGTCTGAAGTCTTACTCGTCTGAAAGGCTTTGGTTGACTACTGCTAGTATCTACGAAAAACATTAAGATAAAAGGAAGTGAAAAATGAGAAAGCATTTATAATGATGCAGACTTGTCCATTTGCTTTCAATATTTCTTTCTTTTTTTAAACAACGAGGAACATTTAACAAACCCAAAAGGGTAAATGGTTAAACAACAACAACAACAATAAAAGCAGCATTCTGGGAGGCTAAGATGGGAGGATCACTTGAGCTCAGGAGTTTCAGACAAGCCTGGGCAACACAGCGTGACCCTATTTTTACAAAATCATAAAACAATTAGCTGGGCATGGTAAAACATGCTTACAGTCCCAGTTAGGATGCTGAGGCTAGAGGGTCACTTGAGCCTGGGTGAGGCTGAGGCTGCAGTGAGCCATGATCAAGCCACTGTACTCCAGTCTGGGAAACAGGCAAGATACTGCCTCAGAAAAAACAGAAGCACTTGACTGTTTTCACTTCTTCACTTATATTAATATTTACTTCTTGACTCCTAGTGTATCAAGCATAGTGCCAGGTGCAGAGAAATACAATAGAAAACAAACTATCAAGTCCCTCAGCAATAGCCTACAACAGAACACAAATTATATCTGATTCTTTTTCAGACACCCGAAATGCAATCATTAGCAAATCCTGAATGCTCAAATTTAAATATATATCCCAAATCTGACTACTTCTCACAACCCCAACTCTACCGTTCACCTAAGCCGCCACTATCTTTTCCTGAATTACTCCAACAGCCTCCAAAATTTGTCCTTGTTTCTGTCCATTATTCATTTCCAATCTCTTCTGTACACAGCAGCCAAACTGATCAGATAATGTCAGGTCATTATTTGCTTGAAGCCTTCCAATAGCTCCCGGTATCCATGAGAGAGCCAAGGCAATTACAATGATGTGCTTGATCTATCCTCTCCAGCCCCTAACATATCTCCTGCTAGTCTCTGTTCTTATTCACTCTGCTCCAGGCACATGGCCTCCTTGTTGACCCTCAACACAAGCAGACAACTGCTGCCTTATGGACTTGACATCTATTAATATGTTCTTCGATCCAGTACGCTCTTTATTAAATAACTGCACAGCTTTGATCCCTTTCTTCTTTCAGGTCTCTACTTAAATGTCACCTTCTCTTAGTGATGCTTCCTATGAAACTGCCTGCTACATTATCAAGTATTTGTTGACCAAATGAGTAACTACTCAGAAGTACATTTTACATTATCGAATAAATTTAAAGACATCTTAATTTCATATTATACTTTCAAAGGGACCAACCACCGTATTTTCTCATGCAAGTTCTGATAAGATACAGTGCCAATTTTCTTGAGGGAAGCCAATTTTTATGGGACATCAAAATATAACTGGGGGCACAAAAGCTCAGTAATTATTAATATGATAGTTATAAATTTTTTGAGCCTTACTGCCTATGAAATGGTTCTATAATTTACATACATTATTTAAAATCCTGATTGCAAGATTAGTTATGAGTATCCATATTACATAAATGTACAGAAATTTAAAGTTACCAGATATGAAAAGGTAGATATTGGATCTGAACTTAGGGAGGTTAGCCAATAGGCTGATGTGTCACATCAAAGCAGCTGAGAGGCAGGGGAAGAGATCTTGGGATAGCAAAGTTCTGTGATTTTAAAAAAGTAATAAATAACTGAGCAGGTGTGCCATAAAATCTGAAGGTTCCATGGCAGAGTTTGAGAATTACCACTGTAAACAATTCAAAATAAAAATAATCAGAATGACCAACTACTGGAAATCCTTAATAGTAAAGGTAATTCTCTGTCTAAAAATCTGAGCTAGATAAGCTAGCACATTGTATTGTTTAAGAGTGGAGTCTCTGGAGCCAGACTTCTTCAGTTTAATTGTTGCTTGTCCATTACTTAATAGCTATTTCACTTTGAAGAGGTTATTCACCCTTTCTGTGCCTCAGCTTCCACATCTATAGAATGTGGATGAATATCTACCGCATTGAGTTGTGAGAATCAAAGGAGTATATACAGGTAAAGGGCTCAGAATACAGCCTGATACACAGTAAGTGTCCAGTAAATGCTATCGTTCTAAAAAAAACTTTTATTACAGAAATAATACATCTTTTTTCAAAATTAACTTCAAAAATCTGAAAAGCCAAACTCTGAAACTGTTTACCTCAGTAAATTTCGAACAATTTTTTTAAGCAACAGAACTCCTACCCCTCAACTCTCTACATCAAATCTCATGTAGAACCCCAGTATGCAGAATAATAAAAATGGACCTGCTGTGGTCCAAACAGAGGCAAGGAGTCTGGCATACCCTAGCACTCCTTAGCTTCCCTCCCAGTGTACCCATCGACTACAACCCCCATAGCATCTCTAAAAGACCCAAGAGCTCTACAGAACATCTGTCGACAACCATTATTCTAGATGAAACGAGAGTGAGCTATTCTTTTGGGATGGATCCACCATGTCCATATTTCTTATTATCAATGCCAGAATATTCTTAGAATAATGATTTCAATATAAACCAAGTTTCCTTTAATAATAAAATTTCTCTATTAAATAAAGCATTTTAAAATAAAGGAAACAAGGATTTTTAATTTGTTACTTTTAAAGCAGTATTTTCACAAACAAGTTTGATGTATAAAAGTTGTATTGTGGTCAAGGGCAGGGACTCACCTACAGAGGAGCTGGAAGGAGGATCCTGGCTGGTCGAGGGGAGATCTGACTCATCAGATGCTTGAACCGGCTCTTCTTCCTGTTGGCTATCAATTTCTAGGCCTGCTTCTGAACTAATACTAAGGAAAAGAAAAATTAATTAGAAAATATAAAACTGATTGTAGGGCCTATCCTATTTCCACTCTTTTAAATCTATTTTATCACTTAAGTAATCCAGAGCTCCCTTAAGGAAAAAAATTACAGCCTCATTTGGTAACCATATATATTTTTCAAAGGGGCAGAGGGGAAAACAGTTCAAACTGTTGCTTTTTCCTCACTCCGTTTCTCACTATGACATGTTCCAGTTTTAGTTTATGATTTTCCTTTTTAGGCTTTCTTTTTCCTTTTGACAAGGACGTTCACATTCTTGACATTCATAAGAAAATATATGGTCCAGATTTTGATAAATCTCAACACATTTTAGGAAAGCACAGTATTAAAAAGTTCACAAGTCACACTATTAAACAGTATATTAGTAACTAAACCACGGGCTCTAGCCCAGATGACACAGGCAATAGGTATGTAGAATTCCTGGCTCAGTGGCTACAACTCCATCTTTCTCTCTTCCTTTCAAGACACAAATGAGGAAGATGGTACAAGAATAACATGAATCTGCTCCAGTTTAAGTTATTTGCAAACTTCATTAGCTAACAATTCATCTGAGTATCTCCCGGGACTGTGCCGAAACTGAATTCTGTTTAAGTGTACAGAGTATGGGCTGAAGTCAGGGCTTCCAATCCATTCTGAGCTGCTTCTTCCCAAGTAGTGCAGCTTAAGCAAGTTCTTTTAACATGCTATCAGCCTCAGTTTTCTTATTTGTATAATAAAGACAATGCTTAAAAGGGATACTGTATAGGTTAGAAATGACATTTGTAAAGTGACTTGCATATGTGGTACAGAATTAATGTCAGCTAGTATTTTCAAAAGGGTCTGTAACCTCTCAAAATTAAGCAGCACTATGTTAAAGAATAACAAAAGAATCACAACAGACCTGCTTTTGTCATCATAAACAAGAGTTGGCCTATAATTACTCTAAAAAGTCACTAAATAAAATAAATCCTTGAGTTCTATTAGGAAATCTGGGTTCTACTTCTTAGCTATGCTTCTGATTATGAGGTAGTCCAACCTTTTCATTTTATTAAAAATTAGACTTGGCACAGTGGCTCATGCCTGTAATCCCAAATGTTGGGAGTCTGAGGTGGGAGGATCACTTGAGGCCAGGAGTTCGAGGCTGCAGTGAGCTGTGAGTGCACCACTGTACTCCAGCCTAGGTGACAAGCAAGTCCCCATCTCATAAAAAAAATAGGTTCCATTTTGAAAATCATCTTTTCTAAGGTCACTGTCCAATGGTTCTTTCCATTAAATCACTCCATTACCATTGGCTTATAAATAATAATAACAGTAATAAATCCTAAGGACTTGTCATGAAATGCTTCTTTTGTTGAGTTTTCTATACAACTGATGCATTAAACACATAGTCATGGCTTGTAAGCTACTATAATGGCTCTAATTTTTGAGGATCACTTGAGAGTCTACTGCTAAATGGAAAGTGAGTCATTTCCTGACATTCCTAATTTTCTTTTTTTTTTTTTTTTTTTTTGAGACGGAGTTTCGCTCTTGTTACCCAAGCTGGAGTGCAATGGCGCGATCTCGGCTCACCGCAACCTCCGCCTCCTGGGCTCAAGCAATTCTCCTGCCTCAGCCTCCTGAGTAGCTGGGATTACAGGCACGCGCCACCACGCCCAGCTAATTTTTTTGTATTTTTAGTAGAGACGGGGTTTCACCAGTTGACCACGATGGTCTCGATCTCTCGACCTCGTGATCCACCCGCCTTGGCCTCCCAAAGTGCTGGGATTACAGGCTTGAGCCACCGCGCCCGGCCATTCCTAATTTTCAAAGAAAGACTTCTCAGGAAAAAGCCCAAACAGCTATGTTAATGGTACAGTAATAGTACTTTCAAAGAAATACTTTGATCTAGAATACATAAGGCAATTTTCAAGGAGGTAATGGTTTTTAAAAGTATTTGTCTTCTATAATAATCTCTAAGGTCTAAAATATATTGCTATACACAAAATAGTTTTTCAAAATATATGGTTTGGCTTATTTTTTTGTAAGATGCTATTGCTTAGCAGATTTTTTTCTGGCTAAAGGAAAACAAACATAAAAGTCTGCTGAAAAGCAAAAACTACAAAATACACTTTTACCCTTCAGATTCTGCCTCCACAAATACTTCATCTCCATCATCACCTGCTGCTGTTTCATTTGTTGTAGATAAAGTGCCAGTGGATGTAGTCACCATTGGAACAGACTGAGAGGCATGTTCCGAAGCATCGGAGGTGGTACTCTCAGTAAAGACAGTCACTTTAAAAAGAAAAGACAAGAAAAGAAACAGAACTTTAAAACTTTGTGGCTTATCAAATTTGTAGTCAGAAGATATTTCATAGGGTTTCATTTTACCAATAAAACACAGAACCTACTCTCTGCCTTTGAATCTTACCTGGGGCTGCTACTTGCAGTGGAGTAGTGGGAACGCTTCGGCCACCTGACTCTTCTTCATGAGCTAGGAACAGTGGTGTTTCGTACATTCCTAAACCTAAAGACAATTCTGAGTATTAATGAATGACTAAAAAAACGATACAACTGTCAACAAGCCAGGGATCTGAAAGAAAAATATTATTGGAAACACACAACTTTGCTAAAGCCCATAATTTAACTATTCCATCAAGCAAAAGTCCATCTCTCAAACTTTTATTTTTTATTTTAGAGACAGGGTCTCGTTCTGTCACCCAAGTTAGTGTGCAGTGACACTACCAGAGCTCACTGTAGCCTCAAACTCCTGGGCTCAAGTGATCCTCCCACCTCAGCCTCCCAAGGAGCTAGGACTACCAACACAGGTCACCGTGCCCAACTAATTATTTTTCATTTTTGTAGAAAGAGGGGTCGGTCTTGCTATGTTGTCCAGGCTGCACTTGAACTCCTGGCCTCAAGTGATCGTCTGCCTTGGCCTTCCAAAGTTCTAGGATTACAAGTGTGAGCCACTGCACTGGGCCTCAAAATTTTAAATACAATTTAAAGACATCCTTTAAACTCTCTAATGCTAATTAAAGTACCCTTAAAACACTTTAGAGTTTCATACAAGCGAATTTTATTGAGTATCCAACTATGAACTACTAGGTATTATGTTGTTTTCTATCCCTTACCAAAACAGCAAGGTATTATTGATCATCCCTCCTTCTGCTAACGAAACTGCAGATCAAGAAATTTAATTACTTTGTAATCTCCTCAAGGTTACAGAGCTTAGTAAGTGTTGGCATTCCAATTTAAGCCTAGATCTGATGCCTAAATCTAGAAAATTTTACTAACATACAGTCACAAAATCACATAACATTTTAAACTTATAAAGTCAACTTACAATTTCATCTAAGTAGAGGCCTTCAGTGTTATAACTAATATCCTAAACAAGCAGATGTTACCTTATATGACTTTTATAAGGGCCAGAGATTGAGATTATTATAAAACTAGTATGCATTCTCTATTCATTTACAAAGTGCCAGACAGCTTCCCAGACATATAGAGGGTAATATTAGTTCCAACTGAGGATTAAAAGTTAATCAACTCCACAAATAGCATAATTCACATATAGAAAACTAGCTAATTCTACTACTTAATGTAGTAGTCATTTTACTCCACATATTTTGACCTTTTATTTTTTGTTTTAAGTAATGTGAATACAAAAAACACAACTAGTCTTGTATATTTAATTAGGAATAAGTGTCAAACTGTAAACAGAAAACATGCTGCATTCCTTCCAACAACTTTAAAATGGCTAGTAATACCTATATTTACTGGTTCAACACATGTTCCTGAATAGTTACAACATGTATGACATTACACTAGGAGCCAGAAGAGATACTATTATAAAAGCTAATCCTTATGCTTAAAGAAGCATTAGAACTTTGTCTGAAAAATAAGATGTAAGGTAGTGCCTAATAATTATATTATAGCTTTTTAAAAATAAATTAGAAAACAGATTTAAATATCAATTTTAAAAAATATTTATTTTTGCTCCCCACCCCCCTACTTATATCACATCACAATAGCTTATTACCAAATACATGCAAATTGAGGAGATCTAAAGGTTTAACCATTTACCTCCTTGAGAAGCAAGCTGGCCAAGATCAGAGTGACTAGAACTTGTTTGTGGCATATCTTCAGGTGGCCCAAACCGGAATCTAGGGACACCAGCAACCTGTGGGGAACTAAGTGGACAAGAACTAATTTAAGATGAAATTTAAAGGTAACCTGTTTAAACCACAATGGTGGAAAGAATATAGGAAGAAGGAAGAATGAACATCAACAAACTGGGAAAGAAACAGACTGAAAATAAAAGTCTATTTGTTTTGAAAGGTTTCTTACTCATAAAAACCCTTTTATAGTATCAGCTGTCAATGAATTTAGTAGTAATAATAACCTATGATTTATACATAAATAACTTTCAGCTCTCCTGAACTTTGCCTCACATTTCTTGAATGTCTCAGATATCCTCACATAGATAAATTAAAAGCAAACTCAATATGAGACGTAACAAAAAGAGTTAGAACGAAGTCACAAGACAAAGTTTTATCTTAGTTTACATTCAGTCATAGAAAAATCCAAGTCACCACTCTAGCTTATTAGGAGTTCACTAGCTAGCTCCCAAGGTTTAGGAAAATTCTAATATTAAAGATAGCGAAAAACTTGCTTTCTCCCTTATCAATACCGTATCATTTACCTTTCTGCCTATAATTCAGGACATAAAACTCAGCATTATTTTTTTCTCTGCCTACTCCTTATCCTATCTTTCCTTAGCTAATGAGTTATTAATGTCTTTAGGAAACATGGAGTTCAGGAAGTGCTAACTTCTAGAGGCACAGGAATAGTGACATTCCCTTGAGTGAAACTGCTGTTGATTGCTAGTATACAGAATTCTGCATGTTTATTGGAATGAGTCTGTTCCCGAATGCTGACTTTCAGAGGGAAGGAGCTGAAATTGGTTGGCTTGCAAAAATGTGTTAGCCAAGGTAATATTGTGCCTAACTGAGCAAGTTTAGAACTCGTTCTAACTGCCATGTTACTACATCTACAGAACAATCAACCTTTCCCCAAGTTTGTAGAAATTTTAGAATTCTGATCTTCAAATACATCCTGTTATGCAACTACTATCTTAGCCACAAATAAACGTGTATACTTTCACATGGAAAGCCTTTCAGTCCTTTAAGAGGCATGGTACAGCACAACACTTAACATAGGTTCTAAAGCCAGACTAACTGGTTTGAAACTAAAAACTGCTATTTTGTTGCTATCTGACTTCTGGCCAATTAGTTAACATATCTATGCTTCAGTATACTTACATGTAAGATGAAAACATTAACAGTGTCTACACTCCTAAGTTATGAGTATTACATAAATTAATGCATAAAAATGCTTAATAAATGCTATTCTTCCCCAAGACTGAATTCAGTATCATCCCCATTACATCATCTCATATTCTTTTTCCTTAATTGTTGAAATAAATTACTTCTTCATTTGTATTAATAAAGCCTAATGCTTAACAGTAGAGTTAGGTTTCAAACACAGGCATTGACTGTCAAACAGAGGCCATGTTTCTAACCATCCTTATATTGTCTTTAAATTCAAAATTCTTGGTAAAAGTAAATGTATTTCATTCACCTCTGTGCAATTTTCCCTAACAATACATCCTCAACTGACCTACCCCAAGTATTTATTAGGACACAGTAGAGAGGGACTCAACAAATAATGAGTTAATCAAATGATAAACAAATGAACAGAGAAAGACTAAAAGTTTGATTAGTTACAAAATATGTTTCTCTTTCATTAACTTACTGAATTGCTTCAGCAAATCCGTCAGTACGATGTGGCACCACAAGAGTTGGAGTACTTGGAACTGTTCTGTCTTCATCGTCAAAAAAATGCTGTTGCTAAAACAAAGAAAGAAAACAGAGTTAACAGGCAAAACACCACACATGTGGACCATATAAATATTGGCTGAAGAAATGAATTACTTTTACATAATGGGTAAGTACTTACCATACCACCTATTCCTGGAGTCAGCTGAAGCCCACGTCCTACAGACTGCCTTCGGGTCATCTGAATTCTCTGCATGTCAAGAAAAAGAAATGACATTTGTTTTAAGAAACAAACATCAATGGGCCGGGAGCGGTGGCTCAAGCCTGTAATCCCAGCACTTTGGGAGGCCGAGGCGGGTGGATCACAAGGTCGAGAGATCGAGCCCAACCTGGTCAACATGGTGAAACCCCGTCTCTACTAAAAATACAAAAAATTAGCTGGGCATGGTGGCGCGTGCCTGTAATCCCAGCTACTCAGGAGGCTGAGGCAGGAGAATTGCCTGAACACAGGAGGTGGAGGTTGCAGTGAGCCGAGATCGCGCCATTGCACTCCAGCCTGGGTAACAAGAGTGAAACTCCGTCTCGAAAAAAAAAAAAAAGAAACAAACATCAAATATCAAAAAATACACCTTATTATGCTGCCAACGAAACAGTCAGCAGATAGGTTATTAGGACATTTTCTCAGGAAAACATGCCAAGAAATCACTTTTAATCAACAACAAATATTATACAGTCTATAATATTAACCAATAAAAAAATTCTATTAACAAACAGATCAGTTATTAACCAATACTTAAAACCAATCTATGATATCATCTTGTATATCAACAAATTTAATTCCTATTTCCTTAGTTGGAAGTGTTGGCAAGTACTGTTTTGGAGTTCAAACAGCAGTATTATCTTATAAACTGTTTTCCAGTTACGATGATTCTAAACAAATAGATTGGATTTATTTTGCAGCTTCCATAAATGATCCTTTAAGACTTTATTTTTTCCCATGATGAAGTTATTTTCACTAGTGGTACTTTAGCAGACTCTATACTTTGACAGTGTTTACATGTACTATGTCGCAGGTTAAAACTTAAGCAAGATTAATAGAATGTTTGTACTTCTCCTACTCCTTTTGCAAGTGGTTCTGATTAAGAGATGCCCAACCCTACCACATTATAAATGTAAGGGGTCATACATACCTTCATTAAATTTAAAATATGTGATTATCGAAAAAATGAGAGAAAAAATATTCTTCTGTTAAGGACAACAGAAATTCCTTTATCTTTTATAAATACATGCAATGTACAGAACAAAACTTTCAAATCAGATAGTGGTGCTGCTACATTTTAATTAAAACCCAAGAAAATTTTTCAATTTTCACTTGAGAAATAACAGAATTTTATTTGCTATGACTATAATCATTTCAATAGATGCACAACTTTTAGTAAACCTTGCCTTTCTTAACATCACTCAGAGATTAGTTTCAGTTCAAAGAATTTTATAAAAATGTGCAAAAACACTCAACAGTTCATGGGATTTCTAATTTAAAAAACCAAGAGAGAAATATATAACGGAAAGGAAGAAAAGCAGTGATTTTTTTTCAAGTTCATTTTTCATAATGACCAGTAGTTTCAGTACCTGAACTGGTGGTCCCAACTCCTGAGGTGGAGCATGAATGGTCAGTCTTGGGGGAAGCGGATGTGGTGGGCGCCTTGGTGACTGAGGTGCTCGAGGCGCCTGTCTTTCAGACGCTGAGGATGGCTGTTGTTCTCTAGAAACCTCCTGAGTAAAAGAAGATTCTGCAGCACCTGTATTTCCTTCACCTATAGGAAAAGAGAAGCTTACTTTTGAATTACTAAATTTACCACAAAAACACCTGGACAATCCCTATTAGTATAAATCTTGCCAACAGGAATGTTCACCACGCTAGTACTTTCAGAAGTAAAGTAGTGAGGCGTGATGGAAACAAATGTGGGCTTTATACCCAGGGATAATGGGATCCGCACTTATTAGCTGTGTGGCCTTGGGTAAGCAAAATTCTTAACCTCTTTGAGTCTACTTTTTGGTTAACAGAGCAAAGGTAACCTCCAAGATGGCTTTTCTAAAATGATTTTTCTAAAGATGTCAGATAATGAACATAAGGTTCTTAGCCCAACACATGAGAGAATCAGTATAACAATTAAATGTGATAAAGACAAAAGAAAAGCCTTACAACTATATTTTAATCTTTCGATTTTCCTGAATTTTGAATTTTGACAGTCTCTCAATTGTCTGCATATTCTTCTACATACATCACAGCAACAAAAGAAGCTGTCTTCCACTATGAAAAGTTGAACAGGATGTCACAGAATTTCACAGAGATTCAGATCCTTGCTCTAATACTTAGAGCTCTTAGTAGCTGTGTGACCTCGAGTCATTTTATTTCTGTCATTCAGATTCTTCCTTGGTACCTAAACCTTATTAAGTTCACCATAAGAATTAAATAATTCAATACAAGTGAAGTTGTATGAAATGTATTCATATCCACCATTAACTTATTTTCAGGCCATTAGGCCTATTTTTGCTTGGTTGCAAAAATAAAAAAATAGGAAAGAAAGAAGGAAGGATGGACAGACAGACAGAAGGAAGGAGAAAGAGGAAGAGAGGGAGAGATCCTCACAAGTGAGCATCTACTACGTGTCTTATATCTGGGAAAAATGGTCATGAATACTTGCTCTCAAAAAATGTTTAGTGATAGTACTTATAGTGGCAAACATTCCTCCCTCTATATTTCAACTACGTGATACACAAAAATGTTTCTTAATCTACAAATTGTTTGTAAAACGTAAATTGTTGTCCAAAGTATATCAATTTCTCATCTCCCTTTAAAAGAATAGTATTACTTATTATATGGCTTCATTTTCATTAATATATTTTTCTCTTAAAAAATTTAGTTTAAATTTTTGTCTGTTCTTGCTTTACATTAGTTCAAATGAGAATACGCCTTGCCCTTTTAAATACTCAGGCCTCTACAGAAACCCAGACACAATATTTCCCATTAGTCTAAACATCTAAGGTTTTACTATTTCAACACTTAATGATTTTGGCTTAGTATTAGTTGTTAATTATTATCTATTATCCAGATAACCACTAATTCTTTAATATACATTTCAAAATAAAATTATTTTCAGTAAGTTCCATAGTCTTTTAATGCCCACAAGTTTTCAATGGACCTGCAGGACTCATCAATTCCAAGATTTAATAAAATATATGCTGTATTGCTCCAAATCTTTTACTCACTGGAAAACCAGACCACATTGCAAAGCTCCAATATCCCCAAATCTTGAAGCATGCAGCTTGATCAGACTGACCTCTTCTGGTTGTGAACTGCTGTTACAAGTAGTCCCTAATTCAATTGTTCCTCTTAAGAGCAGTGGCAGCATACAGCATTATAAAGGTGTTTGAATCTTACAGCAGCCCAGTAAGGCAGAAAAGAGTATAATGACAGCAGCTAACAGTCATAAATACAGCAGACTTTTTATGAGAGCGTAACAAGTCACAAAGCTAGAACAAGAGCCAATCTCTTCCTTACCAATCCACTGAATAAATTTATATATTGTAATTAAGTGCAATTCTAGTTTAGAAAATACCACTAGAGATATTCAATTCAAGAAAGACTAAGAAGAAAACTCACCACTGTTTTGAGAATCAGCAGCTCTCTGATTACTTTCACCTCCACCCATACTTTCTTCTGTTTCTGTACCTGGATCAGTCCCATCACCACCCTAAAAACAAAGTATGATAACATAATGCTCAAATAAAATAAATATGTTAAAAAAAAACAGACAGAATAATTAACCAAACCACAGCAAAAACAAATAAGCAACAATAACAACAAAAAACAAAACAAATGAACAAAACCCCCAAAGGTTTTAGTGAATTTCAAAGGCCTTTCTCTATCTTTGGAAAACAGCAAGTTAAAGCAAGCTCTTAGAAGCTATGAATGGTCAAAATTCTAGCCAGTTACCTCAGCGTCATCAGCTTCATAACCATCATTGCCATCGGCACTACCAGTTCCTTCATTACTATCTTCACCCTCATCTCCCATCCCTGTGTCATCTTCATCATCATCATCATCTTCCTCATCCTCTTCATAGTCCTAGTAGAAAATTCCGCAGGTATAAATAAATTTAGAATATGGGCCACAAGCTCTGCATGTCTAGATCCAAATCTAGAAATTTAAGGGACTCATTAAATATCAGAAGATAGGAATTGTCCTGAGAGTTGTATGGAATTAGTATAGCAGCACCAAATATCACAACTGTGACACTTACTGGAATTAGTACAGTAATGATGAATTCTGAATTCTAACTGTTTGCATGAGATTGTTCAAAGATGATATAGACCTTAGATGTCAGCAAAATGTCAAGTGGTCCACTTTAATTCTAAATTTAAACAGGTGAAGTTGAAGAAAACGATAAAATTACACTGTATCAGGAGCTTTTAAAAATGTTGCTTTATTAATGAAAGAATCCTAAGTGAGAAGCTGTCAATACAGAATTGAAGCCCAAAATAAAATACAAAATTTGACTATAGGTATATATAATATACACTTCAGTGACAAAAATGGACTATGGGGCTTGAAGAGGCAACAAAAACAATTTTTGTTTCTTCTTTTTATCTCCAGAAACCATAGCAATTACATTTAAAGTCACACTGTCACTTATCAATAAGACTTAAAAGACTCATCAATCATTTAAAACAAAAATACAAAATAACAAAAATAATTTTTTAAAAAGACTTAAAAGACTCATCAATCATTTAAAACAAAAAAACAAAAAAAAAACAAAAATAATTTTTTAAATGAGCTTTCTATCACTGGCTCTACACTAATTTTCATTATAAAATGTTGATTTCTGAACTAATTAGGACAGAAGAATAACAATATAATCTATTTAAGCTGACGGGGAACTGGAATTTACCAATGCATTAGCAATCTCAAGGATTTGAGCACTTTCATCCAATAGTTCAAAAACACTAGCTGATTTCAAACCAAATTTACCTCATGTTCTCCATCATTTTCATCATCATCCTCTTCTTCATCATCACTGTCAATTACAATGACATCATCTCCTTTGCCTTGACCATCCTGGGATGAAGTTGTTGTTTGCTGATCTGATTGAAGTGGTCCAAGATCTATTTGTAGAGACTGCGAGGTTTCTTCACTGTCTTCCATAGGTGTATAATCTCCCTGGGTAACACCCTTTAAAAATAAAAAAGTAAAATAAAAAATTAAAGGCCCCTAAAAACATACCTAAAACTGTATGAGGTATTATTATAGGTCAAAGTAAAGATTAATGAATACTTATGAATTAGTAGCATCTAACTTATTTTTTTTTTTGAGACAGACTCTCACTGTTGTTGCCCAGGCTGGAGTGCAATGGCAGGATCTTGTCACACAGCAACCTCTGCCTCCCAGGTTCAAGCAATTCTCCTGCCTCAGCCTCCGGAGTAGCTGGGACTATAGGCACCCCCATTAGCCAGGCTACTTTTTTATTTTTAGTAGAGACAGGTTTTACCATGTTGGCCAGGCTGGTCTCAAACTCCTGATCTCAAGTGATCTGCTTGCCTTGGCTGTCCAAAGTACCTCACCCGGCTACATTTAATTTTAAAAATGAAATTTCAGGTATTTCTGAAGAAAGAAGATGAAACTTTCAGTTTCTTTATGTCTTCTTGTTGAAGAATTATTATATACCTTATTGGTTAATACTCCAATAAGAAAAAGAGGAAAAAAAACCACCAAATATATATGTATTCAAAACTACTACTGTGATATGTGTATCAGTGCTATGAGCCAGAAATATATGTCATATGTAATTTTAAATTTTTTAGTAGCTATTTAAAAAAACAGGTGAAATCAATTTTAATAATATATTTAACCACTATATCCAAAATATTATTTCAACCTATACTCAATGTACAAATTATTAAACAAATATTTCTACATTTTAAAATTTCTACTAAGTCTTCAAAATCTGATGCATACTTTCTATCAATTTGGACAGCCATATTTCAGTTGCTCAATAGCCAGTGTGGTTAGTGCACAGTACAGCTGCAGACCAAAGTGAGAAAAAAAAAAAATACTCATGGGCCTGCAGTGTTGAAAAAGGTTTTCCCAAACTAGAACTAATTTGGAAATGCACTGAATAAATAAGCTATTATCATTGTCTTTTTACAAGGAAATGCACTGAATACGTAAGTTATTATCATTGTCTTTTTACAAACAGCTTTTCCTTCCCCAAAACTCCAATTATTCCAAGGCTTCAAACCAAAATAAATAGATACTAATTAATTCCTTGCTCAATCTATTTATACAATTCTATTTTGTTAACTTCTGAAATAAACTACTATTTTAACTTCATTTCTGGTATTTATTATCAAAAGTTAAATGTCTTTTTGGCTTAAGCACTCACTAAAATCAATTTTTTACACAAGCCAGCAATAATATCTTTTAAACTAAGACATTCATAAAAAATTACATATACTATAATGGAAACAATGAGTAAGTCATGGTATTAATTTAAAAAGTGCCTCAAAGTGACATGCTTATTTCAGGAAAAGCAACACTTATAAAGAACATCTGCTTCACTGTCAGAAAATCAGAAAAAATGAACTGTTATACATTCAGAAAACAATGCTAGAAGGGTGGAATAAAAATCCAAATGGCACTTTGGAGTTACAATTTTGCCAATTTTAAGAAAAAGCTTTCACAGAAGATTTCAGTATAATTTAACCAAGTCTGACAATAAAGTAGAAATTCACATCTTATTATTTTCAAATTGCTATGTTCTTCAGAAATAATGCTCTCTGAAAGACAGATGAAAAAGATGTCATTTATAGTACACTCTGAATAACCCTTATCCAAAATGCTTGGGGCTAGAAGTGTTTCAGATTTTGGATTTTCTAGGATTTTGGAGTATCTGCATATCCATAATGAGGTATCTGTAAGATCCAAGCACAAGCACAAAATTCATTTGTTTCATATACACTTTATACACATAGGCTGAAGTTAATCTAACACAATATTTTTAATAGTTTTGTGCATAAAATAAAGTTTTGACTGTGGCCCATCACATAAAGTCAGGTGTGGAACATTTCACATGTGGCTTTCATTTTGGAACCCAAGAAGTTTTGAATTTTCAAATTAGGGATGTTCAACCTGTACTACATATTCATCTAAAGATTTAGTTTAGTGTTTTTAGTCAAAGAAAGCTGGTAAAATTAACTTAACAAAATTAATGCATCTAAGAAACTAAAATTTACTTGCAATATGGCTATTTATGGTTAGTTTGAGACAATTTCTTAATTTTACATGGATAAAGTAATTATAGCATAAGATGATCCAGAAAGTTTATCCAGAGTAAAGTACCGTTTCAAGCTTAAGAGGACGGTTGAAAACGACACAGCCCGGGTTTGAATCTAAGCTCCAACGCTATGTGAACTTTAGTACATTACTTTGTTTCTGTAACTATAAGGTATAATGAAGATTTAGTTAGTGAATAAATAAAAATTTCTTAGATCAACATTCTGCATATAGTAATGAGTTCTGTGTTAAATATTGATACTTCAACTATTATTATTGTGATCTGAGAGACCAAAATCGATGCCCTTTCGTCAACTAAGACAGACCCTAAGGTTAAGGAAACAAAAGTTAATCAAAGGTCAAGGTTTCAGGGCCTGGCTGGCATGGCAAATTTCTAAATTCATAGGGTTACAATTAAAAAAATACACCTTACGTAAACTCCTTAATTGGAGCTATCGGGCAAATTATCAGACTCCTATCTCTGATTTACAATCCAGACCACTACAACTCTGACTGTGGAGAGCACTGGCAAGCAACTGCAGACATGTTAAGCTAGTTTCAGTCTAATTAGAGAGGCTGCACACAAACTGTCTTTGTGCCCTGGAGGTCACCTTTTGACATAAACAGCCAAATTCCAGTCCAATTTAGTGCTAAAACCCTGCCCCAAAGTGAATATGAGATGTATGTTACATAGGTTTACCTACTGTGCATGTGCTCAGTTTCCCTCACAAACATGTATAGCTTTCTCCGAAAACCTGATGAATATGTATGACTCTTGTGTAATAAGGACCCTGTGAGGCATAAAACCATACCTGTCCCTTCCCTGTGTGAAGACAGAACACCTTTGGTCCACACTGGACACTATCTCTTCCTCGTTAGCAAAAT
Source organism: Saimiri boliviensis (assembly GCF_048565385.1). Lineage (NCBI taxonomy): Eukaryota > Metazoa > Chordata > Mammalia > Primates > Cebidae > Saimiri > Saimiri boliviensis. Next base: position 8,631,727 of record NC_133467.1, on the reverse strand, counting down.
GGTATCAACTAATAAAGCTCTCCTTTCTATTAAACAGTATTTAGCCACTCTGGGGGGGGGGTCTTCTGGATGACAATATGAATTCTCATTTTGTGGGACACAGGGAAGAAAGTAAAGTAATAATATTCTGAGTGTCTAATATGTGGCAGGTATGATTTTAGGTATTTTACAATCTTAAAAATTATATTTTTTGACAAATGAGACAATGCAGGGAGTTAATAACATGCTTACAGTCACACAGCTTCCTAGTGGTGGATCTAGGAATGAAACCTCATGCTTTGTAACTTCAGGGTCTATATTCTTTCCACTAGGGGAACCTCAATGAAAGTCCAAAAAATGAAGAAGTGTACAAATGCATTTCCTTTAATGGATTACTTTAATTCTGTAAGGGAAATAATACAAGGGAGTAAGAGAATCAGCAAATGGCGCACTATGAATTAACTCAAGATGTAACCAGCACTCCTGTCTCCCATGTAATTAAAATAGTGAATAATCCTGGTTCATTACTCTAAAATATCTGGAAATCTGTGCTATATAGGAACAAAAACATTTATTTAATACAAGTTTAGAAGGCAGTACACTAAACTCATATGAGAAAGAAAGCAGACACTGCAATGATTAATTCTAGTAATATTCCATTAACTATAATAAGAACAAGTAAAAAAAAAAAAAGACCAAATAATGTTTCAATTTGTCAAAGTTAATTTCATTCATGAAAAGCAACAGTATGCTACTTTAGGTATGTTTTTACTTACTTCTCCAATGGAATCTTGAGAATCCTGATTGTATACTTGAGTCTCTACTTCTCCATCAGTACTTTCTTCTGCCATAACTTCTTCCTGTATCATAATACACAAATATATTAACCATATCAGTGTAGTAAAGATTACCTGTTAGTTCTCTCATTTGAAAAAACCCTTCCAATCTATAATTTTATGAAACTATAGGAAAATAAATATTTTTATTTATAAATTATAATCATATTCCTCCTCAGTATACACAAAGTAAGATTTATGAACACTAATCCATGCTAATAAAATTAATTTAGTAGCCTTAATGTTTCATTTGAAACCTACTTCATTACAATTTATTCTTAACAAAAAAAGAATATAATTTTGGTTAATGTTAGAAAAAGACAGCAGCTAACAGTTTATGTCCACGAGACTTTAATAGTTTGAAATGGAATTCAACTTATGTTTTTATGACTGTTTTCTATTGAAATAGAAACAAATTCAATTAAAGATATGCAAGAATATAAAAAACTGTTGGCAATAATACCTGGGTTGTCAGTGGAATCTTTGTAGAAAGGTTAATAAAAGTATTTTCCAGATAATAAACTTTGGCCCCAGGGTTAATTTTCATTATGCTGTAACTGAAAAGAGTACCTTAACTCTACTGGTAAAGTTAAAATAAACAGAAAGAACTTTACACACCTCAGTTCCTACAGGTGTAACACTTTTCAACTTCTTTGGAAGAGGCATTTCCACTGTATCATCAGAGACTTGGTCTGATGCTTCTATGGTGCTATCCTCCTCCTCTTCACGTGTACGCTTTGGCAGAGAAGAACTTGGGGTAGCCGAAACTTTGAAATTACATAAATCTTCAATTAGAGCACGAAAATAACTAAATTTAGATAAAGATAACTTGGCCAATATGATCATTTAACTAAAGGAGAACACAGCAAACATTTAATTGTACAGATTACTAAAATACAATCAATCAAGTAAGTCCTAGATCAATATCCATTAACATAATTTGTTTCTGGTAACCTATGGGTAAACAAAGAGCAACTTATACTCTGAATCAACGTTTTTATACCAACCCAAGCTTTGCTTAATAAAGCCAGCCAACTTTTAAAATAGATCTGAGGCACTGAGGTTGACTGATACATTGATGTTACAAAGTTTACATGGGATCTTCCATAAAACTCAGGATTCCTTGAATAAAAAAAAATTTACGTATGTAAACCAGCATATAGTTTTATCTTAGGTATCTTTTAGTCCTCTGGACCTCCGTTAAGTTATACACAACATGTTTTGCACTGTTTAATATGTAAAATCAGTTAAAAAAAAAATAACTGGAGAGAAAGAATCCATCTTAACGACAACTGACCTAAAACAGTCCTATTCAGTAGTAAACATGAAATATTAGTAATACATTCATTCATTCTAATACCTAGTAGAAAGCAAGTATGCATAAAGAATCCTTGAGATATGTATTATATCCAAGATATTATAATTGTATATTTGTCTATTCTAACTTCATTTGTACAAAGAATAATACTCAAGACATATATCCAAGATCTTATAAATGCGTTAAGTCTATTCTAACTTCATTTTAAAATTAATTTTACCTGTGCCAAATACTGCTGTGGAAGTAGAAGGCCGCTCAACTGGTGAACTCTGAACAACCTCTACTATGCTTGGAGATAACTCTTGATTGGCAGGCTCAATCTGAGGATGACTCTGTTGAGTGGGTTGCACAAATGCTGTAGCCTGTGTTTGCTGCTGAACAGTTAAAATAGGTTGAGAGATAGAAGGCTGGACATTAGGACTAGTAGAACGAACAGATCCACTTGTGCTTCCAAAAACTGGAACATGTTCCACAGGGCCTTCTGACTGCATAGCTGAAAAATAATTACAATGCTGAACGTAAGCCTTCTACTCTTATCGAAGCTGAAATTATCCTTCCCTATTCCGCGTTACAGGTCGCCTTTTGCATAGATTCCCTTGGCACTTAGTAGACACATAAACTGTGGGTAAATGTAATGCATTATGCATTTTTGTATTCCCTATGTAACAACTTATCATTTTGTTTTTCATAGATATCGCAATAGTAAATTTAATTAGTAAAATATTTAGTAAATGTTTTATTGGTGTAGCTGAAATAAAACATTCTGTACTTTCATAGCACAGAAATACTTAAATAATTTAATGAATTCTAACATTTGTCAAGAAGATAAGAATCTAAGGAAACACGGACGTAGCAAAGTTTTAATGTACACCTACTGTGGAGTTAGGCAGTAAGAAGCCAAGATTTTTGCCCTTGAGGAGTTCAATGTAGTGGAATAAAAAGGCATCTATACCACAGAATAAAACACGAAGTTGTAATTGCCGTAATGAGTAACAAAGTGCCATGGGAAAAAACTGAAGAAAGCAATGAAAAGGTCAGTTTCAGTGAGAAAGAAATGTTTGGTTGAGCCAGTAATTTAGCATAAATTTCCAAAGTGGATTTGACATATTCTTAGTCATTATGAGTGAAAATTTTCGTCCTAGTTAAACATGCTGTATTTTCCTCCTTCTTTAGCTTAAAAATAAAGCATAGCAGCAAGGAAGGAAAGAAAGGAGGACATCTGCTGCCTTGGCAAGTTCTGGGCAGCATGTACTTCAAGTATTAAACTAAAATATTAAAATAAAAATTTAACATTTGTACTTCAAATATTAAAAGCTCCTCATTTTCTTTAGTTAGCTGATTTTTACAATGACATCGAACTTCAGCTGTAATGGAAGCTTCATTTATCTTCAACATTACTGTCATTTTCTCATAATGAATCTGAATAGGCAATCAGTCCAATCATATCTGTATTATTGTACTAACCTTCCTGTGATTCCACTTGTGTAGTGGGCATCACTGTAGCTGTTGGGGTAGTAGTGGGATTTGTAACAGTTGCAGGTGTAACCATTGGGCGGATACTCGCCCTGGGTGTTGACTTATTTCCAGCCATAGCTGCAGCTGTCACTTTACTTGGAGTAGACACAACAGGAGTTGGCTTTATATTGGCTGTTGGTGGATCTGATATGCTGGCACTTACACAGAAAAAAATGCAAGAATAATTAATAACAAATTATTACACAAATACTTTTAAAAACACAGTGAGTATAGGTCTCTAATTTTTGTTCACTAAATATTTCAGAATCTTATTAAAGCTGTTTTGAATTTAAGCATTAAAAGCTATGCAGGGAATGCTCCAGGGTGTGCATCCTGACAATGTAGAATGTATCCAACTGTTGAACTGCTGAACCCAAGTCTCAGCCCAGCATTTTATATCTGTCATCGTGCAACATCATGGGGAATATCAGTAGCAGCCTAACTTAGAAACCAACCATAAACTTAAAGACGAGAGATGTTTTCTCTGTCACAAAGCTTCATCTGATAGGACTGAAGGTATGCTGAAAACAAGTTGGCAAATACATGACACAGTTTTGCAGAGAAAATAAACTCTTTAGTGTATGTTTTTATAATAGCATACACAGATTTCTGTTTCCTCCTCAAAGATCACTAGATATTCCCTGAGCTTAAAAAGAAAAATAACAGACTATGAAAGAACTAAAACTCACATTCCTCTTTCACCGGAAGCTGGAGTTGTTTTCAGTGAGATCTGTCTCTGCTGTTCAGGGACCTATAAAGAGAAAGCTCTTGACTGTTGTTCCTAGCCCACAAGAAATCACTGAAAATGCCACAAAAAAAGATTTCATTACTGTTAATTCTCTCTATGTTGAATTTTAGCCAAAATTCACTCTAAGGCTTCTATAGCACCAGGCACTTTTAAGTAAAATGTACAAATAAAAATAATTTCTTACTTAAGCAGAATTAGCTAATCACCTTATTAGTAGGTTCTTGAGGCTCATCTCTTTGCTCAAGGTGTCTCTCTTGATGCTCCCTGAGTTCTCTTTCCAAGCGACTAATTCGACCTTCATATTGGGACTTGAGAGCAGTAATACGAACATCCAGTTCATCTTTCTGCTGATCTAAGGCTCCATTCCTTTGTTTAAGCTCCTCATTTTCTTTCGTTAGCTGATCTTTTACACCTAAAGAAGTACCAGGTGATTACAGTAATATTATAATCAAATATTTAAAACAACATTTATGTACTGAATTGGCACACAGTCACATCAGATTCTACCATAACATCTACACTAGTTATGATACACTATACATCTCAATGAACAAAGTTCTAAGTATATTCATGTTTAACTTATTACTAGAATATACTTACTCCAATATAAAAATTTACTTTTTCCTGACTAAAATCTCAAAAAGCTAAAGATCCTGGCTAGCAGAAGTCCTTCTATATTTCCATGTATCATTCAATTCATTATTATGAATTGCAACATTTTTATTTCCTATAATCTACAGCACTGTTTAAAAATAATTCAAGAACTTTTAAAATCAAGTAAGTTGTTAGAACACTGCCTTAGAGATCATTTCAAAAAAATGTCTGTAACAAAACCCAACTGAATTTATTTTATTTAAGTACTCAGTAGACTGACAGGCAAGGCTGAATAAAGCCCTGAGCCTTGAAGAACTAGGTTCTTCATAAATTTCACATGATATTCTCCCTGAAGAGCCAGAGAAGACCTCCAACAAATCAGGCAAAAAAAAAAAATCCCTGAGTTGGTAAAAGTCCTTATGCAGCCTACATAAGGTGTCTAGGCAGCATGGTCTGGGCTCAAAGGATCTCTGTCACAAGACAGAATTGTTATACATGAAAGCGGAATGATAGCAGCACTCCATTATATACTGCCAGCCAATAACTAAGAAAAATTTCACAACTATATTAAGGGCATCCTCATCACCTGAAAATCAGAACTGCTCTTTGTGTCCAACTAAATATACCTGATATTTAAAGCACACAAAGGCACACAAACACACACACCCCCTTCACTGTAGGTACCTTTTGTTTTTTATCTATTCCATTAATTTTAAGCCTACAACACACAATTTCACTACCAAGTTCAAACCTTAAAGAGAAATTTACCAGCTAAGTGTGCAATTTTTGATTTGGCTGCTACAATAGCCTTTCTTGTTTTTTCTTCCTTTTCAGTTATCTGTTGTCGGAGCTGCTCCTCCTGTGTGGTTCTATCCTGAAGATCCTGACGAAGTCGTGAAAGTTCAGACTGAAGTTGCACAGTCTGTTCCTGAAGATTTCTTGTTTCTGTCTCTTTTTCAGATAATGTCTTTTAAAGGAAAACAAAGTATTCACCATGGAATTTGATCATTTCAATATAAACTGTATGTGCTAGCAACTTAAAGTATAACTTATTTGCTTTTTCGTAGATTAAATGGAAGCGTAAGTATAGAAATGGTGGTCAGACCAACTAAATGCACACTTGAAGATGATTAGATACTATTTACATACATGAGCCACTGAAAGTCAAAAGAAATAAAATGCATCCATTCCCACATAATAAGAGGAAGTGTCACTAGTAAACACGTATTTCTTTAGATGTACAACAGTAAAGAATTAGGAACAGGTAACCTGCTGTTCTCATACTCTTACCTTCTGCAGATTCTCTACTTGACTCTCGAGTGATTTTGATTTTGTTTCAGCTTGGTTGAGCGTTTCTTTGAGTTCCTGCATCTCCTGGACTGAAACATGCTGTTCCTGATGGTCTCCAGAGGATTGAGCTGATGTCTCCAAAACCTAAGACAACAAACAGTAATAATACACTTAAATATTTTTATTTTGTCTAAGAAAATAATCACTGCTTGCAAAGAAATTTTATCCTTTAAGATATTCAAAACCGAATTTTCTATGGAACAACTGTAATCTCCAAAAATGGGGAACTAGTTATCGTTTTCCATGTAACTGAATATTAAAAAGCTAACCAAAATAACACAATATAGTTAAATTTTCAACACTGAAATGTATTTTCATAATAATGAATCAAGTGAAAAAAGCAGACTACAAAACAATATAAGCAAGTAATATTATTTCTTTGGAAGAACACATTGCCTACACGTATGAAAAAGCATACTAATGTACCAAGAATTGTTAATTTTTTTCTTTATATTTATTTCCTAATCCAACATGTAATAAATACATATTTATCAACATACAAATTCCTTACTTTCAGGAAGTAAAAACAATATTTAGATTCAAAATATAATGATTTCTAAATTTTTTTTGATAGGTGGTTAACATAACTTATTTAAAACTATACAAAATCTGATCAGTCATCATTTTTTAATATACACAATTCTAATTAGTAGTGAGTTATGAGAACGTAGCTTTGAAAATATGTGAAAGGTGAAAACTGAACTAAAATGTCTAGTATTTACCAAAATCTGAGTTTATAATGCATTTTCAGACATAGTAAAGAATTAATCTTAAATAAAGATACCATATATGCTTACACAAGAGTTTAGTATCTAAAAGTTAGTAATATTCAAAATTACAAAGAAATAAGGTTTTGTACCGTTCTTCATTTGTAAGAAAAGCTTCTTCAAAATACCTTATCCTGTTGTGCTTTAAGTTCTTCATACTGAGTCTTGTACCTACGTCCAATTTTCTTTACTTGAGTAATAGTTTTGACTTTTTCTTGGATATCAATTATTTTGGCATCTAAGTCCTTCTGGATGTTTTCTTTTTCAGTTCTTACTTTAGTCAGATCTTCCTTCAGGCTCTGAATTAAGTTCTGGTTGTTAGTCAAAGATGCATTTGATCTTTAAAAAATGGGGGAAAGAAGAAAGATTAAACACATGAGACTTTTTTCAAATTTTGAAGTTCAACGTAACTTTGTATTATATTGCTTTAATAACATTTTTTAATTAGAAAATCCTAAATAATACCCGTATACTTCAAAAGGTAAGACCTCATGAATTTACAGTCCTTCAGAAAGATCTTATTACATAGGTTTACATGCGCATTTTAGAGGTGAGAAACACGGAGCTACCAATGATCAAGTAAAACACACAATTTTACAAAGTAAAATCAAGTGATGGTACCCAGATTTTAATTCAGACTTGCATGAGAGCAAAACCTGGATCTTTCTACTGCATTGAGTATTGTCAAATTTTCTCTGTAAAGGGCCAGATAGAGTATGTTATGCTTTGCAAGCCACAATCTTTGCTACATTTTTTTTTAAAAAAACAATGCTTTAAAAATACAAAAATCATTCTTAGCTGAAAGGCTGTACAAAACCAAATCATGGGCCACATTTGGTCTTTGGGTTACAGTTTGCCAATCACTGTACTATACCCTGAACTGACCTTGAAATCAGATGGCCTGAATTAAGGGTATGGGTTAATTCTGTAACTTTATGTCATCAATCTTTTTGAATCTCAGCTTCCTCTTTTTTTTTTTTTTTTTTTTGAGACGCACTCTCACTCTGTTGACCAGGCTGGAGTGCACTGGTGCGATCTCAGCTCACTGCAACCTCTGCCTCCAGGGTTCAAGCAACTCTCCTGCCTCAACCTCAGAGTAGCTGAAACTACAGGCATATGCTACCACACCCGGCTAATTTTTACTCTTTAGTAGAGATGGGGTTTCATCTTGTTGGCCAGGCTGGTCTCGAACTCCTGACTTCAGGTGATCTGCCTGCCTCAGCCTCCCAAAGTGCTGGGGTTATAGGCATGAGGCACCAGCTTCCTCATTTGTAAGATTAAAAAATAACTCTCCTATTTAATATGCTATAAGAATAAAGAGAATATGTGTGTGTGTGTGTGTGTGTGTGTGTATGTGTGTGTGTGTGTATGACAAAAATCTGTAACTTGTAAAGCAATGTATAAATGGGGCCATGATATGGACAAATCACACTAAAGCTTAAAAAAGGTAAAACAGAAACATTAATTTTAATATTTAATTTCTTAATTTTAAAGTGGATGTACTTTGCTATTAGTTCAGGTAAGAAAATATTAGACTTAGAAACTTCCTTTGGCCAGACATGATGGCTCATGCCTGTAATCCCAGCACTTAGGGAGGCAGGGAGGAAAGCTTGAGACCAGCCTGGACAACAGAGAGAAACCCTGTTCTCCACAAAAGTGAACACAAAAGCCAAAAGAATAAAACCCACTTCCCTTACAGAGTCACAAATATAAGCTAACCAAAAGAAACAACAACAAAAAAACCTACTTGTAAAAGTGATTTGACAGCTGTAAAGTTAGCTTTAGACTTCTACTGAGTAGCTCTTTAAAAAATGAAAGAGACATAATCATCTATAATGAAAATATTCGCATATGTACTCTATATACAAAGGGATAATATGAAATCACTGCTTGCCTGACTCTATGAAGTAGACAGAAGTCAGATACAGGTCCTCTAGCACTTTCCAGTCTTTCTAAAATCGGGAGGCAGGCACTTGGGGAGTCACATAAATAAGTGAAATAAATTTAAGATTTTATACATTATATATGATTCAAGGCTCCCTTCTATATACCTTGCAATCTCAGCTTTAAGTCTCCCAATTTCTTCTGTCAACTGTTGAATACGCTTAGTATGAACTTCCTTTTCAGAAAGGAGCTTCCGATATTCTTCTGTATCTGGATCTTTCTGTTGACTGACTAGATGCTAGAATAACAAAAATGCATACTTGATTTTGTATAGGTTTTATGAAACAAATGTGCTATAATAAAATGACAAGAGTATCTGATTATGTTTACATTAGGTGACCTGCATGTAAAGTGATCAAGCATGGAACTACAAGACATTAAGATTAAACTAAGCTTTGGTTTTTTGGCTAAGAAGTCTAGCCAAAATGGAAGGAAAAAAACCCAAAAAACAAATGTCATTAACTGCTCATTATTTTTTCATATTTGTGAATAAATGTTTCATATTGGTTCCAAAGAAGCCTAATAAAGGGATCCAAAGAATCAAAACTTTTAATATTAAGTACCTAATTCCACTGAAGAGTAATTTACAAGAAAAAAATGTAGATAATGCATTACAAACTAAACACACATTTTGTAGATGCCAGGCAATGTGCTTTACATTTATTAATTTTTTATCACATGAAGGGTGGTAAGAGTTTCCCTCATTTTACAGATAAGGAAAACTGAATCTCCAAAAGGTTAAGAAACTCTCCCAAGTCATATAATTATTACATGCAAGGGAGATTTCTAACCTTCTGAATAAGGAGCTGGAGTTTCCAACCGCAGTATGTTACATGGTTTCATCTTCCTAAAAATGTACCAGTGAACAAGTCTTTTTAAAGTGCTTCAGTAAATTCAATAAATTATACAGATTCCTATTTTTCTTTTTCTTTTTCTTTTTTTTTTTGAGACAGGGTCTCCCTCTCTCACCCAGGCTAGAGTGCAGTGGCACCATCCCAACTCACTACAGTTTCAACCTCCTGAGCTCATGTGATGCTGTGGTCTCAGCCTCCCAAGTAGATGGGACTACAGGAATGCACCACCATTTCCAGCTAATTTTTAATTTTTTGTAGAGATGGAGTCTCACTACATTGCCCAGGCTGGTCTCAAACTTCTGGGCTCAAGCAATCTTCCCGTCTTGGCCTTCCAAAGTGCTGAGATTACAGGTATGAGACACTAGGTCTGGCCTCAGATTTCTACTTTCATGTATAAAAGTATTTTAGTAGATAAAATGAAAGCCTAAAACTTTAAAATTATGGAAAACAAAGTAACTGCTTTTTAGAAATTATAAGATGCAACCAAAACATTTTATAAATTGAGTTGTAAGTTTAACATCTGTCATATATTTACACCTATTAATAACGTATTGGACTTTCACTGATAAACAATAATTTTCACTAGTCCCTCAAATATTTTTTACTCCCCTAAATTTCCCATTATTAAAAACACGTTTCTGTTTTGGAATGGTTTAACTGCATTTACCTGGTTACGTGCTTTCCAACGTTTGACATCCTCTTCTAACAGCTTCTTCTCTGCCTGTAGCATACCACTTTTCTCACTCAGCTCAGCATTCGCTTCTTGTAAGGGTAAAATATCTAACTCCAGTTTCCTCACCTGAAAATAGTGCCAATATTTTTTTTAACAACAAATGTAAAAATTCATTTATTATTAAAAATAACATGCTTCCACTCTTAATAATCAAGCAACAAACCTTTGCTTGCGTTTGCTGTAGATCCTGTTCTAATCTCTCCTTTTCTTCTCTCAGCATTTTATTGGTCTCCATAACTACGTTCATTGTTTCAGTTTTCTTCATCAGTTCTTCATGCTGAGCCATTGTTTTTGCAGTTACCTAAACATTTCAAATACATATACACGTCAACATCTAACAATAGTTGAAAGTCTACGTGTTCCTATGAGCTCAAATCCCCCCTATAACAAAGTAAAGAGGATTTAAGTTTCAACTTTTAGAATATTTTTGAAAGTTGACATTTACTTTTCTGTGAGTAAATTCAAGAAAGTACAAATTCAAGAAGTACAAAGATAAAAGTGAAAAGATGCTATGAATCCCACCAACAAATAAAGAGTATTAACATTAGGTAAAAACATTAGTCCAAATCTGTATCTTTCTGCATCTATTTTTTTCTTGCTGCACTGAATTCCATTAGTTTTAAAATGTTGTTATTTTAACCCTCAGTTTTTTCCCTCTTGTTCAGAAATCTTTCTTCATTTTGATCCACTGTTTCATCACTTTGGTTATGAGCAATTTTACTGAATTATCTGTGAAGAACTTTTTTCCTTCTCATAGGTTATAATTATCCATCTTCTGCACTTAGTATCACTTTCTTTCCCCATTATTTTTAAAGCTACGGCATATTTCATGGTTGCCATGCTACACTGTTCATGCTTAGACAGACGTTATATTATTTTTTCTATAATCTATGTTAATTGCTGACTCTCTTCTTCCTGTATTTGAGAGTTGGTTTACCCCCTAAGAACCTGTTTGTGGGTGGGCATTTTCTAGTATTTACTTTCTATAGCCCAAAGGAATAAAAAAAGCAGAAAAGACTGAAACAATATGCAGTCTTTGTTAGAGACTCTGATTCTGTCCCTTTTCCTCCAAGTATGAACTCCATTGAACTGAAGGTTCTGTTTATTATTTTTACGGTGAGATACATGTGAATTAAACAGGATGTAATTCTGGAACCTTTAGCTTCTGCTGAACAGATAAATCCCATAAACTTGATTTTTACTTTTCCCTGTTCAATGGTTTCTTCTTTTTTTTTTTTTTTTTTTTTTTTTGAGACGGAGTTTCGCTCTTGTTACCCAGGCTGGAGTGCAATGGCGTGATCTCGGCTCACCGCAACCTCCGCCTCCTGGGTTCAGGCAATTCTCCTGCCTCAGCCTCCTGAGTAGCTGGGATTACAGGCACGAGCCACCATGCCCAGCTAATTTTTTGTATTTTTAGTAGAGACGGGGTTTCACCATGTTGACCAGGATGGTCTCGATCTCTCATCCTCGTGATCCACCCGCCTCAGCCTCCCAAAGTGCTGGGATTACAGGCTTGAGCCACCGCGCCCGGCTGGTTTCTTCTTTAACAGTCATTTTGACTACTTATCAGTTAAAAGAAAGTAAATGTTTCAAGATCTTAATTTGCTTCCTTCTAGATGCAGGTGCATACTACTGTAGTTCCTAAGAATGAAGTAACTGAACAATAAGCTTTGGGTTGTAGTGTGGGGTAAGGAGTCAAGTTTGTTAATTACCATCCATTTCACTATCACACCTTTTCTTTTGGTTGTCAGTTTTTACTACGTCTTGCTCCTTGGCTGAGAAAGATACTCTGTAGCAGTTTAAATCACTTTATCCTAGAATGGCCATCTACATGTATAAACCATGACAACTATAATAAGTTAAGATAGCTGGAATTTATTAAGCACTCACTACATACCATTACATGCTTGTAAACGCTTCATGTACACAAATTCGATTAATCCTCATTATTATCCAAATATTACAGATGAAGTAACTAAGCCTTTACTTTTAAGCACTATATTTAATTTTAGTATTTAGCAAATGTTTAATAAATTTGTAAGTTCAGAAGAATGCATACTTCAAGTTAAATTTTACATTATGTTAAATGGTAGAGATATAAATGAATGCTTCTCTTTTATTTAACAAGTGTTTTCTTAAAGCTTAGTATACCGACCTGGACTTTTTCCCTTTCAGCATTTAGACTGTCTTGCAGTTCCTGCAGCTCTCGTTCTAAAAGTTCAACCCTTTGTCGATAACGCAGACTCTCAACCTGAGCTACCTCAAACCTAGTTTCAGCAATTTCTTTTTCTCGCCGTATGAATCTACAAAAATGATATTAAAATTGTAAGTGAATTTTAAAAAGCCAACATTTCAAAACTTGGATAATTTAGTAAGATGATAAAAGGCACCTACTTTAATAACTATTGCAAATGTTTTCATTAATAGTAAGTAATAACGGGAGATGCATTTCTATTTTTTATTTCAGACAATGGCTTTAGAATGTTTATCTCTAAAATGATCTGATTTTCTTTTTCAAGAGAAAACTGCTCTAGTTTTCAATTTATCAGATTCAACTATAGTCATTTATTTAATATGTCTAAATGTTAAAAATTATGAGTTTTTTGACAAATAAAAGAATGAGCTTTTTTTTTTTTTGAGACGGAGTTTCGCTCTTGTTACCCAGGCTGGAGTGCAATGGCGCGATCTCGGCTCACCACAACCTCTGCCTCCTGGGTTCAGACAATTCTCTTGCCTCAGCCTCCTGAGTAGCTGGGATTACAGGTACGCACCACCATGCCCAGCTAATTTTTAGTATTTTTAGTAGAGACGGGGTTTCACCATGTTGACCAGGATGGTCTCGATCTATTGACCTCGTGATCCACCCGCCTCGGCCTCCCAAAGTGCTGGGATTACAGGCTTGAGCCACCGCACCCGGCCCAAGAATGAGCTTTATATCAAAACTGTGTATAATCATTTTCTCTAATGTATGCATTTGTAGTTTGATTTCACAGTTGTTATACCACAGAAATAAAGCAGTTAGAATATGATTTACCTGAGAATTTCCAAAATTTGTTCTTGAGATTTTCCTTCTTCACTGAGAGATACATTCAGTGGACCTTGCATACCTTCCTTCACAGAGGCAACGACCTTGTCACTTAATTTTTCAATCTGATCATGAAGTAATCTGTTTTGTTTCTCCAGATCTTCACAGCGACATACACATTTGGAAACCTCATCCTGTAAGCCAAGAGAGTCTATCAGAGTAGCCGATTTTCCAATGCACATTGTAAAAAACAACTCAGCCAGGAACAGTGGCTCATGCCTATAATCCTAGCTACTTGGGAGGCTGAGGCAGGAGAATTGCCTGAACTCGGTAGGCAGAGATAGCACTGAACCAATGTCGTGCCACTGCACTCCAGCCTGGGTAACAGAGCTAGGCTCCATCTCAAAAAATAAAAAAAATTTAAAAAATAGAACAAACTTTCTTTCAATTCTCTGGAATATTCTATTCAGATTTATAGTAATACCTTTAACATTCTCTCTCTTTCCTCCCAAGATGCTTTGCACTCCAGTAACTGTGATTCTGCTTTCTGGGTTGTTTCTTCCAAATGCTGACGGACTGAGGCCATTTTTGAAACTTGTTCCTTCGCAGCTTGTAGAGCTTCAACATCAGCAGCATGCAGCATCAATTCTCTCTCATACTTATTCTGAGCTTCCACAGCTATTTTAGCCTGTAAGAAATTATTCCCCAATTGATACCAAAGATTAAAAATCCATAAAGCTAGTTAGTACTTTTGGAAAAGATACACACTGGACTTTTTAAATAATAAGACAGTTTAAATATAGAACATAATTAAAAGTTAATGCTTTAGCTACTTAATGAAATATTATAAAACTGTCAGAAGTGAAACTTAGAAGACTTGCAATTTGGACAAACTTTCTGATATAAGAAGCTACATATAACTCAGCTATGTAAATACTATATTATAGATCAATTGATTTCCATGAAATTTACTTTGAAGCATTTCTTCCCTGTATTACACTTTAAAATATGGATATACACATTACGCATATATAAGCAATAAAGAACAGTAACCAAATGAATAGCTACTAACATACCACCCAACTTAAAATAAGAATATTACCAATATCCTCACATGTACTCCTATCCCATCCTACCATTTTAGTAACTCCCACTCCTGAATTGTTTTATCATTTCTTGTTCATAAAAAATTATAAAAACCTTCAACATGTGTGTGCATGTACATACTCAAAATGTTTAACATTTTATAAAAGGCAGTATATAGATATCTGTGCACTCAGTAATGCATTAAAAATGTTATCAAGAGATTCTTGTTTTATTAAGAAAAGGTTGTTGTTACTCAATTGTATCTATAATTTTATAACCAGATCTAGTGAAGGATAATAGTAAAATAATTTTCCCAAATGAGAGCAAGTATAAATTTTAGTTTCCTACTCCTATTTTTATTTTTTTCCACTAGCCAAGATTGCTTTGTTAATGAACACTGCACTATTTATTTTTAGCCTTCATCAATACTTTTCAGTTTGTCTTGCCTAAGTTCCACAAAACTGGAAATAATCTGGAGCTTTTGTAAGGTCCACCAGTTCTCACAGTGCATAAATATACTTCAAGAATCATTCTCTAGGATCAAAGCTCATTTCTCAATAACTGGCTGTAAGAGCACAACTTACTTGTTCCTGACAGTCACGTCTGGCTTGCTGCTCATTACTCAAAGCTGTGCTTGCTCTCTGAAGGGCTTCTTGTACTTCATTCTGAACACTAGAAAGTGTTTTCTTCAATTCAGATAACTACGTAGAAAGAACAAGATTAAAAACAAAGTTAATTCAAACTTAAGAAAATACTGTATTATGTTAATATATTGAAGTCTCATTTTTAAAGATCCAATTAGCCCAAAAACTGCTGCTAAATTTAAAATACACCCTGACATAATTAGTTTTGCCACTTTATACCCATTCCCTAACTAATGTTTGCAAAAGTCAAGTCTCAGGTAGGGGCTTTTAAAAAGAACCACTGATCTTTCCTGTGACACTAGAAAAACAAACAAACAAACAAACAACAAAAGAACCACTGATACCCATTTCTGTAGTCTACAAGTTTCAAAGAGAAATGTATATAGATGTACAGAAACGAGTAAAACATAAAACTAATTTCGCCTATGTGTTCAATAAATTTCTGTTGAGATGAACTAAATGGCAACTAACAACCTAGTTAAAATAATCCAAATCCTTACCAAACAACCTTAATATGGTTAATAACCTATTTACCTGTTGTTCCATGCTCTCTATGGCTCTTCTCTTATCATCCTGAAGTTCTTGTTTCTCCTTCTCTACTTCCATCAACTTCTTTTCCAACTGTGTCTGAAACTCAGCTGACTCTTTCAAACGAACTTCAATATTCTTACGTACTTCTTCTGTTACCTTCACCATGTTACAAACAGTAAGATTGAAAATTATATACATTTAAAAGCATACAATTATTTTCTCCAAATCAAAACGAATTTGCAAAGTAATAAAATTAACGCTTGCTTTATATTAGAAAAAGAATTCACCAAAGGTGATTAGAAGATTTAACAATGGGCTAAAACACCATGTAAATCTGCAAGTATTTACCGTAGCTGAAATTGGCTACTGGCCATTTTTCTCTTATGAAATGAAATTTCCAATCTCTCATTTCTCCCTTAATCATCACATCTACTTGCCAAATCCAACTATTCTACAACTGAAAGGTATTTTCCTCACATATTTCAATTTCTTACAGTGACGTGAACCACAAAAGGATCTTTAAAAATTGCAGCCCTAGACTACTGCTACAGTCTTCTAAATGAACTCTATCTTCCAATCTAACATATTAATTTTTTTTTTTTTGAGATGGAGTCTTGCTCTGTCACCAGGTTGGATAGTGACACAATCTCAGCTCACTGCAACCTCTGCCTTCCAGCTTCAATCAATCCTCCTGTCTTAGCCTCCCGAGTAGCTGCGATTACAGGCGTGTGCCACCACGCCCAGCTAATTTTTATATTTTTAGTAGACACAGGGTTTCACCATGTTGGCCAGGATGGTCTCAATCTCCTGACCTCATGATCCACTTGCCTCAGCCTCCCAAAGTTCTGGGATTACAGGTGTGAGCCACTGTGCCCGACCACCACATTAATTTTCTAACCAAAAAAAAAAAAAAAAAAAAAATCTAATTGTGACATGTTAAAAAAAAAATCAGTAGCTCTTAATAAACCTACAGAATATAATTTAACATGATATTCAAAATCTTTCACATTTTGTTCTCAACTACATTTGTAACTGTATCTCCTCACTACTCACTTTACAAGTTGTCATCTTTTGAAGCCTTGCTACCATGGCTGAGAGTTCCTAGTACATAAAAATACCTTTCTACTATATTTGCCTATGCATATACCTTCATTCAAGGCTCTATCTGCACAAATGGTATCTGTCTTGTGAAGCCACGCACACCCAGAAGACAAATAACATTTCCTACCTTTCTCTCCTCAACATTTGATATGCACCTTTCAAGTATAACTTCCTTGCTTCATGAATTTTTTGTGTTTTTGTTTTATCTGGCTTATCAGACTCAAGTATTTTCATGAGATTAAAAGCAATGGCGGCGGTCTAATTCATACCAGTGCCTTACAAAGTAGTCCTCTAATTAATAAAAATAGTTAACAAATGTGTTCAGACTGAATCGTGAATTCAGATTTATACACACCTGTTTTTCCTTGTTCAGCGATTCTTCTAAACTAGTAACCATTGCTCGATATTGTTCCACATTGCTAGTACTTGTTTTGAGTCTCTCTTTTAAGTCATTCACCTGCTCTTCTGCCTGTCTCAGTTGACTCACAAGATCATCCACATCTTCTTTGTTGTTAGGCTGACCTAAAAGATATGACAACTCTGTTAAAATTAACATTTTTAATAGTATTTCAGATGACTATTATAAAGAGTTTATGAAATTAGCATTAAGCTTCAAATACAGATATATTTAACTATTTAGAAAGTATATTTCTTTTTTTTTTTTTTTTTTGAGACGGAGTTTCGCTCTTGTTACCCAGGCTGGAGTGCAATGGCATGATCTTGGCTCACCGCAACCTCCGCCTCCTGGGCTCAGGCAATTCTTCTGCCTCAGCCTCCTAAGTAGCTGGGATTACAGGCATGCGCCACCACGCCCAGCTAGTTTTTTTGTATTTTTAGTAGAGACGGGGTTTCACCATGTTGACCAGGATGGTCTCGATCTTTCGACCTCGTGATCCACCCGCCTCGGCCTCCCAAAGTGCTGGGATTACAGGCTTGAGCCACCGCGCCCGGCCTTAGAAAGTATATTTCAATCCATGCCGAATACCAAAATAGAAACCAACACTTTGTTATGTTACTTCTCAAAAAACAAAAAATTCAATTATTATTTGAAATCTGCTGTTACAAAAATTAAGAATATTCAAAAGAGAACCAAATATTTCCATTAAACTGGGATAGCTATATAAAGAAATGACAGAATTCTTAATTTATTAAACATTATATACACTAAAACACTAAACCTTAAATCTAAAATTTGGTCCAATTTTTATCTGAAGTACATAAAATAGGCAGAAAACTACAAGTTGGAAAGAATGTTTGACCACATGATACTAACAAGAAAGCACTACTAGATAATTATATACCTATTATTTATGTGGATCAGATATTTATGTGTCTGTATATAGGCACACATATAGAGAGATACTTCTCTATTCACAATGAGGTTACATCCTGATAAACTCATCATAATTTTAAACTATCATGAGTTGAAAATGCATTTAATACTCCTAACTCACTGAACACCATAGCTTAGCTTATAGCTTAGCCTAGACTACCTTAAATGTGCTCAGAACACTGACATTAGCCTATACTTCAGCAAAATCATCTAACACAAAACCTATTTTATAATGAAGTGTTGAATATCTCATGTAATTTACTAAACAAATACCGTACTGAAGTAGTTTCTACTGAATGTGTACTGCTTTTGCCCAATACCTTGAAAAAACTGTGTAAATTAGAGTCTATTTCCCCTCTATTTAGAAATAAAACCATATAAAAAGATTATCAAGACACAAAGGCTTTGAATTTCAAATGGCGTATTTGAAAAGAGAAATAATATCTAATGAAACAAATCTTTGACCTGAGGCTACCAATAAGCAAAAATTGTGAATACTGCTTTACAGGAGACTACAAATCAACTATTTCTTTAAGAGAACCTTATCCTTTTTGGTGAGTAACCTCGTTTCAAAGGGGGCTGGGTTAAAAAATCAAATAACCCTCTTTAGAAAGAACAGTTTTTAAAGTATCAATAAATAGTGTCAAGAAATAGAAAACTGGGTGCATAGCATGATCAATGCCAAGCAGAATTATTTTGAATCTTTTAAGACTGTAAATTTATTAGTTTAAGCCCAAAACTGAGCACCACTATATAAAGGGTTGTTTTTTGTTTGTTTTCATTTTATTAGCATTCACAAACAATAAAGCTATTTACTTACTGGATATATTATAAACCTAAAGAACAACTTATTTATTTCCAATTATATTGGTTTACTTATTTACTTACCTTTACCAGTTCTCTGTGAAGACTGAGAAGCAAGCTGGACTTCCATATTACTGAGGTGCTGTTTCAATGTAGCAATTTCCTTTTGAGCATTTTTTAATAGTTCTTTTGTGTTAACATGAAGATTTGTCTCTGCATCCAGTTGTCTCTTTGTATCTAAAAGCTGAACCTACAAAATACATTAACCTTTGTAACACTCTCTTGAGTTCCTAAATATCTTTTTATGGACCCTTGCAACTTGGCCGAGAGAGTAACAGAAAACAGATTTACAACTTCACACCTGAAACAGCCAAAAAAAAAAAAAAAAAAACAGACAAAACTCATGAAACAAATGAGATCCCTGAGATGGAAAACAAGAGGTGACCTTAGATTGCCCTGGTTTACTGTTTTAAAAGTTTCCGGGCTATGACACAAGGCAGGGAAAATGAGGCAGAGGCCAGGAGACTCTGTGAATAAGAACATGGCTCTGAGAGTCCAGGGAGACTAAAGCAGCTCAAACCTGTAAGACAGAATATAAGAGAGGAGAGTTGCACACACATTACCCTGGAGTTCTACAGAGGGTCCTCCTTAAATATTCACCTGAGTAGTGATCACTGCATGTATGTAAGGAGCTCATCAGAATAAAGAATACCTAGCACTCAAAGAAAATCAAGAATAATGTTTGTTCCCAGCAGCCAGACTAAAAAAGCCCATAATTGCATTGGTCACTGGGACCAGTACTCAAGAAAGTCTTGCCTCAGTAGTGGGTAATAACCAGTCCTAGAAAGCACACTGCTCTGGGTCCACCTAATACATCATAAAAGGCAAAAGTCAAAAAGAATCAAAACCATATTAAATTAACTTTGCTACATCTCAGAATAAAGCTCAAAAAGATTTAAAGGAATACAAAAATATTCAGCACCCAACACGGTAAAACTCACAATACATGGCATCCAGTGAAAAAATGACTGGGTATAGAGTGAGACAAGAAAAAGTAAGAAAGTTTTTCAAAATCATGCTTCATCTTGGATGACAGACTGTTCACACACCAGATTAATTACAGAATATAAACACACTACAGAAATTCAGAACCCTGATAGACTCACATCCAGATTTCTTGTAAGTGTATGCCTTTGTTCCACCTCATTTTCCAACTTCTTCTTTAGATGAGAGATCTCATGTTCCAATTTTTCTATCTGGCTACTAAGCCTTTGCTTGGTTTCTGTTTCAGATCGCTCCAGTATTCCCTAAAATAAAAGATTTTTGATTATGTTTAAGAAAAAGGCAATACAAAAAAATAAAAATTGAGGGCAAGAGAGAATTACTGTATTACAAACCATTTCTACATGAAGAAATTAAAATCTAGAGTATTTACCAAGAAAGTATTCTGGTGTTTTTTTCATATTAAAATATCTATTATACAGAAAAGAGATGGAACATATTATAATCATCAAGATTTTCCCAAAATTTTAAAGAAATTATAAACCAAAGAATTAATCTTATAAACGGTAAAACTGCACAGGACACTGTAAATACAGCCTGAGGACCAAACGTATCAATGTATGGTTTCAATCAATTCTCTTAAAATGTTTTATTTAAAATGTTGAAATGTCTTAATAAACTCCAAAATTCTATGATCATAATGGATGACAAAAGTGATGGACAAATTTTCTAATTAAGGTAGATGAGAGGATACAAAAATAAAATTATCTAAATTTAACTTTTTTTTTTTCTTTTTGAAACCGAGTTTCGCTCGTTACCCAGGCTGGAGTGCAATGGCGCGATCTCGGCTCACCGCAACCTCCGCCTCCTGGGTTCAGGCAATTCTCCTGCCTCAGCCTCCTGAGTAGCTGGGATTACAGGCACATGCCACCATGCCCAGCTAATTTTTTGTATTTTTAGTAGAGACGGGGTTTCACCATGTTGACCAGGATGGTCTCGATCTCTTGACCTTGTGATCCACCCGCCTCGGCCTCCCAAAGGCTTGAGCCACCGCACCCGGCCGGCTAAATTTAACTTTTATAAATTTTTTCTACGTATGCTTTTTATTTGGTTACCTGAATTGTTTGCAGATTAGTCAGCAGCAAACTTTGTCCCCTTTGTTCAGCTAACAAAGACTCTCTCTGCTGGGAAAGACGAACTTCGGACAATTTAAGCATTTCTTTTTCCTTCTTCAAATTTTCTGCTCTTACCTTAACATTAAGTACAAGTGAAATAAAAAATGCTGAAAATCATGGTGTCAAATATATTAAGATTATAAAATTAAAATGATTCATACATCACTACATTTATTTCATGCTACTTAAGAGACTATACCTCCTCATTGTATAAGGAAACAAGAAACCTAGTTTCATGTGCTAAACTACGAAGCAAAAATTACTGGGAATAATCAATTAAAAAAACCCTTCAATTACTACAAATACTTATGATTCCTTGCTCTAACAATCCAGACTTTAAATAACAGCAAGAAAAATTTAATACACATGAATAAAAAAGCAGAATTGCATAACTGCTATAGTCATACCTGAGTACTACTAAATTATGTGAGTTTTGGAATCCAAACTGGTTTCTAAGTACCACTTTGAAAATGATGACTTATCTATTTCAAGTTTCTCCCTCCCTCAACCCCAAGAGTATACTCTTTGAACCTCAAGGGGACCAGGGAGACTGTTTTGAAAACCAGTATTCTCAAAGTACTTATTTATACACGTGATTCATATAAATTATCAACCATAAAATTCACTCTACAAGTTTGAAATAGTGCTGCTGCCCACTCCTCACAATGGAGTTGGAGCAAGATAAAAATAAAAAATACAGCCAATAAGAGAATTATATGACATGGGTTCAAGTCCTGAACAACCCATCTCTCATGACTGTCCCAACATAGGCAAATTATATACTAGCTCTTGAGTTTGTTATACACAGGTAAAATGGCGGACAACTATACTTAGCTTATAAGTAATGATCAAAGACAGAAGAGATAAATGAATTTTAAAAACCTGTATAAAAAATTTATCATCACACTACTATTCAGTTGGAAGTATGGTTAATTTCAAAGGGACATCTATATTCAAGTTAAAATTCAGAAATATAAATTCAATGCAATGTAATTTTATATGCCTTTTATTACAGATGAGCAAGAATGAATAAAACACACTCATTTGTCTCTGTTATAATCATTCAAACATTAACCTACAAATTTATTTTGAAATGAAAGACTTGCGAGTAAATCTTAGTCCAGCAGAAAAACAAATACCTTTCCCTCTTCTATCTTAATAGAAACAATCACCCCACTAACACACACTGGCTATTTGCAAACTATGTATTAATTACTTGGTTTGATCTATAAATTTCTTAAATACTTAAGTCGTATCAGTGAGTAAAATTCAAAGTATAAACAAAGGAAATGTCAAATGCAATTCATAATAGAAGTCAGATAAGGGATATTGGACTCACTTCTGCGACAGCTAGCTTCTCATTTGCTCCTCTCAAATCCTGAGTCATTGTATTGATAATCTGTTCTTGCTTTTGAGTGGTTGCAGTGAGCTTCTGATTTCTCTCATGAAGAGATGTTATTTCTCGACGATATCCTTCAACATTATCTTGCAACATTTCATAACTTGTATAAAAAAAATTCTATAAGCAACTGAAATTATATCCTAGCTTAATTCCTTTAAGAAATTTCACAACAGCTTAACCCATTTCCCCTACTGTCCTGAGAATGCTGTCTCTAATCCTAATGTAACATCATACCCATTTCTGTTACATTAAGTTGTTTAGAAACAACTCCAAAAACAGTTTTTATATTTTATTTTCACACTGAAAATCAGTCACATTTGCCTCAACTACAAACAGCATGTCTACATAAAATTAAATGAACGCTAGCAGGAAGCTGCACTTTTTTTTCCTAAACAGGAAAGGGGCTAATTTTATGATTTATGAAAAAGTGGCTTGTGTAATAAGACAAAACCTTCACTCCTTTTTCTCAATTACAAATTCAGTGGTTCAAGTTCTAAATAAGTGAAGTGTTTCATGCTAAGCAACTTTTTAACCTTATTTTTAAAAAACCAATTACATTGAAAATAATGCCAATACAATGTTGATAACACCAGACACCCACTACAGTGCAGTATGCAAATTAAGATAGTATACAGGGTTAGTGACGGATTTTTGCTAATCCTTTTTTCTTCTATAATCTTTTATTTTCTTGTGTGCTTGAAAGCTTAGATAATGGCTGTCTAGAGGTATCAAAGTGCTTTAACTGGGGGTGCTGAACTATTAGATGTACAGGGGTAACAGCCTGCGATATATCCTGCCTGCTATAGAACAGACACAGTTTTATCATGTACTACGTAAAAATAAATGTTGCCCTAACAAGATAAACAAACAAGCATTCAATGAATCTAATAACAAATAACCATGAAATATTTATCATTTCTTTGAATATAATCAAGAAAATTAATTTTCCTAAAATTACATAGCACTTGCTTCTCTTCTACCTAGAAAAGGTGGAGTAAAATTTGCTCCCATTTCTCTCATAGTCTCTCATATTAATTCTTTTAATTTATAAAAGAATTAAGTCCTACAGAAACAAATCCTTCAGTCTCAGGAAGGAAAACTACCAACATTCCCCACATGAACTTCAGCTTACTATTTTTTTGAGACAGGGTCAAACAACTCTTTCCCCAAGACCGGAGGGCAGTGGTCTGATCTCGTCTCACCAAACTTCTGCTCTCCAGGCTCAAGTGATTCTCCTGCCTCAGCCTCCCAAGTAGCTGGGATTACAGACGTGCACCACTACTGCCCAGCCAATTTTTTTGTATTTTTAGTAGAGACGGGGTTTCACCATGTTAGGGCTGGTCTCAAATTCCTGACCTCAAATGATCCACCTGCCTCAGCCTCCCAGTGTTGGGATTACAGGCATGAACCACTGCGCCCAGCCTCAACTTACTAAACAAGCTAAACCCTTAGCACTGCCCAGAGAATCATTAATCAATACAAAAAAAGGAACTATTAGCGGTTCTCACTCTGGAACACGGTTTGCAAAAAAAGCAAGACTATTGAAAATTAGCTCTTGAATGTAAATGATTTGAACTGTAAAGTATAACGTTCAGACTTAATTAATTTTAAACAAAAGGAAACTTACCGTTTAGAAGCAAAGTCTAGCTGGGTAGAAATTTTGGTATTTTGTGATCGCAAATCTGTAACTTGCTCTTGAAGTTTCTCAAGCTGCTCATTTTGAATTTTTTCATTTTCTGCTTTTTCTTTTTTGTAGTTCTCAAAAATTTCCTGCAACTAAATATTGGAGATTATGAGATGATGATACACTGTGTTCTCTAAAAATCTAATCCAGGACAAAGGTGTGATCTTTACCTGTTTCAGGGCAGCCTTAGCCTCTATGGCCTCTGTTGATTCAATAACAGGTACTGGAGCAGGAGTGGAAACAGTCTGTGATGTACTTGGACGTTTTGGAGTTGATGCAAGAGAAATATCATCTAAGCCTGAAGCTTCAGGAAAGTAAAAAGACTAATAAAATGCTTTGTTGGCTTTCATAAATCAGTTTAAATCTAATACTTCTTTGCAATATATTATTACCAAATAAACAAGCTACACTTGTTGAAATAAGGTTATAGAAGTTTTTAAATAAGGAATCCACTAAACAAGGTATTAAGATTGTTTTTGATTATTATTAGAGATAATCCAGTATTTATGGATTAAAACATAATCTATGTTTTGATTATTAAAACATATTTCTTTTCGTTATTAAAACATAACCAAAATAAATACTGTAATTCACTGATTCTAAGATGCATGTTTTTCAACAGCAGAAAGCATTTCTTCTTAGTGATACATAAAATAATGGTATGTTTAACAGTTGATAGAATGTTATAAGCAATCATGTATGGTAGTCAACTTTGAAGCCACCATCATAGAGAGGCTAATGCTTATATTGCAAAATGAATCCCTTAATATACATTTCCAAATCATTCCTTAAAATAATTTACAACAACCTACCTTGCAATGGAATGGCAACTCCTGTTGTTTGCGACAATAAAATACGGTACATATCACGCTGACGAACTATGGAATCAACAAGGTGCATCTGATGCTGTCGTGATTTGCGGAGTTGTTCTAGTTCGGTGAGGGCGCTCTCAAGTTTAAGCTGAAGCTCACTGATTCTGTAGAAAAAGTCAGCCTATTTCACAGGACTGAACTGAGAGTTAGCAGATTGTAATTTCTACTATAATTAACGAAGCATCTTTGTCTTCCATTAAGCATCCCATTTTTGTCTCTCGCGTCCTTTTTTCTTCTGCTACATATTTTATGAACTACTTTTTAAATCCCCACCACACAGGACTCAGCTACTTACCAATGCAATCAGAAAAATTTGTTTGTAAAAATTAAATCAGTTCCACTCACTCCAAACTCTAGTCTACTTACTTTCTTAGCCACTCTTCCTCTTCTAGCATTATACGTGTTTCTGAAAAAAATCTCTGATTCTTACATAGGTTCTCCATGAAGCCGGTCTGCTCCCTGAAATCTAGGACAGGTCCTCTACCTCTATGTTCCTACAGATGCACTAATTACATTGAACGGAAATTGTCTACTTCCCTATCAATTTTATTATCTATTTATTATATCTGTCTTACACATTAACTGAGGTCTTGGGGCAGAAATTTCTTGTTTTGGTATTGTTGCTCAATTCTTTACTCCCTAAATCACTATATCCCAAGTATCTAGCACTGTTAGGGACATACAGATTTTTTTTTTTTTTTTTTTTTTTTTTCAGGGAACAGAGTCTAACTCTGTCGTCCACTTAAGAGTGCAGTGCATGATCATGCCTCACTGCAGCCTCAACCTCCTGGGCTCAAGTCATCCTCCCACCTCAGCCTGCCTCCCGAGTAGCTGGGACTACAGGTAAGTGCCACCATATCCAGCTAATTTTTTACTTTTTTTGGAGAGACAGGGTTTCACTATGTCATCCATCCAGGCTGGTCTCAATCTCCTGGGCTAAAATGATCCCCCATTTAGGCTTCCCAAAATGTTGGGATTACAGGCATGAGACACTGAGATCAGCTGAGGTTTTTATAAATGTTTATCGGACAAGCTGAGGCATTCAACTGCTTACTTGGATGAAGTTGTTTCTTGTTCTTCTCTTTCTCTGGTTTCCCCAAGCTCTCTAAGGGCCACCAAAAGACGTTGATTTTGTTGTTGAAGCTCTTCAATATTTCTATAAGATACTAAATGCTGTGATATTACCTCCGATGAACTACTTATATCAGCAGAGCTTACTTCCTCGTCACGAATTACATGGTTACCCCTTGCTTCTTCAAGTTCCATCAGAAGCACTCTAATCTAAAAATAAAGTTTTAATATGTTATAAAATAGTGTTAGTTTTAATTCTGGAAATGTTTAGAACTAAAGTTTTTTAACTAACATGTTACTTAAAAAAATCTTCAACTTGTACTATCTCAAATTATCTTTAAAAACAAAGCATCCCTAGATATTAAAATCTAAGCAATCAAATTTTAATAGAATAAAATTACTTTTAAGTATGTAATGAAGGTTATTATGTATAAAAGGGTAGCCAAATTACAGTTCCCAAACATGGCTTCATTTTTTTGTAAAACAATGATGAAATAAAACCCACAGAGATAAATACTTATTTTGTGTGTGCTTTTGTATATATTATATGATAGGGCAGAGCATGAAAAATAGACATTTAAACAAAAAGCATATATATGCCCTTCATGTGAAATTTTTACATTTGTGTGTTGTGCATACATGCATACACATATAAAAATTAGGGTAAAAGACATGAATGACACATTAAATTTATTGACTTGCACATTAAAAAGGTGGTAGAGTAATGCATACAGTCCAATTTTATTTCAGTAAAATCAAACAATCCTTATGTATGTTTACATATGCTCATATATATACATATAAAGAGAAGGATGTAAAAAAATACACAACAGTCCATTAACATAGGCTACACTCTGGGACTTGAGAAGTTAGAGGGGTAGAAGTTGGAGAATATTTTTATTTATCTTCGAATTACTTCTTCGTTTATTACAACCAACAAGTACAATTTAAAAATTTATCAAAAATTTGAAAAAAGGGAGGGGCTATGAAAAGAAATAATGAGGCTACAACTCCGCTAGAGTACTATTCTGAATTAATTAGAATTTCATACCTGGTAGTTCTGTCTTAGATACCTTCAAACAGACTCAAAGATTACTGGACAGTCAGGTTTAAAAAGTAGGAAAACAAAAAAAATTCTAACCTGTTGTGAAAGATCTTTTATTTGTATTTCCATTCTTTGATTGTCTCTCTCAAGTACAGATGAATGTTTGTTGGCTTTATCAGTGTCCTCCTGCAATCGCTGAATCTCCTTTAAAATGTAAATTCAAGTGAAAATTTTGTACTTCCTTCTAGGATTTACACAAATACTACAAATACACAATATTCAAATACTACCAGTAATCAACATATACACTGAAAAAAATTCTACATAATATAGTAACCACTAAACAATAAGTTGTGTATAAATTTGAGCACATCATTTCTTATTCAGACAACAAAAAGCTTCAGGTAAAACCCTCAATTTCAACAGAGAAAAATTCAAGGAAGAGCTAATCGACCCTAGGGCTCTCTTTGCAAACTACACTGCTAGTAAAAAAGCCAACACTTCCAATCAGGTGAGACTGCTAGACTTCATTTGATGAAGAAGAAAAAGATCAGTTAATACAATAAGGTACCTGGATTTAAGCTGACTTCTAATTATAACAGCAACAGAGATTTAATTTTCGAATAGGGATATATTTCTATTCTTCTCCAAAAAAAGTTAAACAATTTATTAGTTTAGAAGAGTACATTCATTTAGCTGAATATCCTCCATAAAACTTATTCAAGAAATCTTGACAATTTCCCTCAGTAATGTTAATAGTTGTACGTAAAGCAAAACATTCAGAATATAAACTTTTTCAATCAGTATCTCTTAAAAAGAAGAAAAAAATCTTTATAAATTTCCTAACACTTTTAATAAGCAAAGAAGCAATAACAAAATAATGTATATAAAGAAATGCCAAACTGTGAAATGGTAGTAAAAAGGAGCTCTACCTATGGTCAAACAGTATCATTATTTCTAGGCAGGATCTTGCAACTGTCTGATAAAGAATTATTACACTAAATAGGAGAGTTTTATTACACAGAGATATTAATTTGAAGACATGTATAAGGAGATTTGGCTATTATTTTCTTGTTGAGAATCCTAAGGAAAACGTTTCAAATGTGTTAAAATACTTTCACAATTTAAAATACCAATTGTGAAATAAATAAAAATTGCTAAATAAAGGTAGAACATTTTGTGATTAGCAGTGTTTAATAATGTAATGAGAAGTTCCAAAATTTATTTACTGAAAATCATATTTAGATTTTTTGACCCAATCACCTAACAAAAAAATACCTAGTAAATCATTTCTCATTTGTATTGTTACCACAGCTAAATTTTAGGAATGGAACCAACCTTCATAGCTTGTTCAAGCTTAACAGATAAACTTGCTACAGCTTTCTGTGCTCGTTCATATTCTTCACGCTGGCGTTTCAAAATTGGTGCTTTGGCTTCCACTTCTTTCACTATTTCATCTAGGTACTTATTAATTCTTTTGTTCTCCAGTTTCTCCAAAAGCAACTGATCCTGAGTTTCCACATAAGCATTATAGAGCTGAAAGTAGAAGGGCTGTTTGAAATCTAACCATAACACCACAAATATGTAGTCTGTCTAGTTTCATAATAAACATTCTTTAACACTTACACAACACAGAAATGTTTACTGCATGCTAGATACAAAGAACTAGGAACTACAGAAAGACTTTCTTAGAATAATCCATTAATTATAAGATGATTTTCAAAACAATTTTTGAGAGAATTAAATTTCAGAGAGATTTTTATACCTTTGCTGAAGGAAAATAACAAGATTTAATATCATTCTTACCTCTGTTAATTTCATCCCAGGTTTCACTATCTTAGCTACAGCTGCTGCAGTAGGAGACATGGCTGCAAGCTCTTCTTCAGATAATATGGCTCCTGTGTCAAAACATATAATCCAGTATAATTTTGTAAAATTCCTAACTAGAAACTATTAGTTTTTCAAGATAAGTGACATGTACTATATATTATACAGTGATTGCCATAAACATTTTTAACCTATGACATCAAAAAGTCATGTAACACATCTAATTCTAAAAATCATGCAATCATCTGGGAATTTACAAAATAGTGTGTGATCAATTAGTACTTAGATACTTAATTCTGTAAAGATACAGATAGACCATTAATTTTAAAACAAATTCTAACAATGTAACTTGATGGAGTTTCCCTACATCACAGCATGACAGAGAAATACTATCAGTGAAATGACTTTCTTTTTTTTTTTTTTTTTTTTGAGATGGAGTTTGCTCTTGTTACCCAGGCTGGAGTGCAATGGCGCGATCTCGGCTCACGGCAACCTCCGCCTCCTGGGTTCAGGCAATTCTCCTGCCTCAGCCTCCTGAGTAGCTGGGATTACAGGCACGCGCCACCATGCCCAGCTAATTTTTAGTATTTTTAGTAGAGACGGGGTTTCACCATGTTGGCCAGGATGGTCTCGATCTCTCGACCTCGTGATCCACCCGCCTCGGCCTCCCAAAGTGCTGGGATTACAGGCTTAAGCCACCGCGCCCGGCCAATTAAATGACTTTCATGTAGGAAAGCTATAGTATTTCAAGCCACTAACAACCACCTATCAGTCATACCTTTACGTTTTGTGGCAGAAAGAAGGTCATTGGCATTCTCTAATTCCTTCTCCAATTTCCCTATTTTCTCTAGCATTTCTTTTTCCATTTGATCTTTAGATTCCTCCACCTCTAGAAGATGATCTTGTATTGCTTTATTGGCTAAAAACAATTTTAAAGACAAATATTCAAACATACAGTTAACATTTTAGTTTACGAAATGCACCAGATCAGTCACATCTCACCTCAGCAGACAATACTACATTTCTAGAGAAGCTACAGGTGACAGTATCTACTGAACGTTCTTGCTCTACTTATAATTTTGGAATTGTCTTGGCTGGTGAGTATTTCTCCTTTTGACGTCTCTTACCCACACGGAAAACAAGGAAACTCAAAGGGTAAAAAGTGGTTCTAGGTCTAGCTTTGATTTCAATTTCGATCTTTAATTCTAACTAAAGGGCATTATTGGAAAAGACCACAAATATTTTACATTGAAAAAAGCAAAAATTTAAGGAAATAAAAGACTTTCTAAAATGCAAATGATAAAGAGGATGTCTTGTTTATGAAGTAAAAGAGTATTCAAACATACTTAATCAGAGTGAATGTTTCAAAAAAGAAAGTTTTCTCATTAGAAATCAGGAAATTATACAAGATTATCAGATGAAAAACAACAAGCAAAAAACCCCCTGCTGTCTTTATTTTCAAAAATATGTAAACTTACATTTGCTTAAGATATAATTCCAAATTTCCTAATCCAAAGTTCTTTCTTCTGCACCTAATTCCATCCCAAATAAAGTCTAACACCTAAATCCAATAATCTATACAAAACAAGGGTAAAAAGAAAAAGAACATCTTCTATGTAATAACAAAAATAACGTTCCCATAAATGAAGCATTTACCTTCACCAGCTTCTTTCAAAAGTTTGTGTAGTTCATCCACTGCCCGGGTTAGTTCATTGCTCTTTGCTTCTGAGTCATCAGCGGCACTCTAAAAGTTAATCTTAAAAAGTTACCTAAGTCAATAGCACAACATTTAGATACTCACATGTGTGGTGGCATATTTACCTTGTACAAGTTAGAAAGTTTTATGTGTGCATTTAATTCGTTATGGAATTTCTCTTCCATACTGGCCTGTTGCTCCTTGGCCTGAAAAAGACAGCCCAATTATAGCAGTCTACTTTCAACTAAATTTAGAATGCTTACCAAATGCCAAGATGAAAAATTCCATTTTGTAAAGTAAGAGATAAAAACTAAAACACTCAAATTTAAATCAGTCTTTATGACCAATATAAATTAAGGATAAAACATTACTGATATTTTAAATTCAAAGTAGAATAATTAAACAATAATAAAATTAACCCACACTTATTTTTTAGATATTTTGGATATAGCATATAATTGCTATTTCTGATTCTATTACAGACTAGCTACATCACATGGAAGTAGTACTCTCACCATTTTATGGAGTCAAAGAGATTAAAACATGACATCACTTTGTGAAATAACAGCTTCATAAGTGCTTTAATATTTTATAAAAATAAAATTTAATGGTCATCTATACCTCTTTTAATTTGGTCAACAGATCCTCTACATGCTTTTGAAGATGTTCATTTGATGTTTTTAAGCCATTCATCTGTTCTTCCAGTCTAGAAACCTACAAACAAAAACCAGAGCTGGAGGAAAGGATGTCATATTAACTGAAATTACTCTGATATGAGGTTGATGCTGCTAAGGAAAAGCTGAGTAACTCCCCCTCCCCAGCTGAAAAAGCAGTTAAAATATGAATAAGAAAATTATGAATAACTGCTTGCAAAACAACATATTTACATTTAGCTCACAAAAACTTACCATCACTTTTTTAGGCACACACCACTTCTTAAACACGTATTTTAGAAAAGACATATCATAAGATAGCAGTTACTATCCAGATTCGACAAAGACTGTATTAAATTCTTTATTTAGATGCAATTGGTTGATTTCCTGTGCCAAATGTTAATGTGTTACTAACATTTAACCCCTACTTACAAGTAATCAAGTACACACTATTGAATACATATTTAATAACGTAAGTTATACCCAACATGAAGGAAAATACAATTTTACTAACTTACCTCTTCTTTTTTATTTTCAAGACTACATTTAAGCTCTAGAATCTCATTTCCTTTTTCTCTTCCAAGAGCCAAAAGTTCATCAGTTTTGGTTTTCAACTCTGTATTCAGCCATGTATTCTGATTATGTAGCAATTCCTTTTCTTGTTCCAAGCGTTTTTCTCGATACTAAAGAAATCCAAGAAAGTAACATCTACAGTTAAAGATGATATATGGTTATTCAAAAGATTTGTTCTACAACTAAGGGACATAAGAAGAATTTTATTTTAAAACAGAAATTAAGTATTTGCATAGATTCTTAACCAGAAAACATTAAGAAAGATAACTTAAATTTCAAATAAGCTAAACAGTTGAATTAGAATTGTCCTAATGCTTAATTTTTTGGCATTAAAAACAAAAAAATCCAGCTTCTAAGTACTTTACTGCCTATATTTGAAACTTAATTTAGGTGAGTTTTAATTAAAAAATATAGTTTATGCATTAGGAATCATCTGTTACTTGCCTTAACAGAAACATCAGAAGCTTGAAGTTCATCCAATTTTAACTGAAGTTCACCCTTCGTTGTATTGCTTTCTTTAAGTTTTTCGTTTAGACGTTTAACGTCCTCTAGAATGGTGAAAAAAGAATTAAAAAATAATGACTAATTAACACTCAACGGAACCAAATATCAAAAATGTATCTCTAGGAATGTAAACCTTTAATACAAAGTAAGCACAGCTGGCCCTTGAACACAGATTTGAACTGTGCAGATTCACTTCCACTCATATTTTCAATAAATATATTGAAATTTTTTTCAAAAAACTTGCAACAATTTGAAAAACTCACAGACCACAGACCAGTCCAGGCAGCCCAGAAATGGAAACAAACTAAAAAAAAGCTACTATGTTATAAGTGCATAAAATATATGTAAATACTAGTCGATTTTAATATTTACTCCATTAAAATATGCACAAATCTATGATACAAACTGAAAAAATTTATCAAAACTTATGCACACAAACAGGACATGACCCCATATGTAATTAAGAGAAATATAAACAAATGTAAAGATGTTTCATTAAACGATCACTGCATAAAATTAACTGTAATACATACTGTACTACTGTAATACTTTCATAGCCACTTCCTGATACTACTGCATTAAGCTCAAGTGTTTGGAATATGTTTAGAATGCTGTGACTCTAATGAGAGCAGTTTATCTCTCCAGTAAATTGCATAACAAAAAAAAATAGTAATCTTTTGAAGTTTTTGCATATTTGTCATTGTGTTTAGCGCAATCACATAAACCTTGAGTAACAACAGGGGATCCATCAGAAGGCCACTAGTGACATTGGAAGTGCTTCTAAGAAGCAGAGAAAAGTCATGACAATATTTTAAAGAGCTGAACTGCTTGATATGTACCATCAATTGAGGACTACAGCTTGGTTATCCACCATTTCAAGATAAATGAATCCTGTATAAAGACCGTTGTTAAATAAAACAAAAAGAGAAAGAAAATACGTGAAGCCATCACTGCAGCTACTCCACAGGAAACATAAAAAAGTGCATTTCTGCAAAATACCTTCCTGTCTCGTATTAAATTTGCAACTTTTATGGGGTGCAGGATTACTATCACATACCCATAGACTCTAATATGATTTGAGGTAAAGCAATATCATTATACAACAACTTAAGGTAAAAGGAAGGTGGTGATGGATCTAAAGCTAGATAATTTAATGTCAGCAAAGGATGGTCTGATAATTCTACGAAGAGGTTTGACTTTAAAAAAGTCAAGGAAACAGGATAAGCAGGTTCTGTCAACCAAGAAACAGCAGACGCTGTTAAGAAAATCATTGAGAAAGGTTATATGCCTGCACAGGTTTTTAATGCAGATGGAAGTGTCCTATTCTAGAAAAAATGCCACAAAAGACATTTATTAGTTAAAAAGGGAAGAAAGCACCAGGAAGGGATAGGCTAACTCTACTGTATTGCACAATGCAGTCAGGTTTACGATCAGAACTGCCCTTATTCATAAGATTGTTAACCCCAGAGTCCAAAAGAAAAAGATAAACACCAGCGGTTGTCTTTTTGTTACACAAGAAGAAGACCTGGACAACAAAGGAACTTTTTCTCTGAATTAGTTCCACTGATCACTGATGTTTTCTCCCTGAAGTCAGAAAGTATCTTGCCAGTAAAGGTGCTGCCTTTTTTTTTTTTTTTTTTTTTTTTTGAGAAAGAGTCTTGGTCTTATCCCCCATGCACTGCAACCTCTGCCTCCCTGGTTCATGCAATTCTCATGCCTCAGCCTCCTGGGTAGCTGGAAATACAGGTGCACGTCACCACACCCAGCTAAGTTTTCTATCTTTAGTAGAGATGGGGTTTTCACCATGTTGGCCACGCTGGTCTCAAACTCCTGACCTCAGGTGATCTGCCTGCCTTGGCCTCCCAAAGTGCTGGGATTACAGATGTGAGCCACTGCGCCCTGTCAAGGGGTATCTTTAAAGTTCTTTTGATTTTAGACACTGTCCCTGGCTACCCAGAACCCAGAAGTTCCACATGGAGGGTGTCAAAGCAGTCTACTTGCTCCCAAACATGTCTCTAATTCACAGCCTTCAGATTAGGAGATCATAAGGACCTTTACGTCTCATTAGAGACAATACTTTATGTAAAAACAAAAAAAGTCAACACTGTGGATGCGAACCCCAACAGAGAAAATATCATGAAAGTTTGAAAGGATACCACAACTGAAGAGGACATCGTTGCTACATTAAAAGTCATGAAAGCCATAAAGGCTGAAATAGTAAATTCCTGTTGGAGAAACTGTCCAGATGTTGTGCATGAAATCACAAAATTTGTAACAGAGCCAATCAACAAAATCATGAAAGAGTGTGTGCATATGGCAAAAAAGGTGGGATGAAGGGCTTCAAGATACAGACCCTGGAGAAATCCAAGAGCTAATCAGAGAAATAAACAGAAGACAACTAGATCAACTACCAGTTGCTGATGAACACACTCAACAATTATTTTTAAACAACTCTTGTGAGACTGGAAAAGTAAATTTAACTAATGGAGTATTATTTTATAACAACATAAATATC
This sequence comes from Saimiri boliviensis, assembly GCF_048565385.1. Classification (NCBI taxonomy): domain Eukaryota; kingdom Metazoa; phylum Chordata; class Mammalia; order Primates; family Cebidae; genus Saimiri; species Saimiri boliviensis. Next base: position 8,596,546 of record NC_133467.1, on the reverse strand, counting down.
CGAAAATTATTTTAGAAATAAAAAAATTTCAAAAAGCATAAAAAAAAGAACCAAAGGAAATTTCTTAACATTAACTGCTTCGGAGTCAAGGTCACCTGACTATATCAGCTGTATTATATATTATAGTTTATGTTTATATATTTTATGTTCCTGCCTCCTTCAGTCTGTTTATAAATATAGACTGAGTAAAGGTTCTTATATTGAATGCTTATTATATAGCAAGGATGTCCATATAAATTGAAGAACAGTAGTTCACCCTTTGCAAATGAACAAAACTGTTTCCAATTTGATGTTATGTATAGCACTGTAGTAAAAATGTTTCCATGTAAAATTTGGTCCAAATTACTACTTCTTTGAGATGTTTTTCATTTGTGTACCTTCTAGACACTTCTTTAAACACCTGATAATGATTTAAAGATAAATAAGTAGGAAAATAATAGGACATTACACTGAACTCTATACTCACCCATAACAAAAAAAAATCAGCGACAGAAATGGACTGATAATTAACTCCTAGTTCTATTAGAAGAAAAATAAAGGAATAGAGCTAAAAGCACTTCTTCATACCTGTTAAGTATTCAAGTTCTTGAGATAGTCTCTCATTGGTTCTAATTAAGTCTCTTTTCTCAGCTTCTAATTCTTCCTTTGCTCTTGTAAATTGACTCTGTAATATAAAGAAATAATAAATAAGAAAAGCAAGTAGAGCAATACAGGAAAGTGAACACAGAATTGTCACTTTAGTTAACACAGCTGCAGTTTAAATGATTGGGTCTCTCTTATAACTTACATGTCAGAAAGTTAAAAAGTACCCATAATTCCAATTTTTCTATTTAAATTTTGGATTTTAAAAACATTTTTACAAGGCTTATGAATTTTTTTCTCCTGTCCCTTTTAATCACATAGAAATGTTCTAATTACTTAGAATATCACTGTATTTACAACCTAGTTCAAATTATTTTTCAAGAAAGATTCCTAAAAATTGAATTACTTTAAACCTTTAACATATTTTGTCAGTGGGGTGCAGTAGCTCATGTCTGTAATCACAACACTTCAGGAGATCAAGCTGGGCAGATCATTTGAGTCTAGGAGTTCAAGACCAGCATGGGCAACATGGCGAAACCCTGTCTCTACAAGTAGGAATAAACAGCCAGGCATGGTAGCACATGCCTTGGTCCCACCTACTTGGGAGGCTGAGGGGAGATAATCATTTGAGGCCGGGAGATAGAGGAGCACCACCGCACTCCAGCCTGGGCAGCAAAGTGAGACTCTGTCTCAAACACCAAAAACTTGTCAAACTGCTTCCCAGCAACACAATGGCAATTTATATGCTTTTGAGTTAGAAATACCAATTTCAAGCTACCTATGCTAGAACTGCAGGTTGCCTTTTAATATTCTTGTTTCCTATATAGAAGCTTTTTAGGTTCATGTAGTTCCATTATTTCCTTTTGCAGCTTTAACTACCGATGTGATATCCAAAAAAATCATTACCAAGGCCAATGTCAAGAACCTTTCCCCTATGTTCACTGCTCTTAGTTTTATGGCTTCGGGTCTTCCATTCAAATCTTTTATCCATCTCGGGCTGATTTTGGTGTTACGCAGTAAGTAACACAAGCATCCAACATTCATTTCTTCACATGTGGAAATCGTTTTGCCAACACCATTAATGAGGAGACAATCCCATCTCCATTGTGTCTTCTTGGTACCCTTGTTGAAACTGGTTGATCATATGTTTGGATTTATTTCTGAGCTCTCTATTCTACTCCATTGGTCCATGTTTCTGTTTTTATGTCAGTACTATACTTTTTGGATTACTATAGTTTTATAGTAGTTGTCTAAATCATGAAGTATGATGTCTCCAACTTTGTTTTTCTTGCTCAGTATTACTTTGGTTATTCACGATTTCTTAACTGATTCCATCAGAATTTTAGAAATTTTTTCCCTATTTCTGTGAAGAATGCCCTCTGACAGGATTAGGCTAAATCTATATATTGCTTTATATAGCATGGACATTTTAGCAATATGAATTCTTATCTATGAATACGGGATATCTTTGCAATTATTTGAGTTTTTAATTTCTTTCATCAGTTATATCATTTTTCAGTACAAGTCCATCACCTCCTAGGTTAAATTTATTCCTAAGTTGTTTTTTGTTTTTTTGATGGTACTCTAATGAAATTGTTTTCTTGATTTTTCAGATAGGTCATTGTTTTTGTATAGAAATGCTGCTAGATTTTTGAATATTCATTTTGTACCCCGCAACTGTATAAATTCATTTATTAGCTCTAGCAGATTTTTGTGGAATCTTTGAGATTCTTTACATATAGAATCATACACTCTCTAAGTAGAGATAATTTTATTTCTTCCTTTCCAACTTGGGTGCATTTTATTTCCTTTTCTTCTCTGATTGCTCTCGCTAGTACTTCTAGGACTATACTGAACAGAAGTGGGGAGTGGGCATCCCAGCCTTGCTTGGATCTTACCAAAAAAGCTCTCAGTTTCTTTTTTTTAGCCACAAAGCAGTTAAATAAATTATATTACTTTTTAAGCTGTTTCATAGGTTTCTTACCTCCCTGCAAAATTTTACATGACTGTGTGCACACTATTTTCTTGGGCTACAGATCCACAGCTTTCATAAGATTTATAAAGATTTTGTGACAGTTCTGCTTTCTTTCCAAAAGATTAAGATCCTCTGTATTGGGTTTTATTTCTGAACTGCCTTTTATTCTCTGTACCGATTCTTGTATCAGCATTGTAATGTTTCAATAACCATAGGTTTATAAAATATTTGAATATGTGGCTATGCAAAGACTTTTAAATTGATACTTCTTCTTTTTAGAAGCATCCTATCTATTACTATGCTATTTTCCCAATCATCTTTAGACCTACATTAACAAGTTTCTGGCTATTTGACTTGGACTTAAGATTCAAAATGTATTACCAACACATTAATTTGGAAAACATTTCTATCCAGAAATACGTGATATCTTCATTTATAAAGGTACATTCTCACAGTTTTCGGTTAAGTATTTGAGTTTTCTTGGGTACTGAATTTTTCTTCCTAAGTATGTTTCTTTCAAAGCCTTTCTAGGTATATTGTGAGGCTTTTCTGCTCCTATCCAGATTCTGGAAGTAGATTTTTTTTGCCTTTTAGAAATTTGAAGAAATTATCTTTTAACACCAAATAAAATGCAAATTTTAAAAAAGCAATGGCAAAAGTATAAAGTTGTATCTGGTTAAAAAATAACTGGGTATGACCACTTAACTAAACAAACTGGTCGGCAATCCCTGTGATCATATTCAAACTGTGATTCTTACAAATAAAACTGCCCTAAGAAAATGATTACCAGTGTGAATTCACCCAAATCCTCAACTGGATCACAGCATTTGGTATAATACCCAGAATACAGTAAGCATTTAATAGATAATTTCTATTGGGTAAAAGAAATGTCCAATCTATCAATAAAACGTAGTAAGAGCCAATTAAAAAATGTACATATACATATTTTTGTTGGTAACTTCTCCTAATAGGATATCAGTTATATCTTCCCATTGACTAGTAACTGATAAACAATCAGAACAGAAAGTTTTCTCAAATAACATATTTACAATTAGCTTATTCACAGGAATATCTCTTACCTGAATAGCGATATTGCGATCCTGAGCAATTTCAAGTTCTTTGTTTTTCTCAGTTACTGTCTTCAGTTGACTGTCTGGATAAAAAGAATTTTACACGTACATACACATTCGCTTAAAACTTGTAATGAGTGTTTTTACATAACTGTCAATCTTACACATTTTAAAAATGAAAAAAACAGAAGTGCAGAAAGACTGCATTGTATATCACATTCCAAATTCATGAATATATTCAAAATTTACTGTGTTCTAGACCAAAATTTTAAATATGCTGTCCTGTCTCCAAAATCAAATGCACAATAATCCTAGCCAACATTTATGGGAAAAATCATATGCAATTAATTCCGATATTTTTCAATAACATCTTCTAGAATATCATGTATCATAAGAAATAGCGAACTGTATTTGGCAATAAGGAGTTAAAAAGATAGAATCAAGAGAGAACATAGTATTTAAAGTATATAACATGTGTATATTTAGCAAGTCACTATAATGTTTGCAATTCCTATCTTTATCACTATAAAGAGAGCCTTTAAAGAGAAAAGCATTATGTTTGATAATGTACTTATCTCTCAATCTCCACTGAAAATGGGCTCTTTTCCTTTACACAGTTTCTCTTCTAAACACAGGCTAACTAGAAAGAATATAATTTTTGAAATTTTTCCAAAAAATATCATTTTGAAACCGTGTTTCACTAAAACACATCTCTATTATATGCTGGCAATTCAATGAGCAAATAAATTAATTATAATCTTCTATTTAAGAGGACTATTCAAGCAAAAAAATCACAAATTTTCTATTTTGTTTTACTATTTACTGCTTTCCAGAACAGACTTACTAATCCAGAATACACACACACACACACACACACACACACACACACTCTCTCACTCTCTTTCTCTCTCTCTCTCTCTCTCCCCGCCCCCCCAAACAGAATACCACAGTAAGGTATCTGATGTTTCTCTAGGTTCATCCTTATAGTTTTCTCTTCTCCCAGATCTCGTAAAAGCTGTATTCATAGTCATTTTTCTGAAACTGATCAGCACTACTGCTAAGCAGATCTTTTTATTATGCCTAGGTAAAGTACCCAAAAAAAGTTACAACCTAAACAAACAGTCCATGGTCACAGACCCATTAAGAAGGAAAGTTGCAATTTTAATCATTCCTTTGATTACGAACTTCCTGTGTTCCTTCTCCACTGATCAAATTAAAACTGAACTATATTGAATATCAATTAATTATGCCAGCCAGGCAAGGTGGCTCACGCCTGTAATCCCAACACTTTGGGAGGCCAAGGTGGGAGAATCACTTGAGGTCAGGAGTTCAAGACCAGCCTGGCCAACAGGGCAAACCACTGTATCTACTAAAGACACAAAAATTAGCAGGACCTAGTGATGCATACCTGTAATCCCAGCTACTCAGGAGGCTGAGGCACAAGAATCATGTGAACATGGGTGGAGGCTGCAGTGAGCCAAGATTGCACCACTGCACTCCAGCCTGGGCAACAGAGAGTGACTCTGTCTCCAAATAAATAATCAGATACTGTTAAGATTTACGCGTGGCGAAAGCATTTTTAACAGCAAAATCAGAGTAAGAATCCAGGCCTCCTGACCATTAAGCTCTGTGTTCTTACAAAACCTTTACCACTAAGTGAAAAATCAAAGTATCATAACAAAAACCAGTGATGCTTAATCAATATTTTCATATTTAGCAGGTAAAGGTTTCCAAAGTATATAAAGGAGTCTCTGAAGATTTCAGTACTCCGAGAATACCTACAAAGAGGAATTAAATACTTACTGAGTTTCTCTAGCTCAAGCCGCAAGCTCTGACACTCTCGGGTTTCATTCACAAGTCTCTCTTGACTGTGGGACAGTCTCTTTTCTATTTCAAAATACTGTTGTTCTGCAGCAGACAAGCAAAAAAAAAAACCAAACACATGTACATACATTGTCAATACTGCTATTTATTTCTAATAACCTTGATTTTAAAATTTAAGATATAGTATCAGAATTCCACTCCAAGTAAGAGAATCTGAGTAAAGATAGACTGAGCACCGAAAGGGACTTAATAGCATTTCCAAATGACTTACGTGACAAAAAATAAAAAATAAAGGCCTAAAAGGGGCTTTACAAATGAGTGTCTTCAAGGCAGGTAATATGTCTGATTTATCTTAGTATTTTCCCCAGACATCAGTAAACTACTTACCATAAAGTATTTATTAAACGGGAAAAAACTGTTTAGACAAAAAAACTCCTTTGTTTTAAAAGGCTTCTTTTAAAGTAGTCAAGATATTACTTGAAAGTATCAAACTACTAACTTTATGTAAAAGTAAATTGTGTAAATTTCCCAAGGGAAGGAATTGAGTATCATGCTCAGCACAGTATGAGGAACATGTAAGACACTCAATATTTACCGAGCAAGTTAATAAATAGAATGCAACGTATTATACTCAGCTCTGGGATCTGAGAACTAATTTTCAAGGTCAATTCTGCTTGACAGTTCATCTTCTTTTGAAGTAAAAAACCTGTTCAAGCCGGGCGCGGTGGCTCAAGCCTGTCATTCCAGCACTTTGGGAGGCTGAGGCGGGCGGATCACGAGGTCAAGAGATCGAGACCATCCTGGTCAACATGGTGAAACCCCGTCTCTACTAAAAATACAAAAATTAGCTGGGCGTGGTGGCGCGTGCCTGTAATCCCAGCTACTCAGGAGGCTGAGGCAGGAGAATTGCCTGAACCCAGGAGGCGGAGGTTGCGGTGAGCCGAGATCGCGCCATTGCACTCCAGCCTGGGCAACAAGAGCGAAACTCCGTCTCAAAAAAAAAAAAAAAAAAAACCTGTTCAGAATTTCCAGCCAACACAGCAAGAACAATATTAACCTCCCCAAGCAAATGGTAAACCAAAACACATTAACAGAAGTTCCTATTTTACTCATGGTAATTACTATATTCTTCATATTTTTTCAAGGATCTTCAAGCCATTATTGTCAGTAACTTTCATACTTAAATACCTACTTCAGGTAATTGTAAGAAAATGTTAACGTTTTCTGTCAAACTCCAACTTTGTGAGAGAAATCGGATATGTTAAACTTATGTACTGCATGGTCACTGGGTTTCCCGTCCTCCTATGCACCTCACGTCCATTTTTGTAAACGTCGAATTCGTTCTGGGGCCACAGGACGACGCACACACTGAGAACAAGTGCACAGAGCGGTCAGCCTGGCAAAGGCCTAGAACGCAGGTGACTAGAAACTAGGGCGGAGTCACCATCAGCCGAAACGCAACAGAGCATGCAAGCTTCTCTAGGCTTAGAGACGCGGGGTCGCAGACCCCAGCAAGTCGGCTTCCCGTCTGCCCGACAGAGAGAAGCGTCCCTAAGTACAAAGAAAACGGTACCAAATGTAAGATTCAGATTTGCTTCCAAAAAGGCTTCTCATCCCACCGTGAGGAGCAGGAGAGCGAAGCTCAGGCTACCCAGAGCCCAGGAAGTGAGGGGAAAAGCGTCGTGCCCAGCTCCAGCTTGCGAGGGGGACGCCCAGACCCCAGAGCGGGAGTCGAGCCCGGAACCCGGGGCGGAACGAGCCTCTCACTCACCGCTCTCCACCTTGAATTTCTCGTGCCGCCCCTTCAGGCCATCGATCTCGGACTGCTGATCAGCGAGGAACTTTTCAAGTTTGTTCTGGACGGACTTGGGCAGCTTGCTCAGCTCGGTGCGCTCCAGGACTTGCTGCAACACCGCCGCCATGTCGGTGGGGCCACGAGCCCCAGGGGCAGCGGCTGACGGGGTAGAGGCGGAGAAGAAAGGCGGACACCAGGAGGACCCAGAAGCCTGCGCCGCCGCCTCTATCACCTCGCTCGGCGGCTCGCGCGCGCCAGCCCGCCGGAGACTCCCGCGGCGGGACCCTGGGAAATCGAGTCCAGCCTCAGCGGCGGCGCCCGAACCGCAGCACCAGCCCGCCCGCGCCCGAAGTGCGCGCGCAGCCCTCGGAAGCTGCGCACCCTGGGATTCCGAGTTCAGAGGCTGCCTCCGAGCCTCTCGGGCACCCTATCTTCCGGCTCCAGCTCCACCCACTTCAGGCCTCTGGGAAACGTAGTGCTCTTCTCATTCCCTACCGGGACCCCAATTCCGCACCGCCCTTTCCGTTTCCGCTTCTCTCCCCGCTCCCCCGCCCCCCGGCTCTCCTATCTCTGTCGCTCAACCGCTGTCCGCGCGGTGGCGCCGCATAGGTACTCGTCACCCCACGGTCCTCCCTGAGGAGCTGGTGACCTTACCGTCAAAGCCCCGGGATGCCATGGGTCGTCCTCTTGGGCGGCTTCTGGACACTGAGCCACTAGAGGGCATCGGTCCCGGCAGGGCCGGACGGCAGGCTCCGGGCTACCGCCACGCTCTCAATGGCGCCCAGAAGGGGGCGGGGTGGCGACCGCAATCGCTTTGGCTGAGGCTCTGCGGTGAAGGGAGGGGGGCGTTGTGCGTCATCAGTCTGCGCCACCTGACTCCCGAGACCCTGGCTTTGGCGTGGGAAGTGAGGTGTGGGAAGTAGGTCGCTTTCTGATGAATTAATTGGCGGTGAACTGAGACTAGGGGGAATCCTCCCGCCAGCGGCTGGTACTTGCACCCGGACCCCCATCTCCGGCAAGCACAGTCCGACGTGTATTGTCTGCCGCGAGGGCACATTCCGAAAACAGGTGAGTCAGCCCGAGTGTAAGACGTGTGCGCGTGCGCTGGAGCACAGCTGCCTTTTCAGGGGAAGAAGGAAGGGACAGAGTGTTGGCGACGTGGACAGTCACTCCGGCACACACTTCTGACGAACTCACCTTGGGTGAAACGCCGTACCTTTTGGGCAGTGGGGGGTGATACTGAGTGATTCAGGAATTTAAGGAGCCGGGTTAATTCTTGAGGAGAATTAAAAGAAACCAGTAGCACTTCGAGTGTAGCCTGTGTTTTCTTTGCAGAAACAGTTACCTAACATGCTATTTAAGATTGAAAACTGTCATAACTGAAGTTTTTAAGCATGTTCTTGATTGCTTCAGTAACAACTTGTACGTTTCCAGATCATAATTCTGTAAATTTAAAGCTCCATCTGTGTAGATCGTTTCGTGTTTAATTAGTCTTCCGGGAGAATTTATTAAATTATTGATTGTAAATAATGCATTCCCAGTGTCGTTCTCTCTGCAGTTCCCACAGTCGTGGGCCTTCTGTGAATTGGTGATTTAGTTCTTATGTGAAATTGACTCTCTTTTTCTCTAGTTCCTACTTTTGAATCATGCGAGGCTGTCTAAGAAATATAAATGGAAGCATTTTATGATATTTTGTAATAACTAAGAAAAAAATAAATCAGCAACAGAGCTTAAGGTTTTTTCCCAAAAAATATTTTTTAGGTAAGCACCGTAACTAAAGTTGCTGGTATATGGAGTATTATGCTATGTCCTAGGCTCACAATATTATCATACTGTTGATCCGTCATTTGGGAAATGTGGATTTTCTGTACTTAGATTCACAGAATCCTAAAATTACATAGGTTTTCAGATCTGCTAGGATCCAAATTCTTTGTTTCATAGATTAGAAAACCAGAGTCCAGGAACGTTGAGTTGTTTCAGTCACAGTGCTTGGATCACAAGGGCTTTGGCCGATAAACAACGTTTCTAGAAACTTAATGACTGTGCGAGGCAAGATACAGTTGTCCCTTGGTATCCATGGGCCATTGGTTCCAGGACCCTCACCCGTCCACTCTCATGGAGATCTGTGGATGCTCTACTTCCTTGTGTTAAATGGTATAGCATTTGCATGCCTTAAATCACCTCTAAGTCACATACAATACCTAATACAATGTAAATGCTGTAGTTGTTATATTGTTTAGGGAATCGTGACAAGAAGAAACATCTTTACACTAACAGTGCAAGTGCAATCATGCTTTTTTAAAAAAAAATTAAAATCTGTGGTTGGTTGAAAACGTGGACATAGAAACCACAGATACAAAAGACTGACTATATACATTTTTTTTTTTTTTTTTTTTTTTTTTTTTGAGATGGAGTTTCGCTCTTGTTACCCAGGCTGGAGTGCAATGGCGCGATCTCGGCTCACCGCAACCTCCGCCTCCTGGGTTCAGGCAATTCTCCTGCCTCAGCCTCCTGAGTAGCTGGGATTACAGGCACGTGCCACCATGCCCAGCTAGTTTTTTGTAGTTTTAATAGAGACGGGGTTTCACCATGTTGACCAGGATGGTCTCGATCTCTCGACCTTGTGATCCACCCGCCTCGGCCTCCCAAAGTGCTGAGATTACAGGCTTGAGCCACCGTGCCTGGCCCGACTGTATACATTTTTAGTACTACCTTTTATAAAGTTTGGTTGACTGTATTTAAAAATTTTGAAGAGCACTAAAGAAAAAATTATCTGAAATTCTATCAGATTTCATAATTGAATAGATTTTCGTCTCATTATTGCATTCAGTTTTTTACACATTAATATGGTTACAAGGTGACACCTAGAAGAAATAAGGTTAGAAGGTTAAATATCATAACTTTGGAATTACTTCTATTTGTTGCAAGAATTAAAAATTATTAGAGCAGAAGGAAAACGAGTATATTATACCGAAGTAGAGGAAAGTTAATACATAGAAATGCATACCTGAAGGTATTACTAAAGATTAAAAACCCTTAACTTCATAGAGGCATGAATGATATTTAGATAAGCATTCCTAGACTTCGTCTCTAAAACATGATGTGCAAATCTGATTCACGTGTACTGTTGTCAAAAAAGAGCTAGGAAGAAATTAATGTGTTTTGAGAGAAAACTGAACAAGCCTCAACAATAATTAAGCAGTGTCCAATAGGACATTTCAAACTTAATCCATACTCTGGTGTTTAGTTTTAAAATGCAAAAATCAGATCTATCTGATGCCAGTACATGTGTCAGTCACAAAATGGTTTTGCATATCTCTAGTAGCCTTAGCTTTGTGGTACTGAATAAGATTCACATTTTTACTGAACCCAAATGATGATGATTCCTAAATTGCAGTGTTCAAAATACTGCATCTGTGTTCCTGCAGTCTTTGTTTGTTTTATAGCTCTTTTGGATATCATCTCTTTTACATTTTCATCCTCACTGCTTATGAGTTCCTTGATTTAATCATGTATTATATTGCCTAACTCTTTGATTCAATATCTTTGGTTGTAAGCTACAGAAATGCAAATCAAAGGTGTATAAGCCAATAGAGGGAATGAATATACTGATTTCCATCCACAAACCAGAGAGAAAGCAGCATAAGAGCTACCCTTAGTAATGATTTAATTGAGGAACTGGTTTCTATTCTTCATTATGAGTATGGTGTTGAAAAACATGAATTCTGGAGCCAGAGTATCTGAATTTAAATCCCTCCTTTGCCACCTAACCACTTTGGCAGGTTATTTAATCAACTTCTGTCATTGCAGTTTCTTCATCTATTAAAGTATGATTATATAATAGTACCTACTTCCTGAGGTTTTGTGAATTATTAATATTACATGGAAAGTACTTACAATAATGCCTTGTACAGACTAGAAGCTATATAAATGTTTGTTAATTGTATTGCTGTTTATTTCCTTAACTCTTGCTGTAGTATGTATTGCTCAAGGACAGAGATCATGGTGCTCATCTTTGTGTTATCCCATTCAGCATAGTTTCTAAGCAAATAGTATAGTTCTTTTGCATATGCTTATCAAGTAAATGAATTTGATTCTTTCTGCCTCCCAATGAACTATTCAGAAATTCATGTTTACTATTTAAGCAATGAGAACACTGAGACTAAGGAGTAGATCTAAAGTAAGAAATCTGGTGTGTTGCCTGCTAGTTTAGTATCCCCTCCCTTATCCCAGGAATGGGAAAAAAGTTTGAGCTCTCATGTCAACTCTGGTTGATCGTGGTTGTTTCCTGTTGCACTGTGCTGAGAACAACTCTGGAACTGCATCTGAACTTTGCAAGAAAGAATACCCTATGTAATAAGCATTTGCTGCAAGGCATGTGATAGCATCAGGATAGTACCACTTCTCTTGCTGTAGTACTCCCACTATAGAAACATTGCAAATGATATTTTACCTAAAAATGCTGTATCTTTTTTTTCTTGTAATATAGGAGATTAATTTAGGTCCCCAAAATGGGAAGAACCTACATTGTAGAAGAGACTGTGGGACAGTATCTTTCAAACATAAATCTCCAAGGAAAGGCTTTTGTCTCTGGCCTTTTAATAGGACAGGTATGTATCTTTTACTCTGCATTTATTGCTAAATAATTACGCTGTAATTTACTAAAACAAATTACCTGTTTATTTAAAGTAAAAAGATGCTATTTAATAACAAACTCAAGGTTGGGGGATGGAAGGAAGGCTTGTAGAAGAAGTAATTTTAAAGTAGGTCTTTAAGGAAATGTGGAGAAGTAGATGGACCTAGCCCAGGTTTGCTCAAGTCAGGCCACCTTCCCTTTTGACCATGTAAAAGTAATTTATAAGGTGCAAACTTCAGAATTAGAATGTTTATTGACCAGATTATTTAAAAACATTTTGTTGTCTTTTCAAAGTTTGTTTTTTTTTTTGTTTTTTTTTGTTTTATTTTGAGACGGAGTTTCACTCTTGTTACCCAGGCTAGAGTGCAATGGCACGATCTTGGGTCACTGCAACTTCCGCCTCCCGGGTTCAGGCAATTCTCCTGCCTCAGCCTCCTGAGTAGCTGGGATTACAGGCACGCGCCACCATGCCCAGCTAATTTTTTGTATTTTTAGTAGAGACGGGGTGTCACCATGTTGATCAGGATGGTCTCGATCTCTTGACCTCGTGATCCACCCGCCTCGGCCTCCCAAAGTGCTGGGATTACAGGCGTGAGCCACCGCGCCCGGCACCTTTTCAAAGTGTTTTGTACTCCCTTCTAATCTTTCTAATTTCCAGTTGTCTAATTCTTTGCAAAAGGAGCTTTTGAAAATTTTATTTCCATTCTAGTTTGTCTTGTCTTACCCCAGACTTACAGCAACAGTGGTCATATTTTTGTTATATGCTATAGTACTCATTTTATTGATTTTTTAAAATGTTGGATCAATAGGGAGGGAAAGGGATCGGGGAAAATTTGGAATTTAGACAAATTCTATTTTCCTCTTAGAGCTAAGTCTTAAAAATCAAGACAAAATGGAACAGAGATTCAGATACTTATTTTAAAATGCATAAACAGCCACTGATTTATTATGTGAAGGAAGAACCTGTTCATCAGCAGGAGGGACCAGTCAACAGTACAAAGCAAAAAAAAAAAAAAAAAAAAAAAAAGAAGGAACTAAACCTCTGATCAGGACAATTTTCTTTCTAGATTATCTTAGCCTAATGCCTTAGAATCTTCAAATTGCGTAATTAACTTCTCTTACTCTGATTTTATCCATATTCCCAAGCTACTTTATTTTATAATTTGATGCCCCATGTTTTATCTACTTATAAAGAAAACACTGTCCAGAGGACTCATGTGTTCAGACGCCTTCATGGCATTTTAGTTTCCTACATCATTCTGAATGAACTTAGTTCATGTCAGTCTAGACATGAAAAGACAGGCTCATTTTCAGAATTTTCATAAATCAGATTTCTTAGTTTGCAAGACAGTTGGCAAATATACACGGTTCGACCAGGTGGTACCACCCTGTGAGACCTCTCATTAGGCAGCCAGACTGCCTTTCTTGAGAACAGTGTGAATTTCTTTTTGATTCAGGTTACTTAGGGTGTAATGCGCCAAACTCTTTTTGTTAGTTTTCTGTTTAAGTTTTTTTCCTTCTCTTTGTTTAAACTATTTAAGGGAAGAAAGGTCTTAGAGAAAGATATGATCAGTAGAGATTAAAAAGTCAAAGAGAAAGGCCCCCTTCTAAATTTCTGTTAACTGGATAAAGGTTGTTTCTAAAGCTCAGCAAAAACTGCCATCTTACAAATGAGTGTCTCATAATTGAGGATCTTCCTTCCATCTATCTTTATGCTGCCTTTTCATTCCTTTCAGTATTCTGTGTTCTTTCTTCCAGAATTTATTGCTTTTTCCTATCCTTCCACTTAAGCTTACCTGTTTCCTGGTCCCTGTCTTTTTCTTTTTAAAGTTACACATTTTATGAAAAAAAGGGGAGCTTCTTAATTGAGACTTACCTTTTTTTTTCTGTGTTTATTTGAATGTAACTTCCTGAAAATAACTTGTAGGAATAATTAGTCTTCTTTTATTTTCCATCCCAAGATGATACTAATGATCAGAGTTTCAGGTCATGTGTGAGGATGATACCATGCTAACTTGTATTATCAGCCTTATTTTCACTCTTACATAGGAAACTTTCACTCTAGTGAACTGAGCTATTCCCTGCATTTATTTTTAGATCTCCCACCTTTGGCTACTACTTAACTACTATTACAACTGAAGAACAGATTGTATGTGGTGGCTCA